>NC_090929.1:1524808697-1526058697 GCF_040938575.1 Ambystoma mexicanum | reverse complement strand
GCCCGGAAGACGGCAGGGAGAACAGCGCATAGTCTCTGCAGAGGAGGAGAGGTCCGCCAGAGTGCGCAACACATGTAGGAACCCACCGACCATGGCCCCTCCCAACTGTGCCACGTTGTCACGCAGCTCTTCATGATGGCGTGCGTGGTCCCCCCAGGAAGCACGCATGTCATCACGAATGACACGCGTGCGCAACGCGACACCAATCAGGACGGAGCCGATACGGTCATGGGACTCCTCGTCCGCAGGTTGTGGAGAGCCAGATGAGGTGGGCCTCCCCCCTACCTGCAGACGGGCCTGGGACAGGGCATCCCTGCTGGTGCATGGTGGTGCAGTCACAGGGTTCGTGCCAGCGACATGCACAGGCCCCTCCGCGGCAACCTGTGCTGCCTCCTGACCCTGGCCCTGGACTGCACCACTTGCACCAGTGGTACTACCCCCACCAGGCCCCATGTGCGGCTCAGTAGCTGGCTCCTCCTCCTCTGTGGAGACCACCAACCTGGATGTCTCAGCACCGTCTTCCGCCATTGCAAGCCCCTGTGGGGGCTCACCCGGCCCTTCCACTACAGCCGTAGTGGCAGACACGGCACCAGTCCCCTCCCTCCCGGATGATGGCAATTCCTGGGAGGGTGTCTGGGCTTAGCTCCACAGCGCCGTCTCCGCCCTCTTCTTCACTTGACGCTGAGTAGAAGGAGACATAGAACACAAGCATCAGGGTACTGTACAATAGTCCCCTAGACAGGAAGCAATAACACATGAGTGGCACTGTCAAACGTCACTTCCATCTTGTCCGTCCACAACACATGGGTCAATGCAAGCAACACACATGCCGAAACAGGCACGGCGCATGCAATCAACATCAGCATCCATGTACAAGGGCCTCTTTTAACATAAATGTTGCCTTAAACCTCGCATGCATCATGGCTCATACTGAACCCATGCACACACATCACCGGAGGGTCATGCATCATGGCTCGTACACCACAGACACAGTGGATACAACGGTGACCAGACTGAATGAGTGAATCTACACATCGTCACAGACATGTGTCATGCATCCATGGCATTTCAAAGTCACACACACGCCACACAGACATGCACACCATACATGTACATGAGAGCAGCAACCGTCTCCCACCCCCCACCCATGTCCAAGAACAGGGACTGGCATGCATTCATGTGTGCATTCCGCATGCAGCTCCCCATGTCTCATTGGAACACATGCACCATCCTTGTTACTGTCACGCATTACTGGTCTCACATGCATTACCATGATGTCCCGGCGCACACACATCCTTACATGGCCTATGTTACACATACAGGCAAGTAGCTGACTACCAGCACACTGCAACATGCCCTGTTTCACACAGCAATGCATGGACACTTACCGCTCGACTCTAGATGGGTCTTCCTCCAAAGGATCTGGGTGTGGAGCGCTGTGCTTATGCATTCCAGGACCCTCATCTGGATGTTGCTCAGGTGGACCCGGCACCCCTCTGCATCCTCTGCATTCACGAGGCGCTGGGCCTTGTTGAGGGTCCTGGACCTGAGATCCTCCCAGCACTTCCGGATGTGCTTGATGTCGCGGGTTGCCACCCCCTCCGTGTTGATGGCAACCATGACGTCCTCCCAGATCCTCTCCCGTCCTACCTTGTCGGCGCGCGATGGTGTGAAGAGGGCATCATAATGCCCCAGGACATGCTCCACCAGGACACCAACTTCCTTCTCACTGAAGCTGGTGGCCCTCTGCCTCTCTGGTTGGGGGTCGGCAGTGGTCTCGGATGGTGTTTGCCCCGACATGGCGACCCCCGAGGCAGGTGTGGGTGGGCAACTGGGTCCTGGGGCTGGGCTGTGGAGCGATGGTATCCCAGTCGGGAGTCTTCTGTTCCAGCAGGGGTGGACACAGCAACTGGACCCCTGCACATGGCTGACGTGCAGGCACCAAATAGCAGGGCACCTGGGCAGCAGTCAGGCAGCAGCAGATGGCAGGTGGGAGCATGCTCAGGGCTCTTGGGGGCAGGAAAAAAGTGCACATCAGCGCGTAATTCGAGGAAAGGCCCTTAGCGCATAAGCGCGTCTGTGACGTTACACGCAGGGGTGTTTCCCTCGTGACGGGTGCATAGTGATTCAGCACGTTAAAAAACAGCAGTCTGCATGTTAATGCGTTTAATCTGAGGAAAGGGCCTAAGCGGTAAGTGACGTGACGCACGTGGGTGTTTCCCTCAGCACGGGTTAAAGGTGAGCGGGTCCCGGCATTTCGCTGTACTTGCCTTTCGTGGAGACCGACGTGTGTGTTGCTACTTCACAGCTATCAAGGACGTATCTCTTCTTTTGGCAAGGGTATTGGCTACGCTAGTCTGACGGTGAGTCGTGCATGCCATTTTTCCCACTGCGTTGCCCCTGTGTTTCGCGTACCCATTTTCGAGGTCATAGTAGCCTGCGTGTCCCACGCGTACGTGTTTTTCATGTCCCTGGGTGCCACCGCGTACTGCGGGAGGTTAATTCCACACATGTGGGCTACCGGGGTGCGTGCACGGTTTTACTGCAGTTTTGGGGTGCCTGAGCATTGCGTGACCCGTCAATTCATCACTGTGGTCACATACTGCCTTGCTGGTGCAGGGGTGCTTATAACATCTTGTATCCCACCCCTTTCACCCCAATTGCCCAGGACAATTGTGGTGTACACCTCCCATTGGCACTTCTCCATCTGTGCCGGCACTACTCCAAGGTGAGGGGCCCCTCATCTGGGCATACTCCTTGTGGCAGGCATGGTTAGGGACGTGGCCAGGGTGACCAGGGAGTAGGGGGACTCCAGGGTGTCCAGGGTGGCTGCAGAGGGGGAAGAGGCAGGGGTGCGCCACTTGAGTACAATGATGTGCCATGTGTTGGTCATGCCACCACCACCCCTGCGGCTCCAGGAGATGCAGTTCTTGCATCTGGCACTGGTGCCCGTGTGACCCGGCAGTCCATTTCATGGACTGCCATGGGCCCAAGGGTAGTGGTAGCTGGTGCAGATGTGGACACCACCACCCAGGCTCAGGGTCTGCCAGCGCAGGCTGCGTTGGCACTTGAAGAGTCCCTGGAAGATTTCCAGCAGGTCAGGAGGAACATCATAGGTGCACGCTGGGCTGCCGTGAACGAGACACGTGTCCCTGGGGCAGCAATGTCATCTGCTGCCCCGACCAGCCGGGTGTTGGCAAGTGCAGGGGCAGATGCAGACAACAGCACCCCGGTTGTGAGTCTACCAACCAGGACAGTCACGGTCAATGACCCTGGCACAGCGGATGATGCTGCGCAGGGTGCATTCCAGGGCACCCAGCAGCCACTGACGCAATTCAGGCCTTCAGTCGTCCTTCAACCTGCCACTCCCTTGGTTCAATCCACCGGTCCCACTGGCCATACAGATCAGGGCGGCATTTGCCAGCCAGGGTCCGCGCCACCATCCAAGAGGAGGAAGGTTGCATCTGCAGCACAGGCTGGGACCCCCGACACAGCCACGGCCTCCTGCATGTCAAGGAAGAAGCCTTTCTGCAAGCAGGAACTTGACTCCCTTGTGGACTACGTGCAGGCCCATAGACGTGACATGCTAGTGGGGCAGAATTGTCAAACTACGGCTGCCCATCGGAATACCCACTGGAAGCATGCCACGGATAATGTGAGTGCTTTCGGCCATGAGGTGTGCACAGCTGCTGAGTGCAAGAAGCGTTGGAATGACCTTAAACGCAGCGCTAAGGCCAAGCATGCCTTTAATTACAGCATGACTCTGGTGACTGGCGGTGGGCCACCACCTAAGGAGGATGACCTCACTCTGCACGAGGCACTCGTTGCGGAGTTTATACCACAAGAATTTGTCGAAGGAGTGGGAGAGATGCAGGACTTTGATACCCAGTCCAGTGAGTGCTGTTGCGTGTATGTCCAGCCCATGTGTGTCTTGCCTGTGTGATGTGTTGTGCGTGACTGCCACTACATGCTATGTGTACATGGTTCTCATTTGCTAGTCATGCAATGCTTCACTGATGCGTGCTTGCTGTGCAGGATGGTGGACATGTAGAGCAGACAGGGACTGTCCTCATCCTCACACTTGCACCCTATTCAAATGTTAGCCACCCAGATGCCCCTCCGGTCCATGTTCCTGCTCTCTGGCCCTTCTGCATGTAGCCAGGGGTGGTTTTCCTCTCAGCACTGGGACTATGCCATTGCATGACTGACGTGCATGTGTCCTCTGCCTGCATGCGGATACTCCACGTAGGCATGCCCCCTTGCACCTCCACCCCCCCCTTCACCCCAATTACAACATTTCACTGTTGTGCATCATTTTGGCGTACTGCAATGGCCTGTTCAAGCCTCCTGTGTACAGTGGGGTACATCCTCTGCCTCTGCAGGGTGTATCACTTGGACTGTGCAGATGGCAGATGCTCCGCAGGTTCATGAGTGCCCATTCATGCTCCATGTGCATTCCATGCATGCCCCTATGTGTCCTTGCCTGGATGATCATTGTAGTACGTGTCTTGTATGAGCAACATTTCATGGGATTTCTTCAGCCATCCCATGCCCACTCTGGCCCTGTCCTGCATCACACACATGTTAAGGGTGTCACAGTCTGTGTGGGGCACAGTCCTCACCCAGTTTCAGGCCCACTCACTCTGTCTAACTGGTGTAGTGGATTTTGCACACTTGGGTGTACTACTGAGGGTTCGTCATGTGTCCTGCTTACTGTCCCATCATCATCTGCTGTGTTGTCAGTTGACTCAGATGATGCCATTGATGCTAGTCAACACTTTCTGCCAATACACAGGTCTCTGGTCGGTCTTTTGCTACCATGCAAGGAATCCCTGCATGTTCACTGAGGGGGGGGGTTTGCTTGTAGCCATGCAACCCATTGCATGCACATTGCACGCGATGCCTGAACTGGCCCTTCCACTGGCTTCATGATTTTTGATACACATCATGAAGTACTTGTTCATGTAGATAGTGAGTAATGTACACATGTTCTGCACTGCATCAACCCGCTTCTGAGCCATGTAACACCCTTCTACATGCCTACTAACTGATGCAATGTCAAATTGACCAGGCATGCATGGCAGGTTCTCTTTTGTGTGTGACATGTCTGCTTGATATTTTGGCTGTCTGTGTGATGTCTATGTGTATGTGTGTCATGTGCTTCTAACATGTGTACTAATGTGTTTTTCTCTCTCCACTTTTCAGATGATGACGCAATTGAGACAGAGGATGGTGTTGTCATGCCAGGCATAGGGTTTTTTTCACAACCACAACCCGGCACAAGTGGGGGTCGTGGGGTGGTAGACCATGAGAACCCACATGTGCTTCAGACCATCTTGTCTTTGGCTGGCAATGAGTCCAGCCAAGATGACCACTCTGACAGCCATGTCGAGTTGGATGTGCATCAGGTCCATACGTCAGGGGTGAGTGATTCTGATGTGGACACTCCTCTGTCTGTGACACCTGCACTGAGGGCCAGACAGTGGTGGGACCTCCGCCTGTGGTGGATCGGGATGCAGGGTCACCCTCCACACCAGTCGCTGATGTGCCTGGGCCATCACGTAGACAGGGGCATGTAGTTGTGCAGCCGCGGGCGGTGCCAACCCAACCAGGACAGCCGGTCCTCGTTGGGTCCCGCAGGTATCAAGCCCAGCAACGCGGTGGCCGCACGCCACCGAGGTATACTGAGTGGGAGCAAGACATGACTGCCAATTCAGAACTTCAGAGGGCAGCACTTGATAACATCGCTGCAAGCATGGAACGTGTGGCCCAAATCATGCTCCCCCCTGCTAGGCAGGTGCTTCTCCAGCGGGGCATGGCGGCCTCAGAGAGGGCAAGCCAGGCTGAAATGTTGTCTCTGCGTCAAGCAATTGCTGCTCACGCTTGGCACACATGAAGGCCATGGAGGGTGAGTATGCTTCCCTCCGATCCACTCTGGGTGTCTTCTTGATGTCCCAGAGGGAGCGGTTAGAGGAGAGGTTTGAGCAGCTTGAGCGTACCATCCCATCTCAGCTGAGCTACGTGCTTGCCGGGAGACGCATCATTTGTCCAGCCAGACCACACAGGAAGAACTGTTAACTTGCAAGAGGAAGCACGTGTATCACAGGAGGTTCTGCATGCAGACCTGCGTGCCATTGCCGCACAGAATCAGGCTCACCCGTCCGGCAGACTTGCTGCCGATGAGGGGCTAGCTGCGCCCAGGCGTGGTCAGGCTCCTGTGCCACTTCGTCCTTTACAGGATGAGGCAGACTCGGACGACAAATTATCTTCCACACAGGTTGTGGTGTGCAGGCGTTGAGCCCATGGAGGTTTTTTTTTTGTCTCAACATCATCGCATGTGGGTGTTGAGGTGCACCCTGTACCTCCCCCCTCCTGGGTGCCCCCCCCAGGTCGTATGTGGCCATTTTTGATTTTTGCTTTTAGTTTAGTTAGTTAATATTGACTATTTGATAGTTATTTTAATTAGGTTAAGTAGGTTGTTTATTGTTAGTTTAATTAGTTAATATAGTTAAATATTGTTTTTCTATTGTGCATTCATGTGACAGTGTGGTGCTTCGTGGCTTTTGAAAGCATCCACTGTCTGTTCAAGCTGGGCCCTTCAAGCTTGTCTCGTGTATGTGTTTGCAGCTTGGGGTCCTGACTCACATAGGCCACTCCTTCTTACCTTCTCCATGGGCTCGCTAGGATGATTCGGTGTTACAAAATATTACACAAGGGCTTTGGACTTTCCTCGTAACTGTGGCCTGTCTGCTGCTGTACTACTTGTGTTAACACCCCTAGTGGGGATTTGTTGTGTTTTATCCACCCCATGTCTGTGATCAATTTGGGTGATTGATGTCTCCATTAATTGATATGGATTGTGATGTATGTTCTTTTCTTGCCTGTATATGTGCTTGATGCACTTCATGCTGTAGACAGTAGCCTGCACCCTTGGCCTGTGAAAGTGAAACTGATGGTGGGAGAAGTTTGGATGTAGGTCTGTGACCTGGACCAGTGACAACCAGCATGAAGACACACACAGGGAACTTTCATGTCTTATTAATGTATTTTATGCCCTTTCTGCAGGAAGTTGAGCCTCCAGACTACCTTTGCCAGCAGCCACAGGGATGACTAATCCAGAGAACTGGGCACATTCGGTGGTGCAGACATGTGGATGTGTACGCAAGAAGAGGCACAGGGCTTGTGCGAAGACGTCCAACAGAAGCAGACGTGTTTCCAGGATCTCCAGCCAAGGTGAGCAGCACAAGGGCCGACACCGCAGCCAACCTTCCACCATGCCACTTGCACATGCATGCTAAGTAGCACCAGTGCTGGGGAGCTTTGCTAGGCATTGTTGGAGAAGCACACAGTACAGCTGCTGGCATACATTGAGGGCCAAATGCCAAGTGGCCTTTCAAGTTGTCAGGGGCACACGCAGGGTCCATCAAACATATCCTGGAGTACCCAGCTCCATTGAAGCATAGTTATTAGGGTAGTAGCATTGCTAGCCAGATACTGATACAACCCACAGGAACACCCAGCGAGGCACAGACTCGTGAGCAGTGCATGTCATTTGCATGTGTTAATTGCCAGGTGCACTACCTATTGAAATATGCGGCTGCCAGAACACAACTTGTACTGAAGTTGCACCTTGCTATACGCGTCTAACAGCTCACCCAGGGACCATTGTATCATGTTTGATTCTTGACCCATTGGTCTTCCATTTCCTGCTTGGTCACATGCGCCTGCCTAACTGCATTGACAGTGTATGAACCATTGGTGGGCCAAGCTAACGTATGGGCACAAAGCAGCAGACAGGGATGTTTGTTTGTGGAGAAGTCACTTACTTTGGGGCATGGATGGGGTTGTGTGTGTGTGTTGTCATCACACATTCAAATTAGTAACTCATGCTCTCTTTGCAGCATTGAAGTGCTGCTGTTACCGGACCTGAGAGTGCGCAGGCAGGAGGCCAGCACTCACCCCAGAGATAAGTCTCTCTTAGGCTTGCATTTGACTATTTTGGTACAATGTGTATGATGAACATGTTTTCTCAAATTGAGTATGTATTTTTGATAATAGTTGTATTTTGCCTACTTTCCCTTGCAAATCCACATCCACTCTCCTGCCCCTCTTTCCGGTTCTCCTGATTACCAATGCCTGTCCATGCTACATATCCCTGACCCTCCTTCCCCGCTGGGGTCTCAGAGGCCTGTGTAAGTTTGACCTTCCAGGTGCACAGACCACAGAGGGGGTGGTTGTTTCATGCCACTCCTGCGCCTGGACACCAGAGCTGTGACAGTACCCATCAGTTGTTGCATCACCATTGTATGTTATGTACCGTAGATGGTACCCATCCTGTTAGACCATTGTTCAACTGTGCTAGCTTGGTTGTTCTATCATTGTGCTTGTACATGTGCTTTGACATTTCCTGCTACTTCAAGTCATCTACTGGAGAATCTTCCTGGGTTTTTTGGTGCATACAGGCGTTTTCCCTGATTTGGGGGTTTGGCTACTTGGAGTTCTCTGCGATTTGGTATTTTTACCAGTCAAGGTGGCCTCTGAAGGGGCTGGACCTTATTTACACGCAAGCTGGAAACTGGAGACCAAGGGGTAGGGTGATCCTGTAGCCAGGGAGACTTGAAGGAAGAAGGCTACATGCCACAGAGACAGTTGAACAGAAGGTCAAGGTGATGTGTAAGGGAGGGCTTTTGTTGTTGGACAGTTGGCTTGACCTACAGTGTCTTGGGCACTCTAACATTGTAATTGTGGGGTACTATGTACATGATGTGTTGTGCTGGTCAATGCCTGTTCCTGTGTTGTATTTAATTTTCAGGTGTCAGGGGATTGGTGTGGTTTGACATGGTGGGGTGTTCACATGGCCAATGTTCACATGTGATGTGTACAGGACACTGAGGGTCACTTGATTTCACATGCATATATTGAGTGCATGTCGCTAATGACACACAGAGTTGCAAAATGATCCACCACATGTACAACAACCCTTCCATGGCCACAGGTGCACACAGATTGCATTCTCAGGCCCGCTGTGTCCATGCAGCACATGATCTATTACCATTTGGGTTTCCTGTACATGTGTCATTTGGTTGTAGATTTGATTAGTCTTTTTCATGTGATGCTCAAGGTGTATCTGCAACACAATGGCTGCTCAAAGTGCTGTGTGCTGAGCAGTGTGTTGTAGGAGACACACACAGCACACGGGTTCGGGAGTAGGGATTTTGGCTTGCCCAATGTGCATGTGAACAGGCATTCAGTGTTGTGTTCATGGTAGGACTGGTGGATAGCATTTGTGTATGGCTTGGTATGTGTGGGAGGCTGTTGGTCAGTCATTTCATCTGATTCCATGTCAGGCGTCATTGTCTTGGGACACTTTCCATTTATCACATGTCACTTCATATCTTATTGGTAATGAGTTGGGCTTTTGCTATTGCATGCCATGTCATGTTGTGGCAGACAAGGGTGATGTGGGTTGGGAGGGTTTGGGTGATATACCAGGGATTATCATGGCCTGTTTTGGGGGGAGGGGTTGTAATACACACCTTGCATGTGTTCCTTTTTTGGTCACACATGATTGGTTATGTTTAAGTAGCTATGGATGCACACAATGTAGCACTTCCGTGGCAACATTCTCAGGGTGGTAAGATGTGACAGTTGACTGTCTCTATGTCATCATCGATTGTCACCTGGTATGTGCCAGGCCTGTGTGCACTCCTCAGGGGTGGGAGTTTAGGTGAAGAATGTGGCCACAAGCTGGGTCTGGGCTGCCTCGCCATGAGCCCTGTCCCCTCCCATGGGCAGTGCCTGTGCCTGTGGTTGGGGATGTGGGGGCACCACCATGTCCACCGGTACGCCCGCTGTGTTGCAACATTGTGCAGGACACATGCTGCCACAATGATCCTGCACACTACAGGGGGTGCATATAGTAGCTGCCCACCAGAGCGGTCAAGGGAGCAGAAGCGTGATTTAGGCACTCCAAATGTGCGCTCCACTATGCCCCTGGTTGCAATATGGGCATCATCGAATCTACCTGTGGTTGGGTGGTGGGGTTTCCGGATTGGCTTCATCACGTGGCTGCTCAGAGGGTAGGCACTGTCCCCTGGGGAGGTGATAATAGTTGTGATTATTAGGGTTTTGGTATTTGTCTGTGTGTGACATGCATGCATGTGCACAGGCATTTGTACTCACCTAGGAGCCATGTGTCACCATGCTGCCCAGCTTCCAGGGCCCGGCTCAGGGCAGACATTCTGTATATGAAACTGTCATGGCTGGAGCCAGGGTAGTTTGCATAGACAGAGCTGATGATTCCTTTAGCATCGCATACAACCTGCACGTTGATGGAATGCCAGTGCTTGAGGTTCTGATAGATGTGCTCAGTGGCCCTAGGTGGACGTCGGGCCACATGGGTGCAATCTATGGCACCGAGCACTTTGGGGAAGTGTGCCACCCTGTAAAAGTCCTGGACCACGGCCTGCCTTTCTGTGGGTGTTCTGGGCATGTATGTGTGCCTGCGGACTGAGGGGCTTGCAGTGATGATTGCCAACACCTGGTGTAGGCAGCGTGACTGCGTGGCCTGTGAGAACCCCCCCACTATGGCAGTTGTCCGCTGAAATGACACAGTGGCCAAAAAATGCAGGAAATTGAGCACCTTCTCCAAGGGGCTCAATGCTTGGGAGCACAGGGTGGGTGATGTAAGGTGATCTTCCCACTCCCTGACGAGGTATAGGATGATATGAGGAGGAAACCTATACCTGCCATAGACGTGGTCGTCAGGCATCCCAAAAAGACTGGTCCATGGAAACAAAATGCGGGCCCTGGCGATTCTCCTCCTCCTGCGGTGTCCCACGATCAGTGCTGCAACAATGGGTCATTCATCATAGCTGTATATATATGTATGTTGTTTGTGCTGACTTTTATACTGTGCGCGGGGACGCTTCCGCCTATGTGCGTCTTTTGCCGGGCGTGGGTTTCCTCTATTCGAATTCATGAATACGGGTTGTTCACGTGCATGTGGGCGTTCCGTGTATTTCCCTGCAGTACTTCCCCTGTTACGCCTACTTTTTCACACGTTGTTCTCCATTCCATGTGTTACGCCCCATGTCCCGCCCCTTTTTGGTGTGTGCGCGGATGTTGTGCACTTTCCCTGTGCACGTCACGCACAGCTGTCAGGATGTTGCAATGACGTGTGCGCCCGTGTGCGCCATGCATAGGTTTGGCACACATCCCGAGGAAAACACGCGCAGGGACTTCCATGAATTGCACGCGTGCACCTGTTTTTTCACGCTTGTGCCAGCTTGCGCCTACTTGCGCCATTGTTTTCGGCGCACATTTATTCCATGAATCGGCCCCACAATGTTTTCACAAGTCTAGTGGGTGTTACGATACTGGTGTTCAGATGAGAATACAAAGAGTGTACCTGCTGAGGTGCAATGAGTAAGAGTGAAGCAAATGGATAGAATTTTTTAAGCTACATTACGGCCACACTGCACTGTATGAGTGACAGAAACAATATTACTACACTACTGCACTTACTTTGTTGGATGTGAAGAGTAGTTTTCTTCCGGTATTTATCTTTTAGGAGAGCTGTTTCTGTCTTTCATGAGGCTGTTCTTCACTGCAATTGGAAAATAAGAACATTAGTGGGTATGTGTGGCAATGGCAAAATAATTGCAGTACAAGAAGACATTATTTTACACTGTAGGAGGACTTGTTTGGAAGAAGAGTTACTAACATTGCATGTGATTAGGAGTATAGTTGTAACACTGCTGCTGGTGCATACGGGTTGCCACCAGATTCCTAATAATTATTTGTCAGCTAGCTTCCCAGTATCACTAGGACATTACAGGTCATGATGGCCTGGAAAGTCAGGTGCTGGCAAATGTTAGTCTCTATGTGTGTGCAATTGCATAGCACTGTATGGGAATGGGGACTTGGGAGCACCAGCATCGTTGGTATTGGGGGCAGTGGTTCTGTGATAAGTATGCCCTACAGGGATGGAGTTTTGAAAGTGTGAGAGTTGTTGTTGCACTCTTTGTATTAGAAATGGAGTACTGCAATTCCCATTAGGCCAAGAAAAATGGAGAAGACAAGAAGCATGAACAGATTAGAAAGGAGAACGTTAATTTGTGCGATTTCATTAGCTTTCCCGCACATACATGCTTGGAATGTGAGTGCTATTGCAATATGTTGGAGAAATCCTTTCCATTTCCTTTCATTTATGTATTAGAAATTATACACAGCACTGCTGCAAATGTATGCATGCATTTATTTGGTTTCCTACAAATGGTGTTGAAATGAATAATTTTAAACACATTGCATTCATGTGTCAAGCCATGTACATGCCATGCTTGTTTAACATGCATCAAGTATTCATTTTGAGTGTGCATTGTGGCAGTTTTACTGCAGGTATGTTAATGGGAAATTAGTTTTAAAAGTGAGAGAATGAAAGAAGAAAACAATAGTTTGCACATTAGAATTGGTGATATGGGCAAGCATTGTAGGGTATTTTGTGGAGATTTGGGGCCTGACGGTATTTTATTACCGCCGGAAAATAACTTAGCAATAATCACTCTTTGTATTCAGATTTGGCCATGTGCAACAATAATACAATGGGCATGCATTATTTCAGCACCCAGACCTGCATATTTGGTATACGCGGTTGGTGGTATTTTGGTGAGCATAATTCCCTTGTTTTATTTGTGGCCCCAATGTCCAGAATCCCTTATCTTCGCTTAGATTTTTCGTGTGATCACTAGAGAGACCTCAGACCTGCATTCTAGGGATACCACATTTTCCAGTGATAGTGTTGGTGCGCCACCATGGGCAAACTCACTGACTTATTTACGACAGAGAGCTATATGTGGTAGTCTTGTGGTAATTTCCACTACCTTATATACGGTAGGGAGCTATGTTCAGAGAGTCTCTCTTCCCGTTGGCTCATATACCTCCAACAAGCTATACTACAGTCACTCACAATTATTCATACTGATTCTGACATGCACACATCTGTCTTAAAATGACCATTGCACTGTTTAAAAATCTCCCCACATCATCAGCATTGTAATGATAAATAGTAAGTACACCATCCGTCTGTTTTCAAATATTTTTCTGTATTATAAAAGTTGTATTTAACACGATCTCATTCTTTACAGCAATAAAATGGAACAATCAAAGCATTTTCTATGACACACTGCAATTATAGTGGCGGAGAACAGAACTTAAATTGCAACATTAGCACTTGATTAAGACACGCACGGGACTTTCATTTTTCTACACTGACTGCATATTTCCGTGCACACACACAGCTCCCCCAGTTAGGTAATTACCTTATCTGTTCAGAGGCTTCTCTCTGTGAATGTGGCTCTCTTGGATTAACTCCAGCAAAAAGGAACGCTTGCCTTCTCAAGCCGGGGTCATTGCCTGGAATTCTCAGCTTTTTCAGATAGGACTGCCTCAGCCAGTGGACAGGTTTTTCTTTCAGCTCTCCCCAATGTCGACTGCAGCAGGACACAGGAATCTGCATTCAGTCAGGACCCCACAGCCAGGTCTTCTCCCCAGTAGTGCAGAAAGATGTCTGGAAAGATGTCTGCCTGTCTTTTTCCCTGCTACTGCCCACTAAAACTTTCCTCTCAGCCCTCTTTATGACGTGTCCCAATGAAATCCATCATCTCTCATCCTCCTACTCTTCAACAATAGCTTCGCTTATACATTTGCAATTGTTGCAAATCTGACTTCCTCCTTCCTGCCGTTACTGTGCACAACAACACGGATAATCAGGCAGAGAAGAGAAGAAAAAAAAAATCTGCACACTCATTTAAATGGTTTTCAGAGTATGCCTAATTCTGCAGTAGAGAACACATTTTATTAGTGGGTTATATTAAAATAAGGTTTTATTAGTCAGGTTAATGGTTAATAGGTTAGCTGTTAATTTTCAAATGTGTCTCTAGCAATATAGGCATTTCAGGTGAAAAATAGTGTGCATTTTTAAATGAACACGTGTGCTTTTAACTGTAAAAATAGATTTGCATCTTATATGTTAAAATCGTTTTTTACTGAATAGTCTGTCTTTCCTTGTTAATCTGCTAACCCATATAGCAATGCACCGCACCCTTGTGGTGGTGGTGCTGCAAAAATTTGTGCTACTTGTGCAGTATTGCTGTACTGTGTACTGTAACACGCCAAATATCCTTACATATACCCTCCTTTTGTTTTTAGAACTTGGCTATAATCCAAGCCAATTCCTAAAAACAACTTGTTCTATTTTTTTTTACAATATAGCAATCCAACAAAATGAATATTCATGTGCATCAATGAAAATTTGCAATCAACATTTCATCTGAGTCCATCAGTTCATAAAATGTTCCACATTTGCCTTCTCAGTGGAAGTGGCATTACTTTAAGTTTAAATTTTCCAAGTCAATTAAAAAACAATGAAATAAAACAACTAACTAAAACAAATAAGTAATATAACAAGTTAAAATAAATAATTAAAATAATAAATACGTGGAACTTCATATGCCGGAACTTTTGCTTTGTCTCTTTTGGTATGTCCCGACCAGCGATGTTATTCGGTTCATTCGAGTACTCTTTCATCTTGGCAATCTTGAATCCACAGTAGTCATCTCTTTTGGCATTCCGGTTATTTTGTCTTCACCTCCACCTGGAGGCAGGCATCTTTTGGTCTTCATCCAGGGGACTCCAGGACTCCATCGTCTCCCGTGGCCTCTGGTCCCAGAACCTCCGACCAAATAATGTTAATTGTCTAAATCAAAATAGAAAATAAACAGATTAAGTACATAGCACAATACTAATTTCCACCTTTTGCCAAAAATAAAACATGCTTGGTAAAAATACTTCGTTTTTTTTTTCTTTTTTCTGAAATTAAACACAAGTTAAAAGAAAACAAACACATATAAAACAGCATTCAATATTTAATACACTTTCTCTCTGCACACCAACCACGAGCTTCCGTTATATGTGCATTTATTTATTTATTTATTTATTTATTTATTTATTTATTTATTTATTTATATTATATATTTTTACATATATTACAGTGTTTATGTGCCATCATAACAATCAACTTTTTTTTAACTTCTTTGTCACTGCCTCCTGATTACACCCATTTATTTTCTCAAGGGACTCTATCCGTTTCCACATGCTCAAGCTGCCTGATCTCATGTCTGGGATGGCATGGTTTGATTTGATTTACATGGACAAACTGCTCTATTGCTGTTTCGCCTTCATTTTTCAAAATTTTATACACTACAGGAGAGACTTTATCTATAATTCGAAATGGCCCCTGCCAGGCTGCCAGAAATTTAGAATTTTTCTGTTTACTTTTTCCAAAATGAAACTTGTACACCTGATCCCCTACATTGTATTCCTTTACTGATGTCTTTTTGTCATAATATGACTTAGCACTGTCAGCAGCTCTTTCCAGATTTCTCTGCACAAAAGCAAATGCATGTTGCAAATGCCTCCTCAGTTCATCAATATATTCATGAACTGTGGATGCACTCACTAGAGTTTGCGCATGTGTTCTGTATAGTAGGTGTTGTGGTAACACCATTTTCCTACCTGTTAAGACCTCATGGGGGCTAACACCTGTTGCTTTGGCAGGAGTCGACCTGATTGCCATCAAAACCAATGGTAAACGCAAATCCCAGCTGGAACCTGCTTCTGCCACAAATTTCTTTAAAATATCCACAACAGACCTATTGCTTCTTTCAACTGTACCTGAAGACGCCGCCCGATATGCGATATGTAGTTTCCTTTTCACACCTAGTATTTGCCATACCTTACTCATTAGAGTACTTGTGAAATGACTTCCTCTGTCTGACTCAATTCTTTGTGGCAACCCAAACCTTGAGAACACATGGTTCACCAGCAATGTGGCTGCTGTTTGCGCACTACAATCTGGTGCGGGAATGCACTCAATCCACTTTGACATCAAACATACCACACTCAAAATATAGCGGTGTCCCCTGCTCGACCTTTTTAAAGGACCTACATAGTCTATTTGCAAATCTGACCATGGGAGAGTTAGGCCTCTTTTCATCAATGGTGCTCTATGCATTGGTGAAGCAGGTTTAAATTGGGCGCATACTAGACATCCTCTAGTATATAATTCCACATCTTGGGACATATGTGGCCAGTAAGCATAATCTTTTAGTATTTCTAATGTCTTTTGTGAACCTCTATGGCCTGCAGTTATGGCATCGTGTGCATGGTGTAGCATTAGTCCTCTGAATAAAAGGGGTACTACCCACTGTATTTGCCCTGTTATGGACTCTCTAATCATGAGTCCATCCTGTAATCTAATTCGTGTTTTGTTCTTTAATAACACCCTCAACTCTTCTTTTCCCATACAATCATTTTCTGTTAAAGGATTTTGTTCAGGATCTATCAAATGATTATAATAGATTCCCAAAATTTGATCATTCTTTTGTGCCTCAATCAAATCTTGGTCTGGCGTGTCATGACTCCACTGCACCACCGGTTGATCTACCTCCTTTGGTGCTTTAGAACGTGTGACTGCATCAATTTGTATTTCACCCATTAAATAATCAATAGGTAGCAATTCTCCCATCACAGCCCCAATCTTAGCCAGATGGTCTGCCTTATCATTTCCCTCCTTATCCTCTCCTGGTGTTTTTAAATGCCCACGAATTTTTCTCCAGTATATTGTTAAATTATTTTCTGACACCAATTTGTCTATGGCTTGTATCATTTTTCCATGTTTAAGTGGCTTTTTGTTGTATGTAACCATGCCTCTTGCTTTCCAACCAGGCAAATACTCCACAAAGCTATTCCGTGCATAGTCAGAATCAGTCACCAGGACAATTTCACTGAACTTTTTATCAACTGCAGTAGCAATTGCTTTATAGATGGCTGCCAATTCCGCCACCTGACTGCTCCTATCTCCAATCCTCATCCCTATACTAGGAACGCCTTCACATTTCAACCAGACATTTCCTATTCCTGCCACTAATTGTTTATTACTGTCATTTTCAATGTGAAAAGCACAACCATCCACATATACAGTTGGCAAATCCTTGCATGTTTTTTCATCAAAAGCTTTGTGTGGTGATTGTTCAAATTCCTGTAAACTAGCTTCCACATCCATTTCATTTGTTATTTGTTCAGCTGCACAGTCATGTAAGTCAGCTAACCCTTGAGCAATTGGGCTCTTTTTATTTTGTCCATATCTTACTTCTACGGGAAAACCTTGTAATGCCAGTGTCCATGAAGTGATTCTGGATTGCGCTAGATTGCCTGATCTAATTCTTTTACTCTCTAAAAATTGCAAAGGTTGATGATTTGTTTCAATAATCACCTTTTCTCCCTGAACAATGGGGCGGAAATGTTGTAGCGCCCACACAGTGGTTAATAGGGCCTTTTCGCATTCATTAAATTTCATTTCAACTTGGGAAAATGCCTTACTTGCATATGCAATGGTTTTGTGATTCAAATCGTGTTTTTGTGATAACACTGCTGACATACAATGTTCAGAAAAGCCTATTTCTATAAAGAAATCCCTGTCCTTTATGGGGTATGCTAAACATGGTGCCTTTACAAGACATTCCTTCAATCTAGCCACTGCATCAGACTGCTCTCTTTCCCATCTCCAGGGAGTATTTAGTTTAAGCAGTTTAGTCAATGGTTGAGTGATTTCTGCATAATTCTCAATGAACTTTCTGTTATAGCCTGTCATCCCTAATAAACTTTTTACTCCTTTCACATTTTTAGGATCTTTTAATCTTTGTATGGCCTCTATTTTCTTCCTTTGTGGATTTAGCCCATGTTCAGTCACTTCATGCCCTAGAAAGTTCACTTTTTTCTTGCACCATTGTGCTTTTTGCAAAGATACTTTGGCGCCCGCTTTCTGCAATTGGCCAAGCACATGTCTTATTTCATCAAAATGGCTTTTAAGGTTTTCATTTTTTATCAAGACATCATCCACATAAACTATTGTTCCTCTTTCCGCTGCATCTGGCATGGCCTTTCTCAAAAATATGCCAAATTCACTCCCACTATTGATGTACCCGAACGGAGCTCTAAGCCAGGCATATTGAGTCCTGTCAAATGTAAAGGAAAATAGGTGTTGTATCTCCTCTGCCAATGGCACACACCAATATCCAGATGTGAGATCTAACGTGGTAAATACATTTGAACCATGTATCTGAGCTAGGCCCTGATCAATGAATGGTAGTGGCCATCTAGATACTGGTACTCTTTTATTTAACTCTCTTAAGTCTGCACACAGCCGCCATTGACCATTTGGCTTTAACACACCTAAAATAGGCGTATTGGATGTGCTATGAATGGGCCTAATTATTCCCCGTGATTCCAAATTTTTAATAATCTCTGCCAATGATTCTAAACATGCCAGCGGTAGTCTATACTGGCGTACAAACACTGGATTTCTGCTACAACCTTCTGGTAGTGTGGCCACATGTAAATCAGTTAAACCACAATCATAAGCATCTTTTGCAAATACATCCTTAAACTCCATAAATATTTCCCTCAGATTGCGTCGATCCTCATCGCTGTCACATGCATCCGCTAAGGAGATCTGCTCTTCTACCATTCTGGAAAATTCTGGAAACTCTTCTGGTAAAGGAATCTCAGCGCTTTCCTCTAACTGTGTGGCTGTGTCTTTTTGTAGAGCTGCCACTTTCAAATATTTTGGCAGATCAGCTTCCACTTCAATGGGCTGATTTCCTGTTTCATTTTCATTTAAATTAAATATTATGCAATCCTCTTGATGGCAGCACACTGTCTCATTTGAATCATAAGGATACACAGAATGAATTTTAAATATTCCTTTGGGCTGAGAGTCCAGGTGTCCTGGCAACTCACCCTTGGCATCTACATATTTTTCAGGAATATTCCCAATCACCATGTTATTTAAATCTGCCGTATAATGTGATTTTTGTATGGCCATTCCTAATGGGGAGTTTTCCTCTAAATGAATGTCCTGACAACCTTTATTATTTACCATGATTTTTACAGATCCTTCACCAATGTCTACCAATGGAATGTATTCATAATCCAGGCCTTGCTGTTTTATGGATTCATTCAGGCATACAAATGCATCAGAGTCTTTCATCTGCTGTCCATTTTTGCATTTCAGTGTTATTGCAAACTGTTTTGTAAATGCAGGAACAATAGTATTTTTCCTCATCTGTAATTCGACTGCATAAGGAACTAGTTGTGCACAATGATAAGCCCTTCTTTTGTCTTCAAATTCAGGCGCCGGCCCACCTAGGCGCGACCATATTTTTTGATTAAGGAAATCTAACACCATACACATTCTGTGCATGATGTCATTGCCCATGTAAAATTCATTTTGTGCTCCACTCACTATCCATACATTATGGTAAATTGTTTTCTGCCCAATGCTAATTTTAAGCATGCATCTGCCTGTAATTCGGTTTTCAAAGTCTGGACTGTCCAACCCAGAAACATATTGGTTTTTAATCCTAAATTTCGGGATTTCTTCCCTCTCCATAATTTTTTGCAACAATTTCTCATTAATGAAACTCCTTTCATGTTCAAGCGCTAAAGTGGCTTTTATTGTTTTAAGATAATCATTTATACCAACGTGAACCCATGGTTGCTCATCTTCCATGTGTATCTCTGCCAGAGTGGTAATGTGTTTTTCTGAATCTGTTTTAGGAACAATATTCTGTTTGCATGTATTCTCTTTTAAGTAAAAACGTAATGTGCGCTCATCTATAGCAGTCTGCCAATCTTTCCTTGGGTCCAAGTATATTTGTACAGGTAGTTTTTCATTGTCGCTCTGATCTTTGTCTTGACACATTAATATAACAGTGACACTAGGTATGCAGCTATTCTGGAGATATACCTCCACAGCATCATTTGTTTTGGCAACGGTGTGACATTCTTTTATATTGCTGTTTTGTGATTTTAGTTTCTTAGGCCTCAATGGTTTTTTGGTTAAGGACCACAGCACTCCATTCACCCCATCTATGAGAGGAGACAATCTTTTCAGGCAATCTGTCCCCATCAGAAATGGAATTTCACAAATAGATGTGATCAATACCTCTTGTTTCATTCTGTGCTTTCCTATTTTTATGTCAACCTCAGTTACACCTATGATGGGCACCTCCTCCCCATTAAAGTTATGCACTGGGCCTTGATTTGCCTTCACTGTGATCTGACTCTGTGGAGGCCTCCCTTCATTGATACTCTTTACCAGCTCCTTGGACATAATTGTGGCCTGTGCGCCAGTGTCAATCATAGCAAAGGTGTGGCATTTTTCTTCTACAGTGATGGGTGCATAATATCTGTCCTCAACTTCCTCTAATACACATAAGAAATGTGAATTCTTACTGATTTCAGGGCTCACCTTTCTCAGGTCTTTTTCACTTTTGGCTAAGCACATTGGTAAATGAAAAGACATTTTTCCCTCCTTTTTACCCATTTCTGTGCGAGATATTTTATTCATTTCTCCATGATCAGAAGTTTTTTTGAGTGTGGCCACTGTTCGCCCATCCATCTGGGTAACATCAGAGACCACATTACAACCTCCCAACTGAACATGTGTAACAACATCATTCAGCAATTTGTCATTTTTTAATTCTGTGCATTTGTGATCATTTAGTGTAATACCAGCCCTTTCAGCCTCTTCAAAAATATGTGGCTCAAAGAATTTTTCAGGTGATTGACTTGTACCCACCTTGTGAGTATTTCCTTTTTCTGTCTGTGTTTGGTCATTGTTTTGCTTGCCCAGGGAAGGAGCTATGGCATCCCCACTTACTCCCTGTTCACTGGTATTCCCCATGCATGAGTCATTTTTCTTAAATCTGTCCCTTTGTTCTTTTGGAATTCCTAATGTTTCTTTTTCATTTGTGCAAATCTTTACTGTTTTATTTAGCTCTAAGTTAAACCGTACCTCTTTTTTAGAAGTATTTACACTTTCCATCACAATTTCATTTACTGGTACTTTCATTTTTAATCCATTAGTCATCTCAGAGTCGTTATGCAAAGTTATATCAGAGCAATCTGTCATTTTGGCACTGCAGTTATCATGAGTACTTAGTCACTTTTCGGAAGCCCCCCGGTCATTGCTATGGCCATCAGCCCCCTCTTTGGAAGGTTGTTTTTGCGCTGTATAGAGCTTTCCTATTTGCTCAGCTAACATTTTCACTTGGGCCTCAAGGCATTGGAACCTTTCCACCTCTCTAGGATCCTCTTTCTGTGGCCTAGGTCGATATTGGTTGTTTTCCCCCTGATTGGATCTATTCTGATACCTCTCAGGTGATTGATACCGGTTGGGATGGTTTCTGAACTCTTGATTCATTTGTGGAGGGGAGCGGGTTGCACCCATCCTTTGATTATAGTCCCCTGGTGGGGAATCATTGTACTGGCGTGGACTGTAGTTCACGTTTTGCCTCATGTCCTGTCTCTCAGATTGTGGGTACTGGCCCCTATATTGATTTCCATTATCATTAAATCGATCCACATATCGGGGCCTATCCTGATTACCATATATCATGGTGTTGGGATCAAACCTACTCTGTGTCCCCAATGACTGGTAGGGACCATCATTTCTTTGATCTTGATTTTGTCTCTGGTTATTGTTCATACCTGCCATATCAGACCGGTATCTTACCCGGGGTCTATCTCCTAAATATCTAGGGCTGATGTAGCTCTCTCTATTACTAGGATCATGTGATTGGAACATTGGTACAGGAAATGGCGATCTTTGTTGATTACCCCTTTGTTCAGGTGTCACATTATTTTTACCTTGGCTTTGAGCAGACTCAAGGGACATTTTGGCTGACCTGATTTCCATTACTGTGGCTGAGGGTTCTTTAGATTTAGGCCTAGTATCTTTCATTTTATCACTTTCTCTACCCTGACAATAGAGTACCTCATATAGCTTGGTGCTTTGATGTACAATCCATTCAAGGGACTTGTCACGGTCAAATTCACGGACCAATTGGGATATGATGTCTTTCTGTAGCCCATAGAAGTATGCGGTTTTAAACTCATTGGAATTTGAGTCAAAAGATACATAAAAGCGAGAGAATGCTCTTTTTAAGTCTTGTAAAAATTGGCGAGGTGATGTATTAGGTCCAGCAGTAATAGTGTACGCGACTTTCTTTGCCTCCTGCAATGACTGAAAAGGAGAAAAATGACGCCTAATTTCTTTTTCAAACTCCAGCCATGTCATATTCTGCTGTTCATTTAATCCCCTTATGATGCTGGCCGTCGGGGCATCTAAAGTTAAATGAAAATATTGTCTGTACTGTTCCTTAGGTATCTGGAGTGCTTTAAAAATGTCATGCACCGCTTCTAAGTGATCCTCAATGCAGCATTCACCTCCCTTTTTAAATGGTTTGATCAGGGCTTTAATGGATTTCATTATTTTTATGGGGCTACTTGTTGCAATGCATGGAATTGCACTATTTTGTGAGTCAATCCTGTTTTCAGGTGTATGAGATTGGTGACTGCCCCCAATGGGAGTATCAAATCCCCCAAGGGCGCTGCAACCAAGTTCAGTCACCGGCCCTGTCACTGGGGCACTAGCTCTTTGGGCAGAGCTAGAATTCACCTCCACTCCATTGAATGTGGTACCCTGCCGCCTCTCCTGGGACCTGGGAATGCACATTTGCTGTTCTAAGTCCTTACACTTTTTAAGGAGTCTGGTTGCTTCATTCTGTAAATAATTATTTTCATCGCTCATTTTATTAATCGCCTCCTGCATGTCACACATTTGCATTTGGCATTCATTGAACTCTTTATTTCTTTTGTCTCTTTCTTGAATCATTTTAATCATTTCTTGTTCTACACCCTGGAGATCACCTTCTTTTTCGCAATGTTCTTTTTGTAAAATCTGCATTTCTGAAACAATCTCATCTTTATCCTGCCTAATGTGATCCACTAAGGCTTTTAAGTGTGTCAATTCTTGCTCACTATCTTCAAATTGTTTCTTGCTTTTGGATAACTGAGTATCAAAGTCTCTGCATTTTAATTGCATGTCTTTTTGGCATACATCCAATTCTGCTCTCAACATTTCCTGATTTTTACTTGCCCCATCTAATTCAGTCTTTAACCTGTTAATTAGCTGAGTATCATTCTCTTGCATTCGCAGTGACTTGTTTAAAATAAACCATATTTTGCCGCATAGCCGTATTAAACAGTCTTTCTCTGCACTTTTATCGGCTGCATTCAATAATCTTGTAAGGCAGACCTGAATTATGCTGCCTTCTGCAAAAATATTGTCTAGTTTTTCTTTCTGCACCTCACCCTGAATGCGGTTACTCCATTCTAAGGTACTGTTCGAAGACCAATTCCCATGTGCAAATAACTTTGCCTCTAAATATTGCACTAGATCTGAGATTGTGGTTTCCCTTTGTGACATTCTGAAATTCGTTTTTAGTGGCACACTGCTATTATAAAATGGGTTCCCTTTAATGTGCAAATGGCAGTGTGAGACACGCTTGCCACGCCCAGTAGGTATTCTGTGATCACTTTCCCGGCCTGCAACGCACCATAAATATGTAGGGTATTTTGTGGAGATTTGGGGCCTGACGGTATTTTATTACCGCCGGAAAATAACTTAGCAATAATCACTCTTTGTATTCAGATTTGGCCATGTGCAACAATAATACAATGGGCATGCATTATTTCAGCACCCAGACCTGCATATTTGGTATACGCGGTTGGTGGTATTTTGGTGAGCATAATTCCCTTGTTTTATTTGTGGCCCCAATGTCCAGAATCCCTTATCTTCGCTTAGATTTTTCGTGTGATCACTAGAGAGACCTCAGACCTGCATTCTAGGGATACCACATTTTCCAGTGATAGTGTTGGTGCGCCACCATGGGCAAACTCACTGACTTATTTACGACAGAGAGCTATATGTGGTAGTCTTGTGGTAATTTCCACTACCTTATATACGGTAGGGAGCTATGTTCAGAGAGTCTCTCTTCCCGTTGGCTCATATACCTCCAACAAGCTATACTACAGTCACTCACAATTATTCATACTGATTCTGACATGCACACATCTGTCTTAAAATGACCATTGCACTGTTTAAAAATCTCCCCACATCATCAGCATTGTAATGATAAATAGTAAGTACACCATCCGTCTGTTTTCAAATATTTTTCTGTATTATAAAAGTTGTATTTAACACGATCTCATTCTTTACAGCAATAAAATGGAACAATCAAAGCATTTTCTATGACACACTGCAATTATAGTGGCGGAGAACAGAACTTAAATTGCAACATTAGCACTTGATTAAGACACGCACGGGACTTTCATTTTTCTACACTGACTGCATATTTCCGTGCACACACACAGCTCCCCCAGTTAGGTAATTACCTTATCTGTTCAGAGGCTTCTCTCTGTGAATGTGGCTCTCTTGGATTAACTCCAGCAAAAAGGAACGCTTGCCTTCTCAAGCCGGGGTCATTGCCTGGAATTCTCAGCTTTTTCAGATAGGACTGCCTCAGCCAGTGGACAGGTTTTTCTTTCAGCTCTCCCCAATGTCGACTGCAGCAGGACACAGGAATCTGCATTCAGTCAGGACCCCACAGCCAGGTCTTCTCCCCAGTAGTGCAGAAAGATGTCTGCCTGTCTTTTTCCCTGCTACTGCCCACTAAAACTTTCCTCTCAGCCCTCTTTATGACGTGTCCCAATGAAATCCATCATCTCTCATCCTCCTACTCTTCAACAATAGCTTCGCTTATACATTTGCAATTGTTGCAAATCTGACTTCCTCCTTCCTGCCGTTACTGTGCACAACAACACGGATAATCAGGCAGAGAAGAGAAGAAAAAAAAAATCTGCACACTCATTTAAATGGTTTTCAGAGTATGCCTAATTCTGCAGTAGAGAACACATTTTATTAGTGGGTTATATTAAAATAAGGTTTTATTAGTCAGGTTAATGGTTAATAGGTTAGCTGTTAATTTTCAAATGTGTCTCTAGCAATATAGGCATTTCAGGTGAAAAATAGTGTGCATTTTTAAATGAACACGTGTGCTTTTAACTGTAAAAATAGATTTGCATCTTATATGTTAAAATCGTTTTTTACTGAATAGTCTGTCTTTCCTTGTTAATCTGCTAACCCATATAGCAATGCACCGCACCCTTGTGGTGGTGGTGCTGCAAAAATTTGTGCTACTTGTGCAGTATTGCTGTACTGTGTACTGTAACACGCCAAATATCCTTACAGCATGCATGTTGTGGTAATACCTTGAAGTTTCACATAGGATCTGGCACTTGAACATGCTTTGGAAATGTTTCAAATGTTTTTTTCTTTTCTTTTACAAAAAACACACAGAAAGTGGTCAAATTGAAATATGTGTTTTGAAACCGTTATGAAAGTGCTCAATAAAATAAAACTTTCTGAGCACACAACATTGGAAGTAACTGCCACTTGACGTCAGGAGATGGGACACATGAGGGTATGATAGATGCAGATGTGGATGAATCTGGAAGCAGAAATCTTGGAGGGTTTTGCATTCGTTTTTGATGCAGGTGCTTGGGAATCACCGGAGACCTGTACCCTAATTGTTGAACAGTAGATCTGCAGTGTTGAACTGAGATGAAAGGGTTAGATGTAGAGTTCCTTAACAGGAGCCAATGAGGTGTTCTGGTTGTGATTTATAGGAAGAGAGGGCAATACTTTTTTCATTGCTTTGTGCAGTGAAGATGGATGCAGTTGCAGAGATGGAGAGAGTCATTGCTTTGTGAGTGATCTGCAGAGGTATGCCGAGAGAAGTAGCATTTCTGGCAACCTTGGATTTGAGGGAGTGGAGACTTTGTGGTGTGGTGTGCCTGGCCGCAATTTACAAGGTGTGCTTGCACTTCGTTGAGATTTGGCCACTTCCAATACGCCAAATGTTCTTGCAGTGCACTGTGGAGGACTGCGTTTGGGGAATATCAGTGCAGTAAATGTGCAGAGTTCAGTTAAGGACTTGCTGAAGGCACTAATGCTGCTTTTTCCATGTGCAAAGGTGGTATTTTCACACATACCACCAAGACCACTATGGAACAGCCCCAATGTCTTCTCTCCTCAGCAAGATTCAGGAAGGTGTCTTGTGAACAGAGGCCTATCTTCTTTTTTGTCTAGTGATGGGATGTTCTCTTATGAGAATGAAAACATTAATTCTCTGAGTGTGAATTGTTTCACTGCAGAATGCATTTATTTGTCCAACGTTGGAAATGTCATTTTCCTTTACAATGTAAGGGATACTTTGAAGAGGTTCATGTAAGCCTGTAAGGAAGAAAACAAGAGAAAAGCCCAGACATAATTTTAAAAAAAGGTGTTTGTTTACAAGCCCCTTACAAAAAAGTCTCTTCTCAGAGCCACCACTAAAGAGTAAATACCTTCCCTTGTGTTTCATTTCTCCCCCACACCCTTGAATTGGGCGATCTGTCCACAGACAATGTGATAGTCTGTGGACAGCACATGCCACATCCAGGGCTTTTTCAGATGGCAGGCATGGAAACGGGACTGTGGAGCCCAGGGGATTGACCAAAGTTTTCCTGGGTGTGGTATGCAAAAAGAAAGTTTGGCAGAAGGTGCGTTGCTGAGAGGAGTGCAGCTGGCTATGCCTATGGCTGTGTCTTTCAGAAGGGGGAGTGTGTGGACTTTGGGGGACTCGTGAATTCATTCGTTTCAGGGCTATGCAGAGCAGTTTGGAGTGGCTGAAAACCTTGGATTTCATGATGTACATGTGCAATGGCATGCAGTGCGTGGCATTAAGTTGGTGAACTTGCTCCCATTTTGTGTCCAATATCCGGACATTATCATTGTTCATTGCGGATGGAACGGTTTAGGCCATGTAGCTGAAATGTCACTGCTGTTTACAATGATGGAGACATTTGGGAAATGATGGACATGTTCCCGAACTCCCGATTAATTTTTCATATTGCCCAGAGACAGATGTGGCTGCACTCCACTTCATCTGGTCTGCAAATGGAGAAAGCGAGGCGCGATGTGAACAAGGCTGTTTGTGCATTTTTGTGAGACATTGGCATGACGTCTTTTGCTTATGAAAACATCACATTTCACAGCACCAACATTTTCCGCAGAGGTGGCGTAAATCTTACTGATGCTGGTAATGAGCTTTTTTTGCAAAATATCCTAAATGTTTTGCTGCCCTTTTTGTAAATATAGCAAACATTTTGCAGTAGGTGTTTCCTACTTTACTGTACAACTTGGAAAACACTTTTAAAAACAAAAAATCCAAAAAAGGCTATTTTCAGAGCCACCACTTTCTCATGTAAAAGCGTGCAATGGTTTTGATGCTGCAACCACCTACATTTTCTGCATGTCCACGGACTTCGTAGGCTGCGCTGGGGCACTGCGCGAGGGTCGTCACCTTTTTTTGTTATTTCTATGTTTGAACTGTGAAAGGTGGCTCTGAGCTGAAGTTTTTTTGTGTTTTATGATTTATTGGTCTTTTTTAAACAGGACACACAAGGAAGAGAAGGCAGGGTATGGAAGGGGCTCCAACCACAGGGAGGAAGTGACAGGTGGAGAGAGGAAGATGTTGGGTAGGCCTGACTTAGGTAGGGGGCACTGTTTCTCGTGCTGTCGGACCGCAGCCTTGAAAGCACTTCAAAACTTCTCCCCCCCTGCATAGTGATGTGTCACAGTACATACAGAGTACAGTGCCCCTCGAAAGGTAAGGGTCAACTGCATCCTGTATGGCCTGTGAGGCTTCCTCAGGCATCCTCTTCCCCACAGCAGTGTCTCTTATGGTGGCAGGAGCAGATGGTTAGGATGCAACAGTGGATGTCAACTTGCTACCGCCTTCGAAAGGGACAACCCTTCAAACTGCTGCCTTGTGGTTAGACCTTAGGTGTTGCTGCACGGAGGTGGTAATGTAGGTATACAGCCCAGGCTTTCCGCGACTGAGTACAACATTGCACTCTGCACATGGAACCTTGGCTGCACGCGCCTTGGGTAACACCCCAATGTTGGTAAACAGCCTCCTCACCCAAGACTCACGCTGGCAGCTGTTAACAGGGATTTCCACTCCCTCATCCTCTTCGTCTTCTTGATCCCCCTCAGCATCACCATGCCTGTTCTCCTCTCCAGGCTCTCCAGACGGTGGTGTTGGTTGTAGTGGAGGTGATGGTTATGAGGCAGCTGCAGCAGCCATGGATGCCATTGTATGGCAAAAGCAGAAAACCAGACAGAGCAATATGTAGCAAGTGTAAGTCCTGGTCAGCCAGAAACACAATGAGAAGCTGCAGTGGGGTGTGGGCTTTTATAGGGGTGCCGTCTGTGGACAGCGTCACTGTCCGTGGACACTTGGAGCCCCAGGGAAGGCTCAAAAAGTTACAAAAAGTATCTTGATAGAACAGGGCATGGTCTGGGACCTCTGTAAGGGTGAAGTTTCAGCCTAAAACACCCTGGATTGACCAGAAATGCACTTTTAAACTGTTCAGGGGTAAGGACAGTGTCCGTAAATCCTCGCAACGCTCAGTGTGGGTGCAGTCACATGATGACATCCCCAGACGTCCGCAGATAGGACAGCCATCAGTAGGACACCTATTGCACGGGATACGGTGTGCACATACGCCCAAGTGTCCCCAGGACAGGGGTGGGCCATCTGAACTAATAAAAAGTGTGACACTGCGTTTAACAGTTCCGGACCTGCACATTGTTCGGGGGCACAAAGGGATCAGGTGCGCATGCATCCGGGCGTCCCGAGGACAGGAGCGGGGTCTCCGAACAAATTAAAAGTGTGACATGACCCTGCAGACAACTCTGGACAGGCACAATGTTTGGGGGTACAGCGAGATCAGGTACACATGCATCCAGGTGTCCTCAGGACAGGGGTGCGGTCCCCGAACAAATGAAAAGTGCAACACATGTGGGTGGACAGCTCCAGACTGGCGCGGTGTTCGTGGAACAGGAAATCAGAAGCACACGCGCCCAGGTGTCTGCAGGACATGGTCAGGCCCCTGAACCATATAAAAGTGTGTCATGACTTTGCGGACATGTGTTGTTCAGGGGCACCTCCATTTTAGTTGCAGACAGGCTGGACAGTCATGCTGTCCACGGACTCCAAACACACCAACACTACATACATAGATATTTATTACCACACAGTAATGCACTCAATTAGGAAAGGGAAAGGGTAGCAGAATGGGAAATATATGGGGAAATTGGGGTTTTCTATAGATTGTTCAAGAGGGGAGGAAGGGATTGAGGTTTCATCATAGCGTCCTTGATTGAAAGAATTTGATGGGGATGATTGGCTGGGACAGGGGGAAGGGGCACATGTACAAGTGGGGCAGTCGTATGGAATATTGTCTGTAATATGACTTCTGACAAATTCATTAACTGTGCAAAATTAACATCCAGTTCATCCATTTTTGCAGACAGGCTTAGTCGTTCATTTTCAGCATTTCGACTTTGGGGCTGTCTGTGGCCCTCTTCATTTGGTGGTATTTCAGGGCCACTTTTCTTCATTTACACTATGTACTGTTAAATAGAAAACCATGTTTTAGTGACATGTGAAACAATTTACAAAATGTTTTCCACTTTAAAAATGGTATTCTCTACTATTATTACCATCACTCATTTCGTCATGGGAGAAATGTTCTTCTAACCACTCCAGGGTGCTTGCCATTTCTGTGTGTAGAAAGTAATACTTCTTTTCTTACAAGTCATGTAGATACAACAAACTCTAGTGTTACAGGAAGAAATATAGTGTAATTACTACTTTTGTAAGGGTTTCTTCTTAGTAGGTTGGACTTGCTTCCGTGAGTTGCTTCTGAGTGTGTATGCAAGGCTGCACGGAGGTAATATTGTTAGATACACAGTTCACTTTTGTCCTTGGTGCATTCCATTATGCTGTGCAACCTATGAAATTGTACGTCTGCTTTCATAAGTACAGATTTTGTATACATATTTACTTTTTGAATGTGCTACATATATCTGTTGTAGTTCTCTTTGCTCGCTGTAGGATATAAAAATGTAAGGTACCCCTGTGCTTTTATTATATGATATGATATGATAAGAAATTTGTAACGCGCCTATACACAAGTGTTTCAAGGTGCGACGAGGCAGGGGGGGGAACAAGGGGAGACAGACAACAATCTTACTAGGCCAGGTGTCATTCAGATCGCGCAAGTGCAAGGGTAGAGGGGAAGGGAAAAGTGCATGGGGGAAAGGGAGAGGGGAAAGTGCAGTACAGGGTTATTAGCATACAGCATACTGGATAAATAACAAGGGCCAGCTGGTGGCAAGTGCGAGGTAAGTGCAGACAAGTGCTGGGAAGGGGGGCTGTATTGATACAGACACAGTCCCGTAGTGCAGGGGTTGCCGGGGAGGCAGTGCAGGGGAGAGTGGCTGGGCCGAGAACGGTGAATGGCCCAGTTGCAGATTCAGTGCAGTTTCAGTAGTATTAGCAGGGGAGAGGGGGAGAGAAAGCGGAGGCAAAGAGGAAGGTTTTGAGGTGCTTCCGGAACCGGAGGTGGTTCTCCTCAAGTTTCAGGGAGGTAGGAAGGCTGTTCCAGAGGGAGGCCCCTGCAGTGGAAAGAGATCTGCCCCCAACTCGTTGTTTGGAGAAGCGGCTGACCCTGAGGGAGTTGGAGGCGGATGAGCGAAGAGCTCGAAAAGGAAGATATTTAGGAAGAGAGAGTTGAAGGTATTTTGGCCCAAGACGCGCTGACCATGGGCTCTGCGGATACCATGTTGGGGGCAGGGGGATTAGTATGATGGAAGGGACATGGAGAAACATTAAGGGTATCCTGGTAAAAACCATTCAAATTCAGTGGAAAAACTTGGTTAAAGGCATATTATGGTTACAAGTAAAATTGAAAAACCCCAGAAATCTGCCAGGGTGTTTGAAGTCCATTGGAGAAAATGTTATTTACCACAGACAAAGCTTTACAAATGAAATGTGTTTGTGGCTATTTTCATTTTCATTTTTTGATCACAGGGAATGTCATGTGAAAACTCAGTATATTGCACGTTTGTTGTAATTTTCATACATCACATCTTAATTACTTATAAAGCATAAAACAAAAAAGAAGTAAGTCAGCCTCTGTTTGTTTTGTGTCCTACTTACTTGAATTTTCATTTTACCACATGTGGTATTTTCATTTTACTGCATGTACTATAATGCAAGGTAAGACAGGTCACTGTGAATGGGCTCCTATCCTAAGGGGCTGGTTACATACATGACAGTATTCAGGTATCCTGGTAAGTGTATTCTGAGATACCGCCAGACAGACCCCAATTACCACATGATAATGAAATAGCACTCTACTGTGCACCGGTTCTGTTCTTTTTGGCTTACCGCTTGTGATCCCAATATAAGATTAATATCATGTAGTCCTATGTATTTGGGGCTCACTAAAATACCACAAAATACCCCAACGGTATCCAGCTTTATTTCACTGGCGATGAGCTGTCTGGTGTACCGGCTGCAATGTTTCCAGACAGAAGGAAGGAAACCAGGTGTGCTGGCATGTGCTGGCCTTTTGACCTGGAGCTGCTTTGGCAAGTGCTGGCCTTTGGAATAGGATCTGTACTATGCTCTAGATATTGGTGGATGCTGTGACAAGTGCTGGCCTTCGAGGCAGGAGCTGTACTATGCTCTGAATGTCGATGGAGGCAGAGAGCGGAGTGGCTCTGAAGGAGGAGTGGATATGAAGGAGCCTGTTAAATGTATGCTCTGCCTGGTAGCTCTTCTTGGAAGCCCTTCCCTGGGGGTGAGGAGGTTATTTCGAGTTGGTGGCCGCTTGCGGAATTGACATTTCTGTGGGACTGTGGATCTGTTCGGTTTGGGACTCCATGGTTATTATTCATTGGCTGTGGCTGCTGTGCGGCATTGACTTTCCAGTGGGGCTTTGACACTGTAAGGATTTGCAACCCTGTGGGCATCATGTATTGCCTGGCACTGGGTGGATGGCTTAGAAGCTCTTCCCTGATCTTGGAGGCCTGTGACTTTTTGGATAGTGATTGTTTTGGATATTTACACCTGATTGCAGCTATGGACAACATCCCAGGCCCTGCCATTGTTCTGTCCCAAAGTGGAGAGCCCACCATTAGATGGACAGACTGGAAGGAGGACATCCTCAAGTTCATGCTTGGCATGTATGGGCCCAATTATTCCATTGAAAGGAAAGATGCCCTGCTGTATCACTGTCTTGGTCATGGTGGACAGGAGATCTTATGCAAGCTTCCCTTAATGCATTTGAATTAAGCCTCACCAAGCTAGATAAGCATTTTGAGGTAAAAGAACACAACATTTAGGCCTGTTACCATTTTGCGGCGAGAGAGCAGAAGAAGGGGGAGAGCATAGAAGAGTTTCTAACCATCTTAGAGGGTTGTCCTTGAAGTGTCAGTTTACTCTGTGCTGCCGGAGCTACACTTTGGGGGCCTACTTGTGATAACGTGCTCTGACGACAAGGTGCGTGATGAGCTTTAGCGGGAGAAGGATCCCAATCTCGACAGGGCGATAGAGATTGCCAAGCAAGTTGCATCAAAGTGATATGATATGATATGATATGGCATTTGTAACGCGCCTATACACAAGTGCTATGTAGGCATGGTAGCAGGGATTCTGACAATTAATCAGATGTGAATGTTATGGACCATAAGAGCATAGCCAAGTTGGTGAACACACGGTCGAAAGATGCTTCAGATGAGAGGGATGTGAATGTGAGACCAAGGGACACGGATAGGGGCTGCACAACCACGACCCCTTCTATGTGAGATGTGCAGCATCCTCAGTGTGACAGAGACTCTTCATGCCCCTCAGGCTGACCAGTGAGATGTTGCTACCGGTGCAACAGCATGCAACATCTCACCATTGGACAGAGAGTGTCCTGCTGTTTTTGTTGAATGCAGATTGAGATGATGTGGAAGGAGCGGTCACATGGTCAAATGTTGTAGATTTCCGACATCTTGCTCTGGAACTGTGAGTGAGAATGTTGCAGATAGATGCAATTTGGAAGTGTATGATGGGTTGGAAGTTATCCAGATGGTCAACACTCTATGTGAGGTGAGGATTGAGAACCAAAGGCCAGCAATCTAGTTACTGAAGTGGGGGTGGAGATGCTTATTGATACTGTGGCTGACTACACCCTGATAAGAACGGAATCATGGGAAAGAAATTTGGCATGCAGTGCATTGAAGGAATCCGGGGTCAGAGCTAACGCCTATGGTGATAGCCCCTTTTGTTTTCATAAGGGAGTTGCAGTCAACCCTGATGTTTAAGGTAAGGCATACAGGTAGTCGGGTGTGTTTCACTAATATTGGTGTGAATCTTCTTTTGAGCTGTCCATTGGCACTCTGGTTTGAACTAGATCCTAGTGAGAGCATGTTTGAACGCAGTCTTGGAGGTCTCAGAGTGTTTATCTACAGGATCAGATTGAAGGGAGGGGCGTTTCATTTCGCAGCCAAGCTCAATTCTATGCCTCTATCACTTTGAAATTAGGTGAATTTGGAATTTGGAATAAAAGATATTTCTCAAGGATGGTGTCATAGAACCTGCAGAAGCTTCAGAATGGGTGAGCCCCATTGTAGTGTTATGAAAGGGCAACAGGACCATCAGGTTGTGCATTGATCTCAGGGAGATCAACAAGAATGTGGTGACGTAAATATTCCAACTGACAAAGATTGATGAGATGATTTTGGACTTAGCTTGTTCGAGGGTTTACTTCTTGTTGGATTTGGGGTTGGTGTGCCATCACATCCGCATGAATCCCAACTCTGAGAACATACTGACGTTTATTACACACATTGAGTTGTTTTTGTGTGCCAGAATGATGTTTGGTTTTGTGTCTGCAGCCAGTGTCTTCCAGAGAATAATGCACACCCACCTGGGTGATATCAAGGGGGTGAAGCTTTACCAGGATGACATTTTGGTGTGGTGCTGTGATAGGAATGAGCATGATGTGAGCTTAAGATTGGTTTTGCAGAGACTACGATTTGCTGGTTTAACTTTGACATCGGGGAAATGGAAATTTGGGAAGTTCTCAGGGGATTACCTACAACACTTTGGGGCAGGACATAAAGCCCAGGCTTAGCGCTGTCGAGACGATTGCTGATATGTCACCCCTCAAGACTGAGTCAGAGGTGACCTCATTGTTGTGGCTCATTTAATATTATTCCAAGTTTGGGAAGGGTTTGGTGGATAAGTCCATGGCTTTGAGGAGGTTCACTAGGAGAACAGTCAAATTTAAATGGCCTTCTGCCTGTGAGGAGAGTTTGGGGTGGTCAAGCAGGACATTTTGTCTTCACCTGTGTTGCAGGGGTTCAGAGAGAGTTGGAAGGTTATTTACACTGCTGCCTCTAAGTTTGGTTTGGGAGCGGTGGTCACACAAGAGTCAGGCACATTGTAACCCACAGTTGCATTTACCTGTTGCATGCTAAAGGATGTTGAGGGGTGCTATTTTGTTAAAGAGCAGGCGGCACCTGCTGTAATCTGGGCCGTTCTTAAGTTCAGAGTGTATTTGTTTGGCAGGCAGTTTGTGATACACACCTATCACAAGTCATTGGTCTCTATTTTCAACAGAAAATGTCTGGATGGGGTGTCAAGGAGGATTTCGAGACGGATCACGGGGCTTCAGCGTTTAGATTTTCTGGTTGAACATGTTAATGGCAGTGAAAACGTGACTGCCGATGCTCTCTCCATGAACCCGGTTAGTGACGAGATTGGGGGTGAGACCATGATGGAGGATGATGTCAGAGACATTTTGGTGGTGGATGACAGTTTACAGGAAAGGCATTGAGCATCAGCGTGTGTAGAGGATGAGGAGTACCAAATAGTCAAGAGACTGATTAAAGACAGGTGGTACGGTGACAATCACTCATTAGATGCCAATCTTGATGTCTACAGGAGAGTGAAAGAGGAGTTGAAGCTTGAAGGAGAATTTTTGAATTAGGCCATAGAGGCCACATGGGGATTTGTAGGACAAAATCTATCATTAGGGCAGATTTCTGGTGGCCAACCATGGATGCCTTCATAGAGATGCAGGTCAAGGATTGTGACACATGTTTCAGCAGTGACCAGGTATTGGAAACACGGGTGCCACACATGGTGGTTCCCCAGGTGGGGTAGTTGCCATGGGGCACCATTGCAATTGATCTGTTGGGTCCTTTGACTGTTGCTGGTTCCAGGGACAGCTACATAGTGGTGGTGATGGATGTGCTTTTGAAAATGGCCCGAGGTCGGGGGTCATGAGAGATGCCACTTCCAGGAATGCCATTACATTTTTGTAAAATCTGTTTTGTAAGGAAGGTTTGCCCTCAGAAATTCTTAGTGACAATGGACCACAGTTTACTTCGAAGGAGTTCCAAGAGTGGTTCCAGGAGAGGGGAGTGAAGCCCAAGGGGACTACGTTATACCACCCACAAAGCAATGGGTGCGTGGAATGCTTTAACCGCACCCTCATGGATGGGATACATTTGTCTGTACAGAACAACAGGGATTTGCAACAGGATTTGCTTGTGAGGATGTTCCAATACAGGGTGAAGCCCCCCCACCACAAGGGTTACCCCCTTCGATGGAATGAGGGGCCACAAGCCGAACACACCGCTGACCCTGGGTTGCCTGGACCACTCGAGGATGGTGGATATGAATGCCTGGGTGTTGGTAAGAAGGTGTAGGAATGTGGTTTAGATGTCAACGTGTGATATGACTCCAAGTATGGGTGCAAATTGAGGGAGACGATGAAAGGTGACCACATCAGGGTCAAACTGCCAAGGAAAGGGGAGAACTGTGCCTCAAAATATTCAGGCCTCAATATGGTTAACAGGCATTGTGGGAATGCGATCCGGTTGAATGGTGGGGATGCTTGGAACAAGAGGAGGGTGGTCAAGGTCGATTATAGTCATGGTCAACCTTTGACAACTCCAGCCAATTACTTTTAGTTTTGATATCACACTTACCTAGTATGTCTTAATTTTTCCTTGCCCCATCCTTTTCTCCCCTCCGTCCCACCTATCCCATCATCCCTGTGTTATTTCACCACCCAAGGAAGGGAGATGTGTTATATAGCTTAGTATGTATGCCATTGCACTGTTCCCCTGACAGCCTGAAATGTTGCTGCTTGGCTATTACATTGCTCCCCTGAAAGTCTGGAATATTCCTGTTTGAAGGCAGGGTGAAATCTCCAGAGTGTGGAATGAGTGGCCAGTGAGAGAGCGAGGCTGAATGGAAGGAGCAGTTTGCAACTGGCGTATTCTCTATCACTTTTCCTCAATGCAGTTTACAGTAGTTACCTTCAAGTAGAGTGGTATCCAGCTTTATTCCACATGCATTCTTGCCACATGTTACTGGATTTTGATCTCAGACGTCTGTAGCTCACACAATTTGCTAGTTTTTACAATAGCTTGCCCATATACATGCATTATATGGCAGGCATAGCCACCATTTGGCAAATGTTGACATTATATGCCCAGGTATTCGCACAACTAGATAGATAGTACCTATGCCCCTTTCCAGCCACTGATGTCTAATACTCATGTACTCTCATTACATGTCAGCTTTTGTGATTATATGACAATGTACTCAAACTATTTAGCAGATGTTATAACTTGCAAAAGTACTCACATGTATCTATGTATGTTTGAAATGTATGAAGTGCACCCCTCTTTGGTGAGCAACATTATACTGTACAGAGTGGACACACCCAGGGGGTTACAGACCGTGAACACAGCTAGCAGACAGAAGGCATCTGCAATCATTGTCCTTCATAGTCAAGTATCTAAAAATACTATGCAAATATTATGGACTTTCCCTTCAGAACTGCTAATAAAAGCTACTGATTTTTAGACAGTTTGTGTATACAATATCTTGTAAAATGCTATGTTTGGCCTCTATTTTACCTTAATATTTTCAGGTGAGAGGTCCTCGCTTTTATAAAAATTCACAACTGGTTTTGATGGGTTAACATATCAAAGTTGTGGGCTAATTTGGAGCAGTGCAGAGCTGTGTAAAGCTTTCTAATTATATCTATATCTTCTAAAACATATTTTAATCCCTGTGCTCAGATGTGCCTTGATAGGAATGGTTAGCTCTCTGAAATACACTGTTAAAACAGGAATGCACACTATCACCACTCCTGTTTAACCTCCTTGCAACTGATGAATCAAGGGCCTTGAAAAAAGTGATATTTGGTTTCTGTTCCATTTTGGGGGTAACAATTATGAGGGTAATTCATAGAATTTCGCAGTGTCGCAAGCGGCTGGCGCAGAGTGTCCGCGTGCGATTGTCTGCGCCAGGCACGTGCGCTAAAACTGATTTCCGTGCACAGCGTATTCATGGATTTTAGGCTCCCAAACCAGCCGTGGCGCAGAGTATCGCAGCGACCCTGCAGCAGCGCCAGTAACGCCCCCAAGAACGCCTTCGCGCAAGGAAAAGCCATCAAAATCGCTAAATCATCGCAAAGGGCTGCGCTAACCCTGGACCAGTTTACAGGGCTGCCAAACAAGGAACGCAAAGCGGGTAACGTACATATCAGGGGTACGCGGGAAGTTGTACACGCGATTAGCCAGGGTACGTGTATTACAGGGGTACGCGGGAAGTTTAACACGCGATTGGCCAGGGTACGTGTATTAGAGGGGTACGCGTGAAGTTTTACACGCGATTAGCCAGGGCACGTGTATTACAGGGGTACGCGGGAAGTTTAACACGCGATTGGCCAGGGTACGTGTATTAGAGGGGTACGCGTGAAGTTTTACACGCGATTAGCCAGGGCACGTGTATCACAGGGGTACGCGGGAATAATCACACGCGATTTGGCTGGGTAGGTGTATTACAGGGGTACACGGGAAGTTTTACACGCGATTTGGCTGGGTACGTGTATTACAGGGGTGCGCGGGAATTATCACACGCGATTTGGCTGGGTACGTGTATTACAGGGGTGCGTGGGAAGTTACACACGCAATTAGGCTGGGTGGGTCCTCACAGGTGTTCCCTGTACACCCTCCACGGCCCCTGCAGGCAGCCCACAAAACAGGGGACTACCCTGCACACCTGCTCATGTCCCCCTGCACCCCCACCCCCCAGCCACCAGGGGAAGCCTCCACCAGGCCCCCACCCATGTCTACCACCACCCCCGCCCCCCAGCCACCAGGGGCAGCCTCCACCAGGCCCCCACCCATGTCTACCACCCCACCCCCACCCCCCAGCCACCAGGGGAAGCCTCCACCAGGCCCCCACCCATGTCTACCACCTCCCCCGCCCCCCAGCCACCAGGGGCAGCCTCCACCAGGCCCCCACTCATGTCACCCACCACCCCCACACCCCAGCACTGTGGGGCACCTGCCAGCAGGCCCCCACCCATGTCCAACTCATGTCTCCCACCACCCCCACCCCCCAGCCACCAGGGGCACCCTCCACCAGGCCCCCACTCATGTCCCCCTGCACCCCCACCCCCCAGCCACCAGGGGCACCCTCCACCAGGCCCCCACTCATGTCCCCCTGCACCCCCACCCCCCAGACACCAGGGGCACCCTCCACCAGGCCCCCACTCATGTCCCCCTGCACCCCCACCCCCCAGCCACCAGGGGCACCCTCCACCAGGCCCCCACTCATGTCCCCCTGCACCCCCACCCCCCAGCCACCAGGGGCACCCTCCACCAGGCCCCCACTCATGTCCCCCCGCACCCCCACCCCCCAGCCACCAGGGGCAGCCTCCACCAGGCCCCCACTCATGTCTCCCAGCGTGCTACGTGTATTACAGGGGTGCGCGGGAAGTTCCACACGCGAATAGCATGGGCGCATGCATTTCAGGGGTGCGAGGGAAGTTTTACACGCGACTTCAGCAGGGTACGTGTATTACAGGGGTGCGTGGGAAGTTACACACGCGATTAGGCTGGGTGGGTCCTCACAGGTGTTCCCTGTACACCCTCCACGGCCCCTGCAGGCAGCCCACAAAACAGGGGACTACCCTGCACACCTGCTCATGTCCCCCTGCACCCCCACCCCCCAGCCACCAGGGGCAGCCTCCACCAGGCCCCACCCATGTCTACCACCACCCCCACCCCCCAGCCACCAGGGGCAGCCTCCACCAGGCCCCCACCCATGTCTACCACCACCCCCGCCCCCCAGCCACCAGGGGCAGCCTCCACCAGGCCCCCACCCATGTCTACCACCCCACCCCCACCTCCCAGCAGTGCAGGGGCACCCTCCACCAGGCCCCCACTCATGTCCCCCTGCACCCCCACCCCCCAGCCACCAGGGGCAGCCTCCACCAGGCCCCCACCCATGTCTACCACCACCCCCACCCCCCAGCCACCAGGGGCAGCCTCCACCAGGCCCCCACTCATGTCCCCTATCACCCCCAACCCCCAGCCACCAGGGGCAGCCTCCACCAGGCCCCCACTCATGTCCCCTATCACCCCCACCCCCCAGCAGTGCAGGGGCAGCAGGCAGTCAGGCAGCAGCAGGTGGGAGTGTGCTCGGGCTCTGGGGGGCAGTAGTTCGGCCTTCCGGGCAGGAGCGTGGTATTCCATGTGCGTACGCGTGGCCAGCTTGGTACGGAGTGATTTTGCACGTGAAAATCCTGCACGTCAGCGTGAAAACTGAGGAAAGGCCCTCAGCGCGTAAGCGCGTCTGTGACGTGACCCGCACAGGTGTTTCCCACACAGCACGTGATGACAGAGCACACGTGGAAAGACTGCACGTCAGAGTGTAATCGCGTGTGATTGGTGGAAATGGCCCTACACGCAGAAGTGACAAAGCGTGTGATTGGTGGAAATGGCCCTACACGCAGAAGTGACAAAGCGTGTAATTGGTGGAAATGGCCCTACACGCAGAAGTGACAAAGCATGTAATAGGTGGAAATGGCCCTAGCGCGTACACGCCGCGTAAGTGACGCTGGACGTGTGGGCCTGTATAAAAGGTACGTGTAGAACACGTTTTCCTTGTACGTGCTTTACGTGGAGAGCAAGTGGGTGAATTCTGTACTTCTTGTCGTTTCACACGCGATTTACTTCACGGCGTTTCTAGTTCGTATTCCCTGTTACCTCTGACAGCTTTTTCTCTTTTTTCTCTTTTACTGGTTTACCTGGGCCTGTTCCCTCAAACAGTTTTCCCTTCTACTGTTGTCCTGTCTCCTCAGACAGCGGACAAATCTTCTTTTGGCGGGGGTGTTGCCAACCAAACGTGCTCCTTTTACACGCTCGTTTACCTGGCAGACAGTGAGTCACGCACGTATCTAACATCTGTGCTAGCCCCGTGTGTAGCCTACCCCTTCAGAGGTCATTCTAGGCTGCGTGTGACACGCATACGTTCATTCTTGTGTTTCTGGGTGCCACAGCGTAGTGCAGGTTTTTCTTTCTGCACACGTGGTCTAGGAGGGGTTGCTTGCACGTCATATCCCTTTTTTGGGCCTCCTGTGCGTAGCGTGACCCGTCATCTTTCCCCAGGGGTTACATTCAGCCTTGCTAGAGCACTAGGGTACAATTACCATCTGGTACCCAACCCCTTTGACCCCCAATTGCCCAGGACAATAGTCTACATCCACTCCCATACGCACATTAACATCAGTGCCATGGCTGGGAGGCGAGGATTCCGTAAGGGTGGCAAAGGTGGAAGAGCCACAAGTGGTGGCCGTGGTGGATCCGGTAGGGGACGTGGTCGTAACTTGCAGGGTGAGCCTGTCCCCCCATGTGTGGAGGACCAGTCACGGGCACCCATAATCCCCCCCCCTCCCATTGAGGCTGATGTGGCTGACACCATCCATGCTCAGCCCTTGTTGGACCAGCCCATTGTGGCACCAGACCTGGCTGACTCCATGGCTGACTTCCAGGTCAGCAGGGCTACGACACGTGCGCTGGTGCACGTTGATGCCATCATGCCACGTGGATCTGGGGCAGCAAGGTCATCTGCTGCACCAAGGAGGCAGGGCGGAGAGGCTGCAGGGGCAGCTGCGGCTCCATCCACCCCAGCCCTCACACACCCAGCCAGGACAGTGTCGGTCCGAGTCCATGCTGCTGACATTTACCCTGACACCATCACACTAGAGCTAATGCCTGCACCAACTCCCATGCTGAGTGTGCAATCCCACACTCCTGATACAGAGTCCACCAGGGCTCCTGCCCCTAGTGTCCAGAGCGGCGCAGGACACTCAGGATCACCACCACCTTCCAAGCGGAAGAGGAAGAGTGCTCGTCAGGCACAGGCTGATGCCCCAGACACGGCTACACAGTCCGGCCCGTCCAGGAAGCCCAGCTTCACGGATGACGAACTGAATGCACTTGTCGAGTATGTGTCCGGACATGACAACGAGATGGTCATTGTTGCAGGATCCAAGACCACACCTGCACAACGCCAGGCACACTGGCAGACCGTTGCGGACATCGTAAGTGCCCTTGGAATTGTGAGGCGCACAGCCAATGATTGCTATAAGCACTGGAATGACCTAAAGCGCAGGGCAAAGAGTAAGCTGGCCTCAAGTCATGCCGCAACTCTAGTGACTGGAGGTGGGTCTCCAGTAGTAGACATGGAACTCACTCCACATGAGTCAGTCGCTGGGACCTACGTCACGGAGGAACAGATCCAAGGCGTGGGAGATCTGGCTGATTACGAGGCATTGTCCGGTGAGTGCACATGCATGTGTGTGTCATCCATGTGCATGGTGTGTGTGTGAGGGCTTCTGTTCGGGTGCCAGGTGAGAGTGTGTGCGCCTGAGTCGTATGGGTCAGCCATGTGCTTCATGCAATCCTTCCTGCGCAGCTGCATTTGGCCATAGCAGTATCCCTTCTGCCAACAGTAGACATCTAGCCCAACTGCATGCCAGTTGCCCTTGAAGTGTCACCTTGCCACAACATATTTGCTTCTTTTTCACTGTTCATTCAGTCAGTTTGTTTGCATTCCACCACTTTCACTAGGCATGTCGCTGTCCACTAGTCACATGTCTGACATGGGTATGGTAAAGTGGAGTGACTTTGTTACCTGGATATCATTTGTACACACATGTCCCTGTGCAATTGGACCATTTCAGACTGGCAGCTCCAGGTGAAAAATCTGACCTGTTAGAATTAGAAAAGCTATTACATGCGGGAACTGGACTGAATGAATAGGTGCTGCCCTCCTCTCCATCTTCACTCAATAGCAATGGCACATGCCATCTGTGTGATGGCATGTGTGTTTCACCTGCCAATCACAGGCCAATGTGTGATGCCACTGCCAGGCAGCATGCAGAAAATGTGTTCATCTTCCATCTTGGTGTCATCAGTGTGTGCCATTTGCCTGGACTTCATACGCAGTGAGGGTGCATGCATGGGAGGGTTTTAGTCATGTGGGACATGTGTCAATCAAGTACTGGTTCTCTTGCTTCTCAGCCCTCAATGTGTGCCATGGTGCTAATGCCTGTTTCCATTTCTTTGTTTTCATGTCTTTGCAGGGGAAGACGCACCTGATACTGCTGGGGTTGTGGAGATGGTGCAGACCCAGGAGGGGTCCGAGGGCCGACCAACCACCAGTGAGGGACGTGGTGTGGTGGTGGGGGAGAACCCACAAGTGCTGCAGGTCATGCTCTCAAGGGGTGTCTCTGGCTGCACCTCCCCCGAGCTGTACTCAGGTGTTGATTCGGATGAGACCTACGTGCCGTCGCAGGTGAGTGTTCCAGGGAGGGATTCTGTTCTGTCTCACCCACCTGCACCAGGGTCAGAACCCTCCATGGGGATGTCAGTGTTGGCAGCTCCGCCTTTGGTGGTTACGGATGCAGGGTCACACTCCGCGACATCTGATCCTGTTCCTGGGCCAGCAGATCAGAGGGGGAATGCAGTCCTGCAGCCTCAGGCAGTGCCAGCACAGCAAGGCGCAGTTCGCCTTGCCCCAGACAGGTGTGGTGCCCGCCGACGTGGTGGCCGTATGCCACCTGGCAATACCGCATGGGAGCAATCCATTTACGGTATGGCAACCCAACAGGCTGCATCATCCGAGATGATGGCTCAGGCCATGGATAGGGTGGCCACTTCCATTGTCCCCCCAGAAAGGCTGATGGAGCGACTAGAGCAGGCAACCGAGTCCATCTGCCAGTCACACAGGGAGGACATGTTGGGGTCCAACAGGGACAGGCGGGCGGCACTGGCGACTCTGCAGGAGGCCATCTCCATTGAGTCCCAGGGCCACAGGGAAGCCCTGAGGCAGGAGCTCCTTCACCTCAGGACGACTCTTGTTGAGCTTGAGGCTTCAACACACCAAAGGACAGAACAGCAGCTGGAACGTCTCACCCGTACACTATCAGCTGAGATGCAGGCAACGAGGGCGGAGGTCCGGGCATCCCGTGAGTTGTTGCATGGGGACCTCCGCACACTCATCCTCCAGAACCAGACCTACCACACCCGCATGCTTGCAGCCATGGAGGAGCAGACTAGGGCCTTGCGTGGGCTGCCTCCCATAGTGCAACCACCTCCGGATGCAGCTGCACAGGGTGATAATAGCGACAGCAGTGATACTCCCACAATAGGGTAGCCGTGTGGGCCATGAGCCCATGGAGGTGTTTTATCTTCCCAGGATCCACGCAGGTGGGTTCTGGTGTGCATCCTGTCCTCGGACCTCCTGGGTGGCCTCCTAAACCCCCCCGGGCCCATCAATGGCCATTTTTGATTGTTTCTTATTTTTATTTTTATTTTGATTTCTTTTATTCCCAATTTTTTTGGGACGATCTGTTGGCTTCCGTGGTTCCTGTGGGCATACGCTGCATTGTGGCTGGGCACATGCAGGCTTGTAATGTATTTGGTTCAGATGCTTGGGTTTGAGTCACACACACCCCTCCTGCTTCCCGTTTCCATGGGCTTGTAAAGGGTGTGCCCAAGTGACAGTGAATTACACAGTGACGTTGGACTCCCATGAGCTGTGTGGGCAGTCTGTAGTCAATACTGTGTATACATTCCTAGTGCATATTGCTGTTGTGTTGTACACTGCATGTTCCATTGATGTGTAACTCTTCTTCTGTGTCTACCTCCCAATTTGCAGGTCCCTTCCTCATGTCCACACAAGGACCTCTAGTCTGGAGATGGGGTACATGTTGGCAGCAGTGCACCTACAACTCTACATGGCGACAACACTGCACAGTTGGTAGTGGTGGGAGTGCAGGCATTTCCAGGTGGTGAGACTACTAATATGTAACATTTGTGATGTCATGTTAATGGTACTACGTGTCAAGTATGTTGTTGGTCCGGCATTGCTGTGAGCATTTCAGGTGTTGCAGGTTTCTAATAGTGCCACTGTACATAGTGAGACTGAGTTCATGTTGTGGGGATTACTTTGTTTACCTGCAATTAGCATGACATGGCACTGTGTCGTGTGGCGGTGCTAGGGTTGGGTTGGCTGACATGGCACTGTCCTCTTGTTGCATTTTGCAAGTGGGTATTCATTTTAGCTGCTTCAATGTGTAACTTCACAAAACTGCATTGGTGGTGTCTGTGTGGGTAGGGATGCACACATTGTGACACTTCCAGGTGAACAATCTCAGGCTGATATGGTTTTGACGGTTCATTCTCCAGACATTCAGGATCCGTGTCAGGTTGAGTCATCATTGATTGTCAGATGGAATGTGCCAGGGCAGTGTGCACTCCACAGGGGTGTGATTTAGCCACTAGCTGTGTACGGGCTGCCTCACCCCGTGCCCTTTCCCCTCCCATGCGCAGCGGCTGTGCATGTGGTTGGGGATGTGGGGCCACCACCATGTCCACGGCCAGGCCCCGGCGTGTTGCAACGTTGTGCAGGACACATGCTGCCACTATGATCCTGCACACTACTGGGGGAGCGTATAACAGCTGCCCGCCAGAACGGTCAAGGGAGCGAAAGCGTGACTTTAGCACTCCGAATGTGCGCTCCACTATGCCCCTGATTGTAATGTGGGCTGTGTTATATCTTACCTGGGGTGGCGTGGTGGGGTTCCGAATTGGCGTCATCATGTGGGGGCTGAGAGGGTAGGCACTGTCCCCTGTGGAGGTGGTGATTGGTATCATTGGTGGGGTTGTGACCTTGCTCAGTATCCAACATGCATGCATGTGCAGTGGCATACATACTCACCAAGCAGCCATGTATCGCCATGCCGCCCAGCTTCTAGGTCCCGGCTTAGGGTGGACATTCGGTAAATGAAGCTGTCGTGGGTGGAGCCGGGATAGTTGGCATATACTGAGGTGATGATTCCCTTGGCATTACATGCTACCTGCACGTTGATGGAATGCCAGTGCTTGCGGTTCCTATAGATGTGCTCAGATGCCCTGGGGGGACGTAGAGCCACATGGGTGCAGTCGATGGCACCTAGCACTTTGGGGAATCGTGCCACAGCGTAAAAATCCAGGGCGGCAGCATGCCTTTCTGCAGGTGTTCTGGGCAGGTATATGTGCCTGCGGACTGATGGCCGTGCAGTGATGATGTTCAAGACCTGGTGTAGGCAGCGTGACTGGGTGGCCGGTGACACCCCACCCACTATGGCACTTGTCCGCTGAAATGATCCAGTGGCTAAGAAGTGCAGTACATTGAGGACCTTCTCCAGGGGGCTGAGTGCTTGGGAGCACAGGGTGGGTGATGTGAGGTCATCCTCCCACTCACTCACCAGGTCCAGTATAATGTGTGGTGGAAACCTGTACCTCCCATACACCTGGTCATCAGGCATCCCGAAAAGGCTGGTTCTGGGTGTGAATATTCTGGCCCTGACTATCCTCCTCCTCCTCCTTTGGTAGCCCACTGCCACTGCTGCTAAGAACGGTATGTTCATCCTGGCGTCTGAGCTTGTTATTGTTAAAGTCCGCAAATTTATGCTTTGCGCGTGTTCTAGGCGAGCGTGTGACCCGCGCACCCCTGGAATCCAGTTCCCAGTCCAATAGCGTGTGGAAATTCACACGCACCACGGGATACAGCGTGTGACCCGCGCACCCCTGGAATCCAGTTCCCAGTCCAATAGCGTGTGGAAATTCACACGCACCACGGGATACAGCGTGTGACCCGCGCACCCCTGGAATCCAGTTCCTAGTCCAATAACGTGTGGAAATTCACACGCACCACGGGATACAGCGTGTGACCCGCGCACACCTGGAATCAGGTTCCCAGTCCAATAGCTTGTGGAAATTCACACGCACCACGGGATACAGGTTCGCTGACGTACTTGCGTGTGTAAGTGCCCGCGCACCCATCAAATACACGTACATAGGCCAATCGCGTGTACGCGCACTTTTGTCCAATTACACGCGATGACACTCTGACGTGCAGTATCTCCACGTGTGCCCCGTCATCACGTGCTGAGTGGGGAACACCCGTGCAGGTCACGTCACAGACGCGCTTACGCGCTGAGGGACTCTGGTCCAATAGACTCGCGTATGCGTGCTGACGCGCTTACGCGCTAAGGGCCTTTCCTCGGATTTCACGCTGACGTGCAGGATTTTCACGTGCCAAATCACTCCGTATCAAGCTGGCCACGCGAAAACACACGGAAGACCACGCTCCTGCCCAGAAGGCCGAGTTACTGCCCCCCAGTGCCCCGAGCAGCCTCCCACGTGCCATCTGCTGCTGCCTGCCTGCCTGCCTGCCTGCTGCCACCGTGCCCTGCCATTTGGTGCCTGCACATCAGCCATCTGCAGGGGTCCAGTTGCTGTGTCCACCCCTGCTGGAACTGAAGACTCCCGACTGGGATTACATCGCTCCACAGCCCAGCCCCAGGACCCAGTTGCCCACCCACACCTGCCTCTGGGGTTGCCATGTCGGGCACTTCCACATCTGGCACCAGTGGCAACCCCAGGCCAGAGGGGCAGAGGGGCACCAGCTTCACTGTCACCGAAGTTGGTGTCCTGGTGGAGCATGTCCTGGGGCAGTATGATGCCCTCTTTGGATCGTCCCGCGCCAGCAAGGAAGGACGGCAGAGGATCTGGGCCGACTGTGTGGTTGCCATCCATGCGGAGGGGGTGGCAACCCGCGACGTCCTGAAGATCAAGAAGCGCTGGGAGGACTTGAGGTCCAGGACCCTTGTGAAGGCCCGGCGCCTCGTGGAGGGGGGCCGGGGCCGCATGAGTTCCATCCAGATGAGGGTCCTGGAACGCGTACGCCCAGCGCTCCACGCCCAGATCCTTGAGAGGGAGGCCCGTCTGGAGTTGAGCGGTAAGTGTCCATGCATTACTGTGTGAGACAGGGCATGTTGCGGTGTGCTGGTTCTATGATACTTGCCTGTATGTGTGCCATAGGCCATGTATGCATGTATGTGTGCAGGGACATCATGGTAATGCATGTGCGACCAGTGATGTGTGACCCACATGGTTGTTGCATGTGTTGAAATGCCGCATGGGGAGCCCTATGCAGATTTAGAACATGAGAGCATGCCAGTCTCTGTACCTGGACATGGGTGGGGGTGAGGGATGGGTGCTGATGCCAGGTACATATATGGTAGCCATGTCTGTGTGCCTGACCTGCGTGTCTGTGACTTGTGCATGCCATGGATGCATGACACATGTGTGTGACAATGCACAGATTCAGTAAAGCAGCCAAATTACCCTTGTATCCGCTGTGTTTGGTGTGTTTGGGGCCAGATGGATGTGACTGAGGTGAAGTGTGTGCATGTGATAGGCATGAGCCATGATGCATGTGAGTTACATATCATTGAATGTTTCAAGAGTCCATTGGACATGCATGGAAATGTCCATGGCATGCACCATGCCTGTTACTGTGTATGTTTTGCCTGGACTGACCCATGTGTTGTGGAGGGACATGATGGAAGTGTACTTTGACAGTGGTGCTCATCTGCTATTGCTTCCTGTCTAGGGGACCATTGTACAGTGCCCTGATGCTTGTGTTCTTTGTCTCCCTCTACGCAGCGGCTAGTGAAGAGGAGGGCGGAGACGGCGCTGTGGAGCAAGGCGGCGGGGATGCCCCCACGGCTGCAGCGGAAGGGGTGGGTGAGCCCCCACAGGGGCCTGCTACGGTGGGAGACGGTGAGGAGCCATCCAGGTTGGTGGTTTGCACAGAGGAGGAGGAGGCCGCCACTGGGGCATATATGGTAGCCATGTCTGTGGGGCCTGTGGGGGCATCCCTGCTGGTGCAAGTGGTGCAGTCCAGGGCCAGGGGCAGGAGGCAGCACAGGTCACCGTGGAGGGGCCTGTGCATGTCGCTGTCCCTGACCCTGTGAGTGCACCACCATGCACCAGCAGGGATGCCCCGTCCCAGGCCTGTCCGCAGGTAGAGGGGATGTCCATGTCACCTGACTCCCCTCCACCTGCGGACGTGGGAACCCCTGGCTGTGCGGAGAAGGTCCTGATTGGGGTCGCGATGCGCATGGCTGTGATTCGTGATGCCGTGCGTGCTTCCCGGGAGGCGCACGTACGGCATCACGAAGTGCACCGTGCCGACGTGGCCCAATTGGGATCGGCCATGTTCGGGGGTTTCCTGCATGTGTTGGCCAATGTGGCAGCCCTCTCCTCCTCTGTGCAGGCTATCCACCAGTCGTTCTCCTTGCCGTCTTCCAGCCCAGATGCCACCAGGGCCCCCTGTGGACCTGCCCCGACCAATGCAGCCAGCTCGGTGGGGATCCCATCCCTGCCACAGTCGGGAGTCAGAGATCCAGCAGGGGTGGACACCAGAGCAACTGGACCCCAGCAGATGGAGGATGTGACGGCATCATCGGGCAGGGCACGTGCACGACGGCATCGGTGGTTTCCATCAGCCTGGATGCCGTTGTACTGGCACAGGCAGTTGCGTCGGAGGCAGCAGCAGTCTCAACGTGGGAGGCATCATGGCTCGGGGCCATCAACATCAGGGGTGCAGGCATCGGCCGGAGGGCAGGAGAACCCTGGAATGGGAGTGACTTCCGTGTGGGAGCGGTTGTGCCAGCGGATAGGTGCGGAGCGGCAGCGGGCAGAGGAGGAACGGCTCACGATGGTCAGGGCGGAGGACTCCATGCGGAGGGCGCTGAGGCGGGCTGAGTGCCTCGAGGGTCTTCGCAGGGAGTTTGAGCTTGACACTGCATTATCCCTGCGGGACCTCGGGGCCAGGGAACATGCCCGCCTCCAAGCCATTGACCAGGAGTTCGATGATGCCCTGGCCCATGACAACAACCAGTGAGCCGTCCGAATAGCCCGCTGCCTTTGTATATAGTTGTATAGTTAGGGTTAGGTTTCCTTTGTTTTTTTGATTTTTTTTGGTAGCGATAGGACAATGCACCACTTTTTTGTATATAGTTCAGTTTTTAGTTAGTAGTCATAGTTAGGTTTAATTTGGTTGGGCTCATGGACCCAGGATGATCTTCTTCATTGTTCTTCGTTGGCTTATTTTTATTTTTCAGATTATTTTCTTGGACATTCATCTTGTTTTGTTTGATTTGCTTTGTGTTTTTTCTTATTTCATTTCCATTCTACTTGCTGTTCAATACATTATTTTTTTTATTCTTCAATGTGTCGTATCATCTCATTGCTTTCAGGCATGTCATGTTGTGTGTTTTGTCATTCACTTGCAGCCATTGTGTGTGACAGACATGTGTTCAATTGCATTATTTAAATTGGGGGTGTAACATGTAATTGCCTTTGATATGTGGGTGGGTGTGATAGTTGGTTGGGCCTTTTGGCAGGGGAGGATGGGCATTACGGACATGATTGGGGAATGTTGGGACCCAGGTGCAGGGGGGCATGGATTGGACATGGGTGGGGGCCTGCTGGCAGGTGCCCCACAGTGCTGGGGGGGGTGGGGGTGGTGGGAGACATGAGTGGGGGCCTGGTGGAGGGTGCCCCTGGTGGCTGGGGTGTGGGGGTGGTGGGAGACATGAGTGGGGGCCTGGTGGAGGGTTCCCCTGGTGGCTGGGGGGTGGGGGTGGTGGGAGACATGAGTTGGACATGGGTGGGGGCCTGCTGGCAGGTGCCCCACAGTTCTGGGGGGTGGGGGTGGTGGGAGACATGAGTGGGGGCCTGGTGGAGGGTGCCCCTGGTGGCTGGGGGGTGGGGGTGGTGGGTGACATGAGTGGGGGCCTGGTGGAGGGTGCCCCTGGTGGCTGGGGTGTGGGGGTGGTGGGAGACATGAGTTGGACATGGGTGGGGGCCTGCTGGCAGGTTCCCCACAGTGCTGGGGGGTGGGGGTGGTGGGAGACATGAGTGGGGGCCTGGTGGAGGCTGCCCCTGGTGGCTGGGGGGTGGGGTGGTGGGAGACATGAGTGGGGGCCTGGTGGAGGGTGCCCCTGGTGGCTGGGGTGTGGGGGTGGTGGGAGACATGAGTGGGGGCCTGGTGGAGGGTGCCCCTGGTGGCTGGGGGGTGGGGGTGGTGGGAGACATGAGTTGGACATGGGTGGGGGCCTGCTGGCAGGTGCCCCACAGTGCTGGGGGTGGGGGTGGTGGGAGACATGAGTGGGGGCCTGGTGGAGGGTGCCCCTGGTGGCTAGGGGGTGGGGGTGGTGGGTGACATGAGTGGGGGCCTGGTGGAGGGTGCCCCTGGTGGCTGGGGTGTGGGGGTGGTGGGAGACATGAGTTGGACATGGGTGGGGGCCTGCTGGCAGGTGTCCCACAGTGCTGGGGGGTGGGGGTGGTGGGAGACATGAGTGGGGGCCTGGTGGAGGCTGCCCCTGCACTGCTGGGGTGTGGGGGTGGTGGGTGACATGAGTGGGGGCCTGGTGGAGGGTGCCCCTGGTGGCTGGGGTGTGGGGGTGGTGGGAGACATGAGTGGGGGCCTGGTGGAGGGTGCCCCTGGTGGCTGGGGGGTGGGGGTGGTGGGAGACATGAGTGGGGGCCTGGTGGAGGGTGCCCCTGGTGGCTGGGGGGTGGGGGTGGTGGGAGACATGAGTGGGGGCCTGGTGGAGGGTGCCCCTGGTGGCTGGGGGGTGGGGGTGGTGGGAGACATGAGTGGGGGCCTGGTGGAGGGTGCCCCTGGTGGCTGGGGGGTGGGGGTGGTGGGTGACATGAGTGGGGGCCTGGTGGAGGGTGACCCTGCACTGCTGGGGTGTGGGGATGGTGGGAGACATGAGTGGGGGCCTGGTGGAGGGTGCCCCTGGTGGCTGGGGTGTGGGGGTGGTGGGAGACATGAGTGGGGGCCTGGTGGAGGGTGCCCCTGGTGGCTGGGGGGTGGGGGTGGTGGGAGACATGAGTGGGGGCCTGGTGGAGGGTGCCCCTGGTGGCTGGGGGGTGGGGGTGGTGGGAGACATGAGTGGGGGCCTGGTGGAGGCTGCCCCTGCACTGCTGGGGGGTGGGGGTGCAAGGGGACATGAGTTGGTGTTCATTAGTTCAAGGAGACATGTGCCTTTGCTGGGGGGCATGCCCATGGTGGGTGGGCTGCCTGCGGGACATGACCAGGGATGCAGGGTAGTCCCCTGTGGTGTGGGCTGCCTGCAGGGGCCGTGGAGGGTGTACAGGGTACACCTGGGAGGACCCACACCGTCAAATCACATGTGGAACTTCCCGCGCACCCCTGAAATACACGCGCCCAGGCTATTTGCGTGTGGAACTTCACGCGCACCCCTGAAATACACGCGCCCAGGCTATTCGCGTGTGGGACTTCCCGCGCACCCCTGAAATACACGCGCCCAGGCTATTCGCGTGTGGAACTTCCCGCGCACCCCTGAAATACACGCGCCCCCTAGGCTATTCGCGTGTGGAACTTCCCCCGCACCCCTGAAATACACGCGCCCGGGCTATTCGCGTGTGGAACTTCCCGCGCACCCCTGAAATACACGCGCCCAGGCTATTCGCGTGTGGAACTTCCCGCGCACCCCTGAAATACACGCGCCCCCAGGCTATTCGCATGTGGAACTTCCCGCGCACCCCTGAAATACACGCGCCCAGGCTATTCGCGTGTGGAACTTCCCGCGCACCCCTGAAATACACGCGCCCAGGCTATTCGCGTGTGGAACTTCCCGCGCACCCCTGAAATACATGCGCCCAGGCTATTCGCGTGTGGAACTTCCCGCGCACCCCTGAAATACACGCGCCCAGGCTATTCGCGTGTGGAACTTCACTCGCACCCCTGGAATACACGTGCCCCCAGGCTATTCGCGTGTGGAACTTCCCGCGCACCCCTGAAATACACGCGCCCAGGCTATTCGCGTGTGGAACTTCACGCGCACCCCTGAAATACACGCGCCCAGGCTATTCGCGTGTGGAACTTCCCGCGCACCCCTGAAATACACGCGCCCAGGCTATTCGCATGTGGAACTTCCCGCGCACCCCTGAAATACACGCGCCCAGGCTATTCGCGTGTGGAACTTCACTCGCACCCCTGGAATACACGCGCCCCCAGGCTATTCGCGTGTGGAACTTCCCGCGCACCCCTGAAATCCACGCGCCCAGGCTATTCGCGTGTGGAACTTCACGCGCACCCCTGGAATACACGTAGCCCGCTCCCCCAGGCCCGATCGCGTGAGGAACTTCACGCGAACCCCTGTAATACACGTAGCCCGCTCCCCCAGACCCGATCGCGTGTGAAACTTCACGCGAACCCCTGAAATACACGTAGCCCGCTCCCCCAGGCCCGATCGCGTGAGGAACTTCACGCGAACCCCTGTAATACATGTAGCCCGCTCCCCCAGACCCGATCGCGTGTGAAACTTCACGCGAACCCCTGAAATACACGTAGCCCGCTCCCCCAGGCCCGATCGCGTGAATAACTTCACGCAAACCCCTGTGATGCACGTACCCTGCTGAAATCGCGTGTTAGACTTCCCGCGCACCCCGGTATACACGCACACATATTTTTAGTCAGCAGGTGTCCGTGTTTGTGGGTACCCCTTTGCACGTCATTTTTCCTGGAGGGCCACAGTATGGGACATTCATCATGGCAGTATATAGGTGCTATTTGTTGGCGCACCTTTTGGCGCACATTTCTTACAGCCGCAGAGACGCTGCCGCCTGCTTTCTTGTGGCGGTCGTGTTTGTGCCTGTGCGCTGGTTTGAGCGTGCGCTTTTTTGCACTATTCTATTCCATGAATACGTGTTGTAGGCGAGCGTGTGGGCGTTCCGCGCACTTGTGCCCTGTACTTCCCCCGTGACGCCCACGTTTTGGCAAGTTGTTCCCCATTCCGAGTGTTACGCCCGTGTTCCGCCTACTTTTGTTGCGTGCGCCGCGCTATGTGCGAATTTCGCTGTGGCCTGTGCGATTTTCGCTGTGACCTGGCGCACGCTGTTAGATGGCCTGTGCGCCAACGTGCGCCGCGCACTTTTTTATCGCACATCCGCTGGTTTTCTCGCGCACAGCCTTCCATGAATCGACGTGCGCTGCTTTTCGTACGATTTTCGCAATTGCACTGCGATTTTCGCTATTCCACTGCGATTCGCACGTTTTTGCCCACTTGCGCCGCGCTAATTATTCCATGAATCGGCCTGTAAATGTGATCTACTATGCAGATGGCGCAGTCTTCCTTGAGCACTCTCTAATCTGCCTTCAGTGATCATTCACGATCATCACATGGCTTACAGTAGTACTATGTCATGTGAGAACAAGTTTGACATTAAACCATGGGAAAACAAAAGTAATATTTGTTTACCAGCTGACCTATTACTAATAGTGTTACATTCATGGATGAAGGCTATTGTAAGTCTTGAGTCTAATGGAAATTGCATGACACACTTTCGAAATACAAAAAGGGATATGTCAACGTTGTACATCAACACCAATACTCTTCACTCTCTTTACATATACCCTCGAATCAACTTTGGAATACAAGACACTTTATCCTGTGTTTAGGTACTAGAGGAATTCCGCTGTTACCATGTGTGGACAATGTAGTTCTAATTGCTAAAACCGTTTCAAATATTACTTAGCACGTATTGTGAGGCTATGTTGGAAAAGTAAAAACAAAGAGGTGATGGCTGGAAGGTTTAGAATGAATCTTAACCACTGGCATTGCTCTGGGCAACCCTCCAGACCACCGTTCTTCGCCTGCCAAGCCATTACAGAAGGGGAAAGACCATATGCAAATCAGGCTTGGCCCCACCCCAAAAGGGGCAGTCCAGGCCGAATTGCTAGGTCACATCCCTTCTGCACGAGACCACAAGCATCCCCAAACAGGTTTCGCCCTTGTTGGGGCTCATCAGTGAGGAGTAGCTTGGGTCTCTAGGCCCAGCAGGCACGGGACCCACGTCTGGGCATACCCGTCCCACTCACGGTGACAAAGCAAAAACAAAGAGGTGATGGCTGGAAGGTTTAGAATGAATCTTAACCACTGGCATTGCTCTGGGCAACCCTCCAGACCACCGTTCTTCACCTGCCAAGCCATTACAGAAGGGGAAAGAACATATGCAAATCAGGCTTGGCCCCACCCCAAAAGGGGCAGTCCAGCCCGAACTGCTAGGTCACATCCCTTCTGCACGAGACCACAAGCATCCCCAAACATGTTTCGCCCTTGTTGGGGCTCATCAGTGAGGAGTAGCTTGGGTCTCTAGGCCCAGCAGGCACGGGACCCACGTCTGGACATACCTGTCCCACTGAGGGTGACCAAGCAAAAACAAAGAGGTGATGGTTGGAAGGTTTAGAATGAATCTTAACCACTGGCATATGTTGGAAAAGTGCCTAGAATAAATGTAGCTTACTCATGCACCTTGACTATGGGAAATTCATGAAAGAAAACACAACAATTTACATCAATACATATCTCCCTAATCAATGTAACCTAATTTAACTAACTTCAATCTAACTTCAATCTGAGGGGCGTTCAACATATCAAAAAAGAAGAACTCTCTCTAATACAATCTCTTGGCGGCATAGCACATTAAAGCACATTTAGAAAGACAACCTCTAGAGGACTTACTGAAAATGTATAAAGTCAAATTATTGGCTTTGGCTCAGTAATTTGGGGAATTGAGTCACCAGCTCAATTACAAGTGATGGAGAATATGTTCTGTAACCAACTGTTGGCACCTTCAAATGGGGCCTCCCATTTTGCTACGCACAGTGAATTATGGTGGTGAATTAGGTTTACCATACCTAGAAGATACATGTTGTACACCACTTGTATTATTGAGACTTGCTACATGGTCAAACTCACAGGCCATTCTGACGCACTCTATAATTTTGTATTTTAGTATTTTATTTTAACTAATATTGGGATTTACGCCAAAGGTACACCAAATGGGGACGCACAAGAAAATAACAAAATAAAACATGTTGGAGGAAAGAAGATAGTCTTCAAGGTGAGCACAAAAGACAGAATTTGAGGGAAGGAAAGAAAGATACAGTGGGAGCGCGTTCCAGTGTAGTGGATCCACAAGGTCAAAAGTGGGACTGAGCACATGGAGGATGAGGAACAGTACAAATCTAGAGAGACTGTGAACAGAGAGAATGGGAAAATAGGACACAAGAGAAGATAGATATGGTGGGGAAAGGTAATGGAGGCACTTGAAGACTAGGCTGAGAAAATGTAACTTGAGACAAGAGTGCAAGGGAAGCCAATACAGAGAAGAGAAAAGAGAGGAGGGGACATAGAGTCATGAGAAAACAGAGAGAATAAACGACGGACCTACAATTTATTTGCAGAGAGATCTAAGAGGACTTAAACGTGATACAGCGAAACCAAAGAAGAGACAAGAGAAGTAGACAAACAGTGAGAATATATTAAAATCTTCGCAGCGTGGAAAGAGAGAAAAAGTCTATCTTTGCAGAGGTGTGCTCTGCAGGAGTGAGATAGAGAAGAAATATGATCAGCAAAGGAAAGGGAGGAATCAAGATAGATTCCAAGATTACGAGCAGTTAGCAACATAGATGAAGCAGAGGGGGAGAGAAAGAAATAGAGGGCAGCGGGGAGGTGGAGGAAAAGTAGAAGCAGGAAAGAAAAAAACTCTCTTAAAGGAATTTAGGACCAGAGAGCGGTCAGCCATCCAGGATTGAATTACCAGTAGGCAAGAAGATATGTTTGCATGAATCACAGGAGAAAGGTTAGAAAAGGATAGAAAAAGCTGCGTGCTGTCGGCGTAACAATTGTGGGATAGCCCAAAAGAAGAAATAATAGAGGCAAGAGGACTGGTGTAGAGAGAAAAAAAGAGGTGACCCAGAACTGAACCTTGTGGGACACAGTGAAGAAGAGGTAGACTAGGATAGATATTGTCAGCCCAAGAAACAGAGAATGTGCAATTAGATATATATATAGGATTTCAAACCATTTCAGAACGGAACCAGGGAAACCAAGAGAAGAAAAGGAGGAAAGTAGAAAAGAGTTGTCAACTGTGTCGAAAGCAGCTGACAGATCAAGAAGTATTAGAAGTGAGGAACGCTTAGCGTAGCAAGCAGACGTAAGAGAGTTACACAGTGATTAAAGCTGTCTCGGTAGAATGATAGCAACAAAAGCCAGATTGGAAACGAGGAAGCAGTGACTTGACAGGGATGAAGGATGAAACTTGGGAATAGACAGCATGCTCTACGAGCTTAGAGAGGTAAAGAAGAAGAGAGATTGGACGAAAGTTAAATGGAAAAAAAGAGTCCAGGGAGAGTTTTTTCAAAATAGTGGGGCTAGTAGCATCTTAAAGGGAGAAGGAAAAACAGAGGTCTAGAAGCAAGTTTTAAACAGGGTGGTTAGGAAAGGAAAGAGAAGAGCATATACTTTAAGAATGAGAGACGAAGGATGAGGGGCAAGTGTGCCTTGGGCCGTAATGCAGCAGTATCAGTTTCTGCGGGAGCGATAAAGGACGACAGTGAAGTCGAAGATAAAGGAAAAGAAGAAGAAAACCGGAAGGGTACAGAAGTGGTAAAAGCAGAGTGAAGAAGAGCGACCTTGGAAATGTATGAGGCCAGATAATCAGCAGAGAGGGGTGAAAAGAGAGCCAGATCAGGAGATGCAGTGGAAACAATGCGAGACAAAGTTTGAAAAAAATGTTGGGGTTGAGACAAGTCGAAATGAAGAAGATCATAGTAGCAAGATTGTTTTTAGAAGAGAGGACAGGCATCATCAAAGGTAGAATGGAGAGAAGAAAGAGTTGAAGAATCTGAGGGTGCATGGGACTTAACCAGGGGCATTCAGCCCTGCAAAGAGTGCGCTGCGGGGACTGAAGCTGTAGCCTGAGCAATGACTGTGGGGGTATTTGAGTAGGTGAGAAAGGAGATGCAGGGTATAGAGAGTCAAGAGTCACAGATAGGGAAGGGGAGAGAGAGGTAGTGGCAGTGTCAGCTGAGAGAGAAACACAATAAGGTAATGAGGGGAGAGAGGAAATACACGTAGAAATAAAAGAAGGGTTGTTGAAGACAGGTGGCTTGCGTAAAAGAAAGGAATTGGCAGTGATGGAAGCAGGAACAATAGAGAGGTAGTAGAGAGTGGGGAACAAAGAATTAGAACAAGAGATATGGGAGGGAGTAGTCAGGACAGAGGAAATTATAAGAATTGAGAATAAGGGGGACAGTGGTCTGAGAGGAGAAAAGATGAAGATTAAAATCACCAAGAAGAATAAGAAGAACATCTAAGGGAAGAAAAACAGAGAAAAATCATCTTGGTGGTCGCATAATTTGTTAACTGGACCAGGAGGATGGTAAATCAGACAAGAAAGCCAAAGAAAAATGTCCCTGTAAAGAGGAGTATTGATACTCAAAAGACGAAAGCAAGGGAAAGCCGGCAGGTGGAGGAAAAAGTGAGCAAAACGAGTGGTAGAGAATACCAACCCCATCCCCCCAACTCCATGAGCGGAAGGTGTGCACGACGGCAGTAGAGATGGAAGAAAGAGCAGCGGGTGCAGAGGTGTTGACTGGGGAGATCCAGGTTTTAGTAAAACATAAATAATGTAGTTGAAGGTGGGCAAACATATCGAAGGCACAGTGGGTCTTGCTAGAAAGAGAGCTTGGGCCTCATTACGACCCTGGCGGAAATCGAAAAACGATGGCGGAAATGCAATACCGCCATCGAATAGCGCTCGGTGCGATCATGACCCGTCACCGCAAAGTACGATGCCATTAGCGACACCGTAGTGAACGCCAACGCTAACTGCACCAAGTACGCGCGCGCGCGCCATGCCAAACCGTAATTACCACCATGGCGCAACGGTACGCGAATTCTGACCCTAGCGGACATGCACCTAAAGCCATCAAGCACGGCGGAAAGTACCATTTCGCCATGGTGAGAAGTACGGCATCGCGAACCAACCGTAAACGGCCCTACTGAGTGCCTGTACACCGCTCCCTGGCCACATTGTACAACTCCCCGTAGGTGCAATGAAGTCACACAATGCAACCAGTGAAATGTACTAGTCATCCATGCCTGCCAACGAACAAATGAATCTCAAGAGGGGCCAATGGGAGCTGCAGGGCACAGATGGCACGAATACAGAAGCTATACAAATGGACATGACCTCAGTCTCCCACCAAGAAATGCACGCAAACACAGGCACCTGTGACCAGCCATATTCCGATAATCACATCATTCCACCAATCCAACTGGCTGACCGGCATCTGTTACACAAAAGCTAATCCCCCGCCCCTGAGCATGACATCATCAAAACAGTCATATTGGCAGCCCTTATCCCTGACCTCACTGGGCTTCGTAGGCAAACGCGCCCAGCACAGTACCACGCAACTATACTCCGAAGCTGGAAACCAATGCAGATCTCCTCACAATACATCGCTCCCCAAATAGGAATATGCCACATCACTTGCAAAGAAGAACGCTACACGGTTCATATCAGAATAGAAATTTAATGCACAACAAATTCACCAAGCCCATACAGCCATTAGGCCATGAACTCCAAAATACATTTCACCATTGTGGGCTGCATCCGCAATAAATGACCAGCTACTTCTTGTGTGACGCCCTGTTCCTTCATGGTACACAGGGGCTACATTCTCGTACGAAAAGGCAACATGGAAGCGCCTAGAACCGCAGGGCCGTCCCAATAGGGAGGCACTAGTCCAGCTGAAAGGCTGAAATGTTGCTCCTAGCCACTAGTACTGCGTAAGGGCATGTGGCCCATTGGCGATCGTCCCATAAGATCGTAATGCTGCTCCACTGATTAACACGAAGCAGCAGGTGTCGGGAGTAAAATCCATCTGCAGGAGTGGCATACAGATGGCAGTGGCAAAAGGGGAGGAGATACCTGTCAACCAAATGAAATGAAAAAGAATAGTATGGCCATCAGAACTACATTTGAATTACTCACTTCAATGATCACACCAAATCCACAGCCATATGCATGCTAGCCCACTCCAAAGGATCATCACCACCCAAAAACCACTTGCGAATCAAAACTATCTATATCGAGGTGAAAACACTATCACAAACGAGTGTACCTGTGCATGCGTCTGTTAAAACAGAATCCATCAGATGGGATTGGTAACGTGCATAGACACAAGTGTCTGAAGGCGCGTCGAGACAGGGAGGGCTCAACAAGGCCAGATAGACGATGGTCCCACTATGGCAGCCCTGCATCACATAGCGCAGGGGAGGCGGATAGATTCCAAGAAGCCCTGTACATGGCAAACTCTGTATCAAATCATCTGTCCATGCATCCATACATCATTCCCTCATCCCGTAATGAAAACGCCTGTTTCCATACTCACATAACATGTGAAATTTCCATTGAGTCTGTGCGTTATGCAGCCTGCAAAATCCACTGTGCCCCAGCCCGTAATTCCAGTGTTGTGAAGTAACATGTATTTGGGAACGTCCGGCCTCATCGCCCACTTCGCTATTGCGCATCCCAAACTATTCATATCAATCATTGCATCCTCGCCATGGCCCCTGTCCCAAGGACATTGAACAATAGAACGTTATATTTGCAGTCAGACCTGTGGGCATCTCCTCGCCGCTAGCTGAAAACCGAAAGCGCCGCCCTTCGAATTCCTCATTTGCAACATCACGTCGAAAAGGCATCTGTGGCCGCTTGAAATCACAAATTAATCCATCTAGTGCGGCTGTGTGTGAAAATGGCAACTGCCTTCACTCACAAATGGGACGCCCCGCCCGTCGGTGAACCTCGGTACAGTGTTGCATGAGGGTCCACCGTTACTCGAGTACTACGTTCCACTGACCCTTCACAAGTCTGTTCGCGACTGCAAAGATAGTATGTGAAACAATGGGACCATAGCCGAATGAACATATCAACCAATGTTACACTGCCATCGGGTACAAATACATGATTGTAATAGCAAGATGCCATTCGTCGAATTGCAGCGTTGTGTGCGGGACGTGCTCGCCCAAAGGGGAGAGCAGCTTGCACAGGTGGAATGAATAACCACAGGTGGAGGCCATACAGCCTGAAAACACATAAATTGCACACCCAGTCTCCTCCCACAACCACACCCACTCCGAAATGCTACCGGCAGGACTAGCTATGTTGGCCCTGGGGGACCTGATAGCACTGCAAGTACTCCAACTTCAAGAAGAAGACGAACACCAACTACAACCGGCCGCACGGAGGAGACGCAGGAGGAGGAGGAGGGCAAGGCAGGGCCAGCAAGGGCCGCCAGCACAGCCACTACCACCACGCAGGCAGCCCGCAATCCCACGCCTCCGAGCACATCGTTCAACCTCACTGATGAGCAGATCCACACCCTCTACCGTTTGGACCGGGACACCATAACCGCCATTGTGGACATGACACAGGCTGACCTTGTCAGCATGATAGATAGCCCAACCGCCATCCCACCCCTACTGAAGGTGGTGTCTGTACTCCACTTCCTGGCCACAGGCACCTACCAGCACACAGTCGGACAGCTGCATGGCATATCACAGCCACTGTTCTCACGGACACTATTGCAAGTGCTCGATGCCCTCCTGCAGCACGCAGACGACTACATCTCTCTACCACGCTCGGAGCAGGAAATTACCAACACAAAAGTGGGATTCCATGCACTTGCCGGCATACCGGGTTGCATTGGTGCCATCGACTGCACCCATGTGGAATTGGTCGTCCCACATGCCATGGAGGCCCAGTACCGCAACCGAAAACAATTTCATTCTCTGAATGTACAAATGGTGTGTGACTCCAACAGGATCATTACACATTGTTGTGAGCGATTCCCTGGATCAACCCATGATTCTATGGTCTTGAGGAACTCTACAATACCACGCTACATGGAGCGACACGCAGGGAACAGATCCTGGCTACTCGGTGAGTCTCATTTCATGCATGATGATGTGGGGTATGTGATGCGGCAATGACCTGGCAGGAAGGGGGGGGTGCGTACGTAGCAATGGCATTCCTCAAAATTCCTTTATTGTCCACATACAGGTGATGCCGGGTATCCACTGAAGAGATGGCTCCTCACACCAGTCCGGAACCCACGGGACCAGCATGAGGAGGACTACAACCATGCCCACTCACGTACCCGTGTAGTCATAGAACAGGCATTCGGCCTACTGAAGACTCATTTCCGCTGCCTCAGCAGGTCTGGCGGGGCACTCCTGTACCACCATGTGAAGGTTGCAAAGATGGTCATGGCATGTGTCATGCTCCACAACATGTGCGTACGTAGAAATGTGCCCATGCCCCCTGACGCAGAACTGCAAGCACCTGAAGATGGTCATGATGAGGGTGGGGATGTGGCAGCACCTCAAGGAGTCTGAGAGGCACAGGAGGGCCGTGACATTTGTCAGCATCTCATAGATGCATGCTTCTAGCACTCACGCCTGGTGGCTGATACATGGACACGGGACTCGTGGCACTGTGTGTGTCTGGAACATGCACAATATGGACTGTACGCCTATAATGGCCTCGTACACAAAGATCAATGTCCACACATCTCATTGGATGATCGTGCATTGTTTATGGCATATGTGATATCATGTTAAACACCCTATCGACCCGCCACCCAAGTGAGCCCAACACACCCCCTCCACCCTCCTACCTCCCCCCCGAACACCAGTGTCCAAAGATGCTCATTGTCAGTGGGCAGTCGCTATTGCAAGCCCCCTCTGCGGGTATCAGGGGCACCCCTGCCTGTGGAGCGCAGGTTCCTCCCAGATCTACGTTGGGGGCTGCCCTGGACGGAACTTGCAACGGATGATGTCTCTGCCTGCTCACGTCCATGCATGTCCCTAAGGGTTTGTGAGAGCTCAGTGAGCACACGGCGCACTGCGGCAAGTTCGGCACATACGTCTTTGGACGTCGCATGCAGTTCCCCCCTCAGGCTCTCGGTGCTTCTCTCCATTTGTACTCTCAGGCTCTCGGTGCTTCTCTCCATTTCTACTCTCAGGCTCTCGGTGCTACTCTCCATTTGTGCCCTTAGTGTCTCTGTACTTCTCTCCATTTCTGCCCTAAGTGTCTCAGTTGATGTTTCTATGTCTGCCTTAGTGCCCCCACATTCATCGGCATGGTCCTTGAGGAGCGTGGCCAGTTGCTGCTGTTGCACGATTACCTGGTCGAGGGACTGTTGCCTCTGCTGGGCCATGGCCATTTGCGGTGGTGTCACAGAGTGGCTGATCACCTCATGTTGCCTTGCCACAGGGCTTGTGGGGGATGGCCAGTCGTCGTCTTGTGGGTGCCCCTGCGTGGTATCCTCATGGTGTACGGGATGGAACAGACAGGGGGATTGAGACAGGTCATGGATGGATCTAACTTCGACATCCCCGTTTTCTGTGTCGGAGCATGCTGCCATTAATGCAGTGTCACCTATGGTGCTGCTGCCACCAGAAGCAGTGCCTACTGTGGCATCCATTGGGGGGACCTGTGGTGGTGTTGTTGTGGGCATGCTGGCTGCTGGGGTGCCTGTTGGAGTTCCCTCCTCTGTGCTGCCACTTGATTTGTGCTGCTTCCGTGTCTTGATGCGTGCAGCTGAGGTGGAGGGTCTTTGGCCGTTGGTCTTGGCCATCTTTGCAGGTGTGCTGGTAGGGGTGTCCTGGAGCTCGTCGTTTGGATCGGACCCTGTGGTGGAGTAAAGGAGGGCGAGCGTTATTAATGGGTCTGTGGGAATTGGAATGGCAATGTATCACATGCATTGGGGTGGTACCTGAGGGTGATTTGGGTCGGGGCCTTGGAGGTGGTTTCATTTGTGTGTGGAGTGAGGGTGCAGTTGTTTGGCAGCCTGCAGTTAGGGTGTGCCTGCTGCACGTGTAGAGGGTGTTTTTAGGATTTTTAATTATTTATGTATTTGATGTGAGTTTTAAAGTGTGCTATCAGGCCTATGTATGTGGACGTTCTCCTGGACATGTGTTACTGTTGCACTATGTGGGCACGTGGTACTTCACATGATTGGACATTGTGGTTTTGGCATTGTTTGATTTGGGCCACCTACCTGATTCTTCGGATGTCTGCACTCCTTTCTCCATCCCTCCGACTCCCTCTATGCTCTCCATTCCAATGGTGGAGGCACAGATTTCTTCCCAGGGGGTCAACTTGATGGGTGATTCCGATCCTCCCCCGGTAGCTGTGGCAATGTTGCGGTTGGCAGAAAGTATGCTACGGACGCGTATCCGCAGGTCGTCCCATCGCTTTCTGCATTGCTGTGGGTTGCGGGGTGCGGTCCCCACCGCACTTACCCGCTGTGCCACCAGGGCCCATATGGCCTTCTTGTTCGCAAGTGCCGTCCTGGTCATTTGCGTGGAGAAGACGGCGGCAGCATTCTCCTGGAGGGTCTCTGTGAGCACGGTGAGTTCCTCACGGGAGAAGTGGACCTGCCGCTTGCGGTCGCACGCTTTCTTCGCTACTTTTCCCATTTTTCTTGGTTTCACTAGGGTGGATGACGGGTTGGGATGTGTCTCAGGGTAGTATTTTTAATGGTTGTGTAGAATTTGTGGTTTTATAGGTGTACGGCGTGATGTTTCCCGTTCCGGGACCATGCTTTTACTTCCGTTTCCGTATATTTCCGGTCACCGTACTTTCCGGTTGGCGCTCACTGCGGTGTCCGCTAAGATGGGTGGCGGTATTGCACCTAGGGCGCCGTACGGCGGCGGTGTGGGCCGTTTTGGGGTCATTTCCGCCATCGCAGACTTTGCACTTCCGCCATGGTGTGGTGCTCGTGCCCGATGGGTCGGAATGAGCCGCACTTTGCTCCATCGTGCAATGGCGGAAACGCTATTTACGCTATGGCGGTCCGGTCGGTTGATTTCCGCCAGGGTCGTAATGAGGGCCCTTGTGTTTATAGGCAAGATTGATGCAGAAAAGGTAATATAGACAAGGAGGGTAAGTAAGATTTGATGGGTTTTGGGAGGATAGGTGCACGGGAGGAGGATGACTTTAGTACTGTGGGGGAATGGATTAGGGCATGGAGAACAGGAAAACCAAAAGAAAAGGCAGAAAAATAAGTTAACAAGGAAGTCTGGAAAAGAATGAGTAACCATGCACCAGGATGTACGTAATATAGAAACATGTCAGCAGAGATGCTTATAATAAACCTGAACTGATGGATACAAATAGCCACTTCAGAGCAAACGAGAGTATGGTTTTAAGAATCGTGAACTGAGAAATCAAAGAGAATTGCTTAAAGCCTCAAGCTTGGTATACATGAGCATACCATCTACAAAGGGTCTTGTGGGGTATATTTTATAGAAATTTTCATGCAATGAATGTTACTTCCTGATGTCATTACACATTCATTTGGTGGTAGGGATTTGGAAGAAACTGTAGTTTGGACATTTATTGTGTCCCTTCTGCCTGAATTATATAGAGAAGCGGATCTATGTTTTATTCTTTTGCCCCAGTTATTTCACTGCCCAGAGTCACACTTACATTCCCATTTAAAACCAAAGGAGCTTTGTGCCGTTGAGTAAAATGTACGATCAGAAAGTAATTGCTGTATTATATCGGAATATGAGCGGCTCAAATGACTGGATAGGTTCATTTTACTTCAATTCAACATTACGATTTCATAGGTTGGTATGTGTGTTACAGGATAGCCATATCTAAATGATAATGTTTTGCTCCTTCAATTTTGTTGGGATTTATGTATTAATGGGAAGGAATTCGCACAATTTTAGCTTGAGGAAGTGAGTTAATGTTATATTTTGTATGATGTCTGAATATAATTTAGTTCTAATTGTCATCATCTCTTGGCCCGTTAGTGCCCATATTTATCGAATTTGAGTGTATGTCTAATGAACCATTTGCATTCATCAATCTTTGCATTCATATAATATGAATTACCTTGCTTTTAGTGCACACATTGGAATACTTTATATTGGCTCATTCACTCATACATCTACTTTATGTCAAGGGCATTTTAATGGATTCTTTATTTTTAATGATGATTATATTAACTTAACAGAAATTACGGATGCCTAGATTACAATTAATTATGCTTTTCATTATTTAAAATTGTTTATTGGTTAAAAGAAATTCAACCTTAACGATACAAAGCACAAATAAATAAGTAGAGTAAAACAAAGTAATAATAAAAAAGAAAAGAATGAAAGAAGCACTTAATAACAATGTGTTATGGAACAATCATAAAACAAAACAGTTTCTTTTCATTTTAAATTTCAGAGATTCTCTTAATCAGTTATCCACATTAGTACAAGTAGTACAGAGTAACTAAAACGTATTCAAATTCAAGCAGTTAAAGACATGTATTACTGGAACCACTGTGGGGCCCTCATTACGAGTCGGGCGGTATGGGGTTAACGGCACCGGTAAAGGTGCCGGTGCCGTCAACCCCGTACCGCCCGATTACGAGCTGCCCTCGCGGGACCCGTTCTGCACGTCTGGTTTTACCAGACGTGCAGAGCGGGTCCCGCGAGGGGAAGAGGGAGCAAACAACGGGCCATCTCGTAATGGCCCGTTGTTTGCTCCCTCTCCAATTCCCATTCATCCCTATGGGGGCTGAAATGGGAATGGCGAAGGACTGTGTCCGGGTCCTTGGAGGGAGGAATTGCCGGGCCTTCCGAACTCGGAATGGCCCGGTAAATCCTCATTCCGAGGACCCGGACACGGACGCGATTTCGGCGGCAGCCATGCCGCCAATAGCGGCATGGCTACTGCCGAACTCGTAATGAGGCCCTGGATGTTTGCAAACCCAAAGTACCTCTGAGATATAAGATTTGAGCTTTCCAATAGTAGGTGCTGCAGTGTTTCAATCACATCTTCCCACTTGCAAAATCTGCAGTGAGCCTCATTCTCACAAACCATTCTCCTTCTAAGAAGGATCTCCTTGCTCAAATATTGATTCCACCTGAAGCCTGAGAAATAATTTCAGATTCTTTAGCAGGGGAATCTAAACAAGTCAGGGGCCAAAGTTCCTCTGTGCTTATGCTCAAATTGAAGTTGTTTCAGAGAGACATACCCATGCAGACTATTTGTGTTATTCAGCCAATCCTGGTCAAGTAGTTTACATTTAGTTCTGGTTAGATTACTCACCAGATCATCTTTCGTAAAATCAAGCTCATTTAATATATTCTCGCACCGATCATTAAATTCTCCCAGTGTTGGAACTTGGCCAAGGGTCATTCATGACCACAGCAATTTCCTGATACAAGTTTTTTTTCACTGGGTTGCAAGAATTTCCATTGAAGTGTCAGATAATCCAATGTTCAGTCACCAAGCACCAAGCAGCTCAACACCATACAGCAGTTTTGGGGCAATCTTACCCTAAAAAAAACTAATCTGTGGTATCATAGAGAATTTGCAAAACCGATAATTACTGTGTTTCAATTGGGGGATATAAAAGTCAGCTTTTGCTCTCAAATAATTCCTAAGGAATGCTCTATATGGAGAGGTGGTAAAAGGAAATCTGAGGTAAACGATAGAGTCAACTCTAGCAACATAGGTTGATCTTTATTTTTTTCCTAACGAAAGACATGATCTGTTTTATTCTATGTGGATCTTTATGTTATTTGCCCCTGAGAAGTCATCAAATGCAGCCAAGATCCTACACAACCCCATTTGGGTGTGATCAATTAGGACCAAATCGTCAGAGTAAGCCATCCAACTAATCACCAACTTCCCAATTTTAGGGTGAAAAAGGGATGCCTCTTCCAACTCTTTTCCCATGTCAGCAAAAGTACACCCCTGTCTCAAACCATTATACATGGGAATCTCTAGAGTAAGGGAGCCCTCCTGATTCATTCTTACATGAACCTTCATAGCTTTGTGTAATTTCATGATCAGTTTCAGTAAGCCTTCTGGGATACCCCATTTAGCAAGCTTATCCCACAGTTTTGATCTAATAACTTTGTCAAAGGCACTAGATACATCCAGTGCCACCAGATGAATAGCCAGGTATACCCCTTTATTAACCAAATCCTGAAGGCAGCCCAACAGAAACCCACTCAAATTGGTTCTGTGCGATTTCCAAAAACCTGTTTGAAAAGGTATGAGTAATTTTTTCCAAATATTTCAGTATCAGGCTCGCGAATATTTTACTTTGTGAACATAGAACAGTAATTGGATCATAGTTCAGAGGAGCTGATGTACTCCTCTTTTTATAGATCAGGATTATGCTCCCTTAAACAATTTATTTGATGTCTTATTGGGTCCTGGTGATCTTGATTCACTGGTTCCCTTAATTACTGAAAATACATCATCCAGGTCATAACTCTTGTCCCCATTAGCCCATTATCGATGTTCTGTGTACACCCTTTGATGCATCTGTCTAGTTGGTTCTCCCTGTATACATCACTGAAGTGCTTTACCAATTCTACATCTGAGTCTGCAATGACAGTACTTTCACCCAAACCTGTATTCTGACCATTCATCAATGCCCAGAAAGATCTAGAGTCTTTAGTTCCAAGATAGCCCAGCATTTCCTCAGCATCTACCTCTACCATCAATGCCCAACGGTTTTTGACCCAATGTGGGTTTTCTTATGATATGATATAGCATTTATAACGTGCCTATACACAAGTGTTTCAAGGCGTGACGAGGCAAGGGAAGGGGAACAGAGGGAAGACAGACAACAATCTTACTAGGCAAGGTGTTGTTCAGATCACGCAAGTGCAGGGGAAGGGGGAAGGAGGAAAGAGTGGGGGCAGGGGGAGGGGAGAGTGCAGTACATAGAATAGATAGAATAAATAAAAGTAATAATTCAAATGTATGGCCAGCTGATGGCAAGTGCAAGGGTAAGTGCAGACATCAGGTGTAAAGTGCTGCTGGGGACTGTAGTGATACAGAAAAGCAGTTCCCAAGTGTGGGGATTTCCCGGGAGGAAGTGCAGGTGTGCAAGTGACGGGGGAGGGATCTAGGCCCGAGATTAGAGGGCGGCCAGGCAACCCGTGCAGTTTCAGTTATAGTCAGTTATAGTCAGGAATTCAGCAGGGGAGAGGCAGAGAGAAAGCAGAAGCAAAAAGGTAGGTCTTTAGGTGCTTCGGGAACTGGTGATGGCTATCCTCAAGTTTCAGAGAGGCAGGAGGATGTTCCAGAGGGAGGCCCCAGCTGAAGAAAGAGATCTACCACCAACTCGTTGCTTGGAGAAGCGACTGACCCTGAGGCAGTTGGAGGCGGATGAGCAAAGAGTTTGAGGAGGAAGGTATTGAGGAAGAGAGAGTTGAAGGTATTGAGGTCCCAGGCCCCTGAAGGCCTTGTGGACAATGCAGAGGGTTTTGAACTTAATCTTCACCGCCATTGGGGCCAGTGCAGAGATTTCAGTCCTGGAGAGATACAATCCCTGGACGTGAGGCCAAGGACAAGTCTTGCCATCCTGTTCTGGATGAGTTGCAGAGGGCGGAGAGTAGCAGCAGGCAGATTTAGAAAGAGGCTGTTGCAATAGTCCAGCCTAGAGAGAACCAGAGCTCTGGCGACAGTGAGCTTCTGGGGGATGGAGAGTAAAGGGAGAATACCTCTGAGGAGCTTCAGCTGGTAGTAAGATGTGAGGAGAGAAGGAGAGTGTGGAGTCGAAGATGACCCCAAGGTTTTTAGCCCCGCAGGTGGGAGCAGGAAGAGGGCCAAGAGAGGCCGGACAGAGAGTGAGAGGAAAAGAGGGAGCGGCTGTGCCAATGAGGAGAATCACTGGATAGCAGAAAGACAGTCAGATGAGAGAAGGAGAAGAGGTGGCTGAAAGTAGCCTGAAAATGAGCTGAGTGTCATCCGCATAACACTGAAAATTGGAGCAAAGAGTGGCAATGTGGTAGGCAAGAAGTGCCAGGTATTGGTTGAACAGTAAGGGAGAGATAGTTATAGAGGAGAGGAAGGACCCAAGTTGGACCTGGGAGGGTTGATCAGAGAGGAAATTAGTCAGCCACGCCAGGGCCTGACCGGCGATACCCAGGTTGTCACGGAGACAGTTGAGCAGGATGGCATGTTTGACCATGTCAAAGGCAGAAGAGAGATCAAGTAAGATGAGGACACAGGGGGTGTTGGAATCAAAGTTGGAGAGCAGGTCTTCACGGATGTTCAGGAGAGCATTTGCCATGCTTCTGGCAGCTCTGAAGCCAGAATAATGGTCATGAAGACAACTAACAAATTCAGTGTGAAGATTAAGCTGAGAGATGGTCAGCTTTTCCAGAAGTTTGCCCAGGAAATGAGTGAGGGAGATTGGCTGATAGTTAGCTGGGCAGGGCGGGCCAGCAGAGGGTTTCTTAAGAAGAGGGTCCACAAGGGAGTGCTTCAGGGGGGATGGGAAGACTCCATTGGTGAATGAGTGGTTGCAGAAGTCGGTCAGAGCAGGAGCCAGGGAGTCGATGCGGTCCTTGATGGTTTTGGAGGAACAGGGATGAAACTGTTTTTACAAGACTTTCACAGATCAGACTTGTCTAGAGACCTCGTCTGGGAGAACAGGGGAAAGGCAGAGAAGGAGGGAGGAGAGGTGGCCGAAGAAGGGCCAGAGGAAAAGCAGGGAGTAGAGGCAGGAGGGGGAGAAGAAGAAGAGAGAGGACAGGATGTCCTGAGTTTTAGAGATGAAATGAGAAGCCAGAGCCATGCAGAGGGCCTGGGAAGAGACAGGAGAGGTAGAGACTGCAGCAGGATTGGCCAGTTCCTTGCAGATTTTGAAGAGTTCGGCCGAGTTGTTAGATGCCGCAGAGACACAGGCTTTAATGTGGGCTATCTTCTTGGTGAGGACAGAGAGCTGATATTGCCTTTGGAGCAGGATATACAGATCACAAGGTCTGACCTGCCGGATAAAATTAATCAAATGCCTAAGGCTCTTCTTCCTTTCAGCAACAGCAGTGTCATAAATATGTGTTTTCTTATTATTATAACACTTAACGTTACCGTTGCTCCATTCCGTTGCTGAGTATATACTCAGTTATCTTAGACATAAAGTCACAACAGTTGCCTTGCGTGACAGTTGACAACTTCCAATTATAATATGTGTAATTCACCAATTCTGTTATGAGCAGGATTGACCACGATGTCCTCCCCATAGATCTTACCCTCTGGTCTCAGATATCAATTAAATGTACATCGCAGTAAACTGTGATCAATCCAGTTATTTCTAACAATTTCACAGTCACTACAATTGGTCATCAAAAAAGAGTCCAAAACATTGTAGTCCAGAGCAGAGCAATGAGGGCCACTGTTCCATGTGACATACTCCCCCACAGCCCTTCCAGTGGACCCGTTCAATGGATACAAAACCAGATTATTCTTACCATTTTTCCATTTAGTACCATTAACACTTACTGGTGCAGAGGAAGTGTTCCACAACACCTCACCAGAAAGTGTGGTTTTCAGGGCGCTGACATCCTCTCCTGCCTCAAAACATACTGAATTGTAGTCCCCAAAACTATTGCATGGTCCACACTGTTTTGTTCCCATCCAATCAGTAATAAGATTGGTCAAAATGTTCAGAAAGGTGACTAACAAGCAAACTTCCTCATGTCAGTAAGCATTACAAAGTAGTACTTGCAAATTCAAAGACCCAGTAGAGCATTCCCACTCTGCAGTGAGTTCTCGGTGAGGACTCTCCACACTTCGCCACCTGAGAAGTTGTAGCTGACACTGAAATGTTAATATTGGTTGTATCCTTAAAAATAGGAAATGACCGCCAATTGTCAGCATATGTTGGGAAAGTACCAGCCTCTGTTAATACATTGTGTTGTGTGAAATTTTATTCAATTGATGGTACAAGTATAATTAGGGTGGGTTTAAAGGGTGTATCCTCCACCGGCTAGTTCTCTCTGTTTTCGAGCTACATACCTCAATGTCTTCTACTTCTGTGTCTTCCTTAACTTCCAACACACAGTCACTCAGAGTTGAGTTATCGAACCTTGATGACTGTGGGGATCTTTTTTTTGTTGTTGCCAGGAGTTCAGGGATTGTTAAATTACATTGAGGACAAGTAATAACCATTAACAAAGGGCTCTTCAGCCCTTTGCCTTTGTTCCTGTTCCGAGTTTGTGTCCCCCTTTTGCCCATCACATTCCTATTTTGCTCATTTCCCTTGCAGACTTGGGGGGCAGAAATGACCAAGCGGGGCTTAGTAGTTGCCACAGTAGGGTGTTGGCTGCTGTATTTACATCTGTAGCTTCATTTGCCTCTTGTCCAATCCACTCCTCCGCTTGTGGCAAGTCCGATCTCACAATTACCACAGCAGATTCTTTAACTTAGCAACATTTGTAGCTGCTATGTGTGCATCTCTGGCCTCACCTGCTTCTTGTTCCATTTGCGCCTTGACTTGTGATTGGTCCGACCCAACAAGGATGGGATCCTGACTACTCAAATCAGGATAACCAACCCTTGTATCCATGGAGTCAAGTTTAGATTGAATTGCGTTCAAAGTGGTTGTGTGGGACCGTACTTCTTTTATTTATGTCCTCATATAATCCGGCTAAGGTTGAGATAACCTGATTTGTTTAGGCAAGTGCGGCCTGCGCATGAGATTCACTTGTTGTAATAAGTCAGAGCAAGGAATAAAAGGAGCTTTGCCTTGATGCTGGCTGAAATGTAGAGACCTAATCCATTCCTGAGCCAGCAGCTCTTTCACCCTCTCCCTCAACTTCATAAGTATTAGTGTAAAAGGACAGAGGCAACAAATAGCGTTTTATAGTACCTTTTATAGTACCTTTTTCCTGGCAATCAGCTGCAACTCCTATCTTGGTGTCAGACACGTGCAGGTTCCCTGAATCAGGAATTTTTCATAAAAAAAATATGGTTTTAGTCTTTTCTATTCAAGTTACTCGCCAGGTCTAAAGCAACGGCACATAAGCTGGTTGTGACCCTGTGGTCCACCCCCTTGGATGGTGTAGTTATACTAATCCCTTCAAAAGGTGCAGGAGAAGAAGTGGGTAGGGGCATTTCAGGGGTCACTTACAGCATCTGTTCATGTAATGACTTATTTGACTCTTTAGACAGGCTTCGTTGGCCAAACATTGCATTTCTCTTTATGACGTGTGGCCCAGCAATATACTACGTGTATGACACGCCAATAAGAGTGTTTTTAATCAAGTTAACTTTGCCTTGTGTTCCCGCAGTGAACCAGAGTAAACCACTCCTGCCCCACTCTGCGCCGCGTTCTGCGCTAGAAGTGGATTAAGTAGCCAGCAACGAAGACTCAACTCAGTAGCTCCATCTACAGGCACCAGTAGGGGTAGTAGAAAGTCTCAGGCTCAGCGTGTGGTAAGGCAACACCACAGTAAACCACTCCTGCTTCACTCCACCATTTTGGTAAATTGTGAGTATTTGATAACTATCATGTTTTAGTAGAAAGATAACGCCACCATCTTGGCCATTCTGGAGTTAAAACGTACGGTGCATACATTGTATTTGATTATTGCAGGGGACGGGTGTACAGAGGTGTATAGAGATGGCAGACCTAGAGGTTAGGAGAATTTTTGTTTGCTTCGATTACATCAAGGGAATAATCAGGAAAGGCTGTGTGGCAACCAAGCATTCTCTGATTAAATTCATATGCCAATGGTGTGATACGAAATCAGAGACAATAAAACATGTACTGCTGAACTGTACTGGACCAAGAGGATTGGCACATTGATCTTTGTCTGAGGAAACAAAAGGCGGAAAGTGCAATGTGCCTCATACTGACTGCTCCAGAGAATGTAATGATGTTAGTAGTAGAGAAACGGCATGGGGGGCTTGTTAAAGGGAATAGGATGAGTTGATGATTTTTAACAAGAGACAGTGGATGTAAGGCAGTGGCGTAGTGGAGGCCCCAGCAACCCCCACGGTGCAAGGGGCCGCACTGCCATATGTCCTGGCAGGGGCTCCCTCGGACTTCAAAAAGAAATAATTTCCGATACGGTCCTGTAACAAAAATAATTTCTTTATGAACGCAGAAGGACTTCAAAAAGAAACTATTTGTTTTTGAAGTCATAGTCCACACCGTGACATGGAGGCTTCCAGGTTGGAAGCCTACATGTCACGGGGTGATAAAGTTTGGGACTCGCAGCATGCTTTGTGAACATGGAGAACCTTTGGTCAGCAAAAGCTGGGTGGCTGACTTCGGAATTGAGTGCTTGCCTCTCACATGGGCCCATCCTGAACAAGTTCAAATCATGCAGCAGGGCTGACTCAGCCTTTCATCTTTTTGAGGAAAATAACTTGAGTACCATTAAAGACAGGGGTATCAATAACATGTCTTATTACTGAACCAAGAAGTGTGAGGATGCATTCATGAATTACTAAATATTTTTAAAAAACACAGCATGGGAGAAGCCTGCATGAAAAAAGTGTAGAGGATAAGCCTTTTTCATGTGCACTCCTTGTAGTGCAGAAGGTGACCTGCACATTTCCGTGGGGGGCCGTACATTAGCGCAAAGATGTGCTTTCCAACACCCCTGCAGACATTAGAGTGTCTTCCAGAAACCATGTGGTTGCTGGGAGAGCATCTCACGGAGATTGGCCCTTGCTCAAAAGGAAATAAATAGCATTTCCATCCCTGTTTTGGGGAAATTAATTGCAAGTGTGACAGCTGCAATTAAAACAGCAGCTGTCACATTACAATATAAAAGCAGGATCAGGAAAGAACCTGTAAGCAAGGCATGCAATGCACATCCCTGCGTGTCTATTCCAAATAGGTGCTGGGAATGTCTTGTTTTTCTGCAGATTTAAAAGTGCAACACATTTGTGAATTAGGAATGCGCATTTAAATGGTAAGAATCCCCCCCTGATTTGCGCAAATGATCAAAGGGTTGAAAAAGGCCATTTGAGTGGGTGCTTCTAAGGTGCAGAAATTGAGATGTCCTTTGTGGATTGGACTGCTAGCACATCTCATCACTTGCACCTAAAAAAAGTTTGTGTATCTGGTTCAAAGTGTGTTATTTATGATTTCATACAGGAACTTTTTTATTCATAAAGGGCCATACAGTATTCACAGAGAAAATGCATTTTGAAACTTGAGTGAACAATATTAAGATCGGTATCAAGAGCAGTGTAGTTCTCATTGTCCTTACATTTCATTTGACTAATGTGTCTCAAATGCAGAGACCCATTATTTATTTGGTCTTGCTCCTACTGTATTCTACATTTGTAGTCCACATGATCATTTGAGCCCTGTTTAATAGACACGACAACATAGTATTAATGCTAAAATATACTTTAGCACTTTCACAAAAAGCAAAACGAACAGGCATGACATCATTCTAGTTTTGACTGACTATTGTAAACAAGAGGTCAGCAGAGCACCTTGAACACTATTAACACCCTGGTGAGGGATGCTGTCCAATCAGGCGGAATGGAATAAGAGCATCTCCAGGCACGGTCCATCTGTGTTCCTTGCCATCCTTCTGTGCCTCTCCCCCAAAAGTGGTCCTTGCTCCCTGTGACCTGGTGTGCTGGCTGCATCTCCTACTCACTAGCCCCCACCCCAGCATTGAAGTTCGTCTGGCTACTCTGCCTTCTCCCTCCTAAAGCCGCTTCTCACCTTCCTGTCGGTGGTAGGCCTCACCTTCGCTGAACATTGGACATGCCCCTTTAGTAGGGACGTAATTTCAACATTTTGCCAGGGGTGGTGGAAGTGACATCACATGACTCTTGACCTCTGATGACATCACAGGAAGTGGTGACATTTGACCCCACCACGAAAAAACATGGTACTAATGTGATATACATTTCATACAAGAATGGACCACCATATGTATCATTCATATCAGTGTGTATAGGCCCATATTACCAAATTACTGTGAATGCAAGCAGACATCCAAGGCCAAATGATTATGATACGTTATTATATCGCACTTATGCTTAAGCGCTTTATGTAGAACACATATACATACAATATCACCCAACCTGTGTAAGTACTCATTTATTGACCTCAGAAGGATGATAGGCTGAGTTGGCCTTGCCGGGATACAAACCTGGAACCTGCAGGTCACACACACAGACATCGCAGTATTGAGCACTCATCACACCTGCTATAGTAAAATGAGAAATTACATATCGGAAAGTTCTCAAAGTCAGAAAGCAAATGACACTTTGTAGTGTATACCATTAAACTGGTAACTGATATTTACCAGCAGGCCAAATCATCTGCCGGTCTGGTGCAAAGTTGGCTGCATGTTAAGCCTGAGTGGATCAACATTTCAGGCTTCAGAGGTTGGCAAAATAGGGAAAGCATCATACTCACATGACATGCCATACTCTAGGCACACATTACCCCATACATGCAAACAAACATCCTGGAGAGCATGCCACGGAGATGGGAAAGATAGACACATTACAGCAACATATTAGTGGCACAATTAAATCAATGGCCACTTGATGTGATATGGGACACAAGCTTTTAGGCAAAGGGATTTTGTAAAGTGAACAAGGAGACTGAGATGGAATGTCTTGTGATGATCGAAACAGAGACAACGGCCGAAACAACATGCTATAACTGCAATTTGCAAAATGCAAAATATGTAGTCCGAAATGGATGCGTATTCGACTCTAAATGGTTTTTGGACATGTTTGTCTGCATTGTGAATTTGGGGTGTTTAAGAACAGACTAAATCAGTGACTTTCCCCCTGAATTCTGCCTGAAATAAAACTTTAATGAGTCTATTTTATTGTCTAGAATTCCAGAAAGACAAATTATATGTTATTCCTATTCTTTCTTATTTAGGGTCACTGCTCAAAGTGCTACACTTATGGAACCCCCTGTTTTTTAAGAGGCCTGAACAAGAAAATCAGACACTCCAGAAACAAAGAGCCACATGGCGCTGGCCACAGCCCAGGAGCCTCCATTAAAAAAGGGAAAAAACGAAAAATAAAGTAGGGGTAGCAAGGTAGACCACAGGAGTAGCAAGGGAGTGCTCCAAATGTCATCCCGGCCTTTCAGACAAAGAAATGAACGAGAACCTCAGTATAGAACTCTTCATTCCGATGTCAGATTTATTTGTTCTAAAACAAAACAAACACACTATCATCCATGACATGTCAGGTGCTAATAGCCTTGTGCCCCTCATGATGAGGCAGGATTCGGATTTAGCAACCTGAGCCCTTGTGGAGGCACACGCATAAAGCTCAGGCGGGTACTGTTAGTGTCAAAGACCGCCCAATATTGTTGGACTTTTCACGATATTACAAGGATAGATATTTCTCTCCCAACATTCGGCTAAAATGCTCATTGTCTTCCTAAGCTAACATGCACATCTGAAGGATGATGGCTGGAAGGTTATGCATTAATTGTAACCACTGACAATTGCTCTGGGCAATCTTCCTCACCATAATGTTTCAGCTTGTCACCCCATTACAGAATGGGAAAGAACGTAGGCAAATCAGGTTTGCACAGCCTTCTGCTGCACTCCTATGTGTCCTACCTGGTAGGATGCGGGAGAAATAGGTCTTACACGGAAGGGGATACCATGTCTCAACTTCTGGTGTCCCACTTTTACCCCCCTCCGAGCACCCTTCATCCAGGTGATCCTCCCGCACTGGTCCACCCCCAGCCGAGGTAAGCTTATTTTCTTAATACAAAAATAATACCATTAGCACCACAACGCTTGGGCCCTTAACTTTGATAGTGGTCCATGACCAACAGGGTCAGCCTACCGCCGAAGGTCATATCACCTCAATACTCCACCTGGACATTGATCACTCTAAGATTCTAACCTCTTTCTCCAACCCTTTCTTTGTTTTTCATGATTTTGCCTGTTTTATGTGATTTTGCCGTATTATAATGGCATTATGGCCATGGGTGTGAGGGATGTGACAGGTGTTATCATCCCTCACTTTTGTTATGTGCCCTTGGCTTTTCCTTGGGCCCATAACTTGGGTGTGGGCTAGTAATATATGTAACAGCCATGTCCCCCCAGCCTGTGGTTCATCAGAAGGTTATTATAACTCGGCCAAACACTATTAACACTGAACATTAATGTCTCAAAGATGGACTGTAAACCATTGATTATTATTATGTATTATTATTTATTGATGATGGACACTAATTGTTAAACAATTCGTTTTTCATGGTTAACACCAGGTCAGTGGAGGGGGCTCCCCTAGCTGAATTTGCGGAGATGAGGAAGAAGAATGCAAGAAGGTAATCTCTCATACAAACAAGAATGGAGTGAATCGCAGCGAGCCGTATCCTCACATTACATTGGTTATTAACACTTTATTATTTAGTTCCCAAATTCTCTATAGTATTAATTGAATAATGTATAATGTATGTAAATGGCCTCTGCTGTACTTATGTATTACTTGGTAACTTCTATTTCCCCATTACACTTGGTGCCTTGAATGGTCTTGTTCAAAATGACATGGTATAAATCACCAATAAATAAATAATACATTTTTTCCAGAAGATATCTTTGCAAATTTTGATGAAACTGTGACGCTGTGAAACAAATATTATCTTACTCCTTTGATTGTGGTCTATACCCTACCAGGGATCCTGCCCACACAGCCACCTCCTCCATTATCCTTCTCTGCCCCTCCTCATACTGATATGGCCATCTCCACTCCTCCCCTTGCTCCGATTCCCTCTTAGCATCATTAAGCAGAGCCGTTTTTATGGGCGGGCAAACGGGGCACTTGCCCAGGGCCCCCACCCTGGAGGGGCCCACAAGGCTGCCTGATCTAAAGAAGTAAGATTCCTTTGTTCACCAGATGATTTAAATAGCACACATTAGGATATTGTATTGCATGGTGCTGAGGCTCTAAACCTATAGCATGTCTGTTTTGGCAGGTACATTCTGCCTCAATCAATTCATCATGTAATGCTTTCTGTGTTCACTGTGGTATATAGTCTGTGTGTTCCTTGTGGCACAACTCCTGTAGAATTATTCCTTCCTGTGGGAATTATGGTGATCATGTGCAATAGCCAAATTCGAAATGCATATTGATAAATTGAGTGCCACAATAGTTCAGAAGTTAGCTCAGTGTGTTAAGCACTCATTGCAGAGATATGTTTTTCTGTGCAAGATTAGAATAGCACATTCCTGTAAGGCTGGCTGATCCTTTCCTATGTCTGAATTTGATAAACCTGCCTGCATATGTACTTGGTCTTGCAGCACAACAGGTGCTATTATCAGCAATGTACCTGCACTAGATAGGGGATGCTATAAAAATGAACATGTCATCCTTATTGTGAAGGTCTAGAAATTGGTTTGTTCAGATGGGGTGTTTTAAAATGTAGGCAATCACCTCCAACTATGAGCATAAACTGTTAGTCCAAGAGATGAAAAAGTATCCGAATTTGGAACAAAAGCATTCATGCTTGTATCCTAGCTTTGCCAGCAGACAATAAAGTGATCCTGGGCAATCATCTAATACATCTTACATGAATGCACTGTCTTCTGTGAGGTTTGCCTCCCCTCATGCTGGTGGCATCGGTTAGCCCATTACTTGATCTTTCTTCTTAGGTAGGCCGTTTGAGTGGAAGGAGTGGTAGACAGAAGGGAGTGGACCAGATGGTGAAGGACTTGGGCAAGCATATTTTAAAGTCTGCTCATTTGACACAAAAAAAGCTTTGGCTTTTTGTAAAAGTCAAAGGTTTTTCTGCACGTTTATAAATGACAATTTCACAAGTGACTTTTTTGGAAGTATATAAAGCTTTAAAATACAAAAACCCAGATTACATCTGTTCAATCACACTGATTAGTATGCTGGTACTTAATATAGTTCTCTTGATGATGGCGAGAATGAAGCTAGAATCATTCTGTTTTACACCGTTCTATAATAATTTGTTTTTTTAAAATGCTCATGTTTGGGAATGTGATTGTTGTACTTCCCATGTCAGTTTTATAAAATTAGATTTTTCTGTTAATGGTAAGAATGGTAATGAATGTATTCAAATGCAGAAATTGCAGAGTTGGCACACATCTCAGATTCACCACTTAACCAGTGTGTGTAATACTGGGCATCTATTTTAACCTTCTATTGCCTAGACTCTCGAAATTGCCAGTCCCTAAACCTTTCAAATGTGTCAACCCTTCAGAGAGATTTCCTTCTCAGGGTGTGATCCTCAAAGCAGCCTAACAATGGTTGCTCTGGCTATAGTGTTGCTTTCAGTATAACAGTGAGCATTGATATATTGCACACCACAGGCACTTGTTCCTTTGATCTCTAATGGCAACATTATTTGAAAACCATGTCCCACTTCTAATCTCAGTCTGTCTGTGTCTGCATGCAGACACCATCCTGGTAGCTTCCAATCGGCATTCACTATACATGCTATGGTATGTGTAGCGTTCTCCTTCTTACCATTGTTCTCCTTTATACATGCTTGAGCACATTTGCATTCTGCGAGCCAGCAAATGTGAGTTCTCTGTCTGTTCTGGGTTACATGTACCTTTTATATACAGTCCTGTATTAATACTACAGGCTGCGTACCTTCCTGGATTCTATTGATAAAAAAGTCTCCAGCATCTATGCTAGAACAGAAGTAACCTCTTCGTAGACTGATAATGTTGGCCTTCAAATGGTACTTGTTTATCATTCTGATTAGAGCAAGAAAAGAAGAGGGAAAGGGGACTTAAAGGGAGTAAACATCCTTATTGTTAATGCTGTGAGGCAGCATTTCAATCTATGGGTTGTGATTGTTGGGGGGGGCAGTGAATATATTCTTGATCACTTAATTCCTTTGGTTTCGTGGAGGGGGGCCCTAAAGTTGTCCGTGCCCAGGGCCCAAAAGTGCATCAGATGTCGCTGCCCTTAAGCAATGTGCTTGCACGTGACACTTTACACATCATAACATAACATGAAAAAATAAAAACATCATGAAAGAAGGGTGCCCAGAATCACTCCCTGTTTCAAGTGGTTTTTGATGCCAGATCCTGCTTATTTTTAGAAAATCACTCAACTTGACGTCTTTAGCAAGTTATGCGAGTATTGCATTGTTTTTATGTGGAAAGACGGAAGGCTCTCAACTCGGTGACACACGAATCAGAATCCATGTATAAAGACTAGAAGCAGTCTTCTCTCTATTGCACTACTTAGTACTGCCCCATCCAGCTTATGCCTCGGAGCTGGCAGTAGCTCCATGAGAGTAAGGGCACATCCATCTGCCTGCAGTGCTGACGGCAAGCAACTCAAACCCAGGACCTGATTTACAAAAATGTTTTAACATGGGAATGTCATATTGAAAACATATTTGTAAATCAGGCCCTCAGTAACTCAATTTCACTGGTGTAGCAAGGGCCCCCCCAGCTGACGTGGTGCAGGGGGGTCAGCCACCACATGTCCTGGGAGGGGGCCCCGCCGGACTAAAACGAATAAAAAATTAAAATACAAAATGACTTATTTAAAAAAACAATGAAAAAGAAAGCTTCCTTTTGAACTCACTCTGCCTTCTTAAAGAAATAATATCTGTAACAGAAATAATATGTCAATGCAGGCAGAGTGACTACAGAAAGAAACTATTTTTGAAGTCAGAGGGCTCCTCCCACCCTATGACATGGAAGCCACCAGGCTGGAGGCCTCTATGTCATGGGGTATGGGGAGTCCTATCACTTCAAAAAGAAATACTTCTTTTTGAAGTCTCTCTGCCTTTATAAAGAAATGATGTCCATTACGGGTTCTTCCTTTAATGAAAATAATTTCTTTATGAAGTCAGAGTGACTTCAAAAAGAAACCATTTATTTTGAAGTAATAGGGCACCCCTCCAATCCATGACATGGAGGCCTCCAAATCCTCTGCAGATGACAGGAACAAGCGTCCTGGCTGCTGCAGGGAGCTGAAGGACTTGTTCCCCGGACCAACAGATTAAAGATAAGAACATGTATTTTCTTTAAATGTGTGGGTGTGCATGTAAGTGTGTGTGGATATATGTATATAATTTAATGTGCATAAATGAGTGAGTGCATGATGTGTGGGTGGCTGCCTGGGTGTGCCTGTGTGAGTGTATGGTGAAAGGGTGCACACTTAAATGTATGGGTGGCTACCTGGGTGTGCCTGTATGGTGAAAGTGTGGGCACTTAAATGTATGGGTGGCTGTGTGGGTGTGCCAGTGTGGTGAAATAGGGCACACTTAAATGCATGGGTGGCTGCCTGGGTGTACTTGTATAATTAAAGGGTTCACACTTAAATATATGGGTGACTGGGAGTGCATGTGTGTGTATGGTGAATGGTGTATATGCTTGTGTTAAGGGGCACAACGAAAAACCTAATTTCAGGGGGAGCTAACACTTCAAATGTTGAGAGAGGTGCAAACTTCACCCGGGTGGGGGAGGGGCAAACTTATTTGTGTGGGGGCATCTAACTTTTTTACACATTCTAATGAGGCTATTCTAGTGCAGCTTCAATGTTACACACAGTTAATTCTCTCCCTTAAGTTTGAACACACCCACTTATGGACTTCTGTGAGAATGAGTGGTCTCCCGTCCCCTCTCTATCCTTCCTATCACTCCCCTAGCATGCAAGTACTAAACCCACATCACAATTTCAATTGCTTCAAAAATTATGCATTTGAATGCAGGTACGTTCAGTGAAATGCTTTACTTTAGTAATTGGCAAGCCTTTGTTAATGGTGAATCCCAAGCACTGTTTAACATCTGTGTCCTCGCTGTACGGCAATGGCTCTGTAGGTCAGCCAGATCTTGTTAACATAGCCCAATACTTTTGGGAGGGGTCTGAAGCCAGGATTACTTATTGGTAATCTTAATTACTCCTTGTCCTATTCTTCCTCGTCACAGTACTTGTGAATAAGGCACTTTGCCTCATACACAAGAACTAGGATGAAGAAACGGGACATGGAGGTAATGCCTGGTTTAGTTACATGTAATCTTCACTACTCCTAGTCCCACCCTTCCTCGATCCAGTACTTACCTATGAGGCAAGGTGCCTCATACATAAGAACTTGGTAAAGGAAGAGGGACATGAAGGTACTTCTGATCAGATGAGCTGATTTTGGGAATTGGGGGTTGGAGCAAGGGGTGGGAGGGAGAGGGGATTTGTGGGGCTGGGCTGGTAGGGGATTGTGTGATAAATCGCAATGCTCATTGATGTCCTAAGCAGGCATGACATGTGGTATTAGTGGCTAGAGAGGCATTTTGGTGCAACCAGTCTAGTAATTTCTTGGTTTGGCTTCACTTTTTTTTAACTTGTCATATCTAATAAAGCAGTCCTCCTAAGTGTAATTGCCTGGCTAGACAGGCATTTGGGTGCTGCCAGTCTAGCTCTTTCTTACTGTGGCATTATATATTTTTCTGGGCATCTGTGTAAAACAACCATGAAACATGTTATTGCTTCATCTGGCATTTTAGTGCAATCCCTCTAGGTATGTCTTAATGTTTCTTGGCATGCTTTACTGTATTATTATTACGTGTCTAGACTGGTCTATATTGTGCAGCCAGTTGGACATGTTTTCATTGTGGCATGGCATTTTTAATTGCAAGCGTTACATTGATTAAAATGTTACAACTTTAATGTTTCTGTGCACTATTGGTGACCTGCATGCATTGGATGTTTGGATTGGTGTGACCCTACAAAACAATTGCAAACGCTCTGGCTTTTTAGCCAATTTTTCTCTGAAAGTGTGCTGTATAAAACATTAAAACACAAACATATATATATATATATATTCAGTAAAAAAAACTCAGTTAAAGGGATGTTATGGTTAAGTTGCACTACAAAAAACCTATGAAATTTAGTAAAACAACTTTGTTAAAGGGACGTTATGGTTCCAAGTAAAACTGAAAAACCCCTGAAATTCACAAGTTATGGTAAGCTGAGGAACCATAACTCGCGCCACCACCATGCATTGCTAAGACTAACACCCAGGACTGTGCGTATGTCTGAGGACGGATGCGGACAACATCAACACTACCCAAAAACTCACAGGGTATCTTAAATTGTTCTATCATGCCATATAAACACTGAACAAGTTAAAAAAGCAGCACATAAACACATTATATGACACATTATATGTAATAATAAATAAGAAATGGAACCTATATATGTAACACATCAACCATCCATTTAAATAGCATATGTACTAAAATGGAATATACCAAAACAAAAAAGATATGCCTCCAACATAATTACCTCACAGAAACTACACAGCAAGAAGCAACAGCAGACCTACACAACAGTAACAACAAATCTTACCAGAAATTAGTAAGTAAAGTTCATTGTTCCTATATATTTCTAAACTTTCTGTATTAGGTACACTAAAATTAATATATTTTCTTTTACACAGAAATGTCCAGTACTTTGGAATGGCTTGAAGAAAATATCCCACGTGAGGAAAGGAGTGAAGACAGTGTTACTAATGGTAGACACTGTAAGCAAATTAATAATCATTACTTTATGTGTACTTAACATATATATATATATATATATATATATATATATATATATATATATATATATATATATATATTTTTTTTTTTTTTTAACATACAAATATTGAAAATAATATACCAAAAGAGACATTACAAAATACTATGCAGCGCATGGAACAAAAAAATGGATATGCTTATGGAAAATTTCAATCTTTTAAAACATTTTGTGGAGGACGACATAAAAGAAATAAATAAATATCATTGTCCCACATGTACCTGTTCCGCCTCTCCATGTCCTAGTCAACTATGCCCAAACCCTCACCACCAAGAAAAACGTTATGATGAGACTTCCATCCCTCCATCCCCTCACATCCATCCTCTCCAAACTCCTAATTCCCCTGTATTTGTGTCAGTTTCTGCTTCCCAGTCTCATTTATAAATTTTAAATCTGTATATAATAAAAAAAATATTATGTGTGTTTTAATTCAGTCCTTTGTGTCTCTTTTTTCTTTAAAAGGCAGTTAGGGTGTCCGCGGACAATGCAGGTGTCCAGGATATCACAATTAACCAAAATGGTTGTGTCCTAAGGACACCATACCTGTCTGTACTCTCCACAAGCAAGATGGAACTGTCCTTAGAACACACTTGTTGTCCGGAATGTCCGTAATTAACCAACATGAAGGTGTCCTAAGGACACTATACCTGTCGGTACTTTCCGCAAGCAAGATGGAACTGTTCTTAGAACACACTTGGTGTCCGGAATGTCCACAATTAACCAAAATGGCAGTGTCCCAAGGACACTATACCTGCCCATACTGTTGACAAGCAAGATGGAAATGTTCTTAGAACACACTCAGTGTCCGGAATGTCCACAAGTAACAAAAATGGAGGTGCCCTAAGGACACCATACCTGTCCGTACTGTCCCCAAGCAAGATGGAACTGTTCTTAGAACACACTCGGTGTCCGGAATGTCGGCAATTAACCATAAGGAAGGTGTCCTAAGAACACCATACCTGTCCGTACTCTCCGCAGAACATCTACGCACATGCGCAACACACCCATAAGTCCTAAGAACATTGCGCCTGTCCGTAATTGTCCGTCTCATGTGTGTTGCACTCTTAATTAGTTTGAGGACCTGAACACTGTCAGTAAAACATCTGCACGCATGTGCACGACCGTTCCCACGCATTTGGTGTCCTGCAGACACCCGTCCCATTCGCGGACGTGTTCGTGATGTCATGTGACCGCATCCACGCTGAGCTTGTGTCCTGATTTGCGAACATTGTCTGGATCCCTGAACATTTTAAAAGTACTTTTTTGGACAATCCAAAATATTTTACAGTACAAAATTCACAATTGCACATGTCCCAGACAATGATCCTGGCTTTCTATGTACTTTTGGAACTTTATGAGCCTTTTTGGGGTGTTCGATCTGTCCGTGGACAGTGCGGCTGTCCGTGGAGCGCGCACCTGCACCCTTATAAAAGGCCACCACCCAAGCTCATTTTCAATGTGTTTCTGGCTCCCTGACAGAGCATTGTCTATTTTGGCTTTTGCTGCTCTTGCTGCTCTTGCTGCTTCACGTCATCAAACCTGATGGCATCTATGGTTGCTGCTGCTCCAGCTGGTGCTACTTGTGCCTCAGCACCACCTCCAACCCCTCCACCACCACCACCTCCCCAAGGGCCTCCAGAGGGGAACAGGCGTGAAGATGTAGAGGAGGAAGATGAAGAGGATAAAGAGTATGAGGTAGTGGAAGTCCCTACTACCAGCAATCACCGTGAGTATTGGGTGTGGCGGTTGTTTACCATTCATGGTGGAGTGCCAAAAGCACGTGCGAATAAGGTCACCTGCAACCAGTGCAAAATGGTGCTGAGACGTGGGAGGCCTGGTTTGTACAGCTTTGGTACGACATCCATGAAGCGACACCTAAAGTCGTTCCAGGGTGGGGCTATTCACAAGGTTGTACCTTGTGATAAAGTAGTAGGTTGAGTTCCTCTACACCATCCTCCGTTTCTGCTCCTGTCACCATAAGAGACACTCCTGTGGGACAGCGCATCCCTCAAGCTGCCTCACAGGCCATCCATGATGCTGTTGGCCCTTACATTTCAAGGGTCACAATATCGTGTATGTACTGTGATGCAGTACTCTGCAGGGGGGAGAATCTTCAGAATGCTTTCGATGTTGCGGTCACGGAGCATGAGAAGGTCTGCTACCTACCTAAATAAGGCCCACCCTACATCTTCCTCTCTCCACCTGCCCTTTCTTATCCCTGTGGTTATTGTCCCTTACAGTAGGTGTTCACCATTTGAAGTTTTTCAAACACAAAAAAACACCACCAAAAGGCTCTTTTCAGAGCCACCACTTCCTCCCACTGATTGCCAGCATAAGTAAGATGGACTCCATCTCTGCGAAAAAAAGTATGTGTTACGAAACATAATATTTTCATTCTGAAAAGAGGACATGCCAACATCTCTTAAAAAGGCACAAACAGCCTTATTGACATTGCGCCTCGCTTTCTCCATTTGTGGACCAAATGAAGAAGAACGCAGCCACATTACGTGAAAAAATTACTTGAGAATTTGGAAACATGTCAATAACCTTCCCAAGTCCTTCTTTCATTGCAAATTGCAAAGAAATTCCAGACACATGTCCTAAACTGTTCCCTCCACATTGAATTATAATTATGTCTGGATGTTGCTGCATCTCCAAAGTAGCACAGAGAGGTACCAAGTCCAGCCACTTCATTTCACGCACTCCATGCCAATGCACTTCCTCATGAGGGAATCCAAGATGTGCAGCTACTCCACAGCGTTCTGTATGCGCCTCCAACCAATGTATCCATGAGTCTCCAAAAATACAAATAATCTGTTTTCTGAAACACATCCATAGCTATCTGTTCTTCTCTCACGAAAAAGACTTTCTGACAAAGTATCTCCTTACACAACACACCCAGTAAAATTTACTGTCCAATCCCTTACTCTGCTCATTCTCATTTGCATGCCTCTCTGCCCCAAAATCCCTGTATGTAATATGCAGTGTCCGCGGACTACCGCCATGTCCGCGGACATATCGAAAATCTGAGCGTGTTTAATTTAAATTTAAATAGTGTGCCCCATATCCCCTTTGAGGTTGGCTCTGAAAAGAGCCTTTTTTTTTGCAGATGCTTGACAGAGGCCTGTTATTTGTATTGTTTTTTTTTTCTTACGTAAAATCTTCACATAACCTTCTCCAAAGCAACCCTTACGTTCCAGAAAAGCAAGGCATTTCCCTTAAGAGATAAAGAAATGCCATCTTCTTTCAACTAAACAGCATTACTGGAATCAATATTCTCATTATTACAGAAGAACATACCAGCTCTAAGCATGAAAGCACACATGCCTCGGTTGATTGCACACCTAGCAATGTTTTGCTGAGGACAAAAAACAGAACTATTGTCCCATATTGCCCTAGGTACTAATCCAGAAAAAATAAGTTTGGCATTTGGAAGGATGTTCATTACTGCTTAAACCAAGTGTGCCAAATCTGCCAACAAAGTAGGGGCACTGACATAGCCCACATGGAAAGCACCACAGTGCAAAACTACCACAAACTACCATCCTGCCCATATCTTCACAAACTTTTACAATTCCCTGTAGTTTGAAATCAGGCACAGTGCTCCACATCATCTCCACTCCTTTAACATCAAAATTGTTTGCCACATGCCTGCCTTCAGCACACTGCTGTAAACCATGCACAAACATATGCCCAAGCACCAACACCCTGACTTTCTCCACTCTGCCATCTTCACTGCACACAGCCTCTTTCAACACAAATCCACAACCTCAACACCTGATTGGCTAATCCCTACAGTCCCCTTTCCATGCTGGATTTGCTGGAAACCCCAGATGTGGCACACCCTGTCCGCGGACAAGGCGATGTCCGCGGACCGCGTAACTCTTAGACAGCCCTTCTACTCTTTCCACTTCACTCTCTGTGCCATTCCCTCATTGGATAAAGCTAAGCAGGCACACAACCATCAACCAATCACATCCAAGACCTCTACATCTAACTCCATCATCAGAGTTCAGCACTTCAAATGTACTGTTGATCACTCTGAGTACAAGTCTCATATCATTGGAAAGCACCTACTACAAAATCTACTGTACAAGTATCCAAGATTTCTACTTGCAGCTGCATGCATATCCACATGCATCAATACAAACCACAGGTATGCGTATTTTATGCAGAGTACATGTACAAATCCTATAAATGCATATAAACAGAGTAACTGCCACTTAACCTGTATAACCTATAAAATGAACATACTATTATTTTTCCCATCTGCTATAATCAACTGTCACTTCCAAACCTGTTCGCTATCTAAATTCTTTTTTACACACCAAACTATCTAAAAAATTATAATATTAAAAGATGGGAGAAATAACAGTATAATTGTAGAAAAACACTTAGTAGTGTAGTATAAAATTACACACAGCCCGGATAAGTTCATGCATCTTTATACACCCAAAGCTCCCAACTGAAATAACACCACTGCCTGTACAACACATCCTTCTGATTTATTACCCACACCTTCACAAACACATACATTCTATGCTTTTCTATACAGTTTCTGCCATTTACCTTACAGAAATTTTACAATTGCATTGAAGACCACTCTCCTGAAAAGCAACAGCATCTGAAGTACAAACAACAATTCAGAAGAATCCAAAAAAGTAAGTACAATACTACCATAATATTCTTACTGTTACTGAAACACGCTGTGGGGTTGATTCATGGAATTTGTGCACTGAAAAACAGGGATTTGTGCATGATTCTGCCCACAAATCCCCATTTGTTAAACAGGGATTTGCAGGCAGATTGGCGCACAAATCCCCATTTTTCAGTGCACAATTTCCATAAATCAGCCCCTAGAATGTTAGTATTGCAGAACAAAGAACTGTTTTAATTCTATACCATTAGATTTAGTGTTAGTGCTTCTCCTCACCACTAGCTTAGCCTGTCATCTGAACCCAGGTATATTAACACACAAATACAAGAATAGCTTTCCCAACTAGTTGTAGCTGTCCAATGCACAATCACACACCACCACATACATCCTTACCATCATACTGAGATACTCATGCACACAGCACACATACATTGCAGAACAGCCCAACCCATACCTTCTTTTTTTAACAGACCCCAAAGAATGCCTACCAAAAAGAAAGTCCGTAGAAAGCAATGCAGAAGTAGAGCAAATGAAAACAAAAGTGTCCAAAATAAGCATCCATCTCTAGCAGAATTTGTACAAAAAGTTCAAACAAAAGATCTAATAGATTCATTAAGCAAAACAAAATAAGCTGCCAGTACACTTTGCCACCTCTTTCAAAATGTAAAATGAAACAGAAAGTGATTAGCAAGAATTCAGCTACCACTACTGCTAACACTGCTCCTATAAATCCAAAATATGGATACCTGTCCAGTGCGTAAACACACAGGACGACAAGGACATTCATTAGCCTGCATTTCAGGGCCTAATTGCAAAGGCACCTTCCATCATAACAAAATGATATCAACACATCATTCAACTATAAGAAATCTAGTCCATAAACGGTACTATGCTAAACGTCCAGCTTTAGCATTAGACAGTTTAAATAACAATCTTCTACATGGTACAGTGAAAGACCTACTCGAAGAAATAGAGCATATGCAAAGAAAATATTTTGGAAGTGAAAGCCACTTACAAAATGCAATAGCTTTACAACAGACTAGGAAAAATTCTACAAATGGCAACCTTCTACTACACACATACAAAAAAGAAATACTAGAATTTAAAAGTACATCCGCTGAAGTACCAAACCATGTGTGTGTGTGTTGCTGCAGAACTTTTTATAAAAATAGCACAAAAACTGTAGACATAACATAAACAAATAGAAGACAATGAAGATTCCAAATGGTTTGATTTAGCTCTCTACCTTATAGCAGAAAACAAATACAAAATAAATGACCCCTTAATACTTTGCAGTTACTGCACCGCAAAACTTGACAACCAAACTCCTTCACGTGCTATCACAAATAACTTGGAATTATTCCCACTACCAAAACCCTTGCAACAACTCAATTTATATGAGAGCTTCATAATTCAAACAGTACATCCATTTCAAGCAATAATACGCCTTCAACCAAAAACAGCAAAATTACCTCCCTCAGAATTAGTGAAAAGCATTTGTGGCAAAGCAGTTTATTTACCATTAGATCTGAAAGAAAATGTGCACACTCTAGGAGTGCAATGTCCAATAGAGCAATCTTTAATAGTCGTAATAAATGGTGTACCTACAAAAGACATTGGCAACAACTCGTAGACTTACATAAACTTAGACAAGCCTTACACTATCTAAAAGACAATAATTAATACTACAAAGAAATTAATATTGAAGAAAACCTGAGGGAAACCACTGAAATAATTCAAAAGTCACCAGAAAATGGTCAATTTGAACTTCTAGATCCTGCTGCAGTATCCAATATTTTAGACCATTATACAATTCATCCATTACACTCTAAAGACACCATAGATGATGCACTAGAAACGTACCAAATGCGACACACCAAAGGATCACCAATAAGCACATGGGAAAAAAGTATAGAAGCGCATGCTTTTCCTCTACTCTTTCCTACTGGTAAAGGAGGAAAGTACGATGATAGACCCACTCAGATATCAGCATCAGATTACGAATGTATTCTGAAGATCCCAGATTTAGACAAAATGTGAAATACAGATTTATCGCTCCACCTTACAAATACAAACACATAGTAAATGCGTAATATTAATGCTTCCACGTTACAATGCAGATGGTACCAAAAACAACTGCTAGCTGACTGGATTCTCACATGGTCAAGTATCACTTAGTAAGAAAACCTTCACAACAATAGGTATAATCTACCACACAGGAGCCACAACCAATGCAGGTCACTACATGCATATATAAAAAAGAATTGTGGATGGTTTGAATGTAATGATAATACCATTACTCTAAAGCAGATATTATCAGCAAATCTTATAACCGCCTATTTAGTATTCTTAAAAACAAAATTTAATAACTAATCTGTACATAAACAATAATGAAACTTCAATTAGAAAACTATAAACAGTAAGAATATGCCAAGATTCTGCAACAACCAAACAGATAAATCAATACCACTAAATTATAAGAAGAAATAAACAGTTAGAATATGCCAACGGGTATCTAACTGCCTTAAGACTTTGCAACAACCAAACAGATAAATCAATACCACTAAAAGATAAGAAGAAATAAACAGTTAGAATATGCCAACAGGTATCTAACTGCCCCAAAAACCTACAACCACCAAACAGATAGATGAGTAACTTGAAAATATAAATAAAAAACTATAACCAGTTACAATATGCCAACACATATCTAACTGCCCTAACATTCTGCAACAACCAAACAGATAAATCAAGAAGAAATAAACAGTTAGAATACGCCAACAGGTATCTAACTGCCCCAAAAATCTTCAACAACCCAACAGATAAATGAAAAACTTGAAAATATAAATAAAAAACTATAACCAGTTAGAATATGCCAACAGGTATCTAACAATCTGCAACAAGCCAACAGATAGAACATTACCCAGAAACAACAAATAAACACTGAAAAGAAAGAAAGAAATGTATTGTACCATAACAAAAAAAGTTTTTCTTTTTAATCCAGCATGGATTTTTTTTTTCACACAGACCCAATGATTTAAGAAACAAACACAGAAACTGAGCAAATTGCACAGTACACTGGTTTGTAAACTACTAAATATGAGGGTCGAAATAATGCAGAAATGCCTATTATGCAATGCAATAACTCATTACAAAGTACTTACGCTAACATGATCTTTTCTTTTATCACAGAAATTGAAAAAGAATATCTGCTCCAGACAAAATATATCCAGTCACAAACAATCAAACAGTAAGTATATTATAATTCAACTCACAAAATCCACAAGGGCCACGGCACTTACCTCTCGAGTTCACACAGAGGAGCCAGGCCATCAGCACACCAGCCCAGATCCACACAAACCCTGTTCCCACAGAAGTCAATTTCCCTTCTATCCCTATATTGTAGCAGATGTCTAGTATCACATTCAGGAATGTGCCTGGCACAGAGCGTGAGGCAGTACCAGGCCCTGTGATGCACCCATCCATCTCCACTAAACTGCCATTGGGCCTCTGAGCCCAAACCAGCCTGGCCGGAATCAGCCACCCTCCGCCCTAGCCTCTACAAGGTGCCCACCACCGATCTACAAATGCACACAACTGTATATCTTCCCAATAGCAACACACGTCCCCATTAACATGAGTTACCAGGGATGATAAATCAAAGATCAATCCCCCAGGAGAAGCCCTGAATGTGGGGGTTTACATAATTACATTTTATACCCCTTTCTCTTAGACACCCCTTTCATATGAAATTCAGGTGCCTGCCATGATGAGTGAATAACTAGTTCCTGTTGTTTAGCTTAGATTAGATAGAGTATTTCTAATGTTCACCCTGACCTTCACCTCGAGGATGAGCCCAGCTGACCGACGAGCACCAAGATTGACTGGGAAGAAACAGCCAATTAGCGCCTGGCACCCCCTGTGGGGCATGCTTCAGTATATGTCCACACCAAACAGCTGTGTGAATATCTACTGCATATGATATCGTCACTGATGATGCATTTGGCCTTTTTACTGTGCTGCCCGTGTAATTTGGACAGAGCGCTCTCGGGCAGCGGAGCTCTTTGCTGGCAAGTTGTTCTATACAACTTTGTTATCCTTGCCAAATTATCTCTTTGAGTTATTCCCTAGCAGGTTGTATTTACTTTGAAGTGTGCGTTCTACACCTTCAGACGGACCCCCACATTTTGTGCTAGGCACTGCTAAATTCCTCTGTTTAAAATCAGTGCAGAGGTTGGAAGGCAGGTGTGTGTCAGTGAGGCTCAAAAACAGCTTTTGGTTAGCAGATTGATGAAATAATGTTATAGACACTTGCAGTTGGCTACATTGTGGGCAATTGGCATCTGCTTTCTTTTGACTTCCTCCTTCAGGAATTCTAAATTGGGCAGTGGTCAATTATCCAAAGATAAAACCTGATTTCAAGGGAGGAATTCAGCTTTATATTAGGGTAGGGCTAAGGGCTTGGTAACAAAGAAAAATAATGTGACGCAGAAAAGATAATAGGAAATATAGAAATAGAAAAAATAGGAAGAAAAATAAAAGGGACATGAAGCAGGAACAGGACTAGGATTAGAGAAGATGAAGCGAAAAAATTACTGCTGAAAAGGACACAAAGAGAGAAAGGCAATTGAAAGGGAAGCAGGGAAAAAACAGATTTAGAATGAAAAGATGAACAGCAATGAGATCAAATGTGAAAGATTCAAACGAGAAAGGACATAGCTGAACAAAGAAGCTCGGAAAACAAAACAACGAAAACTTTCTGGAAAGAGCTACACAAGGAATAGAAACAATCCAAAACAGTAGAAAAAGGAGTTCAGAAAATCAGAGGAAGAAATGTACAAAGGCTTGGTGGTGGAAGGGATGATGCCCAGTATTAGGATTACATTTGCATTCCTCCAACTGCCATCTAAAAGGATATAGTAAGTGACCCAGCTGTCACGTGATCTCAGGGCAAGCCTGAAGCATCATGCCTTTGTGTGGTCAACAGGCTCCTCAGTGTCTTGTAATATCTTTATAAGCTACAATTGGGGGCACTTTATGGCATGATTAAAAATATATTAACCTGACGGTCTTCACAGAATATCTACTACATGTGTACATTTCAAACCCCAACACTTCTGTGCGCTACACTTACAAGTGTATGATTAGGCAATATGTGTATTGTGTGGAAGAGTATAGGTGGCATATCCTGCATGATATGGGTGGTACAATGTCATCCCACAATGCTTCTTTGACTATGTTTTTTATTCATACTAGAGTCCTATTTATTATGTGCGGGTCTGAATGTTATGCCATCGAGTGCCACAGTATTACACAATATGGGTCCCGCTTCTGCAGGGTTAAAATGTTCTCATATAGACTCCTTTCCTTGATCAACACGGATGCGAAGATATTGGCGAAGATCCTCACGACTAGGCTTCATCCCAATATGCCCCAGTTGGTACACCCAGACCAATCTGGCTTTATTTCAATGAGATCCACTGCCCTCAGTCTCCGTAGGTTATCGGGGGATTGGTGCAGATATGCCCGAAAGGCAAAGGCAGCAGTAACCGTTTTAGATGCAGAAATGCATTTGATTCTGTATCCTTGGAATATCTAGTCTTGGTGCTTGAATGCATCAGGCTGGGTTCATATTTCATAATATGTGTTCGGCTCCTATACACCAACCCAGGAGCGAGAGTCCTCATGCACCACACCTCATGTCCTCGCTATTCCTTCTGGGTAGGGGTACCAGGCAGGGCTGTCCCTTCTCTCCCATACTTTTTTCCCTGACAAATGAACCAATGGTTGCGTTTGTGTGTAAAAGCCATGGACACAGGGGTATCAGATCAACTGGCCCATCTCAAATAATATCACTCTACGCAGATGACACTCTCTTTTATGCCTGAGACCCTGAAGTAAATTTAGAACCTGTTGTGAGAAACATACACGCATTTGCACAGTATTCCGGATGTAAAATCAACAAATCTAAGTCAGAATTATCACCACTCACACCTGCTACCGATTGCCCACCAAATGTCAGTGGATTCAAATGGGCGCAGGTCCGAGTTTGCTATTTGGGAAAGGGAAAGCCAAACACTGTATGCTGACAACCATGAAACTTTCCTACAGCTGCTACTAGTGAAACTCCAAATGTGGGCCAAACTTCCCATCTCTTTATACGACAGATAGCACACCCGCAAATGGTGCTCATTCCCAAACTTTTATTCTACTTTGGCAATGTTCCCCTCTGGCCAGGCAGAGTATTTTTTTTCAATCCTTGGCTACCTCGTTTGAGTGGGGCAGAGGGGCTGCGAGGATGAAATGGGATAAACTGGTGTAAACATACGTGAGCAGCTTCATCGCTGCACCGGATTTTGAGCTTTATTTCTTAACGGCACAAGCCCAGTTTGACAAGCACTGGTACAATCAGGATGTTACCGCCACACATATCCCAATAGAAAGATAGGCAGCAACCCCCGCTGATTTCCGCTCTGTCATGTTCAGTATACGCTATAAAGACTCCTGAAGATGTGTCACTGTCCATGCTTGGTCCATGATATATAAAAGAATCAACATAGAGGTACCATATGACCCTGAGGCCCCGTTTTGGCCCTTCCCTGGAATCTCCCACACTTTCAATGAAGCCTTACAGAGAACCTGGGACCCAGATAAACAGTTAAACATGCGGGTCATGTACCTGGAAGGCAGATATGTAAGTCTAGATGGCTTTGTGGGTACCAGTGGGGTGCGATAATCTATTTTACATAATACCGCCTGATAGTAAATGTTGGCTTAAGCACATTTGCATTGTGCTGTAATATCGCATTGAATGCACCAGAAACATGCTGACTATGCCACCATTTTGAGTTATCTGCCATTTTGATCAACTCCTGCTTTCTGTCCCATGTTCAGAATTTGTGTTTTCGGCCTCAGCAGAACAAAATGAACTTTGTGCAGTTTCATAATATCAATGTACATAAGAATGTTGAAGCTGCTAAGGTGAATTGTTTGTCCTATACTGAAGAACCTTCGAGCTAAACAAAAGCTGTACTAATAAGTAATTTAGATACCATCTGTCCCAACAATGCCTTCTTCGTTCAAACAGCAAAGGAGAACGATGAATAGCTGAATGTGATCTTTTACAGAAAACCTTGTTTTCTCTCCTTGAAATGAACTGATTTTAAGATCAAGAACAAATGGTAGAAAAATATAAGTAAGTAAAATGAGGAATGTTACCTTTGTGTCTTATATTTGGAAACACATATGAATTGTTTGATGAAAAACTGCAAACTATCCAAAGATGCTTAAGCATGAATTAGTTATGTAATTAGGTCACAAACCCTAGGTTATGTATTACACGAAGAGGGGCTGGACGATGTGTCCAAGATTGTGAAGAATTTGTATAAATATGTGTGTTTTTGGAATGTTCAGCAAGCACTCTCTCATCTCACAGTGTATGCTTGCACACATTGCGGGGTGTTGAGAGCCAAGTAGCTGTTTGTTAATAAAAGTACAATTGTAACTTTGACCTTGTGACTGGCGTATTTCTATTATGTGGTAGTAAGCCTTGATATTCTTTAATCTTTCAGGGGGAAGGCAGCAGATATTGCTAAAACATCATTGTATGAGAGCCGCTTTTGGTGGGAGATGGCCGATGTTCCCAGATGAACCTGTCACACACAAGTGTATATGAGCTATTACATCGGGGATTGTGTAAGCGAGGGGGTTTCCAAACTGTATGCCCTAATACAAATGCATTCCCAATCCCTGAACACCAATAAAACAACATGGGAAGCTAATCTGGCAACAGCAATAGGTGAAGATAAATGTCACAAATACTGGCAACTGACGAAAACAGTGTCTCTAAATGCCGGCCAATGCCTGATCCAGTTCAAAATCCTAAAACAACTGCATTCCACCCCTGTTAAAATGGCCAGGTTTACGGAGAACTGTTTGGGGGAATGCTTGAAATGTGGGGAACCACATGCAAATGCTTTTCATATGTATTGGGTGTATCCTCTGATTGCAGGGTTTTGGAGCAGTTTTGCTGAGATTATTGATAAAATAATGCAAATCCCGGTCTCTCTTACTCCCCTGAAATATCTGTTTGGAGACATTTGTAAGGTGGCTGAAATCACAAGAAGGTTTTTCAATGTGACATGCGCTGTCGCTAAAAGATGTTTACTGAAATGCTGGAAGGCCACATATGCACCCCGTACTATTTCCTCCGAGAGTTGACATTTGTGAGTGAATGTGAAAAACAATTTGTATTGTCCATGCCTGTAACAAGTCGCCCCAAAGATATATGGGCACCCTTCAGAAGTTATTTATGTGAAATGATATCCGATAATGACTTTTCCCTTGCTTCCACGCCTTGATCTCTTAATCCATACATGTGTATATACAGTTGGAAATGTGCTGCACTGTAAATGAAAATTATTGTATTTTGTGAGTATCGACATGACCATTAATAAACAAAGTTTGAAAAAAGAGACTGTCTTATTGAGGTGGTCATAAAGCAAATCTTTCAAGGTTTTAAAATGTGATTTATCTTCATATTAACATTTCTTGACGCGAGGGAAAGACAATGCATTTCCCTGGCCTCCAAAGAAATTACAGACTGTGGATCATGAGCCTGAAATGCTATGTGCCCTGTTTTCATGGTGAAGAACATTTAAAACGTATGACTCTATCAAATGACTCCTTTCCCCAAGTATGCATTTAGCCTGATTCTATTTGCTCAAATGTTAAGCAAATTCACAGAAAGATGAAAACTCAACTTTCTGTTGATCCACTCAGTGCGTGAGCCACATGGTTTGTTACCTTGTCCTCTAAAACACCATAAAGACCTGAAGAAAGGCTGCCTTTGAGTGATCCTTACCATCACACACAGCTATATTAACAACACCGCTCCCACCTACTTAGCCGAAGCTATATCACGAACCACTTCCACTCAGCTCAGTACACCAACCAGCTACACATACCATGCATCCAGAAGGCCACAGCTGGAGGGCTAGGTGTCTCATACATCGCACCAAAACTGTGGAACTCACTCCCTGCCACCCTCAGAGCTGAAACTTCCATCTCCGTCTTCCGCAACAACCTCAAGACCACTCTCCTCTATGAGTAATGCGACCTCCTACCGTACCTCTGTCTTGTATATTGTAACATAAACACAAATGTAATATGACTATATTATAAACCTGTATATATATTGATATCCCTGCTCAAACTGTTCACTATGTAACATATGCATGATTCATGACCCTGTAACTAAGCTTTGTACTGTAACAAGTGCCACAATGTCCTCGGACTGTTGTGTGCTATATAAATGCGAATAAAAAAAAAACTCTTAGTGATGCAGAATTTCAAAAGCAGGTGGTATCTTAAAATCACATATGTTTATTGTTTCCACCATAAACATAATGAAGCCTGACACATGCTAATATTACATTTAACACATCTGTGAACATGCTCCCTGGTGTCCATATTAATTGCTCCCCTACTTTAGCCCCTCCCCGGTGTTCTATAATTATACTGCTCTCTGTCACCCATTTGAGCAAAATGTGGGCAGGCCGGCACTGCCCCAAAAATGACAAATGGACAGTAAGTTGAAATGGCTATGAACTATCGCGTGCCGTCAAAGCACCCTACTCCCAGTATAGTCCATGGGCTCCCCCACCTGCCCCCATCACAGTCTCTGGACTCCCTCATCCCACTCCTAGCCCAGTCCCTGTGCTCTCCCAATCCCACCACAGACCCTGGGCTCTACAAACCCTGTACCCACCACTATCCCATGGCTCCCGCCCATCCTGATCCCACCACAGTCCCTGGGCTTCCACACCCTGCTACCAGCATAGTCACAGGGCCACTGGTGGCTGGTGAATTTTTTAAGTCGAGTGGCATAAATATTTCCATCAGATATGCCATATTGACCGAGCGCAGTGAGGAAGTCCGAACCAATCAAGATGGGGTTTGGGGGTTTTCCCCTCGTTGACATTTTTTAAAATAATGGGTTAAAATGGTGCATTTTAGAGCATACTTTTAAAACAAATGGGTAAAAAGCCAAACTATTTGCAATTGGCACTGTGGGCCCATCGGACAGGCATGATATTTTTTATTGGCCATCTATGATAGATATCCAGTAAAAAGATACCATCCCTCTCTCCTGGGCCACACAGTGCCTAACACAATCAACATAATTATGTGGGCATGCAAGGCGCTGGGGACAGCGGCGTAGACAGGGTAGGGCCTGAGCGGGCAAGGCCCTCCCAAAAATAGTAAATGCCTGCTTTGCTCTGGGCTGGAGTGGCACAGACGGTGCACAGTATTTGGGATTTTTTGCACCCCTCCTCCCTCCACTCTAAGTTGCTTTGCGAGGGAAGAGAACAGTGCTGCTCACATTTTTTTTTTTATTTGTTGGAGCACACGGCTATGCAACCACTTTTGTCTTGCAAAGGTCGGCCCCGGGACAACCATTCCTGTATAGAAGCTCCGGGCCACCCGTTCCGTGGTGCACTGGTGCCCTGTTTTTTTTTTTAGGAGAACAGGTCTCCAGATTGAAAAACCGTGTCAGCCTGTGCACCGACTGCCCTCTCTTTCTCTGGCAGCTGCAGCTCTCTGTGTGTGGAGCTCTGTGTCCAGGCTGCTGCTGCCACTGTGTTAGTGCTGACCGACCGAAGAAGAAGACTCTTCTTCTAAAGGAGAGCACTGCAGTGCCAGCAGCGGGCCCGGCATTATGTTATTGTTATCTTCATGTACTTCTGTGTATACGCCTGTGTGTCATGAAAGCTGGTGCGTACGTGTTTGTATGTTATGTTATAGTGTTTTATATGTCCATGTAAACACTGAGTGAGTGACTGAGGGACTGTGGTGTTGGTGTGTGTGTGTATGTTATTAGCAGAGAGTATAGTGTGTGTGTTCAAGTGTGTCTAAGCCAGTCAGTGTCAGTGAATGCAGGGTCGGTGGTTGACTGAATAAAGTATGCATCTACGCAATATCTATCGTTACTACTGTTGTAAGGGTAGATACTGCATAGATGCCAACCAACCAGGTGTACAGTAAGTGACCAAGCATTTCAGGGGTGAGGGGGCTAAGAGGCCTCACAGCCCATCATTCTACTTTGCAATCAGGGTGAGCACCTTCATGTATGCCCATTGCCCTCCTTCAGTCACAGCCCCGGGTGCAGGGAAGTATCCAGCAATGCAAGACTGGGGGAGGGAAGGGGTTGAGCCACGAAAAAAGTCCTGCTACAGAGCTAACCTTTCCCACAAATGAAGTGTGCGCAATTCCATACGGTCTCATTCACACCCCCAGACCGTCCATCTCTGCCCCAATCTACTTTTGTTTTAACATTAGTGGCAGATGGCATTTTAACACATAAAAACTAAGTTAAACGGCAGGATCATAACAGATTCAGGAAACTCATCTATTAGAGCTCTGTCCAGGCCCTCTGGGGCAAAATAAATGCAAACCTCCTAATTTGCATATGGATTGCACCAACAGATGTGACTTCATAGAAAAGGACATTACAAGAAGCATAAACAGTCTTTGATACTTGGACGCACCATGGAAGTGAGTTCAAGTGACTAAGTGGCAAATAACCTTGTGGTGCAAAATACCTAAATTGCACTTTTATCATATATGGAGCAACTCTATAGGCATTTGCTTTTTTAACTATAATACCATGACACATTCAAATAAGCTTGGAAGTGAATCAGAATCACTTACAGAGCTGCAGATAAGACACAGAGGGCCTCATTATAAGTATGCCGGTCAGGTAACAACGGTGCATACTCCAAGATCTGCGAGCGGGTGCCTTTCAGCCCACCAGGTCTGACCTGGCAGGCAGAACGGCACCCGCATCCAGACCTTGACTGATGCGCCAGCACCATTCATGATTGGTGCCAGTGAATGCATCGTCCCCATTCCCATTGAGTCCAATGGGACTCGAATGGGTATGGGGAGTAATATTGTCAGGAGCCTGGCAATGGGCAATTCCCAGGATCGCCATTCCCAGGTGCCAGAAAAAAATGACTCCTGCAGCAGCCATGCCATTTTTACTGACACGTCTACCACCGGACTCATAATGAGGCCCAGTGTGATTAAATGATTTTCCCAGGATCACACACTTTGGTTAAATGGTGAATCTGGGATGCAGACAATGTAAGCAACTAAGCACATCTTCCCATGATTTGTTGATATAGATGTTTATTAAGGGTTTGCTTTTCACTTAATGTGCTTAAATAATACTTTATTTATAGCAATGCCTTGGAAGCAAACCGCATTACATAATAAACTAGCCTTTCATATTAAACTAACTATCCACTATTTACATTCTCATAGAAATATATTTAGCACTACAATTATTGCTTTAATGTTATTTTCTCCATCCTGCATGCAAAGTCACAATATATTCATGCAGATTTTTGTGAGCCTAACAAATCCCCCTGGGCTTTTAAAGCCATCATCATTACTTCATAAAACATGCAACATTATCCACCTTTCTCACTTCTGATGACTCCTTTCCATTCCCCTTTCTAAAGGGACAAACGTCCCTGCTAATAGTTCCAACAGTTTTTTGGGGGTGCTAAATCCCGGCCGGTCTGCGCAACGGCCTTTGCGGTAGAGTATGGCGGTTTGGTTCATGTTGTCAGTGGTATGGGTGGTAATGAGGAGTGGAGGTAGGTGTTGAATGTGGGTGTCATTAATATCAGATGCTGGCTGCTTTGCCTAAAAAACTAAGTGCATTTTGGGAACATAAGAATGGCTGCCAATTTATCAAACATGTCTGATATTTATTTAAACATGCATTCCTTCTGAGCAATGCACATTCTGTATAATGTTTATTTGTTCTGTCAAAATATTCAACATGACAGTAAAATGTGTGCAAAGCACGCAACATGTATACAGCTTTGGACCATTTCATTGATTGAGTGTGGATTGCTCTTGTAAGCAATGGACAACTTTCAGATAAAGCTTGTTAAGGCATTTCCTATTGTCGCTCACTGCATGCATTGAGACTTCCAAAGCACAGTTTTCAGGAGACTTGGGAAGTCGGGAGCAGAGAGTTTCCTCAAGTTTGAGAGGGCATGGGCCACGGGTCTCCGAGGAACGGCATCTGGCAACACACTTATTGCCAGAGCACAGCTCTGCCTCTTTCCGGCCCAATTCCTTCCCTGCTTTGATAGGTATTCAAAAGTGATGGACTTGATTGCACTGGAGTGCTTTGTGATCTTGTGCAAAACTGTTCTGGGAATGTGTGTTCACTAGTAGTGACTTTGTAGATACTATTGAAACATCAGTGATATATTTAGTGATGGGCCACACAATTAACCCAACTGTAAACAGGTGCCTATCAGTGTATGTTTTATTTTAAGAAATTAGCATATTTTCACCCTAGCCCCACCAATAACTTATGTGCCTGACCCCAACGCATTTAAGTCAGATCACAAGTCGAGGGACCACGTTGGTGGAAGGCGTCTACCGACTTTTTTGAAAGGACGGATGCTGTCCCTATTGTGTATATTCAAAGAAAATCCTGCACTTGCTTTTGAACACCGGTCATGCATCTGGGAGGTGAGACCCTTCGCCGCAAGACCACATGAACAGCTCAGCACTGGCCCACAAAATATTTTACATTGCCATCCTGCAATACAGAATGTTGGGGAAGTTTATTAGATTTTTAAAGTGCATACGTTTCATAGTTAGTCAGCAGTGTAATAAGAAATATGTTTTTCTTGGCAAATGTGTATTTGGTCTACGCAATTTAAGTTGAATATAATTTAGCATATCTAATAAAATTTTAGGATTTGTTCATTTCCTTTAATGTCATGTCCCAATGCGTGCTTCAGAGTTCCTCAATTTTTAGGACTAGAGACCTGACTTGATTCATGTTTTTTTCAGAAATGTAACAGCAAGGCTATATATACACACTTGTGGTCTGTGAAATGTGAAAATAGTATGAGTTCATAGGAGGTCAAAGCTCTGTCATTGGCAGAAGTGGACCTGAGTTAAGACATTGTGTCACTTTAAATGTGATTTTGGTGGAAAATGACAGACCTCAGGGTATTGGCTTATCAACAACATGTTTTACATTGTTCTTTAATGTGGAGTAGGGAGTAGGTTTGGGGGGGAATAAAGATGGTCAAAGCAGGATTCATGTTAGGCACTCTCAACGATAATCCCAAAGAAATAACCCACTGCAGTTTTCATTAGGAAGCACCTCCATTATTATCTATGAACCACACCTCTGCCCCGGGAAGAAGACTGGGGGAATGGGTGTCCACCAGGAGCATCCATGCATCTTAAGCCAGTCTTCCAATTACTCTTGAGGGGACATGTGAGAAAGAAAAGGACCACAAATAGCACCAAAGTAAGCTAATTGGTACTTGGCATATAACCACAGAACATTTTGGTTGGGATAAAATCCTCTACATTAGCTCTCACTGCACCTGCACTAATTGTGGGCAGCATATTGGCACTGGATATATAGGCCTGGCACCACTTAAGAGAATGATTCACACTATACTTATTTGTTGTATATTTTCATAGTGCAATATGATATGTGTGGAAAGACATGTACTTTTATTGTGACTTTCTACTATTACTTACTATCTGTTTGTTGCTATTTATTTTCACATACATCCTAATTTTGTCATTAATTATGTATTTGTATTAATCTGTTAGTGATTAGGTTTCAGACATAAAGTGACAGAGGAAGCTCACTGGTTTCATAACTAAACCAGGCTGTAGTGCAGTTGCTATCAAAGAAGCTGGAGATCTGCCTATGTCTGTTCTAGTGATGATCACCACAGTTCTAATCAACCTGATAGTCCCAGCTGCATTAGAGAACTAACTGAATGTTCACCAGTTCCATCAGATGTAGACTGTGAAGTTATTAGAAGTACATGTGTGATAGGAAGTGCAGCAGTAGTTAGACAGTTTCCTAACGATTTGGGATCCATATTTGAGCAACCATTTCAACCACGGATAAAGTTTCCAATCACATTGCTAGGTCGAAAATCCAGTCCTTCCATGAAGCATTATCCGGCAATAGTAAATGGTTGGAGTATTCCAAGCAAATTGACTCTGCTTATTGCTTTTCCTGCCATCATTTTGCCCGTAACAGTTTTGCTGTTAAAACATGCAAATCCCCTTGTACTGATGCTGGTGAGTTTGATTATATTTTATGACAGTTAGGTAACACATCAGAATAGTTACGGTGATAAGCAACTATACCTACTTACAGCTTTGTGAGTTATAACAGCTTTTGTTGTATGGGAAAAACTTACAAAAATGCATGGAGAAATGTTTACAATTAAGTCAGCAGTCATATAGATACTTGCAGTTGATGTGCTGTAAATAATATTAAAATTAAAGAGTGGGATGACTTCAAAGAAAAACACAGTGAATCCAATTTAATTTTACAATGTTCTCTTTATCATTATCATTACTTTACTTATGGTCGAAAAGTAATGCTGTGATGCATTTAGAATTGTCATACAATCTACAGACCCTAAACTGTGGCACCATGCAGTGCACTGTCAATAGAAACCCAGAGGGGGTGGACAGAAAGGAATAATGTCTTTTCATATTTTAACATATTCCAACCTCTGCTAGGTGACTACTGTGACTGAAAACATGCAAGTGTTTCCAGTGGTGGATTTCACAGACATTCCAACAGTTCAGCGCACATACTTTCAATGACCCAGTGGACAGACTACTGTGACAACCTCACAAACAGGACAGGATTGATGACCTCATAGATAAAGTAGACACTTTTTTGTATACTTGCTTTACTCTTTAAACTGTACTTCAATAACCCTAAGAGGAAATGTACTTCTATGATACCAGAATGTCGTATTGAAAGGGCTGTAACAATTGTTGTCAGAACCCTGCTGAGTTATGCCCCTATGCAAAACCAGGGGCACATAAGGGGTAATGGTATCTAACAGTTGTTACAGCCTGACCTCCCCTCACCCCAGCATAAAGACATTTTAATCCCATTGGGAATCTGTTCCTCTTGTCCATGTGGGAATCCTGCTCTGAACCTCAGTGCATGCAGAAGGCACTACAGAAAATTCCTCAAAACCTGCTCTTCGATTCAAAGAATGTATGTCTCTCCCTTTCAATACTGAAATGTGTAGTTAAGTGCCTAGAAGCAGTACTTATATAAAGATGCAGTGCACATTTCTAAACTACCCTCCATACACAGTTGTGGTATTTAATATTTTGTTGGTGAATTTGTTTACCCAGGTCTTGTATTACCTTCAGTAGTCACAGTTTCCTACTTTCTTTCTGCAAAAGCAGTTAATTTCGGCCTGAAAAATATAATTTACCTAAATGCAGATCACATTCAAATTAAAAAGTTAATTCAGTTTTATTATATATTTTGTAATTTTCCCCAGAGTACCAGCCCAGTAAAATGACTTTGGAATATATATTAGTCATTTATATGAAAAGAAATAAGTGTCTGTATCCTGCTCTTGACAAAATGTATGTTGCTGTGTAGCACCAAACCAGTGTATCTATTATAGGCAGGTTCAATGCCTCTGGCAGAGCATAGCCTTAGTATTGAAGGATTTTTCTTTTTTGATTTGTTGTCAGGTGCATGCCCAAGTCAAGGAAAAGAATTGCACCTATTTGAAGGTGGTCTGCAAAATCCTTTTACTCTGTGCACAGCAGGATCTTCCCCTCCACGAGCACCTTGAAAGTTTAAGTAAACCTAATGAAGACAGTGATGATCTTGAAGGGAACAGTAATGCATCTAATGTGAATATGGGTAATTTATTTGGCATTGCATTCTTTTGCAAAGACTTCAATTCAGACTTTAGGTCAATTGTGTCACAGCAAACCAAAAAATGCTAAATACACATCGCCAGATGTTCAGAATTAGTTGTTAAATAGAATGGCTGATGATGTAATTAATAGAATAAGACAACAACTACAGGCTGCCACGTGCTTTTCATTAATTGTTGATGAGACAAAAGATCAAAGCAGAAAATGAGCAAGTTAGCATTGTGCTTCGGTACATAAATGCATGTGGTGAACTTTGTGATGAATTTGTAGGGTTCACCCAACATACCAATCTCGATGCCAAAAAGCTGGCGACTTGCAATCAAAACGTAATTGTAAATAAGGTGGACCTAAATATTCATAAGTGTATCTGCCAATGTTATGATGGAGCAAGTGTCATGAGTGGAAAATGCTCTGGTGTCCAGGCATTACTGCACAAAAAGTACCCTACAGCCGTTTATTTTCACTGCTGTGCACATTGTCTTAATTTGGTATTAGTAGAATGCTGCAAACAATTACCACCTTCCTAGATTTTTTTGCTGTTCTCGAGAGCCTGTGTGTTTTCATGTCACAAACAACTGTTCATGTCCTTTTCCTTGAGAACCAAAGGAGACTAAATCCAACAAAGCAAACAATTGAATTGAAACGATTGTGTGATACACGATGGGCCTGTAGGTATGAGAGTATTCTAGCAGTTCATGACAAGCTAACAACTATTATATCAACTCTGGATTGCATTGCTGAGGCTGAACATAAGATACAGGCTGTACTGCTAGAGGGTTATTAGTTCAAGTAACCAGCTTACATTTTGTTAGTGCATTAGTAGTATGCAGAAAGATATTTTGTATAACGAGATGTCTGTCTGATCAGCTACAGGCAAAAGATCTTGACCTGTCTCGCTGTGTTGCACTTGTTGATGCAGTCAAATCGGATCTGAAGAACTGTACATCTAATAGTGCTGATATCATTGCTGCAGCCGAAGACATGGCTGCATCTATAAATGTCTCAGAACTACAGGTAGATGACCATCCACGCCGTTATGGCACTGTTCCCAAAAAGCTTCAAGACTCACTTATTATGTCTACTTTAAGAAGTTCAAGAGTAGTGAAACAGAATGTAAGCCTTTCGGCTTTAGTAGAATCCCTTGTTTCGCAAAGTTGTCAAATTATTCCTGATGAGCTAGAAAGGAGATTTTCTAGTTTGTGGAAGCATGTTCCCCTGCCAGTCTCAGATTTCCTGTTGTCACTACACTTCAACCTTTGCTCAACACATACAAGCCTCTGTTAGGTTTTCTGCCAAGGGAGATGGAACTGTCACAGGCTAACCATGTGATTTTGCAGAATTTGCAAAAGGAACCTAGAAGTACCCTAGATGTTTCGGTTTCTCTAGAAATGTTAAATGGTCTAGAAGCAGAATTTCCAAACGTATGTAACATGCTCAGAGTGCCCTGACCATTTGCAGTTACATCGGTATCATGTGAACATACTTTTAGTACATTGAAACATGTTAAAACAAGGTTAAGATCAAGGATGACAGAAAACAGACTGTCCTCATTATGCATCATGTCTGTTGAGAGGAAATTGTCTTCATTAATTAACATTGATTCAATTGTTCACACCTTCAAAGCAAAAAAGAGGAGAATCGATTTGTAAAATGGTTGACGAATACAGTGAATGAAGAACAGCAAATGTAATCTGAGTGTTGGGGAATAATGAAGGAAGGAGAGAGTGTGAGAGTGTTGGTTGTAGGGTGTAGTGAAGGAAGGAAATGGAATGTGAAAAGTGGGTTGGAGGATGTAGTAAAGGAAATAAAAGAAATGGGAAAAGGGGGTTGGAGGATGTAGTGAAGGACGGAAAGACAATGTGAAAAGGGGGTTGGAGGATGTAGTGAAGGAAGGAAATGGACTGTGAAAATGGGGTTGGAGGATGTAGTAAAGGAAATAAAAGAAATGTGAAAAGGAGGTTGGAGGATGTAGTGAAGGAAGGAAAGACAATGTGAAAAGGGGGTTGGAGGATGTAATGAAGGAAGGAAAGGGACTGTTAAAAGGGGTTTGTAGGATACAGTGAAGGAAGGAAAGGCAATGTGAAAAGTGGATTGGAGGATGTAGTGAAGAAAGGAAAGGGACTGTGAAAAGGGGGTTGGAGGATGTAGTGAAGGAAGTAAAGGGACTGTGAAAAGGGGTTGATGGTGTACTAGTGGAAGAAAAGGAAATGTGAAAAGGGGGTTGGAGGATATAGTGAAGGAAGGAAAGGCAATGTGAAAAGGGTGTTGGAGCATGTAATTAAGGAAGGAAAGAGAATGCCAAAAGGTGCCCCTGGAGGTTGCCTGAAGGAAGGAGAGAATGTGAACAGGGGGTTGAAGGATGCAGTGAGGGAAAAAGAATGTGTTTAGCCGGATGAAGGATGGAAAATGTATTCAAAGGATTAGAGGATATAGTAAAGTAAGGACATGAAGATGATTTGAGGATTCAGTGAAGGAAGGAATGTGAAAAGGGTTGGAGGATGTAGCAAAGGAAGAAAGGGAATATGAAAAGGGGGATTGGAGGATGTAGCGAAGGAAGAAAGGGAATGTGAAGATGGGGTTGGAGGATGTAGTGTGGGAAGGAATGATAATGTGTCCACATTGTTGTTGGATATAGTGAAGGATGAATAGAGTAATTAGACTCTTAAAGACAGATTGCTATAATAGAGTTGGAGGTAGTGGGAAAATGACAGGAATCGTTATAATTTCGGATAATGTCATAGAACAAAAGAAATGGACATGAAAGGAAAGTGAACATTTGGATCGAAAGCTATTTAAGTGAAAAATGTAGAATAGACCACGTTTGTGACTTTTTAAAGGAATAAAAATATTTAGTTAAAATAATGTATCAGTTTTCTATTACATGTGTGCATCTTTTGCACAATGCATTTACCTAACACAGCTATAATATAGAACTGTATGTAATGTATACCTGTTTCCCAATGCACATACCATCCATGATTTCCTTGTTGATAGCAAAATCTCTATATAGCTAGCCTATCATTTATGTAGCCACTTAAATTGTAGTGTCCAATCCAAAGCATATTTTCATAGTACAATAGTGGGCGGTAGAACTTTCTGGGAGGTGTTTGTGTTTTATTTAAATGCTTTTCTTGTCGGGGCATATTGACGTCAACATTTGATTTGCACAGGAAAAACTCAATCACAGTCTGTTGATTTACAGATATTGTCGACTTACAAATCATTTTTATCTAATCATTTTTAAACCATGAATTTGATGTTTTACAGAAGTCTGTTTGGGAAGGCTTACTATTTGTTATCTCATTAGATCTACAAAACAAATCCAATTTTTGATCCATTATCTTCACAAGAATTTGCAGCTAAAATGCACATGTTTTCCCAAAAAATCTGCAGGGCGAGAGTGAAGGACAAACCCTGGCTGCCATTTGTGGGGGAACTTTCCTTAGGGCGTGCCCAACTACATTGGCTTTAGCCCTCACTTGTTGAACAATCCTGGCTATGCCTCTGCTGGGGGCTAAGGGAGAAAGCATGGTATTTTTGACTGTACATCGATGTTAGATATCCAGTTACAGAATACCATCCCTGTCCCCTGGGCTCCAGAGCACCTCAGAGGAGAGCTGATTTTGGCATGTGGGTAGATGATTGTGCAGCAAAGGCATTTTAAAATGCCTTTGTTGTACAACTCTACATCACCCCTATTCCGCTTACTCGCCAAAATCAGCTCAACGGTCCAAAAAAACACACAAACATTCACAGAGCAATCACTCTAACATTCACATGAGCACCCATCACCATACACTCACTTATAACACAAGCATACACGCATCCATACACACATTTAAATAAAAAATTAAATTAACATAAACATACCTTCTGCAGGGGCCTGTCCGTGGGTGCTGAAACGCCCCGCTCCAGGCTGTTCTGTCCGTATGTGCAAGGAGGCGCAGGTGCTCCCCTTCGCACATACCAACATGCAGTGCCACAGCCAGCATTTCCAATGAGCTATGCAAGGCTGGCAAAGCAAAACGCCCCCAGCCTTGCATGTCTCAGTGAGCATGTTCAGCAGGGGTTCTGAACTGTCAAAGGGAAACAATGTTTCCCTTTGTCAGTTCAGCCAGTCCACGAGCACTCCCTCAGCTGGAAAAAGCAGCTGAGGCAGTGCTCAGTGTTTTATTGGGCCTGCTCCTTGGCTCCTCCATAATGTGTGAGGGGGCCACTGGTTGGACGCCCCCTCGCCCCTTATGGAGGAACTGCCAGGCTCGGGCTACCCTATAGGGCAATGCCCGTACCAAAAATGCAAAAGACTAGTGTGGGCCAACTAAAATGGGCAATTATTTTGGCCATTGTGGACCAGTTTCAAGAGTTACTGCAATATGCAGCTGTAGTTTGGACCATTGTTGCTGAATAAATATTCTTTAAAAATCACAATTTGCTTACATTTTAACAAAAAACACCCTCTTGGGTATTATTCAAACAGTCTGTGACTAAAGGAATGAATATCCATTTTAAACTGTGGGCAACTTTTCATTGGTGCCTGAGACAGTTATATGCTCCAGTGTGAACATGTGAGCCGTCCCTGCCCATTTCCTCCAATCTGGAAAAAAAAAAACTTTTTTTAGTTTTTTTACATTTCATGCCAGGCTCTCATGCCCCATGGGGATGAGGGCATACCCAGCAGTTTGAAGACCTTTGCCCTATTGTAATATTACTTCCTGATCACCCAATACAAATGATAATGATGTGTTAATTATATAGCGCGTTAAGACAAACCACTTTACAGAGCACATATTTACATACAATATTACCCAATCGAAATTGGTACTCATTTTTCGACCTCGGAAGGATGAAAAGCTGAGTTGGGCTTGTCGAGTTTCGAACCTGCGACCTGTAGATCACTGCTCAGATTGCAGTAATGAGCAAACAACCTGCTGAGCTATTGATAGCCCGCTATTCATGTATTTCCTACTGCTTGATTGTACCCATCTGTAACGAATGCAGCACTGTAAGTCTGATGCCTGGCACATTCAATGGAGACTCTACGAGCCAAATTCACAGATCATTTTCCCATTCCATTGCCCCAATATAAATCGTGTCTCTGAATCAGGGCCTAAGTTTCCCCACTATCCATCTAGCCGTAACACTCGCATCCTCTGTGACATCGTGTGATTCTGTGTGTGTGTAGTTAGGAAAGACAGGGTCAAATTTAATTCATTAGCCCATCTGTCAGAGTACGAGGAATTGAACTGAAATAATTCTTGTTACTAAATCTATAGGCAAGGCTTTAACGCCTTGATTTAATTACTTGGATACCTAGATTACTAAAAATCTAAATTGCTAACATCTAACCACTTCGGTGTACTTGAATTGTTGTGGAATTTTAGATTGAATTGAGGGTATGAACAACATTGTACAATTGTCCTTTTCTTCCTTCTGTTGAAAAGTCGACATCACGCTCAGGCGTTCTGTAGTCCTTTGAAACTACAAGTCCCTGCGAGCGCGGGGCTTTATCTCTTCACTTTCATTTGGTATGCGCTGGTCTGTTTTGTACGCAGTGAAGCAGTGCCAGAATTACTTAAACTCTGAGGTAAGAATCCCAACACTTTCACAGTTGCATCAACTTACTTTTGATTTCTCCACATGGGAAGGTCCCAGGGAAACAGACTTACACCAACGGCATGTGAGTTACAAGGAACTGCACTGCCAAATGTTCAGTTTGTCACTACAACAAATGACCCTTTAACCACAAATCCTCCTAAAAACAATCAGGGAGTTTCCTGTTCACTGCTAAATAAGAAAGAACATGAACAAAAATTATCTGACTCCATTAAATTGGCCCTATTGAATACACGATCCTTGCCAAAACATGCACTGGAAATACATGACTACATTTTGGAAAATGAAATTGTATTCTATGTCTCATAGAGACATGGCTGCAAGAATGCACCTGCCCTTGTATTGAGATGGCTACACCTCCAGGTGGCTAACAAAAACCATCAACAAGGGAAAGGGGGAGGAGAAGCGATTATAAGCAAGAAAGAAATTGGTATTTCGGAGTCCCAAATTGAGCCTGCAGGATGCAAAGCACTCCATGTCAAATTAACGCTCACTAAAAACTCCTGCATCAATATCATCCTAATCTACAGACCACCAACTGACATGCTGTTATTTAACAAATACTTAAGCTATTTACTCAATTCCTCTAACTGACCAAATTCCTCCACTATAGTCCTTGGAGGCCTAAATAGGTAGAAAGGGGATTCCAAGGACAAAGAAGCACTCGAACTGGAACAACAACTCTCAAATGCAGGTATAACAATTCATAATGATAAACCAACTCGCAAGGGAGGGCATATAGTGTATTGGGTGGCAACTAAAAATATTACCATGCTCAACTTTAACACAATTACCTGTATTTGGTCAGACCACTGCAAAATCGAATGTACAATTAGTCAGCCCATTCATACCAAACTCCTTTGCAAACCTCCAAAGAAAGTAAGTAAAAGGAATTACAACACACTTGAGGCAACAAGGATCATTCTTAAAAACATCAGTATCTTTGCCCCTTACTATACTCTATTTATAAATGCCTCTTTCACACACAGGCATGTTCCTATGTCTATTAAGGAGGTAGCTGTTACTCCTATCGCTAAGAAACCTGGACTTAGTGCCAAAGATCCTACAAATCTATGTCCAATAACCAACACTCCTTTCTTACTAAAAATATTAGACAAATCAGCAACTCTACAACTACAGGCACACTTTGAATCTGCCACCGTTTTTCACAACAATCAGGTTTCCGGAAAAACCACAGGACCATAAGTGCACTGCTTGATTTGCAAAGGCAAATGCTAGGTAAAATTGATGAAGGAAAAACAGGCCTTCTCATTTTATTGGATGTTTCGGTGGCTTTTGATCACTTAGACCACGCCAAACTATTGCAAACACTGGATGATATAGGCAAATGTTCAAGCCACACCATTGAATGCACACACTCATTTTTGAGCGAAAGAACTTTGAGGATATGTTGGGGTTCTACTTGCTCAGATCATTTTGCCATTAAATACGGAGTGACACAAGGACCTAGTATTTTGCCAGTTTTCTTTAACATCTACATAAAGTCCCTATGCGAAAAACTGGAAGGTATGTGATATCATTTCACAAACTATGCTGACTATTTCCAGCTTATTATGGAGCTCAGTGGTGACCATGATAAAGACACAAAAACCCTAAAACACATATATTCAATCATACAGGAATGGATGATTGAAAATTTGATGTGTTTAAACAGCTCGAAAACAGAGCTTATGATTTTCGGAACCAGCCAATCCAGAAACAAGCTGGATCAAGCATACATACATTTCACTATAGACACCTGCTCCATCAAGATGGTGGAGAAAGTAAAAACGCTGGGTACAGTTTTTGTGGCATCCCTTAATGTGGACGCTCATGTCAACTACATAACAAAGAATGCACATTACCATCTCAAATTACTGAGACAAATAAACCCATTAGTAAGAGCTGTGAAACTCTAGTTCGGGCCATAATAATGCCCCGGTTGGACTACTGCAACGCCTGACTGTGAGGAGCCAGCAAGAGGAACATCCAAAAGTTACAGACTATTCAAAATGATGCCATCAGAAAAATCTTTAATGTCACAAGAAGAGAGCATATTTCACATTATAGAAAGAAGCTTCACTGGCTACTGGTAGAGAAACAGATTCAATTCACGACAATGACACCTGATCTTCCCCACATACTAAATTATACACAGCCTTGCATGCCTCTTGTGGGTTCATGTGACTGGAGAATTGTTTTAAAATGGCTGCTGTACAGGTGGACCATTTGGAATGATCCTGTGCTTCCAGTCCCACAAAGAAACTGTTGTATTCCGTGGAAAATGTCCAAAAACTCCATGCAGTTGACATCATTTTTGACATATTTTTTTATTTCAAATGATGACACCATTTGTTCATAATGTTCTTAGTGCTCTCACACTGAATGTATACTTTTGGTATGAAACTCTTTGTGGTCTTAATCTGCCTGATTGGGTCTTTAACAAAATCCTTTCTCTGTTTCAAATGTCGTTTTTGCCCCAGAACCTGTGTCCATTCACATTGGGACTCAGGGTTGCTATTTCAACTCCATTCCCTGTCACCTAAGTGTTCCCCATCTCTATAAGATTGGGAATAGCACACAGAATGATAAGATCTGGACTCCTTATTTCGCCTGAAGTGCAGTGAACTTTCAATCTCACTTTCCGTGTCCTCAGCTTTAGATGCAGGATAGAACACCTTCTCTTCTTCTGACTGTGGCCAATGTGTACTATCCCTCCTCCCAGGTAGTCTGGGAGAATCCACCCATTCACTTGAATATGTGGAGGTTTTTAAAATGCCCTTCCTAGGCTGAAGGTTTTTTTTTTCTTTCAGCAAAGTGGGCTAGTTGGTCTTGTTGCAATAACTGTTTTGTAAATCTAACTCTCTGATTTTGTCATCAAATTAGTTTTCAGGGTCAGAAGTATTCATGAGACTGTTTTTGGTCTCCCAGGACACACTATTCCATCTGCCTTCTTTTTTGTTTGATAGACGCGAATATTCATCAATGTCAGATAAGGACAGTACTTCCGCATCAGGGTGGCTGGTAATATAGAAGTCCAGCTGCCTACTGTTTCCCTGTTGTCTACAAATGGTATGCATGAGTTCAGTTCCAGTGTGTACCAGGGAGTTTGCAGGTAACTGGCATGAAGTCTTCGATGAGAGGGCACCTCTCCATGATCGTAGGGACCTATCCCATACCCTGATTGGTCAAGGTCTCTCAGTGTCTGTTTATATTTTCCAATTTCAGTATTTAATTTCTCACAGGTGTTTATCTCTGCCAGGATTTCTTGCTTGTATTCAAATAGTTGATTTATTAATCCTGACACTTAGGACTGGCTGGCTTTAAAGCACACTGTTGGGAGGAACCAATTGATCCTTTATTTTCTGTACTTCGTCTTGAAGGATTTCACATTCTCTCTGAGATTCTTGTGTTATGTGCGCATGTTCCTGGCGCTTTTCTTTTAACATCACAAGTTCTCTCTCTTGAGCATCTCAACCATGCGTTGCCTGTAATAGGTCAGCTTGTGCTTTCCTTCGATGCTCCATATAATCTATATTTTCTTCCATTTTTCTGGTCAGTTCCTGAGAACCTAACTGATCCTTCTCTGCATCAATTTTCAACTCATTTACTTTTTGTCATAGGACACTGTTATCCTGGTTTAAGAGGCATTTTTCCTTAATCAGTTGCATTTTCTGTTGTTTCAAAATATTTAAATCTTGGTGCATCTTATCAAAGTCATGTTGGGAGTCAACCTCTTTTATAATTAACTGACTGTTTTCATGTTTAAGATCCTTTATAGATTGTTTGAAGGTTATGATTTCATCCAACAAGACTCTATTGCAACAAGTCTGGTCATTCATTTCCTGTTGGAGGTGGCTTATGGTTTCTGCTCTTTCTTTATATGTATCATGCCGTGCAGCATACTCCCTTTATTGCTCAACGTTTGCATGTTGGTAGGTTTTTACCTCATTTAGAAGTTGCTCAATGAGGTTTTCTTCTTGTAATTCTAAAATCTGTCTTTCTTGTGTAGAGGAGCAGCCAATTCCCTCTGCAGGAAGTCCCGCCCCCTACTAACTGTATACTGGAAGCCTGAAATAGTGGCATGTTTGACACCAGCAGTTGTGATTATTCTGCGTCGAGTCTTTGAGAAAAGGTATACATTAAGAAAACCCTATTAGATGTATCCCAGAAGAGATGATAATCTCTTGGAGGAGATTCCCAAAGGAATATAAAAAAGAGAAACAGAGGAGTTGGTGACATCACAAGAAATGAGTGTGATGCACTGAGAAGACTGTCTGATAAAGAGAATGTATGGACCTTATAGAAACCGGTAAAGAATCGAGTACACTTTCATGTGCAAAACGAAGATTGCACGTGTGAAAAGCACTGAAGAAAATGCAAGCCATTTAATAAATGTACAGATGCAGCAACGCAAGTAGAATAAGTGACAATAGAACCTGACAGTACATAGTGAATAGACTGCACGCAAAGACACCATCATATAGAAACTGAACACCGGTGTGACAACTTTAGTAAGCTCAGACCATGAAGAGAAAGGCTGAAGACTGTTACAGCAAATATTTAGCTGGGAGCATGGAAGAAGCAGGAAGGGCTGTCTGATCTGGTGTTAAGACTGAAGGCAGCCAAGAACTGGTTATCTATCCTCAAAGAACAATGAACGTGGGAATCTGATATTCCCGCATTAAAGTGTAAGGAAAAAATACGATGAGTGCCAAGTTTTTTAATTCAAGACAATTAAATGCTAGAAAATGGGTCGAATTGTGGTCTCCTGTCATGTGATTTGAGGATTTGAATGACGTTGGCCACACAGTCTGGAACTTTGATAAGCTTGCGCCCATACTCCCTTATATTCCCAGAAACGTGAATACATTGCAAGACCAAGTTAAAAGACAGTCTGCATGGCAGAAGGCATGGGTGATGCAAGATGATGAGCTAATTGGGTAGGGAGGTACAGGCCAGTCTACCCCCTGGAACCTAGATCTGAGATTACATGCTGCTAACTAAACCAAACGTTCTGGAATGGCACAAGCGTGGCAATCAATTGTAGAGGGCCATTTAACAAAGGGCCTTGTAGTTTGAGAGCCAATATAGTACTGTGTTTCTAATAATTGATGAAGATGACTTGATCTAGTAGTGTGCATGAGTTGTCAACCTGACTGTAGAGACCCAATCACCATCCCAGTCCCTATAGAAAGTATACTTAGATGTTCCCCTTGAGCCATCCACAATCCCCCATAGGTTTTTCGTATTTCCCACGTAGTTTGAGGTTTCGTATGACGAGTTTTTGCTATAAAAGTAGTGTTTTTTTTAAATAAAAAATGCTTTCAGAGAATGCTGTGTGACATCCGTTATGTCCGTTGTAACTCTCTGTTTTAGATAATTGATATTGAAACAGGGAGGTGCGACATCCGTTGATGTCCGTTGTAACTCCTTGTTTTAGATAATTGATATTAAAACAGTTAAAAGACTTTGGGCCTCATGATAGTGTGTGATGCCAGCCAAATAATAACACACTGCTATTCCAGGTACCCAGGCTCCACACACAACGCAATGGTCCTGCGGAACTCGATGCTGCCCCGCTATATGGATCAGAATGCCGGACCCCATACCTGGCTGTTGGGTGAGTCTGACCACAGTGCCACGTGCATTGACAAGGGGGGGTATGTTGCCAGTGCCGGGAACCTGCCTGCTAGGTTCGCTATGTGGGGTAATGATTGGGGGGGTTGTTTCCAGTGCTGGGAACCTGCCTGCTGGGTGGCCCATGTGGGGTAATGATTGGGGGGGGGTTGTTCCCAGTGCTGGAAAACTCCCTGCTCAGTGGGCAATGTGGGGTAATGATTGGAGGGGGTTGTTGCCAGTGCTGGGAACCTGCCTGCTGGGTGGGCCATGTGGGGTAATGATTGGTAGGGGGTGGCTGCCAGTTCTGGGAACCTGCCTGCTGGGTGGGCCATGTGGGGTAACGATTGGGGGGGTTGTTGCCAGTGCTAGGAACCTGCCTGCTGGGTGGGCCGTGTTGGGCATGTCTACATATCACATCATTGAACCATGCTGGGGTACAGGTGCACACTGCACGAATGGAATCCCTGTGCATCCTGGAAAAACACAATAGTCACAACCATGTTGGTCAAAAATGCAAAACATCACAGATACCCTTTCTTATGCCAACATGCAGGTGATGCTGGTTATCCACTGATGGGCTGGCTGCTGACCCCAATCGGGCGTCCACGTAACCGACATGAAGAGGCGTACAATTGAATCCATGCAAGGACTCGCGTGACTATTGAACAGTCATTTGGACTACTGAATAGTCTTTTTCGCTGCTTGAGCAGGTCTGGGGGATCACTCATATATAGTCCCGAGAGGGTCGGGTGTATTGTGATGGTCTGTGCAATGTTGCACAACATGTACATCTGTCACAATGTACCCCTGCCCCCGGATATGGACATGATGCCACAGGATGATGATGACGAGGATACTGGGATCCCTCTCCATCACCATGGCCATGATGGACAGGGTACACGACAAGCATTGGTTGCAAATTATTTCTGATGATTTCATCACACATGGGAATGGATGTGGTCACACTGGGTGAAGTGCACTGTGTAACATTGAATACTAAAACACTCCTGAAAAAATGGCCAGACAGCTGTATTTTTTTTGCAACGCAAGTGTATTATTGTAAAGTGAACTATGTACATTATGAAACAGATTGAACATGCACATCTATCCAATCATGATCAGTTGAACTACCAACACCAAAAGCTCCTTCAACAATGCCCCAACACACCCTTTCCCTGTGACACACATTTGCACTCACCAACCTCACAGACAACACCCCAAAATCCAACTCAAAAACAAACAATGCCCCAACATCCCTTTCCCAACAGATTCCCCCCACCATGCACTGCAGACCAAGGCCTACATCTGCCTCCTCTTTTATGCAGGTGGATGAGCCCCCATCTGACGTGTTAACCTCACTGAGTGCCACACAGGGCTCCCATGTGTGGATGGGCTAGGTGAGCAACTGGCAGAATCTACCGTAGGTGTGATGATGTGCCTTTGTTCTGGGATGGTAGTTACAAGGAGGTTTATTGATTCGGCCATGGAGGATATGACCTCTTTGCCCTCACGCACCTTCTGGCCAGTTGATAGACCACCTCAGTTGCCCGGCCTAGCATCTGTGATGTGTTCCTGGTGCTGTCCTGCATGGTCTGCCTAGTTAGTTCTGCCACAGTGATGTATCGGTTTAGTAGAGCATGCGTTGCCTCCTGGCACTGCTCGGCGCAGTTGAGGTGGGCCTCAATGTCATGGATGTTGCATATTCCGGCAAGGGGCATGGGTGATGGGATGCAGGGGCTAGGTGGGCTGAACACAGGGTCCGGTTCCCGGCGGTCATTTGCATCATCTCCGGAAACAGTGGCGTGCAGCTGTAGCATGCCCTGTATTCCGCATGTCTGGAGTATGTGTGGGTGTACCAGATTCCTCCAGCTCAGGTATGCTACGTATTGACGATAGGGGACCGGGAGGCATGCTTAGTGATGATGATTGTGGCTGATCCACAATGTCCATTTGCGGTGATGCTGCTTCAGCTTCTTGTGGCGCTTGCCTCATGCATGGTGTACTGGGCCTGCATGACAGATCTGCCACTGATGTTTGGCCTTGCTGCTGGCACTTGCCTGCAGGTGTTGTTGCCTTCTTCTTGAGGCTGGCAGGTGTGCAGGGGTGGCTGGGGGGATGTGAAGTGGAGGCCGTGGACCCATGTCTGCTGTCGCTGCGTCCAGGTTCCTGGATGCTGGGGGTCTTCTTCTGAGTATGGCAATGTGCAGTAGTGGTTGTTGTAGTGGCAAGCTCGCCCTTGCTGTCTGATATGGTGCCTGTGAGCGACAATGCAGGGGTCCATTATTGTTGTGTCATCATCCATGTGACAGCCATCACACTTTGTACTATTAGCTGTCATGTACATCTTTATGCTCATGGTGCGGCCCCTATCCTGCGGCACACATGTTTGTGGGGGAGCAGAGTTGGTAAATCCTGATGTGTGTGCACGGTTTGGGATGTGCATGTCAGTTGGGTTGTTGTTGGGTTCTGTGACGGATGTCATGTATATGCTGCCCTGGATTGTGGACATGTGTGTGCTGCCTGTGAGGGGGAAGTGGTATGCTTACGTAGGTGGGGTCATTGGTGTGTTGTCAGCGGGAAGGGGTAAGGGGGGGCCTTTGTAAATGGTGGCAATGGTGCATGTATCTTGGACTGGGGTTGATTGTGCCATGCACAGGGGCCATGTAGAACTCAGTGATGTGTGTTGACGCATGCTGACGGGGTGTCTGTCTGCATTGCATGGGACATGTGGTGTGTGCCTTTGGTACTTGTTGGCTTTCTTCATGGTAGGAATTGGTTTCTGTTGAAGGATCTGGTTGGTGTCTTGCAGGGCGGCAGGTGTCTGGGGACAGTCATGCACAAAGCACTATTGGTCATGAGGGGACAAATGAAGCACATGGGATGTTAGTCATGGTCACTCACCTGCTTCTGCAGACGTTGTTGCACCATGCTCTGCATCTCCAACACACTCTTTGCTTTCCATGTTCACGATGGTGGCACATTTTTCCTCCCATGTGTGCAGTTTCAGTGGTGAACATCATCCACCTGCAGTGGCCTGCGCCTGGCTGCGCTCAGCTGATAATAGGTTGCGGACTATGAGGCGCAGGTCATCCCATCGTTTCTGACAGTCCCTTACAGTCATCAGTGTCTTGCCCACCGCTGAGAATTTGTTGGCAACTTCAGTCCATATTTCTTTCTTGCGCAGCTGCGTAGGCCTGCGCAGGTCCCCTCCAAAGACTTTATCTGCATTTTCCACAAGAGTGTCGGTGAACATGTTTAGTTCTGGCCAACTGAATCTTGGTTTGCGCCGTTGGATGTTTCCACATGCTGCAGACATGTTCCTTGATACTCCTTCACTGGCCAACTCCTGTGTTTGGAGGATTGCAATGGATTGTGTTTTTCAAGATGGCTGCCGGTAAATTTCCGTTCCGGTGCATTGACGTTACTTCCGGTTCCGGTATTGACAGTACCGTTGTTTACGGATTGTTGGTGCTGGGGTTGGTGTTAACGGCCTAGATGGTGCCATTATGTGGGTTTCAAGCAGCTTTGCCGGTATGCCGGTGCTACTGTTACCGGCATGCCGATTAGTACGGCATTGCATGCTCGGAATCAGCCGTTGTATCTGCATACAGTGCATGACGGTATCGGTGGCTACGGCATGACAGTAATTTTGAGATTTTACTGGCAAAATCTTAATGGGGGCTCATGCACGCGGACACACGGCAGCCGTGCCGGTGATACCAGCATGCCGCAATGAAGTGCACATTAAGAGTTGCACGGACATGCAATTACCGGCATGAAGATGCTGGTAATAACGAATACCATGATGCCGTTAACACTGGCATCGCGGAGAAGGCGTTAATGGGAATCTGCTGTGCAGAAACCTGCCACAGGTGCACACAATCAGGACACGTGGAGGCAATGGAGTCTGACATAGCAAAAAAGGAGCACTCCCACACACCACACCCCTCACCTCAAATCCACAATGCTACCATGAGCAGTTGCAATACTGGGGCTGGAGGACATGCCTGTGAACCAGAGAATGCAATGGAGGCTCAGGAGGAGAAGGAGGGCGAGACTGGACCAGCGCATACCAACAGTGCAGGCAGTTGTACCCCGCAGGCAGCCACCAGTCCCTCACCTAAGGGCCAGTCCATTTGACATAACCCCTGCACAGATCCATACCCTGTACCGCCTGGACAGAGGCACCATCATCACAATAGTGGACCTCATTCCTGATGACCTGGTGAGCCTCATCAACATCCAGACAGCCATCCCTGTCTTGGTGAAAGTAGCGTCTGTGCTACTCTTCCTTGCCACAGGCAACTACCAGCACACAATGGGGCAGCTGCATGGAATCTCACAACCCTCTTACAGCGGTGTGCTCAACCAGGTGGTAGAGCACTCCTGAAACACACAAGGGACCACATCAAGTTACCACGGACTGGGGTGGAGGTGAATGCAACCAAAATAGCATTCTATGCACTGGCATGCATCCCAAATGTAATTGGTGCCCTCAACTGTAACCATGTTGAGCTGCTAGTCCGGCATGCTGTGGAGGTAGTGTACCGTAACAGGAAGCTCTACCATTCCCTGAATGTCCAGATGGTATGTGATGCACGCAAAATCATATCAAATTGCTGTGTAAGATTTGCGGGCTCTACACATGATGCCATGGTGCCCGGGTAACTCCACGTGTCCTGCTACATGGCACGACACACTGCACAACGAACCTGGCTGCTGGGTGAGTCTAACCACATGGCCAGGAGGGGTGTTGATTGGGGGGGAACCACAAGCATAGGCAACATGTCTGCTGGTTGGGCCATGAGGGGTGTTGATTGGGGGGACCACAAGCATAAGCAACGTGACTGCTGGCCGGGCCATGAATGGTTTTGATTGGGGTAGGGGAACCAAAAGCATAGGCAATTTGTCTGCTGGCTGGCCCATGCGGGCGTAGGAACATAGCACCGGATGGCATGCATGAGCAGTACAAGTGCACACACATGCATGAATCCATAATCACCCCTGAAAATAGGAGTAAGCATTACCATGGATGCAATGAAGTGCAGATAGACTACGTTGGGCAATAGAAGTCAATGTGGCATGAGGAGCCAGACCTGCATACCTCTACATCCCCAACCTGCACAACAACAAATCACACACATGGAACAAGACCACACAAAGCGTCTGGGGTGCCTAAAACTGTGATCCTAGTTATTTCAACAGAATGTGGGACACAGCCAATGGATGCAAATGTGGCATGCCTACACATCTGTGCATACATGCAAGCAACATACGCAGTGCTCACACCAGTTCATGCATCAGATACATCATAGGACATGAACCACAGGTACCGCAATGCACCACCCTGCAGTCACAATGCATGAAATACGTGAGCACAGCAGAGTAAATAACTAGTCATGCTGCCATGGCTGAGCAAAATCCAACTGCCACACAGAAATCTCAGTCACTGCACTCACCCCACAGGTACACTGCAGACCACTATACCTGTCCACTCACCTTAAGGGACACCTCCAAGTACAATGGGTCAAGCATGGAGACTATTGCAATTATCAAGCAGTTACCACCACTAACATATGATTGAGAGGTGCAGGACTCATCCAAAGTACCTCATTTCCACGATGCTGGTACCCACCCAGCCTTATCACAGAAACGTAAATCTTCACCGGCGGCCCATAACACCAATGTGAATGTGCCTTTGTCATATGGGGTAAGGCGTTGATTGACATGTATATGGTGACATCACATAGTCGAATGCATGATTTCTAAACCACTGTGTTTCATGAAACACATCAGGCAAATATGTCATTATGCACTGTACATGCATAGTCCATGCTCATTGATAACACATCCATCAGATATGAGGACATCATGGCCTTTTGACTTCATTTGTAAGAGTGCTGTTTCTGATTGAAAGGTCCTTGAGACGTGAACAGCACCCATTCCCCCCAATTATGGATCATCCCTAAGTACACTTTCCGAGGTCTTTGAATACGGAAAGTGTCATGTGCAGTCATGAATATTCTGTTGAATGTAATCATGAGCACTGTACAGGCAGTGCTCAAGGATAACCACATTAATCACAAGTACACTCTTTATTGCTGCCATGCAGGTGATGCTTGGATCCCCTGAAGCCGTGGCTCCTGACCCCATCAGGCAACCAGCAGGCCGGGTGGGGCACTCATTTAAAGGCTGGAGAAGGTGGGCAAGACTGTGTTCGTATGTGTCATGCTACACAACATGTGCATCTGGTGCAACGTAACCCTGCCCCCTGACATGGACATTATGCCACCTGAGGATGAGGATTATGATGGGGAAGATGCAGGAAATCTTCCGTGGCACAATGTCAATGATTGCCCAATACTTCTGATGGACTGGAGTACACAAGGCACTGGAAATGGGGCACGCTGGGTACTGCACATAATTAAATTCACACACACTCAAGAAGTAATGTCCATTCATGTGTTTTTCTTACTCACACCAGCTGTATTGTTCAAATATGAATTATGTACATATTACCAATACTTAACATGCACCAGTATCCCAACAAATTGACCCCACTATCCCCACCCCGACTACTCCCACACCCACTACCCCAACCCCACTATCACCACACCCAATGCCCTTACATCCAATACCCCAACACCAAATAACCAAACACCCCCACCCCCAACACCACTACCCCCACTACAACGTCACTACTACTCCCTCCCAACATGCACTTGTGAGTATGACTACTCATGCCTCCTTTTTGGTGGAGGGGGTTGAGCGTCTCGCTGTGAGTGACACACCAGGCTTGTTTGTGTAGAACTGGCCGGTGTGCTAGATGATGGAGCAGGTTGGGGGGTAGTGTTGACATTTCTCTGCTCCGCCATAGCGGTCGGCAACTGCGTGATGGCCTGGGCCATGGCTGCCATCACTGTGCTCCCTTCCCGCACGTGCCTGGCCATGCGGTACACAGCCCGGCCACCACCCTTGTATTATCCTGCAGGGCTTCCTGCAAGGCCTGCCGTGTTGCTTCTGCATCCGCCATGTACTCCCGCACCATGTCCTGCATAGCCTGCTGCCACCCTCCAAGTGTGACAGTCGCCCCCTTGATGTCCCTGATGTTTGGTGCTGCAGGTGCTGGCGCAGGAGGTGGGATGTGTGGGCTACCAGGGCTGAACACAGCTTCCCTCATGTCGCTGTCAGGGTCACTGGCCTCCACTGTGCTGTGGCCACCTGAGCCATGTACTGGTGAAGCATGTGGGGTTGCCTGCCTGGGTGGCAATGTTTCAAGACCCTCATGCTGGCTGTGGCCTGGGGTGTCAGCCTCCTCCTCACTGTTTAGGGCAGATTGAGCCACCTCACCCAGCTCACTCTGCACCGCAGACTGTGGCTCCTCCAGGTCACTGGCCACGGGAAATTCATGCTGTTCCACTTGAAGTTACTCCTGTGCCACATATGTGGATGTTTTGTGGGGGCCTTGGTGCCAAGAGTGGATCTTGGCTTGGTTTACTTGCTGGCAGCAATAGGTCTTGGCTGGGTGTCCTTGCGGGCAGCAGTGGGTCTTGGTTGGGTCTCCTTGCTGGCAGCAGTAGGTCTTGTATGGGGGGCCTTGCTGGTGGTAAGTGGTTCTTGCTCAGCCTGCTGGGCAGCCTGTGTGTCCTCTTGGTGGGGTGGCTGTGGTGTGGAAGCTGTGGCACGCTTCAATCCTGCCCTGGAGGTCAAAGACTCCTGGCTGGAGGCGTTGTGTTTGCCACAGCGCCGACCTGCAGAGGTTCTCTGGGTTTTTTTTAGCGTGATGCACTGAAAAGACTGTCTGACAAAGAGAATGTATGGACCTTATAGAAACTGGTAAAGAATCGAGTAAACTTTCATGTGCAAAACGAAGATTGCATGTGTGAAAAGCACTGAAGAAAATGCAAGCCATTTAATAAATGTACAGATGCAGCAACGCAAGTAGACTAAGTGATCATAGAACCTGGCTTTGCACAGCGAATAGACTGCAGGCGAAGACTCCATTATATAGAAACTGAACACTGGTGTCACAACTTTAGAAAACTCAGACCATGAAGAGAAAGGCTGAAGACTGTTGCAGCAAATATTTAGCTGGGAGCATGGAAGAAACAGGAAGGGCTGTCTGATCTGGTGTCAAGACTGAAGGCAGCCAAGAACTGGTTATCTATCCTCAAAGAACAATGAACGTGGGAATTGATATTGATATTTTATTTCTATCGCGCTCGTACACAAATGTTTCGGAGCGCGATAAGGCAAGGGAGGGGAACAGGGGAGAACTAAACAGCGATCTCACTAGGCCCAATGACATTGAGAATGCGCAAGTGCATGGGAGAGGGGGAGGTAAAAAGTGCATGGAAGGGGGGAGAAGTGGAAATTGTGAAGCAAAAGAGAAACAGGTAAATAACAATAACTAAATAATAAAGGCAACAAACAGTGGTAGTGCATCCAGCAATTTGCAAGTGCTAGGTTTAAAGCAGCAGACAGGGTAGGTCTGATAAGTGCAGGAAGAAAAATGGGAGACTCTATGGATACAGATACAGACCCCAGTGCAAGGGGTTGCCCGGAGGCAGTGCGGGAGGGTGGCAGGGTGAGCAGGTACCTGGGCCTGGAGGACAGAGGGTGGCCAGGTGCACGGTGCCAAGAGAGAACAGATCAGCAGGTGAGAGGGGGAGCGAAGACAGAAGAAAAGAGGAAGGTCTTGAGGTGCTTCCAGAACCGGAGATGGTTCTCCTCAAGTTTTAGAGTGGCAGGGAGGCTGTTCCAGAGAGAGGCCCCAGCCGGAGACAGAGATATACCCGCAGCTTGTTTCTTTGAAAAACGACTGACTCTGAGGGAGTTGGGAGGTAGAGGAGTGAAGAGCTCGAGAGGGGAGGTATTTGTGGAGGGATAGCTGAAGGTATTTTGGACACAGGCCTCAGAAAGCCTTGTGGACAATGCAGAGGGTTTTGAATTTAATCCTTGCATCCACTGGGAGCCAATGGAGAGATTTCAGAGCTGGAGAGACACGATCCCAGGGCTTGAGGCCAAAGACAAGTTTTGCATCCTGTTCTGGATTAGTTGCAGAGGGCGGAGAGTAGAGGCAGGTAGATTTAGAAAGAGGCTGTTACAATAGTCCAAGCTAGAGAGAACCAGAACTTGGGATACCATGAGCTTCTGGGGAAAGGAGAGGAAAGGCAGAGTACCTCTGAGGAGGTGCAGTAGGAAATTTGACTTTTTGGCAGCAATAGGTCTTGGCTGGGTGTCCTTGCTGGCAGCAGTGGGTCTTGGCTGGGTCTCCTTGCTCGCAGCAGTGTGTTTTTTATCTTTCGGGCCTTGCTGGTGGTAAGTGGTTCCTGCTCAGCCTGCTGGGCAGCCTGTGTGTTCTCTTGGCTGGGTGGCTGTGGTGTGGAAGCTGTGACACGCTTCAATCCTGCCCTGGTGGGCGAAGGCTCCTGGCTGGAGGCGTTGTGTTCGCCACGGCGCCGACCTAAAGAAGCTCTCTGGGGTGTTGGGGCGTGTTCACCCTTGCTGTCTGTTCCTGTGCCTTTGGGGGACAGTGAGGCAGGGCATTAGTCATGAGTCATCATACATCCTACATACATTGATGCTAGTACATTCCGAGTCATGCACATTCTCATGGATATGTTTGAGGGCAAGGCATTTTTGGGCAGAATCATATGCAGTACCCTTTGGGAACACCACACACAAATAAGACTACAAGTGCAAGTACAAATTCACCTTTGGTACAAGCCTGTACTACACAATACAGTGGTAAAATGGCTGAGCAGCCAGACTTATCTCAAGAGTAAAGTGAGCAGTATCAAAAGTTACACAAATGACAGCAATGCCTATGGTTCAAGCAAACACTGAGTCAAGGTTTCTGAGTAAAATAATATTCATTTATTTACACCATCAGTTATAAAACAGTTCACTAATATAAAGCAGCAGAAAATCACAATCTTAATACACTGCACCACACCCAATCAATTCTGGACAAGTTGAGCTCAAAATGAAGTGTCACCAAAATGGCACTCCAGCAATTTAGAAAGGATGGGAGAGACAAGGTTATTCAAAATCAAGCAGCACCAACAAGTAATGGTCAGGGCAATCTAGAAAAGGCTTACTACAACTAGGATTCAAATCAATAGGCCTAGACCAATGTTAATGGTTTAGAGTCTTTGCACAGGATCCCACAGTTCAGAGTAGTTTGCGGTTAAGTCTTTGCCATGAGTTTGAAATGAGGTTGGTCAGAAGAAAAGTTATTTAAAAGAGTAGAGAAGGATAAACCCTCAGATTACCGAAAGATTTAAAACACTTTCACCGCGGTCAGACGGAACAAACGGATTTGAACAGTACCTTAGTAGTAGAAGAATGCTGTAGCTGAGGTAGATGTTCCTGGCTGATTCTGCAGGCTCACGGTTACTGAAGCGACTGTCAGATTGACAGAAGGAAGAGACTGGAGGGTCCTGCACTGTCCAGGGAAGAAACCAGCAGCAGAGCAAAGCAACAAATAAAAGGTGTGCTCCTTAAAACCCAAACAGGGTCCGGTCCTCCTGGCTATCCAGTTCACTGCAGCGAAGCACAGCAAATTCGACCGGGAGAGGGAGGCCTTGCTTGGTGTTTGGCGAACTGTTTGGTCCCACCAGCTCAAAGGGAGAAGATTCCTTGCAGATCTTCCCTGTCGTTGAAGTTTCAGGCGATTCGGACCCGCAGCAGGGCTTCACCGGGAGGTTTCAGTAGTTGCAGTAGTCCTCTTCCTTCAGCTTCTCTTCAGTTCTCTCGATCCAGTGGCGACTCTGCCTTCCAAGACCCAGAGACTTGCTTTTAAGCAGTTTTCCCACATTCACACAGCCTAGCTGTCACTGACACAGCAGGGTGGCTATCCTGGCAGGACAGCCACCTAGCCAATAAAACTAGAGTGTGACTTGGGTCTCCAAGGAGACCCTGTGCAGGGGGCCTCAAATACCTCCCTCACATCCTGTCCAACCACACACTCAGGCGCCTAAGGGGGGCTTCTGTGCAGAAGCCCGCCAAAGGACGGCGAACGAAGGAACCAAACCTGGTTTGGCGCACAGAGTAAAACACGAGAAAGACCTTTACAAAAAGAAATGGCGAAAAAACCCAACCAGAACCAAATAAAATTAAAAGGGGTCCAGCGGATTAAAGTTCGAGGCTACCACCATAGCCTCTAACAGTACCAAGGCTATATGCATAGCTCGCGGTAAAATAAAAATGGCACCAGCCAAATCTTAGAGGAAGGGGAACAAAATAATGTTCCATGAGAAACAGACACAAAGGGATAACTATTAAACATTCCAGTACTCTATGGAAGATAGTTTGTACTGGGTCTGTACTTTTAAAAAGACTAGTAAAGTCAATGGCAACTTTACATGTTCTGGGAGACAGTAGTCAGTGTAAGAACATGGTGTTTAAAGTGGGAAGTCTAAAATTACAACCCTGTGTCACTGCACTAAAGGTGCTGTGTGACACAGTAAAAATATTATGCCTATGGAGTAGGTGAGACTCCATAGTCCGTGAGCACAAAATGTACAACACATAGCCAAAAACACATGTAAGAGTGGGAAAAAAGGCTCACACTCTTACCAGGTAAAATGTTTAAATCCTAGAAATCCAGCAAAGCTGCTGAGGGGCTCAGTAGGTAAGGGAAATTAGCCATTCTGGAGAATTCTCCCTAACAGGCATGGTGCACACAGGAATTGGGAGGAAGGGTGCAGTGTCGGAGCATCCTTCTGGTGCGGCCATGTTGTGCATGGTGTCTGTTAGGTGGCCTACAGGTGTCTAGTGGTTTGCTTGGTGTGGCCATGCCACAGGGGCTGTGTGCTAGGTAGTATTTAATTGTGGGACTGATGTGCTCCCATTCTGTACGTAGATGCATTGATGTTTACACTGCGTGTTTGGACATGGTGGTTGTGTCAGTTGTGCATGTGGCGGTGGTGATGTGTGCATCATGCTATGAGATGGCACGGTGTTGAGGCCTGCATCTGTACAGTGATGTGTATGTGTTTGTGCGCATGCAGATGGTGCTTGTGTTGGCAATTAAGGGCTAGTGTGGGTTTAGTCAGTGGGGATTGTTGGGTGTGTTTGTGGCAGGGACATTGTGGTTATGTCAGAGGTGGCTTTAGGTGGGAGGAGATGCAGCATGAATTTGCTCCCATCTACTTTCCATTTGGACTTCGCCATTGATGTTGGGGTTGAAGGTGTGTGGTGTGACTTTGGGATTACGGTAAGGGACACTCACCATCATCGTCGGAGGTTGCAACTCCCACCTTGTAATCCCCAACATCCTCAATGCCCTCCATGTTTATCACAGCGCTGCATGTCTCCTCCCATGTGGCAAGTTTGATGGGGGATGGCGGTCCACCACCTGTGCCCATCCCCTTGCTGCGCTCAGTTGTTTGCAACAATCACGAACAATCCGGGGTGTTGTCCCCACCGCTGATACCTTGTGGGCAACCTCCTCCCATACTGCTTTCTTCCGCAGTTGGGCTGCCCAGCGCAGGTCGGCACAGAACACATCGTCTGCATGTTCAACCAGGGTGTCAGCCAACATGTCCAGCACTATGTCGCTGAACCTTGCCTTATGGGGATGGACGGTGCCTTCTCCGGTTGCCATCTTCCTCAGCTTTCTTCCTGACTGGTCTGTTCTCCTGGCCAGGACTGAGGATTGCAATGGATTGCATTTTTAAAGATGGCCGCTGGTGCATTTCCCGTTCCAGTGTGGTGGCGTTTCCGGTGCTGGTGTTACCGGCATCGGGGTGCTGGTAATTATGGCATTGTGAGTGCCAGTGCCTGCAGCATCGAGGATGCTGGTATCATATTTGTTGTTTTAAGAATATCGAATGCAGTGAGAGTATTGCATAAAAGCTGGTATTGACAGTCAATTGAGACTCCTCAAAATGGGAGACACTCCTGTGGTGCATTTATGTAAGACATTGCCAAGGCATATGCCCAAGCTCAAACAGTATAGTGTGGAATAGGTGAAAGGCACAGCAGATGAGATGTTCATGTCGTGGCCACAAGCGGGATCATTGTCAAAAGATGTATTGCAACACATAACCACATACTTGCACGCTGCGTACAAGGGGAAGAAAATGGAGAAAAGGTTAGCTATTTTAGAGCTTTGGAAGATGTACCAGGAAGAAAAGGAAGATCTACCACCTGAGGAATGGATGCTTAATCAGTGTAAGGAGGAAGGTGTTCCCCTTGCCTCACCTGAAGTGAAAGGTGCTGGTACAGACGAAGTAGGGTTGTATACTTTAAAGGAACTGAAAGCAGCAATGGGGTACAGTAATCCGATATACAAACTGCCTGCTTTTTAGCAGTGACAATGGTCCAGAGGAGAGTAAGACGAAGGAAGAGATCTTTAAGATCATACAAGGGAAAGAAGAGAAGAGTGAGTGGTCAAACATATCGACAGAAATAGAAAGAGAGATTAAGAGATGGAAAGGAGAAAATGACAGGGCTGATGAGGTAACACTCGTGCAGAATGAATGGATGCAAGGACAGATATTACTCAAGCTAGATGGGAAAAGCTTTGAGGAAGTAAGACAAAGGGAAGATAAGGACGAACAAGATAGAAAAAACAGAGAACAAGAGCAAAGATTGAAGGAAGATGAGAACTAAAAAAAGAGCAAGGAACAACGAGAAAAGATGTATCAGGAGGAACAAGAGAAAAAACAGGAACTGGCAGAGGAAGCACAGAAATTATGATATAAAAGGATACAGAGACGGAGAAAAGAGGAGAGGAGAACAGAAGTAAAGCGAGAAGAATGAAGACAAGAAGAGGAGAGAATTAGAAGGGAAATGAGAAAACAGAGAGAATTAGATGAAGAGTTAGAATAAAGAAGGAGACAGCAGGACTCTAAGATTAGCCTTGTTGGTAGGGAACAATAGAGCCAAGTCCAGCAATACAATGGGACAGAATAGACAAGTTTCTTCCGTTAAAGGAAGCAACATCAGGGGCATCTAGAACAGTATTAGAAGAGAATTTTGTTATAGGAAGTATCGGAGACAGGATTGATAAGGCCTATCAAGAGTTAATGGAAGGTAGCAAATTTGGAACCCGAGGGAAGGGAGATCATTTCCTAGTGTTCCAATTATGAAACAGAGAAGAAAATCCATTCAGTCTCAAACACAGGGCCTTATCCTTAAGCAGACTGGACTTAGATAAGGGTGAAGGAGATGAGAGTCCCACTAGTTGGGGATAAGACATGTCAAATGAGGAAAGAGAAGCCTTCCTTGGGGAAGAGATAGGGAGCGTGTGTGCTGCTGAAGTAAGCTTGAAGACGGACAAGGAAGTAAGATTGTCCGATCTAGAGCAACCTAAGGATAGGAAGCCAGATCTCATAGCTTATCAAGAGTGTCCGATAGGATGATCGTTTAGTGAGTAGGGAGAATCACTGCCATATGTGAGCAGGTTACGATAAATACCAGCGAAGAGATGGACAGGGATGATTGTCCCTGAAATGAATAGGCAGACGCTGGGAGCTGACTGTGTATTTGGGTTTTCACAGTTTCCCTTATTGGAAAAAGCGGGAACAAGACCACAGTATATTCCATGGCTGCAGATGGATAAGGATAATTTAAGGTGCAAGCTCCCAAGTTTGACGTTGTGTGCTGGGAAATGGATATACGAGTTAGAAAAAATGACAGGAGGAAACACGCTGGCCATAGGTGACATTAAGGGTCTCTTGGCAGCCATTCTAGGGGAAAGAACTGATGACATATGGAGGAGTACAGGCAGTTCAAGTGTGACAGCACAAAACACAGTGCACAACGCATCTCCATTCAATAATTGTAGAGCAGCTGTTAGGAGGGCTCTCAGGTTGCAGTATCCTGATACATCAGATACGGGGGCAATTATGACACGTAAGATGAAGGAAGATAAAAACCATCTTGCTTACATTCAGGATATTCAAGTACATTGACAACTTGAAAGGCAGGAACTGTGGGGGAAAGCAGTGGCAGTACTTTACCACATTTTATGTCAGGGATTGCCCAAGCCAGTACAGAGGCAACTAAAGAAACAATTGGGAAAGGAAGCAAAGCAATGGGCTGAAATGAACTTGACAATAGTGCATCACTGTCGGCTGTTGCAGGAGAAAAATAAGAAGTAAGATGAGGCTAGGAAAATAGAGATAGCCAAATTTGTTCAGAAAAAACTGTAGTAAATTGCCATAGATGGAGCAGTATTGACCAGAAGAGAAGGGCTGGGAATGCAGCAAGCAGGGGTTGCGTCACAGGTGAATAATCAGCGCCAAATGAACCAAGGAGGGAATGGGTTAATTCTACTAGGCAGAGGTATGGGATATAGAGGAAGTGGTGGATTCCAAAACAATTAAGATGGGTTTCAAAATGTGCAGAATGAGAATCAGAATCTGCAAGACGGATTCAACCACAGAGGACTAGTTAGGCAGCCTCCCCCTGTATGTTGGACTTGTGGGATGACAGGACACATTGCACCCATATGTGGGAGACAAGGGAATGTACAGAATGGCCAATTCTCAAGAGGGGGGACAGCTTATCCTCCACCTAATAGCACACAACCTAGAGAAGGGCCTGTCCAAGATCAGACAGTGAATCAAACACAAGCTCCTCAAATGCAGCAGACACAGCAACCAGAGAAAATGAATCCACCACAAGGGCAGTCACAAAAAGCCCCCTTGCAGACACTGCAGTATGCAAACACAGGACAATTACTGACACCTAGAATAGGAAGTGCCACTGTGGTAGGAGGGAATGCTTTCACAGGTACGGGGGTATGCTTGTACCCACAATGGGACAGCTCACTGGGCGACTTGATGTGTTCAGTACTATCAGTGACACCAGACCCCCCAAGAGGAACCAAGGGTTGATGTGATTATAGGAGGCAAATATTTTTCTTTTTTAGTAGACACTGAGGCTACTTGTCATGTATATGAAAGGGAAAATACCCAATGTCAGGAATTGCCATGAATGCTCAAGGGTTCTCTGGAGCTACGAGCCGAGTTCCTTTTGAGACTTGATGACAAAACTTAACATGGTGATTTAATTCACTGTCAAAGGAATAGTGTGTTCCACTCCTGGAATTCACTACTTAAATGTGGGCAGATTCATACTGGTATTCACAGGGCAAATGGCTCTGCAAGGTGTTTCAGTAGAGCCAGAGGTTTTTCTTTATGGAATAAGCATTCTACTAACATGGTTACATGGGTTAGTGGGGAAGACTGTAGGATACCTGATGAATTCTTGTTTAGCCCAGAGATACCTATGGACGAAGAGGGGGGGGCGACTATCCCTTTAAAGTTAGAAGCAGCCATACGATGGAAGCTTGGTTCAGCTTTTGAGAGTGCCCCCCCCTTTGGCCTCATCGTACGGCCAGCATCCGGTTCGGGGATCCGCCTGGAGACACGCATTGCCGGGTGGCCCTGAGGGCTGGTCTGAGGGCTGGTGGGGTCAGGGGGTGGGCCCTGAACAGGAGCGTTGTTTTGTCCCCACTGGGTCCTCCCGCCGGCAGCACCCTCTACTGTTGGGGACGTGCCACGGAGGACCGGCTCCTCTCGCTGTCCCGTGATGCCGGGGATCCGCATCGCGGAGCCTAGGGCCCCAACTGTATCACCCCTGGTCAAGCCCTGCGCAGAGTCCCATTGCTCAAACCCTTAGTTTCAGCTGCCTCATGGAGGGGGCGCCCAGCGGGGCCACATCTCAAGACCATATTGAAGAACATCACGTTACCTGCATTCTAGGCTGTGGAGGCTGGCAGGTGGATCCCTGCTGCAGAGTTCTGTGGTCCCTTGCGGGAGCGCTCTCTGGACCCAGCATCATCGGCATTGACGGTGAGTCTCGGGAGGAGTCATATATTGACCACAGTAGCCGTTTTGCCCCTATGTATGGTAGTCTGCCCTACGGTGCCTGCTTGGAGGTCTCAGTGGTGGCAGATGCCCCGAGCGGTGTGGGGCGCCCTGTATCGGTTGAGATCCCTGGTACCTGCCTGGCTCCCCTTGGTAGCATGTTGTTGCCTTGCCGGGTCCCCAGTTCTTACTGGCGGGAGGCAAGCTGGGTGCAGTCTGGTCTGGAGTGAGTTGGGATCCTTCCGAAGTGGCAACATTAGTTCACTCCACCATTCCTTTACATAAAACTGGAACTTTTATGCTAGAAGACTTTACGTGGGGCTTCCCTGGCATGGGTAACCAAAAAAGCAATCTAAAATGGAGCAATTTGCCAGAAAGGACTGTGATCCCCCATGGCAGGATCCAGGCTCTAGTACCTGTGAAATTGACATTGGGGTCCTTAATCAAACACTGTTGGCTCTGAAGGGGAGTACGGATACTTTGGGTGCGAAAATAGATACCGTATCTTGCAAGGTGGACATTTCTGCGGTCCAAATCGAAAAACTGTGTAGTAGAATGTCTGAAGCAGAACAGAGGATCGGGGAGGGCGAGGATAAGATTCTCTCGCTCCAGCGAGAGGTTGCTTCCCTTCAACAAATGGTGCGGAAAGTCATGGCTAAGAACGAGGATCTTGCAGGGAGATCCCTGAGGAACAATATAAGGATTACGGGAGTAGCGGAATCCACTCAGATAGACAATATGGAGCAGTTTGTGGAACGCCTTCTGTTGGAAGTCCTCGACAACCCGCCTGTCACAGCCCACTTCATGGTGGAGGGTGCGCAACGTTCTCTGGCGAATCGGCCGCCCCGGGCGCTCCCGCGAGGGCCATCATTGCCCGCATTTTCAACTAAAGGGACCGGGACACTTTGCTGAGAGAGAGAAGAAAACTCTAAGGTGGGGATCGGCTACCATACGATCATTCCCGGACTTCAGTCAACAAGTGCAGGACCAAAGGAAACCGTTTCAATCTGCCAAGAACATTCTCAACAAAAGGCAGTGCGTTATGCAATGCTGTACACTGTGAAACTCAGGGTGGTGCACAAGGGCAAGGCTTTGTTCTTCACTTCACCTGATGCAGCAGAGAGATTTGCAACTGAAATTTCAGGCCCAGAGGAATCCCCTCAGGGTTCCCTCTGACTTGTTTGTTGGGTGTACTGCTTCCAGGTCTGGGGCCCGTACAGGATTGTCTTTTTTTGGATCTTCAACTTTTCATGCAATAGATGAAGGTGTAATATGGCTGTGGTATCTAATTTTAGGAATATGGCATAGCCTCCGGTCAGATGGAGCTGTAGCGGCCGCCAGCACCCCCCATGCCCAGTGCCACTGCTTGCTTGCTTGGTGTGTTTGGTAGTGGGATTTCGGGAGCGGGGTGGGGTTTGTCAGCTGGTAGATTGGGGGTTCTGGCCTGGGTGGGGGGGTTGGGGGTTCTTGTTCTGAGGGGTTTGGTTGTTGTTCGAGGAGTACTATTGTCTGTTATTTTGGGGGGTGGGTGGGTACTCTCTACCATGTCTTTGAAATCATCAGCACCTTGGAGCTCCTGTGCGAGTTCACAACGCTTAGAGTATACTCTTCTTGTCAAAATAGCTGCCTATAGTCACAGTTTTAGTTCCCTATTGACGTAACCCAGGGCTGTGGGGCTGCAGCTATCTCCAACACGACACTTACAGTGGTTACATGGAATATTTGGGGGTTCACAAACAGAAAGAAGAGGAGTCATTGCACCAAATGTATTATGCGTCCTGGAAAAACATTTGGGTCCAGTGAAGAAATTACCAGGCTGGCGAATACAAAGATACGCCTTGTCCTACTCTACTCATGCTAGAGGTGTGGTGATCTATATCCACCTTTCTTTAAACTTTAAACTGCATAAAACTCTTATGTACACAGGTGGTCGGTTTATTCTGGTGGTTGAGGAGATTGCGGGGTAGTCGGTGCTATTTGTTAAGATATATGGTCCCAAATATGATTGTCTGGAATTTTTCAAGAATTGTGTCATGCATTTACGTACGTTTCCAGGGTATGAGGTGATCTGGGCGGGTGATTTTAATGTGGCTTTATCTCTAACGCTCGACAGGTCCTCTTCTACTCTCCCTCATGCGGCTACCAAATGGTCCTCCATTGTTTCGGATTACTCCCTGGTCGATATTTGGCGCCTCCATCATTCAAACGGCCGGGAATTTACCTTTTATTTGAGTGTGCATAGAAGCGCCACCAGAATAGATTATATTTTCACGTCCCCTGAGCTGTCCCGGGGTTCCGCTAAAGCTTTGTTTCTGCCTCGCACACTGTCCGATCACTCCCCGGTTTTGGCTCAATTCGGTGCCCCCTTCTTCCAGATCAGGCTGGCTTCATTCCGGGCCGCTCCACACAGAACAACACACGTAGACTGTTCACTTTGATGCATAAAGTGAACCCCGAGGGTCCTATAGCAGTGGCAGCACTCGATGCGGAAAAGGCATTCGACTCGATCAAATGGCCCTTTCTGTTTGAGGTTCTTCGGGGGGCGTGGATGGGCACCACGTTCTTACAGTGGATTCGCCTTTTGTACACTGCTCCGCGGGCCTTGGTGTATACTAATGGTATCCAATCCGACCCCATCTATCAAACACGAGGTAATAGGCAAGGGTGTCCCTTCTCCCCTCTCCTATTTGCTCTGGCCATAGAGCCAGTAGCCTGTGCTCTTAGGGAATATCACACCCACAGGGGGGTCACACTCCGCTCTCATACGTCCATCGTATCTTTATATGCGGACGATTTGTTAATTTATATTAAAAATCTGCAAACCAATCTGAACCCAGTGGTAGAGGAAGTCACGACCTTCGGGCCTTGTGAGGCCTTTGCATTAATTGGGCAAAATATGAGGTGCTACCTTTCACCCCTGGAGTTGCTCCTATGGATATTGGGGATTCCTTTGCATGGCACCCGCTAAGTATCCGCTATCTGTGAATTAACGTGTCCACATCCCCTGTTAGGATTTACAAGGAGAATTACCTCTCCACCTTAAAGCTCTTGGAGCACAGAGTGGACACCTGGATCAACCTTCCTCTTTCTCAGACTACGTCATGGCAGGCCCTCATGGAGAGGGGCCCCTGGAATCCAGTAACACAGCTTTTATATTACTGACTAAGGGAAGTGCTGAAATCTAGGTGGAGTGACTTCCCGAGTGCCCCATCCCCTTCCCCCCTTATCTCATATATTACAACTCCAGCCTCCACTACGAACCTAGTCTCGTCTTTGTATGGTTTAGCGCAGGCGATCAAGACCTCACCTCGCTCTGGTTATAGGGATAGGTGAGAGGACACCCTAGGGAAAGAGTTGCCTGAAGAGCAGTGGAACCTGATCTGCGCCCAGACCAGGGCCATCTTGGTCAATAAGAGATTTTGTTTGATACACTTTAAGTTTTTACATCAAACATATCTCTCCCCCCTTAAATTGCACAAGATGTATCCACTTCAGTCCCCAGAGTGTAAGAGGGGATGCCAGACCTTGGCTGACTTTCTCCACGTCACTTGGCTGTGCCGTCGGGTCTTTTCGCTATGGTCAAACATAGCGGAGGCTGTGTCAAGTATGATTGACATCTCTATCCCTCTTACCCCCGAATGCTGGCATCTGGCCGTGATGGACTTTGGTTCCGTTTGCCAGAAATGTCTCGTAGGCATGGCTTCGGTGGTTGCTCGATCACTATTGGCGCATAAGTGGGGGGCTCCTGATGCACCCTCGTTCCATCACTGGCTCAACCTCAGGGCCTGCTGTGAAAGAAGAGAGACTTTGTACAATTTGACGCTTCCTTCCAGCAGCAAACCTAAGGACTACTGGGGCCCTTTCAGGAGCTATATGGCCCGAAGGGAGGATTCGGAACAGAGCCCCGACGAGTAGTCTATGTGGGTGTAACCCTGGAGTGTGCTCCAGTCTATTGGGACAGCTGTCTGGTATGGGTAGGAGACAATAGGGTATTGGTCAGACTTCACGGATAGTAGAGCTGCAACAGTGTCTAATTTCACTTTAATTTCACCTGTATATCTTATTGTTTGGTTTGCACTCAAGTTCATGTTGCTTAAGTATACTGTTAATAATATGTTCGGGGAGAGAGTCGGGGGCTGGATGGGCCTCTGACAGGTGTTGGGGGTCTGGTTGGGGGGATGGTTCTTTTACTGTTGGTGCAAGGATTCTGTTTGCTTTTTGGAAAATGCCAATAAAGACAGTTTAAAAAAAATACTTTGCCTTCTTCCTGAGCTGGTCTGATTGTTGGAGTACAGAGCTATTCCGTTCCAATCCACCTGCATGAAACTGCTACCTAAATTAAGGCCCATTTATCTTTCAATTGCTCAAGTGAATACTGGGCCTGTTTCAGGTCCTCTGTCTGACTCCAGATGCTGCCCTCTTTGTTTTGCAATCGCCATTCAACTAATTGCAAATGGAAATATAAATGAGCCGTAAATTGAGCCATTAATATTTTGGGTCATGCAGAATCCCTCTAAAGCTTTGTGTAACAAGCCAAATGTCAGTTCCTACTGATATAACCTCCTTTACCATTCTGGCCTGCAAGCCCCCAGTGTCCATCTCTGGCCACTCACCACAAATAAATAACTTAGGTAGTAGATATTTCCTGCCCTCTTCCATTTCTTGTTGTAACTTTATAATCTCTTTCTACAGAGGAACAAAGACCTTGCACTTTATTCTTGCTAGAATTCAACTATCAATACCCAATAAGATTGCTTTTGCATTATTCCGCACAAAAGTATTCCACCAAACACCTCCCCGATTCTCAGGGGCCAAATCAACAGTGGTACTTTAACAATGCATCAGCAAACTGCAATACACCTTACCGATATTGCACTAAAATGACTGGCCTGCTACTAATGCACTTGTCGTGAACCAAAAGGAGAGAGCTAGATCCCAAATGAGTCCCCATTTACATATTAGGGATATGTGGCAACCCTCGATGCAGGCAATATGTTCCATCCCCAATCAAAATTGCCACACCAATATTCCTTATTGGTTCAATCTAGTGCTGTCTGTGACTTATTTAGTACCGGAACGGTCCCTCACCAATGTGCCCCAGAGAAACCAAGAAGCAGGCCGGTGTACAGAAAAAATATATATTTATTAAAGCATGGAAAAATGAATCTTTGTACAATCACAGACCACGCCAACTCACTCTGTGGCCCAATGCTTTTCTTTCCTAATAATTATTTTTCTCACAAATCGAAAACACTAGTTGGTTCAGGATAACACAGATTGCAACTCTTTAGATCCACACCATGTACAGTCCAAACACTTTTCCTGGGATTCACTTGTAATAGAATGTAGCATATTGAAACAAGACAAGATACTACGCATGACAATCTACTTGATATGAAGTTTACTTTAAATGATATGCAACCCTTTTCTATTTGTAAAAACAATTTCACACATGCAGCACTCTGTATTTTTGTTATCTCCCTGTGCACCAGATAATTCAAGAAGCAGTGTTGGAGTACAACAGATTTTGAAAAGCAAAATCTCCTTTAAGATACATTTGAAAACCTTCTTTCTGCACAAGAATGCAATGCTCAATCTCTCAGGAGTAACTTTCTTACTCCCTTTTTAGAGTGTGCATTTCAAATCAGGGACTTCAATTTATTTAATTATTCAAGACATGTTTCTGCCCGAGCATAGAAATACAGTTTAAACTCACCCCTCTGTTTTATGGCAGTGTCTGAGAAATGATGAACAGTTGGGAATTTCGTTTTCTAGGCACCTCTCCTTTTGGGGAATTTTGGGTTTGGCAATCAGAAATAAGAGTACCCAATTATTTGACAGGCTTTATTTTTCTTCATACTTGAAGCAATGTTGTTGAGTTCAAATGTTAACCAACTCACTCCGTATCAATTGGCTATGTGGGAATTAATACAATTATTATTTAGTAAAAATACTAACTATCTGTTGTGTGCCCACCAAATCAATAATGGGAAATTGATTCAATCAGACAGATCCCCACTACACATGTTCTTTTTGGACAAGTTTACTTACATAAATATCTCTGGGTCTGCACTCAGGGAAAATGACATCAAGGCCCAGGTAATCTATCAGGTACAGGACAGGAAACACCAGAATACAACATCAGTCATGGATATTCTCCAGGCCAAATCCCTCTATTTTCCCTCTCCTTGGTCACAGATGAAATCTTCTTTTAGTCCTTCCCAGGCATCCTGTAGCAATGTTCATCAGCCGTTCCATCTCAGGAGAAATCAGGCAGTCCTCTACCCGAGTCGCATTATGTGACTGCTTATAAACCCATTATCATACCCCCAATTATTAAAATGAGGATGTGCCAGTTTATTGGTTCTTATTTGGGATTGGACCATGATTCTCCCCACCCTTAACACAGGCCTGACCCCTTTTCTTTTGATTGGTACCTTCAGTCAACAAGCAGATTTGTAGAGGGATCAGTCCACCCCTTGAATTTCCATTTCCAGACATTTTTGCACTTCAAAAACTACAACATCTCAAATATGTTTACTTTATAGTTAAGCGTAACAATATATATATATATATATATATATATATATATATATATATATATATATATATATATATATATATATATAACACGGCCCACCGTGATAGCAGCCTTGTAGTTATGGTTAAGTTGCTAAACCCATAGGAAGAACACTTTTTCTGCAGCTTATAACTTTGCTCCCCCTGGGGGAATCCTCAGCAAATTTTGTAAAAAAAAGTATATGGCCGGCTCTGAATGTTTATGCCAAGTTGGGTGATGTGTCATGCAGGGGGGGAAAAGTTATAGGGGGGTCCCAATTTTTTTTTTCCATAGACTGAATGGGCAAAAACTTTGCGCATGGCTACAGCCCAAACGGCTAGATGGATTTGCACCAAATTTGCAGCAGAAGTGGGGGGGATCAGAAAGTGTTTTTTTTTGCTTGGTGGAAATCGACCAGTACTTTTGTTGCAAAGAACTGAAATGTACGTCCCAAAAAATGAGTGATATCTGGGTCCGCTCAGTTCAGCAGACGCATTTCCCTGTTCGCTCCACGGACCAAAGTCTCATTGGCCTGCAGTACGCCGTGCTGTCGGTGAACATTGGACGTGGCCAGTGGTTGGCTGGAGGGAAACGTGCTGTGCGTCAAAGGTTTTGGGAAACGCTGCCATGGTGTATCGGAGGATAGTCTTGTTGTGTGTGTGGAAAGGCTCTAAGTCATTGTGTGCATGGGTGGGACTCTTGTACGTAGCAGTGTGCACAGTAAAATTAGTCATATCTGGCTCTGCTCCGGCATCCCATTTCCCTGTTCACTCTGTGGTCAAAATGTTGATTGGAATGCAGTGTGCAGTGACTGTATGTGTGGGAAGAAGGGAAGGAAAGGGTGAAGGAGTGAGAAGGGTATCATGTGATACATCTCATTAGAAGAAGACTGTGGTGTACCAGCGCTTTCCGTGCATGCTTTGCCAATGCATGGATATCTCAACAGGCAACAACCTTGTGTGGTCATTGCAGGCAGCTTTTCTTATGGAAAACAAAGGAGGGTCTGGGAGTCTCTCTACTAGCACGAACATGGCCCAATGACCTGTTCTCGGGTGGATGGCCCCTGGGAGAGTCTCAACCATGTCTTTAGCTCACTGTCCCTTTCAAAGAGAAGAAATATCCCTGCATATCAGTCTTTGTCCTGCCCAGTGGCAGTCCAGCACCAAAATGCTAGGCAATTCTCCTCTGAACCAGAGTACCAACAGCAACCCCATACATGTGTTTCATCCTTGTTGGGCATCATCAGTGAGGTCGTGTTGTGCTTCTCTTAGAACAGTGAGCAAGAGATCCACGTCTGCATTCCCTTGGTAACTTAGGGTGAGACCCAAAGTTACTAAATATTCAAAACAAAGGGTGGTCTGGAAGTCTCTCTACCAGCACGAACATGGCCCAATGACCTGTTCTTGGGTGGATGGCCCCTGGCAGAGACTCAACCAAGTCTTTAGCTCACTGTCCTTTTTACAGAGAAGACATATCCCTGCATATCAATCTTTGTCCTGCCCAGGGGAAGTCCAGCACCTAAATGCTAGGCAATTCTTCTCTGAACAAGAATACCAACAGCAACACCATACACGTGTTTCAGCCTTGTTGTGCATCATCAGTGAGGTGGAGCTGTGCCTCTCTGAGAACAGTGAGCAAGGGGTCCAAGTCTGTATTCACCTGGTAACTTAGGGTTACACCCAAAGATAATAAACATGCAAAACAAAGGGGGGGGGGTCTGGGAGTCTCTCTACCAGCACGAACATGACTTTGTTATGTCATGGCAGCTGGAGCGGTGATGTCTGTCTGTGATGAGTGGTGGCAGGTACATTTGCAGAAGGGGAGTGGATTGCACGAGACACGAGGATTTAAACATAGCATGTACTATGGTGTGCTGTGTGAGATAAGTCCGTAGCCCCAGCAACGCTTGGCTGCAGCCCTAGCACAGAACAGTATGTCCACTGGTTGAAAAGGTATGTCCACTGGTTGAAGGTAGGTGCCACATTGTTGCTTTTTGTGTGTGGTTCAGCTGCAGTTCACACCATGTTGGTTGCATTGGTGTGGTGATTGGTAGAACAACCTACAGTTGTCGGTATATGGGTGGAGATGCTGCCATGACCAGTTGTGCAGTGCGTCCACTGGGTGCACTAACAGAATAGTGCACATATGGAAGAGGTCACGATGCAACTGGTTCTTATATGTGCTTGTGTAGTGTGCATTGCACAGATTAGTAAGTGCTGCAGTGCACTACGCACCATTGGCTCAATCCAAGTACTAGAGTGATGGGAGCAGGTCCAATGTTGTGAAGATTATCTTGTTTGGTTGGCATGCTTATAATGCTTTGTGATTGGAAGTGGGTAGCAGTGCCAAACAAAGCAATATGTTTCTGTATTACGGTAAGTGGAACATGTGTCCTTGCCTCCCTGCTTTATGGTTCAGTGGTTGGGTGGAAGTGCTGGTTCGTTTGTTGTCTTTGTGATTTCTGGCACATGTCTACATGGTCCCCTGCATGGCTCTGTTATGTGGTCGTGAGTGTGCCCAACACCTAGACTGTTGGGTGCATGGCTGTCGACCGTAGGCTGTGGGCCATGCACCCAACAGCCTAGGCCTTCATCACAGCCACCACAACATAATGCAATTGCGCAGTTGTCACTCTACATGCATTTGAAGTTGATGAGTAGCACACAATGGTTGCAGAGGACATTGTACACTTGATAGAACAGCAGAAGTGAGCTGCTATGCGTAAATCAGCATATGGTGTTCACGATTGCCCCTTTTGCACAACAGGGAGCCACATGTCACCATTTGTGTTTGCAATGGTTAGGCCCTTATCAGACCCTTGCTTGAGAAAGTGTTTGACCACATTGCCCCATGAAACGTAGTCAGCAGCATCAGAAAGTTGCAATATGGACAATGTACAGAGGCACGCACATACTGCAACCAAATGTCATGGAGCCATGCATGCAAAGATGTGGCCAGGGTGAAAGGTGGCAGGTGCAATTGCAGATGGGGAATGAATTACACATGACATGAGATGTACAATGTGGGGTGCACTAAGGAGTGCTGTGTGTGGTGAGGGTGTGGCATCTTGGATACATGGCTGGAAGCCTTACACGAACAGCTATGTGGATAGCTTGCAGCTACTCCTCAGATTGTTACGTTTCGTGTGTGGTTTGTGAGTTGTGCATGCATTGTTGATGGCATGGGTGTGCTCATTGTTCGCACATGGTACATTTGCCAATGCATGGCAGGAGCTTATGGAGTGACCAGTTCTGCAGTGTGTTCACTGAGTGCTGTGATGAAACAGTGTGTGTGAATCAGTGCATAGGGTTCAACTGCATAGTATATGTGCTTGAGTTATGTGCATTGTGTAGATTACTAACTACTGTACTGCACTTTGAAGTATTTTATCATTGGAGTTGGTTGGAGTGCTGGGAGGAAAAAAATGGCTACCTGCAGTTTGTGGTGCTGGGTGCCGCTGTGGGTGAATGTGGATGCTGAAAGCGTGCATCGGTTTGGAGAGCTGTTACTTGGAGGTGCTTTCACATTAAACAAGACCTGTACTGTGAGTGTGTAAAGGCATGTCTGCAGTGCAGTGCAGAAATGATAGTGTTTGATGTGGAGGTCTTGGAAGTGAATGCTACATATGTGTTTGTCTATTTCATACTACCTAATGCGGGAGTGTTGCATATACAATAGTAGAAACGGAATAAGGAGTGCCTGTGCTTTACTGGGTGTGGCCCTTGCTGTAGCTGGGAAGGCGTACGTGCTACAATCTACCCTTTTGAGCATGGTGCCTTTGCAAGTGGAACTGTGGGTATTACCCTATCAGTTGTGGAGGGTGTGGGTCACAGGAAGGGGCGATGATATATTTCCCCAAACCTCGATGCAGTGAGGTTGACAGAGATGGACAGCCGCAGAGTGCTCATCGTGGGTGATACCTTTGTGCAAGATATGCACATGTATGCCGTGGAAAGAGGCTTTGATACTAACTTTCAGTTGGAAGGAGTGGAGGCATTTTGGGGCACAGTGTATGAGTGGGATTTCGGTGACATGGATCTCCTTTGTACATGTATGGACTCTGTAGGCAGTGTGGATGTTGTGGCCATGCATTAGGGAGCGCTACATATGGGCTACATGTCATGCTCACGTTTGCTCCGTCACCTCAAGAAGTTGATGACAGCAGTGATGCAGATTTTTCCCACTGCCTAGGTGATTTTCTCCTCCATACCACCAAGGGGTGCATGGAAGCATGCCGGTGTAATTTGCCAATATCCAGAGATCAGGAGGTGTTTCCTACACAGAAGCATGTTTGACTTCATGTGCAGTGCTGGGATGTTCTGCACCGACTATGACAGCATTAACGAGCAAGATTTGCAGTGGTTCCAAAGAAATGCCATTTTTTACCTCCATTGGCAATGTTATTTCATTTGCCACTCTGCACGCAGCGTTGCAGAGAATCCTGTAGAACTGTAAGAGAAGTATTGATGTTCAGTCTGTACAAATGCAAGGAGGAGAAGCAAACAGAAAGTCATCGAAAGAGATAAAAAAGAAGAATTGTGTGCAAGCACGTACATAACAAAAACAGGACTTTGTTTTCTGAGACAGTACTACAGACCCAAACCTTTACCCTGTTTTACATTTGCCCCCCCCAAAACCCGACCCAGCCCCTCTCTCTCCCTAGCATGAACACTCAGCAGATTACGCTGTACTTTCATGCTTCCACATGCCACATATAGCCATTTTCTGGATGGGAGCCATGGAAAGGACACTGCTCTATAGGGTTGGTGGGTCTGGTGTGTATGCAAACACTGTGCCAGAAGGTCTCTTTGCACAAATAAGTGCAGGAGGGTATGATGAAAGTGTGCAAGATAAGGAGCAGGCATCCTGTTTGTATGCATGAACTGTATTTATTTATTTGCAGTTAGTAACATGCAAGCTGTGCTGCGGGTGCACAATATTTTTTGAAAAGTGTGAGTGGGGTACTGCAGAAAACAAAAAACAACTTTGCAGTGTATACGGTAAGTGGCAGGAATCCTACTGTGGTGCATGCATTGTGCGTATTATATCATATGATGTGCAATTGTATGCTATGGCATTCATAAGCCACCTACACACGTCTACTAAAGCACAACAAGGCAAGGGAGGGGAAACAGGGGAGACAGAGACAACAGTTCTACTAGACCAGGTGTGACTTACATCGCCCAAGTGCATGGGTGGAGGGAGTGGAAGGTACAGTACATTTGAAAAAAGAGCAAATGACAATAAGTAAAAATAAGGGCCTATTGTGCCAGGTGCACGGATAAGTGCACAGAACAGGTGGTGGATGCACTGTTAGGCATACAGAAAACAATCCTCAAGTGCGGGGTTTGCTAGAAAGCCAGTAGAGGGGTTTTCCTGGTCGGGGGTAGTGACATAGGCTCCACATCACAGAGTTGCCAGTTAAGTAGTGCAGAATCAGTTTACGTCAGGCAGTTAGCCAGGGAGAGGAGCCAAAACAGCAGACGCTAAGAGAAAGGCTTTGAGGTGCTTCTGGAACCAGCGATGGTTCCCCTCAAGTGTCGGGGAGCCAGGGTGGCTGTTGCAGAGGGAGGCCGCAGGTAAAAAAGCACAACTACCACCAACTGTTTTTTTGCAGAAGCACCTGACCCTGAGGGAGTTGGAGCTGGATGAGGGAAGAGCTTGCGCATGCAAAATAATAGGGAGTTACAGTTGAAGGTATTGAGGACCGAAGGGCCATAAGGCCTTCCGCATAAGGCAGAGTCTTCTCACTTTATTCCTCACAGCCACTGGGAGCTATCAGTGACATTTCAGTGCAGGAGAGATAACATCCCAAGTCGTGCACTCCTCTTCTGGATGTGTTCCAGAGGGCGGAGAGTAGAAGGGAGCAGATTTAAAAAGAGCCTGTTGCAATATTACAGCATAGCCAGAAGTACAGCTGTCTTGACAGTGATGTTTTGGAAAGTTGCTTTCACTTGGTACCATACATTCAACGCTGCTATTGGTGGCATTTTTTTTAAATTTACGTAGGAGTTGGGTTAGTGGGGAAAACATTTTGTAGCATTGTCGTAAGGAAAGCAGAGTTCCTGTTTCGATATTACTCTGAGAACGTTGCAAGCACATATCACTGAAGTGCCACTTCATGGTAGGGGATGATAAAAAAACAGTATGCTCTTAAAGAACGTTATGGCCGCTCAGTGGCAGATACCATGCACAGCGGCACTTCTAACCCAGTCATACACATAGTGCAGAACATTTTCCGTACCTCCTTTTTGTGGTGAGGGGTGCACAAGTGGATGAATGTGAATGCACAAATCTTACAATCTTTTACTGAACTTTCTAATGGACGTGCTGGGGTTTTACGGTTTGCCTGTAACCATAACATCCCTGTAACAACATTTGTCCATTGAATTGCATAGGTTTTTACTAGTGCAACTTAACCATAGCATCCCTTTAACAACTTTTTTCAGTAAATATATATATATATATATAATATATATATATATATTATATATAAATGTATATATATATATATATATATATATATATATATATATATATATATCCGGATTCATTGAAATATGTCCCGTCACGGCACGATGTTGCAGATCCGAGTGAGGTTTTTTGGTGATTTATTCAAAACTGATAACAGTTATCAACCTGAAATTTCCTATACAGATATCTAATTGATTAAGTTATTGCCTTCATGAATCTATGTCTTGTGGCATTTTCTGGGGAGCTAGAAATGCATTTAGGTTGTAACTTCTGTTCCCAAGATCAAACCTCTAGTTGAGTTGAAGCAACACTTTTTTTTTATAAAATGTGCAGTGATATTTGTCCCATTATTATGTGATGTATGGTTCCTCAGAACATGAAGTATCATCATCCTTTTACATTCCTGCCAATCCCCAGGCATATGTGCATATTCTGACTTCAATTTCACATTAGGTTTGGTTTCCCCACTGAACATGAGGTCTGGACATCTGTGGCTTATTTTTCAGTGGTCACTGCTGTGGCTCCAAAAGATGTTTTAGATAAAAGATGGGGGAAGGTTACTGTTTGAATATTCTGAACAGAAACTGATGCTTTTTCTCCTGAACAGAAACTGATGCTATTTCTTCTAAACAGAAACTGATACTCTCTCACCTAAACAGAAATAGATGCATTTAACTGTTAACGTTTCTTTTAAACATGAGGCCTTTTAGCTGTTGCATTTTGTTTACATGTGAAAACATGAATAGAAATTGTGGCATTGTGTCACCACATAATGTTAAAAAGGGGATTTGGGCCAACTAGACCAAAGATGACAGCTAGCTATTGTTTTAAATCATAATAGCTTTCTATTTATTATACAAATACACATCAAGTTATACAAAAAGATATACAACATTCGTGTTCACATAAAATTTAACTCCATATACCAAACACAACACATCCTCCATACACAACTCTTTCACAACTTTTTCATGCATTCGTCATATTCACAAAAGATAGAAACACAAAGGTGATATCTTGTTCATATCACAATGGCAGGTCAAACAATTGTCAATTACACACTCAATTATTTTACAATGTGCCCCTCTGTCTATATTCAGGGGGTTGGAAAACTGTTGTCGACATGTTTCGGTTGAGTTCTCGTGGCAAGGGTAAATGATCCCCTCGTATAATGACTTTAATTCAACCTTCTTCAGGACAGGAGAGCAACTGCCAATTCTGCATTGCCTCTTTGTAGAAAACTAGAATGGGGGTGTGTGGCAAGAGAGCCTTGAATCTAGAAAATAGTAAAAAATAATAAAAATTGTCATCTCTGTTTATTCACAGACCCTTTACTGAGTAAGACATACAGCTATCTGATTCAACTATATAACACCCTCTCACCTCCTCTGAATCTTTCAGGGGCTGGCGAGCCGGTAAAATGGAATGGATCCTGTTGTGAATGCTCCCAATAATGGTGCTTCACGTCGTGTTCAGTGTCCTGTAATATGAAAGAACATGTATACTCAAAAATCTAAAAGGATAGAGTATACCAAACTGTAGTAGTTTCGATTAGTGGGTTGGTACTCACTCTCGTTTTAGGTATCTCGAGGCCCAGTGTAGTGCCAAAACAGGGCTGTCAGTTCGAGCAATAGCATGGTTAAGACGCCTGCAGAGGGGGACACAAATAAAGCGGAACACACATCAGCCTATGTGGTTCCATCTACATGCACGGGCGACTGCCAGCATTCACACAACACATTTTGAATAGAAAATGTTTTACTTACGGCGGCCGCTTGCTAGATATAAATTGCGGTCCGCTGGAAGCTGGGTGCCAGTGATTTATTTATCTGGGGCAGCGGGATACAGTGCCCTCATCGGAGACGTAGGGCTGCCAAAGTAAACACAATGTGGAGCGTTAAGTATCTGCTCTAGTGAAGCTGCACACCTCAGTGCCACTCCCTGTAACCGCACTGATTTACTTACCTTGTTATTAAGCGATGATTCACGTAATGATTCCCGATGCGAGCAAGTCACTAGTGTCTGCTCCATCGGATTCCGTTTGCCAGCATTGCTGGAAGATGTCAATCATGTGCTGTGAGAGTGTTTGCAGCGTTACCTGGGAAACGTTCAGACATGCGCTATAGCAATGTCGTGTAGTCGCTTGGAATAGTGAGTTTAGGAGTCCGCAAAATGCAAGACTCAGTTTGTTAATGGGTTTATGCATCCCCAAAGTGGTTACACGGTAGTGTATCTATAATCCTGTAAACGTGGATCATTGTTGTTAAATTGTATTCAAGGATACGGCTATACAGGTAAGGATATACTTGCCTCATGTTTGTGAAATGCACCTGGGATTGTGGGAAATGTAGTGTCCCTGGTTTTAGAACGAACAAGAAACTCCATTCCTCCTGTGCAGACATGATAACTTCTTACCCCTTAAAAGTATATCGAGTGCTGTATACTGTCACCGATTTAGTGCGCAGGAGGCCCTCCTTCCCGAAGGGAGGGGAACTCACATCTGATGTACATAATGGGTAGTGTTCTTTAGTGGAACCGGTTTAGTTGCTGGACATAGTGGGGTTTACTTGCTATTTAATGCATTCCATTCTACCGAAATGTTTAACCCATGCTGTACTGTGTCTAAGGAGTAAATCCATTTCTGTTTGAGATAGTGTAGGGCACTTTCCATATCTTCACCTCTTGTCTTTGGGCTTAAGGTTTGTAGTACAAACCATTTCATCTATGTGTCTTTATGGTTGCACCTATTAAAATGGTCAACCAAGGGTTTGTCAGGAGTATGATTCCTGATACATGAGCAATGTTCTCCGATTCGCACCTTGACTTCTCTGGTGGTTTTCCCTATGTAGAGTAGGTGACACGGGCATGATATGATATAAATGGCATTTTTGGTGTGACAATTGGTATGGCTTTTTATCACCCATGTTTTAGCCCCATACTGGAAGCTATGTTTGGTCTCAGTTAGGGGGCAGACACTGCAGTTGCCACATGTATAGTGCCCAATGATTGGGGGGGGGGGGGTTCCCATTGGTTCATGATGGTAGTCTCTTTAGGTTTCTCACGGTAGTTGTAGACCAGTTTTTGATGGAGATTGAAGTTACGTTTGAATTCCTAAATTGGTAATTTTCGATAATGTACCAGGATTTTTAACTGGATCTCAGTTTTGGTTAATGATTTTTCTGATTGAGTTACTGATGGGGTTAAATGTAGTAACACAAACCAATCTCTCATTGGATTTTTTGTCCTTATCTTGTAAGGTGAGTTTTCTATTAGTGTTAGCGGCTCTCTTTAGATTGTTTCTAACCAAGCGTTTCAGGAACCCCCGAGTGTTCAGCCTCTCTTTGAGTTGTGTAGCATGTGTGTTGTAGTCCTCCGTGTCGATGCAATTTTGTCAAATCCTCAGAAATTGGCTGTAAGGTATATTAAATTTAAGGCTCTCTGGATGAAAACTAGAGTAGTGAAGTAGGGTATTCTTATCTGTGGTTTTTCTGTAGAGTGAGGTGACTAAATGGTTCCCTTGTTTTCTAATCATCAGATCCAGAAAGCTTACCTGGTCTCTGCTCCACTCGATGGTAAATTTTATATTGAGATCACACGTGTTTAACTACTTGTGGAAGGTAAGCAAGGATGTGTTGGCACCACGCCAAATGATGAACACGTCGTCAATGTAGCGATGCCACATCTTCAGCTGTCCATGTGTCTGATCTTTCAGGATTTTGGCAATATACCGTGATTCAAACTTCCATGTACAGATTGGCTACATGTGGGGCAAAAGTGGCCCCCATGCTTACCCCTTCCTATTGTTTGTAGATCTGATTTTTAAAAAAGAAGACATTGTCTGTCATGGCAAGTCTAGAACATTCTAGTATAAATCCTGTTGGTGGTTTGTGTGGTCTATTGCGTGTGTCCAATACTTCGGCTAATGCTTCCAGGCATGCCATTTGGGGGATCGACATATATAACGACTCCACATCCATAGTCACTAAAAGATCTCCTGTTTCTATCGTGACGCCTTGGAGGATTTTAATCATATCCGTGGTGTCTTTGATATAAGAAGGTATAGCTAGGACAAAAGGTTTGAGAAAAACTCACTATAGATGGATAACGGTTCCAATAGGGAGTCTATTGCTGACACAATTGGTCTGCCCGGTGGGTTAACAGGGCTCTTGTGAACCTTTGGTAGTATTGTAGTATATAAAAGGCTGCTATTTTAGGATGTTTTTTGTTAAGAAATTTCACCTCATCAGTGCAGATCCATTCTTCTTGTAGGGCATATGCTGTAAGGCTTTTGGTCTCATCCTGTAGTCATTTCGCGGTCTAATAACTTCTTTGTCGTAATTTCAGTGTCCATCAGGACCATCCCGCCGCCCTTCTCAGCTGATTTTATAGTTAAGTTCTCCTGATTGCTTACATTTTTGAGACTATCTCTTTCGTTTTTTGTCAAGTTGTCTGTACATTAGTTTTTCTTCTTCAGGCTGGTCAGAACTTGCTTAGTCACCCGGTTCCCAAAGGTGATGATTTCTGGTGGACAAGTGTGTGGGGATGCAATAAAATTAGATTTAATTTTTAGACCTGTGATGTTGATGTCTGCCGGGTCCAGCACTTTCTCACCCGTATGTTTTTGGTTTTGATTAGGTATATACACTTCAAAGAAGTGTTTATTCCTGATGTTTCAAAAAATCTCTGTAATTCCAGCTCTACTTAAATGGATCTGCCTTCGTGATGCGTACATATGAAAGGCCCTTGGCCAAAAGGCTTTTTTTCTGTAGAGCTTAGAATGTGGGAGGATAGATTAAAAATAGGCAGGGTGTCTTGATTTATTGGTTTGAATACCACTGCCTGGATCGGACCCTCTGTTGTTATGGTACTCATTGTCGTGGCCGCCCTCTGGGCCCTCCTCTGAAAAAAAAACCTTGTTGGGGAAATGTGCCCCGCCCTCTCTGTGGTGTCCCTGATGGATCACAGCCCATCTTTCATCAAAATTTACAATTGAAAGGTTCAGGCCAGGGTTTCACTGGAAAACAGTTCCTTACCTTCCAGGCTGCAGAATGCCCACAGTTTATTCATGGTGTCTCTGTTTTTTATTGATCTATTTGGCATTTATAGAGTGCTTCAAACCCGTAGGCATCTCTGCACTAGGTTAATAACAAGGACAAGCAAACATGTCCAAATTGGGTTGGGGGCTAGTTACAGTGAGGCGCCAACCATCCTTTATGGATTTATTCATGAAAAATACAGGAGAAGAGTGCATTACAAATTAGGTTTGCGGCTTTTTACAGAGAGGTGCCAACCAGCCCCAATGTTTTCTTCGTAGAGCAGATCGGGCAGTATTGTAGGCAGGTTACAGAGATGCTTCAGGCCGGCTTGTTGTGGGGGTATTATGTGTTTGGGTGGATGGTTGAGGAGGAAGTGGGGAGGCATTGAGGTGTTTAGAAGTTTTGCATGAAGAGGAAGGTCATCAGGTTTTTGTGGAAAGTCCAGTGTGAAGGTTCCAATCTCAGGGTGAGCGGGAGCGTGTTCCATTGTTTGGCTGCAATCACTGGGAAACTACAGCCACCTGCCTTGGCTTGCTTGAATCTGAAAACAGCATAGCTACTGTCACATTTTGGACATCTCTAAAAAGTCTATCAGTTACACCTCCTCAGAGGTACTCAACCTTTTCTCACTTTCCCCCAGTGGGGCACTGTCTCCAGAGCTCTCTTTAGGCTGGACTACTACAAGAGACTTTTCCTCAACCTCCCTGCTTCTGCTCTGCGTCCTCTGCAACTCATCCAGAAGAGAACCGCAAGACTTATCCTTGTCCACAAGTCCAGTCACCACATCTCTTCAGTGCTGAAATGCCTCCACTGGCTCCATGTGGCTGCAAGGATCAAGTTCAATTTCAAGACCCACTGCATTGTCCACAAGGCTTTCTGGAGCCTGGGACCTACCTATCTGCAATGATTCCTACCTAAATACCGTCCCTCCCAAGCCCTCCACTCATCTACCTCCAACTTTCTGCGGGTGAGTCGGCACTCCAAGCAGAGATTTGGAGGGAGATCATTATCCTCAGGAGGGCCTCCCTCTGGAATAGCCTCTCTCCCACCCTCTGTCTTGAGCCTGATCTCCTTAGGTTCCAGAAACTCCTCAAGACTTTCCTCTTCTCCTCTTCCTTCTATCTCCCTCTACCCTGCGAACCCATCCCTCTGCTTGTTCCTTCTCTCGTTTCTTTTTCCATACATCTTGCTGACTGGCTGCCTGGTGTACTTCAGAGTCTCACTAGTCCCTGGCACCCCTTCCAATCCTCTTGCACTCGCCTCTGTGCCCTGCAATTGCCTTATCATCACTGCACTTGAGCAATGACCAAAGAGAGTGGCTCTCTCTGGACTTACTCCAATCTCCACTGACAGAATGCACTTGGACCCCAGCCCCAGGACTTGTCCCCACCTCCACCTCCCTCTCCCCTCTAACCATCTGTGCACTTGCAAGATCCGAATGCACCTTACCGGAAGATCGTCTGTCTGTTCCCCCCTGTCTTCACTCCTAATTAAACTTGGAAAAACTGCAGAATTGTTGTCAGGCCTATTTGCTGTTGTCTCAACTGTTAATTGTATTACTTGCTCTTAATATGCCTGTGCAGACTATTATCGTTCAGCATTTCAATGGCTTTGAATGACTGTTGTTTTTACCCCATGTTCCCACCCTCCTTGAGCCCTTTGAAACACTCATTACCATAGCAAAGGCTTCTGAGTAGTCCAGTAGGAGGAGAATGGCAAGGTTACCATTGTCAATGATTTCATCCATGTGGATTTTTAAGTCCAGGAGAGCAGCCCCCATCCCATGACATGGACGGAAACCAGATTGCCTCTAGCTGAAGAGGTTGTTGGTTTCCAGATATTTCTGGATTTGTACATAGACTGCTCTGTCAATTATTTTGAGTAGGAAGGGTACGGTAGTAATGGGCTGGTAGTTCGTAGGACTATTAGGGTTGAGTGTAGGCTTCTTCGGTAGAGGGAGCACCCACGCATCTTTGAGGTTGGTGAGGATGCTGCTAGTTGTGAATGTGTTGTTTATAAGTGATGCTATGAATGGTGTGAGTTCGGTAGCACAGTCTTTGGTGAGAGAGGCTGATTAAATGTCACCTTGGCATTTCGAAGGCTTAAGGCCTTGGATAATTTTGGTGACTTCTGACATTGTGATATTGTTGAATTCAAAGAGCGCTATTGGTTGTTAGGTTGGTGGGTGGTGATTTAGCGGGTGTTAGTTTGTTTATTTGTATCTCGGTTTTGTTTTGTAGCATGGCAATTTTGTCTAGGAGGGACATTTGATGTTGGAGCACCATGTAAGGTTATTTGGCCAATTATCTGGAGGTGTGACAGGTAATTCAAGTTCACATAAGTTGGCAAAGAGCTCCCTGGGGCCAGAGTTGGCCTTGAGTATTTGGTCATTGTAGGTCAAACTTTTATCTAGGAAAATGGCTTGTTTGTAGGTTTTGGCCAAAGAACTGAATAGATTTTTGTTTGCATCTGAGGATTTTTTATTCCAGAGTGCTTCCCCGGTTCTCTTAGTAGTGTGTAGCTCTTTGAGCTTAGGTGTGAACCAGGCATTTAAATGTGCAGAGGGCTTTGACTTGTGTGCACTCAGAGGTGCTATTTGGTCGATTGCTAGAAGCATTGGTTTGTTATAGAGCTCTAACATGGTTTTGGGATTGTTGTCAGAATGTTGGTAGTGGTTGCTATAGAGGGAGCATGTTTGCTGTTGTGATTCTGTGAGTGTTTCTAGTGATGGCACCTGGTGCGGTGAGTGTGGTGGTGTTTTGGGATTTGTTTTTTGGAACGGAGCACAATATAATATTGTGGTCCAACCAGGGACAATGAGTGTTCAATGTTATTATGGTGTTACAGTTTATGTCAACCAGCCAGTCTAGTATGCAGCCTTTGACGTGAGAAGGTTTAGAGATGCTGTGTGTGAATCCTATATATTGAATGGTGCTGGCTACAGCCCATGCATTAGCGTCAGCTGGGTCTGCAAGTGATTTCAATTCGGCACTCCAACTACGTCAATGCGTAGTATGAGAAACTTTAACTTTTAAACCCAATGTCTGAAGTTGTCTTGTCTTAAAATATAACTTACATTTTTAACAAATTAATCAACCAATTTCTTACTTCAAGCCTTTTTATAATATAGTTTTGAATTGAATCCACCTCTTAGGCTTCTGATTGCAAGTCTTTCTTTGGCATAGTTTGAGTTCAATGTACAACTTTACACATGCCAGCTTTTAAATCGCCAGCTTCTGACAGAGGTGAGTAACGGTACTACACCCATTGTTGGCAGATTTCTTCCCAGCAACCATCTTCAAAGTGGGTTTTGTTCTGATAACATATACTCCTGCTCAGCACCCAACAAGGAGGTTGGATCTTTTTGGGTGGTTTGTGACCCATGATTTTTGCAAATTTGACAGCCAGGGAAAACAGATTTTTAAAACGATTTTGCTCTGAGGGGCAGCCAAATGATTGGTTTTGGCAGTGGTTTCCTGTGTTCCCACTGACCTAGGCAAAAGTGGATGGTGGCCTAGTTTCCAGATTTTTACTGTGCACTTTCAGGTGATTTTTAGCGAGCAGCATGCTTTCCGGCGGCCATTCTGATGTTTCTGCTGCAAGCAATGCACAGTAATGTTGCAGGGCCTGGACTAGTGGGTTGAAACATCCCACAAACCCCCCTCTTGCGATTGGCGTTGATCGACCATCAATGGGAATTCGCAAGACTGGGATGTCAGTTTCATCTCTTCTGATTCCACAAATGGCAAAGTTCATCATCTTTTGCTCCATCAGGGGTGGATCGATCGGTTCTCCTCGCCAGTCCTGATGGGAGTATTGAGCGATACTCCGGGCCCCTTGGATCTTTTCTCCTGGTCCCCAGGTAGTCGCCCTTGGTTGGTCTCCATGGTCTCCAATCAACTATAGGTTATCTCTCCTAGAATGACAAAGCAAAAACATATTTGTAGATATTTCCCCACCACTATTAATGTAGTAGGACGGACACATACATTTTGATAATCAGGACACATTTTTATTATTATATTTTATAGACTATGTATGGAATATTTTAGAGTTGTAATTTTATGGAGCTGGAGTGGCCCCCTCAGGGGTCCCAGAAGACTCCTCCAGTTGCTGCAGAGTGTGCCTAGGATGGCAACACTTTAGTTGATTAATATGGACCCACTTATCTTCCCCCTCTGCCAAACTGCCTTTGGGGATGCAGATTTTGTAGGCGACTGGTGAGATTTTGTCTAAAATTTCAAAAGGACCCCTCCAGGTAGGCAGAAATGTTCGCTGTTTACCCTGGTTCCTTTGGACATTGTATAAGTAGACCTGGTCTCCTACATTGTATTACTTTCTGGTAGTCTTTAAGTCATAGTGGGTCTTCATGCTGTCGGCTGATCTTTCTAGATTTCGCTGAGCATAGGCAAAAGCATGTTGAAGGTGTTTTCTTAGATTTTCAACATATTCATGAGTCGTGGAGGCATTGATCAATTTCTGCTCTTGTGTCCTGTAGAGCAGATGCTGGTGAAGCACCATCCTGCGTCCAGTCATCAGTGACATTTTAGTTGCAGATGAAGGGGTAGATCTGATGGCCATTAGGACAAGAGGTAATCGAATATCCCAACTTGGCCCAGAATCTGCCACAAACCTTTTTAATATGCTCACAATTGTTCTATTGTATCTCTCTACTGCACCACTAGAGGCTTGCCGGTAAGCAATGTGTAGCTTCCTTTTAACCCCATGTATCTCCCTCTTTGTCATTACTTTCCTGGTGAAATGGCCACCTCTGTCTGACTCGATCATTTGGGGTTGTCCAAAACGCGAAAAGATGTGGTTGATCATCAGGGCAGCTGCTGTTTCTGCCTTGCAGTTTGGGGCAGGGAGACATTCCAATCATTTAGTAAACAAGCATGTCACAGTCAACATGTACTTGTTCCCCCTAGAGGAGTGAATCACGGGCCCGATATAATATACTTGCAAATCTGACCATGGCAGTGTCATCCCCCTCTTTTGGAGAGGCGTACGGCGTGTGAGGGATGTTGGCTGAAATTGTGCACACACAAGACACCCCTTCAAGTATTGGTCGAGGTCCTGCCCCATGTGTGCCCAGTATGCAACCTCTCTTAAGATTTCAAGTGTTGTATGAAACCCCCTATGACCGGCTGTGGCCGCATCATGGGCATGACTTAGCATCAGGCTTCAGAATGAGGTAGGAACTACCCACTGATCATGACCAGCTAGGGATTTCCTTAACAACAAACCGTCTTGGATTCGGAACATTTTTGGACATTTCATCAACACTCTGAGGTCCTCTTTCCCAATGTAATCAGTATCCGTCAGGGGAAAGTTCTCTGAGTCCTCAATGTGTTGATAAAACTTACCAAATATTGGATCCCCTTTTTGAGCCGTAATTAAATCAGCATCTGTGGTCTCCTTACTCCATTGTGCAATTGAGTGGTCATTGTGAGCATTTGGCTGGGACCTAGTGATGGCAGTGACCTGGATTTCCCCCAACAGGGACTCGATCACTATTAGATCCTCTTGGATGGCCCCGGTTTTGGCCAGCTGATCAGCAAAGTCATTTCCAGTTTTGGCTGGTCCCTCTACTTTAGAATGACCCTTGATCTTTTTCCAGTAGATGGTCATCCCATTCGAGGTGACCAGATCATCAATATTTTGGATTAACTTACCATGTTTCAAGGGTTTGTTATTAGCACATAACATGCCTCTGGTTTTCCTATTAACCAGGTGCTACACGAACCCGTTCCGTACATAATCTGAATCAGTGATTATGACCAGTTTGTGGAGTTGATGTTGGACAGCAGTGAGGATGGCTTGATGCACAGCCATCAACTCTACCACTTGACTACTTCAGGGACCCATCTTGTACCCCACAGAGGGTTCTGGGGTATCATTCACCCATGCATTCACTACGCCGGCCAAAAGTTATTTTTCCCCGTTGTTGTCAATGTGGTAATAGCATCCAGCCACATTGACAGTGGGCATTCCCTCACACTTGTCTTCTTCAAAGATTTTGTTTGAGGAATTGAGGTAGGCCTCCATGTTGTCCTTGATTTTTAGACTATTGTCCTCAAGACAGTTTTCTCTGGCACAATCATGCAAGTCAGCCAGACCTTGCGCAAGAGGAACCTTCTTGTTTTGGCCATATCTGACCTCCACAGGAAAGCCTTGCATTGACAGAATCCAGGACAGAATTCGGGAATTACTCAAATTTACGGCCCAGATTCTGTCACTTTGGAGATATTGCAGAGGCTGGTGTGGAGCCTCCACTATGATGTGTTCCCCCTGGATAAACGAGCGGTAATTCTTCAATGCCAACACTGTTGCCAAGAGTGCCTTCTCACAATCGTTGAATTTTTCCTCCACAGAGGATAAAGTTTTACTCGCATAGGAGATTACTTTATTGACCTTGTCATGCTTTTGGTATAATTCTACAGTCAAGCATGTATTAGAGAACCCTGTCATCAAGAAGAACTCCTTGTTTCTGACAGGGTAAGCTAGGCAAGGCGTTTGTGAGTGGTTTCTTTTAAGTTGTCTTTCTGCCTCGGCTTGTTCTGGACCCCATTCCCACTTGACCCCCCCTTCAAAAGATGAATCAGGGGTCTGGTGGTCTCTGCGTAGCCCTCAATGAACTTCCTACTATAATTAGTCAGTCCAAGGAGGCTCCTTATTTCTCGCAGAGTTGTGGGGTCTTTCAATTTCTGGACGGCTTCCACTTTCTTTTCCTGGGGACAGATACCCTGAGGAGTAATCTCATGCCCCAAGAAATTGACACGGGTTCTACACCACTGTGCCTTTTGAAAGGAAAGTTTTGATCCGGCGGCCCTCAACTGGGTCAGAACATAACAGATCTCTGCTATGTGTTCCTCCACAGTTGAGCTTTTGATGAGAACATCATCTACATAGGCCAGGTTACCCCTCTCACCCAGGTCGGGCATGGCTTTGTGTAGAAAAATGTTAAACTCATTGCCGGAGTTGATGTATCCGGAGGGAGTCCGGGTCCATGTGTACTGCTGGCCCCCAAAGGTAAAAGCAAGCTTGTGTTGGTCCTCCCTACTGACAGGTACAGTCCAGTATCTATTGGTCAGGCCTATTGCAGTGAATACCTGTGACCCCTGGATCTGGGCCAGCCCTTGGTCAATGTAGGGAAGAGGCCATCGGGAAGTATGGACCCATTTGTTGAGTTCCCGAAGGTCGGCGCAGAGTCTCCGCTGGCCGTTTGGCTTCAATATCCCCAGCAACGGATTATTGAAGGTGCTGTGGACTGGACAGATTATCCCACAGGACTCAAAGTTCTTAATTATTTCAGTAAGGGACTCCATTGATGAGGAAGGCAAGCGATATTGCTTTACAAACACTGGAGTCATGCCAGGGTCCGTGGGAATTGTTGTTGTGTGGATGTCGGTGCGACCACAGTCATATGAGTCTACTGCAAAGAGATCTTGAACATCCAAGAAAACTTGTTTCAACTTTTGCTTCTGCTCCAGAGTCACACAGGCATCAGCTAGGTTGACCCTCTCTTCCACCATTTGCCTGAAGCCTGGAAAGACTGCTGGTTTTGCTATCTCAGTGGCCTCCTCCAGCTGGGTGGAGAAGTCCCTGGTCAGAGTGCTGATTTGGACTGGTGGCTTCAGGTCGGGAAGGCAGTCCTCACGGAACTGGAAAATCACCTCATCCTTCCTGAAGTCACAAGTCACATCTTCCTTACCATAAGAGCAGGAACTGTACACCAGGAAGTTCCCCCCATGCCGGGTAAAGATCCTGTCTGGTATTGTGTTGTCAAAACAGTCCTTGGGGATTGGTCCTAGCAGTTCATTTCCTAAATCAATGGAAAAATGTCGGTCATCAACCACCATTCCAATAATGGTGCCCCGGCTAGAGTGATACTCTTTAAGTCGCTGTTATCCACCTCTATTGAAATGGTGTCATGTTCTATGTTAACTAATGGTGTTGGGTTTACCCCCAACCCTTGCTGTTGGAGAGAAGCATTTAGATGAATATAAGCATCAGGGTTTTTCAATTTCTTTTAACTTTCACTTCCAGGGAGAATTGTCGGGTCCTTTCTGGGATGGGGACTTCCTCTCCAATCTGAATTTCAACTGCATAAGGCAGCAGTTGAGCTGACCTAAATGCTTTCTCTGGATCATCAAAGCCCATGGGATTATCCACTAAGCGGGACCAAGGTTTGAAGTTTATTAGGTCCAAACTGATGGCAAAGCGATTGAGAATGTCACTCCCTAAGTAAAAGACAGCAGTGACTCTCGCATGACCCAACAATTATGGACTATGCTCTTGTTGCCTATGGAGATTTTGAGCATACACATGCTTGGCAGGGCATGTTTGGAGTTGGGTGTTTCCAGATCCGTTTCCCATTTGTCTATCAGTTTGAATGTCGGAATGGCTGGATCTTTTGGGAGTTGGCGGAACATGGCTTTGCTGATGAAGCTCTTCCCGTTGTTCACACTCACTCGGGCAAGAACAGAGTCCTTCCCTTCATTTAACTGAACTGGGATGGACAACTGCTCTCCAATTTGTTGAATATCAGCAAGGCTCTGAGCTGATTTCTCATCTTTCTGGACTATAGGAGTGGGAATGTCTGATTGTGGATTGGCAAAGAATTTCAGAGTGTTTCCTTCCAGTGTGCAATAACACCTTAGACTGGAAGGAAGGTTGATTTTCAGAAATAGAGAGGACCCCTCATCACCAGTTTGTTGTCCTACTGCTATTACTGTCACGTCTGGAATTTGGTTGTTCTGGAAGTGAAATTCGACTTGGTCAGATTTTTGTTCAACCATGTGGCATGTGCCGTTTAAACTAACATGGTTGACACTCTGTTTTAACTTCATTGTCGGCTAGTCTGGGTCCAGAGGACCTTGTTTATGCAATCTATTAGGGGTGACAAACTTCTCAGGAGGTCATTCTCTAGTAAACAAGGGGTGCCCTCTGAAGTCACAACTATGACCGGGTGCTTCACCTTGTGTCGCCCAATTTTAATGTCCAAATCCGCAGTCCCCTAGACGGGAATTTCATTCCTGCCAAAGTTCTGAAGTTGTCCAGGAACAGAGGTGAGAGGAATTTGATAACTCTCCCGCCTTCCTGAATTCAGTTCATCAAAGGCCTTTTTGGACAGAAGGGTAGCTTGGGATCCAGTGTGCACCAGTGCCAAAATTGTACCCTGCCACTGTATTTGTACCAGGGCATAGTATCTCCCCCTCTTCTCAGCAAGGGGGCACAGATAATGTACATTTTTGGACAACTGGTGGGTTCGTTTTTTTAGATTTGGACACTGAAAGAGACGAGATTTGGACAGAATTCTGTGGGGAGCTTAGGGAATCTGAAAGAAAAAGGTGGCAACTAGAGATGGGAGAAGTTTTGAGTTCCACTTGTTCTAGGCCCCCCCCCCCTTTTTGAGGCAGTCACCAGGATGGGTTTTAACCAGGGGATTTTCATGCTGTTGGTTCTGGGATTGCATGATGGGCGGCGCTAGCTCAGTCCCCACATCTACCCAGTCTGGATTTGAATCCTTTGGGACCCATTTTTCTTTGGGAGGAGTTCCCCCCTCTCTGAAGGAGAAGATCCTTTTCCCAGGATCCTCTGAGGACCCCTCTCCTTCAAATTGGAATATCTGTACCTCCTCCACAAAATGGTTCTGTTTGGATCCTTTGTTTCTCCTACCCCCCCTCTGCTCCTTGGGTAGCAGACTTTCAGGAGCAGGAGATTATGTTTCCGGTTCCTCGGTTTCCAGGGGCTTTCTACAAGTGGGGATGGAAGCTTCCTCCAAGGCTTCACACCCCCCTTCCGCTTGTGCCTCAACCCTGGGAACCGGTGGTTGTCGAGGTGCTGCCCCCATCATTGTTCAGGAGCACCAGGTCCAGAGTTTGGGGCATTCTGTGCCGGCATGCCCATCTGAGGGTTCTGTTGAGCCCTCAGCCTGTGACCCAGATCCTGTGCCATGTTTTGGACCTGGCGCTCTAGCTGTGAAACTCGTTCAGGCTGATACGGGGCCCTCATTTCTCCCCTGGGCTGATCCTCGGAAGGGTAGCTATCTCTTCTCTGGTAATACCCGGGTTGAGAAGATTTGGGTACCCCTCCACCCTTGGCATCCCCTCTTCCGGATTAGGTTCTCTGGGCTCAGGAAAGTGGGGAAAGAAGGATGGATGATTTTGGGGTTGAAAGTTTTGTGGATTCCTGGGGAAGAAGTTCTATCCAGGATGTGGGGAGTTTCTGCCGTCCTGCGGGAAGTGAGGAGGGAAGTTCCCTGGGTTAGGGGCTGCTTGGTTGGATCCCCCCCTGGGCTGGAGGAGTCCAAACATAACCCAGGATGGGTTGGTTCCCCTTGTAGCAGGGACGACTTACATAGTCAGGGGAGGGAGGGACCCCATTTGTGGGACTACCGCCTTGGCTCCCTGTCTGTGACTGGCCCGAGGGCCTTCTGGTCTTGGAATTATTCTGCTGTGCAGGCAAGTTTTTAAGCCCCCATCTCCAAATCTTAAATGGGGGCAAACTTTACCTCTGCCACCTTAGCAGCAGCAGTGGTTTGGTTGTTTTTGGGGCTTTTTTGAGTATTCTTGTTGTCTATGGGCTTTTGCACCTCATAGATCCGGGTGGCCTGTTCAATGACCCAGTCTAGTGATCTTTTCTCATGAAAATCTCTCACTAGCTGGGTCATGATGTATTTTGGTAGAGCATGGAAAAAAGTATTAACAAATTCTCGGCTGTCCGTGCGCACCCTTTGGGTAGTCTGCGCAAAGGCACGCTTTAGTTCCTGCACAAATTCTTGTGGGGCCTGATCCTCCCCACATTGTAAATTGTAGGCTTCTTTGCGAGCCTCTTGGGGATTTCTGTGTACATAAAAATGCTTCAAGATGGCCGCCCTATAGGTGGACCATCTAGAATGATTTTGGTCCTCCAGCCCTGCAAAGAAACTGGAGTATTCTGGTGAAAAGGTCCATTTCACATACTGAATGCAGCTGCTGCTGTCTTTCAGATGGAAAGTTTCAATCATCTGCTCAAAGAGCTCTAATTGCTCCCAAACAGAATACTTAGCGTTCTTATGATAAGGCATGATGACGCTCCTTATTGCCTTGATTTGTTTTAAGGGGTCCTTAAGCAAGGCCCTTTTTGCCTTATTGGCCTTCTTAGTTCAGGTAACCCTGGTCCATTCATCCTCTGACTCAGAGGCACTGCTCCCAGAGGTGCCCGTCTGATCTTCTAGGTTCTCCCTGATTCTGCGAGCCAGGGAATGGCTGGCAGAAATGGGGACCTAGTCTCCTGTGTCCTGGGGCGCTCAGAGGAGTCTTCTGATTCCTCCTTGCTCCCAGGATTTGATGGGTACCCTCCCACTGTCCTAGCTGGGCCGAGGTGTTTAGGATGCCCTTAGTGGGCCTACCCTCCTGGAGTTCCCCACTAAACTTCACAATACTTGGGTACCCATAACCAAGTGCCCGACAATCCATTCCTGGGAGGTACTGGCCTATGAGCCCCATGCTTTTGACTGGATAGTAATCTGCCATCCCCATGGCCCTGGGCTCATGTGCACCAGTAGATCTGGGGGTGGCAGAGTCCAGGGACTGGGAGAGATGAAGGCCTCTGGTACTAGGGTTCCTGAGGTTATGCTCAGGTGTTTCTCTTTCCCAGCGAACCTCATCTCTATCAGACCCTGTTCCCTGTTGCCATGCAAAAACCTGAGCTTTATGTTCCTCTATCAAGGCCTTACTAGTCTCTGTCAGTCTCTCTTGCATGGCTACCTGCCTGTGGAGCTTGTCATTATTCTCACAGAGAGCCTCATTTTCTCTCTGTGCTTCCTGGGTTGCTTTTGAGTACTGGGCCAGTCTTTGCTGCAGGAGGGTTACCTCCTGAGTCCTGTCCATACTGGCCTGTTCCTTCCTTGCCAGAGCATCTTCCACCCTCCTGGTGTGCTCTAATAATCTATCAATCTCTTTTTGGAGGTCACCCAGTCCCTGGAGGGCCAGGTGATTTTCTTCCAGTTTCCCTTTTAAGTGACAGACTTCCTGGCCTAAGGTGTCCCTTTCCTGAGCAAGAGCCTGCCTCTGTGCTGCCAGGTCGTCCCTCTGTCTTTGAAGGGCACCAGCTTTCTGGCGCTCTTCATCAAACTCTGCTTGGGTATCCAGGTCTTTCAAAATCAATGTATTGCTCTCCTCTTTTTCTCTATCTAATTGGCTTTGCAGGGTGGTTACCTGCTTTGTGCATGCCCTGTTGAAATCCAGTTGTTGCTCCAACTTCGTTGCTCCAACTTCGTCTGGCTCTGCAGTAGAGAGTCCAAACCCTCTTGGTACTCCTTCTGCAAGGCTAGAATTCTAGTATCCTGGTCTGCCTTTTCCTGCTGCAGGATACCCATATCCTCTTTTATTTTAACTATATTCTGCCTACTTTCATTTTCTGACTCCTGGCTCTTCTGCAGCCTCTGCTCAGAAGAGTCCAAATCAGATTGGGCCCTTTCTAATGCCATCAGTTGCCTACTTGCCAGATCTTGGCCTTCAGCATATTTATCCTGTATGGCTCCCATAATGTTAAGGGACTTCAATTCAGTACTCCAACTAAGTCAGTGCCTAGTCTGGGATGCCCAAGGGAAGCCCTTATTTATATATTTTTATGACAAGTTATAATCTGGATGATAAACCCTTGTATAACGCCCCTTTCTTTGAATCCCCCTGACCTAATTGAGCCAAGAAGTAGGTTTGTTTTGCAAATTAACAGATTTATTTGAAAATTAAACAATATATATATATATATATATATATATATATATATATATATATATATATATATATATATCACTTTTATAATAAATTAATATTTGATCGCACACTTATGAATATGACAGTGATCAACAATGGATAATATTAAACTAGCACACTTTTGTAATCACTTAGGAGTCGGTATAGAAAGGATAAGGTAGCTGAGAATGCTTTATGGTTTTGTTAAGTGACTTCAATTCAGCAATCCCACTAAGTCAATGCCTCGTCTGGGACGCCCATGGGAAGCCCTTGTTTATATATTTTTATGACAAGTTATAATCTGGATGATAAACCCTTATATAACGCCCCTGACCTCACTGAGCCAAGAAGTAGGTTTGTTTTGCAAATTAACAGATTTATTTGAAAATTAAACTATATATATATATATATATATATATATATATATATATATATATATATGTATATATATATATATATATATATATATATATATATATATATATTACATGGCCACAGAAGTGGCCATGTAGTTATGGTTAAGTTGCTGTTTCCATAGGAAGAGCACTTTTTGGGCGGCTTATAACTTTGCTCTCCCTGGACGGATCCTCACCAAACTTTGCAAAAAAAGTAGTTGGGTCACTCTGAATTGTTTTGGGGGGGAAAAGTTATAGGGGGAGTCCCAAAACTTTATTTTTTTCCCATAGACTGAATGGGAAAAAACTTTGCGCACGGCTACAGCCCGAACCGCTGGACGGATTTACACCAAATTTGCGGCAGGAGCGGCAGCCTGGTCCTAAAAGCGTGCTTTTGTAAATTTGGTGTAAATCTGTCCAGTAGTTTTTTTAAAAATGACCAAAATGTAAGGCAAAAAAATTAGTGATACCTGTGTACGCTTTGCGGACGGACTTCCCTGTTCGCTCCGCGGACAGCACCCCGATTGGCCCATGGCCTTGCGTCATGTCCGCGGACATGCGACGTGTTCGCTGATTGGACGGCGAGGGGCGTGGAGCGCGTCAGATTTTCTGTGCGCCCGCCATCTTGTATTCGCAGTCGACCGCGTACAGCACAGTGAAACGTGGATAAAAAATTGTATTTAGTGCCGTGTGTTGGTGTGTAAGAGTGTTTGGGGAGGGTGGGGGAGTATCAGATAGGTTCAATGTTTTGTTTTTTTATGTGCTAGACGTTTTTGTTGCATTCGATTTGTCCGCGGAGAACACGGCTGTTCTGACATTTTGTAAATAAACTAAATGGTGGGGTGTTTAGAGGACGGACTATGTGTCATTTTTGTTCGCAAGGAAGGTAAAAATGAGCTATGAACACTCGCAGTGTACTTAATTGTTCGTAAATACACAAACTGGGGGTGTCCTCAGGACGCTGTCCGTATTGTAATCTGTCTAGTTGAATGTGTTCTAAGAACACTCGCAGTGTCCCGAAATGGTTGCAATTACACAAAATGGGGGTGTTCTGAGAACGTTGTTTGTATTGTTCGTTGTCAGGGTGAAAGTGTTTTAAGACCACTCCTTTTGTCCGCTAATAGTACAATTTCCTAGGGGCGTCAACCGACTTTTTGTCACTAAAGAAACGATACATCCAGCTGGTGTGCGCCGACATTATGTGATAATCCTATGACTGGCGCTATTGACCTGGCTGACTTGCTTTTGCGACACTCAATCATATCTCCCGCCCCTAAGCCTGATATTATCAAAGCATTCATATTCCCCGCCTCTCTCCGTGACGTTACAGGGTGCGTAATCAAACACGCCCAGTTCTCTGCAGTCCTAAGTGACTTTACACAGAACCCGGAAGACAACACATATTATGTCACAACACAGCGCGCCACAATTCGGAATATGAAACAGTGATTTAAAAGCAGACAGCAAGATTGTAAATGTTGTAAAGTACATTTATTTGACATCAAATGTTTAGAGAATATTCAGCAATTTGCATTTGTCTTTGTTGTCGATCCGCAAAAGTTCATGTTGAGGCACGCGATGTTACTTTGCGGTACAGAGGGTGTAAGATCAGCTTACAACTCAGTGCGCCACAATTCGGAAATATGAAACTGTGGTTTAAAAGTAAACAGCAGGATTGTACATTTGGTAAAGTACATTTATTTCACATGAAATGTTTAGTGAATATTCAGCGATTTGCTATTGTCTCTGCTGTCGATCAGCAAAAGTTTATTTGGAGCCACGCGTTGTTCCTTTGCGGTAGATAGGCTATTGGTTTATGATAAAAGCAGTAAATGGTCGCTCTGAAATCGTAAGGTTGCTCCAACAACGAGCCATTAGACCACCCTATTGGTTGGTATGTTGTTTGTAGCCGCTAGTACTGCATAAGGGCATATTGGTCCTTGGCGATTGTCCCATAAAATGGTGAGGGTCATGAAGTTGCATATTTGGACCTGCACCTGGCAGTTCAAGACCCCATCCGCTGGAGTTTGTAAATCGTGACATAGGCAAAATGGAGCCACATACCTGTTTTAAAAAACATAAATTAGTCCCACCAGCCGATCTTCATTAAAAATCATCATTTTATTTATTAGGGCGTGAAACTATTTGCTATCGAAGATAGTGCATCAGAGTATGTTAATAATAAAATAATAATATTTTCCCATTCATATAGCGCTAAGAACCATGAGGTATCTAAGCGGTGCTTATTATTAACCACGGTGTGTGGTGCTCATTTATCGACCACAGAATGATGAAAGGCTGAGTTTGGCCTTGCCGGGATTCAAACTTGCGTTAGCAAGCTGAGCACGGATGTCAAAGCGAGCGCTGTACTCGGTGTGCCACTTGACAGGCTACAGTGAAGTGGCACAGCGAGTAGAGCGCTTGACCGCCTATAAACCGGTTAAATTATTTCTATTAACCCACCCTGTGTCGTCTGCCTTTTTCAGAGCCCTCTAAACGACAGGGGATCAATTCGGCGGTGATAGTGCGCGGTAGAAAACATTATGCCACTTTCAACGAACAAGTTCAACTTGAGCGGTCTTTAATGCTACGCTATTGTAATTATATTTGGTAGAAAATAATTTAAAGGGTTACTTACAGTACAATTGCAATTTCCATTGTCTACGAGTGGTGCAGTCCCAAAATACGACTCTGCGTGTGCCAACGATCTTTCGCTTAGTGATATAATATATAAAAGTGGTTTCGTTTCAGAAATTTCATCTTTATCTTCTATTACGTTTTAGCAACACTCCTTCAAGAGAAGTCTTTCATTACAATCTCTGTCTGTCAAGGTCAAAACACAATACAGCCTTATAGTCCGCTTCGTGAGCCTCTCCGGGGCCCGAGAAAAAAATGGAAGCAGCTGACCTTCACTGTGAACGAGCATAAATTCTTACTTTGCAACATTCTGTGTAAAGCCATCAGTAGAAGTTGTGGAAGCAGCTGACCTTCACTGTGAACGAGCATAAATTCTTACTTTGCAACATTCTGTGTAAAGCCATCTGTAGAAGTTGGTTTTTGCACGCCATGTTTGTATATTGGTTGCGTGATATTAAAAAAAGTTTGTTTAAAGGACGTTATGGTTCTAAGTACAGCCGAAAGACCTCTGAAAATCGCAAGTTATGGTAAGCTTTGAAAAATAACTGGCGCCACCACCGTGCACTGCTCAGACTAACACCCAGGACATCAAAGATGACATCGCAAATGTCATTGATGAAATCACTGATGACATCACATGTGTATGTACTTTTCATCGAATTTGTGTACTAGGGATTTTTATTATAATGTTGCGAAAAAAGTGTCTAGGATATTGCAATAAATATCATACCGTTATTAGTGCTTTGAACGATGCATTGATATAAATAGCATTGTACTATGGGATTCTATCTAGTATACTGAGCTACTAATGGAGAAACATAGCATTGTGTGCAGAGTACAAGATGAAAGTATAATATTTGTAATGTTAATATGTTGAATAATGAAATAATAATTGTCCTGAAATGTTCGAAAATTCACAAAATAGGGTTGTTCGGAGGACGTTATTCGTATTGTGTGATTGCCTAGCTGTATGCAATGAGGGAATGGCACAGAGAGTAAAGTGGACGCCGTCCGCGGACACCGCGGCTGTTCGTGGACAGGGCGTGCTACATCTGGGTTTTTCCAGGAAATCCAACATGGAAAGAAGACTGTACGGATCAGCCAATCAGATGTCGAGGTTGTGAATTTGTGTTGAAAGAGATTGTGTGTGGTGAAGATCGCAGAAGTGGAGAAAGTCAGGGTGTTGGTGCTCGGAGATATATTTGTGCATGGTTTACAGCAGTACGCTGAATGCAGGCATGTTGCAAAGAACTTTGATGTGAAAGGAGTGGAGGTGGTGTGGAGCAGTGTGCCTGATTGCAATCTATAGGGAATTTTACAAGTTTGTGAGGATATGGCCACGATGAACAGTCCGCATGTGATAGTTTTGCACTATGGTGCTTTCCATTTGGGCAACATCAGTGCCCGTACTTTGTTGGCTGATTTGGAACGCTTGGTTCAAGCAGTAATGAAGATCCTTCCAAATGCAAAAGTAATTTTTTCTGGATTACTATCTAGGGCAATATGGGACAATAGTTCCGTTTTTTGTCCTCAGCAATATATTGCTAGGTGTGTCATCAACCGAGGCATGTGTGCCTTCATGCTTAGAGCTGGTATATTCTTCTGTAACAATGAGAATATTGATGCCAGTAATGCTGTTAATTTTAAAGAAGATGGCATTTCTTTATCTTTTACGGGAAATGCCTTTCTATTTTGGAATGTAAGGGTTGCTTTGGAGAAGGTTATGTGAATATTTTAGGAGTAAAGTAAGAAAACAAAACAAGAAAAAAAAATACAAAATAACAGGTGTCTGTCAAGCATCTGTAAAAAAAAAAACGGCTCTTTTCAGAGCCAACTTCAAAGGGGAAATGGGGCACACTATTTAAATTTACATTCACCACGCTCAGATTTTCGATGTGTCCGCGGACATGGCGGTAGTCCGCGGACATGAAAATCACTACGAGGGGGTTAGTATGTTCTATGTTACATGTATATGAAGTCAGGGATATTATGGTTAAGTTGTGCTACTAAAAACCTATGAAATTCAGTGAAAAAACTTTGTTAAAGGGACGTTATGGTTAAGTTGCTCTACTAAAAACCTATGAAATTCAGTATCAAAAACTTTGTTAAAGGGACGTTATGGTTAAGTTGCACTACTAAAAACCTATGAAATTCAGTGAAAAAACTTTGTTAAAGGGACGTTATGGCTCAAAGTAAAACCGAAAAACCCCTGAAATTCAGCAGTTATGGTAACATAAGCAACCATAACTCGCGCCACCGTACACTGCTAACACTAACACCCAGGACATCAAAGATGACATCACAAATGTCATTGATGACATCACTGATGACATCACATGGCTGGCTCTCCCTTTTTATCCTTTACTGACATATCGAAGCCACATAGTTTTCTTCAGTAACAGTCAGGAAGTAAAAATTGAAAAGGTACTATATTTGTAGACTTAGGGTCCAGTCACATCATATGAAACATATACATAGCGGAAGATACAGGCTTGAAAGAGAGCAATACTTTCTGTGCATGAAGATAATCATTATGGTTATCAGCACTTTATCATAGTTTTAATTTTATTACTCTACCTTCCCTCTATATGCTCATATTTGTATACATTATACTCACTCTCCATAGAGTGAATGGGAAAAAAATGTTGCTCGCGCCTACAACCCAAACCGCTGGACGGATTTACACCAAATTTGGACCAGGAGCAGCTGCTTGGTCCCGAAAGCGTGCTTTTGCAAATTTGGTGAAAATCCGTCCAGTAGTTTTTTTTAAAATGACCAAAAAGTAGGTCAAAAAAAATTAGTGATATCTGTGTTCGGTTCGCGGACACACTTCCCTGTTCCCTCCGCGGACAGTGTCCTGTTTGGCCAATCGTCTTGCGTGATGTTCGCGGACATGCAACGTGTTCGCTGATTGGACGGCGTGGAGCGTGAAGCGCGTCAGCTTTTTCGGTAGCGCCCGCCATTTTGGATTTGCGGACGTCCCCGGACAGCGAGGTGAAACCTTGTTCAAAATGTGTATTTTGTAGAGTGCGTTGGTGTGTAGGAGTGTTTGGGGAGGGTGGGAGTGTATGAGATAGGATGAAAGTTGTGTTTTTTATGTGTTAGATATTATTTTTGTGTTCGATTTGTTTGCGGCCATCACGGGTGTTCTGAAATGTTCTAAATAAACTGACTAGGGGGTGTTCTAAGGAGTCAATATGTGTCTGTTTTGTTCGCAAGCAAAGTGAAACTGTTCTAAGAACACTCGAGGTGTCAGAGGAGTGTTCGTAGGGGGTGTCCTGAGGACGCTGTCCGTATTGTTCTCTGTCAAGTTGAATGTGTTCTAAGAACACTCACGGGGTCCTGAAATGTTCGCAAATAAACAAGATGGGGGTGTTCTGAAGACGTTTTTGAGAACACTCCCGGTGTCCTGGAATGTTCGTAGGGGGTGTCCTTAGGACACTGTCCATATTGTTCGTTGTTAAGTTGAAAGTGTTCTAAGAACTATCGCGTTGTTCTGAAATGTTCGTAGGGGGTGTCCTGAAAACAGTGTCCGTATTGTTCGCTGGCAAGTTCAAAGTGTTCTAAGAACACTCACATTGTTCGCAGACATTAAAAGTTTCCCATAGATCATAGTTGAAATGTTTGACTCTATGGATGTGATATGCTGAGGTGGTTGTTGCCAGGGCATAGAGTCTTGGGTGCATGGCCATTTGGCCATTCACCCAAGACTCTATGCCCTGGCAACAACCACCGCAGCATATCACATTCATATTTGCTTATAACTTTGGGTGAAAAACAAATGTATAAGGAACATAGGTACAAAAAAGGTTGGAATTGCCATTGCATTTCGGTGCTGGACTGCCCCTGGGCAGGACAAAGACTGATATGCAAATGGATATTTCCCATCTGTGAAAGGCACAGTGAGTAAAAGCAGTGGCTGCGAACTCTCAAGTGGTTAATAACCACTGAACAGGTTATCATGCCTTGTTCTGTCGAGAGAGGGGCGCCCGCTACCTTTGCAAACTAAATTCCAAGGAACCTGGGATTGGTAACCCTAGGTCTCCTGGGGGCAACCAGACGTGGTCTCCCTCTCACTGTGCTTAGAGAGGCATCAGCTTCACCTCACTGATGATCCCCAACAAGGGTGAAACACGTGTATGGGGTTGCTGGTGGTACTCTCGTTCAGGTTGGAATTGCCATTGCATTTCGGTGCTGGACTGCCCCTGGGCAGGACAAAGACTGATATGCAAATGGATATTTCCCATCTGTGAAAGGCACAGTGAGTAAAAGCAGTGGCTGCGAACTCTCAAGTGGTTAATAACCACTGAACAGGTTATCATGCCTTGTTCTGTCGAGAGAGGGGCGCCCGCTACCTTTGCAAAATAAGGAACAAAGGTATTAGATACTATGGATGTGATATGCTGCTATAGTTGTCCTTATTATTATATACTTACTGTTTGGTCTAGTAATGGGAGTCCATGTTTTTCTTCTTCATTTCTGTGATAAAAGAAAATAGCATGTTAGTATTAGTATTTGGTAATGACTTATTACATTGTATAAGCAATATACTTTTATTTTTTTTCGACCCTCATATTTAGTAGAGTACAAATCAGAGTACTGTGCAATTTGCTCAGTTTCTGTATTTGTTGCTAAAATCATTGAGTCTGTGGGAGAAAAAAAATCCATGTTGGATTAAAAAAAAAAACTTTTTCTGTTATGCTACAGTTTATTTGTGTGTTTGTTTTCAGTGTTCACTTGTTGTTTCTGGCTAATGCTTTATACTTTGCTTTGTTGTATTTTTTTTGGAGCAGTAACAGATTCTTCATTTGTTTTGATATTATAAAATTTTGGAGCAGTTAGATACCAATTGTTTTTTGGAGCAGTAACAGATTCTTCATTTGTTTTGATATTATAAAATTTTGGAGCAGTTAGATACCAATTGGCGTATTCTAACTGTCTATTTTTTTTAATATATTTTAGTGGTTTTGATTTATCTATTTGGATATTGTTACATTTTGGGACAGTTAGATAACAATTGGCGTATTCTAACTGTGTATTTTTTGGCCTAATTTAGTGGTATTCATTTATCTGATTAGTTGTTGTAGAATCTTTGAGCTGTTAGATAGCTTTTGGAGTATTCTAACAGTTTATATTATTTTAACACAAATTTATAATTTTGGGACAGTTAGATACCAATTGGCGTATTCTAACTGTGTATTTTTTGGTCTAATTTAGTGGTATTCATTTATCTGATTAGTTGTTGTAGAATCTTTGAGCAGTTAGATAGCTTTTGGAGTATTCTAACAGTTTATATTGTTTTAACACAAATTTATTTAAAGGTTTAAATACAGTTTATTTATCAAATTTTGGTTTTAAGAACATCAAATAAGCGTTTGTAAGATTTGCTGGTAATCTCTGCTTTAGAGTAATGGTACTATCATTACATTCAAACCATCCACATTTCTTTTTTATATATGCAGTATAGTGCCCTGAATTGGTTGTGGCTCCTGCGTGGTAGATTATACCTATTGTTGTGAAGGTTTTCTTACCAAGTAATATTTGACCATGTGTGAATCCAGTCAGCTTGCAGTTGTTTTTGGTACCATCTGCATTGTAACATAGAAGCATTAGTATTACGTATTTACTATGTGTTTGTATTACTAACGTGGAGCGATTATCTGAATTGCAGGTAGAGCATAATCTACCATGGTTTGAATTTTGTACAAGTTGCTGAAATGGAATGGATTCACAATTTGGTATTGATATATATATGAAGCGTTCATTGGGGATTTCTTGTGTCACATTGTTGCAGATGGTGCATGTAGGTTTCCACATGTATGAAATCTGAAAGGTATTTCATTATAGGTATGTTTTTGTTTTCCAGTACTTGTAGTAAGTACATTAGAAATTCTTGTGGATCTTCCTGTGAGTTTATAGTGAATTTCACCATTCCAGCACAGTAGTCCAATGGTCGTCTTATTCCAAAAACACTATATGTGTTGTCAGGATTGTTTGCTGCATTTCTGTGAAGTACTAACATTTGCAAACACAATGGGTCTGTACTGTGAAGTAAATGTTGTCAACAATTGGTGGTAATTGAAATAGAATATTCATTGCTACATTTGCATAGCAACTTACACCAACTATATTTGAGAATTTAAATGGTCCAGGTAGTTCTGTATCTAACTGCTTTTTTTGGAATTTGTCTTCCTTCTTTAAAGAAATACCTGGTTTACTTTCTCTAATTGATTCTTTTTTGTTTGTGGTACTTGATGAAGTATTAGTTTCTTTTAGTCTCTTTGGAGGATTTGCAGTGACGTCCTGTTGCATTTCTGTTTGATTTTGTTTTCTTTTACAACGTTTTAGTTTTTGTGGAACAGAATATGTGTTTAGATGGGGAGTGTATAGTGAGCGAAATCTATTATATTCTAAAATGCACGGAATATCAGCGTTTACTTTACTTGCATCAAAATTGATTAGAAATAGACCGTCAAGTGTACGTAAGCGTGATAGTGCTACGTAGCTCATGCCTTCTTTAAAGACTGTGTTACCAATATCTATCATTGCTTTGTCTAGGGTAAGACCTTGTGATTTATGAATCGTGACTGCGTATGCAAGAGTTAGAGAAAATTGTTCTCTGCGTACATACATATCTTTGAAGAGAAGGAATCTAGCTGTTGAGTGTCCTATCTGTTTTACTTCTGAAAGTTTGTCAAAGAGTATGTTGATAAACTGAATTTTGTTGTCACGTGGTATGTTTGAAAGCCAACAACTGTACCCAGTGCTCCATTAACTAGTCCTTGGTCCACGTCAAGGTTACGTTTAAGCATTACTCTGCAATTTAAGGATAATTTGAACATCTTTTCTAAGCCTGCTGTGTTTGAGATTGATTTTTCTAAATTATTTAGTCTTGTTGTGGCTTCGTCACACATGGGTAGTGTCATACCATGTACATCTAGTTTGTCTGTGGCGCTAATTTCCATTATTGGTTGCATTTCTTTACTTAACATTATCTCATTGAATTTGAGACAGCTTGCAAGAGTTGGCATTAAGGCCATACAATTAACATTTTTGTGGGCTAATTGTTCCATAACAACTGTAGCGCATGCATTATCGCCATAAAGTGCATTAATGTGCCGGGTGTTCAATGTTGCTTCTGCTTCTTTAGAAAGTATACCAACTCTCAAACATTTTAAAATGTTGGCATAAGTGAGATCTGCAGATTGGCGCATGTTTTCTGTTAATTCTCTGTATTGGAAATGTTGCCAAAGGTTGACATTTCCAATGCTGCCAACAGTTTTACGGCAGAGTTTGTGCCCTAATGTTTTAAAAATAGGTTCACCTTTTACTGGTGTTAATTGAAGCAGATCTCCAAAAACAATAATGTGTTTTCCTGCAAAGAGCTCTTCATAGTCTGTTTTGAGTACTTCTTGTAATCTGAGGTGAATCAAAGCTAACATCAGGTTGGAGACCATGCTCACTTCATCTATTAGTAGCATTTTCATTTGTTTCAATACTCTGCGTAATTCCATTGCAGCTTCTGCAGAAAGTTTGTAATTGTCTAATTTGCTCTGGTGTTCTACTGGTAATAGTAGTAATCGGTGTAATGTAACACCACCTATGTTGTAGGCAGCTAAACCTGTGGGGGCAGTGACAACAGCTGACAGTTTGTTGTTTGTCAATTGTTGAAGGAACTTACTAATGATTTTGATTAGGAATGTTTTGCCAGAACCAGCTTCACCACTGACGTACAGTAGTATAGGTTAATAATTATGGCAGGAACATTCTTTATTTTCATGTTTTACACCATGTGCAATTTGTTTTGTTACTTCTTGAAAAATGCTACTTTGCTCATTGTTTAGTTTTGATTGTAGTATAGTTAAGTCTTCCTTATCTTCATACTGACACATGGTGTTTTCTACTTCTATCATAGCTAATTCTGCCTCATTTATTTATTAGTGGTTCTCCCAGTGGTTCTTGGCTTCCTGTTACAGAAGGTTGACTACTGTCAGGAGTATCCTTATCTAGTTGGGCTTGGAGTTCTTCTTCATGTTGCTGTTCATTGTGCAACATTGTTTTGTACTGTGTAAAGTTTACATCAGTTATAGTACTTTCATTTGCTTTGAAAGCATCCTCATATGAGTCATAGTTATCTAGTAATTGTTCTTCTTTTGTCCATGGGTTGAAGAGTTGTAGCAGGGACATGTAATATACTTCTTTATGTTGAGGAGTCTTCAATGACATTTTGATATGATTAATTAAATTTGGTTTAGTGAGTTTAACTAAGCTCCCTTCACAGGCTGTCACTCTATATTTACCTTTTTTTTCATCAGGTTTCATATTATTTTTGTATGTTTAGTTTTGGGCTATTTGTTATAGACACATGTTTTCCAAAGTATTACTTCTGTTTGGGTAGTATGTGTCCAATAAATTGTTTTTTAAAAAGTCCTTGGCTGTTGGGATCATGTTTGGCTATTGTTTCTATATCTTCATATGATTTTAGAACTCTTTTTCTAGATTTAGCTGGACCAAGACTTGGCCATACTATATTTTCAGATTTACCATACAATGAAGTACCAGTTAAACGATCAGCTGCTTCATAAGATCCACATTCTCTATGGGTGAGCATTTTTATGCCCAAGCTGTATAATTTCTGAGATAGTGTTTTATCTGATGACAGCTCATTCCAGAGGTCTTGGAGCTCTGTCTTTTCTGCTTTAGTTAAGTATGCTGTGACATATTGTGCAACTGCAGTAGAATTGTCTGCAATGTACTGCACATCTATGTTTGCATTCCATAAGTGGGCAATGATTGCATTATAATCATTGATATATTTGTCTTCTTCTTTTCTTTTTATGTAATATGTATTTTTAGTTGGCTTTCCTTTAACACTATGTCTAACTGAAGACATGAGGTTATTTACTTGACCTGTATTTGTAACTGGTCTGGGGAAACCAAATCGGTATTTGGTGTTGTATTTTCCTTTGTTTTTGTATTTGCGACGACAATATTGTCCACATTTGTGTCTTTGAAATTGTAAAATTTGTGCACGAAGATCACTATTTGTGGCTTCTGATGGAATTTCACAAGTGACATATTTTTCAATAAACTGTAAAACAGTGGCATCACTGTCTTGACCAAATTTAGGAGCATCTTTAATCCATAAAAGCGTGTGGATATGTGGTGCTCCTCTGGCTTGGTATTCTTTTCTCCAAAAGAAGTGTTGGACTTCTCCAAGGGGAGGAACAGTTTTATTACAAATAAAATGTAGCATAGCAATGAAGCAATGGTGAAAATATCTTGAAACATTAACAGGATCCAAAGAACAAAGTTCTCCAGGTGTTAGAATATCTATGTTTGTTTTGTTTTTATTTGATATGCGTAGGAAATCTTGTAAATCTTCCCATGCATATTCTGCACAACTTAACGTAACAAACCAAGTGGGTGGGCCAAGGTTTCTGATCATACAACGTACATCTCCATGATGTCGAAACCAGTACTCTTTAGTACCACGCATATTTGCTAATAGATTTGTAATATTTGATTGTAAAACCTCATCCTTTTGTTGCACTTTCTCTAATAATTGTGTAGCTGTCATATTTTGAAAGTGTGATCCTGATTTTAATATGTGTGCAACTCCGTAACATAAAGTTGCTAGTTCACTTTCAAAGAGTAGGTGGAATATGTATTCCACATTTTGTCTAAATCTGGGATCTTTGGAATACAGCCGTAATGAGCGGTATTCTGAAGCTGATATTTGAATAGGTCTATCATCATACCTTCCTCCTTTGCCAGTAGGAAAGAGTAGAGGAAAAGCACATGCTTCTATACTTTTTTCCCATATATTGATTGGCGATCCTTTTGTTTGACGCATTTGGTAAGTTTCCAGTACATCTTGTACGGTGTCATTACAGTGCAAAGGATGAATTGTATAATGGTCTAAAGTATTTGATATTGTAGCAGGATCTAGTAGCTCAAATTGACCAGCTTCTTGTGTTTCTTGAATTATTTCAGTTGTATCTTTCAAGTTTCCTTCAATATTAATTTATTTGTAATATTCATTATTCTCTTTAAGATATTGGAAGGCTTGTCTAACTTTATATAAATTTACCAGCTGTTGCCATATTTTCTTTTTTTTGTCCTTTGTAGGTACTCCATTTACTAATATAATTAAAGATTGCTGCATTGGACTTGCACTCCTAGAGTATGCACATTTTCTTTTAGATTTAATGGTAAATAAACTACTTTTCCACGAATGCCTTTTACCAATTCAGAGGGAGGTAAATTTGCTGTTTTTGGTTGAAGGCGTATTATTGCTTGAAATGGGTGTACTGTTTGAATTATGATGCTCTCATATAAATTAAGTTGTTGTAGAGGTTTTGGAACTGGGTATAATTCCAAATTATTTGTTATAGAAAGTGAAGGAGTTTGGTTGTTGTCAAGTTTTGTAGTGCAATGACTGCAAAGTATTAAGGGCTCAGTTATTTCATATTTGTTTTCTGCTAGAAGGTAGAGAGCTAATTCAAACCATTTAGAATATTCATTGTCTTCTATTTTGTATGATAGGTCCACAGTTTTTGTGTTACTTTTATAAAAAATTCTACGGCAACATACACATACATGGTTTGGTACTTCAGCTGATGTACTTTTAATTTTTAGTATTTCTTTTTTGTATGTGTTTAGCAAAAGGTTGCCATGTGTAGAATTGTTGCTTAATTGGTTTAAAGCTATTTCATTCTGTAAATGGCTTTCACTTACAAAATATTTTTTCTGGATATAGTGAATTTCTTCGAGTAGGTCTTTTGCTGTACCATGTAGAAGGATGTTATTTAACTTTGCTAGTGCTAAAGCAGGACTTTTAGCATAGTACAGTTTATAGACTAGATTTCTTATAGTTGAATGATGTGTTGATATCCTTTTAATATCATGGAAAGTGGTTTTACAAGTAGGTCCTGTAATGCAGGGCAATGAATGTCCTTGTAGTCCTGTGTACTTGCGCACTGGACAGGTATCTATATTTTGCAGTAATTTAATTTTGATTTTGTCTTTGCTTTTTACATATTTATTGAGGAACTGGTGTAAAGATTTGAAACATTGTTTGGGAATGTTACACATTGACGTGCATTGCCATTTGTACACTAGACGTTCTGATTCAGTTGAATGGAGGGGTAATTCTAAGTTTTCAGGGCATATTTTTGTAAGGAGTACTTCTTGTTCCATTATGGTATTATTCACTTTTTCATAACCTCGACCACTGCTATTTATGGCAATTGTATGTGTTTGCTTTTGTTTGTACGCTTCTTCATTAAAATATGGTTCTGTGCTCGTAGTGTGATTCCATTCACCTCCGCAGATACTTAAGAAGTTCTTTCTGTTGACATTTCGCTTATTGAGAAGTCTTTTTTGTAATTTAGTGTTTAGTATTTAGTTTTGTTAGTGGTTTCACTTTGTTTAACAGTAAAATAAATACATTTCTTTTGAGATGAATTGCACTGTCCATCAATGCTTCTAAGATTAATTTCCTACGATAGGTGTTAAGCTTTGAACCTGATTTCTCTCCTGTTTTTATAAGATTTTGAAGGACTTTGTGACGGTATATTTTGGCTAAAATACTTTTCTTGGTATGCTTACTTTGCACTATATTAACATTTGAAGAAGTAGTTTTATCTGTACTGATAGCTGATTTTCTGTTAATTGTTTTTTGGTTTGTTTTACATTTTGATAGAGGAAGCAAAGTTGCTGTACTTGAAACTTCTTGTGTTTCACTAAATGATTGTATTAGCTGTTTTGTTTCAACTTTTTTTACAATTCTGCATTGCTTTCTACGGAGTTGTCTTTTGGTAGCCATTCTTTAGGGTCTGTTGAAAAAAAATAAAGAAGATATGGGTTGGGGTGTTCTGGAATGTATGTGTGCTGTGTGCATGAGTGTTTGAGTAAGATGATAAAGATGTATGTAATGGTGTGTGATTGTGCATTGGGAACTAAAACTAGTAGGGATAGGTATTCTTGAATTTATGTGTTACTAAACTGGGGTTCAGATGACAAAAAAAAGTAAGCTAGTGGTGTGGAAAAGTACAAATAGTAAATCTAATGTATACAATTAAAACAGTTGTTTGTTCTATAATATGAAAATTGTAGTGGTTCAGTTGGCTAATTTGTGTGTCCAAAAATAGAAATTTGTGGGCCATTCTGGCTGTAAATCGCTGTTTAAGACATGGACATTTTTGGACAAAATGGTACAAAATCTCTATTTTAAGAAACCAAAATAGCTCATATTAATGTTATAGTATATTTGATTAATAATACAAATATTATGGTGATATTTTACTTATTTTTTTTTTTAAATTAACAGGTAACTTCTTAGTTTTTCTTTCTTCTTCAAATTCGGCTGCTTCTTTTCAGGAAACTGGTCTTCACTGCAATTGTAAAAGCTTCAAATTAGTAACTTTGTTTGTATGTAGCACTGTTTTTAATTTAGATATTGATTTTTTTAATTGATAATTTAATTAATAAAACCATTAAACTAATTTATTTACATAAGATACATTGCATCAGTTCAGTACATATGATATGTTCTTAATGAACAAATTATATTGAATGACTAACTGTAGCAAAAAAAAATATCTTTACTGTGTCTTGTGAAATTTATAATATATTAGTGAATACCACTATTTCTGTAAGTAAACTGTTCTAGGTAATAGCGCCTCAATGTCATGTCTAATTTAAAGTAATTAAGTAAATAAATAAATAAAAACAAAAAATATGAAATTGTATAAGTATTTTTATAGAGGTTTAAACATAGCTTGTGTTTGCATGCAATTTTGTTTGAATATATGTAGTCTATATATTTCATTTAAAAAATGTTAGTTTAACATGATTTGAGTGTGTGTGTATAAAGAAAGTAAAAAGTATAAAGGTTTATAAGTGATAGTTGATTTTAGGAAATTGAAAAAAGTACAGTAAATTAATTTTACAGATTTTACAAGGTAAAAGTCTGTTTGAAAATGTGTTCATCTACCATAGCTCTCAACTCACACGCTTTTGGCGGGTGTCACCCGCCTTGTAAACAGCTGACTCACCCGCCAAGCCTCCTGCATACCCATTCATTTCAATGGGCGTCTCGCCCGCCAAAAATAAAATCAGGGGTTTTCACCCGCCTTTGCGACATAAATGGTTGAGAGCTATGTCATCTACTATACAGAAAATATGCATACCTGAAGTTTGTGTTCATGCATATGGATATGCATGGAGCTGCAAGTAGAAATCTTGAAGACTTGTACAGTATTTCTGGTAGATGCTACTTGCCAATGATATGACACTTGTACTCAGAGAGATTCAGAGTACATTTGCAGTGCTGATCCATGATGATGCAGTTAGATGTAGAGGTCTTGAATGTGATTGGTGCATGGTCCTGTGATTTTTGAGGTACATCCAATGAGGGAATGGCAGAGAGAGTGTAGTGGAAATGGTGGAAGGGCTGTTCATGTTACGATATGTCCGCGGACATGGCGGTAGTTCACGGACATCGGGAGTTACATCCGGGGATTTTTGGGTTCAGAAGTCATGCAAATGAGAATAAGCACTGAAAGCACTGAAAGGGATTGGTCAGGAAAGTTTGGTGGGTGTGTTGTGCCAGGAGAGATTTTCTCAGATACTCTTTTTGCTGAGAGAACAAAAGATAGCTATGGCTGTGTGTTTCAGAAAACAGATTTTTGGATTTTAGGAGATTCGTGGATACATTGGTGGAAGGTGCATGCAGAAAGCTGTGGAGTAGCTGTAGATCTTGGATTCCCACATGTGGAAGTACACTGGCATGGAATACGTGGAATGAAGTGGTTGGACTTGCTACCTCTCTGTGCTACTTTGGAGACAGAGCAACATCCAGACATAATTGTAATTCATTGTGGAGGGAACAGTTTAGGACATGTGACTGGAATTATTTTGCAATTTGCTATGAAAGAATGACTGAGGAAGGTTATGGACATGTTTCCTAATTCTCAAGTGATGTTTTCACGGATTGCGCAGAGACAAATGTGGCTTCGTTCTTCTTCATTTGGTCCACAAATGGAAAAAGCAAGGCGCAATGTTAATAATGCTGTTTGTGGCTTTCTAAGAGATTTTGGCATGTCTTCTTTTCACAATGAAAATATTATGTTTTGTAGTACATACATTTTTCGCAGAGATGGAGTCCATCTTACTTATGCTGGCAATCAGATTTTTCTGAGAAATGTACAAAATGCATTGCAACCTTTTTTGGAATTACAACAACGATTTTGAAGTAGATGTTAAGCATTTACAATTTTTGACTTACAAACACCACCCAAAGGATCTTTTCAGAGCCACCACTTCTTTCCAGAGAAAATTACAATGTTTGTGATGGAGTAGCAACCCAATTTTTTTAATGTTCGCGAACTGTCCGCGGACTTCTAAAAAATACAAAGAGCCCAGCTTAATTTATTTTCACTTCTATTTTTTAACTGGGAAAGGCGGCTCTGAAAAGAGCCTTATTTTTTTTTGATTTTTGTAATTTTGTATTTTTTTTGGTTTTTCAGACACAACACACTAGGAGAGGAGGGTAAAGGAGGGTAAAGGGGGGGACACCAACCACAGGGATAAGAAAGGGCGAGCTGAGAGAGGAAGATGTAGAGTGGGTTTTATTTGGGTAGTGAGCAGGTCTTCTCGTGCTCTGAGACGATAGTTTCAAAAGCACTCCAAAGTAGCTCCCCCCTGCAGAGTACTGTGTCACAGTACATACATACAACTGTGACCCTCGAAAGGTAAGGGTCATCAGCATTCTGTATGGCCTGTGAGGCAGCTTGAGAAAGACGCTGTCCCACAGAGGTGGTCCTTGTGGTGACAGGATCAGAAACAGAGGATGAAGTAGAGGAAATCAACCTGCTACATTCTTCGCAAGGTACAACCCTGCGAATAGCCCCAGAGTGAAATGACCTCAGGTGTCGCTTCATAGTAGTGGTCCCAAAGCTGTAGTTACCGTGCTTCCCGCGACTGAGTATCATTTTGCACTCATTGCAGGTAACATGGTTCGCACGAGCCTTAGGACCATTCCCATGAATGGTAAATAACCGCCACACCCAAGACTCATGCCTAGTGCAGGTAGTAGGGATTTCCTCTACCTCATTCTCATCATCCTTTTCTTCCTCCTCCGCATCCTCACTCCTGTTCCCCTCTTCAGGCCCTTGGGGAGGTGGTGGTGGTGGAGGGGGTGGGGGTGGTGCTGAAGCAGGTGCAGCACCAAGTGGCAGTTCAGCAGCCAAGGATGCCCTCTCGATGATGGTGTAGTCTGCAGGTGGCAGCAAAAATCACTGTGTTCTGAAGAATAGCCAGAAACACAATGGGAATAAGCTCTTGGGCGTGGTCTTTTATAGGGGTGCTTGTGCGCATTCCGCGGACATGCGCACTGTCCACGGACAGATCGAACACAAAAAAAGGATCGGAAAGTTTCAAAAGGTATATAGAAACTCAAGATTGCTATGTGGGACTTGTGCCATGGTGAGATTTTATTGAAAAATATTATGGATTAACTGATAATGTACTTTTAAATTGTTCGGGGACACAAACAGTGTCCTCATTTCAGGACACACGATGAGCGTGGGCGCGGTCAAATGATCTGTTTGCGAAATAGTCCGCGAAGGAAGCGCCTGTGCGCAGGACACCAAGTGCACGGAGATTGGTTAGTGCATGCGCATTGATGTCCTACGAACACTGTTCGGGTTCTGAAGTAATTAAAAGTGCGTCACACGTGAAACGAACATTTCAAGATACCGCGTGTGTTCTTAGAACAGTTTAAACTTGGTAGCGAACAGTAAGGACAGATATAGTGTTCTTCAGGACACGTGTAATTTAGTTTATGTACAAACATTTCAGGACACCAATTGTGTTCTTAGAACAGTTTCAATTGGGTAGCGAACACTACGCACAGGTATAGTGTTCTTCAGGACACCTCCATTTTCGTTTATGTACGAACATTTCAGGACACCAATAGCGTTCTTAGAACAGTTTGAACTTGCTAGCGAACAGTACCGGACAGGTATAGTGTTCTTTAGGACACTTTAATTTTTGTTTGTTTATGAACAATTCAGGACACCGCGTGTGTTCTTAGTACAGTTTCATGTTGCCAGCAAACACTACGAACAGTTGTACTGTTGTTCAGGACACATCATTTTCGTTTATTTACGAACATTTCAGGACAGCAATTGTGTTCTTAGGACAGTTTTAAGTTCATAGCGAACATTACGGACAGATATAGTGTTCTTTAGAACACTTTAATTTTTGTTTCTTTAAGAACATTTCAGGACACCACGTGTGTTCTTAGAACAGTTTCAACTTGCTAGCGAAAAGTACGAACAGGTGTGGTGTTCTTCAGGACACCTCCATTTTTGTTTATGTACGAACATTTCAGAACACTCGCACTGTCCGTGGACACTTTTATTGTTTTTAAAAAAAAAACGGAAACTATTCACAATACAATATAAAAATTAAACTTTATTTAACATATATTAATAATTTATGACAGAGAAGGTGAGGCAGAAACAGAAACAAAAACAGGAGAATTTGGGGTTTCAACATGATTGGTATTAGGTGAAGAAGGGATGGAAATCTCATCAAAACGTTTTGGATTATGGGGAGGGTTTGGGGATAATTGACTGGGATATGGTGAGGAGGGACAAGTACATGTGGGGCAATGGTATGAGGTTTTTGTTTTAAAATGATCTTCAACAAAAGTTTTCAAATTATTAAAATTGGTCAACAATAAATCAATTTTTTCTTTTATGTTGTCAAGCGTGTTTTCCATAACCGCTTCTTCAGAGGTAGTTTCTATTTTGTTATGCTCTAGTACAAAAAATATATATATATGTTAAATGTATACAAAATAATAATATTTAAATGGTTTATATTATAAAGTGATTACCATTAGTTTCACTATCCTGTGACATTTCTTCATGTGGGAAATTGTCCTCTAGCCATTCCAGAGTACTAGACATTTCTGTGAGAAAAAAAAAAAAAGATAATATATTTTTTAAGCTAATACAGAAAGTTTATAAATATATGAGTAAAATGAAGTACACTTACTATTTCTGGTAAGATAAGTCCTATGTATTCAGTGGGTCTGGTCTTGTTCTCAGTTCTATTGTGTCTGTGAGGTAATTATGTTGGAAGCCAATTTATGTTCTTGTGGTATATTCCATTTCAGAACATATTGTATTTAAATGAATGGTTAGTGTGTTACATATATGGGTTACATTTCTATATATAATGTGTTTGTGTACTGCTTTTTTAATTTGTTAAATGTTCCTATATTATGATGTAACAATCAAAAATACCCCCCCACCTCCCCCCCACAGTTTTTAGGTAGTGGTACTGTTCTCCGAACATGTCCGCGAACATTAAATAAGTTCGCGGACATCACGTTCATAAGAAGAGATCTAGTCAGTTCCATATGACATGTATATAAAGTCAAAGTCATTATTGTTAAGTTTTGCTACTAAAAAACTATGAAATTCAGTGAAAAAACTTTGTTAAAGGGACGTTATGGTTAAGTTGCGCTACTAAAAACCTATGAAATTCAGTGAAAAAAACTTTGTTAAAGGGACGTTATGGTTAAGTTGCGCTACCAAAAACCTATGAAATTCAGTGAAAAAACATTGTTAAAGGGACGTTATGGTTCCAAGTAAAACCGAAAAACCCTTGAAATTCGCCAGTTATGGTAAACTAAGCAACCATAACTCGCGCCACCACCGTGCACTGCTAAAACTAACACCCAGGACATCAAAGATGACATCACAAATGTCAATGATGACATCACTGATGACATCACATGTGTATGTACTTTTCATGAAATATGTGTACAAGGGATTCTTATTATAATGTTGCGAAACAAGTGTCAAGGATCATTGCAATAAATATCATACCCTAATTAGTGCATTGAACGATGCATTGATATAAATAGCATTCTATTATGTGGTTCTATCTAGTATACTAAGCTACTGATACAGAAACATAACATGGTGTGCAGTGTACAAGATGAAGGTATAATATTCGTAATGTTAATATGTTGAATAATGAAATGCTAATTGTTTTCTTAATAGATTTTTGTGGAATGTGAAATATGTAATACGTAGCTAATAAAACATTACTATAGACAAAACACAAAGACACAAGAACACATACCAATATGGGTATATACAGGGAAAGTGAAGTTAGCAAAAAAGCACAAGTAGTAGCAGAAAAAATTCATAACTTAACTGATTATTTTCATGCAAATAAATGATTGCTCTGTTTCAAAGCTGCTATTCACCCTATGTATATGTATCACTTGATGTGATTGGACCCACAGGGAAAGTACAGCCATAAAAAAAACAACAGAACTATCAGAAAGTGCTCATAAGTCTATTGATTATCTTTATCCACAAAAAGGATTGCTGTCTTTCAAGCTTGTGTCTTCCCGTATGTATATGTTTCATATGATGTGACTGGACTCTAACAGAATTACTGTAAGAACCTACTTGAAGGATACGTCTACAAATAAAATAAAATGTTTAGTTTCTAACTCTTACTGAAGAAAACCATGTGGCCTAGATATGTCAGCAAAAGAAAAAAGAGTGAGCCAGACATGTGATGTCATCAGTGATGTCATCAAAGACATTTGTGATGTCATCTTTGATGTCCTGGGAGTTAGTCTTAGCAGTGCACGGTGGTGGCGCGAGTTATGGTTGCTTAGCTTACCATAACTGGCGAATTTCAAGGGTTTTTCGGTTTTACTTGGAACCATAACGTCCCTAAAGTTTTTTCACTGAATTTCATAGGTTTTTAGTAGCGCAACTTAACCATAACGTCCCTTTAACAAAGTTTTTTCACTGAATATATATATATATCACACTTTTATAATAAATTAATATTTGATCGCACAGTGATCAACAATGGATAATATTAAACTAGCACACTTTTGTAATCACTTAGGAGTCAGTATAGAAAGGATAAGGTAGCTGAGAATGCTTTATGGTTTTGTTAAGTGACTTCAATTCAGCAATCCCACTAGGTCAATGCCTCGTCTGGGACGCCCATGGGAAGCCCTTGTTTATATATTTTTATGACAAGTTATAATCTGGATGATAAACCCTTATATAACGCCCCTCTCTTTTAATCCCCCTGACCTCACTGAGCCAAGAAGTAGGTTTGTTTTGCAAATTAAAAGGCTTATTGATAAAGTAAACTATATATATATATATATATATATATATATATATATATATATATATATATATATATATATATATATATATATATCACACTTTTATGAATGAATTAATATATGATAGCACACTTATTGATATGACAGTGATCAACAATGGATGATGTTACACTAGCACACTGATTTAATTACTGAGGAGTTAGTATAGGGAGGATAAGGTAGCTGAGAATACTTTTATGATTTCAAGGAAATGCACTGATGAATAAAATTGCAGTACAGAAATAAACTGATAGGGTTTTACTAGAGATAATATGTTCACTTTTCCCCTTGTGGCAATTCACTCCCCCCTATGCAATATAAGGGGATGGAAGTAAAGTACACAGTTTTCAGGAATACAATCACAATACAATACAAATTTCAGTTCCCCCCTAGCAAGCTTAGAGAAACAGGGATGATTTTAAACACAGGCGAAAGTACTTTTAAATGTGGTATGCAAAGAAGGGAAAAATATGCTAAAAATGATTTTTAATTCCCTGTAGGAGGTTCAGGGTAGGTGATAGCTATTTAAGATTAGTTCAAGTCACACTGGCAATGATTCAGGAATGATTATCAGAGGGAAAACGGATTTCAGCAGTTGCGAGCAAACGACGGCTATATTTGACAGGAGCTAATTTTTTCAATTTGCAGCAATTTAGTTGTGTGCATTACGCACGATTACAGAATAAGTATAAGGAATAGCCTAGAATCTTAGCTTTAAAATGAAAGTTAAATCTCATTCCTAGCACACGCGGTTCCAAAGATACAGACGATTTTGTGAAGGTAGTTTTTCGAAATTAAAGTAAACTTCAGAATGACAAAGGTACACTTTTACAGCTTTGAAGTCACAGGATGGACACAACATTTTAAATGCAGTTCTAGACAAGTTGAATGGATGGGATAAGATTACTTTAAACTAAGAGATGACTATGTACAGTTCTGGCTGGATACTCACTCCTAATTTTGGACAAGAATGCGACTTCGTCACGGATCGGGTCAGGATTGGACTGGACTCCTGACTGTTGGTTCTGAAGTCACAGCTCTCTGGGTCAGCTCTGCTCTGCTGGTCTGGCCTGGCACTTGGCACTGCACGGCGGTCTGGATCTCTGGTTCTGCTGCTCTGGATCAAGAGGATTCTGGATACAGCACTGCTTTCTGGGTACTGGCACAGGGTTCTAGCCAGAATCAAACAGCTCAGCCCGGCTGTTTGAATAATTTGCAAAAGATTTTGAGGCCTGCTGAAAATGATTCAGCTTGTGAACTAGGCCTCCCTGCTTTAAGTTCTGGCTTGGTTCTGGATCTATCTGGAGTTAAGTTCTGGAGATAGTCCTTCTGGATATTGTCTGGTCCGGCAAAATGCTTCGCAAGAACATGGAAAGTGAGCCCTTGCCTGTCCAAAGCAGTCTATTTTTATGTGTTTTGAAAATGGATGTGTGTGTGAGCATAACTAAGCCTGCCCCTCACAACTTATCATTGGCCAAGCTCTCCTCTCTCCCTTGATTGGGGGAAGGAATGGAGTGTCATCAGGCATCAATTTTATGGCATACAGAAAGAAAACTCCCCTTATCAATTTGCACACAAATCTATTTTTGATCCAAATACATATTTATCTATGTACCATTTTTCTAATATTATATGTCCAGTTAACATATTTTCTGTAGCACCAAACCATCCGATCCCTGTCTTTGTAAGATGTTGTGTCCACATATGACAGAATTCCGCCCTTTTCATCAAGAACACAACCTCTAAACTTTTCCAGAATTTACACAAAAATGCACAAGGAATATGGGCATAAGATGATAAAGTGTCAGATTTTTAACATACAGACATTCGGAGTAATGCCTTATTTTCCACTACTACCCCCCAGAACATACCACAGAGTCCTAACACCTCTTAAAATGTGCACAGAAAAATCACAAGAATAATGAAATTAATTATATAATTTTGACAAGTCCGTACTATGAATTATCCATCTTTTTAAAATTATGCTCTGGCCCAGAGGGGTGTGGTTTCCCAAAGCACATGGTGGAATTTCTGGTTTGTCCACTTCCTCCAACTGAGGTTGCTCACAGAGGCACTGCTCCTCCCAGTTTCTTCCAAGAGGAAGCCATTTACAACCCCCCCTAATTTTACATTTGCCTGAGCCAAGGAAATCTCATTGTTCTGTTTCCCTGCTCCCAGGTGCTCCTCCATTGATTCAATCAGAGAGGTGTAATCTCCTTTTGGTGAGAACAGCAGAAGAGCGCCAGGCCTGCGAATGCAGTGGCTGGGCAAGTTTCAACTCCTGTCGGGGGTAGTTGCCGGGCAGAATTCAATCTCTTCAAGCCATGCTTCAGCCAAATGTCACTTTTGTTCCCAGTTTTTCTTCATTCAAATCAAACTTACAATTTTTACACATGCAGCTAGAGCGCTGATTCTAAATTCAAAACTATGACATTTAAAAAGTTGCAACCTATGTGACACTCAAAGTAGGTCACTCATTTATTTTAAACATTTTGATTTTAGTGGCTTTAAGTCCAATTTCACTTCAGCTGCTGACATCCACAGCTCAGCCAGTTTTGTTATAAACATTGTTTTAGGCTCGTCATCTTTCCAGATTTTGCGTGCACACAAGACTACATTCTGCAATGTTTAAAATAGTCATTTTTAGCTTGCATTTCAGAGAAACAAAGGTGATTTCAAAGTGCTTTTTGAGCTAACAGGCACTGATGTTTTTCCTTTGGCACCACGTTCACTCATGGCGCTTCTGGCCCATCAAGCTCACACTGGTGGGTGGCAGGTCAGGCGACCATTTTGGTGTGCGCAAAACTGCGCGGTTTTCCTGGATTCTGGAGCAAATGTGGGCTTTTCGCCATCTTGGATTTTCTAAGCCCACAGCACCAAATGTTGCAGCATAATAAATTGAACGTGGGTCAAGACACCCAAAAAGCCCCCCCACCCGACTGCACTTTGATTTCGAGTCAAGGGGGAGTCGGGTGCAAAGGATGTTTTGATCCACGCGCTGGTATGTCCGCATCATCTTCTTCCGATTCCGCCGATGGCACAGTTCAGCATTTTTTCCGATTCCGCAGACGGCACAGTTCAGCATTTTTCCTTCATCAGGGTCAATCGATCAGTTCTGCTTGCCGGTCCTAATGGGAGTTTCGGGCGGTACCCCGCGCCCCTCAGATGTTTGCTCTCGGTCCCCGGGTCGTCCTGTTTGGTCCGTATACATGGTTTCATCTCTCCAAGGATGACAAAGCAAAGCGGCAATACCTATTCGTAGACATTTCTCCCCCACTATCGATATAGTGGGGCGGCATATACATTTTATAACTCAAGAGACATTTGCATTCTCATTTTAAGAAAACAAGATATAATAAGGAGACATTTGCGTTCAAGAATCAAAATATATTAGAGACTATATGTGGGATATTTTAGGGTTGGAACTGAATTACTCTGGAGAGGCCCCCTCTGGTATTGCAGAGGACTCCTCCAGTTGCTGCAGAGTGTGCCTGGGATGGCAACACTTTAGCTGATTAATATGGACCCACTTGTCTTCCCCTTCCACCAAACTGCCTGTGGGGATGCGGATCTTGTAGGCGACTGGGGAGATCTTGTCTACAATTTCAAAAGGTCCCTTCCATGTAGGCAGAAATGTTCACTGTTTGGCCTGGTTCCTCTGGAAATTATATAGATAGAGCCGGTCTCCCACATTGTATTCTATCAAGGTAGTTTTCAAATCATAGTGCGTTTTCATACTCTCAGCTGATCTTTCTAGATTCCGCTGAGCATAGGCAAAAGCATGTTGGAGGTGTTTCCTCAAATTCTCCACATACTCATGAGTTGTGGAGGCATTGATTAATGTCTGCTCTTGGGTCCTTTAGAGCAAATGCTGGGGAAGCACCATCTTGCGTCCAGTCATCAGCTCAAATGGTGCCATTTTAGTTGCAGATGAAGGGGTAGATCTGATGGCCATTAGGACCAGAGGTAATTGGATATCCCAACTTGGCCCAGAATCTGCCACAAACTTTTTTAAGATACTCACAATGGTTCTGTTGTATCTCTCAACTGCACCAGAAGAGGCTGGCCGGTAAGCAATATGTAGCTTCCTTTTAACCCCCAGTATCTCCCACATCTTAGTCATTACTTCGCTGGTAAAATGGCTACTTCTGTCTGACTCAATCCTTTGGGGTAGACCAAAACGCTAAAAGATGTGGTTGATCATCGGGCAGCTGCTGTTTCTGCCTTGCAGTTTGCGGCCGGGAGACATTCCACCCATTTGGTAAATAAGCATGTCACTGTCAACATGTACTTATTCCCCCTAGAGGAGCGAATCACAGTGCCTATGAAGTTGACTTGTAAATCTGACCATGGCAGTGTCATCCCCCTCTTTTGGAGAGGCGCACTGTGTGTGGGGAATTTTGGCTGAAATTGTGCACATACAAGACACCCCTTCAAGTATTGGTCGAGGTCCTGCCCCATGTGTGGCCAATATACAACCTCTCTTAAGATCTCAAGTGTTGTATGAAACCCCCTATGACCGGCGGTGGCCGCATCATGGGCGTGACTTAACATCAGGCTTCGGAATGAGGTAGGGACCACCCACTGATTATGGCCGGCTTGGGATTTCCTTACCAGCAAACCGTCTTGGATTCGGAACATTTGTGGGCATTTCATCAACACTCTAAGGTCCTCTTTCCCAATGTAATCGGTATCCGTCAGGGGAAAATTCTCAGGGTCCTCAATGTGTTGGTAAAACTTACCAACAATTATTGGATCCCCCTTCTGAGCCGTGATCGAATCAGCATCTGGGGTCTCCTTACTCCATTGTGCAGTTGAAAGATCATTGTGAGCATTTGTCTGGGACCTAGTAATAGCAGTGACCTGGATTTCCCCCAACAGGGACTCAATCTCTATTAGATTCCCTTGGATGGCCCCGGTTTTGGCCAGCTGATCAGCTCAGTCATTTCCAGTTTTGTCTGGTCCCTCTACTTTGGAATGAACCTTGATCTTTTTCCAGTAGACGGTCATCCCATTCGAGGTGACCAGATGATCAATATTTTGGATTAACTTCCCATGTTTCAAGGGTTTGTTATTAGCACATAACATGCCTCTGGTTTTCCAATTAACCAGGTGCTCCACGAACCCATTAGCGTACATAATCCGAGTCTGTGATTATGACCAGTTCATCGAGTTGATGTTGGACAGCAGTGAGGATGGCTTGATGAACAGCCACTGACTCTGCCACCTGACTACTTCGGGGACCAATTGTGTATCCAGCGGAGGGTTCTGGGGACTCATTCACCCATGCATTCCCTACGCCGGCCACAAGTTCTTTTTCCCCGTTGTTGTCAACATGGTAAGAGCATCCATCCACATAGACAGTGGGCATTCCCTCACACTTGTCTTCTTCAAAGATTTTGTGGGGGGAATTAAGGTATGCCTCCATGTTGTCCTTGATTTTTAGACTTTCGTTCTCGAGACAGTTTTCTCTGGCACAATCATGCAAGTCAGCCAGACCTTGCGCGAGGGGACTCTTCTTGTTTTGGCCATAGCTGACCTCCACAGGAAAGCCTTGCATTGACAGAATCCAGGAAGTAATTCGGGAATTCTCACATTTCCGGCCCAGATTCTGTCACTTTGTAGATATTGCAGAGGCTGGTGTGGAGTCTCCACTATGATGTGTTCCCCCTGGATAAACAGGCGGTAATTCTTCAATGCCCCACCGTTGCCAGGAGTGCCTTCTCACAATTGTTGAATTTTTCCTCCACAGAGGATAAAGTTTTGCTCGCATAGATTGACCTTGTCATGCTTTAGATATAATACTGCAGTCAGGCTTGTATTAGAGAACTCTGTCTCCAAGAAAAACTCCTTGTTTCTGACAGGGTAAGCTAGGCAGGGCGCTTGTGAGAGGCTTTTTTTGAGCTGTTTTACTGCCTCGGATTGTTCTGGACCCCATTCCCACTCGAACCCACCCTTCAAGAGATGAATCAGGGGTTTAGTTATCTCTGCTTATCCCTCAATGAACTTTGTGCTGTAATTAGTCAGTCCAAGGAGGCTCCTTAGTTCCCACAGAGTTATGGGGTATTTTAGTTTCCGAAGTGCTTCCAGTTTCCTTTCCTGGGGACAGAGACCATGAGGAGTAATCGCATGCCCCAAGAAATTAACACGGGTTCTACACCACTGCGCTTTCTGAAAGGAAACTTTTGCTCCAGCGGCCCTCAACTGTGTCACAACATAACAGATCTCTGCTATGTGTTCCTCCACAGATGAACCTTTGATGAGGACAGCATCTACATAAGCCAGGTTACCCCTTGCACCCAGGTCGGGCATGGCCCTGTGTAGGAAAATGTTGAATTCATTGCCCGAGTTGAGGTATCCGAAGGGAGTCTGGGTCTATGTGTACTGCTGGCCCCCAAAGGTAAAAGCCAGCTTGTATTGGTCCTCCCTACTGACAGGCACAGTCCAGTATCCATTGGTCAGGTCTATTGCGGTGAATACCTGTGACCCCTGGATCTGGTCCACCCCTTGGTCAATGTAGGGAAGAGGCCATCGGGAAGGATGGACCCGTTTGTTGAGTTCCCGAAGGTCGGCGCAGAGTCTCCGCTGGCCGTTTGGCTTCAATATCCCCAGCAACGGATTTTTGAAGGTGCTGTGGACTGGACAGATTATCCCACGGGACTCAAGGTTCTTAATTATTTCAGTAAGGGACTCCATTGATGAGAAAGGCAAGTGATATTGCTTCACAAACACTGGAGTCATGCCAGGGTCCATGGGAATTGTTGTTGTGTGGATGTCGGTGCGACCACAGTCATATGAGTCCACCGCAAAGAGATCTTGAAAATCGAAGAAAACTTGTTTCAACTTTTGCTTCTGCTCCAGAGTCACATCGGCGTCAGCTAGGTTGACCCTCTCTTCCACCATCTGCCTGAAGCCTGGAAAGACTTCTGGTTTTGCTATCTCAGTGGCCTCCTCCAGCTGGGTGGAGAGGTCCCTGGTCAGAGTGCTGATTTGGACTGGTGGCTTCAGGTGGGGAAGGCAGTCCTCACGGACCTGGAAAATCACCTCATCCTTCCCGAAGTCACAAGTCACATCTTCCTTACCATAAGGGCAGGAACTGTACACCAGGAAGTTCCCCCCATGCCGGGTAAAGATCCTGTCTGGTATTGCGTTGTCAAAACAGTCCTTGGGGATTGGTCCTAACAGTAAATTTCCTAAATCAATGGAAAAATGTCGGTCATCAACCACCATTCCAATAATGGTGCCCCGGCTAGAGTGATACTCTTTAAGTCACTTTTATCCACCTCTATTGGAATGGTGTCATGTTCTATGTTAACTAATGGTGTTGGGTTTACCCCCAACCCTTGCTGTTGGAGAGAAGCATTTAGATGAATATAAGCATCAGGGTTTTTCAATTTCTGTCCTCTTTTAACTTTCACTTCCAGGGAGAATTGTCGGGTCCTTTATGGGATGGTGACTTCCTCTCCAATCAGAATTTCAACTGCATAAGGCAGCAGTTGAGCTGACCTAAATGCTTTCTCTGGATCATCAAAGCCCATGGGATTATCCACTAAGCGGGACCAAGGTTTGAAGTTTATTAGGTCCAAACTAATGGCAAAGCGATTGAGAATGTCACTGCCTAAGTAAAAGGCGGCAGTGACGTCTCGCACGACCCAACAATTATGGACAATGCTCTGGTTGCCAATGGAGATTTTGAGCATACACCTGCTTGGCAGGAGATGTTTGGAATTGGGTATTTCCAGATCCATTTCCCATTTGTCTATCAGCTTGAATGTCGGAATGGCTGGATCTTTTGGGAGTTGGCGGAACATGGCTTCGCTGATGAAGCTCTTACCGTTGTTCGCACAGACTCGGGCGAGAACAGAGTCCTTCCCATCATTTAACTGAACAGGGATGAACAACTGCTCTCCAATTTGCTGAATATCAGCCAGGCTCTGAGCTGATTTCACATCTTTCTGGACTATTGAAGTGGGATTGTCTGATTGTGGATTAGTAAAGAATTTCAGAGTGTTTCCTTCCAGTGTGGAATACCACCTTAAACTGGAAGGAAGGTTGATTTTCAGAAATAGAGAGGACCCCCCATCACCAGTCTGTTGTCCTACTGCTATTACTGTCACGACTGGAATTTGGTTGTTCTGGAAGTGAAATTCTACTTGGTCAGATTTTTTTTCAACCATGTGGCAGGTGCCGTTTAAACTAACATGGTTGATGCTCTGTTTTAATTTTATTGATCAGCTAGTCTGGGTCCAGAGGACCTTGTTTACGCAATCTATTAGGGGTGACAACCTTCTCAGGAGGTCATTCCCTAGTAAACAAGGAGTGCCCTCTGGAGTCACTACTATGACCGGGTGTTTCACCTTGTGTCGCCCAATTTTGATGTCCAAATCTGCAGTCCCCTCGATAGGAATTTCCTTCCCGTGAAAGTTCTGAAGTTGTTTAGGAAGGGAGGTGAAAGGAATTTGGTAATTCTCCCCCCTTCCTGCATTTAGTTCATCAAAGGCCCTTTTGGACAGAAGGGTAGCTTGGGATCCAGTGTCCACCTGTGCCAAAATTGTACCCTGCCCCTGGACTTGTACCGGGGCATTGTATCTTCCCTCCTTCTCCTCAAGGGGGCACAGATAATGCACATTTTTGGACAACTGGTGGGCTAATTTTCTGGTTTTGGACATTGAGAGAGAAGAGATTTGGGCAGAGTTCGGCCAGGAGTTTTGGGAATCTGAAAGAAAAAGTTGGCAGTTGGATATTGATGCGGTTTTGGGTTCCCCTGGTTCCGGTTCTGAGCCGCCCCCCCCTTTTTGGAGGCAGTCGCGAGCGTGGGTTTGAACCAGGGGTTTTCGGTATTGTTGGTTCTGGGATAGAATGATGGGCGGCGACAGCTCAATCCCCACCTCCACCCAGTCTGGGTTTGAATCCCTTGGGACCCATTTTTCCTTGGGAGGAGTTCCCCCATCTCTGAAGGAGAAGATCCTTCTCCCAGGACCCTCTGAGGATCCCTCTCCCTCAAATTGGAAGATCTGTACCTCCTCCACAAAATGGGTCTGTTTGGGTCCTTTGTTTCTCCTACCTCCTCTCTGCTCCTTGGGTGCAGATTTTCAGGGGTAGGAGATTGTGTTTCCGGTTTCGGGGTTTCCAGGGGCTGTTTTGAAGTGGGGATGGAAGCTTCCTCCAAGTCTTTACACCCCCCTTCGCCTTGTGCCTCCTCCCTGGGAACCGGTGGGTTATCGGGGTGCTGCCCCCGTCATTGTTCTGGAGCACCAGGCCCAGAGTTTGGGGCATTCTGCGCTGGCATGCTCGTCTGAGGGTTCTTTTGGGCCCTCAGCATGTGACCCAGATCCCGTGCCATATTTTGGACCTGGCGCTCTAACTGGGGAACTCGCTCAGGCTGATACGGGGTTCTTTTTTCTCCCCTGGGCTGATCCCAGGAAGGGTAGCTATCCCTTCTCTGGTAGTAACCTGGGTTGGGAAGATTTGGGTACCCCTCCACCCTTGGCCTCCCCTCTTCCAGTTAGGTGGTCTGGGCTCAGGGAATTGGGGAAAGAAGGATGGATGATTTTGGGGCTGGAAGTTGGGTGGATGCCTGGGGAAAAAGTTCTGCCCAGGGTTTGGTGAATTTCTGCCCTCCTGTGGGAAGTTAGGAGTGAAGTTCTCTGGGTTGGGTGCCTGGTTGGATTCCCCCCCCCTTGAGCTGGAGGGGTCCACACATACCCCAGGATTGGCCGGTTTCCCTTGTAGAGGGACCCCATTTGTGGGACTACCTCCTTGACTCCCTGTCTGTGACTGGCCCGATGTCCTTCTGGGCTGAGAATTATTCAGTGCAGGCAGGTTTTTAGGCCCCCCATCTCCAAATCTAAAATGGGAACAACCTTTACCTCTGCCACCTTGGCAGCAGCATGGGTGCTGGTCGATTTGGGGCTTTTCTGAGCGTTATTTACTTAGCGTTCTTATGATAAGGCATGATGACGCTCCTTATTGCCTTGATTTGTTTTAAGGGGTCCTTAAGCAAGGCCCTTTTTGCCTTATTGGCCTTTTTGGTTCAGGTAACCCTGGTCCATTCATCCTCTGACTCAGAAGCACTGCTCCCAGAGGTGCCCATCTGATCATCCAGGTTTTCCCGGATTCTGCGAGCCTGGGAATGGCTGGCAGAATCTGGGGACCTGGTCTCCTGTGTCCTGTGACGCTCAGAGGTGTCTTCAGATTCCTCCTTGCTGCCAGGATTTGATGAGTACCCCCCCCCCCACTGACCTAACTGGGCAGAGGTTTTCAGGGTGCCCTTAGTGGGCCTACTTTCCTGGGGTTCCCCATTAAATTGTACTGTACTTAGGTGCCCATACCCGGATGCCCGCCCATCCATTCCTGGGTGGTACTGGCCTATGAGCCCCCTACTTTTGGCTGAATGCTAATCTGCTATCCCTGTGGCCCTGGGCTCATGTGAGCCATGGGACATGGGGGTGGCAGAGTCCAAGGACTGTGAGAGATGAAGGCCTCTGGTACTAGGGCTCCTGAGGTTATGCTCAGGTGTTTCCCTTTCCCAGCGAACCTCATCTCTATCAGCCCCTGCTCCCTGTTGCCATGCAAGAGCCTGTGCTTTCAGTTCCTCAGTTAAGGCCTTACTAGACTCTTTCAGTCTCTCCTGCATGGCTACCTGTTGCTGGAGCCTATCATTGTGCTGACAGAGAGCCTCATTTTCTATCTGTGCCTCCTGGTTGGTCCTGGAGTACTGGGCCAGTCTTTGCTGCAGGAGGGTTACCTCCTGAGTCCCATCCCTACTAGTCTGTTTCTTTCTTGCCAGAGCATCTTCCACCCTCCTGGTGTGCTCTAACAAGTTCTGATGCTCTTTTTGTAGGTCACCCAGTCCCTGGAGGGCCAGGTGATTTTCTTCAATTTTTTGTTTTAATTGGCAGACCTCCTGGCCTAAGGTGTCCCTTTCCTGACTAAGAGCCTGCATCTGTGCCGCCAGGTCGTCCCTCTGCCTTTTAAGGGCCCCAGCTTTCTGGCGCTCTTCTTCAAATTCTGTCTGGGTATCCAGGTCTTTCAGAATCATTTTGTAGCTCTCTGCCTTCTCCCTATCTAGGTGACTTTGCAGGGTGACTACCTGCTCTGCGCATGCCCTATTGAAGTCCAATTGTTGCTCCAGCTTTTTCTGGCTCTGCAGTAGGGCGTCCAAACCTTCTTGGTACTCCTTCTGCAAGGCCGGAAATCTGGTATCCTGGTCAGACTTTTCCTGTTGCAGGATACCCATATCCTCTTTTATTTTAATGATATACTGCCTACTATCATTTTCTGAATCCTGGCTCCTCTGCAGCCTCTGCTCGGAAGAGACAAGGTCAGATTGGGCCTTCTCTAATGCCATTAGTTGCCTATTTGCCAGATCTTGGCCTTCAGCACATTTGTCCTGTATGGCTCCCATATATAAATACAAATATGCCGCTATCCTAACAATCTTGTTATGCTCATCTTTGGCCTTAGGGGCCATGTATAGTTCACTCAGGGCCACATGTAATGGACCCTGATCTCTATATATGTCTGACCCTGTTGCAGTGATCTGGGGTGCGATTGCCTGCAACCACCCCGCCTGGCAGTGATCAACAATGGATAATATTACACTAGCACACTTTTGTAATCACTTAGGAGTCAGTACAGAATGGATAAGGTAGCTGAGAATGCTTTATGGTTTCAAGGAAAAACAATGATGGAAAGAATGCAGCCCAGGGATAAACTGATATGTTTTCAACAAGAGATAATATAATCACTTTTCCCCTTGTGGAAATTCACTCCCCCCTATGCAATATAAAGAGATGGAAGGGAAGCACACAGTTTTCAGGAATGCAATCAACATGCAATACAGATTCAGTTCAAATTCTAGTAATCTTGGAGCAACCGGTATGCTTTTAAAACATGCAGAAATATTTTGAATGTGATTTGTACTGAAGTAAAATGTGCTAAAAATGATTTTAATTCCCTATAGGCGATTCAGGGTAGGTGACAGCTACCTTGAATTAGTTCAGGTCAACACTATCAGTGATTCATGAGGGATTATTAGGTTAACGATGTAAAGAATAGAAAGAGAGTATGTCAACAGACTAACCTGTGGGGACTCCCGCCAGTACTGGGACATCATCGCTGTGGGAATTGTACAATGTGTACGCAAACTAGAAAAACTATGACTGTGGATTTGGGCTTTGGTAAAACGTGGAAAATGGCAGAACATACTAATTGTGAAACGAGTAATGTTATCTATTTAATTAAATGTCCGTGCCAACTTATTTATATAGGGAAAACAAACAGAAAGTGTAAAACAGGGATGATCGAGCATAGAAGCTGCATTAGGAATTGAATTGAACAGGCACCCATGGTGAAACATTTTATGGAAAAAAGACACACCAGTAATGAATTTGAATGGTTTATTCTGAAGCAAATGAAAGGGGAGTCACAGGAATTGATCAACAAAAAGTTGCTTCAATTAGAATAGAAATTGATATTTTTGTCAAAAAGCCATCTCCACGGGTTGAATGAAGGTGTGGAATGGCATAATGCCTAGGGAACTTGTTTGACTCGATAATTTTTGCTTGAAATGGACTTTGGATAGATGTAATCATGTTATTGCCAAAATTGCCATTTAATTGTCCATGTTGTACACATTGCCAGATCAGAGATGTATGTGGTGGGCGAGACCTGTACATAACATAGCAGGGATACATATTTTTACAAATATATGGAGGCATGTGTTTAGGTGGCTTGGAAAACATCAGTATGTCTGCTAATTTGTTGCAGCTCCGATGCTGAATACTGATGTGTGACCCTGTTTATACATGCCTCGCTAGAGTTAATTGTAATATGAATAAATGTTAACAGCTCGAATTTGTTGTCGCTAGGGCTGGGAAGTGATGCGACCATTTAGTTGGCGATAACATACACGTTTATTCATGTAGCACTAGTGACGCCCCATTGCTGGTAGATGGAGAGACAATAGTGGTTGGATTTCTAACATCTTTACGTCAAGCTCATTTGGTGACTGATAAAGGGCGGCATAAGGAACGTCAGGGACTACATTTCCCTTGAGTAGTGGTTATCCTTGGCCGCACGCGCATGGCGTGGTGACGTCATCGCGCAGCGTTATGTTCACATCGACGGCTGGCGTGATGATGTCATCACGCCTCCCGTGAGAGCATTTGCGGGTTTCAGATTCAAATATTGGATCCAAGTGGGGACTTACTGTGGCTCGCGTGATCAGCTCCTTTTGAGATTACCCAAGTGAGTCATTTTTAGAGTCAAAGCCTTTCACTCATGGATTAAGGACTGTAGGTCTTCATGAGTTTCTGTTACCTTAAAGCCACCACAGAGAAGAGGATAATTTTTCTAAGCGACAATTGAACATTTTGGCTGGATACCTTGGAGATATTTATCTCCTACATCGGTATATGAGTAAGTGGATCTTTTTACTCATTTGACATTTGCATCTAGAGTTCAAGAAGCGGACAAACCTTTCAAGGTTTTTTGTTCCCGCTATTATATCTTTCAGGAAACAGACAGCCCTGGGGGTATAAGAACGAGTTTGAGATACATCAGGAGCCGATGGAATGACGTTGGGGCCATACGTTTATAATAATATGGTAAGATTCCTCCATTATGAAAATAAGAGATGATCATTTTTCATCCATGGTCATCATTAGTCTAATGCCAATGTGTGTTATATACTAGGACAGAAGACAGAGGAAACCAGGCAGTATGTTCTAAAGCAATTGGAATTCTGCCGTTAAATTAACCATTTAAGGTTAAAGAAGACTTCAGGATAGTGAACTCTTGAGTCAGAGAGGTATGTAATGAACAACATACTTTTCACCTTTATGGGGATAAGGGTTATACAGTTAGTTTAATTAATGGACTAATACAGTTACAAGAGAGAGTGATATAGTGCCTCCTTTATATTAACAGGGTACATCGTCTTTACAAGAAGACTGAATTTTTGATACATGGTTTCAGCTTGAATAAGATCTACACAAGACACTACACTCCCCTGAAGAATGTCCCACATTTTTGTGATAATGGGACAGAAACTTGTACAAGTTGGGAATTTGAAAAACTAAAATATGAAATAGCCAAAACAACTTTCTAGGCTAGGGGACTCAGTGTGATCAGGCCACATGGGTTCGACCAGAGATCAAATTTAAGATCAGAACCGACTAAAGCTGATTTCCTTGTGTGGTTTTAAAATTGGTTGTTTGTTTTATGTAAATGATCATTTTTTATGATTTTTTTAGCAATGAATTGTGTATAACTAATAAAATCTGTACTGTTGAGTATCATAGTGCTGCTCACCTGCTAGATAGGATACCCATGTAAGTTGTGGCACCTTTCAGGAATTGAACTTCTTTTTTGCAGAGAACAGACACAGCTCCACAGAGTAAGAAGTTTGTAAATCCCCAACTGTGGCTTTTAGCCGTTTTGAGAATAGTATATCTTAAAATATAACTTACATTTTTAACAAATACATCAACCAATTTCTTACTTCAAGCCTTTTTAGAATATAGTTTTGAATTGTATCCACCTATTAGGCTTCTGATAGCAAGTCTTTCTTTGGCATAGTTTGAGTTCAATGTATAACTTTACACATGACAGGTTTTAAATCGTCAGCTTCTTTCTGACAGAGGTGAGTAACGGCACGACACCCATTTTTGACAGATTTCTTCCCAGCAACCATCTTCAAAAGTGGGTTTTGTTCTGATAACATGTACTCCTGCTGACATTATATTTATGTGGATTCTTGAAGTAGAATGATGTTCAGCACCCAACAAGGAGGTTGGACCTTTTTGGGTGGTTTGTGAGCCATGATTTTTGCAAATTTGACAGCCAGGGAAAACAGATTTTTAAAACAGCTCTGTGGGCAGCCAAATGATGGGTTTTGGCAATCGTCTCATGTGTTCCCACTGACCTAGGAAAAAATGGCTTGATGGAAAGAAGTTCTCCTGAAGGGAAGTTTGGTTAGTCATTTCTCTAATGTCTAGGTTGTTCTTGGCTATTATGACCTTTAGTGAGCAGTCTATACTTGCAGAGGATGGTGTAGTTGTCAGGAAACAGTGTGTTCCTGTTTTGCAGTTTTAAAATTAATTGCTGTCCTCTCTGCCAGTAAAAATTGTGCTTTCCCCTTTCCAAGACAGTGGGACTCATTGCTAGTTTGGCAAAGGGCATGGCTACCACCAAACTCGCTATCGGCTCTGGCACCCACGAATGGGCCATTACCGGCCCATTACAAGTTCAATGGGCCGGTAATTGCCCATTCGCGGGTGCCCGTATGGCCGGCCTCCCGCTCCCCATTCTGCCGCATAGGGCAGAATGGGGGTCGGGAGCATGGTTGCACCGGCACCGTTAATAACGGTGCCGGTGCAATCACGAGTTCTGCTCACGGGTGCCGGTCTGCACGCCTGGTCAGACCACGCGTGCACCGGGAAGCAAAACTTGTAATGTTGCGGAGAGGTAACAACGGTGCTGGTAGCACTACCAGCGCCATTGTTGCCTTTCTGCCACATTCGTAATGAGGCCCAGTATTTCTGCATTTGAGGCCCATTTAATTTTATTTCTCTGGAAACAGCTTTTTATTGAGGCATTTGGGAATGAAATGCTGCGCCTTTCAGTCTGGCAGTCTTGCCTGTGTGTTCTCAATGCTCTGCATTTTAGGTCAAACCTAGCCCAATGCAGTTTTCCTTTTGTCTGGTGTTGCCTTTGAACGCCACACCACCTCTCGTTCAGATTAGCCTGAGCACCTGGATAATATACAATTGAAAGCAAATCTTGTTGTCAAACCCAGTGACATAACATGTAAACATTTTTTTAACTGACATCACTCTGGTGCGGACATGAACAGTTGTAAACAGTTTGACCGAGTAACCCACCATAGCAAGCAATCCCTTGACCTTATGTCCGGTCATATATTTGATGACGATATGACACTGAACTAGCCAGCAGATGAATTCAGGAAGGGTATGGAATAAGAGTTGAGTATTATCTCTGGAGGATAGCTCAGATGCAACGTTCTCGCCTTGGAAGCAAGAAGACGGGGAGCAGCACAGGTTCGATCCCTGGATCTGTGCTTAGCAACCTAAGGGCATTAAGTGCGTTATAAATAACCTATCATATCATTGGAGTTTTCTGTCTATACCCAGATGAAGCCAGTCTCTACACAGGGTGCCCATACTGCTCCTGAAGCAGAGCTTACTGATAAACACAAGTCTGTGCAAAGGGCAGCAAAGGGCATTGATGTATAGCGGAGAAACACATCAAGATAACCGCGTAGTTTGTATCTGTTTATCAGGCTTGATTTGGATCAGACTGAACAATAAAATCCAATCTGATATTTCAGCATAACATGGCGGAGAAAATGAACAGCTAATACACTGCAATGGAGAAACATTTGCATTGTTTTTATTCAATGTACTGCACTTTACTTTGCATGTGTGCCCAATAAGAAGAAAATCCCCAGTAGAGTGTGCATTCCTTAATGGAGGTGTGGGAGGGGGTATCTTGAACGGAGAATAATTCATGCCATGTTGCAAAAGTAAATTAAATTCAAATGGGGACAATCACCGCTAAGTACACAAATCAAATGACTGACTGGCATGAGTAGAGGGCACAGGGGGTGGGGAGTCAACAGGAAGACCCTGCCAAGATTCGCAATTTGGCTTCGAATCGGAGACATTTATCTTGTCCTGTTTATCTATTTGTCACCTAAAATGGAGCAGGAAACGCGCTTGTCTGGTTAGGGCTCCCCATCTGGCTCCATTTATCAAGCCCGGGCAGCAGATTGCCAATTGCTGGCCAGATGGGCAGTGCCGCACAGGAGAACAAACAATTGCGTCCACTTCAAATCTGACTCACAACAGCGCAAGCCTCGGGCAGTCATGCCTGGGTAGCAGCACGCAGTGCAAGGCACACGCCTAGACAGCGTGCAGGTAGTATGAGCGGTAAGGCGCACAGTGATATATATATATTGCCTAATTCCCATATTGCGGGAGCCAGTTAAAAGGAACGAGGCAAAGCATGTCAGCGCATTCATTATGGAAGCAGCAGCGGGCATTCACGCAGGGCACCTGTCTGCCTTCTCGTGAGCAAAGGATGCAGCTGTGTCAGGAGTTTAATCTCAGGGTGATGACACCCTTCGCCTTCTGGCCCACCGGGTGAAAGGAAGGTTGTAAATGGTGTCAGCTCAGTCCCCATTACATTTCAGAAGTGTTCAATTATGAGTAGAAGCAGTGCTCTTTAAAGGCTGATTGCGGCAGGTGGAATTGCATGCATGGGTTAAGAAATACTAGTGTTGTGAAATGACAGTGGCGGTTTATGTTCGAGGGACTATGCTGATCAGAGACTCCTTCCCTGGGGATAGCAATATTCAGTACTCCTGACTTACCATGGTGACGTCAGGTTGTTATGCTTTGTGCATGCACATGTGAAGTGAACAGACAGGCATATTAATGCAGATGACACACATGCACACCCTCCTCCAGGAACCCTATTCCCTAAGGAAGACATATACCCCCAGAGTGTCATTTATCCTCCTTTCACAAAAGTGTGCGATGCATCTGGCCGTTCTGAGCGACGCACTGACATGTTGTCAATATCATCCATTATGTTACAGAAGGAGGTGCGCAGGGAGGGCTGCATACTGTGGGAGGGGGTGTGGTATTAGAAACGTTTGTATCAGTGAAGGGCAATGAGCACTAGACCAAATGGTTGCAACTACCTATTCTTTCTATGCATTTTTGCAGCAGAGCAAAATGTGCCCTAGTCCTTGCCCTGATGCATGCAAGAATGGGTTGTGTGTGCTATTGATATTTCTGCTCAATTGCAAATTGCATTTGCACAGGTGCAAACTTTCTGTGAGCCATCCCGGCGCGAAAAAGCAAGCAGAAACCTGTTAGATGAATCCAAGCGACAGACGGTCAGGAAAATCACATAACGCACACAATCAATCGTGTTCCTTTTCTAGTTCTGCTGAATTATTACTGACCTGTTTCATTACGTAGCTGCATGATGGACAGTTTCTTGCAGGGTTGTGTATCGGAAATATTTTGGGTCAAAACAGTGGCGTGTGCGTCGATGAGTTGACCATCTGAGCCGGTAAAAAAGAGTGATATGTACGTACAGCTGTCACTCTCAATTGCAGTATGCTGCATTGCCTTTTAGAAAATCTATTATCCACTGTCAGGAAGTAGTAATATTGCTACATGCATGATCTATTTGCCTGGTTTGTAAATGCATGTTCAGAATTATTTTTTGGTACCATATTATTAACGCAGTGATGTAAAAGAAACCCAGACACTCACACACACAAGCACTTGCTCAATTAAGCAATAAGCCCTGAGCCACAGGGGCATTACACAGTTAGGTAAAGCCCCGGGGCTAATAGTTACAGGGCCGAGCGAAGCCATGGAACGTAGAACTACGTCTAGTCCCTTCTTCCTTTCCATGATGGCCTGCCGCGTATCGGAAGCGGACGGAAGTGTTCCTATCATGTCCATTCTCGAAATGGACCGAAAAGAAGGTAAATGGGGTTGGGAGAGCAGGGAGGCGATTGTTTGGATTGGGGGGGTGTGGGGGAGGGAAAACACTTACCTTGATCCCCGGTGGGGGAAGATGGTAGCCTCCAGCCGTTTGGAGGCTTGGAGAGGCGATTGTCCCATTCTGAGCCTCCTCATTGGCTGAGTGGCTGCCACCCCCCCCCCCCACCAGGGACTGAAGGAACAAAGTGGGGAGAGGGATTCAAGGGATTCGCGGTCAGGTAACTCCCCGGCGAGGGTCAATCAGAGTGATTGTTACAATCTGATTGACCCACGCCGGGTACTAATTTCAAATTAAATTTTAAAAATAAATAAATAAAAACAAAATGAACCTGAAAATGTACAGGGTGAGATTTGAACGTGTTTGTTTTGGCTGTCTCCTTAGCTTCTCATTACTACCATTGGCACCCTGGGAGGGGGAGTTGGCCAATGAGGAGGCTCCGAACACAGGCTGCACAGCCAGCACCCACTTCCCTTCCCCGCTCCCCCTTCACCAGCTAGCACCCTTGTAGGGGTGCTAAAGGTGTATTTTCTAAATGTGTCATGCATCAATTTTACTGGCAGGTTGCTGGGATGATAAAAGATGAGGGTGGCAGGAACTGGGCAGAAGGCGGTACTGGCTGAAAGAACCACAGCAAGCTTGGAAGCAGGATGCCATATGAGCAGCTGACAGAAGCGCAGAGGAACACGTCTAAAGGATGTGGGAAGATATGATGGATTGGATTCCGCCATGCAGGAGTACAAAGATGGTATAGGCTGAAACAGCTACTTAGCCCTCACACCTCTACAAACCAAGAATCAACTGAATCCCAAAGGCAAAATAGGCACAGTCAAGAGACATACCTCCTTCACCTTTTGTGGTAGCTTGGGCTCAGGGAAAGCTATACTCTTAAGAAGGGTGTGAATGTGGGTCAGTAGCAATCCAAACAGCAAAGTATAACATTCCAAAATAAAGGTATGTCCAATTAAAATTCTATACAAATATACTACACTCTTTAGGGCCAAAGATGGGGTGGGGGGGCAGATATCAGTCAATAATACAGTCAGCAAAAATCTTGGGGGTGTGACAGCATTGAACCAAGCTTCACAACGTAATGCCACCATGCATGTCACCATGTCAGCAACTACGACAGCCCACATACACACCACTGCCACCAGCACTCCTACCCAACCTGTACACCGCCATGGTGCTATGCAGCAACAAATTGCAACAGTTAACATAACGCCCATGTGGGCAGCTAACATTATGCACAAACGTAACATATGTAGGTTGCTGCACTTCACCCCGACTCCCCCACACCATAAAACACCCACTCACTAAAACAGGTCGCAATTAGCAGAATCCACAAACATACCACAGACTCAACTACCCCTACCCACAGCCATTCACAAAGTATTGTGTCACTAACCACAACATTTTCACAACATTATGCCTACTTCAACAAATCTGCATGCAGCACAGGCCTTGAACACACCCACAGCAACGTATGCCACCATGCATGTCACCATGTCACAAACTAAGAACATCCACATGTACACCACTGCCACCAGCACTCCTACCCAACCTGTGCACCGCCATGCAGCTGTGCAGCAACAAATTGCAACAATTAACATAATGTACAACCAAAACACTCTCTCCTGCACCCCTGTGCACTTTCATTCACATACTATGGGCGTACTCACTTCCATTCACAAAGTACTGTGTCACTGCCAACCTACCCACATTTTGTCCGCAAGACTGGCCCTACTGCAACCAATCTGCACACACCACACTCTGCAAGCACCACCCTTTACCGAATGCAGAGTCAAACATGAGTTCCTGCGGTGGGTAAGTTGCAGCCCTACGCTCTTGAGTGCATGCCCTACACCCTACAGCCTACGGCCTTCGGCCATGCACCCAATAGTCTAATCCTTCCACAGACCCACCGCACCTTCATTCCCCCATGCTTGCCACCATGTGCCCAACTACCTCATTCCATCCGCAGCGCACAGCCACCCGTGCTCCCACCAAACCTATGTCATGTGCAATTCACTCCCCTTCTGCAATTGACCTGCCACCACTCACCACGAAAAGAAGTGACTGCAAACATGTTGCGGCAGAAGCTATGGGGGTGTTCCGACAGCTGGCTCCAATCACCAAACAATGTACTTGCCTATATATGTCACATGAACCACTTCTCACTCCCCCACATGTTCCCTCCCTTATTGTCACCAACACATTCTGTACGGTACCTTTTCCAGACCCTTCCGCCACCGCACTGTCCTCTGATACACCATGGCAGCTTTCCCAAAAAATGTTGATGCACACCACGCTTCCCTCCAGCCAACCACCAGCCGTGTCCAAACTTCTCTGACAGCACGCCGTACCACAAGCCAATGACATTTCTGTCCGCGGAGCGAACAGGGAAATGGGTCCACGCAGCGGACCCAGATATCACTTATTTTTTGGGACGTGCATTTCAGTTCTTTGCAACAAAAGTACTGGTCAGATTTCCACCAAACTAACAAAAGCACACTTTCTGACCCAAGCCCTCGCTGCAAATTTTGTGAAAATCCGTCCAGCCGTTCGCCTATAGCCGTGCGCAAAATTTTTCCCCATTCAGTCTGTGGAAAAAAAAATGGAACCCCCTATTACTATGCCCCCCACACAAACCCTCGCCCAACTTGCCAAAAAGGTTCAGAGCCAACCATATACTTTTTTTGCCAAGTTTGGCGAGGATTCGTCCAGGGGAGCAAAGTTATAATCCGCCAAAAAAGTGCTCTTCCTATGAGTTTAGCAACCTAACTATGACTACAGGGCTGCTTGCGTGGGCCGTGAAATATATACAAATACAAAACCTATTGGAAAGTTTCAATAATGTAAATGGTGCTGCTAGTAAACTCTATTTGTCTTCCCCAAGTTGGGGATTACAGGATTGGTGGATGGATGCCTACCTGGGTTACTCACATTGCCAACAGCTGTCATCTTGAAGGGTTGGGAGGGGGACAGGCCTGCACTCTTGGTTGGAGCCAATGATCACCCCAGCATGAGCTGGGGCCATCTATAACTGCTGCATGCCTGTGACACCGCACTTTCAGAAGCAGGCAAGCTTATCCATCAGGGACGTCATTTAGGGGTCGCCAGAGGTCGCAACTGCGACCTCCGAGGTCTCACTTGCGACTTCTGTGGTCTCCTGTGCGACCTCTAAAAAAAAAAAAGCAAACAAAAAAGTTGTCTTTTTAAAAATGATTATCTTTTTTTTGTAATGCAAGCTCCTGGGCTGTGGCCAGCACCATGTGGCTCTCTACTTCTAGAGTGGCTGGATCTCTTGTTCAGGCCCCTTAAAAAAAGAAGAAAAATAAGAACAGGAGTGCTACAAGTCTAACACTTTCAGCACTGACCCTAAATAAGAAAGAATAGGAATACCAAATGATGTGTCATTCTGGAATTCTATACAATAATTGCTAGACTCAGTAAAGGTTTATTTCAGGCACACTTCAGGTGGTGAGTCACTGATTAAGTCTGTTCTTAAACGCCTCAACTCAGCCTGTCATCCTTCTGGTGTCCATAAATGAGTACCAACACAGGTTTGCTGATATTGGGTGTATATTTTTTCTATATAAAGCGATTAAGCGTAAGTGCTATATAATAACACATCATTATCATTTGGTCATGGACCTCTGCTTGCATTCACAGTAATTTGGTAATATGGGCCTATACACACTGATCTTAACAATACATATGGCCATCCATTCTTGTATGAAATGTACATCACATTATAGTGATATCGTAACCATATTTTTCGTAGTGTACAATGCTATGTGATGCCACTTCCAGTTTTGTCAATGGGTGAAAGGTCATGTACCACTTCAGGGTGGGGTCAAATGACATCACTTTCAGTGATGTCATCAGGGGGGTCAAGGGTCGGGTGATGTCACGTCCGCTACCCCTGGCATTTTGGTGAAATGACGTTCCTGTATATGCACTCCTTTTTCTCTAAGAACACAACAGTGGAATCCTGAAAGCGGCGTGCACTTTCTAATGAGGTCCAGTGCAGTCTTTGTCAGAATCATAAGGCGCATCACTACGGGTGGATATCCAACTTCCCAGGCTTTCTGGGCATGCGCAGCAATGGAGTAGTAGAAGCCACCGTCTACAAAGCAGTAGCTCGGTGACTGATGCTCTACTTTCGGCTTCTCAATGCTCTCGTCTAACTACAGAATGGTAGAGAAGAGGAGAGGAAACCACAACGGCTTAGTTAGTCTGAGCCACATCGAGGCCGACGGTGGTGCCTTTGCACTATGGGGCCTATTGTAAAAGCAGCTCACCGCCACACACGTTGGTAGTACCATTTGTTTCATGGGGTGTAACGTTTGGTGGTATAGAAGCACCTGCACATCCCTTCAGTGACATGTCCTAATTTGTATTTGGGCATGCACCATGCAGCTGAGGGAACGTGCACTGCACCCTGGGCGTGCTTCCATTATGGAACAGGTGCCAGTGAAAATACGTCTTTCAGGGCGGCATGGCCACGGACAGCACTCCAGCTATGTGCTATACGGCCTACCACCTAGCACAACCGCGTGCAGAGTTATGAATGGGGACATTGAGAGTTGTGGGGACATTGATAGCCACTAGGTTTTCCCTTATGTTGAGGGTTGTTTGTTTGAAATATTCCAGAACACGCTCCAATGAGTGACGGGCCACTAACCAGTTGGTGATTAAAACAAGCACAGACATTCCAAGTAGTAGCAGCCTCTTGTCACACACGGATGAGATGAGATCTAATGTTCACTGTCTCTGCTCATTCTTGTTTCTTCCTCTTTCGTAAATACAAAAGGTATAAGTGTATATATGCTGACGAAGGAGAGTCTTCATGCTATCCCTATGAGATAGGCGGCTCACCACCGGCCCCCTAGGGAGAGCATCGCCCGATAGGGTGAGGGTGTTCTTCCCAGTAGCAACAGTCTGAATGTGTGTTTTTTTGTATTAGGTAGGAGTATTATCTCTCTGAAAATATCTCTCCAAGTTCCATTTCTTTGTGGTAAAACAATGTGTCTTTAACGGCAGAAATGCAGTATTAACCAACACCGTTCACAGGAAAGCCCTAGGTGTTTTTTAAAAATGTTTTCATGTGGCTACATTGGCCTGCATTAGTGGCACAAGTCTTGACATACATGCATACTGTAGCATGGTATGTTGTACCGGCCATCTAGGGTGAAGGCAGTATGATGAGTGTTTTTACATTGTCAGAGTAGCCCATAATGGTACTTCCATTCTGGATATATATTATTACTGTGGCATGGGATATTGTACTGGCACCAAAGGTAAATCCAGCATAAGTGTTCTTATGTGGCAATACTTGCCAACATTGGTTGTGCAAGTCAGGACAAATGTTGCTATTGTTCCATGGCATGTTATACTGAGCCTCAAGGGTAAAGCCAGCACCATGAGTGTCCTTACACTACCGTACTGGCTTACATTAGTGGTGCCAGTTTGCTCATATATTCATACTTTGGCATGGAATTATGTTACTGTGCAAAAGGGGAACACCAGCATGATGAATGTTGTAATGTGGCTATATTGGCCTGCATTGGTGGTGAGAGTTTCGACATGTAGACTTTCTGTTGCATGATGTTTTTTTGCTGGGCATCAAGGGTAAGTTAACATAATGAGTTATTAATTGGTCAAAATGGCCTTCATTGGTATCACCAGTTTGAATATTTATTCTTACTGTGGAATGGCATTTTTAATGAGTATTAAGGGTAAAGTCATGATGAGAATTATTCTTTAGTAGCCATAGTGGCCTCCATTGCAGACACCATTCTGGATATGTATTCTTACTCTGGCATAGCATTTTTAGTGGGTATCAAAAACAAAAGTTATTATGATGAGTGTTCTTAAGTGTACATACTGGCCTACCTTGGTGGTGCCAGTCTAGACAAATATTCTTACTGTGGCATGGCATTTTTCACTAGGAATCAAGCTTAAAGCCAGCATGATGGCTGTTCCTTGGTGGCCATAGTGTCATACATTGATGATGCAACTCTTAACATATGATCTCAGCATGGCATGATAGTTTCTACTGGACGTAATTGGTAAAGCCTGAATAATGTATTTTCTTATGGGCAATACTGGCCTGCATCGGTGGCATCAGACTGGACCTACATTCTTGGCGGTGGCATGGTATTTATTTTTCTCTGCATCAAGTGTAAAGCCAACATGAGGAATGTTCTTACTTGGCTCCTAGATTTGTTTTGCCAGTCTCGACATATATTCTTACTGTGGCATGGCATTATTTACTGGGTATCAAGTCTAAAGCCAACATGATGAGTACTCTTAAGTGGCCATACTGGCCTACATTTGCGCAGCCAGATTGGACATAAACCCTTAATGTGGGATGACACTTTTTACAGAGCATTAAGGGTGTAGACATCATGATGAGTGTTCTTACATTGCCATACTGACCTATATTGGTGGTACCACTCTGGACATATATGCACGCGTTGGCATGGTATTTATTTATTGTACATCAAGGGTAAAGCCAGCATGATGAGCTTTCTTATGTGGCCACACTAACCTTCATTGGTGGCACCATTCTGGACATATATATTTATACTGCAGCATGGAGGGGAAATCCAGCATCATGAATGTTTACATGTAGCTATATTGGCCTGCATTTGTGGCAGCAGTCTGGGCATGTAGTCTTACTTGCATGGGAATACTTTTTACTGGGCAGCAAGGGCAAGTCAACATAATGAGTTATTAAGTGGTCACAGTGGCCTACATTGGTATCACCAATCTGAACATATATGTTTACTGTGATATGGCATTTTAATGGGTATTTAGTATAAAGCCATGTCCATATTGCCTTATATTGATGGTGCCATTCTGGCTTTACATTCTTATTCTCTCATGGCATTTTTTAGTGGGCATCACAAGCAAAAGCCATCATGATGAGTGTTCCTGAGTGACCATACTGGCCTTGTTTGGTGGTGCCAGTCTGGCCATATATTCTTACTGTGGCATGACATTTTCCACTAGGAATTCAGGGTAATGCAAGCATAATGGCTGTTCTGTTGTGGCCATGCTGTCCTACATTGATGGTGCAAGTCTTAACATATATTCTCACAATACCATGACATTTGTATTGGGCATCATGTGGAAAGCCAGCATGATGAGTATTCTTATGTGATAATGCTGATTGCCATTCTTGATATATATTCATATTGTGGCACAGGCATTTCTAATGGGCATCAAGAGTAAATCCAGCATGATGAGGGTTTCTATATGGTCATACTGGCCTATATTGGGGAATACAGCGTGGACATATTTTCCTACTGTGGGATGGCATTTCTATTGCGCATCAAGAGTAACACCAGCATCATATGTTTTCATAAGTGTCCATACTGGCCTATATTGGTGGAGCTGATCTGGACATATTGTCTTACTGGAGATGGAATTTTTGTACGGGACATCAATGGGAAATCCAGCACGATGAGTGTCCTTACCTGGCACTAACAGCCTACTTTGAAGGAACCAGTCTGAATATTTTTTCCTACTGTGACACAACATTATTACTTACTTCAAGTGTAAACCATGGATGGTTAGTGTTCTTACATGGTCATACTGGCCTACATTGGAGGAGCCATGCTACACATGTGTTCTTAGTGTGGCATGGCATATTATACTGGAATCAAAGGTAAATCCAGCAAGATATGATATGATATGATATGATATGGCATTTGTAATGCGCCTACACACAAGTGTTTCAAGGCGCGACGAGGCAGGGAGGGGGGAACAAGGGGAAGACAGACAACGATCCTACTAGGCCAGGTGTCATTCAGACCGCGCAAGTGCAGGGGTAGGGGGAAGGGAAAAAGTGCAAGGGGAAGGGGAGGGGGAAGTGCAGTACAAAGTAAGTAGAATAAAAAATAAATAAATAGGGCCAGCTGGTGGCAAGTGCAAGGTAAGTGCAGACAAGTGCTGGGAAGGGGGGACTGTAGGGATACAGAGACAGTCCCACAGTGCAGGGGTTGCCAGGGAGGCAGTGCAAGTGGAGAGTGGCTGGGCCCAGGACCGAGGTCAGTAAGGGTGGCCCAGTTGCAGAATCAGTGCAATTTCAGTGAAGAATTTAGCAGGGGAGAGGTAGAGAGAAAGCAGAAGCAAAGAGGAAGGTTTTGAGGTGCTTCCGGAACCGGAGATGGTTCTCCTCAAGTTTCAGGGAGGCAGGAAGGCTATTCCAGAGGGAGGCCCCTGCCGCGGAGAGAGATCTACCCCAGCTCGTTGCTTCGAGAAGTGGCTGACCCTGAGGGAGTTGGAGACGGATGAGCGAAGGGCTCGGGAAGGAAGATATTTAGGAAGAGAGAGTTGAAGGTATTTAGGCCCCAGGCCCCAGAAGGCCTTGTGGACAATGCAGAGGGTTTTGAACTTAATCCTTGCAGCCACTGGGAGCCAGTGTAGAGATTTCAGTCCTGGAGAGATACGGTCCCTGGGCTTGAGGCCAAGGACAAGTCTCGCAGTTCTGTTCTGGATGAGTTGCAGAGGGCGGAGAGTGGAGGCAGGCAGATTAAGATAGAGGCTGTTACAGCAGTCCAGCTTCGAGAGAACCAGGGCTCGGGAGACAGTGAGCTTCTGGGGGAAGGAGAGGAAAGGAAAAATACCTCTGAGGAGGTGCAGCTGGTAGTGTGACTTCTTAGAGACTTCAGATATAAGAGGAGAGAAGGAGAGTGTGGAGTTGAAGATGACCCCGAGGTTTTTTGCCTTGCAGGTAGGAGCAGGAAGAGGGCCAAGAGAGGCTGGCCAGAGAGCTGCAGGGAAGGTGGGAGTGGGTGTCACCGATGAGTAGAATCTCAGTCTTACTGGCATTAAGGCAGAGGTCGTTGGCGGCACACCATTCCTGGATAGCAGACAGACAGTCAGAGATGAGGGAAGGAGAGGAGGAGCCCGAGGGTAGCCTGAAAATGAGCTGGGTATCATCCGCATATCACTGAAAGTTGGGGCAGAGGCCGGCGATGCAGTGGGCAAGGAGTGCCAGATACTGGTTGAACAGCCAGGGAGGGAGATTAGATCCCTGGGGAACACCACAGGTGGAGAAAAAGATGTCAGAGAGGAAGGACCCAAGTTTGACCTGGGAGGGTCGATTGGAAAAGAAAGAGGTCAGCCACGCCAGAGCCTGACCAGTGATACCCAGGTTATCACAGAGACGGTTGAGCAGAATGGCATGGTTGACAGTGTCAAAGGCAGAAGAGAGATCGAGCAGAATGAGAACACACGGAGTGTTGGAGTCGAGGTTCAAGAGCAGGTCCTCACGGATGTTCAGGAGAGCAGTTTCCGTGCTTCTGGCCGCTCTGAAGCCAGATTGATGGTCATGAAGACTACCAACAGATTCAGCATGGAGGATAAGCTGGGAGATGGCCAGTTTCTCCAGGAGCTTGCCCAGGAAGGGAGTGATGGAGATTGGGCGATAGTTAGCCGGGCAGGAGGGGTCGGAAGAGGGTTTCTTGAGAAGAGGGTGCACAAGGGAGTGCTTGAGGGGGGATGGGAAGACTCCATAGGCGAAGGAGTGGTTGCAAAAGTCAGCCAGGGCAGGAGCCAGGGAGTCAATTTGGTCCTTGATAGTTTTGGAGGAACAGGGGTGAACTTGTTTAGACAAGACTTTCATAGATTGGACTTGTCTGGAAACCTTGTCAGCAGAAAAAAGGGGAAAGGCAGAGAAGGAGGGAGACAGGGTGGCTGCAGAAGGGCCAGAGGAAGAGCCGGGAAGAGAGGGAGGGAGGTGATAGGAGGAGAGTGAGGACAGGATGTCCTGAGTTTTAGAGATGAAGTGAGAGGCCAGTGCAGTGCAGAGGGCCTGGGAGGCGACAGGAGAGGTAGAGACTGCAGCAGGGTTGGCAAGCTCCTTGCAGATTTTAAAGAGTTCAGCCGAGTTGTTAGATGCCGCAGAGATGCGGGCTTGGATAAGGGCTCTCTTCTTGGTGAGAACGGAGAGACGGTATTGCCTTTGGAGCAGTCGGCAGGCCAGTTTGTCAGAGGATGAACATGAAGCACGCCATTTCCTCTCTGCCACCCTGCACTTACTTTTTAGGGTGACGAGATCCGAGTCATACCAGGAGTTACATTTGGCTTTGGGCTTCAGGCGGATTCTCATGACAGGGGCAAGGATATCAAGAGTATCAGATATAGCAGAGTGGAGCATGGAGAAGGCTGTGTCAGGGTGGGAGTCAGCCGAAGGGGGAGGGGGGGCGAGAAGGTGGCAGCGAAAGCCTCAACTGACACGCGCTTCATGGGTCGGATGACCGAGAAGGTGGGTGGCAGTGATGAGGGTGGCTTTGCCTGTGGGGTAGGGAGGGTGAGGTGGGAGGATAGGAGAAAGTGATCACTCCAGGAGAGAGGAGTGGAGAGAGGGACAGAGAGGGGAAGGTCAGAAGAGATCAGAGCCCTGTAGAATGAGTAGGCCCAGAGGGGAGAATAGAGAGTGAGAGAGAGTCGCAGAAAGAGTCCAGTCGGGGGACAGGAGGCATCCAGGTGGATGTTGAAGTCACCAAGAAGGAGGAGTTGAGTGGTAGAGGACAGGAGTGAGGAGGAGAGGTCAGCCCACTCAGAGAGGAAGGAGGAAATTTGACCAGGTGGCCGATAGATAGTAGCCACGGTAAGGGAATGGCTAGGACAGAGAGAGAGTCGGCAGACAAGACATTCAAAAGAGGACTGGGTCTGCGTAGGGGTGACAGTGGCAGGAATCCACTCAGGGAAGATAAGGGCAACACCCCCCCTGCACGGTTTGGCCTGGGCACGGGGAGGATCTTGTAACCGTCAGGTAGGAGTGTGTCAAAGCTGGTGACAGAGCTGGCCGTGAACCATGTCTCAGTGAGACCAAATACGTCAAGGTCCAGTTCCTCAAGAAGGTGACAGATGTCAGAGGAATGCTTGATGGCAGAGCGAGAGTTAAGAGTGGCAATGTGGAGAAGGTTGCCATCCTTGAAGGACTTCCGGGGAGGGGTACAGATTAGAGGTACGCCCTGCGGAGGTGTAGAAGAAGGAGGTGAAGAAGGAGCACGAGAGGGGGCAGGGAGGGAGGGTAGAGGCAAGGTAGCCGAGGACAGAGGAGGGGGGCAGCAGGAGAGGAAAGGAAGTTGATGAGGCGTGGGAAGCGTCTGTCAAAGAGGTGAAGGTTGGCCTGAGGGCCTTGGACCAAGACGGTCCCATTAGCATAGACATTAATGATGGCCTTAGAGGAGCGGAAGGGGGCCAAGAGGACATCCCAACGGGTGCCACCATTAATGGGAAAAGAGGAAAAAGGAGAGAGCACAGAGACCATATGAAGGGTCCATAGGTCAGGCGAAGGCACGAAAAAGAGGATGTCAGTGAGAGTTTCCTTATAGCAGGCACTAGTGTAGGTGTCAGCGATAGGAAGGCATGGGTTGGAGACCAGTATGTCCTTTTTAAACTTTTTCCTATGCCTATTTGGTGCACAGTGGAGAGGCCACCTAAGTTTGAGAATCCTGTGAGGGGAGAAAAAACCCTAGTTTACCACATTTCAGAACAACAACAGTAATGCGTATTTGGTGCACAGTGAAGAGGCCACCTAAGTTTGAGAATCCTGCGAGGGGAGAAAAAACCCAAGGTGAATGTTCTTACATGTCCATAATGGTCTTAATTGTTGTATCGAGTCTGGCCATATAATTCCAGACTGTGGCATTGCATTTATTTACTGGCAATGCCAACAAGTGTACAACCTTTAATGAGCATACTCACATACATAAGTAAAGAAGGCATGGGCATGATTTTTTTTGTAAAATGACTGGAAATATGGGTACATTAACCATGTGCAAGTTTGTATTTGGTAATAGTGGTAGATATGAAGGCAGCAAGCATGGACATCTATGTGCACTGCAGGCATGGCAATGTTTTTGTACTGGCATATATTGTGGGCAAAGGCATTATGAGTGTATGGTGGAAAATGCTCCTGTGCGCTGTTGATAACTTGCAATTATTGTAGTTTTTAATGTGCTACCCTACAAAACTGATAGCAAACTGTATGGCTTTTTACTGTTCTTTCATAGAAAGTGTGCCGTAAAAGGCACCATATTAACCCAGCACTTTTACAATTTGTTTGGGTGGTCTGCTCAGCCTCACTAGATTCAGTCACTCCCCATATATGTGGGACACATGTATGCCTCTCCAATTAATGAATTAAACATCCTCCCTGTGACCCTCCAAGCACCTCAGAATAGGGGTGGCAGTCATGGACTGCAATCCCAAGGGGCATCTCCAGACCTGGGGGAATCACTGGTACACATCCTGACTACATGGTCCTTGGGAGAAGCCATGGGCCCCTCTAAATGTCAGTCGAGGATTCAAGGAGATGTGGTATATTTTTCTACAGTACATTCACACATTGCTTCTTGCTCCTTGTTCAAATACCCTTCTTTCTATTGGATAGTTGTAAAAAAGAGTTTTGCAGATAACTATGTTTTTTCTAACTTGGCAAAAATAAACTCATCTTCCACCAAATAAGAATTTGTCTCATGCATCCTATCTATAAAAAGATAGGAACATAGGAAACTCTGGAAAGAGGTGCTTTTAGCAGTTGACCTGCTAAGAATCAGTAGTAAGAAAAGGAACGATCCAGGGAACAAAAAGGTCTTACCCTATTTTGAACATTCTGAGAATATTGGAGCACTAATCAAAAGTTACACAGCACACAAATGAGCATGCATACGTTTTAGAATATTATTATGCTTTACCCTACTACATGTTGTGGTAAGAATCAAAGGCATATGAGGACCTCCTGAATTCAAAGCCAGAGTTGCCATATTAGTCCCAAGATATGGCCTAATGTTCCAACTAACAAAAGCTACAACCTCTAACGGGGCCTACTCCAAGATGGCAGAACTCCTGCTAAGACAGCCGACAGCCCTTAAGTCACCCATCTAGCCTACTAAATATTATACTATGTGACACCGCAACCAACCTTTAAACAATACATTCTAAATTCTCGTAAATGCAAACAAAACACCATATAATTCACTATCTACAAATCCCTTAAACTGTTACAGGCCTTACCTCTGCAAATAATAAACAATATTGTTGCTGCTCCTCCTTCCACCGTATAATGGTCTCTAATGTGTGTTGATGCTTAATACAAATAGAACATGTGCAGAAATACTGAATCAAATGGTGACAATGCTGACACTAAATAACCAGCTCCCTATGCTAATAAAATGTATGCAGTCTGAACCTCTTCCCACTTTTGGGACATTACACTTGCATCCAAACATTCCCCCCTTTAGTTAATTCATTAACTAATCTTGCTTCCCTATCCCTGTCTAAACTATCCTCAGGAAACCACACTTTACAAACATAACAGAGGCTCTCTACTCACTGAGCATACTCCTCAGGATTGCACATTAGAAAAAAACAACCCCATCTCCAGTGCAATCAACCCAATGTTCTGTGTAATATTGGAAATGAAAGTGTACCTGGGGGACCAAGCAGTTTCTCTACCCTTACCATGTGATGCTCTATCTCGCCATTCAATTTATTGGTCTGTGTGTCCCTATGTTTCAAGAGAAGAGTGACCTCACCTGTTTTCATAGTTTGTGAGGAATTTGTGCAGCATCTTAGGACCAGCTGACAAGAGCAAAATGTAATAAGTAACAGGATAACAATGGGAACTAGCACTTTTATGGCTAATTTGTCCTACCCTCCACTTATCTGTGCCTATCGCTGTCCCTCCCTCTTTCCCTTTGTCATTAGGTGGAGAAACTTAATACAGTGTCCAGCCCCTTCTTAGGGCATTCCACCTTATAAGAAAAATCCCAACATTTGTCAACATTGTTTTGATCAAGAACCCCATGGATAAAACAAAGATATTTAAATGCATAAGCTCTACTATCTAATCTGCCCAACACAATCTCTCCTGATAAGCCACTCAATGGCAATGGTGAAACACCTATAGAGGATAATACGTTACAAACAAGGACAACCTATTATCATTAAAGACAAATATGTGTGGACAAGCAACTATTATTAAAAGGAGGACAGAGGACAAACATATGAGAATAATTAAGTATAACCAAAAGGAGGACAAATGACAATTGTATCAACTCTGAATGAAGATAATTCAGATTGCATCAAGGACTTATTTGGAAAATAATATGCTCAACCTGTAATTGCACAATACAACTGAGAGTGGCACAGCACAATGCCATCAGAGGCTTTTTTATTTGTTTCAATACATAAGTCACACACCCACGTGTATAATTGTGTAAGTGGGCATAGACATTAAGCTCCATTACTTTTCAAAACATGTTACTGTTTAGTAGAAGACACCTTCAGTGATGAGCTATGGAAATGCTTTTGTTTCCCCTTTATTTTTCTGTAAGTAATATTTGAGATACATTTGTGGAGAGAAGGCAGAACATGAATTGATACCATTTTTGCAGCAGCACAGCATTTCACTTCCCTTTTTACCATGATAAGGCCTTTTTTGGATACCATACTCTCAAAATAGCTACTCTTCTTGATTGAAGCCCTGTTCTTTGAATCATTTACCTGTTGGCCATCTTCCTTCAATCTAGGGTTAGAAATGGTCTCCCAGTCAGTGCTTTATGTATGTGAATTGTCAATAGAACATGTGTGGGACTGTCTGGTCCCAATCCAAACTTCAATAACAGTAATTCTTGTTGCTGGGCAGAACGTGAAGTGGTTAGATGCCCATGATTGTCCAGTCTCCATCCATTAGAATGTTGTCAGTCCCTTCGAGTGGTTGGCTGGCCAGTCCCTACCATGAATTCTAGATAAAAGGGGAACACCTGGACCCATTTCAGAGCCTTGGCCAAAATATAGCCAACATATAATGTATCTGAAGCTGAATTACCACCAGAGACCCTATCCAGGATTGCTGCTGAGACGAGCACTGATAAAGCTTTCTGACCTCTGCCTTCAAATCAGATGGGAATTCTAATTATGTTGCCTTCGTCCTCTGGACTGGTGGGACAGCCAGTCTGAAGCTCTGCTCTGCATCCACTGCTAATTCAAAGTCATCACCAGGTCTGCAATTGGCCTGCACCTGACCGGACCTTACCTCCAGCTGTTCATGTGAAAGACCACAGAAATATCGAGGCTTAGTACCACACAATTAAATACGCCAATCATGGGTCGAAAAGATATAAGTATCTTTTATTCTGGACAGTTCAAAGCAAACAGATAGCTATCTGGCTCCCAACATCTCGCAGTGTGCACCAGCAGACACAGTGAGAGGTGAGAGAGCTGGACATCTTAACACAGGATCTTTTATACAGTTATCAAATCATTGTCCTGCCCCTCTCCAAACTAATAAGTTACATGTTAGGGTTTGTGCCCAGTTCATATGACAAATATTACAATATTGTACAATGGATTTAACAAGTTTGCATGCCCATGAAGTTACAATGGTGGCATTGATTCTCTGATTCATAGTAAGCCTTATTTCAAGAATCGCTAAAATGCAATTCAGAAAAAGCACACGATCTGAGTTTGTTCTAAATTGTCTCATTGTTTATATGAGGATGAGGCTTGTGAGTGCAGACAACACTTGGATTGCAGTTCATACGAGTCACAAAGTTTCTTTGCGTAGAACAAACAGTCTGCTCTCGGTCAGCCTAGATGTTGACACAACTCAAAGGTCGTTTGGCTCATCTGCAAGTCGAAAACACAGTCCACCATTTTAGAACACAAGACAAGAGTTGAAATCAAAATGGCGGACGATTCTTAAAATGGCGGCAAAGTTGAACAAATAGTAAAACATTTCAGATGCGGTTTTCCATGCAACGCGAATGGGCTTAAGCCAATATTCATAACAAGGCGGCATTATAGAAATACAGTTTAACAAACCCTCCTTTTGGCCTAAGCCAAGAGCATTACTCAAACATTCACTTTACTCAAAACCCCATGTCTCAATGTCCGTACATCCTGAATCACATTCTTCAGAAATATCGATCGCCATAAGTTCCTTGATAGTGATGTCCTTCATTACAAAAGCATTAGCAGTTTTCTTGGGCGCATGTACTTTTGGTCCTAATGTACCTATAGTTTGTGCACAACATCCTCCTTACATCGAACATATGGCAGGAAGACATTGTATACAGCAACAACAAAATAGTAGAACACCAAGAACTATCATTAGGACTACAAAGAGCTTCTAACCTCATGAACATAGTAAGTCCCAGAACCAAGCACTAAGATCCCAGTTTCCCTCGGGGACATGTACTTCCGTACTCCAGGTATGTAGATTTTGTATTGCCTTAAACAGGGTAGGGGAGGAGTCAGGGTCGAAAACACAGCACACAGATCCCACCAATTTACATACCCCACCACGCTCAGCTAGGATGACGTCTAACACCATCCTATTTTGAAGGGACACTAATCTAATGGATTTTTGCTCTAGCGTCATGTTGTATAGTATATCGGTGGTTCTGTTGATGATTTTCTCCAGTACCCTTCCTAGTCTTCTAATATCCTCAGAGTTCATTATCTGTCCCCAAAATGGCACAAAGGATTTTGCTACTTCACCCAAGACTTGTGAAGGAGTATCACCATTCCCATCCCGCCTTGGATGAACTCTATAGACTTCAGAGGTGCTGGTCACATATACCCCTGGTAACAAGATACCCAAATACCCTGCCAAACTCTAGGTAACCAAGGATAAGCTTCATTGCCACAGACAAAGTAAATGGGGTCTCCTACATACAAAGGTCTGTCCTCACTGGTTAGATTTGCAGTGTTAGTACAACCCTCGAATGTACCCATTGGCCGAGAACCATCCCTTTGTATGCAGAAGGAAACAGAGTTAGGGCTATGATTAATAGTATAGGAAGGAGGCAGGGCATCCTCGTTGCCTACAGGAGCCATCTTGAAAGAAATCAATGACTGGAAAGGTCTAGAGAGTCTGTCAGAAGGCCTAATAGATCCAACATTGAGTTTGCTCCTATTTGCAAAGAGGGAATATCCCAAAGGTGTCATGACTCGTCTTTCAAATTCATTCAGAATAGTCCCATCGAAGTTCCCAGAAATACTGGCATTCCAACGACCAAAGAGTAGTGCCCTGAGTGAGCATAGCATGAAGTAGTTAAGAGAAGAGGATGAATATACCAGCCCAATCCCTTTTCCCTATGTTGGGACAAGTGTGAACACACCCAGCAATTCATTCTGTTTAGAATCACATGGGTCCCATTCATAATTAATAGAAGAGTGTTATTATGATAGCCCTGTCTATGTTGGGAGTCCCTAGGAGAAAGAGTGTGCAGATGCACGAAAGGTGGAGCCACAGTAGAGATCATTTCAGTAGGTAACAAAGTCTCAAGTGTACGCACCCCTTCAATGTACCATAACCCAAGCGCAAATACAATTACAAAAAGGACCGGTACTGTGATAAAAAAACTATGGGTCCTCCGGGACCATGATCTCTGATGAACAGATTCTTTGTCAGCCATAAGACCGATAACTTGCTCCGCATGAGTAGATTTAGGAAAGGAAATTGTTTATCAGACTCGGTTTAGAAGCCTCTCCATCAAGCTCTTTTAGTTCATCCGTCGGTGGCTCCTGACCACGTGGCCTATCTTGCTTGCAGGTAACTTTGCCGGTCCCTGCCTCTTATTTATGTTTCAGCGAAAGAGTGACAAGTGACTGGCTCAACGATGATTCCTTGTGGTGCCTCGGATGCAGATCGTACCTCAAAACTCCAGGTACGGTGTGATCTGCAAACAGAGTGTCCTTGCTTCCTGAAGGAAGGGATGGAGCAGAAGCAAGATTGCTCAATGGTGAAGAAAGATCCAAAGAAGAACTTGAAGGCACAGTGGCAGTCTCAGCAGGCCCCACGGGCCCAGGAAGGATTTCCGGGACACCCTCAGTGTCAGTTAGAACAGACTTGTGATGAGGAACAGAGTGAACAATTTTCTTCTCTTCTCCTTTGTCTTGAGGCAGAGGAAATGGTATCTTCTTGATGTGCGTTGTGTGGATCCAGTATCATTTTCTGTCTACTCGTACAGCAGTCTGTGTGGCAAGGAGGACTTGAAATGGTCCTTTCCAGCGAGGTGCGAGACAGGATGCTCTTTCAAATTCCTTAGTGAGCAACCAGTCGCCGGGTTGGAGTCAATGACCTAGCCCCTCGTATTTTACTGTGAGGGCTTCTCGCACCTGTTGACAAATCATATGCAAGTTATGAGTTAACTGGTCACAGTACTCAGAAAGGAGAAAATGCTCCACATCTTTTAACCGCTTGGGCTTGGTTACATTCCAAATATTGGCTGGTCTCCCCATGATTATCCAATAGGGAGAGAGCCCAGTCTTTGTTTGTGGGGTCGTCCACATGGACAATAGAGGTATCGGTAAGGCATCTGGCCATTTCAAATTGTTACTGGGACACATTTTTTCCAATTTGTTCTTCAATAAACCGTTGTGGCATTCTACAAGTCCGGCACTCTGAGCATGTCTGGCCGAATGGAACCGTTTATCGATCTGTAGTCCCACGCATACTTGCAGGATAACAGCAGTGATAAAATGTGGACCATTGTCCGACCAAATGACCCTCGGCAAACCAAACCTAGGAAAATATTCCTTCAGCATGGTTTTTTCACCATCGTTATTGATGTGGCATCTTTAAAAGGGAAGGCTTTGACCCATTTGCTGAAAGTGCCTCGGTGTCCATGTACCCTCCCCACATTATGCTGTAAGCAGACCATGCAATTCTGGACCAAACGCTCAGCATTTTTCAAGATATTTACCTTTACCCAGACAGGTTCTAACAGTTTACAGATGTTTCTAGCACATATATAAGTTGGACCATGAGCCATCGTAACCATAGTGGTGACAGAAGCATCGGGTAGCATCCATCTTTTCTTTGCATTATCTATCCAACAACCTTCATCGTATAAACTTGCTAAAACCTCAGCCCATTGCTTAAGCTCTTCTGAAGTGTCATCAGCCTGAAAGTCTTTTATAGAATCAATTCCTACATCTATTACACATATGTTGGTGACTTCTCTTGTTATATACATTTGAGAATGCAAATCAGTGGCAGTCTGTTTGGCTATCCTGTCAGCAAAAGTGTTTCCTCTCCTCACATCATCTGTTACTTTCTGCTGTGCTGTGCACTTCATTATTGCTAGTTGAGTAGGAAGCTCAAGTGCTGAGAGTAGCCGAACTATCAAAGTGCCATGTTGTACCTTAGTTCCATGTGAGGTCAAGAAACCTCTCTCTGCCCATAATCTACCGAAGTTTTGAACCACCCCAAAGGCATATGGACTATCTGTAAATATATTCACTCTAAGCCCTTCGGAAAGTTCACAAGCTCGAGTCAATGCAATAATCTCTGTGGCCTGCGTGGAATTATGCAGATTTCTTTTGGTCTCCACAATAGTGCTTAATGTAGTGATGACATAAGCAGCAGTGGATGTACCATCCGGAGGTTTGAAGCAGGAGCCATCGCAAAACAGCTCCCCTGTGGATCTTTTAACAGTGTATCATTTAAGTAAATTCTGCCTTTAGTTTATTGCTCTGTGGTATAGAGGCAGTCATGTGACATCTTTTCACTGCAAGCAACATCTTGCAGAAGAGGCAATAGTTCGGCCGGATTTAATGCACAACATCTCTTAATTTGGATATGCGGTGCAAATAAAATCAGCTCGTATCTTGTTAATCGTGCTGATGTGAGATGTTGCGTTTGAATTCTGTTCAACAGAACGTCTACAGAGTGAGGTACCATCACGGTTAAGGAGGGACGCAGATCCGTACACTCACTTTGCTTTAAAGATCCAGCTGCAGCAGCAACAGCTCTCAAACATCTCGTCAAAGTGCATGCAACAGGGTCAAGCATGGAGGAAAAATAACCGCACAGTCTATTCTTCCCTCTATGTTCCTGCGTCAACACAGCCAAAGCGCATCCATCACATTCATGCACATACAAAACAAAGCCCTTGTCATAATTTGATGTGCCCAAAACCGGTACTGAACACAACGCAGCCTTGAGCAGATCAAAAGCTTTCTGGCAATCCAGGTTCCACGCTAAAAGCAAAGAAATGCCCTTCTTTGTCAATGCCAACATTGGTTTTATCATTAATGAAAAATGAGGGATCCACTGTCTACAGTATGATGCCATATCTATCAAGGCTTGGACCTCTTTCTGTGTATTTGGGACAGACATGCTAGAGATGCTTTTTATCCAATAAGGTGTCAGTCTTCTTCCCTCCTTTGACAGGAGATAGCCTAAATAGGTGTCCTCCTGTCGACAATACTGAAACTTTTTTAATGAAGCCTTATGCTCATGCTCTGCTAGATGAATGAGCAGCAACACAGTGCTCTCCTTGCAAGCAACTTCTGAGTCTGCAGCTAAAAGAAGATTGTTAACATATTTCAACAACGTACAAGTGGAAGGCAACTCAAGTGTATCGAACTGTTCCTTCAAAGCTCTACTGTAAATGCTTGGACTCTCAGTGTACCCTTGTGGCACACGGGTGAATGTAAATGAGCGTCTCCCTAGGGTGAACGCGAACAAATATCTACTGTCAACCTGTACAGGAATATGAAAGAAAGCATTCTTTAGATCCACAACACTGAAATGTGTAGCTGAAGCTGGAATCATTGTTAATATAGTAGTCACATCGGGCATAATTGGATATTGTGGAGCAACAATCTTATTGATATCATGTAAATCAATAATAAAACGGAAAGGAATCTCATTATCCCCTTTCTTATACATTGGTAGAATCGGACTATAACACAAACTTACTGTTTTCCTTAATCACTCCTCGATGTACAAAATCAGAAACTATACTCTTTAAGGCTTGCTCACCATCAACTGAAATCCTATACTGTGCAATGCGTGGTATTTTAACACCTGGTTTCAACACAATTTTAACGGGTTCAATTTGAAAAATACCAACATCATTATCATCAACCGCCCATAAACATGCCGGAACTTTGTCCAATGCAGTCGTTAAAGGCCTTGTCAAGAATTGTGAAACAGAAGTTCGCTGAGGAGAAATTGTCAAATGCACTTCATCCGGAGAACAATGAATTACTGCATTTAATTCTTTCAACAGATTCAACCCCAACAAATGTTTGCCACAATTTGTCATCAAAAGAAATGGACATGAATCAGTGAATGGCCCCAGTGAAATCGGTACCAGCTGAGAAACCGGACTGGCCCGTGCCGTACTACAGAACCTTACAGAAATGTTGTTCTGCCCTGACAGTGGAATATCGGGAACCTGTGAATGATCAACGGAACACTTCTGTGCTCCTGAATCTATCAAAAATAGATGCTTCCTTTTCCCCAATTTCATTTCATTGTAGGGCCCTTTCTGATCGACGGGAATAGGTACTGGTTCCAGACTCTGCTTCGGGCTGTCCTAACGGAACAGTATATCATCAAATGCAAGATCCTCAGAAAGATAGACAGCCGAAGGATTATCAAAAATGTTCCTATTATCAACACTATGTTGCTGACTATCTTGTGAAAATGACTGTTGATTCTTAGTGAACTGACTTCTGCCAGGACCCACTATCCCAGGACGGCCTCTGGGCCCTCTACCCATGGTACCATATGTGTTATTCGATCTCTGCTGAAGGATTGGGCATTGTGCTCGCCAATGATCCTCTTGTCTGCAATAAGCACATTGGTTAATGTGTACAGGACACATCTGCGCATTACTCTGTGGGGAAAATTTTCCTCTAAACTATGTACTCCCACCTATAGCTCCTCTTACTATCTGCTGCAACAATACTTTTGTCTTCAAGTCTCCCTTCTTTTCTAGCCTCTCTTTTTCATTATTGACCCTATTTTCATAATACTGAGCCATGTGCAATACTTCAGATTGTGATTTTACTTGCCAGGTGCTTTCAGAAGTCATCATTTGTGATTGTATCAGGCAACAATCTACGCACAAATTTGTCTACAAACAACCTTTTTCCTGACTCAGTACTCAAGTCCTGACTGCTAAAATCCGAAAACACTTGTTCGAACTGATGAAAATATTTGGTAGTGCTTTCAGATTTCCCCTGGATGCAAGTTGTGAGCTTGTCCCAAACGATTCTTCTCTCTGGAACCAAAGTCTTCGATAATGTTAATACTCTGTCTGGCAGTGTCAATATCATCTGTGGTGGTTTCTCACCAACATTCCTTTCTCCATCTATCCGTACCAAGTTAACCCATGTGTCACCCAGTCCTGCCAAATCATCTACAGTTCTAATCTGTTTCCATAAATCAGCAGGTAGGATCACAGGGAACAACAAGTCTATATAACTCAACGTGAAAACTGACAAATGCAAGAGAAACTCTATTTCTTTATAAAATACTGTTGGATTTTTCTTAACATCTGGAATCGTCTGTTTAATGGTATTCACTTGCTGTCTACAAAATAGGACATGAACAAACTGTGAGACATAATGTGCTTCAATAGTAGTGGCAGCTGTGTCTGTTATGGCATTAGCTGGAATTTCCATTTTAGGAACAAATGTCGGAGGAACTTTCCTCATCGGCATCTGGGAAGTAGGCAATTCTGAACGTTTATTAAGCAACAAAGCTAAATCTAGCGACAAAGTAGTCAAAGCAGTATCAGACGAAAATGCTCTCTTGTAAATGACCATCAAATTTGTGGGACAACAAACCTTTTTCTTCATACACTCATCCTGTAGGTACTCTACCTTTACCTGTGACACTTTCCTTTGCATAGCCGGAGTATACTTACTAAATGTGTCATATACTTCAATGGGAAAAATTGAAACATCCGAAATCCATCTAAGCATGTCCCTTGTGCAAATACGCGTTTCTTCACTCATTGGTTTACAAGAAGGAAGAAATCGTTTCTGTAAATATGATGCGTCCAATCTATCGCCATACATACCATCATTCTGTAACCGATCTAACTCCCTCTTAAACTCAAAAACCCTCTCAACATGCTCATGTACTTTCTCCGCAGTGTCCCTTGAATGAGCAAAGACATTCAAATCCCTCAAACCTTGTGGGATATCCATGTCGGTCAAATCACTCCAAATTTCAGCCAAATGCATTCCCATCCCCTCTATCAAAATATTCTGTTCAGGAATACTAACTTGGTCAGAAATTGCAGGTAATGAAGCTGATTTTTCACCTTCTTCTATACATCGCTTAGCCCATGCATACAATTCTCTTTTTCTAGCCTTTGATACTGTACTACAAGTCACTACTTTTGATTCAGCACTCGCCCCTTCAATTGCTACAAGTGGAGCAGAACCACTTGGACAAGAAAATTCAGACAAATCTTGTACAACATGTAGTGGAGACACTACAGCTGGCAGTAAAGACGGAATTACGTCAACAGCAACTGTGGGTAAGGACGGATATGCAGAAGTGGGAACAACAACAGGGAGAGAAGCAGCAACTGGAGGAAGAGCAACAACGGGAGGAACAGAAATAACAACGGGAGGAGGTTCAACAGCGGGAAGAGGTAAAACAACAGAGAGAGTCACATAAGGAGGTGGTGCAGTAGCAACAGTCCTTCGCTCATTTAAAAGCTTAGCGATTAGTTCGTCTGAGGCATGAAAGTCCTGAGACTGATATATTTTCTGTACTCCAAGTTGAAAAGCCCTATCCATACTTCTAATATATTCGACTGCTTCTGTTGATCATACAATAATCGCTTTCTCTGAGTTAGGTGTTAGGGAGAATTCTCACCCAAGTGCTAAATTCCTTCTACCTTAGAGCCCTCCACTCTTTTGCTACATTTTGGGGCTTTGAACTTTTCATTTTCAATGTGTTTTACTTTTGTGTTCTTTGGTTATGGAGTTTTAAAACAACTCCAATGGCATCATCTTTTTCTGTGTGTCATACAGCACCTTCAGTGCAGTGGCACAGGGGTGTCTCTCAGATTCCCCAAGGTTTAAATACCTTCCCTGGGACTGACTATTGTCTCCCAGGGCATGTAAAGTTTAATTGACTTTACTAGTCTCTTTAAATGTACTGACCCAGCACACACTATCTTCCTATAGAGTGCTGGAAGGGTTGCCTAGCTTCCCCATGAGTCAAAATACTCACGTAACAATAGAATGTTACCCTTTCCTACTTTAAATGGCTGGTGGCAGTGGTTTAGATCAAACTACTATGATTTTTCCTGACCGCTAACAATGGTAGCTAAAAATCGGGTCAGCGATGTTTTTCAATATAGCGCCCAAGACCTATCTGTAAAACCAGACTCCGGTCATCTTTTTTTGCCATTTCATTTAGGAAAGGTCCTTCTTGTGTTTGTCTCTGTGCGCCAAACCAGGTTTGGTCCCTTTTTTCGGCGGTCTTTGGTGGGCTTCAGTGCTGAAGCCCTCCTCTGGCACCAGGGTGTCTGGGGTGGACAGGATGTGAGGGAGGTGCCCGAAACTCCCTGTGCTTAGTCTCCTAGAAGACCTGAGTGCACTCTGGCATGATTGGCTGGCTGTCTGTCCGGCAAGTACAGCCACCCTGCTGTTTGAGTGATAGCCACGCTGGAATGAATGGGAGAAAACTGTTTAAAAGCAGGTCTCTGGGACTTGGAAAGGAGAGTCGACCACTGGAACAAAAGAATCAAAGAGGAGAGGAAGGAAGAGGACTGCTGCAACTCTTGGACGACCGGGGAAGCCCTGCTGCAGGTCTGAATTGCCTGAAACTCTGACGACAGAGAAGCCCTTCAAGGTTAACTTCTTCCCATGAGTTTGGTGGTAACAGCCAACTCGCAAGCTACCTGGACACCGTCCCATTCTAGTTGAATTTTCTTCATAGTGATAGCCAGAGGGAAGGAAACCAGGGGGACTTAAAGGGACTCACACCTTGATCCAATGTCTTGCTACAGTTTTTGGCCTCTTCCCTGGGCAGTGCAGGAACCTCCCGATGTCCTCCTTCTTGTTCCCCCGACTGAAGCTCAGGAACAGCGAGATCTGCTCGAACTGCCAGGAACAACTGCCTCAGCTAAAGCTTTCTTCATTGATAAGGTACTTTGCCAACGCGGTCCGGAAATCTTTTTGGCCATCGAGAAAGTGCGTGAAACTTTCTTCAACTACAAAGGCTTGTCCTTGTCCCTGAGTAAATAAATGTATATTCTTTTACCAAGAAACCTTGAGTAAGTGTTTGCTTGAATCACTGTATTGGTTGGTCCTTTGTGTAACCTATTCTACTGCTCACTTAAACTCTTGAGATAAGTCTGTCTGCTCAGCCATCATTACCACTTTACTGTGTAGTACAGGCTTGTACCAAAGGTGAAATTGTACTTACATTTGTAGTACTAATTGCCTGTAGTGGTCCACAAGGGTACTGCAGGTGATTCTGCCTAACATTAGACATATGTCGACATGCGTGTTTCTCTTTACTCTTAAATTGCTGCATAGCTTTCTTTCTCCAAAAATGCTGCAGGCCTAGACCTTTTCTTTAACAATATAGACATTTTCAAAACTACCATGAACTGGCCACTGAAGTTGGGAAGCACGTCTAGTTTGTCTGTGCCAAATTTTGTTGAATACTATACTACTAAGGCCGTACTTACAGTACATAGTACACGCCGGCGACCCCTCTGGTGGTGCTGGTCCGCCATATTCTAAAGATTGTCTGTCTCTGCGAAGTAAACCCCTGAAACAGGCAGACAATTTCCCAGGCGTGTCAGATCACTGGTGTTACCTGGCGTCGTTTGATCTCGTGAGTGCAAATCTACAACCAAATATCAGGATACTTAGAAATCGGGGCATGACTCACTTGGTTACAAAACGCAAAGGAGGTCTGATCGGATTACAAAGTATCCTCAAGGTTGGCAATTTTAGCAAAGAGCCCGCCTCGATATGGGGACCCTCGTCAAGATGCCCTCTTGAACCGCGTCCTCACCGTTCAGGGATCGGATTGTGCAGTACTGTTGAGGTGTCGCATCTCATACAAAGGGCCCCCCTTTTTCTCACTCTCCGATCCTGGTCCGAAAGCCGCGTCCTCTTTTCAGCGAGGTGACATCAATCTTGAGGGTCCCTATCCGGATGCCATCTGAAAGACCAAAGAAATATCGAGGCATAGTACCACAAAATGAAATACACCAATCACAGGTCAAAAAGATATAAGCATCTTTTATTCTGTACAATTCAAAGCAAACAGATAGCTATCTGGCTCCCAACATCTCGCAGTGTGTACCAGCAGACACAGTGAGGGGTGAGAGAGCTGGACATGTTAACACAGGTTATTTTATACATTTCTCAAATCATTGTCCACCCCCTCTCCAAACTAATAAGTTACATGCTAGGGTTCATGCCAGTTCATATGACAAATATTACAATGTTGTACAATGGATTTAAAGTTTGCATGTGCATGAAGTTACAATAGTGGCGTTGATTCTCTGATCCATAGTAAACCTTATTTCAAGAATCGCTATAATGCAATTCAGAAAAAGCACACGATCTGAGTTTGTTCTACATTATCTCATTGTTTATATGAGGATGAGGGTTGTGAGTGCAGACAACACTTGGATTGCAGTTCATATGAGTAACAAGGTTTCTTTGCATAGAACAAACAGTCTGCTCTCGGTCAGCCTAGATGTTGACACAACTCAAAGGTCATTCGACTCGGCTGCAAGTCGAAAACACAGTGCACCATTTTAGAACACAAGACAAAAGTTGAAATAAAAATGGAGGACGATTCTTAAAATGGCGGTGAAGTTGAACAAATAGCAAAACATTTCAGACGGGGGTTTTTCCGTGCAACGCGAATGAGTTCAGGCCAATATTCATAACAAGGTGGTATTATAGAAATACAGTTTAACACATGGGTCCCCTTGCCACTGTGCCACTATTAACTTTGGTAGCATTTTCAGAACTCTGCTGAGACCACGCAACCTGCATTATGCCATCTGTCACAGTGGGAAAGTCCAACTGCATAGTTCATGATGCCCTGTTGAAGCCATACTGTGTCACTGTATGACTATTTCCTTCTGGTGGCTCCCACCCACGGGCGGGCATCCCCTATGTGCTGTCTTCACCATGTGTTTGGGTCTCAGCCTGGGTTCTATTTCTTCATTTTAAAGACTGAACATGTCAAAATATGACCTATCCCCCCCTCGCAAGGTGATCCCTTCCCCACCCTCACCCTCTCTCGCTAGTTGTTTTATTCATCAGGGGGTTTAACCTCCCCAAAACTCTCTGTTCTCTACCCATTACCCCCTTCCCAGTAGAACACACACTAACTACACACACGCAAACCCAGACACACACACACACACACACACACACACATACACACACACACACAGACATACACAGCCTCACATACAGTCACTCAACACTCCCACTCCTGTCAGCCCCTGTGCACATTTATGCAGCCCCTGTGCAGGGATGCACTCATGCAGCCTCTGCGCAACTCTGCACTTGCATGTTCTGAATACTCACAAGGCAAAGTAGGTTGGTCTTTATCTTCCACTGTAGTAATTGTTTTCAATCCCATGTTCCCTCCCTGTTGCCCTGTGGGCGCTTTGAAACAGAATTGACTTAATTCTTCCTTTTAGCATTCAGAAGCAGGAACCTGGAAAGGTGGTGTAAGCAAATGATCTAAAAGTGGTTGGTCTTGCGAGTAGCACTTCAGACTCTCCAAGGACCAATTCTCAAAACAAAAAGGCAAAGATTTTAGCTCTAGCTAAGTTCAAGGCAAAGCCAAAGACAAAGGGGAACCCAATTCCAAAAAGGGTAAGGACATGTCTATTCCTTCCACAACACAGCTAACACTGTGGTGCCTGACCAAATACCTGAAATGTAGTAGAGCAGGTGACCCCTTTCCCAGGTGACTGAGCTGCCCAATGTACTTGTTGAAGGTGTATCCTCTAGAGGAGGTTTGTCTAAGGTGAAAGATAGAGTACCATCTTTGAAGGCCTAAGAAAGCAGGCTTATTCTGAGATGGAATGTGAGCCTCCTGAATAACATAGGATGTCCAGGGATCAAAGGTGAGGGAAGGCATATAATGAGGGATGGCAGGCCCTGGTCAAAGAGAAGGAGGTTAGGTTGTGGGCCCTGAACCAAGATAGTGCCAGTGTGGTAAACATCAATGATATAGCATGATGATGAGAAGCCTGCTAAGAGGACTTCCCACTAAGTGGCACCATTAATGGGAGACAATGTGAAATGGGAGAGAGTAGAGATGAGATGAGCAGTCTGTAGATATGGGGAGGGGACAGAGAAGAGGATATTGGTGAAGACCTGTCTGGAAACTGCACTGACAAAGGTGTCTGTGATGGGTAGGCCAGGGCTGGTACTCAGGATGCCTGTTTTGTGTTTTTTTCTTCCAGACCTTGTAAGGGAGGGTAGGTGATAGTGTAGCAATCCGAGAAGATAGGAGAGATGCTAAGTGCCATCAGAGTGGCAGAGGACAGTTGAAGGAAAGAGGGGTGGCTGCACTGCACAGTCCTAGCCCAAAATCACCAGGTGGCCTAGTAGTTACAGGAGGGGCACACAAATGCAATGCAAAATGTGGGATGAAAAAGGAACAAACACACACATCTAGGTTCAATAATCCAACAGGGCACAAACATGCAATGCAAAATGTGGAGTGCAAGAAGTTACAAAGACACTCAGCTAGGTTCAAGAATCCATAGGGCACAAAAATGCAATGCAAAATGTGGGGTGCAAGACGTTACAAACACACACACCTAGGTTCAAGAATCCAACATGGCACAAACATGCAATGCAAAAAATCGGGGGTGCAAGAAGTTACACACACATGCACCTAGGTTTGAAAATCCAATACTGCACAAACCTGCAGGAAGAGGAGGAGGATTAAGTCAGGCAGAGAGTCAGAGTGAGGAAGATGTTTTGGTTCAGTTTTGATAGTGGAGGAGGCTGTGGGAGAGTTCAGCTATCACTCACTTGTCAATGTGAGGTGAAGGGGCACAAGTTACATGTTAATCTGGGCACCAGCTGCAGTAGGAGGCACTGCTCTTCATGGTTCAGGGGATCAATAGGTGGGGGCCCACCAGGCCCTCCTCAGCCCAGACAGGCACAGACAGGGGCCTTAGCTGTTGGTCTACGAGGTGGGGGCTGGCTTACTAACCTGCCAGCTTCCTACATGCCTACACGAGGGTTTGCCCAGCCAATCAGTCTTAGGGTGACAATGTCTCCAGGGGAAAACTCAAAGGCAGTCTGGTGCCGATCGGGCTGCCATCTGTGTAGCTTCAGCAGCCTGCGGTCTTAGAGAGGCTGCGGTGTGAAAATATGCTACGGTATATTGTTGCATTGATTTTCCAACAATCCACTTAAATTACAGTTGTTTTTGTTCATGTTCAGCCACCTGAGGGGATGCTGCAGATCTGTGAGTTTACTGCCCATGAAAGAGCTAATTCTGGGCTGTCAATGAGTGAGGATTGGTTCAAAACCCGAGACAGCTCCTGAACCGGAGATATGAGGAATAGCCCATAACATTAAACAATTCTCTCTAGCACATGCTGAGAGGCAGCAGCACACCCCATGCACAGAGCCAGGGGAAATGAGGATGAACATTATGAAGCACACTGCATAAGCGCACAACATCACATAAGCCTTCTTAGAAAAGGCTCAGATCCCGCTGCTGTATCACAATATGAGGAAGGGCCTGGTGGAATCTGGAGTCCAACAGTGCATCTCCCGAGGGTCTGCCAAACCTGTCCTGGATGACATAAATACCTGCTACAGTCTGATGCTCCTGTCAGTCAAATTCAGTGCTGATGAGACCAAATTTCAAATAATGGATCAAGCCTCAGATCTGCCTCCTCAAAACAGAAATGGAATACAAAAAGACCAGGACCACACTCTCCTCCTTTCAACTTGCCCCTCGAATCTGCCAACATATCATACTTTACTGATATAATTATTGTGCTTTGATCTTACCAATTATTTGTACTCCACCATAGAAGCCATGTTTGCTCCTCCTCACACTGATGCTTCTTCGTACAACTCTGTCAAAGACTTTGATCACTAAATCTGATTTGATATTACAGATATTTGTGACACACTAACCATCCTATTATTCTCATATACCCCTGCTTCATTCTACCCCTCTACCTATCTCTATCACCTTCTGGTTTTGCTCATTCCCCACAACCTCGCCACATGCATTTCCACTAACACTTTGGACTGCCAACCCCTCCTCCACCCAACGAAAATCTGTTTGCTGCACAGATTGGCAAGAAGCTTGCACCACTTACCTGCTCCCACCTCTCTGCTGTCTACAACTCCCATTCTCTTGGAATCTTCCCAGCCTGCTTAAAAGTAGCAAGTGCCCAAACAATCTTGCAGAAGCCCTCAGCTGACCCCAATAATCCTTCCAACTACTGGCCTGTTTCTTTCCTCACCCACTATTAATTCTCAAATGACTTGTTGTATGTAGGATCACCTCCTCCCAGGACAATAACAACCTCTGGGACCCTATCCTATCCCGATTTTGCAGCCATCATTCTAAATAAATGGCCTTAGCGTGTGTCTAAAGGTTTCTGACATATCTGCACTATACTCAATACTAGTTTTTCTGGACCTCTCAACTACCACTGACATGGTTGCTCAGCCCTCTCTTTTTCAAACTCTTGCTGACCATGGATTCAGGACACTGCTTTGGACTGGTCGGCTTACTAGCATTAACAGTACTCCGTCTTCATCATGTGTAATGTAGACACCTCTGATTTAACCTTCCTTCCTACTGGTTAGCATCCCCGACAGCCCCATTCTTGGCAACCAACAACTTACCCTCTAAACCAACTTCACGTATCTTCTCCTTACCCTAACACTTATTTGCAGATAACAAACCATTGTCTTCTTTCTCCCTATATTTTCCCCTGTTCTCTCTGCTTGTGTATCTGCTTGTCCCTGCGATCCATCAATGGATGGAGCTTCATTGTCTTATGTTTACCACCTTCAAGAACAAAGTGATCTATCATTCTGCTTCCTTCTCTTTCCTTTTCCCATTGCACCTAACTTGTTTTCCCCCTGCTCTAGGCATGCAACTTCGGGGGCCATTTCAATGCTGACAATAACTTCCACCACTGTATTACTTCTACCTCTACTGAAGGCACAATTAATATGAGGGAACTCTGACCCCCTATCAATTTCAATTCTACCACAATCATCATAATGACATTGGTACTCAACCCCCTGACTACGTTTCCATCCTACACCCTAGCCTTCCTTTTTACTCCTTTTCCCCACTTGAGAAAGTACTCAGTTTCACAACTCGTACCACCACAATATTCCATTCCCCATCCATCTCCCTCCTTGAAACACAGCCTCTTCTCTGGTTGTCTTTCTTAAAAAAAAAATTAAAAAAAATCTTGTTTGCAAGTATCCCCTTCTTGTCTTGAAATCCCTGCATGATCCTGCAGTCATTCTCAGTTGATAATTTCTCCTGCTTCTCTCCTACTTGCATCCTTCACTAAACTCTTCTCCCTAACATCCCATTGCCCTGACCTCCCCGTCCCTCCTCTCCCTCCTTTTGCTCAATCTCCATCTTGCCCCCACCAGTAAAACTCTCTTTATTTCCATATAAAAATGTTACTACTATCCACTCTTTCAAATCTCCACTAAAGCTCAACTTCTTAATCCAAGACGGTATACCCTCTACCTATTGCCATAAGTCTTCCCAAACCTGAATTCCCAGCACCTAATAATAGTGTACATACTGCCCTGTGCATAGCCATTCCCACTGGGCCCTCTCTGGTATCTGACTGTCATTTCCCCTGTTACTGTAACATTTATTCCAAAAACACACTGGTCAGTTGCTCCCTAAATCTTCCGCTAATGAATGGCAAATGATTTAGTATTGCCCCATTGACTGTTGATTTCCTTTTTAACACCCTGCACCCGCAATGAATATAATACAATAGGTGCAGACAGGAGGGGCCAGTGAGAGGATTCCGAAGGACACCAAAATTAATGAAATTAATGAATGAAGATGAGAAGAAAGATGGGTTATATGCCACTGCTTCAATTTTTGTAGGTCGCCCAACCAAAAGACCTTTTTTTTTGCCCGATTCTAGGCAGCTTACAAAAATTTTACAAAAAGGACATTTCCTCGCCCCCCAACCCTCAACACCACCCTCCACCCTCTCTTGGCCCATTTGTTAAAAAAAGCAGGGGGTCTCACCCTCCGAGCCCCCCTGCCTCAGCCCCCGCCACCCCTCTCCCCTCCCAAGACTCTCCCCTAATTACACAAACAAAAATACCCATTACACACACAAAAATACACAGAAACACGTACACCTAACACACACAAACACACACGCACACATGTACATAGCTGTTCTCCCTCTTGGCCACTTCCGGGACCTGTTGTGCCTGTCAACCCCTGTGCGTCGCAGAGTGGTCTTTCTAAAACAGCCTTTTTTTTCTTTCGCTTTTTTTTTTTTTTTTTTTTTAAAAAGGTTATATGACCTTATACCAAAAGATGAGCTGCCCATTGCTGGGCAATAACGGTAGCCAATAGGACTAAGTACCCCACCCTGGACAGACGGAAACCAGCAGAGGGGTTTGAAGGCTGTTGTCTTGAAACTATTTCTGTAGATGCGAGGTCACATAAACCTCAATGTTTTTGTAAGGGGCGTGTCGAAGAGATATTGGAAATTAGAGGACATTGCAGGGGTCCAGGCAGGGCTTCTTATAGAGAGAAGAAACACTAACCATGTTAAAAGAAGCCAGAACTACTAGCAAAGCTAGGTAATCCTTAAACAAAGCAGGGGCCTGGTCACATTGAGAGATTTCATGAGGCTTCTAATAAAATAAGCGTTAGAAGGGAGGCCGATTTAGTAATGACCATAAGATTTATATTTGACTTGAATAATGAAAGCAATATAATCCAGATTAGGGAAAAGTGAACAAGAGCGCCTTTAGGTAGAAAAGAACACACACGTTCTTGGGAAACGAATATTTAATCCATGTGTTGATCAAATCAATAGGCACAGTCTACCTTGTCGTGCTTTGTCCCTTCCAGGTACTACTTCTGGTTTATAAAAAGTGATTTTAAAATGATCTAGTAAAGGAAATAAATGCAATGTGCATGTGGTGTAGAGCCGGGTCTGGAGGAGAACTGTGTGCCCAGAGAGTGGTTAAGAGCATACTGATGTCCCTAAAACCAAGTCAACCTGTCAGTGACAAATCAAAGTTTCAGCCTAATTTCCTGGTGCTCAGAAGGTCACTGCTTGTAATGCTCGTGATCCGCTTCCTGCCGCATTGTATTTCATAGGACACTGGGTCTTCATAGCCAAAGAGGAGTATGCATAGAAAATTTACTGCAATTAATATTGTATTTTATTTTATTAAACATTGGTAGTATTCCAAGGCTAACAGTTGCAAGCTCCAGTGTATCTGCTCGGCCGAAGGACCTTTTGTGGTGGAAGAACGGAATTTGAAGCTGAAGAAAGAAAATGAAATGGATAATTACTTATTGAAATGTGCAATACTAGGGCTCTGACAAAAAAAAAATCCATAATCACCACTTGCTTTTTGCTAGTTGTCATCCGGGCACACAGTCCCTATCTCAATTGTACGTGGAGTTGAAAAAGTTAACTGGGCGCCATCAAGACTAATACGTGTCATATTTGTTAGAATGATTTGCATATTTTCTTCACAGGTGAATTTTGAAATGTCCAAAAACTAATCATTCATATCCTATATATATTTGGCCAATGATTTCTTATACTATACGATTATGTCAGTTTCCTCTTAATGCCAGCTACACAGAATAGATATGTTGATGATTGGTATAAGAACCATGTAATTATATAGCAAATTAGAGCATACACACCTTACTATTTGGGCCATATGTTGTCATATGATGAGATGGAGTAATGGGCTGATGACAGCATATATTATTTTTATTGTTTAATACAGTTGGTAAGCAATGAACACATGAATAATTTAAACTGGAGAATTCCTCATTTAATATAACACTGCGTATTATGATTGTACAATATAATTATAGTTATAGCTCAACAGTAAAATATGATCATAAATGATAATCACATATATAGCTGCAATAGATGGGTATTGAACAGCACACGGCATGTATGAAGACGGTCTATAGGGTGAGTAGATCTTAATTGCATGACTAGTAGAGTTATTCATTATCATAAATAGGCACAATTAGGTATTAGGGTGGTCTACCTAATGCATGGAATAAACACCCACTTTGGTAATTTGATATTTCTTGAATCCAGGATGTATTCTGCATGTAATACAGTGATGATTACAGGATCTATAATCCCAGGGGGAGGGTGCTCAATAATCTAATTGAGCTATTACTGACAGAACATCCTTGCATGAATCACTGGGCAGTGCAGATGTTCAGGTTCACCAAATCATCCTTATGTCATGAAAGAATGCACAACTATCGATTGGCCAGGGACACTTCGAGGGTAATTCATAGAAATTTGCACAAAAGTGGCGCACGCAGCTAGCGCACAGTGTCCCCGTGTGATACACTGCGCCAGCCACGTGCGAAATAATCCTTTTCATCGCACAGCGTATTCATGGATTTTAGCCTCCAAAACCAGCCGTGGCGCAGAGCGGCGCAGCGACCCTGCAGCAGTGCCACTTACGCCCCCAAGAATGCCCTCGCGCAAGGAAAAGCCTTCAAAATTCCCAAATCATCGCAAAGGGCTGCGCTAACCCTGGACCAGTTCACAGGGATGCCAAACAGCAAACGCCAAGCGGGGAACGTGTATTTCAGTGGTTCTCGGGAAGTTTCACACGCGATTGTCCTGGGTACGTGTACATCAGGGGTGCGTGGGAAGTAACACACGCAATTTCATCAGGGCACGTGTATTCCAGGGGTGCACGGGAAGTAACACAGGCAAAAACAGCAGGGTACGTGCATTTCACGGGTGCGCGGGAAGTATCACACGCGATTCCTTCAGGGTACGGTTATTCCAGGGGTGCGCGGGAAGTATCACACGCAAAAGCAGCAGGGTACATGTATTCCAGGGGTGCACGGGAAGTATCACACGCAAAAGCAGCAGGGTACGTGTATTTCAGGGGTGCGCGGGAAGTATCACACGCGATTCCATCAGGGTACGTGTATTCCAGGGGTGCGCGGGGAGCACCACACGTGAATCTCCCGTGTGGATCCTCCCAGGTGTTCCCTCTACACCCTCCACGGCCCCTGCAGGCGGCCCACACCATAGGGGACTACCCTGCACATGTCCTGCAGGCAGCCCATCCACTATGCCCATGCCCCCCAGCCAACCCACATGTCACCTTGCACTACTGCCCACCAACGCATGTCCCCCTGTACCCCCACCCCTCAGCAGCCAGGGGCAGCCTCCGCCAGGCCCCCACTCATGTCCCCCTGCACTCCCACCCCCCAGCAGTGCAGGGCACCCTCCACCAGGCCCCCACTCATGTCCAACTCATGTCTCCCAGCATCCCCACCCCCCAGCAGTGCAGGGCACCCTCCACCAGGCCCCCACTCATGTCCCCCTGCACCCCCACCCCCCCAGCAGTGCAGGGCATCCTCAACCAGGCCCCCACTCATGTCTCCCATCACCCCCACCCCCCAGCAGTGCAGGGCACCCTCCACCAGGCCCCCAATCATGTCTCCCATCACCTCCACCCCCCAGCGGTGCAGGGCACCCTCCACCTGGCCCCCACACATGTCTCCCTGCAACCCCACCCCCCAGCAGCCAGGGCACCCTCCACCAGGCCCCCACTCATGTCCAACTCATGTCCCCCTGCACCCCCACCCCCCAGCAGTCAGGGGCACCCTCCACCAGGCCCCCACACATGTCTCCCTGCACCCCCACCCCTCAGCAGCCAGGGGCAGCCTCCACCAGGCCCCCACTCATGTCCCCCTGCACTCCCACCCCCCAGCAGTGCAGGGCACCCTCCACCAGGCCCCCACTCATGTCCAACTCATGTCTCCCAGCATCCCCACCCCCCAGCAGTGCAGGGCACCCTCCACCAGGCCCCCACTCATGTCCCCCTGCACCCCCACCCCCCCAGCAGTGCAGGGCATCCTCCACCAGGCCCCCACTCATGTCTCCCATCACCCCCACCCCCCAGCAGTGCAGGGCACCCTCCACCAGGCCCCCAATCATGTCTCCCATCACCTCCACCCCCCAGCGGTGCAGGGCACCCTCCACCTGGCCCCCACACATGTCTCCCTGCAACCCCACCCCCCAGCAGCCAGGGCACCCTCCACCAGGCCCCCACTCATGTCCAACTCATGTCCCCCTGCACCCCCACCCCCCAGCAGTCAGGGGCACCCTCCACCAGGCCCCCACACATGTCTCCCTGCACCCCCACCCCCCAGCATCCAGGGGCACCCTCCACCAGGCCCCCACTCATGTCCCCCTGCACTCCCACCCCCCAGCAGTGCAGGGCACCCTCCACCAGGCCCCCACTCATGTCCAACTCATGTCCCCCTGCACCCCCACCCCCCAGCAGTCAGGGGCACCCTCCACCAGGCCCCCACACATGTCTCCCTGCACCCCCACCCCTCAGCAGCCAGGGGCAGCCTCCACCAGGCCCCCACTCATGTCCCCCTGCACTCCCACCCCCCAGCAGTGCAGGGCACCCTCCACCAGGCCCCCACTCATGTCCAACTCATGTCTCCCAGCACCCCCACCCCCCAGCAGTGCAGGGCACCCTCCACCAGGCCCCCACTCATGTCCCCCTGCACCCCCACCCCCCAGCAGTGCAGGGCACCCTCCGCCAGGCCCCCACTCATGTCTCTCGGCACCCCCACCCCCCAGCAGTGCAGGGCACCCTCCACAAGGCCCCCACTCATGTCTCCCATCACCCCCACCCCCCAGCAGTGCAGGGCACCCTCCACCAGGCCCCCACTCATGTCTCCCTGCACCCCCACCCCCCAGCATCCAGGGGCACCCTCCACCAGGCCCCCACTCATGTCCAACTCATGTCTCCCATCACCCCCACCCCCCAGCAGTGTAGGGCACCCTCCACCAGGCCCCCACTCATGTCACCCTGCACCCCCACCCCCCAGCATCCAGGGACACCCTCCACCAGGCCCCCACTCATGTCCAACTCATGTCTCCCAGCACCCCCACCCCTCAGCAGTCAGGGGCACCCTCCACCAGGCCCCCCACTCATGTCCCCCTGCACCCCCACCCCCCAGCAGCCAGGGGCACCCTCCACCAGGCACCCACTCATGTCCCCCTGCACTCCCACCCCCCAGCAGTGCAGGGCACCCTCCACCAGGCCCCCACTCATGTCCAACTCATGTCCCCCTGCACCCCCACCCCCCAGCAGTCAGGAGCAGCCTCCACCAGGCCCCCACACATTTCTCCCTGCACCCCCACCCCCCAGCAGCCAGGGGCACCCTCCACCAGGCCCCCACACATGTCTCCCTGCACCCCCACCCCCCAGCAGCCAGGGGCACCCTCCACCAGGCCCCCACTCATGTCCAACTCATGTCCCCCTGCACCCCCACCCCCAGCAGTCAGGGGCACCCTCCACCAGGCCCCCACACATGTCTCCCTGCACCCCCACCCACCAGCATCCAGGGGCACCCTCCACCAGGCCCCTACTCATGTCCAACTCATGTCTCCCAGCACCCCCACCCCCCAGCAGTGCAATGCACCCTCCACCAGGTCCCCACTCATGTCCCCCTGCACCCCCACCCCCCAGCAGTGCGCGGCACCTGACAGCAGGCCCCCACACATGTCCCCCAGCCAACACGTTATCACAATCCAGATCCCAGGCTCCTATTCCCACCCAAATCACACCCCACACCACCTCAGTCCAAACACCCAACCAAGCTTTACATCCATTCAAAATTGAAATACCCATTACATGATAGATAACAAATAAGCAGTATGCGCATGAATACAAGTTGGTCAGACCCACACAATGGCAACACATGACTGTGAAAACCCACATTGTGGCAGGCATGAAACCAATGAGAGAAGTCCACACATTGAAGTAAGAAACAAAAATGTATTACAGTGTAAATGAAGTGAATGAAATCAAAAGAAACAATAATGGCAACAAAAATCAAAATGCTGCATGTCCACCAAAATAATAAATAATGAAAATGGGAATCCAAAGTAACCGTAATGAAATTGTGTCCAAAGTCACCGTCCAACAAAGCAAATCCAAAGGGAAAGTAAAGTGAAAATCCATTGCTCCATGGTGAAAAAATAATAAAAGATGAAGGCCACAAATCCACTGTCAAACTATGTACAAAGAGCAAATCAAGGGTCCATGATCCCAACTATGTAAATGAAACCTACAATAAAACCCACCTAACTAATAACTATATACAAAAAAGTGGGGCATAGTCCAAGTGCCCCAAATTAAAAAAAATAAAATAAATCCTAACACTAATAACTATATACAATGGCAGCGGGCTAGTCCAACGGCTCACTTCTGGATGTTGCGGGCCAGGGCATCATCGAACTCCTGCTCAATGTCCCGGAGGCGGTCCTGTTCCATGGCCCTGAGGGTCCGCAGGGACGACGACATGTTCTCCTCCAAATCCCTGTGGATTGCCTCGAGGCACTCGGCCCACCTCAGGGCCCTCGGCATGGAGTTCTCCGCGCTGACCATCGTGAGCCGTGCCTCTTCTGCCCGCTGCCGCTCCGCATCTATGGCGTGGCCCAACCGCTGCCACACGGAAGACACTTCCCGTCTTGGGTCCTCCTGCCCTCCGGCCGATGTCTGCCCCTCCGATTTCAAAGGCCCCGAGCCATCGTGGCTCACACCTACAGCCTCCTGCTGCTGCTGTCCATGTGCCCTGTCCGATGGTGATTGCACATCCTCCTCCAGCTGGGGTGCAGTTGTTGATGTGGCCACCCCTGCTGGACGTCCGACTCCTGACTGTGGCACGGATCTGTTGTCCACCAGCCTGGCCGCACGGTCAGAGGCAGCTCCACAGGGCACCCAGGTGATACATGGGTGGGAAGATGGCATTGAGGACGACTGGGGCATAGGGGGTTCCGTTGAGGAGGGGTTCAGAACAAGGTCCAGGAAACGGAGGAATCCGGCCATGGTGAGCTGTCCCAGTGGGTCAACACGGTCAACGAGCCATGCGAGAAGACGTGCAGTCTCATCATGGAAAGATTGCAGGTCAGCTTGCATGGCCCGTTGACGCAACGCCACCCCACCCTGGACAGACTCAACCTGTTGCAGGATAGCCACATCCGCAGGGAGAGGAAGGCCAGTTGGTGTAAGCCAATCCCCTCCCTGAGAACGGGTCTGGAGGTAGGCATCCCTGCTGGTGCAAGATGATGCAGTGACAGGAGCAGGGACAGGATTGCACACCGGCACCTCCGCTGCGGCCTGTGCTGCCACCTGTCCCTGGTCCTGCACTGCACTACTAGCACCAGTGGAATCCCCACCTCCAGACCCCGCCTCTGTTGCTTGCATGGCCTCCCCCTCCACCAAACCCCCCACCAACCTCGATGACTCTGTGCCATCTTCCTCCGTTGGGCCCTGTGGGGTCCCAGCTGCCCCTTCTGCTGCCGAGGAGTCCAACTCCAACCTCCGCCTCCTGGACCTCCCCTCGGCAGCTGCGGCCTCGGACGCGGCACCGGACTCCTCACTCCCCGACGAGGTCACAACCTGGGAGGGGAGCCGGGCCTTGCATCTCCGGCTGGTGGTGCGACCCCTGCCGCTGTGCTCCACAGCACCTTCTCCGCCCTCTTCATCAGTTGACGCTGCAGACAGGGAGAAATAAAACACAGGCATCAGGGCACTGTATAATGGACTCATAAACACATGACAGTTGTACATGAGTGGCATTGGCAAACCTCAGACATGCCATCACAATCCCCAACACACATGTCATTTCAACTTGCACACATGAGCTATACCACAGCCATATCGCAACAGCCAGCACCATCCATACACATACAACAGCATGACCAGGCAAAGGTGAGCCAGACATCACATGTGACACAGGGAGTGCACTACACATGCACACACACCACCACACTTGCATGCATGTGTACACCTCCGCCAACTGTCGCAGTGTTCAGATCAGCATCCATGTCACACCTGCCAATCATTCTTCCACATCCTTTGCCATGCAAGCCTACACACACAAGCACCATCCATGTGTCACACATGAGAGCCCTCGCATATGTCATTGCCAATCATTCTTCCACATCCTTTGCCATGCAAGCCTACACACAAGCACCATCCATGTGTCACACATGAGAGCCCTCGCATATGTCAGCCTCACGGCCCTGTACCCCCCCCATACTTGGCCACATAAAACCACATGTGCAACCTGCACACTCCTGTACACCACCACACGCACAGCTTACAATCAGTATGCATGTACACTTACCGCTCAACTCCAGACGGGTCTGCCTCACAAGGACCTGGACGTGGAGCACTGGGCATATGCGTTCCAGGACCCTCATCTGATCTTCCGACAAGTGGCCCCGGCGCCCCTTAGCATCCACTGCTTTCAGGAGGCGCCGGGCCTTCTTGAGGGTCCTGGACCTGAAGTCCTCCCACCGTGTCTTCACATGATGGAATAGTCGGTCTGCCACCCCCTCCGCGTTGATGGCAGTCACGATGTCTGTCCAGAACCGAGTCCGTCCTTCCTTGTCGGTGCGCAACCTTCCAAAGAGGGCATCATATTGCCCCAGGACATGCTCCACCAGGACACCAACTTCGGTGGCAGTGAAGCTGGTGCCCCTCTGCCTCTCTGGCCGGGGGTTGCCACTGGTGCCAGATGTTGCAGTGCCCGACATGGCAACCCCAGAGGCAGGAGTGGGTGGGCAACTGGGTCCTGGGGCTGGGCTGTGGAGCGATGGTATCCCAGTCGGGAGTCTTCGGTTCCAGCAGGGGTGGTCACAGCAACAGCACCCCTGGCTGATGTGCAGGCAGCAAATGGCAGGACACGTGGGCAGCAGGCAGTCAGGCAGCAGATGGCAGGTGGGAGCGTGCTCGGGGATCTGGGGAGCAGTAATTCGGCCTTCTGGGCAGGAGTGTGGTCTTCCGTGTGCTTACGCATGGCCAGCTTGATACGGAGTGATTTGGCACGTGAAAATCCCGCACGTCTGCGTGTAATTCGAGGAAAGGCCCTTAGCGTGTAAGCGCGTCAGCACACATACATTAATTCATTGGCCCAAAGGCCCCTAGGTGCGTCTATGACGTCACGCGCATGGCCGTAGAGAATGTCACGTGTACAAAAAAAATACACGTCCGAGTGTCAAAGCGTGTAATTGGTGGAAATAGCCTCAGCGCGTATGCGCGTCTGTGATATGTGTATAAAACGTACGTGTAGAACACCATTTCCTTGTACGTGCTTTTCGTGGAGAGCGAGTGGGTGAAATCTGTACTTCTTGTCGGTTCACACGTGATTTACTTCACAGCGTTTCAATTTCGTACTCCCTGTTACCTCTGACAGCTTTTTCTCTTTTCCTCTTTTTCCTGGGCCTGTTTCCTCAAACAGCGTTCCCTTCTACTGTTGTCCTGTCTCCTCAGACAGCGTACAATTCTTCTTTTGGCGGGCGTGTTGCCAACGCGCACACGCACGTCTTTTTCACGCTTTTTTTCCTGGCAGACGGTGAGTCGCGCACGTATTTAACATCTTGCCCCGTGTGTCGCATACCCCTTCAGAGGTCATTCTAGGCTGCGTGTGACACGCATACGTTCATTCTTGTGTTTCTGGGTGCCACAGCGTAGTGCAGGTTTATTTTTCCACACACGTGGTCTAGGAGGGGTTGTGTGCACCTTACTTCCCTTTTTTGGGGTGCCTGTGTGTTGCTTGACCCGTCATCTTTCCCCAAGGGTGACATCCAGCCTTGCTAGAGCACTAGGGTACGATTACCATCTGGTACCCAACCCCTTTCACCCCCAATTGCCCAAGACAATAGTTCACAGCGACTCCCATACGCACAATAACATCAGTGCCATGGCTGGGAGGCGAACAAGCCGTAAGGGTGGCAAAGGTGGCCGAGCCCCAAGTGGTGGCCGTGGTGGATCCGGTAGGGGACGTGGCCGTGACTTGCAGGGTGCCCCCAGCTCCCCATGTGTGGAGGACCAGCCAGGGACACCCATGCCCCCCCCCCCTGGTTGAGGGTAACGTGGCTGACACCATCCATGATCAGCCCTTGTTGGACCAGCCCACTGTGGCACCAGACCTGGCACAGGGTGACTCCATGGCTGACTTCCAGGTCAGCAGGTCTAGGCCACGTGCGCCGGTGCACGTTGGTGTCATTAGGCCACGTGGATCAGGGGCAGCTAGGTCATCTGCTGCCCCGCATAGGCAGGCTGAGGAGGCTGCAGGGGCAGCTGCGGCTCCATCCACCCCACCTCTCACACACCCAGCCAGGACAGTGTCGGTCCTAGTCCATCCTGCTGACATTCCCCCTGACACCATCACACTTGAGCTAATGTCTGCAGCAACTCCCATGCTGAGTGTGCAATCCCACACTCCTAGTACAGAGTCCACCGGGGCTCTTGCCCCTAGTGTCCAGAGCGGCGTAGGACACTCAGGATCCCCAACACCTTCCAAGCAGAAGAGGAAGAGTGCTCGTCCAGTAGAGGCTGATGCCCCAGACACGGCTACACAGTCCAGCCCATCAAGGAAGCCCAGCTTCAATGAGGCCGAACTGAATGCACTTTTAGAGTATGTGTCCGCACATGACCACGAAATGGTGATTGTTGCAGGATCCAAGACCACACCTGCACAACGTCTGGCACACTAGCAGACCATCGCGGACATCATAAGTGCCCTTGGAATCATGAGGCGCACAGCTACTGAATGCTACAAGCGCTGGAATGACCTGAAGCGCAAGGCAAAGAATAAGCTGGCCTCAAGTCATGCCGCTACTCTAGTGACTGGAGGTGGGTCTCCAGCAGAGGACATAGAACTCACTCCACATGAGAATGTTGCTGGGACCTACGTCACGGAGAAACAGATCCAAGGCGTGGGAAAACTGGCAGATTACGAGGCATTGTCCGGTGAGTGCACATGCATGTGTGTGTCATCCATGTGCATGGTGTGTGTGTGAGGGCTTCTGTTTGGGTGCCAGGTGAGGGTGTGTGTGCCTGAGTGGTTTGGGTCACCCATGTGCCTCGTCCAATACATTCTGCGCACCAGCATTTGGGTATAGCAGTATCCCTTCTGCCAGCAGTAGACATCTAGCCCAACACCACGCCAGTTGCCCTTGAAGTGTCATCTTGCCACAACATTGTTGCTTATTTTTCTCTGTTTATTCAGGCAGATTGTTTGCATTCCACCACTTTTACTAGGCATTTCTCAGTCCTATTGTCACATGTCTGACATGGCTATGGTACAGTGGACTGACTTTGTTTCCTGGATATCATTTGTTTAGACATGTCCCTGCGCTATAGGACCATTTTGGACTGGCAGCTCCAGGTTAAACATTTGAAACGTTTCAATGAAAAAAGCAATTTCATGAGCAAACTAGACTGAATGAACAATTGGTGCCCTCCTCTCCCTCTTCACTTTATGGCTAGGGTACATGCCATCTGCGTGATGGCATGTGTATTTGACCTGCCAATCACAGGCCAATGTGTGATGCCACTGCTAGGCAGCATGCAGCAAATGTGTTCATCTTCCATCTTGGTGTCATCAATGTGTGCCATCTGCCTCCCCTTCACACGCAGTGATGGTGCATGCATGGGAGGGTTTTAGTCATGTGGGACATGTGTCAATCAAGTACTGTTTCTGTAGCTTCTCAGCCCTAATTTTGTGCCATAGTGCTAATGCCTGTTTCCATTTCTTTTCTTTTATGTCTTTGCAGGGGATGACGCACTTGATACTGCTGGGGTTGTGGAGATGGTGCAGACCCAGGAGGGGTCTCAGTGCCGACCGACCACCAGTGAGGGACATGGTGTGGTGGTGGGTGAGAACCCACAACTGCTGCAGGTCGTGCTCTCAAAGGGTGTCTCTGGGTGCACCTCCCCCGAGCTGTATTCAGGTGTCGATTCGGATGATGAGACCTATGTGCCGTCGCAGGTGAGTGTTCCTGGGAGGGATTCTGTTCTGTCTGACCCACCTGTACCAGGGGTAGAACCCTCAATAGGGATGTCAGTGTTGGCAGGTACGCCTTTGGTGGTTACGGATGCAGGGCCACACTCCGCAACATCTGATCCTGTTCCTGGGCCAGCAGATCAGAGGGGGAATGCAGTCTTGCAGCCTCAGGCAGTGCCGGCACAGCAAGGTGCAGTTCGCCTTGCCCCAGACAGGTGTGGTGCCCGCCGACGTGGTGGCCGTACGCCACCTGGCAATACCGCATGGGAGCAATCCATATACGGTATGGCAACCGAACAGGCTGCATCATCAGAGATGATGGCTCAGGCCATGGATAGGGTGGCCACTTCCATTGTCCCCCCAGAAAGGCTGATGGAGCGACTACAGCAGGCAACAGACTCCATCTGTCAGTCACACAGGGAGGACATGTTGACGTCCGACAGGGACAGGCGGCCGGCACTGGTGACTCTGCGGGGAGCCATTTCCAGCGAGTCCCAAGGCCAAAGGGAAGCCCTGAGGGTGGAACTCCGTCACCTCAGGACGACTCTTGTTGAGCTTGAGGCTTCAACAAGCACAAGGACAGAACAGAAGCTGGAGTGTCTCACACGTACGCTCTCAGCTGAGATGCAGGCAACTCGTGAGGAGGTCCGGTCATCCCGTGAGTTATTGCATGGGGACCTCCGCACGATTATCCTCCAGAACCAGACCTTCCAGACCCGCATGCTTGCTGCCATGGAGGACCAGACTAGGGCTTTGCGTGGGCTGCCTCCCATAGTGCCACCACCTCCTGAGGCAGCTGCAGAGGGTGAGGAGAGCGACAGCAGCGATTCTCCCACAATAGGGTAGCCATGCAGGCCATGAGCCCATGGAGGTGTTTTTTTTTCGCAAGATCCACACAGGTGGGTTTTGGTGTGCACCCTGTCCTCAGACCTCCTGGGTGGCCTCCCCCACACCTCCCCCCGGGCCCATTAATGGCCATTTTTATTTTTTTTTATTTATTTTTTTAAACTTTTGATTTTTTGGACAGTGTGTTGCCTTGTGTGGCTCCCGTGGGCATACGCTGTATTGTGGCTGGGCACATGCAGGCTTGTCATGAATTTGGGTCAGATGCTTGGGTTTGTGTGACACACACCCCTCCTGCTTCCCGTTTCCATGGGCTTGCAAAGGGTGTGCCCAAGTGACATTGACGTACACACTGACATTGGACTCCCATTTGATGTGTGGGCAGTCTGTAGTCAATACTGTGTTTACATTCCTAGTGCATATTGTTGTTGTATTGTACACTGCATGCTGTATTGATATGTGCCTCTGCATACATCTCATCCTCCTAATTTGCAGGTCCATTTCTCATGTCTTCACAAGGCGGTCTACTTTGGAACTGGAGACCATGTTGTAAGCAGTGCACCTATACTTTTGCGTGACGCTAACACTGTATACTTGGAAGTGTTCGGAGTGCTGGCATTATCAGGTAGTAAGGCTACCAATTTTTTAAGTCCGTACTGTCATGTTTAAGGTAGGTTGGAGGTTGTGTAGGTGATTGGTATTCTTGGTAAGTATTTGGTAATGTGTGTTGTAGGTCCTGCATTACTGTGAACATTTCATGTGTGGCCAGTTTCCATTAGGGACACTGTAGTTGGTAACACTTGGGGCATGTTGTGGGGATTCATTTGTTTGCTCTCACATTGCATGACATGCCATGGTGTGTTGTGTGGCCGTGCCGGGGAGGGATTGGGTGACATGGAACTGTTCTCATGTAGTATTTTGCAAGTGGGTATTCATTTCTGTTGCCTGGAAGTGTGTCTTTTGATGACGCTGCATTGGTGGTGTTTGTGTAGGTAGGGATGCACACATTGTGACACTTCCACATGAACAATCTCAGGCTGATATGGTTCTGACAGTTGACTGTCCCTTTGTTTGTCATAATTGTCAGGTCAAGTCATCATTGATTATCAGATGGTATGTGCCAGGGCTGTGTGCACTCCACAGGGGTGTGATTTCTATGTGAAGTAATTAGCCACCAGCTGCATACGGGCTGCCTCACCCCGTGCCCTTTCCCCTCCCATGCGCAGCGGGCGTGCATGTGGTTGGGGATGTGGGGGCACCACCATGTCCACAGCCAGGCCCCGGCGTGTTGCAACATTGTGCAGGACACATGCTGCCACTATGATCCTGCACACTACTGGGGGCGCATATAACAGCTGCCCGCCAGAACGGTCAAGGGAGCGAAAGCGTGACTTGAGCACTCCGAATGTGCGCTTCACTATGCCCCGGGTTGCAATATGGGCTGTGTTGTATCTTACCTCGGGAGGCGTGATGGGGTTCCGAATTGGCGTCATCATGTGGGTGCTCAGAGGGTAGGCACTGTCCCCTGGTGAGGAGGTGATGGGTATCATTAGTGGGGTAGTGACATGACTCTGCATCTGACATGCATGCATGTGCAGTGGCATTCATACTCACCAAGCAGCCATGTATCGCCATGCCGCCCACCTTCTAGGTCCCGGCTTAGGGTAGACATTCGGTAAATGAAGCTGTTGTGGGTGGACCCTGGATAGTTGGCATATACTGAGGTGATGATTCCCTTGGCATTACATACTACCTGCACGTTGATGGAATGCCAGTGCTTGCAGTTCCTATAGATGTGCTCAGATGCCCTAGGGGGACGTAGTGCCACATGGGTGCAGTCAATGGCACCTAGCACTTTGGGGAATTGTGCCACACCATAGAAATCCAGGGCAGCAGCCTGCCTTTCTGCAGGTGTCCTGGGAAGGTATATGTGCCTGCGGACTGATGGGCGTGCAGTGATGATGTTCAAGACCTAGTGTAGGCAGCGTGACTGCGTGGCCTGTGACACCCCACCCACTATGGCACTTGTCCGCTGAAATGATCCAGTGGCCAAGAAGTGCAGTACATTAGGGACCTTCTCCAGGGGGCTGAGTGCTTGGGAGCACAGGGTGGTTGATATGAGGTCATCCTCCCACTCACTCACCAGGTCCAGTATTATGTGAGGTGGAAAACTGTACCTCCCATACACGTGGTCATCAGGAATCCCAAAAAGGCTGGTTCTGGGTGTGAAAATTCGGGCCCTCACTATCCTCCTCCTCCTCCTTTGGTAACCCACGGTCACTGCTGCTAGGAACGGTATATTCATCCTGGCATCTGAGCTTGTTTGTTGTTTGCGCGCACTTTTATGCTGTGCGGGTCGACGTACGCCTGCTTCCTGCTGGCATACGTGTTTCCTGATTAGCACGTTTTTTTGTGCGCATGCCTTAGCCCCGTTCAATTCCATGGATACGTGTTGTTGGCGAGCGTGTAAAACTTCCCCCGCACACCTGTAATACACATACCCAAGCAAATCGCGTGTAAGAATTCCTGCGCACCCCTGTAATACACGTACACAAGCAAATTGCGTGTGAGAATTCCCGTGCAACCCTGTAATACACGTACCCAAGCAAATCGCGTGTGAGAATTCCCGTGCACCCCTGTAATACACGTACCCAAGCAAATCGCGTGTGAGAATTCCCGCGCACCCCTGTAATACACTTACACAAGCAAATCGCGTGTGAGAATTCCCGCGCACCCCTGTAATACACGTACCCAAGCAAATCGCGTGTGAGAATTCCCACACACCCCTGTAATACACGTACACAAGCAAATCGCATGTGAGAATTCCCGCACACCCCTGTAATACACGTACCCAAGCAAATCACGTATGAGAATTCCCGCGCACTCCTGTAATACACTTACACAAGCAAATCACGTGTGAGAATTCCCGCAAACCCCTGCAATACACGTACCCAGGCCAATTGCGTGTACGTGCACGTTCATCCAATTACAGGCAATGATACTCTGACATGCAGTGTTTCCACGTGTGCTCTGTCATCACGTGCTATGTGGGAAACACCCGCGCGCATCACGTCACAGACGCGCTTACTCGCTGAGGGCCTTTGGTCCAATGGAATCATGTATGCATGCTGACGCGCTTACGCGCTAAGGCCCTTTCCTCGAATTTCACGTTGACGTGCAGGATTTTCACGTGCCAATTCACTCCGTATCAAGCTGGCCACGCGTAAGCACACGGAAGACCACGCTCCTGCCCAGAAGGCCGAATTACAGCCCCCCAGAGCCCCGAGTAGCCTCCCACGAGCCATCTGCTGCTGCCTGCCTGCCTGCTGCCACTGTGCCCTGCCATTATGTGCCTGCGCCATCTGCAGGGGTCCAGTTGCTGTGTCCACCCCTGCTGGAACAGAAGACTCCCGTCTGGTATACCATCGCTCTACAGCCCAGCCCCAGGACCCAGTTGCCCACCCACTCCTGCCTCTGTGGTTGCCATGTCGGGCACTGCAACATCTGGCACCAGTGGCAACCCCCTGCCAGAGAGGCAGAGGGGCACCAGCTTCAGTGCCACCGAAGTTGGTGTCCTGGTGGAGCAAGTCCTGGGTCAGTATGATGCCCTCTTCGGATCGTCACGCGCCAACAAGGAAGGACGGGACAGGATCTGGGACGACTTGTTGGTTGACATCAAGACGGAGGGGGTGGCAACCCGCAACATCCAGAAAGTCAAGAAGCGCTGGGAGGACTTGAGGTCCAGGACCCTCTTAAAGGCCCGGCGCCTCGTGGAGGGGGGCCGGGGCCACATGAGTACCATCCAGGTGAGGGTCCTGGAACGTGTAGACCCAGTGCTCCACACCCATATCCTTTCGAGGCAGACCCATCTGGAGTTGAGCGGTAAGTGGGCAAGCATTGCTGTGTGAGACAGGGCATGTTGCAGTGTGCTGGTTGTCTGATGCTTGCCTGTATGTGTTGACATAGGCCATGTACGCATATATGTGTGCAGGGACATCATGGTCATGCATGTGAGACCAGTAATGTGTGAACCACACGGTTGGTGCATGTGTTTAAATGCAACATGGGGAGCCCTATGCGGATTGGACACATGAGAGCATGCCGGTCTCTCTTCCTGGACATGGGAGGGGTGAGGGATGGGTGCTGATGCCATGTACATGTATGGTATCCATGTCTGTGTGTCTGAGCTGCGTGTCTGTGACTTGTGAATGCCATGGATGCATGACACATGTCTGTGACAATGTACAGATTCACAGATGCAGCCTAGTTATCCTTGTATCCACTGTGTCTGGGGTGTACAAGGCCAGATGGATGAAATTACGTTGATGTGTGTGCATGTGATAGGCATGGCCCATGATGCATGTGAGTTCCATAAAAACATTGTATGTTTGGAGTTTCCCTTGGACATGTATGCAAATGTCCATAGCATGTGCCATGCCTGTTACTGCGTGTGTTTTGCCTGCACTGACCCATGTGTTGTGGAGGGACATGATGGAAGTGATCTTTGACAGTGCCACTCATCTGCTATTGCTTCCTGTCTAGGGGACCATTGAACAGTAACTTGATGCTTGTGTTTTATGTCTCCCTCTACACAGCGGCAAGTGAAGAAGAGGGCGGAGACGGCGCTGTGGAGCAAAGCGGCGGGGATGCCCCCACGGCTGCAGCGGAAGGGGTGGGTGAGCCCCCACAGGGGCTTGCAACAGCGGAAGACAGTGTGGAGCCATCCAGGTTGGTGGTTTCCACAGAGGAGGAGGAGGCCGCTACTGAGGCGCACATGGGGCCTGGTGGGGGCGTCCCTGCTGGTGCAAGTGGTGCAGTCCAGGGGCAGGGGCAGGAGGCAGCACAGGTCGCCGTGGAGGGGCCTGTGCATGTCACTGTCTCTGACACTGTGACTGCACCACCATGCACCAGCAGGGATGCTCCATCCCAGGCTCGTCCGCAGGTAGGGGGGATGTCCATGTCATCTGACTCCCCTCCACCTGCGGACGAGGGGACCCGTGGCCGTATGGAGAAGGTCCTGATTGGTGTTGCGTTGCACACGGGTGTCATTCGTGATGACGTGCATGCTTCCCGGGAGGAGCTTGCACGTCAGCACGAAAAGCACCGTGCCAACGTAGCCCAGTTGGGATCCGTCGTGGTCGGGGGTTTAATACATGTGTCGACCAATCTGGCGGCCCTCTCCTCCTCTGTGGAGACTATACGCCAGTCGTTCTCCATGCCGTCTTCCGGTCCAGATGCCACCAGGGCCCCCTGTGGACCTGCCCTGACCAACGCAGCCAGCTTGGTGGGGATCCCATCCCTGCCACAGTCGGGAGTCGGAGGTCCAGCAGGGGTGGACACCACAGCAACTGGACCCCAGCAGATGGAGGATGTGCCGGCATCATTGGGCAGGGCACGTGCACAACGGCATCAGTGGATTCCATCAGCCTGGATGCCGTCGTGCTGGCAGAGGCAGTTGCGTTGGAGGCAGCAGCGGAGTCAACGTGGGAGGCATCATGGCTCGGGGCAATCTACATCGGAGGGGCAGGCATCGGCCGGAGGGGAGGAGGACCCAGGACGGGAAGTGTCTTCCGTGTGGCAGCGGTTGGACCAGCAGATAGGTGCAGAGCGGCGGCGGGCGGAAGAGGCGCGGCTCACGATGGTCAGGGCGGAGAACTCCATGCGGAGGGCCCTGAGGCGGGCCGAGTGCCTCGAGGGAATCGCAGGGAGTTGGAGGAGGACATGTCGGCATCCCTGCGGACCCTCCGGGCCATGGAACAGGACCGCCTCCGGGGCATCGAACAGGAGTTCAATGATGCCCTGGCCCGGGACACCACGGAGTGAGCCGCTGGACTAGCCCGCCACCTTTGCACATAGTTAATTAGTGTTAGGTTTTATTTCTTTTTTTTTAATTTGGGGCACTTGGACTATGCCCCACATTTTTGTATATAGTTATTAGTTAGGTAGGTTTTATTGTAGGTTTCATTTACATCGTTGGGATCATGGATCCTGGATTTGCTCTTTGTACATAGTTTGACAGTGGATTTGTGGCCTTCATCTTTTATTATTTTTTTCACCATGGAGCAATGGATTTTCCCTTTACTTTCCCTTTGGATTTGCTTTGATGGACAGTGACTTTGGACACAATTTCTTTTCGGTTATTTTGGAGTCCCATTTTCGTTATTTATTATTTTTGTGGACATGCTGCTTTTTGATATTTGTTGCCATTATTGTTTGTTTATATTTCATTCACTTCATTTACACTGTTGTCGGGGGAAATTCTGCCGGGGTCGGCCGGGCCGTCCGCAGACCTCCGGGCAGGGAGGCCCCAACTCCTCCCGTATATCCCAAAAGAGATAGAGTATGAGACACACGCAAGAAGCAAGGTGACTCTGCTGTTTATTAGACAAAACGGCAGGGATGGGTCAAGGAGCGTACGCGTCCATCCTGACACACACACAATCGTGGGGCTCACAGGCCCTTTTTACCTTAGTATGACGCGCTACTCTGGATTGGTTACTCGAGTGGTAGGGTTAGTATAGCATGCATATAGAGAACGGTATTAGTGGTTGAGGGTTAGTCAGGTGGTATACCTGGGCTGTCCCTTCAATTTGAAACATGAAAATTGTTACATGAAGACCTCTGAGGATTGGTCAATGTTAATGGCGTCAGTGATAGGAGCCCCATGTTCTGATTGGTCCACTCGCGAGCCTCCCAGTCTGGGACTATCGCTGTTCCCAGCTCGCGGTGCACCTGTAATTTGCAACAATGTTTTAATATGGGTAGGTGTAAACAATGTGAGGATTTATTCATATGTTGGGAGGTCGACTACTCCCACTGCTGCAGATGTCCAATGAGTCTTTTAATTGTATCTGCCTGTGTCTTGAAACGTGGGATTCAGGCGTCTCCTTCCTCCTGGGCTTGGCATCTTGTCAGGTTTGGCTTTGTCACGTGAGGTTGGACCGTGTTTGAGGCAAAATTCAACACAATTAATATTGTTTTTCCTACTGTGTGCCTGGTTTATCTTGCAGGTGCGACCTTGGCGTTGGCTTGCAGCGTGCGAGATTGCAACATCGTGCCCTTGGCGGTGTGCTTTCGCCAGGCTCATTCTGCAGGGTCAGCAACCCAGTTCTTGCTCATTCAATGTTCATGGAAGCTTTTGCTTGCGGCCTACTTGGGCCTGGTGCATAGGTGGAACCGCTTGATGCAGAGCGCTTTAGGTTACGGTATCATATTGCTCTATCCTCAGTATCGTGTCTCCGTTATATTCTTCATTATGGTACATGGTTCTTAGAAGAAGCGTGAGCAAGCTTTTTTAGATAAGTTCATGATGCGTCTTGCGTTTCTGCATTTTGAGAGCCTATGTGGAAAATAATAAAGATGCACGTCCGTGAGTGTGTCTGTCGCCTACGTCATAGCACTGAATATATTCTTCATGTGGATTGGTGTGGGAGTGTCCAGTGTGCATGTTTGCACAGGTGTGCTGACCGCTGGCTAGGTCGTCATGGCATCTCTAACGACGTGTAGGTTTAGTCGAGTTGATCCGTGCCGCAGGTGTCGGCATGGACAGGGCGGGCTGCTGGGCAGGTAGATGGGCACATCCGTATGTTCCTGTACCAGGGTATTTGGTCGTCTGGTAGATAGGCAAACTCCTCTCGTGGCGGGTGTCTAGGCCGTGCTCCTCCAGGCCAGGCGCGAGAGGGGAAGGGCGGGAACCTGTTTTTCCATTCTCCCACTTCACTGTAATACATTTTTGTTTCTTACTTCAATGTGTGGACCTCTCTCATTGGTTTCATGCCTGTCAGAATGTGGGTTTTCATAGTCATGTGTTGCCATTGTGTGGGTCTGACGGACTTGTACTCATGTGCATACTGCTTATTTGTTATCTATCATGTAATGGGTATTTCCATTTTGAATGGATGTAAAGCTTGGTTGGGTGTTTGGACTGGGGTGGCGTGGGGTGGTATTTGGGTGGGCATAGGAGCCTGGGATCTGGATTGTGATGACGTGTTGGCTGGGGGACATGAGTGGGGGCCTGGTGTAGGGTGCCCCCGACTGCTGGGGGGTGGGGGTGCAGGGGGACATGAGTGGGGGCCTGGTGTAGGGTGCCCCTGACTGCTGGGGGAGGGGGTGCAGGGGGACATGAGTGGGGGCCTGGTGGAGGGTGCCCCTGGATGCTGGGGGGTGGGGGTGCTGGGAGACATGTGTGGGGGCCTGGTGGAGGGTGCCCTGCACTGATGGGGGGTGGGGGTGCTGGGAGACATGAGTGGGGGCCTGGTGGAGGGTGCCCTGCACTGCTGGGGGGTGGGGGTGATGGGAGACATGTGTGGGGGCCTGGTGGAGGGTGCCCCTGGCTGCTGGTGGGTGGGGGTGCAGGGGGACATGAGTGGGGGCCTGGTGGAGGGTGCCCCTGACTGCTGGGGGGTGTGGGTGCAGGGGGACATGAGTTGCACATGAGTGGGGGCCTGGTGGAAGGTGCCCCTGACTGCTGGGAGGTGTGGGTGCAGGGGGACATGAGTTGGACATGAGTGGGGGCCTGGTGGAGGGTGCCCCTGACTGCTAGGGTGTGGGGGTGCAGGGGGACATGAGTTGGACATGAGTGGGGGCCTGGTGGAGGCTGCCCCTGACTGCTGGGGGGTTGGGGTGCAGGGAGAAATGTGTGGGGGCCTGGTGGAGGGTGTCCCTGACTGCTGGGGGGTGGGGGTGGTGGGAGACATGTGTGGGGGCCTGGTGGAGGGTGCCCCTGACTGCTGGGAGGTGGGGGTGATGGGAGACATGTGTTGGGGCCTGGTGGAGGGTGCCCCTGGCTGCTGGTGGGTGGGGGTGCAGGGGGACATGAGTGGGGGCCTGGTGGAGGGTGTCCCTGACTGCTGGGGAGTGGGGGTGCAGGGGGACATGAGTTGGACATGAGTGGGGGCCTGGTGGAGGGCGCCCCTGACTGCTGGTGGGTGGGGGTGCTGGGAGACATGCGTTGGTGATCAGTAGTGCAAGGTGACATGTGAGTTGGCTGGGGGGCATGGCCATGGTGGATGGGCTGCCTGCGGGACATGAGCAGGGGTGCAGGGTAGTCCCCGGTGGTGTGGGCTGCCTGCAGGGGCCATGGAGGGTGTAGAGGGAACACCTGGGAGGACCCACACGGTCAATTCACATCTAGTACTACCCGGCACCCCCGAAATACACGTACCCTGCTGAAATCGCGTGTGGAACTTCCCGCGCACCCCGGAATACACGTACCCTGCAGGATTAGCGTGTGGAACTTCACACGCACCCCGGAATCCAAGTACCCTGTAGATTTAGCGTGTGGAACTTCACGCGCACCCTGGAATACACGTACCCTGCAGAATTAGCGTGTGGAACTTCGCGCATACCCCGGAATACACGGACCCAGGCAATTCGCGTGTGGGACTTCCCGCGCACCCCGGAATACACGGACCCAGGCAATTCGCGTGTGGAATTTCCCGCACACCCCGGAATACACGTACCCAGCCAATCGCGTGTGGGACTTCCCGCGCACCCCGGAATACATGTACCCAGGCAAATCGCGTGTGGGACTTTCCGCGCACCCCAGAATACACGCACACGCTATTTTTCACACAGCGGGTGTCCGTGTTTGTCGCGTACCACTTTGCACGTCATTTGTCTTAGAGGGCCACAGTATGTGACATTCATCATGGCTGTATATAGGTGCTTTTGTTGGCACACATTTTGGCGCACATTTATTTCAGGGGCAGTTACACTACCGCCTGCTTTCTTGTGGCAAACGTGTTTGGGCCTGTGCGCTGGTTTGACCGTGCGCTGGTTTGCCCTATTGGATTCCATGAATACGTGTTGTAGGCGAGCGTGTGGACGTTCCGCGCACTTTCCTCCTGTACTTCCCCGTGACGCCCACATTTTGACGAGTTGTTCCCCATTCCGAGTGTTACGCCCCGTGTTCCACCTACTTTTGTTGTGTGCGCCGCGCCGTAACTCTCAGCAGGATATACAGAAATACAAATGGGTGGCCAACGAAGGATGTTGCTGCTTGAGAGACCTAGGTCAATGAGATCCCAGGAGGATGGGTTTCCTGCTGCGAGGGGAATGTAGTGAGTAGGAATGGCCAGGGGGATTATAAATAATACCTTGCACATGTTGACACATGGGTGACAGTAAACAGTTTAAATGTACACCCTACCAAAACAGAACGTGTGCTCTGCAATGAAACCACTTCTGACGCCTCCACAATCCCTTAGCCTCATGATATGTACACTTACCCGTTACTGTACACCATGTTAAGAGACCTGGGAACTACAATTGACAACATCCCACATTTGAACCACAGGTCAAATCCATCATCAGAAAGCGCTTCTTTTAACTTGACACCCTACGCTGGATCATACCTTGCTTAACCTTCAACCGTATTCGATACGTGAGGGGCCCGAGAATGTGCTAAGGCAATCCTAGCAAAGATGCAGGCTTAAAAACCTGCATTGTCTATTTTTAGTACTGCAAGTAAGTTCCCAAATTGTAACTCTGGGACAGCAAGGCCGATTCCAGAAGATGCCCCAGCTCAAGATTAGGATGAGTGAGAAGATGAATGTTGCTGGTAAGAAATGGCTGCGTAGTGGGGGACATTTTGACGAGTTGTTCCCCATTCCGAGTGTTACGCCCCGTGTTCCGCCTACTTTTGTTGTGTGCGCCGCGCTATGTGCGATTTCGCTGTGGCCGTGGCGCATGCCGATAGATATCCTGTGCGCCGGCGTGCGCCGCGCACTTATTCAGTGCACATCCGATATTTTTCTCGCGCACGGCCTTCCATGAATCGATGTGCGCTGGTTTCCCTGCGATTTTCGCACTTGCACTGCGATTTTCGCACTTTTACTGCGAATTGCACGTTTTGGCACCTCTGCGCGGGAATTTTCAGCGCACATTAATTCCATGAATCGACACCTTAATGAGGGAGAATTGAATGTGACATAGGATGGTTGGTGTCACTCGAGAGCATCAGATGGTAATAGAATTACAGAATGTTGGTGATTACTATAGGAGCAACAGCATTTTGGAAACATATGTTCTCCTTTTCTTCCTCCTCTTTATTATTTTAATTATTTCTTTCTCCGTTCTTACCCTCCCGATTTCTCCTTTCCTACCCATTGGTGCCACTATACTCTGTTATGATATCTATTTTGAACATATTATATACACATACTTTGTTGATTTGCTCAAATATTGACAATGGTATAGAATTTAGTTTACTAGTTTTGAGCCACAGGACAGCTTTGACAAAGACCAAAGGTCGAAACACGTGTCGGGTGGGGACGTTGTATAATACAGTTCAATAACGTTCATAGAATCTTACTGAAGATAGAATGTGAATGGATTGAGAGTAATCGAATATGTTGATGTGAACAAAAAAAAATGTATGAATGGAAAATAGAATATTGCATATGTGATGTATTAGTTATTTTTGCAATGGACAGTGAGAGGAAAAGCAAACTCACATTAGTATAAGATTTTTTGACAGCATAGATATTGTTGCCATTGTCAAAGTCAAGTCTTTAAGCATCATTTCAGAGACCACTATAACAAGATGTATTTATGATGTCGCGTGCATCCGCTGATTACATCCATGGCAAGAAATATATTTTGCAGCGAAATAAGCAGTCTATTGCCTATGCATAAATATGTCGCACTGTGGCATGATGATGTGGAAAATTCTAACAAGTCCAGCGATTTGCTGGTGTAAAACAATCCTTCTACAGTTCCGAGCTTGCACATGAAAATATCTCCCACCACAGCGTGTATGTCACTGTCTCTAGTTAATAGGATTTTTAGCCAGCAATTTAAGTTGTAGGCGATGCTCTTGCAATTCAGTGCACGGAATGAACATGTCCACGCCTGGGGTCAAGCACTGCTGCACCTCTATGACATTCCTATTTGATTGGAAGTGGAAAATCCATACAATGTGTTTATTTACTCATTAGCTTCCTCCTTTGCTTGAGAGAGTGTCAATTGCTTCATTGATCAACTTGATAAAGAAAATGATCTTGCAAACTTGTATCCATAAACACATTAGCCCAGCAACTCAAAGTTGTCAAGTGCTTCCTAATGCCTCTTTCTATTGTGTGGTACTGCAGGTGTGTTTCTTCTTTCTTTATTGTTCTGTTCCTTTGGCAATGGTCTAAGGGCCTCTTTACAATGATGGTGGTGTGGTAAAAAATGGTAGTAAAGTGGCTGCAATTCAGTTAGCGCCACTTTACCGCCTGATTGAGCACAGCCAGACTGCAGGTTTGAAGGTAAAGTGCGTGATGTACCTCCAGCATTTTGTAGGAGATAAATCCTCCACATTACCACACATTTCAGCCTATTTAGCATGCCTTGATACCACTGTTGGTAAATCCATTGAAAATCCTCCTTTTCCTATGGTCTCCAAAAATAGAGACCTGCACCACCTTGCCGCCACTCGTGCTACAGCGGTAATGGGACTGAATGGTGGTAACAGTAACTGGGTTTGCAGGTTATTCGGCAGATTTACCACCGGATTACCCCCGAACTCGTGATGAGGCTTTATGTTTGTGAAAAGTGCCAATCTGCCAATCCGATGCAACATCTGACCTTCCGGTGACATTTGCATTATGCTTGTCAAGCTTTGAACAACTTGAAAGGCTATTGGCAGGCGGTGTGCATTTATTTTTCACGAATATTAAAAATGTATATGAACAAATGTTGTTATTTAATAAATAAATACAGAGTAATAATGTCAACTGTTTATTAAGGTCCTTTAGCAACTCATAACAGGTAGACATGTCTAAAAATTAAATCATCAGTTTTAAATTACATTAATGTACAATTGAAACGCGTTAGACCGACATTGGCAAAGCCAACAGTTTTGGCCTTTGTGTGGCCATGGTACAGGCATTTGCCAGTCTCTGCCATAATGGTACTAGCTGGCCATAAGCGGGCAAAAGCTTTGAAAATGGCGTGACTACCTGGATATGTGATAGTCATGCCTGTATAAGGTCTATCTAATAAATCAACACAAGTAAAATCTGTTTGATTTGGCAATGCTTGTTTTAACAGGACTACAGTGCAAGGAACATATATAAATCAAGTGGCTATAAGTACACCTGGCTATGATATGTTTATTATACAAGTAGCGGATTTACGGCTGCATCTAAGCCATTAACTCTCAGTAGGATATACAGAAATACAAATGGGTGGCCAACGAAGGATGTTGCTGCTTGAGAGACCAAGGTCAATGAGATCCCAGGAGGATGGGTTTCCTGCTGCGAGGGGAATGTAGTGAGTAGGAATGGCCAGGGGGATTATAAATAATACCTTGCACATGTTGACACATGGGTGACAGTAAACAGTTTAAATGTACACCCTACCAAAACAGAACGTGTGCTCTGCAATGAAACCACTTCTGACGCCTCCACAATCCCTTAGCCTCATGATATGTACACTTACCCGTTACTGTCCACCATGTTAAGAGACCTGGGAACTACAATTGACAACATCCCACATTTGAACCACAGGTCAAATCCATCATCAGAAAGTGCTTCTTTTAACTTGACACCCTACGCTGGATCATACCTTGCTTAACCTTCAACCGTATTCAGTACGTGAGGGGCCCGAGAATGTACTAAGGCAATCCTAGCAAAGATGCAGGCTTAAAAACCTGCATTGTCTATTTTTAGTACTGCAAGTAAGTTCCCAAATTGTCACTCTGGGACAGCAAGGCCGATTCCAGAAGATGGCCCAGCTCAAGATTAGGATGAGTGAGAAGGTGAATGTTGCTGGTAAGAAATGGCTGCGTAGTGGGGTAGATAGAATGACTGGAACAAAATATTATTATCGCTGGATCCTAGATGCAAAGGAACGTAAGGTAAGCTAAGCAGCCTTAAATAACACCCTTATGCCATATGGTTGTCCTTGTTATGCATGGCACTGTAAGACATGAAGAGGGCTTGGAGGGTTGTTATTTGGCTAGAGGGAAAGCAAATATGGAAAGCTGTGGTGTTGATTGCAGGTTGGAAGAACCTGTTACCTCAGTGCCAATCTGAAAAGGCTCTATGTTCTTTGCTGAAGGTTGTCTAGGCTGTGGGTTAGCCATGCGGGTAAAGTCCTGGTTGTGAGCAACTGATTGATGTAGTGATCGAACTGATTTGTAATAGAAGTATTATGAGGTAGGAGTCTGGTAGGCATCCTACACCTGGTGGGTCGTCTGACGTGGTGAGTGAAGTGTAAAGGTTAAATGATAAAGTGAGAAAGAGTTAGTAGGGGGTTGAAAGGATGGGATGAGTTTGTGGGTAAAGGTTGACATTTTCTGGGTTTCAGTAGTGAGTTTCACTGCTTGATTGCGGAGTGTTCCAAAATGTACATCACAGGCAGTCAGAGGACAACAAGGTATTGATGAATGATAGTCTCCTGTGGTTTGTGGTGCTTGACCGTTGGCAGTTCGGTTTCCGAGTAGGGCCTCAATGTGATTGCTAAAAGCTATTTTATTTGTGGCATGCATTGCAGGTCAACACCAAATCATGGTAGAGGTGAAGAGGAGTGTGAGAAAGTGAGAGAAAGGTCTTCGCTCAAAGTGTAATAGAGGAGGTAGCTATCACAGTACAGCCTGCTTGCAGGTAGTTGTGACACATTGTTCCTTTTCTCAGCCTGGTCCATCGTTCATGCTTAACTCTTTGTGTTCCTATTTAGTTGAAAAGCCATGTCTTGAGCTATTTTCCTTAACATAAAGTGCTTCACTTCAAGGTCAAGATGCATTAGAAGGGTAGTTTAGTAGGAAGAAAGGGAAGCTTCCTTCTCACTTTTTATTGAAATTAGAAACTGGGACTAGAATATGGTTGTTGTCCTTTAGAGTTCTGGAAGGAGTTTAATGTTGGAGTTTCCTTCTGTAGGATTTGAGCCCTTTCCATGATGGTAGTGATTGGCGACGCATAGGGTTTTGAAGTGTATCTTCTTGATGGATATTGGGCTCAAATCAGACATAGGAGACGGACACGGAGATATGCTTGCAACAGTGGATTTTTATTAAAGGAAAGACTGACTCTTCTAAGCCTACTTCTATAAAGAGTTCCCTAATCTTCAAAGAAAACAGCAAACTGGTGCTCATCCATAGCTGTTCATCTCTTCTTTGTTGATTGGCTTTCTCACCCGTTTCTCAACCCGGCATGGTGTATTTTGATTCTCAGCCTGGTGTGAGCTATGGGCCTTCTCAGTCCTGCTTTGGTTGTCAGTTTTCTCACTCTTCGTAGGGTATTTTGATTCTCACCTTGGCATGGGCTATGGGCCTTCTCAGCTGTCCTTCACTTGTCAGTTTTCTGGCCCACGTGTGGGATATTTGGATTCTCACCCCAGCATGGGCTATGAGGCTTCTCAGCCCTGCTATTGTTGTGAGTTTTCTCACTCTCTCGTGGGGTATTTGTATTTTCAGTCTGACGTTGGCTATGGTGTGGCCCCACCACCCTCCACTCATTCCTCAACCTCTGCTGAGTATCTACTTTCCAGTGGCAGTGCTTGTTGGAGAAGGCGGTCTCTCTGGCCAGTGCACTTCTGTCTTTGCTCTGGTCTTCGCGGCTGGGTGTCTTGTGTTGGTTCCTCCCATCTTGGACTGACAGGCATCAGTTCTGAGAGGGAGAGGTTCCCTTCTCTGCATGGATATACAGGACTGCCTCTCTTGCTCTCTGCCTGGCTTGCTCCTCTTGCGTCTTGGTCCAAGCATCTTTATGTTCCTGCCTGGAATGAGATGGGAGAATCAATTTGTTTTGCTCCTCATGTTAGGGCACTGAAAAATTCAGGTCAGGTACCAAGCCACCCACTTTTAAAAGGACATGTACCTTACTTTCCTGTTCAATTTCCAAATAACCATCAAACACTTGGGATTTTCTTTTATTGGAAGGCAGAGTAAAACCCTTACTTGTGGATTTCTTATCCCCTAAGGTGGGCTCACCTACACCTGACCTGACCACTAGAGAGTGTTAGTCACAGCAGGCTCACCTCCCTAGTGCCAATGAGGGTGGTTCCCCTTTGGGAGATGGGATGAATTCCCTGGATTCAACACAGTAGCCAGTGAGATTAGATAGTTACTGGTTCAGGTCACTTCATTATTAACAGTAGAATGGCCTCTGCATTTTAGACTCTTCGTAGTTTTCTCATTAGGGAATCAGGGATACCGAGATAGAGGCTATTTATTAGCTTAGAAATAGTGAGTTAATTTATTTTTAAATGCATAGCAACACTTTCATCCTGTGGGCATCTAGGGGTAAGTTGCATTACCATAGGCATACACAGTGTATTGAAGTCAATCAGAAATAGGTATACCCAGGGCTTTCCTGGTAACTCTTTGTAAAGAGAAATGTTTTCAAATGTTTGCAGAAAGCCCAGTAGGATTGTCCATCTCTCTGGACTGGAGGTAGTGCGTTCCAATTTTCTCTGCCAAGACAGGGAAGCTGGCACTGCCTGCTGTAGCCCGTCTGAATCTTGGCGTGATGCATCAGTGGGCATAGGTAGATCTGGTGGCTCTCGTAGATTGGACTTTGATGAATTTCTGGGAGAGGGGCTGAGTTAGAGAGGCACTTGTGGGTAATTCATAGCATTTTAAATGTGTAGTGCTCTTGTATCAAGAGCCAGTGAGCAGCTCTTCTCACAGGTGAGATGTGATCACGCCTTGGTATGTTTGAGGGTGGCACGGAGTGCATTGTTCTGCATCACCTGTAATTTATGGATTTTCTGCTCTGAGGTGCCTAAGAAGAGGGCTTTGCAATAGTCCAATCTCGATCCAATGGCTGCATTGGCAATGGGGATACATTTGTCAGCAGAGAGGAACAGCCTGCAGGCATTAATGATTTTCGTGATATGGGCAGCGTATGACGCAATGGCATTTACGTGACAAGTTAGTGAGAAGGAGGCATCTTGATGGATTTCTGTGGTCTTTACTGTAGAGGATACCGGGATTGAAATGCCATTGATGGTGAAGTTGATGTAGCGGTGGGTCAAGGTTTATTAGCATGGCTGGTGATGCCACAAGGAGGATCTCTGTCTTTTTGTCATCCAGGCAGAGTAGGTGGGAGAACATCCATGCCTGAATAGTGTGGTAGATTTCAAGTAGTGTGGTGGAGTTCTTAGTATAGTCACCTGAGAATGGGAGAAGGATTTGGGTGTCGTCTGCACAGTTCATGTGGGAAAAGTTACAGGAGTAGAGGAGGTCAAAGAGAGGCTTAGTGAATATGTTGTAAAGGGTGGGGGAGATGCATAAGCCTTGTGGTACTCAGCAAGAGACTAGGGAGGGGTGTTTGCATTATCTGCAAAAACTCTGATGGATCTTTTGGCCAGGAAGGAGGTGATCCAGTTGGTGGCTACCAGTGAGAAGTTGGCTGCAGTGGTAAGATGATGGCAGAGGATCTTGCGATCGACAAGATCAAATGCTGCAGAGGTCTAAAGGGGGAAGGAGCGCAGGCTTTCCTGCATCTGTGATTTCATCGAGCTGGATCTTAAGGTCTAACAGAGCTGATTCTGTACTATGACCCGAACGGATGCCAGATTGACAGGTTTCTAGGATGCATTGGGTCTCCAAGTATTGTTGGATTTGGAGGTAGACTGTTCTGTCCACATTTTTAAGTAGGAATGGGACAGGTTGTGATAGGTCAGTATTTATTAGGCATAGATGGGTCCAAGAAAGATGATTTTTAGAAGCGGCTGAACCCAAGCTTTCTTTAGACTGGCAGGGATGAGACAGGCAGAGAAGGAGGCATTCATGAATGTGGTGATGAAAGGTGTCAAGGCTTCTGAGCAGTCCTTAATGATTGTAGCCGGGCATTGATTGCCTTTGTAACTACAAGGTTTCAAGCCTTTTAGCAAGGAGGTAACTTTTGATTCAGAGACTGAGTTGAAGTGCAACGGCAAGAAGTCTTGAGGGATGGTAAGTGCAGAATTAATGGTGGAGGGTGGTAAGCTCAGGCTGGTGGAGTTTTGTTTGAATTAAATTTCTTTGTGAAGTTTAGAGATTTTGCATAGACGGAATTTCGGAGGTTGTTGCACCAGTTTCCGTCTTTGGTGAGGTTGCAGGGCAGAGCAGATGGAGATTTGAGCTCTCTAAGGTTGTTAAATAACTTGTGCATGTTTGACTTGGCATTAGCAATTCTAGTGTTATATTTTTGTTACTAGAAGGATGGCCTGTTTGTAATCTTTTGCAGCAATGAAGAAGTGGGATTTCAAGGTAGGTGAGGCAGTTTTTCTCCATTTGGTTTCTACCTCTTGTTTCTTAGTGCAGAGTACTTTGAGGTTGGGGTAAATCAAGTGTTGCAGTGAATGGTAGGTTTCGTTTTGAGAGCGCCATGGGGGCCATGTTATCACAGCATTCATGATCGTTTCATGGTAAAAGTCGGCAACAGTGATGAGGTTAGTACTTAGTGGGAGGGTGGGCTGCAGGTTGCCTACTAGAGGCATGATATTCCCTTTGGTAAGGTTTTGAGAGCTTCTCGTAATGGTTGGTGGTAAAGGTAGAGTGGTTGTGGTGGTGGGCAGGTGGTGGGGATGGCGAATAAAATAGCATGGTGGTCCGTCTACGGGGACGGCATGTTGGATGATACAGAGACTTGGCAATTGAGATCTAAACCCACCAAAAACGTACTTAACATGGTTTGGACCCTCCATCCCTTGGCCCGCATTTAACCATTAACTGAATTGAGCACAAACCTTGTTTGAACCTTTACATCAGTATTACATGAGCTGGGACTAGACTCTCTATATTCCCTTGTATTGTGGAAATCTATATTAGTCCTTCGAAAAATGCGTTTAACACCAGCAGCGAAATCCTACCTGATTTTGAACGAAAAAAGCACGGATCTGTCTGCCTTCCTGCTAAATAGTTGGGAGGAGAAACTGATGACAATACTACGTGCAGCAGATTTAAGTATGTCTCTTGTTCTACAAATTCTGCAAGTGGCGAAAGAAAAGTTCCGGCAATGGATCTGGATAACCAATTCAGACAAACGCAGTCAATTGACAGCTGTTATCGACCTTGGTACATCAATGCAAAGAGTGGGTGAACTGCCGTAGTACCTTGCCAGATTCCCCTCGTGCTATCATCGGAACGAGTTTATAAGATTACGGTTAAACCTTTATACCACTCATGAGGTACTGATGAGAAGAAAAGACCCGGCGACCAAGAGTGACATTTGTCGTTTCTGTTAGATTGATGTAGAATCGATCAAACATCTTGTAATCGAGTGTCCCAAAACTGTTGACCAACGTTCACTTCATCTTGGACGATTTGCCCCAAAAAATGGAAATATGCTTGAGTGGTGGAGTTATTTAATTTCTGGGACAAATGCTCTACTAACCTGTGCAGTCATTAACTTTATGGATATGATTCTACTAAACACTTACTGATTCAAGTTTCTACGAAGTGGGTCGACACATGCATGTTTTGTCTATTTTTGATAACTGGAATTTTGGAATTTGCAACACAGTCCAGCATGTTTTTTCTCTTATTTTCTTTTGCTTTCTGTCTTTTCCTTTCTTCTTCTTGGATGACACTCAAATGGCTGTGAAAAGATATATAGAAACTCGGAATGACAACAAAGTTTGTTTTCTTTTGTAAACTAATGTCAATAAAATAAAATTAAAAAAATAGAAATTACATATTTGTTACATATATTACTTTGGTTACTTTATCTTTGTAGTGCCCAAGCGCAATTCATCAGATCTCACAGGGATTGAGATTGTTGACTCCCACATGACACGGATCTAATATAGCAGTACTCCGATCCACTTAACCATTGAGGTAATGCAATTCTCCTTCCTTCAGGTGCCTTCACATTATTAGTGCATGTATTTAATCAGGACTCTTCCTTGAAATACAAGGTAGCAATCATTGCCTCCCCACTCATGGGTAGGAGAACTCCATTCACATGCCCTTACTGTTCTATGATATATTACTCACCCTCTGGTCATGCATTAGAATGCATTAAGGTCTAGAAATGTATAGTGTCTGCACACATTTTAAATGGATGAATCCCTCCAGAAAACAAGGGACACATGTGTGATTTCACAATGAATGATTTACCAGCCTACTGGAGCTATGTCTAACAATACCTTGTTTAATTTTCTTTGCTTTTTCTATGTGTATGACATGTTCAACAACAGTTCTACAGAGGCTTCTGAAGAAGAGGATTGTCCTAGAAACGCATCAAGCCTTCCAAAGTGGAGTCTCTGTTAACTATGATAATGTAGACAATGTACTGCTATTCTTGATTGCTTCTGCTTCAATTATCATTTATGAATAAATGGGAGACTCCTATCCCCCTTTTTACACCATTACCAGTATCTCTGCCTGATCTCAACAAGGAACATTATAATTTAATGTGTCACTTTACAAAATTCTTTGATAGAGCGCTGACATTTTTACTTTAAACAATTACGCCTCTGCTGCATATCCCCAGAGTGTGCATGGGACGGGAGGACTCCAATCTTAGGCCCTCTTCTTTTGTCCTTGTTTACTGTAGGGTTTTTGTGCCAAAACCTTCCTTTCCTCCCCTGCACCCCATGAGAAACAAATAATAATAACACCTTATTGGTGTTACCCTTAAGAATTTTCCCCTTAAAACATACCATACTCTGGTGTGCACCTACTTTTCTCCCTTGTTCGAATTGTGATCCGAAAGCCAGTCCAGTGTGCAGCCTTTAGTGGTGATCCTTTGAAAAAACCCTAGGGTGTTAAGGGAGGTGGCTACACCAGCCGCATTAGGGTCTCCTTTGTCATTAAGCCCTGATTGAAGTCACCTAATAAGATGATTTTTGAGGTCTGCTTAATGTTAGCATTGAGGACATGTAAGATATGCTCTTTGAAGGTGAGGGGCAGGCCTGTGGGGTGGTAAATGATGTACATGATGATGGTGGAGGAGTGGGGGAGTGATAATTTAAGTGCAAGCAGGTCACAGTTAGGTATTTGGGAGGAACTGAAATGTCTAATGTTAAGACTGTCTTAGGAAATTAGGGCTACCCCTCCACCTCTGGTTTTGAGGTGGTTGCTGCAGTGGATGGTGAATCCCGGTGGGATGGCTATAGAGATGGTAGGGCCAGAGGCATCATGTGGCCAAGTTTCTGTGATGGCGAGGAGGGCTAGATATTCGGAAATAATTAGATCATATTTATATATAGTGGGTGTGCTAAGACATATCTGGCATTGATCAGGGCACTGATTACGGCAGGGGCAAGAGAGGTGCTGGTGTCCGGGTGGCTAGGTACTGGTTTGCTGAATGCTGAGGAGCAGTGTGCTTGGCAAGCTGGTTGCCATTATCCTTACTGGTATGTTGGTGGTTTGGTTGTCTGGCATTCAATTCTGTTGCTCCTGCTGAGATCGGATGATGGTCTGATAGCACAGTCCATATTGCAATGGTAAGGTGTGGGCTTGGTTGTGGTATCTAGGCTCCCAGGTTGTTCTGTGGGGATTGGCAATTTGTGTTTGGCAAAGCAGGAAGTGGTGAGTGTGTGGGAGATGTTGGTTCTGCTGGTGGAACGCAGTTTGGAGATGCTATGCAAATGCTTAGCTGGAGCCAGGGTGTGTGTCTCTCAGGCATGACGGTGAAGGCTGTGCAGCACTGCCATGCTAGGGTAAAGTGCAGGAGAAGTAGGTTTGCTTGCAAGGGTGGACACAGGTGCTCTACTTGAGTACAGTGTTGTGTAGTGTGAATAAGGAATGCCGTTGCAGTCAGTGATACCGCAGTGGGGGCTGCAGTCATTAGGAATGGTGTTGGAAGGTGGTGCTGGGAGTGGGCTGACTTTTGGTGTTTTAAAAGGGTGAGGCTGTGGCTGGGTGATCTATGCATGTCTTCGTATGGCTGCAAGGACGGAGCATCTGGGATCAGTCGGGTTTGTTTGGTGGCATAGGTAATGCTGGACGGTTGACATTGGGGGAGTGTTCTGCTTGCAAGCATGGCATGTGGATCCTGGGGGGTCAGATTAGTCAGGCAAGGGGGGCAGTGTACCCACACGCAGTCTGAAGTTCCTGTGGGATGTTTCTAATGGTATTGCAACGAAAGTAGCTTTGGTGCTACCCCTTAGCCGGATGAGCCTTGTAGAATGCAAGCAAGGGAGCAAGTTGGAAGTTGGCATGATGCTAGAAGAGATAGCAGTATCAAGAGTGCAAGGGAACCTTAGAGAAAGGGATGGGAAGGATGGTTGGTGGAAGGTTGACGGTTTGACAGTCAAGTGGTCGGGCGCAAGTACAGGCAGAAATAGGGTTGAAATATATCCGGCAATAGGAAAATGTAAATACATTCATAAGATGCTGTGATATCACTCCCACGGTTCAGCGGGTGATTATTCAGCACAGTATGATCTGGTGTAGGGTGTGAAGTTGAAGGAAGCAGCTTATGATGATGGCTTTGGCCTGTGGTGCAAGTGTGGGTGTTGTCCATAGTGTCTCCCAGGTTTCCTACCATGATGACCATTAACAGGCACAGCAGACAACCATTTTGGTTCCCAGGTTTCTTACCATCATGGCCAGTAATGGGTAAGGGTCCATCTCGTTAAGGCTAAGAGATTTTGGAGGTGTTAGAAGTGGCTTTATTTCAGAGTTCTGCTTTAGTAGGGTGAGAGTTATAATGTCTGCTGTCATCCATGTGCCCACATGTACAAGGGATTATCAGTTTGTAGATTATTTAAGTGTCATACCTTTAATGGTAGTTGCTGATACCAGATTGGTTGATGAGGTCCATATGGGGATGTGAATATATGTTAAACAGAAGAGGGGAATGTGTTGTTCCTTTGTCCAAGGCACTCAGGCCAACCTTTTCCTCTTTGATAGACACTTCCCAGACCTCATCAATCTGATTTCTTCTCCTGCTGTCCCTTCTCTCCCTTCCTCGGCTTCCTTGCCTCCACCGTCTGCCTCCTCCGTGGCTATCTTTCCCTCTCCTCCTTCCTCTTCTGCCCCCCCTCAGGCTATGTATACATCTCTGCAGGGCGTACCACTGATTTGTACCCCACCCCGGAAGTCTTTTAAGGTTGGCAACCTTCTTCATATTGCCAACCTCAACTCTCAGTCAGCTGTCAATCACTCTGCTGACGTAAAGCGCCTCCTGGAAGAACTTGACCTCTTTGTCTTCGGTCTCACTGAGACATGGTTCACGGCCAGCTCTGTCACAAGCTTTGACACTCTCCTCCCTCATGGCTACAAGATCCTCTCTGCGCCCAGATCCAACCGGTCCGGAGGGGATGTAGCCTTGATCTTCCTGGTACGACTCTGAGCTTGTCACCCTTAAACGCAAGTGCAGGGTGGCTGAGAGGAAATGGCTAGCTTCTTGTGCATCCTCTGACAAACTGGCCTGCCGCCTGCTCCAAAAGCAATACCGGCTCTCTGTCTGCACTAAGAAGAAGCCCACACTCAAGACCATATCTCTGAGACATCTAACAACTTAGCCAAACTCTTTAAATTCTGAAATTAGCTCCCCAATCCTGCTGCAGTCTGCAGTCTCTACCCCTCCTGTCCCCTCACAGGACTTCTGGACATCCCTGGCTTCTCATATCATCTCAAAAACCCTCTCCTCCTCCTCCCTCTACTCTCTCCTCTACCTCTGGCCCCCCTGTAGCCACCCCTGCTCCCTCTTTCTTTGTCTTTCCTCGGTTCTACCCTGACGAGATTTCTAGACAAGTCTGATCTATGAAAGTCTTGTCAACACAGGTTCTTCCCTGTTCTTCCTAAATCATCAAGGACCACATTAACACCCTTGCTCTTGCCCTGGTTGACTTCTGCAACCACTCCTTCACCACTAGAACCTTCTGTTCCTCTCTGAAGCACTCTCTTGTGCACCCTCTTCTCAGGAAACCTCCAGCTGACCCCTCCTGCCCGGCTAACTATCGCCCGATTTCCATCACTCCTTTCCTGGGCATACTCCTGGAAAAGCTGGCCATCTCCCAGCTTAATCTTCACACTGATTCTGATGGTTGTCTCCATGACCATATGAAGCACAGAAACCACTCTCCTGAACATCCTTGAAGACCTGATCTCTAACCTTGATTCTAATCTCCCCTCTGTCCTCATCTTACTCGATCTCTCTTGTGCCTTTGACATGGTCAACCATGCCATCCTGCTCAATCGTCTCTGTGATAACCTGGGTATCACCGATCAGGCTCTGGCCTGGCTCTCCTCTCTGATCGACCCTCTCAGGTCCAACTTGGGTCCTTCCTTTTCTCTATCTCACTCTCTACCTGTGGTGTTCCCCAGGGATCTAACCTCTCTCCCTGGCTGTTCAACCAATACCTGCCACCTCTCGCCCACTGCATTGCCACTCTCTGTTCCAACTTTCAGTGCTATGCAGATGACAGCTCATATTCAGGCTCCCATCTGCCACCTCTTCTGCTTCTCTCATCTCTGACTGTCTGTCGGCTATCCAGGAGTGGTGTGCCGCCAACGATCTCTGCCTTAATGTCAGTAAGACAGAGATTTCTCCTCTTTGGCAAACCTGCACCCGCCTTTGATATGATATATTATGATATGGCAATTATAACACGCCTATACACGCGTGTTTCCTGTCACTCTCTGGCTGGCCTCTCTCATCCCACTCCCTGCTCCCACCTGTGAGGCTAAGAATCACGGGGCCATCCTCGGCTCCTCACTCTCCTTTTCTCCTCACGTCTCTGACATTTCTAAGAAGTCAAATCACCAACTGAACCTCCTCAGAGGTATTCTTTCTTTCCTCTCCTTCCCCCTTAAAGCTCACTGGCCCTAGAGCTCTTGATCTCTCTAGGGTGGACTACTGCAACAGCCTCTTTCTAAATCTGCTTGCTTCTACTCTCCGCCTTCTGCAACTCATAAAGAACAGGACTGTGAGACTTGTCCTTGGCCTCAGGCCCAGGGATCATATCTCACCAACACTGAAATCTCTGCATTGGCTCCCAGTGGCTGCGAGGATTAAGTTCAAGACCATCTGCATTGTCCACAAGGCCTTCTGGGACTGGGTCCTCAATTCCTCCAACTCTCTCTTCGTAAAAACCTTCCTACTCGAGATCTTCACTCCTCCACCTTCATCTCCCTCAGGGTCAGTCGCTTCTCCAAGCAACGAGTGGTGGTAGATCTCTTTCTTTGGCTGGGGCCTCCCTCTGCAACAGCCTCCCTGCCGCTCTGAAACTTGAGGACAACCATCTCCGGTTCTGGAAGCACCTCAAGACCTTCCCCTTTGCTACTGCTTTCTCTCTCCCTCTCCCCTGCTAATTTACTGTCTGATACTGCACTGGTAACCTGGTTACCCTCTGATGTCGGGCCCAGGTCCCTGCCCCCTGAGTTAAACACCTGCACTGCCTCCCGGCAACCCTTGCACTGAGTTCTGTATCTGTAATCCTACAGTCCCCCTACCTAGAATTTTGGACACCTGCTGTCTGCACTTACCCATGCACCTGCCACCTGCTGGCCCCACTTCTTGTTATTGTTTTGTTCCCATGTACAGCACTGCCCCCTCCACTTTTCCCTGGTACTTTCCCCCTCCTGCTCCCCTGCACTTATGCAATCTCAATGTCACTTGGCCTAGTAAGATTGTTATCTCTGTCCTCCCTCTGTTCCCACTCCCTTTTACTCATCGTACCTTGAAACACCTGAGTATAGGCGTGTTATTAATGACATATCATATCATTTCATTACGTTTTGGTTTCCTGAGTCTCGCTGGTACATCAGAACCTCCAGTTGAAGAATAGGTGAATTGCTAACCCTTATACTTTTTTTTCCAAAGCACTCATTACGAGTCCGGCGGTAGCTGTGCTGGTAAATCTGTCAGGCTGCCGCCGGACCCTTAAACAGTTACTGGCACCTGACTTGCCGGTAACACCAGGGTATTACAGCCTCGGGTGCCGGGATGTCAGGTGCTGGTAACTGTGTTTTTCCCCTTCCCATAGAGTCCCAGAGGACTCTATGAGAATGGGGACCACTGTAACATATTGCCGGTGCCGGTGTTTCAGTGAAAGTCTGCGGGCGGGTGTCATTCTGCCCGCCAGGGTAGGCCTGGAGACGGGAAGGCAACCCGCCCGTAGATTCGTAGTTTGCCGGTCCGGAAACAACAGTGCCGGTAAGCTTACTGGCACCGTTGTTTCCGGACCGGCAAACTTGTAATTGTCTTTGATACATTGTGTTATGATGTTATTATTTCAATATGTACTGGTTTGAATTTTTAAACACAAAGAAGCATTTATGTGTTTAGGTTTCGTTGTTTAAATTAGTATATGTATGTTTCCTATTTAAAAAAAATCCTTTTCATGACCCTGTGATTTATCACAGCGACTAAAATAATGTTAGATATATGTGGGCTGTTTGTTAATAAATATTCATAGCTATTAGTTGTATATTTAGGTTTATTTGGTTAAGGGTTCTATGCACAATATTGATGTGTTTAGTGTAATCAATTCGAAGTAGGCGGTTGGCAGTCTGCATGCTATCAATAACTGTGTTTTATGGTGTTTTTTCATAGAAGACAAACACATTTAAATGTGCCATTAAGGAAAAATGGTATCCTTTGTAACTTTGCCATCTTCTCTGGCATACCGCTCACACGAGTCCATGGTGTGTCTTCCCTCAATCTCTGTCTAATGCTGACATTAGACATAGAAAACGGACTGTCACGCAGAGGCCATTGAGCGTCCATTGAACACCTGAATTTAATGTCATCACTTGTTTTCTTTTTGGCTGAAAATGAGCACATGCTCAAGCCTTATTGCTATGCAAATGACAGGCAATATGGGATCTCATGATCCCTTAGCCTTCCTAATGCACCCATTTGTATCTCAGACCCATAGGTTGGGCTTCAAATGCTTGCTACTATTGTAAAATTAGCACATTTTACACACGGATTCCAATTATATTACATAGCCTACTACCTCTATGCAAATACAACGACCTCGATGGATAAACAATGCACCTTTTCATATCCAGAAAATGTGTGTGTGCGTAGGTATGTCTGTGTGTCTATATGGCATAGTCATTTCACTGTCCACTGATGGAGCGTTTCACCCTGGTGACACTATCTGCCCTGTCCCATTCCCTGAGAACGTGATGAACCAGCCTGCCGGCATGGCACCCATGGAGCATGCTATCGCTACAAAACTCTCACACTTGCCAGACATTCACCTTCAACCACTTCTCACCTAATGTACCTGTTCAAGCCACCCCCTCCCTTACCCTGGCCAGTTATTTTTGTTCAGTCCTTGCATTTTGGGCTCAATCACTTTATAGGCAGGGTTTTTAGTTTCACCTGTGCATAAAAAAATATCAGCTTCAGGTTCCAGCATGTGAGGGGCAGCTGGCATGTGGGCCAGTAATAACTAGTGTAGCTAGTTGCCTAAGACACCATCATTATTTGTACATATGATTTAATAAAGCATCCAAAAGGGGTATTAGTGAAAGTTATAAATGCATGCTGGATCTTCAAAATGACATTAATGTGAAACAATAACAGCCCACACGTGTTTTGACCCAAATGCCGGTCTTTTTCAAGGCTTCATAAAACGTAGAATAAACACCAATGTCAACCCACAAAAAATCACCCAAAATGTGAATCCAAGAAAGAACACACCAATTCCTGTGAAATCAGACATTCAAGATAATCAGTATAATAGCCACAATCCACAGCTACAAGCCTGTTGAGCAATGAAATCAAACATTATCAAAGGCATCTCTGTTATGAAAATGCTTCCTGGTTTCCTTGGTGGGGTGATGAGGTGGCATATGCCATCTGCATTTTTCCCTGCTGAGCGGTGGCTAGTGAGCAGGAGTGGAAGATATTATGACCGTGGTCAGTAGATGGGGGAGTTGTGTGCACAGATGGATGTTACTTTGGTGTGTATAGATCTTGTTTTGCTATGTGTATGGCGATGATTTTACTTATTGCATTAGTTGTTGAATATGCCACAATGCATTCTGGGATACTCAGAAAAACACATAATCTCCTTTTGCTTCAGCTCCTACCATTAGGAAACTTTAGAAACAGGCAAAATGGTGGCACTGAATCTTATTTACACATGTAAACGTTGAAAACGTGGAAAATCTAGACATGCACTTGGCTCTTTGTAGAAGTGTCCTTGCCTTTGTTTCATATTTTTCTGCTGGTGGTTCATTGGTCCCACACAGAGCGTTGGCGCTAACGCTATGCCACCGGACGGATGTGTTATACAACACACTTTGCTCATTCATATGTCTCTTGCATTATGAAGCGCTCCGTAGAACATTCGTTGATCCTAGAGTTAAGGTCCAGTTAAGGTCCAGTGAAGTAGAGTTTATCTTGATATAATGCCTTAGAAAGAGGAGTCAGATTCTAAGCTTGTCTGTGCGGCAGAGCGCTTTCTTCACTGGTGCACGTTTCACCAGGATGTGGACATTGACATGAATGCCCACATCCTCCTAGAGCCGGTGATAAAAGTATTCAGAAACTAGAGTGGGAGGTCTCTCTGCCCAGTGACTTATTTCGCTGCTTCTACCAGAAACGTGTCGGCAGGCCCCGTAATAGAGGATGATGTATCTGGGATACTCAGAAAAACACATAATCAAGGGGCTAGCTTATCTCCAATGCTTTTCAACATATATATGCGCACTTTGTGTAGCCTTCTGGTGAAAGCCGGAGTGTCATTTACAAATTACGCAGATGACACCCAACTCATATTGGAGTTGGGGGGTAGGAATCATGCCACGGACAGTGAAGTGCTCACCAGGGTTTACAAGTTAATTGACGACTGGATGCAGGCAAACTGGATGTGCCTGAACGACACTAAAACCGAACTGATGTTGTTTGGCTCCAGTCGTCAGTTGGAAAAACTAGGGGCAGAGTACAATTTTTCCAAATTAAAAACGCCACTATCCAGGTGGTTCCCAAGGTGAAGACTCTGGGTATGATGGTCGATTCAGTGGTCGACTCTCACGCCCAAACTAATTTCCTCCAAAAAAACTCAGCATACTATCTCAGGCTTATGAAAGCAATGAGACCACTGCTTAATGAGGAAAACAGGGCAACGATAGCCAGAGCCATTATTCTCTCACGGCTCGACTACGGGAATGCCCTGCTGTTGGGGGCCGCATCCAAGGATCTATCTAGTTGTCAGGTGATCCAGAACAATGCGGTCAAATTAGTGAAAAATCTGAAAAGGAAAGACCATGTTACTGAAGAGAGGCTTGCTCTGCACTGGCTCAGAGTAGAAGAGCGCATCAAGTTCAAAGCTCTCTGCCTGGTACACAAGTGCCTTTATGGCACAGCGCCTGCCTACTTGAAAACACATATAGTGCCCTACAACCCCAGCAGAAACCTACGCTCGGGTGGAAAATGCCTCTTGCACGTGCCCAAGTTTAAGCTAAAAACTGGGCTGGGCAGATCATTTCTTGTGCTGGCTCCTAAACTGTGGAACAGCGTCCCCGTATCCCTCAGGTCTGAAGTTAATCACTTCGCTTTTAGGAAGATGCTGAAGACACACCTCTTTAGATGAGAACTTGGGCGAAGGACATCTCTCAGGGATTTCGTTACGCTATAGCTATTTGTACTCATCGTCCGTCTCATACTTGTTGTCCGTCTTGCACTACCAGTGTTTCATGTACAAGCGCGCTGATGCCCACGGGCTACCGGCGCTATAAAAAAATTAAATACATACATACAATACAAGATAATCAGTATAATAGCCACAATCCACAGCTACAAGCATGTTGAGCAATGAAATCAAACATTATCAAAGGCATCTCTGTTATGAAAATGCTTCCTGGTTTCCTTGGTGGGGTGATGAGGTGGCATATGCCATCTGCATTTTTCCCTGCTGAGCGGTGGCTAGTGAGCAGGAGTGGAAGATATTATGACCGTGGTCAGTAGATGGGTGAGTTGTGTGCACAGATGGATGTTACTTTGGTGTGTATAGATCTTGTTTTGCTATGTGTATGGCGATGATTTTACTTATTGCATTAGTTGTTGAATATGCCACAATGCATTCTGGGATACTCAGAAAAACACATAATCTCCTTTTGCTTCAGCTCCTACCATTAGGAAACTTTAGAAACAGGCAAAATGGTGGCACTGAATCTTATTTACACATGTAAACGTTGAAAACGTGGAAAATCTAGACATGCACTTGGCTCTTTGTAGAAGTGTCCTTGCCTTTGTTTCATATTTTTCTGCTGGTGGTTCATTGGTCCCACACAGAGCGTTGGCGCTAACGCTATGCCACCGGACGGATGTGTTATACAACACACTTTGCTCATTCATATGTCTCTTGCATTATGAAGCCCTCCGTAGAACATTCGTTGATCCTAGAGTTACGGTCCAGTTAAGGTCCAGTGAAGTAGAGTTTCTCTTGATATAATGCCTTAGAAAGAGGAGTCAGATTCTAAGCTTGTCTTGTCGGCAGAGCGCTTTCTTCACTGGTGCACGTTTCACCAGGATGTGGACATTGACATGAATGCCCACATCCTCCTAGAGCCGGTGATAAAAGTATCCAGAGACTAGAGTGGGAGGTCTCTGTGCCCAGTGACTTATTTCGCTGCTTCTACCAGAAACGCGTCGGCAGGCCCCGTAATAGAGGGTGATGCGCTCATCCTTTCACCCTTGTTGCTGAAATTCCTGAAGACTTGGAATAAATATAGGTGAGAGGGAGTGTATTGACATAGCACACCACTGTTCATTTCTTCCTTACAATCTGCCTGTATACTGTCTATTTAGCATTGGGGAGACGGGTTGGGCAGAGGATGGACAAATATCCAAGAATCCGCTTTCCTATTTGCCCGTCCAATTCTTTGGACTTGCTGTTAAAGGCTGCAGAGCCGAAGAATGTGAACACAGTTCCATGTGATAATGTTGCTGGTAAAAATTTGCCAGGTAGGCGTCTCTTTTTTCCAGACCCGTAAAATTCTTTCCCCAAATATTGTAGGAGGGAAATGAATATATATTATTATCTCCGATCCTAGAATATTTGGAGAAAGTGTTTGATTTTCTGTAGGGCACATTTTAATGGAAATTTCGCCACCTGGCGGCCATTTCCCAGTGACTTTATCACTGGATTAGTGAATACATTACTCCAGTTTTTATGGACTCCCTCAGACCAGTGTGCATGGACATGCCAAATATGATTGCGAAAAAAAGGTCTGGGAGTCAGGAAAAGTCATTGGTTTGGTGACAGTCATTGGTTCCTCCCTCTACCTTCACAACCCCATTGACCTCCCTGGTTTGATTCCAATGGCAATGAGGTCATGAAGGCAAGCAGGCCGTAGGAGTCCAGGAAATTCCCGGCTGCTCTGACTCGGCCTTATATACTGATTGTGTATAATGCGGCCCAGCCTGGCATCACTATGCTATATGGGCAGAATGACAGTTTGGCACGGTATAAGCACTAGGGCAAATCTGTTACTACACTAACTGGGCATGATGAATTGTGACTCTTAGATAGAGATATTTTGGGACAAAACATGGCATTTTGATTGACCTATACCACCAACCGATCCCAAAATATGTCCACCGTCCGTAGCTGATTGCAAAAGACTGAGAAAGGAAAATGACGTAGCCATAGCAACATCCATAGACAGGGGAAACCACAACTTGGCGTCTTTGCTAACTTCACAGAGCCGACGAGCAGACAAAGATCTAGTGACTTTGCAGGTAAGCCCTAGCCCCAGACGACCCCTAGCAGCGCTAACGTAATTAGCTATTAGGTGAGACGGACGTCCTAAGAACAATATATCAATAATATAAGATGCAACGTGTGCATGCGATCGATCACGCTTTACACGTAGCACGGGAAAGAAATATAAATAACAACCAATCGAGACATCTAAAGGGACTCGGACAAACAACAGAGGCAATTAAATCATGAAACTAAAAAGATATACGAGATTTTAGCTATCCGGGGCATATAAGTTACATCAGCCTCCTATTTTTGCAATCGGAAGGATTAACATGTTTAAATAACACGTAATAACTACCGTGAAAGCATATAGATGGAATAATGTACTTGACAGATTTTTCTGAACAACTCACCAAATCTAATATCAAGTACTGTTATGTTTTAAGAGGGATTAAACCCGGGACATAAGATAAACACGACAAAGAAAGAAATATTAAGAAAATAAATGGTAAGAGGAGGCTAACTTACTCTGAATCTCTTACAATTAAGAAGGATACTGAGAGTTTTGCCAAAAGCACTGTTTACTTTAGAAATAAAGTCCTGAAGAGGTTTTCATTATGAATATACATGCAACAGACGTTAAGAATGACATTAGAAGGCGAGTGATACGGATGAATACAAATAAACTCAAAGGGATTGTATACCTTTAGCGAACAACAGGGAATTAAGGGAATAACTTAAAAGGGAAATGTATCAGAGCAATATGGAAGATCTATCATCTTTATGAATATATGATACCACCCAGGCAACGTTCTCAATGGATGAAGTATTATTTGTAACAAAGGCAGACCAGTATTTTGTTTACAGGTCAACAGAGACTTTGATTCTGATGTGTTCTTATTTTTCTCTCTTACCATTTTTTCTCTCTCTCAATTGACCCTAACTCATTGCTAGTAGAGGAGCAGAGGTTCAGAAGGCCAGCCTCGTTTCTTGGAACAGGGTAACCTCTGGACAAGCCAGACCAATCAGGGTAGCGATGGCGGCGGTCAAGACTAAGTCTCAAGAGGGGTGAGGGCGACTGAAAGACCTCAATGAGCACACAAAGCAAGGACACTTACAAATTACTCCAGACAGGTGTTATATTAAACATATAGACACATTTATTACAAGGCCTTTGTAACATCGACCATAGCAAAGAATCACAATAATACTGAAGTAAACCAACACATCACAATCAATACAATATATATACAAGACCCAGGGGTCTAAGCAGTTAAAAGCATGAAATATGTACACCAGCTAGATGGGGAGGAAAACAGGCAGTGCAAGTAATCATTAGACCCAGTTTGACATCAGAAATTCATCTAACTCAGAGGCAGTCCAAGCCCTACGAAGAGAGGAGCCTATGTTCAATAGTACATGCATGTGCGCATGCCAATGGACAAAATAGGGTCTCTTCAAGGGTCTCTGACAGTTCAGGAAGGTGGATGAGGCGATGAAGAACAAGTCCCCACTACTCAAGCAAGACCTCCACTTGCGTGCAGAGGCAGGGTGAGAGTGTGGGATGGAGCTGCTATTTTGCAACAGCGGTAGAAAAGAAATGGGTTCCTGCGCTAGGGGCCACCGGTTGGGGTATGGACTACTCACCGGTCCCCGACGCAGGCAGACCCAGACGTCGCCAGTTCAGTTCACTTTGCTGGCAGGTTCGGATGCAACAAGCAGGACGTCTCAACACTGTGTAGTTTCCGCGGTAGCAGGTTTCAGGGTCAAGGGGGTCACAAGTGCAGCGAATTTGCACAGGTCATTGCTGCAGCAGGCAACACGGTAACCGCCTTTACTCCGGTCCGGGCGCACTCATCTCACTTCAGACCTGGGAATGCCAAGTGTACGAAATTCGGTGTGAGGGTGCCGGGGACAAAGAGCAAGCAGTATACCAAGTTTCGAGGGCTTCCTCGAAACGGCGTCGGTGAAAGAGCAAACGTCCCATGTAAGCTGGTCAGCCCACTGGTTAGCCCAGGGACACTTCTGAAGAGGCTTACTTGCAGTTTTGATGAAGGAGCCGAGAATAGTTGGTCCCACTATTCAAATGGGTCAAAGCACCTTTGCAGACCTTCTAGGACGATCAGATACAGAGGGGTCTTGCAAGACGACAGCAGCCTCAGGGTGCCAAACCTTCCAGCGGGTCACCAGCGGTTCCTCGACTCGGCTTCTTGTTGCAGGATACTTGGCTCCTTATCCTTTGTTCGTCTGAACTCAGGAGATCGACATGGTAGTGGTGTTTTCAGCCTCCTCTTATCCCAAGTTCCCTTTGCACCAAAACGGAGAGGACCCAGTGGGAGATCTGCTCACAAACACTCACTCCATATGTGGACCGTTCACGGACCACGGTGGTCCCAGGCATTCAGGACACTCCAGACTCTCTGGCACCCAGGATGGGTATTGGGAACAGACGTCCCAGCCCACATCCTGCAGGCACAAACACAAGGCATGCAGAAGCCCGCAAAAGCTTTGGGTTTCGCTGGAAAGTGCATGACCAAATAAGGACTGACCCGGGTCCGTACGACCTGGGGAAGTTGAAGGGGCAAGATGGCCAAAGGACAGGACAAAGAACCTTGTGGCATGGCCATTTTAGAGCCAGCCCACCCATTCGTGCCAAACGCGGTAAGCGCGGATAACATGGCAAAAAAGGGTTCAAAACATAAGATAAATGATAGCTGCCACCAGTCCCATCCGTGGCACACCTGCACAGGTCATAATAAGTCCAGCGAGAGCTTCTAGGGCCTTTGGAATGACTACAGGCCCAAAGGTGCAGTAAAGTAAGGTACATCGCACTCTTGTAACATGTTGCACAAAAGCTGCAACATGAGTAAAGGACTAAGGGAAACAAAGTCTCCCAGTACTGAATGCCTTAAGGGCATGTCAGTTTCCCCATAAGAATTGAGCGAAAGCCCAGAGGAGTGCGGCTGAGGGCTGCGCTACTCTGGCAAAGGTTAGATCAGGGTGTAGAACAGCAGCAAAATGTTTGGGGGTTGACACATGGAGGGAAAATTACATTCAAATATGAAATCTTTCCTAACACTCGCCCTCCCCAAACTAAGGACAGGGGGAACTAATCCACCCCTGGATGAGTTTCTTGGTCAGGTCGGTCAAACATTCTTGACAACCCATCAGCATTGCTATGCTGGACACCTGGCCTATGCTCAATAGTGAAGTCAAAGCCTTGCAGACTAATGGACCACCTAAGCAACTTTGGATTCTCTCCTTTCATGTTCATTAACCACTTTAAGGACTTATGGTCAGTTTGCACAATGAAGTGGGTCCCATAGATGTAGGGCCTCAGCTTCCATAGGGCCCACATAACAGAGAAACATTCTTTCTCTACAGTGGACCATCTGAGCTCACTGTCCTTAAACTGGTGACTAATGAAGCCAATAGAGTGTTCCTTAGCCTTCTCATCTACTTGCGATAGTACAGCTTCTATCCCAGTGTCAGAGGCATCTGTCTACACAATAAAAGGTATTTGGTAATCAGTGGCCCTGAGCACAGGGGCCTGGCACAAGTAGTCTTTTAAGCCACATAAGGCCTTCTCACACTCTTCAGTCCAAGTTACCTTCTTGGGTTTCTTTGGAGTAGTGAGGGCAGTCCGAGGGGCAGCTATGGTGCCATAGTCTGCCATGAAATGTTGGTAGTACCCAGTGAGTCCTAAGAAGGCTCTCACTAGGGTCTGTGTAGTGCAGGTAGGCCAGTCTTGTACTGCTTGTACTTTACTGGGTAGAGGCTGTATCCTCCCTCCACCTACTTCATGTCCAAGGTAAACCACTGATCCTTGTCCAATCTGGCACTTACTGGCCTTTATGGTCAAGTGGGCCTTCTGAAGAGCCTGTACCACAATCCCAAGGTGTTCCACATGGTCTTCCCAGGTGGCACTGAAAACTGCTATATCATCCAGATATGCAAGAAAGAATTCGCCCATCCCATTCAACACATGATTCACAAGCCTCTGGAATGTGGCAGGTACATTCTTCAACCCAAAAGGAATTACCCTGAACTGGTAAAGGCCCTCTTGCATTCAGAAAGCTGTCTTCTCCTTGGCATGTTCTGCAAGGGCTATTTGCCAATAGCCTGCAGTGAGGTCAAACGTGCTGAGGTACTTGGAGGCGCCCAAGGTATCCACTAGCTCATCTGTTCTAGGCAAGGGGTGTGCATCTGTCTTGGCGACAGCGTTCAGAGCCCTGTAATCCACACAGAACCTCAATTCAGTAGTACCTGCTTTTGGCACCAAAACCACAGGGCTGGACCAAGGACTACTAGAGGGTTCAATCACCCCAATATCCAACATTTTGTTGACCTCTGTATTAATGTAAGACATGCTTTGTCTGACATTCTGTATCCCCTACTTTTGGTAGGTACACTGTCTCCTGTGTCTATGTTATGTTTGCACCAAGGTGTCAAACCAGGGGACTGCGAAAACAGGGGGTAAAATTGCCTAAGCAAACTTCTCACCTCGGCCTGCTGATCAGAAGTCAGGTGAGGGGCCACTCGGACACCCTCAATGGAGTTATCTGAAGGACTGCTTTGGAAAAGGTCAGGAAGAGGTTCAGACTCCTCTTCCTCAACATCTGAACCCAATAGCAGTGATGCGATTTCAACTCTTGGGATGAAAGCCTTCAGCCTATTTACAGGGAACACTTTTGGAGCCTGCCCAGGCCTTCCAAGGTCCACCAAATAGTTGACCTCACCCAGTGATTCCACCACTGTGTAAGGGCCAGACCATTTATCCTGTAAAGCCCTAGGCCATATGGGATTCATGATCAGGACTTTCTGACCAGGTGTAAAGTTAATGAGGGAAGCCTTCTGGTCATACCAATGTTTCACCAGAGCTTGACCTGACTTCAACTTGTCACTAGCCGCACCCATCAGGAATCGCATAATTTTTCTGAGCCCTAACACATAGTCTAATACGTTGGTAGTAATAGGGGGAGTGGGCATCTCCCATCCCTCCTTGACTATGGCTAAGGGTCCCAGCACAGGGTGACCAAACAGAAGTTCAAAGGGGCTGAACCCAACACCCTCTTGTGGTACCTCTCTGTAGGCAAACAGTAAGCATGGTAAAAGAAGATCCCATTTTCTTCTTTGAGGTTCTTCCAGAGCCCCAATCATACTTTTCAAGGTCCTGTTAAACCGTTCCACCAGACCATTGGTCTGGGGGTGGTATGCGGAAGAAAACGTATAGGTGACCCCACATTCCTTCCACATAGCCTGCATATACTTTGACATGAAGTTGCTGCCTCTGTCAGGCACAACTTCTTTAGGGAAGCCAACCCTAGCAAAGATGCCAAGTATAGTTTTTGCAACTGACTTGGCAGTCACAGTTTTCAATGGGATGGCCTCAGGATACCTGGTGGCATGGTCGACCAGCACCAGGATAAGCCTATTGCCTGAGGATGTTTGGGGGTCAAGGGGACCACCAATGTCTATCCCTACCCTCTCAAATGGTACCCTCACAACTGGGAGTGGTACCAAGGGAGCTTGGATTGTTGAACCACTCTTACCAGATAACTGGCAGGAGGCACATCTCCTGCAGTGACTTTCTACTTGCACTCCATCTTGGGCCAGTAGAAGTGCATGGATAACCTTTGCTTGGTCCTCTTAATACCAAGGTGACAAGCAAGGGGCACTTCATGCGCCAGCTGCAGGAAGAAGGGTCTTACAGCAAATGGGAACCACCAACCTTATGGTCTCCTTCTGTAGACGCTGTAGGCTCACTATACAGGAGCCCACCTTCCCAATAAATCCAGTGCTTCCCAGGAGGTTCACCCTCAAGCTGGAAGCAGGCCTGTCTCCTTAGGCCTTCCAGAGATGGGCACTCACGTTGGCCTTTACTGAATTCTTCCCTGTCAGACCACCTTCTACTAACAAATCGTTTAGTTCAGGATGGTCATTGGGGTCAAATATTTCAGGCATCACCACCTCCTCGTCAGGTCCAGGTGATTGACCAACTACCTCCACCTCAGTGGTAGGCGAGTTAGGGGGAATAATCTCTTTCCCTCTTTTTGGTTTTTTGACTCCTTTAGCCTTTGGTTTCCCCTTTGGCTGGACAGGGCATTGGTCTTGGCCAGAGCTGCCCTCATTTGAGACCTTGTGCAGGGTCTGTCAGCAGTATCTCCGACAAGCCCTAAAGCTCTGAGATCATTGCCCAACAAGACCTTTTCTGGGACACTCCTCTGAATGCTCACTGGAATCTTGACTGCTGTACCATTGATAGTTAGATTTACAGGTATTACTGGGAACATGAGAGGTGGGCCGTCAGCCAACTTAGTGGGCATCAAAGTAGCTGTGGCAACTTCCTCTGGGTCTACCAAGGTAGAATCCACTACAGTTCGACTGCACCCACTATCCCTAAGAGCTGGAGTATCTACTCCATTGATCAGCACACTGTCCCTAAAGTAGTGCTTGGTGTTGTCTGGAATCCTAGCATAAGCCTCTGAGACTTTAGGCTCCCAGGAACCCAGGGAAACTAAAACTACCTCATCTTCTATCCCACTGGGGAAGGAGTCTGAGGAGAAGGATGCTCCGGTAATCTCTTCTTCCTCGTAGGAGGAGAAGGCCAGATTAGCAGAGTGGACCCCCAGGGTTTTGACCTTACATCTGGGATCTCTCTTCACGTGGTCAGTTGCTCCACAAGCAAAACAAGATCCATTGGGTCTGTTCACAAAGGGAGGCTTATTATAACCAGAGTTCGGTTTCAGAGGCTGACCTCCACTACCCTGTGAGTCCTCTTGTGTCTTACCCTTATTTTTCTTTTTGTGGCCCTTTTGGGAAGGAGATTTATCAGTTTCCCCACCCTCCTTATCTTTGGACTTTTTCCCTTCCTCCTGTTTACCAGGATGAGTTTTGTCCTTATGGGACACTCGATGTGACACCCATAAATCTGCTGCGATGGCTTGCTTCTTAGGATCTATCTCCTTGGAATCGGCCAAATGCTGCTTAAGCTCAGGGGAAGAAGATGCAAAAATATGTTCCAGCATGACAAGACTTATCAGACCTTCAAAGGTAGACACCTTAAAACCTTCGACCCAGCCAGTCAAGTTTTTTAAGGATTCAGTTACATAAGATACCCAAGTACCACCTTCTTTTTTCTTATACTCTCTGAATCTTTTTAAGTATTGGGCAGGAGTCTTTCCAAACTTTAAGATGAGAGTTTGCTTCAACATTGCAAAATCTGCTCTCTCAGCTTTCGACATTTCCATAATGGCACTGCAGCCAGAATGGGGTAGTCTGCTAAGTAACCAGGCAATTTTATCAGCATTGTCAACTTGTTGAACTTCACATGCATACTCAAATGTATTCAGCCAGTCCATAATGTCATTCTTTTCCTCATACACACCCAGCAGATCTTTTGGAAACCTTGGATGAGAAGAGGCCCCAGACCCATGTCCAGGACCCTTGGATCCATTGGCAACTTGAAGCTTGGCCAGTTCCAACTGGTGATCCCTGTCTTTTTGTTTTTCTGCCTTCTCTATCTTTAGTTTGGCCATGTTGAACTCAAGCTCCTTCTGCCTAAACAGCAGCTCTTGTTTCTTGAATTCAAGTATGGCCTCCCCATCAGCACTGGCAGAGGAAACATTCGACATTACATCCCCCATGTCCTCATGGTTGCTGTGGATCAGTGCAGCAGCAGAACCATCAGTTCTACCAGTGAGAGCAGCCCCACCCCCTTCTGCACTGTCCTCGGAAGCTATAGCTCTAAGCTATAGCTCTAAGCTGAGCTTCTTGCCAGTTCATGATTCTCTGGATCATTTCTACTTTTGTGCCTTGCGAGGAAACACCTCTCTCAGCACACATCTTTCTCAATGTGTCGGATTTCAAAGCATTTAAAGTTAACAAGGTACTTGTTTCCATACTGTTAGATAGGACTATGGCCTTTTAAAAGTTATACTATGACAATTCACTATGTGTCCTGGTAGGAATAACTCGAAATGCCTTCACTTGTGCGCAACACTGGATTCCCTCAGTCCTATTCCACCGCTGTACACCAATTTGTTAAGATCGATTTCTGAACTCTGACCTGGAGGAGCAGAGGTTCAGAAGGCCAGACTAGTTTCTTGGAACAGGGTAACCTCTAGACAAGCCAGACCAATCAGGGTAGCGATGGAGGTGGTCACGACTAAGTCTCAAGAGCGGTGAGGGCGACTGAAAGACCTCAATGAGCACACTAGCAAGGTCACTTCCAAATTACTCCAGACAGGTGTTATATTAAAAATATAGACACATATATTACAAGGCCTTTGTAACATCGACCATAGCAAAGAATCACAATAATACTGAAGTAAACCAACACATCACAATCAATACAATATATATACAAGACCAAGGGATCTAAGGAGTTAAAAGCACAAAATATATAGACCACCTAGATGGGGAGGAAAACAGGCAGTGCAAGTAATCATTAGACCCTGTTTGACATCAGAAATTCACCTAACTCAGAGGCAGTCCAAGCCCTACGAAGAGAGGAGCCTATGCTCAATAGTACATGCATGTGCGTGTGCCAATGGACAAAATAGGGTCTCTTCAAGGGTCTCTGAAGGGTCTCAGGAAGGTGGATGAGGCGATGAAGAACAAGTCCCCACTACTCAAGCAAGACCTCCACTTGCGGGCAGAGGCAGGGAGAGAGTGTGGGATGGAGCTGCTATTTTACAACAGCGGTAGAAAAGAAATGGGTTCCTGCGCTAGGGGCCACTGGTTGGGGTATGGACTACTCAACGGTCCCCGACGCAGGCAGACCCAGACGTCGCCAGTTCAGTTCACTTTGCTGGCAGGTTCGGATGCGACAAGCAGGACGTCTCAACACTGTGTAGTTTCCGCGGTAGCAGGTTTCAGGGTCAAGGGGGTCACAAGTGCAGCGAACTTGCACAGGTCTTTGCTGCAGCAGGGCAACACAGTAACTGCCTTTATTCCGGTCCGGGCGCACTCATCTCACTTCAGACCTGGGAATGCCAAGTGTACGAAATTCGGTGTGAGGGTGCCGGGGACAAAGAGCAAGCTGTATACCAAGTTTCGAGGGCTTCCTCGAAACGGCAGCGGTGACAGAGCAAACATCCCATGTAAGCTGGTCAGCCCACTGTTTAGCCCAGGGACACTTCCAAAGAGGCTTACTTGCAGTTTTGATGAAGGAGCCGAGAATAGTTGCTCCCACTATTCAAATGGGTCGAAGCACCTTCGCAGACCTTCTAGGAAGATCAGATGCAGAGGGGTCTTGCAGGACGACAGCAGCCTCAGGGTGCCAAACCTTCCAGCGGGTCACCAGCAGTTCCTCGACTCGGCTTCTTGTTGCAGGATACTTGGCTCCTTATCCTTTGTTCGTCTGAACTCAGGAGATCGACATGGTAGTGGTGTTTTCAGCCTCCTCTTATCCCAAGTTCCCTTTGCGCCAAAACGGAGAGGACCCAGTGGGAGATCTGCTCACAAACACTCACTCCATACGTGGACCGTTCACGGACCACGGTGGTCCCAGGCATTCAGGACACTCCAGACTCTCTGGCACCCCGGATGGGTATTGGGAACAGACATCCCAGCCCACATCCTGGAGGCACAAACACAAGGCATGCAGAAGCCCGCAAAAGCTTTGGGTTTCGCGGGAAAGTGCATGACCAAATAAGGACTGATCCGGGTCCGTTCGACCTGGGGAAGGTGAAGGGGCAAGATGGCCAAAGGACAGGACAAAGAACCTCGTGGCATGGCCATTTTAGAGCGAGCCCACCCATTTGTGCCAAACGCGGTAAGCGCGGATAACATGGCAAAAAAGGGTTCAAAACATAAGATAAACGATAGCTGCAACCAGTCCCGTCCGTGGCACACCTGCACAGTTCATAATAAGTCCAGCAAGAGCTTCTAGGGCCTTTGGAATGACTAGAGGCCCAAAGGTGCAGTAAAGTAAGTTACATCGCACTCTTGTAACATGTTGCACAAAAGCTGAAACATGAGGAAAGGACTAAGGGAAACAAAATCTCCCAGTACTGACTGTCTTGAGGGCATGTCAGTTTCCCCATAAGAATTGAGCGAAAGCCCAGAGGAGTGCGGCTGAGGGCTGTGCCACTCTGGCAAAGGTTAGATCAGGGTGTAGAACAGCAGCAAAAAGTTTGGGGGTTGACCCATGGAGGGAAAATTACATTCAAATATTACATCTTTCCTAACACTCATCCCTCCCGGTCCCCATCCCCTCATCTCTGTGGGTTTATGATTATTAATATTTATTATTCCTTATTTTTGAACATACATCTATGTGCAATTGAATTTTTACCTTACGTTACTCTAACCGTACTACATTGTACTTATATACTGATGTAATTGTTTTTTGATGTCTGAACATGTATGACAATGGATTTTCTGTTTGTTTTTGAGATATTGCAATTAATGAAATGTAATCTACAATGAAATAGCTATTACCCTGATTTGAAAAAGGCACACAAGATGCCGAAACACGTGTCTCACAGAGGGCCACATTTTACAAAATGTACAAAATTATAAAACCAAGACACTAAGAAACAATCTATAAAACCAACAAAATAGGAAACAGAGTTCTTTTGTATAAGCAATGGTGCAAGGAATTGTGTGAACGCCTCAATCTCCTCCAGCAGTAGTGTTGGTTTGTGCAGTTGTTCATTTTATTTTTAATTTATAGGGCATATATTGGTGTTGGTCCCGTGAAGAAAGGGATTGGATAAAACAGCAAGCAAGCAGAAGTGTTTGTCATAGTTATAATGATAACAATAACCATAACAATAAAACTATTAATACTAATCATATTGACAATATCTGGTGCTTCATATAGGGCAGCATATCAGAAAGTCCAGTTTCTGAGCAGACATCGTGCGGATATTAGTATGGGATATGTTAGCCTCTGCTGGCTCATTAAATCCTTCTACCATTTTAAATCGCCTGCATGACATCGGCATCTTACACAGCCTCTTACAGGCAAATTAACTGATTTTTTTATTTTTTATTTTAATGATTTTTATTGTTTAAATATTGAGTTTGATACAGATATCGACAAGTTACAGACTTTGAATAAAACAAGAACCATAAAGAAATGACATAGTAAATGATTCTGGTCACTTGTAATAGTATTTCTATATAGCTAAATCATTTGTTAAAATCACTTACAAATATAATATGAACTATAGTAGATATAAACCGCATTAATATAACAAGTAATATAAAATTAATAGTAGCACTAGTCTGCAAAGAGTGACTTATATGTAGTGAATATAGAGATTAGGGGGGAGACGTACAGGGAGACAGACAAGAGACATATAAGAAATGAACTGATTTTGATCACTGCACCATCCATCATGAATCTATGTGATCACTGCTGCCGATTCCGATCATGGCGCGGCAAGGCAATCACATAGATCACTGTGCCCTGGCCCACTTACCTATTCCTCGGCACACTGTGAAGTCTGCGGCCATCTCCCCGCAGCCCTGTGGCATTAGTTCTTGCCCACTAACGTGGGTCTGAACTGGCGTTGCAGGGTCTTTTTGCCTTTTTTTTCTGTATTGTCCGCCGCTTCCTTCTAATGGAAGTGGGGGACACTCTGGCAACCCCGACCCCCACTACACTGACAAAATGGAGTGGGGGACAACCCCGCAACCCCGGCTCCCATTAGTCAGTGTGGTGGGGGTTGGCATTTTATTACTGCGGAAAGGGTCACCATTTATGGGGCAACATTTTAGTTATATTCCTCCAGCATGGCATTCTCCAGAATGATAAGACACACCTTCAAGCCCCAATGACCCAAGGCGATAAGCCCTTATCAGAAGTGTACAAGTTTGAACTAGAATACAGACACACATAATGCAGGAGGCTAGGTGTAGTCGGGCACACACTGCTTGGCAATTATGCTTTTTAGCAAGATGGGCATATTGTGCTGTACCAACACACAGAACCATTTTCCCAGCCATGCCCCGGTAAAAAGGGCAACAATGACCATGTAAACATACTGGTTAAAGCACCTTTAAGGACGATACTTTAGAGTGAAGGCAATATGCCTAATTTTAGCTGAGAAAAATGTCAGCATCATTCATGCCTTAGCATTACACGAACCATTACATGAAGCAGCTGCTGTCTTCTGGCATTGCCTGCAAGTTGTGCACTTAAGAGAGCTTTCATTCCTTGCTTGTTGAACCCTCAAACCAAGAAAGGCACCCTGTTGTGAAATGTAGAAATACCGCACAGAGTAGTCTTTGGGGTAGGTGGTTTCAGAATAACGCACTAGCCTTCTCGTAGGCTACATCACATTTCTGTCTTATAGCACTCTCAGCCACCTCAGAATCTCTCCATGCAGCCTTTCATTGTTTCTTGGCCTTCCCTTGGGCGATCCCCGTTCATCTTGACACTGCACTCCCCAGCGAGAGGAAGCGAAAGGGAACGAGAGAACACTCAAGAGAGACAGGGTGACGAAGACAGAACAAGAAAAGAGATTCACAGCGGGAGAGAGCAGGGGTGGAAGAGTGGGAGGCTGTGAATGTCTGAGAGACTGTGCCACAGTCTGACAAGGACAAGGACAAGTGACATTATTTTGCCACCAGCAGGCGCTAAAGTGACACCATGCCAGGCTACAAAATGTTCTTCATTTATTTTTATATTTCTTCCTCCCAAAATGGAATTCAAAATTGAAAAAATCAATTTTCAGTGATGGGTCCTGAAGTTAGACATGATATAGTCCCATTGATTATTGACCTGTGCCATGCAGTAAATGTCCTTCTTCGATCAGCCGACAAGTATCTAAAATAATGATTGTATAGTAAAGAGGATCACACCACACATTTTCTGAGGAAACAATACCAAACAAAGCAAACCACTGCCCACAGAACCCCAAAGGCTCCATGACCCTATCATTCCACCCTCCTAGGCTAACCACCAATGCCATCTACAAGCTAACCAACACTCATCTCAAACCTCATCATACCACCTTCCTTCCAACAGGTAAACGAGTGTAAAAGAGTGGTTTTGAGGATTTGTATTATTGCTCTTTTATATATGTGACCATGCAGTTTTGCATTTGTTTATTCACAAGCATAGAAGTTGTTCCTGTAGTTTGCTTGCCTTATTTAACAATGAGCATAGAAGTTGTTCCTGTAGTTTGCTTGCCTTATTTAACAATGAGCATAGAAGTTGTTCCTGTAGTTTGCTTGCCTTATTTAACAATGAGCATAGAAGTTGTTCCTGTAGTTTGCTTGCCTTATTTAACAATGAGCATAGAAGTTGTTCCTGTAGTTTGCTTGCCTTATTTAACAATGACATGTTCATAACTTGTTCTGCTCTCGGCTTGATAGTCACACTGTCTTGTGTCCAATTATCACTGTATATTCCTTGATTGTCTATCATTTACTATTGTCGATTTCACAATGTACCTATTTGATCATTGCACACATGTCTTCCTTTATCCAATCATGTTCTTCCTCTCAGCACGCGTATAGGTTCAGTGTGGGCACACAATGATCAAATGCTCGATGGTAATTATTATGACATTGGTTGTAGCCCAGTTATGCCCCATTGCTGCCTTTTCTAAAAAAGGCAAACAAAATCCATTTCACACAAGCGCTCTACAGACAGGTCATTCATCCGTTCATTCGCCCACTCATTACTTCATTCATTCATTTTCCTTTGTGCTGAGATTCAGCTGAGATGGGGAACGCCTGCCATAGATTGCATTTCAAACACACATATGCACTTAAAAAGGTTAGCCTCGATATCCTAACTGCTTTATGCATCACTTTGTTGAATATGTTCAACAGCATAACAGAGACACATCAATTCAACAACACAAAGAGTGCTTTTGTTAGAATATGCTTGAATAATTCAGTGATGGATGTGCTTTCCTTTCCTTCACTTCAGTGATGTAAAATGCAGAACGGTTTCATTATCCTCTCCTCCTGTGGAACCCACAAGCCAATCAAAATGTATTGACTCAAAGACTCTTTACAAAGAAATGTCTATTTATCAGCCTCCAAGTGTGCCTGGCTCATGCCAGCAGCTACAAATTGCAGTTGTCACTGCAGATGGTAAGACTTGCAACTTCATTAGAAGTTAGACAGTTATGAGGACTAATGGAAGCAGTGGGCCAAAAGCAATGTTGTACAGCCGGAAGGAGCCACACCGTCAATGTCTGCATTGCTACCCGCGTAGAACACAAATCAAGAACAATGGCTTCCTATGGTAGCGCTGGCTCACTCGCTGGTAGCAGGACAATCATACACCATCAGGTACAGGCACAGTTCCCCAAGAACAAAACAATTCAGAAAGTTAAGACATTCAAAATGTGCAGTCCAGTCCACTCACCGGACAAGAAAGTATAAAATCTCCAGTATTGGAAATCAAAAAGTGATATTGATCTGCATTAGAATAAATCTAACAGTAGCTATATAATCAACAAAGTGGCACTGAGGGTGTTGACAATGCAGATGCAATGCCTACAAGGGGGACGATCAATGAAAATACTCCTAGAAGAAAGATACCACTTCTTCACGACATGACATGTTTGATTAGAAAACGAACCCTGCAAGCAGCAGTATGGTCAACTGGTTTCCATGGCTTCACCTCACGGGGCTGATGTGCACAGGTTGTAGAAGGAAATAACATGGCAAACACACACACACAAACAGAAACAGCTCTTCATGTGGTGTAGTCAGAAATTCTCTGATCTCCCACCCTCTGGCGTTAAACCATTGTCCCAGACCATCTTCTGGACTGAGACCATTTATGGGATGTTTCGTATGCAGGATCTTCAATATGCAGCATGTTCACAATGCCTTTCAGCACTTATTCTGTTTGATGGAATTAGTTTGGTTATATACCACAGAAATATCATTGTGGCAAGTTTTGTTTCGGCGGAGAACCAAATGCAGCACAATCCCTTGTAAGGTTGATTTAGGTGCAACCTAACCGTAAACATCGGCAGTGCCGCCACATAACGACATGTCTTTGACTACTTTTGTTCTCCAGGGTGAGTCTACTTTGGACTCCCAAACTTCTCAGATGGCCTATAGCAAAGATTTAAATAGGGGTTTATACCCAGCTGTTGTCCACCAAAGGTGATTTTCTGCTTCCATAAAATGCCCGGGTACTGCAGTTGTGGTGAGCAGTGTAATTGAGAGAAAAACATAGGGCCTGATTCATACAACGTTTCCCGATGAAATTGTGCCATTGTAGAACGTTTATGTGAATGGGGCCCATAGTTTTTCCCAAGGATTCCAGTGTGGCGCCTAAACTCCGATACCATGCTGAAATGCAGGAATTGGTCATGCCACATGACCCAGGAACAATTGCAAAGAACAATTGCATTTCCAAGGACACTCACCTATTCCATGATAGGTAGGGTGGTTCAGCCAGGAGGACTCCTACACTTGGTTTCGGATGTGCAGAGAAGTTGCAAGAGGCTCTAAATGTGTGCCCGCACTGGCAAAAATGTCCCCCCTCCAGTGCAGATTCATCAGTGCCTGCATGGGCATCTTCTGTACCCCACAGATGGCACGATCAATCCATTGGCAGCAATTGTCACTCTCGACAGAAATAGTTGAAGGTTTTGTTCATCTTCCCACTAACCTGTAGGTTTACAGATATCAGGCTAAGGGAAAGATCCTTTAAAAGGAAGGCGGGAGCTGGCCAGTCAATCCCTCGCTTATCCCTCTTTGGCAAAGTATTGGTAATATGTGTGTCTTACAGGGACGCTGGATTAAATATCATGTGCTGTGCTTGATCAATGAAAAAAAAAACCCTTTAATTTAAGGCTCATTACGGTGCAACTCGACACATACTAGCCCCAGAAATGTGACTGTCATGGCTTTCAAAGTAACCATTAGGTTGCCCACTGTGGTGCACTGCTCATGAGCTCACACATTCAGCTAATTGACATGTAATGTTTATAAATATTATGTACAGTCCCATTGGACTTTCTTTTATGTTGACTAACCAAACCAAATCAAAAGTCACCATAAACATTCTCTGGCACTACTATCTGTGCTTAGATATTTGTGTTACCGATGTCCCGATGGAACTGTGGGTGCATGTGTGTTCTATGTGATGTCATGTGTAAAGTAACGAGCAGTGCATGGTGGTAGATGAACATCTTCATTAATGTGTAACCTTACAATGAACCAAGGTAGTGAGGATGAAAAGGTTTCACTGCTATGAGACTGTTTCAGAATTGGCAAAATAAACAATGTAGTTATGGCTAATTTGGACTCACCATAGGATGACCACTTTACAGACTGAAATAATGTTGGTGCCGGTTGATGGAAACACATGATTCACTCCTCTTGGACAGGAATAAAATCAGCCAATCTGAACAAGGGGCAGGAGAGCATCACACTGCTCTAAACGCATACAGAGTTCTTGGGATACTTAGGGGGCTCTGTGAGTGCTGTACCTGAAAAGGCAAGAAAGTTGCCCTGTGTGTAACATACATAGTACCTCCTCCTGGAGTGAAATAGGGGGGAAACTCTATGATACTCCTTTGTATTGCCCAAAAGAATAGGCAACTAATGAACAATGCACAATGCAGTGGTACCATAAACAGAGAAACAAATGCAATATGAACTGAAACACGGAAACAAGAAACCCTGTTGTAGGTTTTTTTCCCCGTCCACCCTGGGTAGCATATAAGGTGTGGAATTCTGTTTTTTGGCATAATGATAAACACAGAACAGTGGGAAGGGGCTATTTTTTCTGAATTAAGTTTCAAATACAATAAATATAGTCACGATAGGTACGTTAAAAATGCCTAGGTGAAACATGGGACGACTTTGCTAGATAAGTAGTGGAAGCTTGTTAAAGATAACCACGACAGTGTAAATGCCCATAAATAACATTAGCACCCTGAAGGAGGAGCCAGCCAATCAGGTGGCTAGGAATGCAGGCTTGAACCGGCGATGAAAGCCTGCGTTCCGTGCTGTCTGACAGCCGGCTACCCTTGCCGCCATATTCCCCTCACCCTCCGTCTCCTTATTGTCATTATTTTAGTATTTTCTCCTCACTTATCTCATTTCAGCTGCGCCTTCTGCTCTCGACAGCCTTTATGGAAAGGGAAGAGGGGCTCTGTACAGAGCCCTGCCTTCCTTTTCCATGGCGACCATCTTAAGACAGTATTTTTAGTCATTGAACGGCATGCAATGAGGCGTCGCGTTCATTGACTGAAAATACTTTGTTTTTTAGCACCTCGGGTTACTGCATTGGTAGCCACAAAAAATGTGTTACTAAATATGCACAGTGGAGATATCACTGGACTCCAACTGAAGTCTGCATTGCCACAACCGGTTTACGATAGCCGCAGGACTTAAATGAAAGTCTGATGAACCAGCATAAAGGGGAAACCTGCTTTGCCCATTCTAACAAATGTGGGTACGAGAAAGTAAATAGAACACTAAAAGTTCAACTTCATAAAACTAAAGATGTCATACCAGCCTGACCAACAGGAGATAACATAGCAGGCTGACTAATAAACGTGAAAAAATCTTAAAGACATAGATGAAACAAGAATGTGAATCAAACTATTTTTTCTACTACAAATAGGCCTGAAGAAGAGATCTGCTCGAAACACGTGTAGGCTAGACCACACACAGAATCATTAATTATACTTAATTGTGAATAAACTCCCAAAAATATAAGTTACAGATTTATTAATTAAAAAATGTATATAACTAAAAATTGTTAAATTAAACCAACCAGGTTTGGCGCAATTACAGACAAAGAGACACACTTTTCATAATTTAGATAAAGTGTATAGTAGATTACAGTAAAAAAAAGAGTAGACAGTGCTTTCCTTGGTTTCCCTTCTTTTCTTGAATGTGTTATTGAGGCCCAGCTTGGTAAACTGCTGGGCAACTTTATAATTTAGAACAGCACTGGGCATTGTCTACATTTATTTTTTTTCAGTCTAAGATATGCAAAAAAATCCCAACTATCTAATGGCAGCTGCAGTCTGCCAAAATGGTCATAAACAATGCAGATGTATGGGTCTCCTGAAGCATCTGCCAAGCTGTAATCTAGTCTGCAAAGCCGGCTGAGTCTGCTCAAGTCCACGGTAAAGGCTGGCCGGGCTGAGTATCTGCTAAACTGTAATCTAGTCTGCAAAGCCGGCTGAGGCTGCTCAGGCTGACGGTCAAGGGTGGCAGGGCTGAGTATCTGCTAAACTGTAATCTAGTCTGCAAAGCCGGCTGAGACTGCTCAGGCTGACGGTAAAGGGTGGCAGGGCTGAGCATCTTCTCACTTCTGAATTTCAAAAAAATCTGAATTGACACAATTCTTTTGAAAAAATACTGCAGTTCTTATTTAATATGTGTGCAGTACATTTATGTGTTGTAATACACATAAAAATTAAACCATAGGATATTTGACATGAAAAAACATACATAGTATAGTACATGGGTAGCAAATTTCAAATAGACAATATTTGAAGTACAACTTCTAGCAATTACATTCTCTAAATCTCCTAATGGTGGTGACATGAGACATAAATGTTGTAATTGTCAGGTAAACAGCACATTTATGTAAAACATTCAAATGTTGAACGACAACAGGAGAACAGGTCTACACAACAGTGTTTCGGCCATTTAAGCTAAACTTGTGAAGCAGTGGTTTAGTAGGCCTTCATCAGGACGGATGAATTCTTGTGTATGAGGAATCCTATGAGATCTGTCGGAGTAAATAGACAGAATAGTGTATCAGGAGTGAGTATATGATCAAATACCTAAAAGTTGGGATGCACTGTATGCATAAGCGAAACAGTTCCCAGAAAGGAACCTTGGAGATTGCGGTTCTTACCGTAATCAAAGAAGCACATTGGCGTAAATCATCTAAGTGTCTGCGTACACTGATGGAGGCAGGTGAGTAGTACTTCTGCAAAAGGGTCATTCCTAAAGATAATGACCATAAATCTATTAATGGCACATTCAATAAGCTATAACGCATGTGCTATTGGTAAACGGGATTGCTCTTACCAGTCAAAATGCCTGTGTGGGGGAAAGGGTCTCACAACAGGCGGCGCGTTAATGCGTCTGGGTCCGGGTAGTCAATATGGTTACAATTAGTCACTGTGGATATAAAAAGGACAAGGACCCCATGAGGAGACTGCTCGTGTAAAGTCAGCATGGAGAGCTATAAATCGCTTTCTGGAGTAAATGCACCAATGTGAGATACAAGAGAGCATGGTTCGGTGCCATGCTCGTGACTATCCCGTAGCGGGGTTGTAAATGTATGCACTATATTGGTAGAAGTACTCATGGCATAATTAGCTCACTGAAACGTAGGATTAATTACTAACGAAAAACATAGTACTAATGCCCGCTTAACATGGACTAATATACACCTGTGGTTCCACTAAAAAGAGTGTGGAAAAAAACTATTTGTAGGCTGGTGAAACTAAGGCACCAAGCATGGCGCAATATAGGCTGAAGTTATTGAAAGGCAAGGGTTGTGTGACTTTCAGCAAAGTCCATGAGCACACACATAAACGTGCCCAAATGCGTGCTGCATGAATTCACTTACCTGCAGTGATAAATGACACGCATGGAAATGCTGCTATTCCGCATGTAGATGATCGGACTCTCGTCTCCAAGGCGGATGGTTCGATGTGCCGTTGCCTGGAGATTAAGATATTCATACTAGCCACCATTTTAGACCTCCAACATGAAGGAGGCTAGGGAGAATGCCTGAAGTGCATATTGTATAGAAATAAAATATATATCTGCGCAGAGTTAGGTGAGCGGATCACCATCAGTGTGAACCTGGAGATAAAGTGTGCAGATAGTTGTATAGAAATAGTGGTAGTCATGGTATCAGTGCCACGGTAGTCATGGTAACGATGCTTATAGGTAATAGGAGTGTGGTTATCATGTTAACGGTGCCCCCTTCGGCCATTTTAAGACCATGGTAGATGCAGGCAAATGTGTACATGCAGGTAAAATGTGCATATAGCTGAATGCGGCTGTCATAGTCACAATGCCGCCATGGGCCATGTAGAGACCATGGTAGATGCAGGCAACATGCATGCGGCCCCAGCGGAGTGGGGGTGGTACGATCTAATGAATTATACTGTGCCTGTTATTGGTGATGAGTGGATAAATGCCAGTCACTGGACACACTACAGTGATCATCCGGCCCCCTAGAATGAGCCCTATCATGCTCTAATATTACTATCATTGGAAAGTGATCATTGCAGTCGATAAGTGTGAGACTCACAAAACTGTTAGGTGGAAACCTGTGCAGTTCCCTCTGGGACCACTGCAAAAGATTTAGGACTACAGGTGTTTGGCAGTAAACCCACTTGGTAGCAGTCTGTACCACACAGATTCACTTGGTAGCTGTGGCTGAGCAGTCAGACTTCCCTCAAGAAGAGTTAGGCAGTATGTGGAGTATACAAATAGGGCAATTTACACAGTAGGACAAGCAAACACGGAACAAGGCTTCGGTGTAGAGATATATAGTCATTTATTTATGAGAACACATCTATGGAAAACACTCTGGCACTAATATGGCAAACAACTTCAATCACAATTACTATAAGTAAATCAATCCCCCTAACAATAGTTCGACAAGTCTAGGTTCAACGGCACCACTTATTTGCAGACAGAGGTGAATGCTTTAACCTAGATGGCACTCTACTATTCGTTAGAATGGGAGACAAAAGGCAGGGTATGAAATCAACTCGGTATCAACACTTTTACGAACAAATGCAAGGCAAGTAAGGCAGGGTCTACTGTAGATCGCAAAGTTCAGAGGCCAGGCCCACTCGGAGAGAGGCAAGGCGATATGTCCCAAAAAGTATCACAGTGGAAATGCACTTCGAGTCTTTGTCGCAATTGTTATAGAAAGTTTGGACCAGTTCAGAACAGAAAGTTAAGAAGGCTTGGAGGTGACCCAATGGAGAGGCGAGAATTCAGACACCTCACGCTAACCGACACAAGGGAAGCCAGGCGGACACAGTACTTTGTTTGTGGAGAGACAGCTCCAGCGGGGGCAGATGTTCCTGGTGGTGGAGGCACGTCGGGGCTTTGCCAAGAGAAGAGATGATCTTGTCGTCGAAGGAAAGTTGAAGATTGTTGCACCACCAGGGAAGAGACCAGCCGTGGAGTGCTCCGTCACAAGGCACCACCTTTTGGTCGCGGTACAGGGGTAGTGGCTATCTGGTTGCCGGGGTGCTCTGCACGGGCAATTCGACCACTGCGTCCTGGAACGAAGAAAAAGCAAAGGGGACTGGTTGTTCCCACCAGTCAGGGGAGAAGACTCTCCAGCCGGGAGATCTCCTCTGTCGTTGGGAAGTGGTGAGTCGGTTCAGCAGGGCTCCACCGGAGGTGTCGTTGTTGCAGGTCGGCTCAGCGTTACCCTCGTTGGATTCTTAGGTCCTGTGGCGACTTCTGAGGATCCAGTCCCAAAAGCCCTGTCAATCAAAACACGCTAAGTGGTGAGCGGGGTGGCTCACCACTATTGCCAATCACACCAGAGTGCGACTTGAGTTGGCAAGGCAACTCAGTCCAGGGTGCCTAAACCCCCTTGCACACCACCTGTGGTACCCAGACAGAATGGCACCACTTTGGAGGACTTCTGTGTAGAAGCCCGCCAAAAGTGGAACAAAGGGCTCAACCTTTGGTTTAGGAGTCACAGAGACGAACACAGACGCCATTTTAAAAACCGAGTTCTGGCAGAAAATACCAACCGATAGATTTATTTAAGATAAATAAACCGGTGTTATGTTAGAGATTAACGAGAAAAAGTATTAACCTCCAAAAATGGGAAGAATCCCATATGGTTATATTCGGGTCGAAAATAACAAGTAGTTTCCACTGCCACCAGCCAAAACTCGACGAGGGGGGATGGGACAGTGCCCCCTCGAATAACAGACCCAGGAGTAATCGAATTACCCCTACTAGTACGTCCACAATAGGATGGTTTGTACTAGTTCTGTTAGTACATTTAGGTCTAGTAAAGCCAATGGTGACTTTACATGCCCGGGGAGACAGTAGTCAGTCCCAGGGTATGGAGTCGATGGTGGGGATCCTCTAGGACGCCCCAGTGTTACGGCACGGAGGGTGCGTTGTAACACACATAGCAAAACGTATGAGACCCTATGGAGTAAAAGACCCCACAGCCCATAGAACACATTGACATTCAAAGGAATTACACACATTCATGTCCAAGAGTGGGAGAAAAAGAGTCTCACTCTTGGCAGGATGGAAAAAAAACAAACTCCAGTAATTCAGCAAAGCTGCTGGGGGACTCACTAGGTTAGGAAATTCAGCCTAAACAGAGAATTCTCCCTAACAAAAACACTTATAATTGTTGCAATAGCACACAGGGATGCCGTAGTGACAATCAATTGATCCTATTTTTATGTGCAGTATATGACACTCGTGTGAGTGGGTCCATGTATTGTTAATTATACTTCTCACTTTTAGCACAAGGGTTTAAAAACAAAGGCATCACATTATCCTTGCATGTAGGTCATAATCAAACATGTATCTTGCTTCTGAGGTTCAAATACAAGTGGTTACCCATAAAACGAGACCTATAGTGCTCTAAAGCTTCTATGATTAGAGTGCCATTCGAACAGTGTGACAATCAGGAAGTACTGCAAATTGAACACAGGGAACAAGCAGGAATGCCAGGATGCCCTAGTGACAATCAGTGAGTCTTATTGCTGTCTGCAATATAGGCCACTCATGTGAGTGGATCCACATATGGTTCATTTTATATTAAATCCGCCATCAAGTTCTTATTACATGTGTACCACTATTGCATCTGAAGATCCCATTCAAATATTCACATGAAATGTTTCCACTCAAGGGTAATATTAAGCTCCTCTTTTACAGTGTATGGACCCATTTCTGTTGAAGTTGGGTCAATATTCTGTCAATGTCACCACCTCTTGTAGTGGCTGTCACCTTCTGTACAATAAACCATTTGATATCCATGTTGGTATGATTTTTCTGGAGGTAATGGTCCACAAGTGGTTTCTCTGGTACCTTATTCTTGATGCATGATCGGTGTTCGCAAATTCTGGTTATAACCGCTCTCATAGTTTTGCCAAAGTATAGGAGTCCACAGGGACACTCTATAATATAGATAACCTGTTTAGTGATGCAGTTAGTGTGGTCTTTCAAAGTCCAATTGACATTTCTGTGTTTGAACACTTTCATGGTTTCCGTGAATTGACAAACTGTACATTGTCCACAACGATGATGGCCTTGTACCGGAGGGAGATTCCATAAGGTTGTTTGTAGCTTCACAGGTTCAGTAAAAGTATGCACTAGTGATTCTTTTATGTTCTGATTTTTCTTGAATGCGAAGAGAGGGACTTTGTTGAGGGACCCAGTGTTCCTTATCAAGTGCCAGTGCTTTTTAATCGTCTTCTTTACTAGATTACTTAGAGGACTGTATGTGGTGATGCATACCAGTCTGTCTAGATCTGTCTTTGTATTTTTGGTTAGACATATAGTCCGATCAGTGTTTGCTGCTTGTTTCTTGGCGTGTTTAATTGCTTTTCTTGGATACCCTCTATCCAAAAGACGGTTCTGTAGATGAACTGCCTGCTTTTCATAGGTATCATGGTCGGTGCAGTTCCTCCTGATCCTGAGGAATTGGCCGCATGGTAGATTATATTTCATGCTCTCAGGATGGTAACTTCCAAAATGTAGGACTGTATTCCGGTCCGTTGGTTTATGGTACAATTCAGTTTTAAGACGATCCCCTGACCGGAAAATGTGCAATTCGAGAAAATCTATGCAGTGAAAGTCCCATTGCATGGTGAACCGAATGTGTTGATTATGCTGGTTCAACCATTGATGGAATACAATCTGATCTTGTTGATTGCCTTTCCAAATCAAGAAAACATTGTTGATGTATCTTTTCCATACCACAATTTTGTTTTTGTATGGATTAAGTGTTGCTGTGATGTGTTCTTTTTCGTATTGAGCCATGTAGAGGTTGGCGATGTCTGGCGCGAAAGTCGCCCCCATACACCTTTTACTTGTTTATACAGCTGGTCACACAATAAGAAAAAGTATTCTGTCATGGCCATTCTGACGCATTCGAGTATGAAGTTGGTCGGAGTAGATAAGGTGTCTTCCCTCAGATCCAGAAAAAATCTGAGGTCTTCGAGGCCTTCTTGTTGCGGTATGGAGGTATAGAGGGACTCAACATCCATAGTGGCCAGAATGTATTCTTGTTTTATGGTGATGTTGTCAAGCATCAAGATGGTATCTGTGCTGTCTTTTATGTAAGAGGCCATTTGGTTCACAAAAGGTTTTAGAAAATGTCTGTGTAGACCGACAGTGGTTCAAAAATGGAATAACAGGCTGACACAATGGGTCTTCTGGGGTGGGGGGGTTGTTACATTTTTGTGAACTTCAGGTAAAATATAGAATGCTGGAATTCGTGGGTGTGTTTTATTGAGAAAGATATATTCATCGTCACAGATCCACGACTGTTCATGGGCGTGGTGAGTCAAACTTTGAATTTCCTCCTGAAGGTCTTTGGTCAGATCTCATTGTAGAGGTAGATAAGCATCTGTGTTGCTTAGTAAGTGTAGACATTCTTTGTCGTAATCTTTGGTGTTGAGGATAAGAATGCCTCCCCTTTGTCGGCGGGTTTAATGGTAGTATTGTGGTTGTTTTTCAAGGAAAATAGAGCAGTCCTTTCTTTTTGAAAGTTATTCATGGTCATCCCTTTTTGGATGGCAAGGGTTACTATTTTTACAAAAGTTTCAAATTTGCATGGGATGGTATGCGGTGGAGGCATGAAGGTAGATTTAGTTTTAAGTCTAGTGGTGTTGTCATTGGTTTTATCAGAACGTGAGGATTCAGTACCAGTGAGTCTTCAGGTAAAAAAAACTTCAAAAAAGTACTTTAGACGGATGTTGCGGAGAAGCATTTCAATTCAACTTCTGTATCAAAAGCTTGAGTTTTTGCTGCTGGTACAAAGGATAGACCTTTTTCAAGGGGGTTCTGTTCCGCTAGAGTGTTTATGTGGTCGGATAAGTTGAAGACTGGAATCCTCTTTGTTGACCTTGGTTGTGGTACCACTGTCGTGTCCGCATCTGTTGCCCTTGTGGTGTTGGTCTTCCCCTTGGGCGTCCTTGTTGCTGGCCCCTTTGAAAAAAACGGTTGTTGTTGGTATCCAGTCCCCCCAGTGGTACTACCACTAGTGCTGGACAAAATACCTGAAAAGGTGACTCCTCGATTTCTCTGATTGAAGTTTCCTTGTTCTATCTCGGTGTAATAGTTGTCACGGATGTAAAGATAGGTTTTCTCCTCTGCGCAGTTCTGTAGATCCTTTTTGAATTTCAATAGTAATCACTTTAAATTTGTCAATCTCTGCTTCTAATTTTTCAAGCTTGTTCTTGGCATCCTGTATGGTAGCATCCTCTTGGAATTTCTTTTCCAATTCTAGGAGTTTGACTCCTTAATTCTTACATTCTTCGTTGGCCGTGTCAATGACTAGAATGAGCCAATCTCTAATGCATTTGTAACCAACCCCACTAAATTTCTTTGTAAATTTGGGGTTGTCTGTGGGATGTCATCTCAGGCTGATTGTACAGGCTGGCAGGGCTGAGTATCTGCCAAGCTGTAAGCTAGTCTGCAAAGCCGGCTGAGTCTGCAGGGCTGGGGGAGCTTCCTTTTTGTCAATCATCTTCTTCAGTGTGGTGTTGACTCTGGCTCTGTCCGTGGGCCTGTGCCATTCCTACCATTAACTCTTGCATTTGCAATGTGGCACCAACAGCTTGGTTGCGGGCTGGCTCACGGGAGACATTGTAACTGGCTATGTTGATGATGGAGTGCACAGTAGCTGTTGGATTAGTTGGGCAGCTGCTTCCTGCCCCGGTGAGACAGTGCAGTGTTTCTTTCATTTTTTCATTTATTTGTTTTTTCAAGAGCCGAGGCATTCTAGAATAAAACACACAGCTCCCTAGATTGGAGGGGTCCCCTGAGATCCAGTAAGGTCTCTTACATTTTGTCATTCATGTATACACCTTCGTGGCTTTTATCTTTCTTCTATTTCATACTCCCCAAGATGATAGGACCTGGACCAGGCACACACTGCAGAGATTCATTCATCATTATTTGTTTAAATGTACACCCTGGTTTGGCAGGTGGCAGGCACTCAGGGGATTTTAGTGAGGGCTACAGTGTCTGTTAATTGTATCCTAGAGCCGCATACTCAGAGCACGTGACACAGCAGCACACATGCAGCATCCTCGCCGGAAGCGGGCCCTGTTCTCTGAGGCATTATATTGCATCCTCCACTTCTTTTTACTCAACCACACAATCCTGCCAGGTGAGAGGCACTATTTCCCCTGAGCACATGTAGCTCTCTTGTCCTTTGACTGGCACTGATGTGTGCAGTGGTGACATGAATCAATCTCTCTCTCTCTCTCTCTCTCTCTCTCTCTCTCTCTCTCTCCCTCTCTCCCTCTCTCTCTCCCTCTTTCCCAACCCTCCCTCCCCACGGGAGAACGGGCTCCCTTTGGTATATGGCACATGAAGCATGGGTCCGCCCTGGGGTCAGAAGGCAGGACCCGTGCAACAGTCTCCGTGGGGTTCTCTTCTCTCTGCCTGGTTCCTGGATATCTGCAGGCTTTCTTTACTGGTCAGAAGAGCGGATGGGGGTACGCAGGGCAGAATACTGTGCTCCACTAGAGCACAGGAGCACCATTCCATGCTGACACACAGAGCCCATAACCATGGAGGCCCAGAGCGACACAGGCGTTCCTTTTGTATTTCCCTTAGCACAGGATGTGGTGTGGCAAACCCATGGCAAGCCCAGGCTTGGGCTGCCAGTTTCAGTGCGTGGTCGTAGGGCCAAAGCACAGTTCTCACATCTTCTTGCTCTTTACCCATAGAAGGGGAACAGGATGTTATGCACCCCTGGGCCACTGAACGCCAAAGGCAGGCAGGAAGCACTCTCCTTGCTTTCTTCACCTGGGCCCCGAGAGTCGGGGTCTTGGGAGATAGGCATAACTTGGGTTTTTTGTAGTAGTTTCGCCTATTAAGTGTAAGCCTTAAAAATAAGCATTGGCAAAACCAACAGTTTTGAATTGTGTTTAGGTATTAGGCATTCGCTAGGCACTGCTACTACATGCCCAAGTGCTTGCATCATGTTTCAGTTGCTACAATCAATGGTCAGTTAGCACCACTACAGCAGTGCCTGGCAATGCCTTTCCCATGCCTACACAAAAGCCCAAACTGTTTGCATTGCCAATGCTAGTTTTCAATAGGAGCACAGGAGTGCTGACTTCACAGGTGTTGGATATAGCACAGGTCGGGCAGTAGGGTATCCAATCAAGATCTTAAGTGGGCCTACCTGAGGCTGACAGAAACACTGCGACAGAGTAGTCCCCCGCCCCCCAAAGCGTCATCCGGCAGCTCTCTTAATGAATTTGACAGGGGGGCTTCTATTTTTAAATCAGCCAGAGGGCTGAAACTTGTTTCCTGTCACCTGCAGAGTTGATATTTTAATTGTTACTATTTACATCAGAGTAGGCCAGTGTCTACCTTGCTGGGTACACTATCCTGTGGAAACTCTTTAAGGTAAAATTGCCAATCAGGTAAGTGTTAGGGTTTGAAATGGAATCCAGCCATATTTTCTCCAGATGTTCAGTTTACAGTGTAAAGCACAGGCAAGTATAACAGTAAATCACAACTGATGTACATATTTTTACTGGTTTTGAATTGTACTGGTTTTCTAGGTACATAAAATACAGCCACTGAAGCATACTGACTTTCCATAAAGCTACACATTTTGCATGCCTATTAAACACACATGGTTTACATTTTACATGTACACAAGCGTGTTTGTAAGCTTTGATCTGTGTGTTCGTGACTTTCTTCATTATACTGTATATTAGGATGTGCTTTTCCTGCAAAACTGGAAATCCCAGATGTATGCAGGAGTTCCACATGCCATGGGCACAGTGTGAATGGACCAGTGTAGCTGTGGTCCTTATGTATCGGGCATGGGCAAAGGTCATTCCCCAAGAACATTGCCCCTTTTAGGTCTTGAACAGTGGACTCTTTGGGTCTGCGTGTGGTGGTACGCGCATGCCCTAAGGATAAGCCCCAGGCACAGCATTCCCTGTATTTGGGTGGGCAAAGGATGTGTGTTTACAGTGCCCTGGACGTGTCTTTGCTTTTGCCCTGGGCACAGTAACCAAGGGGCATGACCTCTCCCATGTACAGTGGCACTGAACAGTGTCAGCTGGCCACAGTCAGAGGCCACGTGCAGCATGCACGTTGAGTGTATTTGCATTGTTAAGCCATTGCCAACGGCCATCCCTGGCACAGTGTCCGTTGGGCATTGTTGTAGTAGACGCCATAAAAATGTTCTTCTTCTGGGCCAATCCAAACTCCTTTTTTGTGGCTTTTCACCAGCGTGATTCAGGGTCAGACCAGCGGTGACTCCATGGGTATGGGTGTGGATAAAATTCTAAGACGAGAGGGGCATTGTGAATGCTGTGACAGAAGGTATCCAGACAAACATTTACCACAACCATTAAAACATCCCAACATCGTCTAATACTTCTAAAAATAGAAGTAACATATGTAAATGTTAAAAAAGATTGTACACATCCAAATCGCTGAAAAAAACGAACAAATATTATTCATGTTGAAAAACCTCAACATAGGAAAAACAGTTTAACATCTGAACATTTCTTTTTTGATATTTGTTTTGTGGGAGTTGCCTGCAGGCTGGATGTTACCTGACAGACACATAGGAGCGTATAACATCACAATTGCTTGCGAGTCACAGCAAGAGGGTGCAGCCAGATGAGACATGGCTGGAGGTTCAGGCATGGGCGTATGGGCAATGCTGCAGGGCCTCCCAAAGCGAGGCAGGGTAACTGCTGGTACCATCCGGCAGGCCCAGGAGAGGGGCAGCTCCTTCCCCTAAGCCTGGAAGAGCTCCTCCACTGTCATGATGCCTACCCCCGGAGCACCAGGCCAGGCCCAGCACCCCCGGGAGCAGGCATCACGCCCCCGGGTAAAAGCCCAGCGGCCCTTTATAGGGGCTCTTTGGACTCTGTCCTGGCGCCGTTGCCGCCAGGCTCATGTTGGACATCAGTCCTGGCGCCATAGGCGCCAGGCTCATAAGGGGAAGTGTTTGGTGCACTTACCTGAAGCAGACCATGCTGCACACTCACCTGATGCAGACCATGCTGCATGAAGAACCAAGCCAAATGAGACTTAGGAGGGACTATTTTTCTGAAGGAACTATTTTGTTACTTGGGTGGGCCTGTGGAAGAATACTCACCTGGAACTTCTTCCAAAGCTATTTATGCCACGCCCGGACAGCCACACGTGCTTCGCGTTGTTCTGCATCCCAGCAGCTGAACGCTCACCGTGTCTGCTCCTGCACCTGGACTCCAGGACGCCCGCCTAGAAACGTGAAACACCTGTAAGGGAATAAGAGAAGAGAAAGGTGAAAACCAAGAACTTATTCAACCTTCTTACCGGCATCCAGAAACTTCACGCCAGCATTCCTGAAGGAAGACTTCCATTTAAAAGCACCGTGTTGCTCGCTGCAGCGCCGCACTTCACTCACCTGTTCCCGAGACGCCGCCCGGCTCCATCACGGCTCTCAGCACCGGTCGCCACATCTCTGCACCTAGGGGAGAGAAGAAGAGACAAAAGGTGAGCAAGGGAACACAAGAGGAAAGCCGAATTTTCAGCCATATTACTTACCGGCTTTTCTTGGTGAACCATTCCACATCTCGGGTCGGCGTCGCATCTTTGGCAGGCATCGCACCCCGGCCCCTATGGGGAAAGGACAAAAGACATTTAGAGGGGTCGCCCTCATCACTAACTCACCTGATTTTACCACCGGCAATTTAACCCCTCAACGCATCGCCTTTGTTCTGCACCTGAAATAAAGGACAGAAAAAACAACATAAAAGGAGGCTCACACTTGAACTTTTGCATCTTCATACTTACGGCGTATCGCTCAGAAAAGTCAAGTGGATGTGCCAGCGCCATTCTGAAAACCAGTGAAGTAACTGGATGAACGTGCGCCCCTGCACCAGAAGCAGGATGGAGAGTTCATCCTTCCAAACCATAAGGTGAGCTTAAACCGGGGGTTTTGGAGGAAGTCAGAGAAGAACGAATGGGGAAAGGGGGGAGCAAGCACACTATTCAGCAGACAGTTAATCCCCTTTCTCATCTGCAGAAGGATATTCCTACAGGCCAGACAAGCAAGATTTGGGGGTCCTGTTCAATCAGTGGTCCGAATTCTGCGCATCACGTTTGAAGAGGCCACAGCAACCCAGACCAGACCAGCGCCTCCGTGGGAGCCAGGTGAGCGTTACATCCACTTACACAGGGACACACAGTCTCTCCCACTACAAATCAAGGGAAGGGTGAGGTGTGAACAATCACCTCACCCTTCCACAAAGCAACAGGGTGCTAATGTCAAGAATGGCACTCTGTCAAGAGTGGCACAGGGTACCCAGGTAGGTTTTGGGTGGCTGTGCTGAAGTAAGGTAGCAGACAAGCACACACAGCAGGAAGTTCAACAAGAAAGAAGAGTAGGAAACTGTAACGGTGAGCCAAAAGGGGCAAAAGATACAAAGGTACAAACAAACTGGATTCCCTCTTGGGGTGTATGCTGAAATGGGAAAGAGTGTTCCACGAACCTTAGGAAACTCCAGCCTTCTGCACAGATTGCTATAACAGAGGCCCACGCTGTATGCTCACGGCTGGGAACAACAGCAGTGGGTAACACTGAAAACGGGACAAGGGAAGGGGCTGAGGTTGCCTGCCGGAAACCAACAGGCAAGCTCTGTACAAAGGGATTACATAAGACACATGAGAAGACAAGAACAGATATATCCAGCGAAAAGGAAGTCAATGAGCAATCTAGCAGAAGGAAATGAAGGAAAGGCAGTTAGACTGAAGTAGATAACCTAAGGTGGAGTACAGAGGACTCAAGGAAGAGAACAAGGGAGTAGCAGTCAGGAAAACAGAAGGGCTGCAAAGTAGGAAGCAGGTCTGCAGTCAAGAGTGGCACTAGGTGCAGGCAAACTGTAGAGGACTGTAGTAGGCTGCAAGGCAGGGAGTCCAGAAGAACAGGACAGAGAGAGATTAGTAGTAGGCGACAGACAGAGAGCCCAAAAGAATAGGGCCGCGAGGTAGGGAGCCCAGAGGAGCAGGGCCGTAGGTAGCTAAGTGTAATACAGGCTGTAAGGCAGAGGAGTGTAGCAAGCCGCAAGGCAGGGAGCCCAGAGGACAAGGGCTGTAGGCAGCGGAGGGAGCAGGCTGCAAGAAAGGAGCCCAGAGGACAAGGGCTGTGGGCAGCGAAGAGGTGCAGGCTGCAAGGTAGGGAGCCCAGAGGACAAGGGCTTGTAGACAGCAGAGGGTTGCAAGCTGCAAGGTAGGGAGCCCAGAGGACAAGGGCTGTAGGCAGCCGGATTAAGGAAAGGCTGTAGGCAGGGAGCCCAGAGGACAAGGACTGTAGGCAGCCGGAGTGAGGCAGGCTGCAGGCCAGGGAGCCCTGAGGACAATGACCGTAGGCAGCCGGAGTGAGGCAGGCTGCAGGGCAGGGAGCCCAGAGGACAAGGACTGTAGGCAGCCGGAGTGAGGCAGGCTGCAGGGCAGGGAGCCCAGGGGAGCAGGGCAGCAAGGAGTGAGCCCAGAGGAGCAGGGCCGCTGACTGTAGAGGGCTGCAGAGGACTGTAATAGGCTGCAAGGCAGGAAGCCCAGAGGACAAGGGCTGTAGGTAGAAGGCAGCGGAGCGTGATCGGCTGCAAGGCAGGGAGCCCGGAAAGGGCACTGTATCAAAACAGGATAATGCAGCAACAGGAACAGCATACAAAATAGCAGGTCAAGGCAAACAAGAGCGGGGAGAACTCAAGATGCAAGACACTGTGCTCCTGCAGGCAGCTGCTTATATACAGCCCTGCCCTGTTCTGAGGCAGGCTAATTGACAGCACCTGTAGCAGCACACCTGAAGACAATCTGCCTCCTCCCTCTCTGGTCCTGAGCAGGTGGAAGCAGCACTGGCCGCTAGGGCTTCTGGGGATTGTGGTCCCAATAACAATGAATGAGAATAGCCAGGAATTGAGGACTGCAGCCAGGTGCATTATGGTAAATGTAGTTAATTGAATAAAATAAGAAAGAACCAAAGTTGAGCAAATGGAAATAAAAGACCAAGGCGTGAAATGAGTTGTTCAAGGAGTATTAGGAGGATAAATGAGTACCAAGTAGTCCATGATGGTTGCCAATGCGTGCGCCAGCGGCGCAGGCATGACAGTATGCCCCTCTCCAGGCCCCCTGAAGACTGACCAACAAGAAGAGCACGTCCAAGGCCTGTCACACCGCGAGAGAGTCTTATACCAAAAAGGCACATCATGAAGCACCAAAAACTGTTTAATGCTGCAAGGTGAGAGTCTTGAAGGGAGGAGACATTACCAATGTTTCGAACCTTTGAGGTATAATTCAGAAAAGACAACTTCTTAGGGACCAAAAACGCAACAGTGCGTTCATGAACTGAGGAACTGTGGAGATGTGCTGCAGACTCCATGGCATATATTGCTTTGAAAGAAGTGGTCTTCCTTAGGACTAGCAATGGTACAGTGCTGAAAGGTGGAACCAGAGATTCAGCTGAATTGGTTGCTCTAGGACGGTCGTCCAAATAGTCAGAAGAAGCAATGGCAACATGAAGATTTGCGACAGAGACTTCAGGAGTAACAAATATTGCAGGAACACCATGAGTTGCAGGAAGATCAGGAATGGCAGTAGGAAGTTCAGATGCTGTAACAGCTGGAAGTGTAGGTGTCACAGGAGCACCAGCCGACAAGGACGCAACTGAGACTGATGGCATTGTGACTGGTAGTTTAGGTGCTGCAGAGGCACCAACAAGATCCACCGTAGCTGTAGCCTTAATAGGAGAACTTTTAACTGGTTTTGCAACAGGTACTGTCCTTGCAGGCAGAGCGGAAGGGGGTGCTTCGACTGCAGTAGGAGTGATCTGAGATGAGGCATCAGTAGCAGATTCAGGAGTACTAGCAGGGGACGCAGTAGAGATTGAGCTAGCAGATCTTGTAACAAGTAGCATGGTGGATGTAGGACCAGGAAAGGGTAAGCCTTCCGAAGGCTGGCCTGCAAAGTCTTGTGTGCCCAAGTTGATACAAAGATCTGGGGTATTGACAGTAGGCAAAGTTGGATTCCAGACAGGTACTGGGTATGTTTCAGTATCTGACACATGGTCAGGAGTGCCAATGTTCATAGAAGCAGAATACATCTCAGATCTGGTCACTTCAGTAGAGGCTGTAAGTGGGAGTAAAGGACTGACATCAAGGGCAAGAATGGAACAATCCTTTGACTCAGCGGAATGTCCAGTCAGATTATTACACTTGATCTTTGGTGTAATGGCCGTGTGAGCGATCTGGCCCACTGGAGGAGTCCATTCGTCACTATCTGAACGACAGCCTGTGTTACTGTGGCTAGTAAGTGAATGAGCGGTGTCAAGCTTTAACTGGTATGTATATGCCAAGTTCAGGTCTTCCAACTGCTCTGTATAAGTCTGTATCCTCTTCTGTGTTACCAGTACAGGCTTTAATCTGTTAAACTCTAAAGACAGAATGTCGGGTGTTGGACATAGTGTCAGATGGTCTGGTAAATTGTGTCCCTTAGCTAGATTCTTATAATGCAGATAGACAAATTCATCATAGAGGTCTTCGGTTTGTCTTTTAAGGCTTAAGAGTTGTTCTTGTAACAGGTATGTTCCATTAGCCTGTTCTACAGCTTCAGAATCTGCTGCAGCAGAAAATTCGGGTGTTGCAATAGGAAAACTGACCTTAGAGTTATCATGGTTAGTAGTTACTGGGGAAGCATTAAGACAACCGATGGTCAGTATTGGTCTTTTGTACCCAGGACCAGCTGCACTAACCTCAGGATACTGAATGCCTTGTCCGGTTAAATGAGTGTTTACAGCAGTCAGGGGAGGTTGTGTAGCTTGCCAAGCTGATCTTGAGCATATCACTTTGGCAACAGCGTACTCTGGTTGAGAGTCTGCCACAATGAGTGCAATATCCTTGGCTGTTGCAGTGTTACGACATTGGTCCTGAAACAGGGTAGCCTGGGATAAAGGAATACAAGGTTCGTGTACCAGCTGAATGTCGAATGTAGTGTCAGAAGAAATGCCAGAAACCGCATGAGTGTTTTCCACTGGTTGGGCTAACAAAATCTGCAGGAATTCATTTTCTTGCTGTAGCTCTTCTATAGATATAGACTGCGGATCATAGTTGCAAATGTCATAGTAGTTACACATGGAAGGGTCAGCGAGCCAGTGAGTGTAGTACTGTGCTTGTAAAGCTTTGTTTACTAGGGCGAGTCTGTCTTTTAAACTATGGTTTTTGTTTGCAGTCCTTAAGAAAACTTTAGATTTTTGCAGAGGTTTCTTGAACCGAAAAGAAAGCATCTTTGGTCTGTGTGTGCCCTTCCTGCCTATGGAACAAGAATCTTTTTGGTCTTGCATTCTGTCAAGAATGGCACTCTGTCAAGAGTGGCACAGGGTAGCCCGGTAGGTTTTGGGTGGCTGTGCTGAAGTAAGGTAGCAGACAAGCACACACAGCAGGAAGTTCAACAAGAAAGAAGAGTAGGACCCTGTAGCGGTGAGCCAAAAGGGGCAAAAGATACAAAGGTACAAACAAACTGGATTCCCTCTTGGGGTGTATGCTGAAATGGGAAAGAGTGTTCCACGAACCTTAGGAAACTCCAGCCTTCTGCACAGATTGCTATAACAGAGGCCCACACTGTATGCTCATGGCTGGGAACAACAGCAGTGGGTGTCTGTAACACTTAAAACGGGACAAGGGAAGGGGCAGAGGTTGCCTGCCGGAAACCAACAGGCAAGCTCTGTACAAAGGGATTACATAAGACACATGAGAAGACAAGAACAGATATATCCAGCGCAAAGGAAGTCAATGAGCAATCTAGCAGAAGGAAATGAAGGAAAGGCAGTTAGACTGAAGTAGATAACCTAAGGTGGAGTACAGAGGACTCAAGGAAGAGAACAAGGGAGCAGCAGTCAGGAAAACAGAAGGGCTGCAAAGTAGGAAGCAGGTCTGCAGTCAAGAGTGGCACTAGGTGCAGGCAAACTGTAGAGGACTGCGGAGGACTGTAGTAGGCTGCAAGGCAGGGAGTCCAGAAGAACAGGACAGAGAGAGATTAGTAGTAGGCGACAGACAGAGAGCCCAAAAGAATAGGGCCGCAAGGTAGGGAGCCCAGAGGAGCAGTAGCCTAGGTAGCTAAGTGTAATACAGGCTGTAAGGCAGAGGAGTGTAGCAAGCCGCAAGGCAGGGAGCCCAGAGGACAAGGGCTGTAGGCAGCGGAGGGAGACAGGCTGCAAGGAAGGAGCCCAGAGGACACGGGCTGTAGATAGCGGAGGGAGCAGGCTGCAAGAAAGGAGCCCAGAGGACAAGGGCTGTAGGCAGCGAAGAGGTGCAGGCTGCAAGGTAGGGAACCCAGAGGACAAAGGCTTGGAGACAGCAGAGGGTTGCAAGCCGCAAGGTAGGGAGCCCAGAGGACAAGGGCTGTAGGCAGCCGGATGAAGGAAAGGCTGTAGGCAGGGAGCCCAGAGGACAAGGACTGTAGGCAGCCGGAGTGAGGCAGGCTGCAGGCCAGGGAGCCCAGAGGACAAGGATCGTAGGCAGCCGGAGTGAGGCAGGCTGCAGGGCAGGGAGCCCAGAGGACAAGGACTGTAGGCAGCCGGAGTGAGGCAGCCTGCAGGGCAGGGAGCCCATAAGAGCAGGGCAGCAAGGAGTGAGCCCAGAGGAGCAGGGCCGCTGACTGTAGAGGGCTGCAGAGGACTGTAGTAGGCTGCAAGGCAGGAAGCCCAGAGGACAAGGGCTGTAGGTAGAAGGCAGCGGAGCGTGATCGGCTGCAAGGCAGGGAGCCCGGAAAGGGCACTGGATCAAAACAGGATAATGCAGCAACAGGAACAGCATACAAAGTAGCAGGTCAAGGCAAACAGGAGCGGGGAGAACTCAAGATACAAGACACTGTGCTCCTGCAGGCAGCTGCTTATATACAGCCCTGCCCTGTTCTGAGGCAGGCTAATTGACAGCACCTGTAGCAGCACACCTGAAGACAATCTGCCTCCTCCCTCTCTGGTCCTGAGCAGGTGGAAGCAGCACTGGCCGCTAGGGCTTCTGGGGATTGTGGCCCCAATAACAATGAATGAGAATAGCCAGGAATTGAGGACTGCAGCCAGGTGCATTATGGTAAATGTAGTTAATTGAACAAAATAAGAAAGAACCAAAGTTGAGCAAATGGAAATAAAAGACCAAGGCGTGAAAAGGAGTTGTTCAAGGAGTATTAGGAGGATAAATGAGTACCAAGTAGTCCATGATGGTTGCCAATGCGTGCACCAGCGGCGCGGGCATGACAGCTAACCACCCAGAGGACATCAGCAGTCAGGCAAGGAGAACACAATGAACAGCCCCCCTCCCCCAGTGGTGCAGACAGTCGTCTCAGCTGGCCTGGGGGTTGCGCATCAGCCCCCATAGCCACACATCAAAAACCCAGGTCTACCCCTGGGTCTTATAAAAAGAGCTGCCACCGCTCACAGAAAATACAAACATGTTTGTGGACCCTGAATGGGGACCCAAACAGGAGGTTCACTGTTCACTCAGCAACACTTTTTTTTCTTTTTTTTTCTCTAGGGAGGGAACCAACACTTTAAAAAAAATGGGAAAAAAAAGTGTCCACAGGAAGACGAAGCCTCCTCGAAGATATCTGTGCCTCCTTAGCAGGCATCTCACACAACTGGAGGGACACCGAAATCTACTTCTCAGCAATCCTGCCTAGAAGAAAATGGCAGGGAGCCATGTTACACATCAGTGGATATTTCCAGAAGGAAATTGAACAGAGGGGTAGAGAAATTCTGTATAGCAAGAGGCCTGGGTTTCATAGAACACCCGGCCATTACACTGGGAGACCCCGATCTTTTTCTCAAGGACGGCACCCATTTATCAGGACACGGCATGGAACATTTCTTTCGAGAAATCTCCACCACCTTAGCCACCAGGGGCTGCAAATAACCAACTTTTGGGGGAACACATACAGCCGAGAGCCTGCACCTGTCTGGCGGCACGGGCCAGAGGGGTTTACCTCAGGACCCGGTGCCCAAAAGTATGATATCATTAGGATATGCGATTATTGTTATTGTTTCCATAACCATATCTGTAACAATAAAATCCTACGACCTTTTATTGCCAACATTTGAAAACTGTGTGGTCTAACTTTTCTCTAGGGAGGGTAAGGGTCGGCCATGGAATTGCATGCATATGGGTCCAGCAGTTATGAGCCAGGAATCATGCACGGAGGCTTCTGGCAAAGGGGCTTGGAATGTTTTTTACCAAACAAATAGCAAAGCTGTGGTGTGAGAGGATCCACAATATTGTCACTTATGCCAAGGAATGACCAGTCTTAGGTGTTTGCCCGATGAGGTCACATGATAAAGTGGATGGGGTTATGCCAGCATTGCAGGCAAAAGCAGGCCATATAGTGACATTCAAACGTATCCAGAAATCAGGAAAGTCAGCGGCCAATCGTATGCGTAATGGGAAAAGGACCCACAGTTAATACTTTTCAAATCATACTTTAAATGCAAAACAACAGTGATTTTAGTATTTCGCCAAATAAGATTGGCACACTCTTGAAAGTGATGTATTACCTGTAATTAGAAAATATTTGAATGGCCATTAAGGAAATGATAATTGACCCGTGAGTTGAATAGTGCCTTCTTTAAAATTAGGGGAATTTATCGAATGCATTATCTACTACAGGTGCTTAGGAGTGCAAGTCAGTGCGCAGCAGAGTTCCGCGGACTGCATTACATCATGGAAGAGAAAGGTGGCGCAATTAACGGTATTAATTACCAAATTCACCAAACGAATGGGGAGCTTAAGCTTAGAAGGCACCATTTGATTTCATAAACAATGCGTTTGCCCAGCTATCCTTTACGGCCAGGAAAGCCTGACTCTTTTTGATTTTACATGGCTACAGGGTCTAGAAGGCCGTTTACTGGGACTACCGCAGTGTGTACCAATGGTCATACTCCGGCTGGAGTTCGGTCTTATCTCCTTGGAAGCTAAATCACTTCTGAAACGTGGTTTAATGTGCTTCAAGGCAGTGAATAATCCTAAATGCCCCTTGCTGTCTTCCCTGGGTTTGGAAATGAAGTCTAAAAGGCGCGCTGCATATGCTACATCAATCACAGAATTAATTGAAACTATTGACTGGCAAACAGATTGTGATGTGGATTTTCATGAGTTAAAGAGAGGGTTTGAAATTAACATTGAAAATTAGATTGGTGCAGTAATTTCCATCATTTTGCTAAACTGAATCTATACACTCATGTAGTAGAAATGGCATAAGAGCATGAAACGCCACAATCTTATTTTCTGCTATGTCCTTCCCTGCGAGTGTGTAGATCTATCCTGCTGATGCAAATAAACCATCTCCCGGTATTGTCTGAAATTGGTTCAGCTTTAAACTTGCTCCCTGACAAAAGGAGCTGTCGTATATGTAGGAAGAATGAAATACCTGGGAGAGCTACACACGTGATGACAGAATGTAGTCACTTAGGCTCTACTTATATGTGTCATCTGGGTGAATTTGTTCATGTACTAGATTCCATTAAAGACACTGGGCCTCATTACGACCCTGGCGGAGTGGGTTTACGCCAGCGTTATTCGCGGCGGACCCGTCCGCCCTACTACGAGTTCCCGTAGCGCCATGGAACGTTTTCCGCCTGGTTTTTCCGGGCGGAGAAATCTATGGCGCTACGGGACCTTGTCGTTAATTACGCCACCGTATTTTACGGTGGCGCAATTAACGCCTTCCCCACTCCCATTATACCCTATGGGGCAAAAATGGGAATGGGGAAGGGTAAAATGGGGAATGGGGATTTACCGCCCCGCCAAGGTCGGCATGGGGCGGAAAATCCGCCAACCTCCATGGCGCTATCGGCAGCTTTCCGCCGTGCTCCGCGGTGCATTTAGCACCGCGATTTCCGCCAGGGTCGTAATGAGGCCCACTACCTTTTAGAACTTTTTTCTAAATTCTAAGAGTGATAGTTTGCCGCTTGCACTTTATAGGGTATGGTCGATAGTGACCCAAAATCTGGTTGAATTGTATAATAATGGTTTTTTAGGACATTTTAACGAACTACAAACGTACTATTAATACATTTTAAAATGTTTACTACTGAATTGTATACATGTTTTACAATTGTGTTGTATATCAGAATAATGTATTTTAGTATCTGTGAAGTTCTTGTACAATAGCACATTAAGGGGCCGATTCATGGAACAAACGTACGCTGAAAATCTTGGCGCAAGCAGGCGCAAGCAGGCGCAAGCAGGCGCAAGCGCGAAAAAACAGGCACACACGCACGCGTGCGATTCATGGAAGTCCCTGCGTGTGTTTTCCTCGGGATGTGCGCCAAACCCGTGCATGGCGCACACGTCACTGCAACATCCTGAACGGCGTGCGCGACGCGCACAGTGAAAGCGCACAACCTCGGTGCATACACCAGAAAGTGGGCGGAAGACAGGGCGAAATGTGCGGAATGGGGAACAACGCACGAAAATAAGGGCATAACTGGGGATGTACTGCAGGGAAGCAGACGGAACGCCCACACGCACTCGAACCACACGTATTCATGGAATCGAATAGGGCAAAGCCGCGCACAGCCAAAGACACGCACAAGCCGAAACACGTCCGCCACACGAAGGCAGGCGGTAGCGTCCCTGCGCATTACAAAAGTGGCAATATACAGCAATGATGAATGTCCCATAATGCGATTGGGCCTGTGCGAGCGGGGCACGTGAATTTCGGGGGTGCACGGGAAGTTTCACACGCTATTGAGCGGGGTACGTGTATTTATGGGGGTGCGCGGGAAGTTTCACACGTGATTGAGCGGGGTAGGTGTATTTCGGGGGTGCGCGGGAAGTTTCACACGCGATAAGCCTTGGGCGAGCGAGGTACCAATCACCATCTGCGTGTAGAGGAACGTGTAGCCAACACCCACCCGCTGTGAAGTAATAGCGTGTGAACCCCAACGCCTGGAAAACACACGCACCGCACCCCATGGAAAGCACGTACAGAGCAATGGAAATCCACATGGGATCTTCAAGCCCTGCCAGGGCAACGCCCGTGCGTGATACGTCACAGATGCGCTTACGCGCTAAGGGCCTTTGGTCCAATGATATCGCGTATGCGTGCTGACGCGCTTACGCGCTAAAGGCCTTTGGTCCAATGAAATCGCGTATGGGGCCTTTCCTCAAATTACACGCTGACGTGCAATTTTTTCACGTGCCAAATCACTCCGTATCAAGCTGGCCACGCGAAAACACATGGAAGACCACGCTCCTGCCCAAAAGGCCGAATCTCTGCCCCCCAGAGCCCCGAGCACGCTCCCACCTGCCATCTGCTGCTGCCTGACTGCCTGCTTCCCTCGTGCCCTGCCATTTGGTGCCTGCACATCAGCCATCTGCAGGGGTCCAGTTGCGGTGCCCACCCCTGCTGGAACAGAAGACTCCCGACTGGGATACCATCGCTCCACAGCCCAGCCCCAGGACTCAGTTGCCCACCCACACCTGCCTCGGGGGTCGCCATGTCGGGGCAAACACCATCTGAGACCACTGGCGACCCCCAGCCAGAGGGGCAGAGGGCCACCAGCTTCAGTCAGAAGGAAGTTGGTGTCCTGGTGGAGCTTGTCCTGGGGCATTATGATGCCCTCTTGGGATCATCACGCGCCGACAAGGAAGGACGGGACAGGATCTGGGACGAATTTGTGGTTGCCATCAACGCGGAGGGGGTGGCAACCCGCAACATCAAGCAAGTCAAGAAGCGCTGGGAGGACTTGAGGTCCAGGACCCTCATAAAGGCCCGACTCCTCGTGGAGGGGGGCCGGGGCAGCATGAGTACCATCCAGATGAGGGTCCTGGAATGCATACGCCCAGCGCTCCATGCCCAGATCCTTGAGAGGCAGACCCGTCTGGAGTCGAGCGGTAAGTGGCCAAGCATTGCTGTGTGAGACAGGGCATGTTGCAGTGTGCTGGTTGTCTGATACTTGCCTGTATGTGTGACATAGGCCATGTACGCATGTGTGTGAGCAGGGACATCATGGTCATGCATGTGAGACCATTAATGTGTGAACCACACGGTTGGTGCATGTGTTTAAATGCAACATGGGGAGCCCTATGAGGAATGGACACATGAGAGCATGCCAGTCTCTGTTCCTGGACATGGGTGGGGGTGAGGGATGGGTGCTGATGCCATGTACATGTATGGTGTCCATGTCTGTGTGTCTGACCTGCGTGTCTGTGACTTGTGAATGCCATGGATGCATGACACATGTCTGTGACAAATTTCAGATTCAATGATGCAGCCTAGTTATCCTTGCATCCATTGTGTCTGGGGGTGTACGAGGCCAGATGGATGAAACTACGGTGAAGTGTGTGCATGCAATAGGCATGACCCATGATGCATCTGAGTTCCAAAACAACATTTTATGTTTCAAAAGTCCCTTGGACATGTATGCTAATGTCCATAGCATGTGCCATGCCTGTTACTGCATGTGTTTTGCCTGCACTGACCCATGTGTTGTGGAGGGACATGATGGAAGTGATCTTTGACAGTGCCACTCATCTGCTATTTCTTCCTGTCTAGGGGACCATTGTACAGTACCCTGATGCTTGTGTTCTATGTCTCCCTCTACACAGCGCCAAGTGAAGAAGAGGGCAGAGACGGCGCTGTGGAGCAAAGTGGCGTGGATGCCCCCACGGCTGCAGCAGAAGGGGTGGGTGAGCCCCCACAGGGGCTTGCAACGACAGAAGACGGTGTGGAGCCATCCAGGTTGGTGGTTTCCACAGAGGAGGAGGAGGCCGCTACTGAGCCGCACATGGGGCCTGGTGGGGGCATCCCTGCTGGTGCAAGTGGTGCAGTCCAGGGGCAGGAGGCAGCACAGGTCACCGTGGAGGGGCCTGTGCATGTCACTGTCCCTGACACTGTGACTGCACCACCATGCACCAGCAGGGATGCCCCATTCCCAGGCCCGTCCGCAGGTAGGGGGGATGTCCATCTGCGGACGAGGGGACCCCTGGCCTTATGGAGAAGGTCCTGATTGGTGTTGCGTTGCGCATGGGTGTCATTTGTGATGACGTGCATGCTTCCCGGGGGGAGCATGCACGTCATCACGAAGAGCACCGTGCCAACGTGGCCCAGTTGGGAGCGGCCATGGTCTGGTGTTTCCTACATGTGCCAGCCACTCTGGCGACCCTCTCCTCCTCTGTGGAGGCTATGCGCCAGTCGTTCTCCATGCGTCTTCCGGCCCAGATGCCACCAGGGCCCCCTGTGGACCTGCCCCGACCAACGCAGCCAACTCGGTGGGGATCCCATCCCTGCCACAGTTGGGAGTCGGAGGTCCAGCAGGGGTGGACACACCAGCAACTGGACCACAGCAGATGGAGGATGTGACGGCATCATCGGGCAGGGCACGTGCACGACGGCGTCAGTGGATTCCATCAGCCTGGATGCCGTCGTGCTGGCAGAGGCAGTTGCATCGGAGGCAGCGGCAGGCTCGACGTGGGAGGCATCATGGCTCTGGGCCATCAACATCAGGGGGGCAGGCATCGGCCGGAGGGCAGGAGAACCCTGGAATCGGAGTGTCTTCCGTGTGGGAGCGGTTGGGCCAGCAGATAGGTGCGGAGCAGCGGCGGGCGGAGGAGGAACGGCTCAGAATGGTCAGGGCAGAGAACTCCATGTGGAGGGCGCTGAGGCGGGCTGAGTGCCTCGAGGGTATTCGCAGGGAGTTGGAGCTGGACACCGCATTATCCCTGCAAGACTTCGGGGCCAGGGAATATGCCCACCGCCAAGCCATTGAACAGGAGTTCGATGATGCCCTGGCCCATGACATCAATCAGTGAGCCGTCGGACTAGCCCGCCGCCTTTGCATATAGTTATTTAGGTTTAGGTTTCATTTCTTTATTATTATGATTTGGAGTCCACGGACTTTGCTCCACTTTTTGTATAGTTGTATTTTAAATAGGGTTCTTGGTAGGTTTCATTTGCTTTTGGGATAATGGACCCTTCAGACTTTCGTTTTCAATTTTCAGGACATGTATATACTTTCTTTTAGTCATATTCACATGGAGTAATGTTTTTTTATGCTTTCTATCTTTGGATTTCGTTCTATGGACTTTGGGGATGCACCACTTATATTTTTTCATGTTTTGGATTTCTTTTCTTGCTTGGATTTGACTTTCTTTTTCTTATTTCAAATATTATTTCTTCATTTGCATGTGTGCATTTCATTTTGACATTTGTTATACTTTTTAATACATTTCTTTATTCAACATTATTGGTGTGGTGTACAGTGATGATTTTGGTGCATGTCTCCATGAGCATTGGCACAGTCATGTGTTGCACCTGTGTGGCTCTGTAGGACATTTGCTGATGGGAATGCTGGTTCTTTTCAGACTATCATGGAATGGGTGATTTACTAGGGAGTGGGTGCAGTGGTTTGTTGGGTGTTTGCACTGGGGGGTGGAGGGGTGGGATTTAGGTTGGCATTAGGGCCATGGGTCTGTATAGTCATGGCATGGTGTTTGGGGGACATGAGTGGGGGCCTGCTGGCAGGTGCCCCACACTGCTGGGGGGTGGGGGTGCAAGGGGACATGAGTGGGACATGAGTGGGGGCCTGCTGGCAGGTGCCCCACACTGCTGGGGGGTGGGGGTGCAAGGGGACATGAGTGGGACATGAGTGGGGGCCTGCTGGCAGGTGCCCCACACTGCTGGGGGGTGGGGGTGAAAGGGGACATGAATGGGACATGAGTGGGGGCCTGCTGGCAGGTGCCCCACACTGCTGGGGGGGTGGGGGTGCAAGGGGACATGAGTGGGACATGAGTGGGGTCCTGCTGGCAGGTGCCCCACACTGCTGGGGGGTGGGGGAGCAAGGGGACATGAGTGGGACATGAGTGGGGGCCGGCTGGCAGGTGCCCCACACTGCTGGGGAGTGGGGGTGCATGGGGACATGAGTGGGACATGAGTGGGGGCCTGCTGGCAGGTGCCCCACACTGCTGGGGGGTGGGGGTGCAAGGGGACATGAGTGGGGGCCTGCTGGCCGGTGCCCCACACTGCTGGTGGGTGGGGGTGCAAGGGGACATGAGTTGGTGATCAGTAGTGCAAGGAGACATGTGCCTTTGCTGGGGGGCATGCCCATGTTGGGTGGGCTGCCTGCGGGACATGACCAGGGGTGCACGGTAGTCCCCTGTGGTGTGTGCTGCCTGCAGGGGCTGTGGAGGGTGTACAGGGAACACCTGGGAGGACCCACACTGCCAAATTACGTGTAGGACTCCCCGGCACCCCCGAAATACACGTACCCTGCTGAAATCGCATGTGAAACTTCCCACGCACCCATGATATACACGTACCCCGCTCGCACAGGGCCAATCGCGTGTGAAACTTCCTGCGAACCCCAGTAATACACGTACCCCGCTTGCCGTGCTGGTACAGGGTTAGCGCAGCCCTTTGCGCTGGATTGGGGATTTTGATGGCTTTTCCCTGCGCGGGGGGCATTCTTGGGGGCGTAACTGGCGCTGCTGCAGGGTCGCTGCACCACTGTGTGCCACGGCTGGTTTTGGTAGCTGAAATCCATGAATACGCTGTGCGCGGAAATAGATTTTAGCACACGCGGCTGGTGCAGAGATTCGCTGGCGCACACTGTGCGCCAGCCGCGTGCGCCACTTGTGCGCTAAATTCTATGAATTACCCCCTTGATGTAATATATATGACTATATATATATATTCATTGAAAAAAACATTATTAAAGGGACGTTATGGTTAAGTTGCACTAATAAAAACCTATCAAATTCAGTGAAACAACTTTGAGAACATACAAGGTTAACGTCTTGCTATATAGCGCCTTTTGAATTTTATCATTCTGACTGTCAGTGAACAAAAACACCTGGCCTAGACATGTCAGTGAACAAAAACAAGTGCCCTAGATATGTGATTTAATCAGTGATGCCATCAATGCCATTTGTGATGTCAAATTTGATGTCCTGGGTGTTAGTCTTAGCAGTGCATGGTGGTGGCACGGTGTAGGGTTGCTTAGCTTACCATAACTGGTGGATTTCTTTTATTTTTGTTGGTTTTACTTCTAACCATAACGTCTCTTTAACGTTTTTATGCATGTTTTATTTTATTATTCAGTTTATTACAATCTTTTAATAATTTAATTCCATCGTTCATTATTCACATCAGCTCCTTCCTTAAAATAAAACCTAAAATGTCCACTAAAAAACTAGAGTATCCTTAAATACACAATTCAATTCATCAATACATCTTAAAATCCCATAATAAATGGTTTATTTAATTTTTCCCCTTCGTTGATAGAAAGTCGATGCCTTCCAGAAATCTTCTTAAGGCAAATATCGTCCTAAAGTTTGTGTCCCGACATAGTATTTCCCACCATTTTCTTCATCAACCAATGGATATTCCCATCTAAATTCTCCTAAACATGTATTTCTCCACTCCTTTAACCCAGTACAGTTCATGATTAGATGTTTCAGTGATTCCACCTGGTTTATTCCTTTACAACGCCCCTCATCATTGTTATACATTCCCGCATTTCTGTATCTCATTATTTCCTAGGTGGGTAATAGAGTCATGCCCAAACAAATACATTGATTGAGATGATATCTATTTGGAAACTTTCCTGTGTATTTAGGCAACCTGTTTAAATGTTTAACATGGTGTACAGTCTTTATATCGAATCTGTTGTACTGAATCCTCATATCTCGAGTATTTTATAACGAAAACCATTATATTGAATGCATTTTGGGGTGGGGTAAAGGGTTATATTTTTTCAGGAAACGTCTAGGGTGAGTTTTAGGGTTATTAAACAGGGGTTTTGGGGAAACCCCCCCAACAAAATGCATTCACTATATAGGTTTTCGTTATAAAATGCTCGAGATATGTGCATTCACTAACACGGATTTCGATGTAAAGACATGACACCATTGAACATCCTCCTCAAATGTGTAAACAGCTTATACAGGGTACACCCAATGATGCCTTTGCACCGTAATAGATTATTGGGGCCACTTTTTGCTTGTAGAACGTTATCAGCAGAACCATGGAGAAGCTACCAAATCGCCTATGGATTTTTCTAACTTGGGCTGCTAAGCTTTTTGTCTTAGTTTTAAGCTCCCTAATTCTCAAAAGTTCACTTCCACAACTGTTGATATTAATTATTAATTCCCAAGGACTTCAAGGATTCTGACGTCTAATTAGAGTTTCTCCCAGTGTCCATCTCAATGAAACGTTCCTCTTTATCCTTAGCGGTTGAAAGACTAAGGTCTCTGTCTTTACTGCATATATTTTAAGACCGTTTTGATCTATATACTCCTGCAGCATTAATCATTTCCGCTGCAGCCCAATTTGAGTCTGATCCACGATGATGAAATCGTCTGCATATAACAGCCATCCCATAGGTGTCCCTGCTATTCTTGGTGGAAAGGTACTGTATTCTTTCATTGCCTCTTTCAAATCAGGGACAAATAAACTAAATAGTGCCGGTGCAAGGCAGCATCCCTGTTTTACGCCTCAAGCTGTACCAATTTCTTTAGTCATGAGCCTTGACTGGCTTAGTGTTACCTGAATAGATGTATTTGCGTATAATGTTTCCATGGCTCTTATTAGGCCATTTGGACACGCCCAATATGTTAATTTTCTCCAAAGTAGTTCTCTATATATTCCATCAAGGGTCTGCTCTAGTTCAATAAATGAGAGGTAGAATTTCTTCCCTCATGCAGAGCCTTTGCTTTTAGTGAGTTAATCAGAAATAAATTCAGAGTACAACCCATGTCTTTGGTAAATCCTGCCTTTATTTCATCTGTGTGTCCTGCTATCAATACCCAGGCCTGTACTCTTCGTAACAAAACAGCCACAAAGAGTTTTCCCATCACATCCAGCAGTGCAATCAGCCGATCATTTCTTGCCTCTTGTCTTTAACCCTTCTTAAAGATAGGCACCACCACTGCCTTTTTCCAAGAAGGGGGGATTGTCTTAGTTTTGACCACCTATGTAAATAGTGCCATTGCAAAATCTGCACACTGCTCAGGGGCTGATTTGAGCATTGTTTCTTAATCCATCAGGGCCCGGGGCCCGAGAGCTACTGGCTTTTACGATCAACTGTATTAACTCTTCTTTTTCAAAAGTTATATTCCAGTCAGAGGTGTCTACACTGATAGTTTCCTCACCTTTTGATTTTATGAACAATTCTTCGAAGTGTTCAATCCACCTAGCTCCTGATACAAGATTGATGTGTGTTATCTGTTGAGTCTGGTCTCTGTCATATAACAACTTCCACAATTCTCTAGTATTACTAGAGGCGATTGCTCTCAACATTGACTCTGCATCTAATTGCATCATCGTACTTTTATGGGAGATAAGCCAATTTTTATATTCCTGTTTATGAGCTTGACAACACTTTTGTTTTATTACGGCCGGTGACTTTTTTAGTTCCCTCAAATCCTTCCTTAACAGTTTTCTTTTTGTCACTATCTCGTTGTCGTATGTATGCGTAAGTCTATAATTATGGTTCTTGGGTCTCCCCTTATTGTCCTTTTAACTTGCCAACAGAGGTAGATAATCAGTGGAGCTGTTATGTACCTTCACCTTTTCTTTAAAACTTTCTGTTAATCAATTCACTACTTCCGGGCTAATATGCAGCCTGGTCTTATTTGACTCTACTTCTACCCTTACCAGCTATTTTTTTAAATCATTCTCATGTGGAGCATTCCATATCAGTCTCACCAAGTCATGGTCACTTTTTTGCATGCGTACTACTTCTAACAATTTTGCTGCATCATACACATTCTGAGATGTAAAGTAGTAATCTAAAACTGAATTTTGATCTCCTCTATGCCACGTTGGGGCGCTTGCAGGGCCATCTTAAGCACTTTTGGGCACTGGGCACGGACATCTTTGGGGACCCCCTCCACCAAACCAAAGGAATTAAGTGATCAAGTATATCTGCCCCGCCACCCCCCCTCCAACCCCCAGCCGCAATCACAACCCACAGATTGATATGCTGCCTCACAGAATTCAAAATAAGGATGTTTACTCCCTTTAAGTCCCCTTACCCTCTTCATTCTTGCTCTAATCAGAATGATAAACAAGTACCATTTGAAGGCCAACATTATCAGTCTAAGAAGAGGTTACTTCTGTTGTAGCATAGATACAGGAGACCTTTTATCAATAGAATCCAGGAAGGTATGCAGCCTGTAGTATTAATGCAGGACTGTATTTAAAAGATACATGTAACCCAAAATAGACAGAGAATTCACATTTCTTGTTTCACAGAACGCAAACGTGCTCAAGCATGGATAGAGGAGATCAATTGGTAGGAAGGAGAAAGCTACACATACCATAGCATGGATAGTGGATGCAGATTAGAAGCTACCAGGAAGGTGTCTGTATCCAGACAGTCTGAGATTATAAGTGGGACATGGTTTTCAAATAGTGTTGACTTTAGAGATCAAAAGGATAAAGTGCCTGTGGTGTGCAATATATCAATGCTCACTATTATAGTGGAAGCAACACTATCACCAGTGAAACCATGAGTGAGATTGTTTTGAAGATCATACCCTGAGAAGGAAATCTCTCGGAAGGGCTGACAATTTTGAAAGGTTTAGGGACTGGCACTTCGAGAGGCTAAGCAATACAAGATTAAATTAGTTACCCAGCATGGCACACACTGGTTAAGGGGTGAATGTGGGATGTGTGCCAACTCTGCAATGTCTGCATTTGAACACTTACATTACCAGTTCTTACCATGAACTAAAATAATCTCAATTTATAAAGCTGACTTGGAAAGTAGACCAATCACATTACCAAACATGACAATTTTTTTAAACAAACTATTATAGAGGGTGTAACACAGAATGATTCTAGCTTCATTCTCTACATCATCAAGAGAATTATACAAGTACCAGCATACCAATCAGTGTGATTTAACAGGTTTAATCTGGGTTGGTCTTTTGTATTTTAAAGCTTTACATACTTCCAAAACACTGGCTTGTGAAATTGTCATTTATAAACGTGCAGAAAAACCTTCGACTTTTCCAAAAATGCAAAGCTTTTCTGTGTCAAACAAGCAGACTTTTAAATATGCTTGCCTAAGTCCTTCACCATCTGGTCTGCTCCCTTCTGTCTACCACCCCTTACACTCAAATGGCCTACATAAGAAGAAAGATCAAGTAATGGGCTAAACGATACCACCAGCATACAAGGAGGGACACTTCACAGAAGACAGTACACTAATGAACGAAATATTAGATGATTGACCAGGATCACTGTATTGTCTGCTGGCAAAGCCAGGATACAAGCATGAATGCTTTGGTTGCAAATTTGGATACGTATTCATCTCTTGGACTAACAGTTTATGCTCATCGTTGGAGGTGATTGCTTAGGTTTTACAACACCCCATCTGAACAAACCAATTTCTAGACCTTCACCATAAGGATGTATTGTTTGTTATATAGCAACCGCTATCTGGTGCAGATACATTACTGATAATAGCACCTGTTGTCCTGCAAAACCAAGTACATACACAGGCAGGTTTATAAACTTCCGACCTATGAAAGGCTCAGCCAGTCTAACAGGAACTTGCTATTCTAATCTTGTATAGGAACACACATCTCTGCAATGAGTGCTTAACACACTGAGCTAACTTCTAAACCATTTTGGCACTCATATTAACCAATATGCATTTCAAATTCGGCTATTGAACATGATCAACATAATTCCCACAGGAAGGAAATAATGCTGCAGGAGTTGTTCCGCAAGGAACACACAAACTATACATACCACAGTGAACACAGAAAGCTTTACATGATGAATTGATCGAGCCATAATGTACTTGCCAAAACAGACAGGCAATAGGTTTAGAGCCTCAGCACCATGCAATAAAATATCCTGATGTGAGCTACTTAAGTCTGGTGAACAAAGGAATCTTACTTCTTTAGATCAGGCAGCCTTGTGGGACCTCCTCCAAGGTAAGGAGCCCTGGGCAACTGCCCCTGTTGCCCTCCCATAAAAACATCTCTGGGCGTTTGGGATGTCCCTGGCTATTTAGCCGTTTAACATCTGCAAGTTTCAAATTCATGTTTCCTTTATCCACCATTCTGCTCTTATTTCCTTTCCACCCGCTGCATACTTTCTTTTTCCCTGCCTCCCTAGCTCTCCACATTCAATGTTCAGATCCCCACACAGGATCAGCCACACATTCTCATATTTACAATAAATATCATCAATCGATTTCATCACCAATATCACAAATGCTTCTGATTCACATCTTTTGTCATTCCAGTAAATATTGATTACAGCCAAGACATGCTTTCCTATCCCCTCAGATGCTCTTAGGCCAATAATTGTTGATTGAATGTAAGTTTTTTTAACACTGTTCCATAATCTATTGGTCTACTCGACTTTTAATAATTGTTAAAGTGCCCCGAGGGCACCTGTTCGTCTGTAGGACCTGCTCAACCATTGTGGGACAATCTTTAGTCTTACTTTGATTTAGGGACTAATAATCCTGATAAAGACACTAAAGTGTGAAGCCTCGCCCACTCTTCCCACCCACCTTGTTAAAGGTAGCTGGCCACACCTGCGCCACCCGGAGTGCCCCAAGAGTGCCTGTTCACCTGGAGAATCTGCTCAAACATTGTGGGACAACCTTTAGTCGTACGTTGATTTACTGACTGATAATCCTGGTAAATACACTAAAGTGTGAAGCCCTGCCCACTCTTGCCTCCCACCTCGTTATAGGTAGAGGGGTGCACGCCAACATGCGCTCCCCACCCGGAGTGCCCCGAGATTGCATGTTCACCTGGAGGAGCTGCTCGACCATTGTGGGACAACCTTTAGTCTTATGTTGATTTATGGACTAATAGTATGTATATTGGAGCACCTAACCATTTAAAAGTAATAGACTGATTATGTGGAGCATTTCTGATCGTCTGTTTTCTTTATGCGCCTTGTAAATCCTGGTAAAGATACTAAAGTGTGAATTCCCGCCGACTCTTCCCTCCCACCTCGTTAAAGGTAGCGTGCCGTGCGCCATCCCGAGTGACCCGAGAGGGCCTGTTCACCTGTTTGCTGGCTCTTGGCGAACGGGATGAAACAGCGCTTTATATTTCCTTTTCCATAGACCTTGAAGGGTTAACTCTACTATACTTACAAGGAAACAGTGAACGGTAACTAATATAATTGGCGCAGCTCGCTTACAGCTCTGCTGTGCCCCTGTTGTGTCCACTTACAATGAGGCCTGACCCAAGAACCCGGAAGGAAACCTCCATGGGGACGCAGATGTATGAGGACATACTATCCGTGCACTCATCTTCACAGTGTAAAAAACATTTTGAGAATGGCTCTCGTCTTCCCCCTTCACCGCCCACCCCAAGTGACTCTACGCTGTTAGAACTGGGCAATGGCGAACAGTCACCTCTCCTCATTGACTCAGGTATCTCCCCACATAGATTAATGGTGGAAGAGGGCATACATTTGGGGGACGTGGATCAGAAGGTTTGCCGGGAGACAGAAAGGCAACGGTCCTTCTTGGACACCCTGCCGGCATTTATGACGGGTGTGATCTCGCTCCTTGCCAACGCCGTGCACCCGCTAGGCCTGGATGAGGGGCGGAATGACTCCCTTTTGTCGGCACAGCTGCGAGAGGCAGCTCTGGGAGGAGATGAAACAGGTGGGGAGGATTTCGATCTGCAATGCCTGATCCTGAATGAACTTCGGGACCATACTAAATGTTTGAGAGCAATAATCAATAATTGTGTTGAGAAGGGTGTGTATGTTACATTTTGAATGAGAGAATGAAACGTTGTTTGAAAGAAAAAAAACTTGGTTTGATTAAAACAGCTACGTATTTGCACAAGCACAAGACACTTTATTTTGCAAATACCTTAGACCTTAAAGGGCAGTTACTTTGACGAGCCCTCTACACCTACAAAACGTACTGTCTGTTCTATGTTTTGCACTGATGTCTTTTTATTGATTGAAGCTGAAGAGCAGGAGAGGTATAAGTAGAGTGGAAACAAACCACACTGCTCCTATAGAATTTATCTTCTGTCAGTACAATATTAATAGTGTACTGTGTTGTTCTTCCTTATGTGTTTTTTATATGCGTTCGATTTTTGTACATCAATAAAAATCATATATTTTTTAGACTGTTGACATTGCCTGTTAATTTAATGAAATAAGGGGCAGATTACATTGCTGGTCCATAGTTTACCTGTGTTAAATGGAATCAAGATGCCTGTTCGACCCTAATATTGTTTACTAAAGGTTGTTGACCTCTTGAGGGTAGTTTGAACACTGGCTTTTTTTCCCTTCTACCTCCTTATTTGTGTTGTTGGTATCGAGCACGGTCGGCTGATCATGAGGTGATACATACTAATTCTAGCCAAACAGGGTAGCACCCGGAGGGTTCGACTACAGACAGTTTTCTAAAACCGACTAACCCACAATTCTGAAATGGCACTAGAACGGTGCATGAGTTACGACGAATATTACGTGAAGGAACTGCTTGAGAAAGCTTCAGGTTTAGGTGGATCATCCTAGGCAACAAGTAACATTACAAACTGGGACGAACTCAGTCAACTTAAAAAACGGCTCATCAGGACAGAATTACATGGTTCTATTATGTTGGAATACCTGAGGAAGGGCACCTTACCACAAGGACTAGTCGTTAGAAACGAACCCAGGTTATTCTTAGACAACAAGAACTTTATCCTACAATGGAGCTATATCGCGAACAAATGTGGTATGGATTGGGTGATCCTTATTATCGACACTGCATCCGAAACGACTGAGAAAATCCTAGTAGATCTTAAAACTTTGAAAGAGGCGATACAGAAACTGGTTCCTCTAGACACCTACAAAAAAAGACTTGACACTGTAGTATCAGAAATGTCAGCCTTCAAGGAAAGTACCCTAACCGAATGGGTCCGTAGGATGAATATAGACTTAACACATTTTTCACATGAAAAAGCGTTCAAATATACACAAGATAACTATTTTCAGACTATGGCATCAGGGAATTCTCCACAAGGTGGACAGAAAAAAGTTCAATTTAGGAACTCTTCATTTAGCTCCAGTAACGGTAGCTCTAATGGAGACCCGATCCCCAGACAAGGCCAATCCAATCGTCGCCCTAGAAAATCCAAAAACAACTACCGAGGGAAAAATAACTCTAATCATGGCGCTTTCCAAAATAAAGGCAGACCCCAACCAACTGCATGGCCTTTTTTAGAGAGCAACCCAGAGGACTGGGATTTGGAGCCACGCATCACCCGGAGCATGCAAGCATTATGGTGAATCTCTCTGAATATACATCAACAGAAGATGAGATTAAGGTAATCGAGAAGGGGTTTGGATTTGTACCCACTAACAAACATGACCCCTTCAACCTTAGACAAGAATTCTTCACCTTCATGAGAAAAATCCATCTTTTTCAATTCTTCCAAGGCATTGACTCTGAACCTGATAACTTTGACTGCAAACTACATAACAAATCCACATTTTGTGTTCCCAGTCAAGCACAGACCGCAGAGGCCAAAGTATTCCAAAAATATGTACTCCACGACCTACAACGATTGGAAAAGAACTCTAAAAACAAAACGACATTCATGAATATGAGTACACGTGAAAAAAACGCAATGAGAGATCTTCTTATGAATGAAAAAATTGTTATCTGAAAGACGGACAAAGGGGGAGCAATAGTACTACAAGACAAAGACAAATACAAACGGGAATGTAACAGACAGTTACTTGACTTGAACAACTATCGACATCCTGACCGTGTTCCCACTGGCAGACTTAAGGAAATCATTGGACAAAAAGTTGAAAAAACCAAACAAAGGGAGTGGATTACATCAAAGGAAGCAGACTTCCTAATCAAAACCAAACCTTGAATCCCCCAGTTCTATACATTGCCCAAGATCCATAAGTCTTTGTCCAACCCGCCTGGTAGACCGATCGTGTCAGGTGTGGAATCAGTTCTTGAACCCCTGTCAAGGTTCACGGATACTTTTCTTCAACCCTTAGTCCGAAAGATGGAATCTTACATACAAGATACGACCGAAATGATCAAACTAGTGGAAGGCCTACCTTTTGACACTGACACAGAAATCCTCCTGGGTTTAGATGTGGTAGCTTTATACACCAGCATCCCACAGAAAGAATCCATCGAGATGCTTGAAGAAAAACTCCTGAAAGACCACACGTTAGGCAAAACCCCTATCTCGTTCATCCTTTGGTGCGCCGAGATGAGCCTACAAGAAAATTGCTTTCACTTCGACGGCGACTTTTACCAACAGATCCAGGGGATGCAATGGGCGCTACATTAGCACCCAGCATTGCCAATCTGTATATGGAATTCTTTGGGTTATCTACTATCTATCATACCACTAACTCTTTTCTGAAGAACATCATAAAATGAAAAAGATATATTGACGACATTTTCGTCATTTGGAACGGTACACCAACAGAACTCCAAGATTTCCTTGCCTGGATCAACATCCAAAACAGGTTTCTACAATTTACCTCTAACTCTAGTAAAGTAGAACTGAACTTTTTGGACATCACGATAACAGTAGACACACAGTCCAAAACACTGGATGTTAAGCCTTACAACAAACCAACTGACAGGAACTCAATGCTCCACTATGAGAGCTTTCACCCAAAACACGTGCGGGACAACCTTCCACTGAGTCAGTTTTTGAGACTGAAAAGAAATAGCTCCACTAAAGAGGATTTTCTAGAGAAAGAAAATATCATGAAAAACAACTTGGAGTTAAGGGGCTATCCCTAACAAATAACCACACAAGCTCTAAAAAGGGCAAAAAAAAAACTATTGAGAATCTCTTCTAGAATACAAAGAACATAGCTCTCGGAAAAATGAAGACACAAAACTAGTGTTCATGAACACCTACAGTGATATGTCGAACCAAATCAAGAAAATAATTTTAAAAAAAATGGTCTTATTAAATAAACGCCAGATCCCGGTTCCTAGACCTGTGGTAGCTTTTAAACGCAGCAAAAATATCAAAGACCACATCACTAGGAATGACATTAGGCCAAGAACCCAACAACAAAGAAGCCTTACGGAAATATGCAACATGCCTCCAATAACAGGCCATTTTCCATGTGGCCACTGCATCTATTGCAACTCGACAAAACAAAGTACAGAAGTTGATTTGGGTCTATGCTAGCCTTGGAAACAAATCAAACACACAAACTGCAACACAAGTATGGTTATTTATGCCATCTGGTGCCCAGGCAATAAATTCTACATTGGAAAGACCGACAGAAACGTCAAATTGAGGATCGGGGAGCACAAGAGTTGTTTCAGAAATAGAACTGCGAATGCCCCACTGGTCGATCATTGGATTGAGTTTGGGACAGTTCTATACAAACTGACAACTAGTCCAGATACAAACAGAGACAAAAGTTTGCTCTTCCGCAAAGAACAACAAATTATTTTTCTAACCAAGAGTGCGATTTCAGGGCTGAACGACAAAATCGATTGGCTAAATATTTGATCAGAGAACGGATTCAACTGGATCGGGTTACACTGATTAACGCCATATGGTGCAGTTTGTCTAGTTTTATTTATCCCGCAAAGAGATGGAATTAATTACCCCTTCTCCATTTGGAGTGTGCTTACTAATACTCACCGTGGGCGGGTTTACTACTCATCTGTGCCAGCGCTAGAAACAAGGATACGGTCCGTCTTTGTTTCCTCTTCCCTTGTGCAATTTTTTCAATGAGGTATGTGGCATTAAGGGCAACAGGAGGAATATCGCACCTTAATATGTTAATGGACAGCACATGACTGACGTTTGCAAGTCCACATAAACAACTTAGTATCACGTGGGAGTACGGGCTCCAATTGGAACCCATGAGTATAAGCGCCGTCGCATCACATCAACCAATATAAACGTAAAATCACGTGATATGTTGGGCTCCAATGGAAACCCAACTATCACGACGTCTTGTCGTATTTAAACAGATGCCAGGAGCTAATGACTCATACATCCTGGGCCACGCCCCTGTTGTACCTGGAAGATTGCACCGTACGGAAGGAAGACGTTACTCTCTGAGGTACGAACCAGACGCTTACACTTAGATGAATGTATACAAGTAGTACTACATCTTTGCACCGGCAAAGTACACGGCTGTCCGGGTCATATTCAGCGTGCTTTTCTCACTTCCTTTCCCCTCTTGTTGTTGCTAGTTGCAAACACGCGGCAGACGCACAGTCGCATTTGCTCCCGATCAGCAAGACGAGTTGCTTTCCTGCTTCGATTCGGCTCCTCGCCACCTAGCGGCTTTTTCCACCTTTGTACACCGACTACACCCGTAGTAGAACCTCGGGACCCACACCTTGGAGGTAAAAACCACCTGGCCTGAATAGAACATGGACGGCTGTTCGTTCCTCCTCCCTGTGTCTGATATGGGTATTCCGTTGCCCTTTCCTGTCTTTTATCTTTATATATACAGACAGTGCAACAATGGGACGATGACCTAGCCTCACCACCCAGCACCAAGAAGGGATGATTTCACCCCTCCGCGCAATTATCGCCTTCAAGTGCCCATTGGCGGAATGCATGAAGTGTCAGCCTAGACCATCCGCTAGATGGTAAGCTATTTTTTTAGACACACTTGTGGTGACGGTAGAGGTGACTTTAAAATTGTGAGAATTCACCTCCTGTTGGTGGTAAAGGCTCAATTAGGCGAACCCTTTATAGTAAGGTTAGTGAAACTGTGTAGTATTTGGATCCCTGTGTGGTCCCTATGTTGGTACTTAGTGTTCATTCAATTTACACTAACTTACTTGAGAAGCTAAATCGGGTCAGTTAGAAACTCGAAGCTGGTAATTGAGTACTAGTGAGATTTGGCTTGACATTTGGAGATTTTTTTATGATTGTCCTTTCTTGTTTTCTTCTTTTCCTCAGGTAACATGTGGACCGACAAAGTTCTTTGTTTGTGGATTTATCTAAAATAGAAATTGTTTATAGCCAATTTATTTTGTGCTATAACTTGTGTTTCTTTGTGGATAGTATTGAAGGTTAAAGCACCCAATTGTTGGGTTGGCTTCCTTCATCTACCTCAGCTCACAGCGCTTTAGGCGCCACAAAGTGTGTAAATTGACAACTTTGACTTGACAATCTCGACAGTTCCCTGACGAATTTCCCCTCACTTGGTTTTTTCACCCCTCTTTTTTGTTTGTTGGAAAGAAACATGTTGGATGATGTTATGTTGAGAAGGGTGTGTATGTTACATTTTGAATGAGAGAATGAAACGTTGTTTGAAGAAAAAAACTTGGTTTGGTTAAAACAGCTACGTATTTGCACAAGCACAAGACACTTTATTTTGCAAATACGTTAGACCTTAAAGGGCAGTTACTTTGACCAGCCCTCTACACCTACAAGACTGACTGTCTGTTTTATGTTTTGCACTGATGTCTTTTTATTGATTGAAGCTGAAGAACAGGAGAGGTGTAAGGAGAGTGGAAACAAACCACACTGCTCCTATAGAATGTATCTTCTGTCAGTACAATATTAATAGTGTTCTGTGTTGTTCTTCCTTATGTGTTTTTTATATGCGTTCAATTTTTGTACATCAATAAAAATCATATTTTTTTTAGACTGTTGATACTGCCTGTTAATTTAATGAAATAAGGGGCAGATTACATTGCTGGTCCATAGTTTACCTGTGTTAAATGGAATCAAGATGCCTGTTCGACCCCAATATTGGGCCTCATTACACGGACGGCGGCTCAATGGGAATGGAGAAGGCGGTAATTACGGTACCACAAATTGCAGTATCGTAATTACCCCCAAGGTCCCTTCGCGGGTCCCGTCCTTAACGGCTGGTAAAACCAGCCGTTAAGGTAGGGTCCCACAAAGGGACCTCGTAGTAAGGTGGTAAAGGTTTACTGGCAGTGGTACCCTTACCGGTACCGGTAAACCCTTACCGCTATCCGTGTAATGATTGTTTACTAAAGGTTGTTGACCTCTAGAAGGTAGGTTGAATACGGGCTTTTTTCCCCTTCTACCTCCTAATTTGTGTTGTTGGTAATGTGCAAAGTACAGCAGCACTAGCACAAAGAGCAGGTCATGTCTGTAGCGCAACCAACAGGGACACACTCCCCCCGGATCGGGGGAATGCAGGTGGTCAAGTGAACGACACGCATCTCCCTATTGTAATTCCTGAATTCCAAAATGCTTGGTTAGAGGTAAATAACCCAAATGATGATTGGGAGAAGGCGTTGCGGCCGGCGGCCTGTCCCATACCTGAGAAGAAGCCTTCTCCCCCTCCCCAGACACGTAAAACAAGTATAAAAACAACACATCTGTTTCTGGTAAGGGAACGAATAAACCCACTTGCAACTCCTGGAGAAATTTGTTAAGGGAGGAAATTCTAGACTGCCAGGCATCAGTTATGGACTTGATGGCTCAAAGGATGAGGAGGCCTGCATCGACCCCGGAGCTAGGAGCGAACCCAATAACACTTTAACAGACGAGATGAAACAAAAAGGCAACAAAAAACAAAAAGGGGGAAACTTAAAGACTCCATCTCTGGGGCCTGACCCAAGAAGCCAAAGAGTGGTCGGTGGCTCTATCTACTATATTCAAAAAAGACAGAGAGAGGGGAGAAGTCCACTACACCTTCTATTTTGTGTGCTGAGGAACAAGGCGAACTAATTGATGAAAGGGATGAGGTTATAATAATAAACGATGGAAATGCTAAAGGGAGTGACCTGAAAGCTTTAGGGGAGGAACTGTCACCACATCTGACATATGGGGCAACGGCCCTCATAAATGCAACTCACAATAACACCAACGAAATAGCATCAGCTCTTGGCTGTGAAAAGACTCCCCATAACGTGCCAGCCTCTGGCCTTTGGGCACATGGACGCTGCAGAGAATGACTTAATTAGCGTACCTAGACATGAAAGATTCACAGGTAACCATCAAGCTCTTGCCTCTAGTGCGGGAAACCCATCCCCAAATACTCAATGGTTAGAACTCTTAGTAAGAAATACTGTGACCCAGATGTTGGGCCACCATCTGCTGACCCCACTGCCTACTGCTTCCCCGGGACCACTAGCGTATGGCCACTCAAACCAGGTGGACAGGGGGACATACGGGGTCCCCCCTTTTACACATGTAATTTATGCCAACGCATGAAGGGAATTGGACCCAGGGAAAATTGGGCAAAGCGGTCAGGGTCACTTTGCTGATGCTACCACACTGAGTTTGGGGATTACGTCCCCGGTTAAACACTCTAGGTATATGGTAGAAGCAGTAGAAGCAGTATATGGCCCTCCCAAAAATCCTAGAGGTACAAATTGCAATGAGGCAAACCAACAGATATACGCCGTGCCAGAAACGAATGCGAGGGTTCCTAAATCTCTCTTTGATAGTGACTTAAATACAGTACAGCGGAGACAACCCTGCTATCTAGACAACTCTAGTGTCATCCTGTATTACATGTTTGTCTATAGGGGGCCCGACTCATTAAACAGATGGAGGGTACTTGCCCTTTTGAAATTCCCTCTTTAAGACTTCTATCGACAACAGTCATTAACTTCGTGGATTTTATCCACCAGGACTGATACGACCACGTCCGTCTCGTCTTGCATTCACGCCCTGTATATGACGCGCTGCTTTTGGAAGTAAACCAATTTAATTAACTGGGTTATGACATTCTGAATTTTAGCCCAGAATTCTCGATCCCAAATATGGCAGCCTGGGCCTAGGTAGGGCAGGAAGCACGCAGGACATAATGAGCAATCTGAGAAATGGCAGGTATCAAATTTAGGAAGACGATCCTAGTTGGAGATCGTTGGCGTTAACTTTACACAATTCCATTTTCCAACTTAAAACTTTAAAGTCCAACCTTTAACCAGAACAAACAATTGTCTTTGTTGTCCTGGAACTCCCGAGCCCAAGCACATTTAAGTAGTTCGGTAGAACTCTGTGAGAGACTAGCATGGATGCAGCATTACGTGTTCTGCTTGCGGGTGCCCCACAGCCCGTCAGGTAATACCTGGTGGACTGTCAGGAACCCGCAAGCAGAACTCGTAATGCGGCAGCCCAGTATGAACGGTGCCGGTGCCTTACCTGCACCATTCATACCGCGGCCGCCAGCCTCATAATGACGCCCATTTTGTCCTTGCAATAGTGCTGGAGATAAAAGTTAGTCCCCTCCTTTAATTATTCTAATTATAAACATCAATTGGAAGACAGATCTGAGCCTACAAGAACATTTGGATGCAATGATAACATTTACGGGGCTACAGATTGCCATTATGGGTTATCTTAACGCCGAAATCCAATGGGCTGGCAGCAACATTTTGCTTGAAGAGAGCGATTTGGGCATCTTATCCTCACTACATGAAGGTGCTAAGAGCCTCATTATAAGAGTGCCACAGGGCAGCAAGCGAAAGATCCTGCAGGTCCTGCTTTGGAGTGTTTTTTTCCTAAATTGGGGTTTATTTCCAGCGAATGCAATCTTAGGTGAAACTAATGATCTACAACATGGACGGATGGCGTAAAGACAACTACAATTGACTATATATTCATGTCTCAATCGTCGCTAGATGTGACTCAATCGTTTAACATCACTAATACTCTGCTGAGTGATCATCGTATGTTGGAGGTAATATTGTCTTTTGGGTTAGAATTGAGCTCTATAAATGAATGCTCTGCACATCTGAAGGTGAATAATTCTAAATCCAGAATAGTTTGGCATAACGTAATGTGCAAAAATTAAATGACCCATTTATAGCTGACTTTGCTGGCTCAACTATCGAAACAAAGCAATCCCTTTTCACCCACAACAACTTCACTTCACATGTGGACACACTGACCAGCAAACTAGTTAAAAGCTCTCGATTTAAAAAGTCTAAAGTAAGTCATAAGCACACGTTCGATTACTCTGTGCAACATAATACAAATATCTGCAATAGAGAAGTTTGTCGTTTGCTGAAAAGTGGTCTTAAATGGGAGGAAGGTGTAGGGGGTGAGAAGACAAAAACAAAACTAAAGAAAATTGGCTTAAAGGACATCAAGCTGCTATGTTTCAATTGGACAGTGAAACCATGTTTGCAGCGCTAAAAGACGGTTCGACTAGACAAGTTTGGCATTTGATAAACGCCATGGAATCTACGCAAATCATGACACAATTCACCAGTATCCCAGAGGAAGTCTGGGCAGGGCACTTTAGATGTCTTTATGCCACCAAAGAATGGATTGTTGTGGGCTACGAATTTATTAAACAGCATGTCTGGAATTTAGAATTTTCAATACAAGACATAACACTTCAAATCCAGAAAGCAAGCTCCTCAAGAGCGGCAGGGCCAAATCGACTTTCAAACGCCTTACTTAAGGGCAATCCTGAAATGTGGGCGAAAGCCCTTTCGATATTATTCGCTTACATTGTTCGAACCCACTGTATCCCCGCTTCTTGGCACTTCTCATATGTTGTCGCGATATATAAACAAGGTGACAGGTCCTCTCTGCAGAATTACTGCCCTATTGCGATATTATATGTGGATTCAAAAATCTTTGCAGGGCTAATTCTAAAACGAGTTGAGGAATGGTCAGACCGAAACTCCATTCTTCTGCCACAGCAATTTGGGTTTAGAAAGAAGTGGGGACATTAGTGGGGGGGTCTTCTAGTTTCCCTTTTATAAGAAAAGGCATGGAAGGGAGTGGCCACACCCATATATATGGCAGTCATGGATCTGGCATTGACTTTTGATTTAGTACTCATGAGTAATTTTCTGTACATAGATAATCATCTCCATTCCACAATGCTAGACACTGATTTAGTGGATCGGGCCCTGCCATGGTCAAAATGACTTACTCTGAATCCGTTTCCATCTCCATGATGGTTCTCTTATGAAGGTTCGTTTAAATACAGAAGGCCTACAATCCCACCCAATCAAAATCTCTAATGGGCTACGGCAAGACCGGCCCTTTTTAACCTGTATGTGTACAACGCAGGAAAAAGTCTGGATGGTGCCTCCTTCGTGCCCCCAAAAATTGAAGGGTACAAATTATCGTGGTGTGCTTATGCAGATGACTTCTTGCTTATCGACCATACACCACAAGGTCTCCAACATTTGATTACGGCCTTCTCTGACTATACCTCCATAAACGGGTTAAGGATTAATTCCAAAACAACTGTGATAATGAGGTGGAGTAAGCAAAAGTCACCAATTGAGTATGCATGGTTCCTAAACCATGAGAAATTAGCCATCAGGATCTCAATGAGATACTTAGGCTTTCCAATATTTGATAACCCTATAACATATCAATATCACTAGCACTTGTCGGAAAAGGTTTGTAATCAAATAGTACTAATGAGAAAATTGTCCCGCAAATTCTGCAAATATTCATTATGCCCATTATTACGCTTCTCTAACTCCAAAATCATTCCTAAATTATGTTACCGCTTGGAACTATATTCAGTCTGGATGATGACAGAACTACACAAGCTTGAAGCACGAATATGGAGAACCACCCTGTACTGTTTGCCAACATCTGTTCCCATTGCAGCATTGAGGTATGAGCTTGGTCTCCAGTCAGTGGGCCTCATCACGACTTGGGCGTTACCGGTATTAGCCCTACCGCCGGACTCCCCGGCGCTAATAGCGCCGGATCACGAGTTCGGCGGTAATGTTAATCCCCATTCCCGATTTAGCCCATTCGGGAATGCCCCATTCCCCATTGGGCTCAATGGGGAATGTTCACGCTCTTACCGCCGGCGGATTTCCCGCCGGTGGTAATAGTGCAAATTTTCGGCGGATTTCCCCCCAGCTCAGAGCTGGGGCGAAATCCGCCAAAGCCCTGATTTGGCAGACCCTTAAATCCGGCAGTAATAGCGCGACCACCGGATTTAAGGGTTACCACCAAAGTCGTGATGAGGCCCAGTGTCTAGCATTGTGGAATGGGGATGATTATCTATGTACAGAAAATGACTCATGAGTACAAAAAATAATCTGGATACCCACCTAGGAATGGCTCTCAGACAAGGGATACTCAAAACATGAAAGGAGAGGTAAGAGGACAACAACTTGCGCACTACTACCACATCCTCAAAATTAGGCAAAGCCTTGAAAAGAAAACATAATAGTGCTAGGGGGCTATCAGCTCTATTTCCAGATTGAATCACAATGTGTTTTGCACAAGAACAATCCTTAGTCTATACAAACGAGTCATAAATCAATTTTACAAAAATATATCTCATATTTTATTCTTTTTGAACAATGTTAAAAAAAAATAAACAATAATGTCTCGGGGAAAAGTGCAGGTGCAGAAAATTGACACCATAAAAGATTTTTGGGTATACTGGCAGACAAAAAACGGGGGGTGGAAAAAAGACTGTAAATAAACCAATTATTATCCAAGTACCAAATTCACTGATGTAGTGTTGTATGAATACCAAACATTAATTACTTCATACACTTCATTCACTGTATTCAGAATTCAGACATACTCATTCTCTCATAAATTCCCAACATGTTTCTTTCTGATTGTGTGTGAAAACAAGCTAAACAGAAATTAATCAGGGGTAGTCTGCCGTCTACCATCTCTACTATAGCAAAAACGAATTGTTACAAATCAGCCTCTAAAATTAAACAGCTGAACACACATACGTTAACAAACCTGCAAACGAGTTGCTATTGCTCATGAACAGTATTAGAGTCCAGTAGGGTATGGACTCCAAACTTCAGGGTCCTTTGATTGGTCCACTGTGTTCTAGATGCAAAGCAGCAGAAGGACTCAATATCTGGAAAAAGAGCAATTCAGGGTATCAGTAATCATCACCCTGATTTCTAATTCTACAAATAGATTTGTAATTCTACAAATAGATTTAGAATTGTTACACCCTAACCAGATTCTTAATTTTGGTTTGTAGATTGGTGCCCCATCAATAAATGGTAGAGACACCACTTGTAGGTCAAGTGACAACAAAGGAAAGTAAAAAGTGACCAGCCGTAGTGATAACAGACAGTTAGAGCACATAGCAATTCACGTGTTACCAGACATAATAGTGACAAATAGTCCCAAATTTCAGACACGGCTAAGGTGTTAAGACTGAAATGCCCCCTTTGGTTTAAATGGAAAGGTTTCCATAATCTGACCACTCTTTTCTTTTTAGGATTGCACAAGATGAAGACGAGTGTTGTCAATATTTAAGCCCTGCACCGTACAGGTCTGGCACGGGACTATCAGGCTAGTGGAAAGCACTTGTGTCCATAAAAGTGGCCCGTAGTACTTGTTCAGATGGTGACTACCGTCGAATATTCTAGGGAAGTGGAAATGGTCACATATTAGTCTAGTCAAAAATACGGTATGTCATTAGAGGTCCTTTCTCCTAGATCAAATGCTTACCGCTTTCCATGATCTAGGGTCGTGGCTGTCGCGTGTCAATTGCATGTAATCCATAAGACTGCAGCCCATGGGTGCAATGATGCACCTTCTGTGGTCTATATCATGGTGATTGGAGGAGCATATGCCATGTCTACTTCGCATACCCAGGAATGGTCCACTGGATAAGTATGTCTGATGGTGCGGGTGTAACACCTTAAAAGATTGAGAAAAGGGGAAGAAAGAATAGCGGCTCAGGAAACCACGTACATATGTAAACCCAAAAGTGCCCAGTTGTTTTTGGAGATTGCTGTGTTCAGACTTACTTATTTCAAAGTGTCTTCTTGATGGTGTGTACAATAATGAACACCAGCTTAAGGACAAGAGAGGAAACTGAACATAGCACTTAGTGCTTGCCGGTCGATCTTGTGTGATGGCATCAAAGTCGGCAGTCGATCACGCTCACGGCTGCAAGCCAGCATGGTAACAAGAAAAGAGGGAGAAAAATATCTAGGGAGCCAGTCAGAACCATGAGAAGTCCGGTGTAATGGAGAATGAAATCCCATGTGGTTTGCTTACCGAAATGCTTGCTCTTCTTTCGTTCAGTCTGCTAACGCTCACGTTCCTCCACTGGTCTCCAAGTAAAGTCACATGACCCTGCTACGTTCATTAATATCTCTCATAATGCTGTGCGGAGTGTGCGATTGGTAGACGGCCCTCCGGCACTAATTACATTCCTTTTCTTTCACAGGAAGTCTCAGACAAGGGGTGCCAAAGGTAGCGCTCTTATTCGATTTACAAGTAACTACTACACCTATTCTAGATTAATTAGGGTTGACGAGGGAAACCATCATTAATAGCCCTCTGCGATTAAAAACATTCTTACAAAACGCTGATTGGGCTGAAACCATGGAAATAGTAGCGAATACTAAACTGTACTATCAATTGGTATCCGACTTCAAAAAAATGCGCCTTCCAGAATCTTACTTGGTTAGATTTGCAGATACAAAATTGGCATAATGGCTACATGAGATTTAGGTTTAATGTCCTAATGACTGGTGAAATACTAGAAATAAGAGGTGAAATGGCTACAGGTTGGATATTATGCAGATTATGCAGAATATGCAGATTGTGCAGGTTATGCAAATGTGACAACACTAGAGAAACCTTATGACATTTGTTGCTAGAATGTGATGCCCTTAGATCAGAACACCTGTGTAGTTTCAATAAATGCGTAAATAACATAGAAAGTGTCGACCTTGACGGCATAGGGTGGGACATGCTATATGGCACCTCAGTTGTCTTAAAGATTGCTGTGGTTTGATTTCTTTCAGATGTATGTGGGCTGTGTAAGTATAGTCAACCAACCTTATGTTGTCAAGTAAAAACTGGCTTATTCAATGGAGGCATTAGTGATTGGTAATCGAAATGGCTATGTATACTATTCGCAATGTGAATTTCAGTATGGGCAATTTAGGGGGCCTAAAGAAGGGCATGTTAATGCATAAATGGAACCACCGAATTATGAATTGTGCATTTATTTGTATTTCCTGAGAAGGGCTGTGTAACCTGTGCAATATCTATGTATTTCTCTGCAAACTCATTGATTAGATCCAGGGATATGTTTCTTACCTTCCGTTTTTGTTCTTAAGCATCAAATTGTTTCTTTTTCTCTTTTATGCTTTGGTTGCTTAATGTTTAAACTTAATGTCTTTTAGAAATTGTTAATAGCCTATTTAGTTTTGTGATATTAAATTTTAACTTGTTTGTAATTTTGCAAAGGTTTCTTCAAAAACCACAACAAATAAAACAAATAAATAAATAAATAAAATAATTGTTATTAGGCCAGCCTTTGGATAGCCTTTAGGACCCTTTAATGCGTTATTGGAGAGTATACTATGCCCATCTGTTACAGGGCTGTGCTTCAATCAGGTTTCCTGCACACATAAAATGTCAAAATCCCTCATTTCTATCTCCATCCCATTGAATAGATGGGAAAACCCCTTGTATTCTAGGTACCCACCACGATCTTGTTATCCTGGGTATGGCATTAACAGATGCTTTTTCCCATCACCAACGCCCCCTCCCAGCCAATCCCAGGATGTATATTCTTGTATTTCTGGATGTAATCTTTTTTTGTTCTGCTCCTCAAATCCCTCCACATATGGGGTCAATTGTTATTTTCAGGAGACCTGGTTCACGCTCATTGCTACAAGTGTCCTCATTGTTTGAGACCCCAATGACCTTTGGACTTTGCTCTTTTTTCGATTTTTCTCCACCTTTGATAGCTTCTCTTTTTCATTCTGTGCTCTTGGTACTTCCTTCTCTTCACGCCCCTGTGGCCTTTCTCCATTCCCCAAAGCTATTGAAATGTCAAACCCTAGTGGTCTCAAATTAGGGGCAGCTTTGATGAGTAATTTTTGTATTATTTTAGATATAATATGGAGACACACCAGATCATATTTTCCTTTTTTGGGGAATTCCACAATAGAGATGTCATTGGATTCAATTGATCTTAAATTTGGAATATGGTGTAGAAGTCTCATCACATTGTTCAAAAACAGTTCATCATCAGCCACCTGAACCCTCTCTAATGTAACTACGCTTTTTCCTTTTTCCTTATGACTGTGATTTAGTTCCATTTTCATTTTTTTTGTCTTAGGTCACGTGAATTCGATAACATTTTTCCCATCAGTTAATTTTTGGTGCCCATTCCCATTCCTTCAGGCACTGTAGTTTCACTTTTATTCCAATTTCCACCCTGTGTTGTTTCATCCCACTTCCTACTGTGTGCCTTGTCTATTAGCCTTCTTTTTCCTACCATGGTTTTGAAATTTGAATCCCAAGGCTCATATCTTGTATTTTGGCAATCTTCCTTTCTAGTGTGTTCCTTATCGCCTCTTAACTCAATTGTTGGTGGTTTTGGGGAGACCTTTAAGTCTTCCCAAATTTCCATATCCTCATTGTCGTAAACAGAGATGTTCCATGATTCAGGATCTATAGGGGTTTCTCAGAAATTCTTACTACCATATCTACTCACCTCTCTTCTACTGGATTTTGTATCATCCGTGCTCAAAAAGAGTTTCTTTCATGGTTCTTAAGAATTTCTTGACCCATTTGATTTTGTTGGCTTGTTCTGTTGCTCATTCTTACTCTTCTTTATTTGCAAAATCCTATTTTCTCAGGCTCATTGTTTTTTGTTCTGTTTCAGGCCAAAGATCCCAAAGTTTATTTTGTCATCGGATCTTAATTCCACCATTTCTTCTGGGGGTGAATTCCTTCTTCGTCTTCGTCTAGGAGTACTTTCAGTCTGTCCTCAATACAACATTTTTCCTGTCCTTCACTAGGATTTTGAGTCATTATTCTTCCTACACCTTCCTCACTTTCTTCATTAACTTCTATCACCTTCCGCCAGGGGTCGTATATCACACCCTCAATCCTTGGAACTTCCTTTTGCCATCCTCTTACTCTTAGCCATGGTGCTGGATTTGACACCATACTTGTCTTTCGTACTGCATTGCAATTGTTAAGATCTCCATCTTCCTTGTCTGTTCCTCTTGGATGGTCATTTAATATGTTTTTTTGTATCCAGGCCATCCTTTAAACTTTTGAATGCTTCTGCTAAGGTTTAATTTTCTCTTAAGCCCTCAGTGATGAGTTCAAGCATTCGTTGATCTCTTTAGTCACCTTCCTTTCTGGCTTCCTCCATTGAATCTGCTCTTGCTGTCGCATAGGCTTCCAAATATATACGTTTAGAATGCATCATTGCAAATATTGTAGCCTGGTCCTTAAAGCTCTCATGTATAGTTTCATATAACTTTAAGAAAGGTGAAAGTGCAATTCTTAATGCAGACATTAAAATCGCTTGGCCTACTGGTACTATTGTTGTTTTTTCCCGGCTTTTTTGGGTGCAGGCCATTTGCGTGGCTTTCGTTGTTGTTTCAATTTCAAATTCCCTTTCTCCAAGACCAAGTTGTCAGTTGAGTCAGTCACTTTCTGTATAACTCGTGCTTCTGCTCCAACTTGTTATATTTTCTTTTGGTACCCCATTACTGGAGATTTCAGTTAGTACTGTTTGCATGGGTCTTTCGAATTCATTACTGAGGTCTTTAGCCCAGTGCCCCAATTGTTGGTTACCTTCCGGGAGAGTCGGGATTCACTTTTTCTGGGGCTCACCTGATGTTATCTCACTTATCTTCCTTATATCCCCTCCCTGGATGCTTTGCATATCCCGTGCATTTTTTTATAGGTCTTCTTTTAGTTTTTCTGCCTCTGCCCCAGTCACTGGAATTCTGTCCTGAATAGGGTCGTGGATCCTAGCTGAGGTGTCCAATACAATCCTAGCTGAGGTGTCCAGTACCACATCAAGTTGCCTGCCCCTAGGTGGGCCCTTATTCAGGGTATAGATGGGGTTGGGGGGTATTTTGCTCATGTGAATCGCATTTATGTTTGCTGCCCCTGTTCCACTCTCAAACAATCCTATTGCTGTTTCGCACTTTTCAGTTTTGGGAGAAGAGATACGATCCTTACTTGCCTCCTCGCTATTAGGCGTCCGTTCCCACCCCTCAGTTGGGGCTCCTCTCTTTACGCTCTCCATCCCCTCCTCCACCTTCATTTCCCGTTCTATGGATGGTGGCTTTACCAGACTCCACCCAGGACTGCAATCCCTCAATATGTCCATACTTGTTGGACTGACAGCTTCCTTACAGTTCTCGTTATTTTTCTGTGCCACTGGGGCTGTCAGTGATGTGAGCACAGCTGGCATACTCAAATTTACCTGATCATCCTGGTCTTTGGCCCCCTCCATTACCTGCTGCAGACCATATTTACGCAAAGCACCCTGACTATCAACTCGACATGTATGCAGGGATGTGAGTGATAGTTCGGGCCACAGATGTGACACTTGTGTGGGTGGGGCTGACTTGGAAATTTTGAGTGTTACATGTAAAGCCTTTTTCACTTTCAGGGCAGACATTCCTTGTGCCGGCACTCCTCCTTGCACCAGCGCCATAAATCTTGGGCACAAGGTAAGCTTTGCACTTGCAAGAAATTTCAATCGCTCCTGTCGTCTCATCCGTTGTAGCACTTCTTTCACCTCTTTAACCACAGCTCCTCCTCACTCCATGATTACACATGAATTGGCTTGGGATTAGATTCTTAGAAGTCAGGTTTCTGAGTTTGAGGAGGGGAGGGAAGGGAGCGTAAGTGTTCACCAGTTATCCAGAGATCTCCCACAGTACTCACTGGACACACGTGAAACACGGAAAACACTCACCACACTCTGCGACGCTCCATGTCCGGCTGTGGTGATTTGAATGCTGTGTGCAATTGTAATGATAGACAGACTCTCCAGGGCTCCAATTCCAGTGTGTCAATACTAAAGCACACTAACCACACTCTCTGTGTCCTGCTATGGTTATTTGAATGTTGTTTGCTGTTGAAATGGTGGACAGACTCTCCAGGGCACCAAACTCCAGTGTGTCAACAGAGAAACACACTCACCACACTCTGTGATGCTCCACATCCAGCTATGGTGATTTGAATACTGTTTGCAATTGAAATGATAGACAGTCTCTCCAGGTCTCCAAATTCCAGTGTGTCAACACGGAAACACACTCACCACACTCTGCCTTTTAAACGTCCCTTTAACAGCATTTTTTCACTGAATTTGACAGGTTTTTATTAGTGCAGCCTAACCATAACGTCCCTTTAACAAAGTTTTTTTCAGTGAATTTCATAGCTTTTACCAGTGCACCCATAATTTGCTACAGGTTCCTTATATTATACTCACCCCTAATGGAACAGCTGTAGAGTCCGGACAATGCACTAGCCAGCAAACTGAAGGTAGCATTCACAAAGCCCAGAAGCACAGGGGAGAACAGAAAATATTCTACCCGTCAAACAACAAACAAAAAAGGCTTTCCCATCTCTCATCCGGAGTGCGTTGATCGCTGCCTCCCTGCTCGACCACCCTGCGCCATCAACAGAACCTCAGGGGCATTGGAGAAAAACCTTCTGCTCATTCCCTTCAATATTTCACCCGGCCAGTGGTAGCACGATCATCTGTGCATACTGCACAATGTCACCTTATTAGGTGAGTGGGACGTCTCATTTGTGGCAGCACGCTGCATCCATCAATTGCTGTGCCTTCACCTTCAGGAACAGCATGTCGGGCCAATTTTGCACGTTTCATTTTGTGTGTTCAGAAATGGCCGCCATCTTACTCAGCATGGAGTGCCTCCGAGGGTTGCCATGGAGCCCTGTACACAAGGCTGCTGATTGGTGTATTTCTTTCTTTATCTTGCCAATCAGACATCGGCAGGCGAAGAAGCCAGCCCCCAACCTGAAGGCCCACACCTCAAGTCCCTGACTGTTCTTCAGTGCTGCTTTTCCTCTCTCTCATCCGGAGCGCGTTGGACGCTACCTCCCTGCTCCACGACCCTCTGCCCTCAACAGAACCTCGGGCACATTGGAGAAAAAAACATCTTCTCATTTCCTTCAACATTTCACCCGGCCAGTGGTAGCACGATCAGCTGTGCATACTGCACAATTTTGTCAGGCACAGCGTGTCAGGGCCATTGGCACTTTTCAATTTTTTGTGCGTTCGGAAAATGGCCGCCCTCTTCCTCAGCACAGAATGCATCCGAGAGTTGCCATGGAGCCCTGTACACAAGGCTGCCGATTGGCCTGTGAGGTGGCCAGGTGACATTAAGATTGCACAAGTGCAGGGGACAGGGGGAAGGGGAAAAGTGCACGGGAAAGGGGAGAGGGCAGGGCAGTACATAGGATAACAGTAAAATAAATAAGAAAATAGATAAATAAAGACCATAAATACATAAAAACAATAAATAAAACTGATGGCAGCGCAAGGATAAGTGCAGACATCAGATGTCAACTTCTGATAGGGGTTGTAGGGATAACAGAAACAGTCCCATGTGCAAGGGTTGCCAGGGGGCAGTGTAGGTGTGCAACTGGCGGGGCGGGGACCTGGGCCCGAGATCAGAGGGTAGCCAGGTACCAGTGCAGATTCAGATTCAGCCAGGAGATCACCAGGGGAGGAGGATAAGAAAGCAGAAGCAAAGAGGAAGCTTGCAGAACCAGAGATGGTTCTCCTCAAGTTCCAGAGGGAGGCCCCAACAGAAGAAAGAGATCTACCAGCTAACTCTGAGGGAGTTGGAGGCGGATGAGCGAAGAGCTTGAGAAGGTAGATATTTAGGAAGAGAGAGTTGGAGGTATTGGGGTCCGAGTTCCCCGAAGGCCTTGCAGACAATGCAGGGGGTTTTGAACTTAATCCTATCTGCCACTGGGAGCCAGTACAGAGATTTAAGTAGTCCTGGAAAGAAATGATCCCTGGGTTTGAGGCCAAGGACAAGTCTCGCAGTCCTGTTTTGGATGAGTTGCAGAGAGCAGAGAGAAGAAGCAGGTAGATTTAGAAAGAGGTGGTTGCAGTAATCAAGCCTGGAGAGAACCAGAGCTCTGGAGACAGTGAGCTTCTGGGGGAAGGAGAGGAAAGGAAGAATACCTCTGAGGAGGTGCAGCTGGTAGTGTGACTTCTTAGAGACGTCAGAGATGTGAGGAGAAAAGGAAAGTGTGGAGTTGAAGACGAGCACAAGGTTTTTAGCCTCACAGGTGGGAGCAGGAAGAGGGCCAAGAGAGGCCGGCCAGAAAGTGACAGGAAAGGAGGGGGTAGGTATGTTGATGAGGAGAACCTCGGTCTTACTCGCATTAAGGCAGAGATAATTGGCGGCACACCACTTCTGGATTGCAGACAGACAGTCAGAGATGAGAGAAGGAGAGTGGGTGGCAGAGGGGACACTGAAAATGAGTTGAGTGTCATCTGCATAGCACTGAAAGATGGGGCAGAGAGTGGCAATGCGGTGAGCAAGAAGTGCCAGTTATTGGTTAAACAGCCAGGGAGAGAGGTTAGACCCCTGGGTAACACCACAGGTAGAGATAGAGATAGAGGAGAGGAAGGACCCAAGTCGATCGGAAAGGAAGGAGGTCAGCCAAGCCAGGACCTGATTGGTGATACCCAGGTTATCACAGAGATGGTTGAGCAGGATGGCGTTATTGACCATGTCAAAGGCAGAAGAGAGCTCAAGTAAGATAAGGACACCGGGGGTGTTTGAATTGAGGTTGGAGAGCAGGTCTTCACAGATGTTCAGGAGAGCAGTTTCCATGCTTCTGGCAGCTCTGAAGCCATGCTGATGGTCATGGAGACAACCAACAGATTCAGAGTGAAGATTAAGCTGGGATATAGCAAGCTGGGAGATAGCAAGCTTTGCCCAGAAACGGAGTGATGGAGATTGAACGATAGTTAGCAGGGCAGGAAGGGTCATCAGAGGGCTTCTTAAGAAGTGGGTGCATAAGGGATTGCTTCAGGGGGGAGGGGAAGACTCCAGAGGGGAACAAGTGGTTGCAGAAGTCAGCCAGAGCAGGAGTGAGGATGTCAATGTGGTCCTTGATGGTTTAAAAGGAACAGGGGTGAACCTGTTTTGATAAGACTGTCATAGATCGGACTTGTCTAGAAACCTTGTCTGCGGAGAACAGGGGAAAGGCAGAGAAGGATGTAGGAGAGGTGGCCAGAGAAGGGCCAGAGGAAAAGCAGGGTGTGGAGGGAGATGGGGAGAGGAATACCCACACCACAAGACCCTGTCTGTTCCCATCTGTGCCTGCCGTGCTCCAAGCCCAACTTTTTTGATATCCTAAATGACAATGCTCCGTGCTGATATATTTACAAACATTGCCCCCCATGACTTGTCATCCCTACTTGGCCATCACGTAAGTACTGCTAATTAGTGGATACCTCTGTGCCACTGAATTAATTTCTTCTGCCTCTTAAGTCATCCACCTTCAAGATGGCCCATGCTCTTCGGTGACTCTGCATGCTGCCTTTCACTCACTGTGACTCATTCCCATTGTCAACAACTATTGTACTGCTGCACTGCGCTTTCTGTGCCATTCCCCCAAGTCTGTGCCTGTTTACCAGAAAATCATGTTTAGCTGTGCCTGCTTCCTGCATTGAAAGTGCCTGTTTACCTGAAAATCGTTTGTAGCTGTGCCTCCTTTCTGCATTGAAAGTGCATGTTTGTGTGAAAAGGCATTTTTAGAGAGGCCTCCATACTAACTGTTTAACCTTAGACCTATTCCCATTTGGCCTACTGTGCCAAGTGGATAGGTTCAGAAGTGTGTTTTTCAGCATATTTGCTGCACTGTGTTCTTTCTGCTTCAGCAAAAACTCAAACTTGGCTGTGTGCACTTGCTGCATTGTGTTTCATTCTGCCTTAGCTAGGATTGAACTTGGCTGTGTACTTGCTGTTACCATTCTTAAAATCGCTTCTTGTTGGGTGCACAACTGTTACTAACTTTTTACAAACCGTGGTTGCTGTTGAGTAAATCCTGCATTAAGTCCTGCATGTCCTACCTTGTCCTCAGTGCCTCCCATCATGCCCTCTTGTCCCCAACCCTGTGTTTTTTCCCGCACCCCCTCACGCTCCCAGGTCCCAGTACATTAGCCTGGTAAGTGTCCTCCACAACATTGCACCTAGCTATGTCACTATCTATCTCTTGTATCTTCTCTAACTGCTTCTATATTTCCTATGCCTCTCTTATCACTAAATCTGGCCAGAAGAAACTTAAGAAGGACCTACTGGGCTCCAACCCAGGCCTTTCCATTGAAGACACCTATGTCACGGCTTCCGACCAGAGAGACTCTCACAGACATCCTTTTTGTCGTTACCTCACCAGATTTATGGACCTGGCACATGGTTTCCTTTCTCTCTCTGATCGCCTCTTCTCACGTTAATGGTGACACCTGCTGGGAGGTCCTTCTTGACCTCTTTGCTATTTCCAGGGTCATCATTAATGTCTATTTGAATGAAACCATCATGGTTCAGGGTCATCAACCCAACCTTTTTCTCTTTGACAGTCTCCTCCCTCGTCTCTCAAACCTTACCTCTCCCCATAGACAGGCTCCCTTGCCTAGTGTTCCTTACTCATCCTCTGCACAGGCTCCCTCACCAACTGTTCCTTCCTCCTCCTCTGCACAGGCTTCCTTGGCCCTTTTGCTTTCCTCGGCCCCTGCACAGGCTCCCTTGCCTCCTGCTGTGCCCTCCTCCTCCTCTGCACAGGCTCCCTTTCCTGCTGTCCCTTCCTCCTCTTCTGCACAGGCTCTCTTTCCTGCTGTGCTTTCCTCCTCCACTGCACAGGTGCCTTTGTCTTGCCTCACTATCCCGGGTGCCTTTTCAGCCTTGGCTGCTCTGCCATCCTCCACTATCCCTCTGGCACTCTTGCCACCTTCGGGAGGGACCACCGTCCCCTGCGCCCCCCCGACCCAGTGGAAGACCTTCAAAGATGGCAAGCTGCTCCGTATTGCCACGCTTAACTCTCACTCTGCTGTCAAACACTCGTCTGACATCTACAACCTACTTGAACACATGGATCTAGATGTGCTCGCCATCACAGATGGTTCAAGGACAGCTCTGTCACAAGCTTTGACACACTCCTCCCTGAAGGATATAAAATGCTCTCTGTGCCCAGGCCCAAGGGGTCAGGATGGGGAGTGGCCTTGAACTTCCCAGAATGGACACCTGTGTCCATCATCCCCACTCAGACCTACTCCTCCTTCGAACGCCTAGTCTGCAGGCTCTCACTCTCTCCTAAATCTTCTATCCTTATGGCCACTTTCTATCACCCACCAGGGCAGTCCACTCTCTTCCTCTTGGAATGGGCTGACCTGGCCTCATCTCTTCACTCCTCTTCCTCTCAACTCCTCCTGCTTGGTGACCTCAACATTTATCTGGACTCTCCTGACTCCTCAGGACCTTTCCGCAACATATGTGATTCTCTCTCCCACTCCATCTTACCTTCTTGCTCAACGCACACAGCAGGCCACACTTTGGATGCTCTGATCTCCACCAACATCCCTCTCTCTATCCCTCTCACTACCTCTCTCACTTGGACGGACGGGCCAATCTCTTCTCTCTTCACACTTGAAGCTCTCCTCTCCTCTTGCATCAGCACACCCGGCGTGGGCACTAGTTTTCAAAGTCACCAGACCCATGGAAAGAGTGACAGTGGGTGCCTTTGTCTTCACCTACTCTCACCATCTACTCCTGTAGCAGACTCCCATCCTGACACAGCCCTCGCTAACTTCAATCTTTCTATCTCTAACACCACTGATATTCTTGCTCCTGTCATCAGGGTCAGACTGAAATCTTCCAAAAAGTGCAACTCTTGGTAGGGCTCTGATCTGACTTCCCTTAAACGTAAGTGTAGGGCAGCTGAGCAAAGATGGAATTTGTCAGGTGGACCCTCTGACAAATTGTCCTGCCGCCTCCTTCAAAGTTAATATTTACTCTCCATCCACACCAAGAAAAGAGGCTTTATGCAAGCCTGCATCACTGTGGCATCAAACAACACAACCGAACATTTCAAAGTCTGTAAGGAACTGGCCAATCCTGCTGCAGCCTCCTCTTCTGTCACACCCACCCAGGACCTTTGCTCGGCCCTGGCAGCACACTTCACAGCAGAAACCCAAGACATCCTTTCCTCTCTCACTTCCACACCACATCATACATAACATCTCTTGAGCCTCCCTTTGCCCCTCCACCACTTCTCCTCTCTTCTGTCACTCCCATCACACCTGATGAGGTTGCCAGGCAAGTCCGAGCTAAGAAGGCCTCATCCAAACAGGTGGACCCCGGCCCCTCTTTTCATTTTGATGAAAGTTAAAAAATTAATCTGTGCATTTATAGCAGCACTGTGTGTAACTTTTTTCCTAACAGAAAAGAACAAGCAGATGCAAAACATCTCTACAGCATTTTTAAATGCTACTTGGTGTGTGTAAGTATAATATGTTGGTAGTACATGCATACTTGATAAAATAACGCATTCAAGTCTATAGGTGCTTAGCCAGTCCTCGTTTTTTCTCTACAATCTGGAACTTGTAGTGCACGTTTTATAATGGGAAAAGTGGAACTACAAGTCCCAGAACGCAAAAAAAAACTAGGACTGCATAAGCACCTACACATTGAAATGGATTATGTTGGCAAACATGCGTGTACTGCTAACATATTAAACTTACACACACCAAGTGTTACACATCTTTTCCATCTGCTTTTATTTTGTTTTACAAAAAAGTTACGCAAAGAGCTCCTATAAATGCACGTATGCATTTCTTAACTTTCATGAAAAGACTCTTAAAAAGAAAAATGTTTACACGCAATTTTCATTTTTCAGTCAATATAAATGTTGCACTTTCCAACCTCAATAATTACATCCCTTACACTGCTACCATTCTGCATCTGCTCACACATATCTGTATACCGCCAAAGTATCTATATACAAGACTTCACATTTCATATAAAGTACTCTTCTTTCCCAGCCTCTACTATAAGACACCAAACACTGCAGCAACAGACATCTGCCATTGCATTACCACAAGGGCACGATTTCCCTATTCATTAAAAACACTGCAACACAATACAAATACATTACACCACAAACAGAGCATGTCTTTTTATTAAAATCATCAGCACAAAAATAACCTATGCACCTTTATCTCTCACCAATGATTGCCCTGTTTCTGCTAAGGTGTGAAACACAACAACTTACACTCCAATTCTTCTAACAACATAGTAGTTAACACACTTTAGTAGACCACCCATGACACAACTTCATTAACTTTTGTTCCCAACAACTCCTCATGCCTTCATAAATAACACCCTTGTTTACTAAAAGTACTTCATCATTACCACATATACCCAGTAACCTTCTTTTACAATTACAGGTAGAAGAAGATTCCCTAAAACAGCGGCCGGAAAAAGAATACCCTTTGCATCCTACAAAGTAAGTGAATTAATGTACCATGTATATTTCTCTAATTCTAACGATATACCTCCACTATATATTAGCCCAGTGTGTTCTTTTCAAATTAACATTTATTTTACTCTTACTCATTATATTGCACCATCCACACACTTCCCGTCTAAACACCACCATTACAACACACATTGTTTTCCTCAAAGCATCATAGTGTCCCTACTTATCCAATCACAGCACTATTCCCTTCCTCACTAACCCAAGCCCATCACACCTCTACAGATTCTTACAACCTTCCCAACCACACCTGTTATGTCACAGCACAAGCATCACCCTACTCAACTCTACAATCAAACCCACACACCCATGCACAGCACATGCATATACATTCCACACACTTTCAAACCCAACTTTATTTTTTCCCAACAGACACAACAGAATGCCTACTAAAAAGCAGGTATGTAGAAAAGAAAGAAAACATAGAGCAGATAATAATAAAAGCAAGTCATATAGTCATCCACCTCTAAAACAATGTATAGAAAACATTAAAAGAAAGGAGCTAGTAACATCACTCAACAAAACTAAACACCAGCCACCACTAAATAAGGACCCTCTTCCAAAAACGAAATGTAACAAAGATACCTAACACTATATCTATCAATGTTTACATAGCCACTGTCAAGCAATCCAAAAAAAATAATTCTACAAAACGTGTTCCACCGTCAAGTGCTTCACAATCTTACAAAAACAGCTGAAAAGTCACAATCTACCCTTAAAAATTACTGCAGGAGACTATTCCTCGAAGCTCTAATTGACAGGGCATTTCTACTTAAGAGAAAATTGTTCATATTGATTTTAAACAGAATGAAACCACTAATTAAATTAATCAATACATTACAAAAAATACTTCTAAACATGCACAATGTCAATATAGTTACATTTTCAAACTTCTGTGAAGGTGAATGGATTCACACAAGCAACACAGAACCATATTTCAATGAAGAGGCTTATAAAAAAGAACATAAAACATCAATTGCCATAAAACAGTAATGGCAGATATTTGTGTACGTAGGTCACTATCTGTGGTTTCTGAAAAGATGTTGCAGGTAATACATTTTTCAATAAACTGTAAAACAGTGGCATCACTATCATGGGCAAATTGTTTGGAATATCTTTTATCCAAAAAAGCATCTGGATGTGTGGTCCTCCTCTGGATTGATATTCTTTTCTCCAAAAGAAGTGTTGCACTTCTCCGAGCGGAGGGGTAGTTTTATTGCAGATAAAATGCAGCATGGCAATGAAGCGATGGTGAAAGTACCTTGATACATTGACAGGGTCAAGAGAACATTGTTCTCCTTGTGTTTTTACATCTTTTGGTTTGAAGTGTGTAAGTGTGTAAGATGTTGTGAAAGTCGTCCCATGCATACTCTGCACAACTTAAAGTAACAAACCATGTGGGTGGGCCTAGGTTCCTTAGCATACAACACACATCAGCATGACGTTGGAACCTGTATTCTTTTGTACCATGCATGTTTGCCAAGAGATTTGTGATACTTGACTGCAAAACTTTAAATCTTTGGGCCTCATTACACGGATTGCGGTAAGGGATTACCGGCACTAGTAAGGACACCGGTGCCGGTAATCCCTTACTGCCCTATTACGAGGTCCCTTTGCTGGTCCCTACCTTAACGGCTGGTTTTACCAGCCGTTATGGACGGGACCTGCAAAGGGACCTTGGAGGCAATTACGGCACCGCAATTTGCGGTACCATAATTGCTGCCTTCCCCATCCCCATTGAGACCTATGGGGGCCCAAATGGGAATGGGGAAGGGCTAATGGTGAATGGGGCATTACGGCCCCGCCAATCTTCGAATGGGGCGGTAATTCCGCCATTCACCATGGCAGGATCGGTAAATTACCGGCGGCAACAATGGCGCTAATAACGCCATGGTTACCGCCTTACGTGTAATGAGTCAGTTTGTCTTCTATTTTTTGAAGCAGTTGGGTACCGGATATGTTTAAAAAGATAGAGCTTGTTTTTAATGTGTGTGTAACTCCATAACATATAGTTGCTAGTTCACTTTCCAAGAGGAGGTGGAAAATGTATTCAGTATTTTGTCTGAATCCGGGGTCTTCAGAATAAATTCGTAAAGACCAATATTCTGAAGCACTCATTTGAGCTGACCTTTCATCATATATTCCTCCATTTCCTGTAGAGAAGAGTAGAGGAAAAGAACATGCTTCTACACTTTTTTCCAATATGCTCATTGGGATCCTTTGGCTTGATACATTTGATATGTGTCGAATGTATCTTCAATGGTGTTTTGGAGTGTAGTGGGTGAATTGTATATCGGTCTAAAATGTTGGCTTCAGTAACATGATCTACACGTTCAAATTGGCAAGTTGCTGGTGACTCTTAAATAATTTGGTGGTTACAGTTTTCCTCTATGTTTATATCTTTGTATCATTAATTGTTTTCTTTTAGATATTGTAGGGCTTGTCTACCTGTCGACTAGTTGTTACCAAATATTTTGTCTTTTGTTGGCACACTAGTACAATCAAATATTGATCTATTGGCCGTTGTACTCCTAGAGTTTGTACATTTTCTTTTAGATGTAATGGTAAATATAACACTTTGCCACGGATGCCCTTATTTAACTCAGATGGAGGTAATTTTGCTGATTTTGGTTGAAGGCACATTACAGCTTGAAATGTGACCACTGTCATGCAGAGACTTCACATATCTATGCCACTTGTTTTTGTTCACTGACATATCTTGGCCAGGTGGTTTTATTCACTGACAGCCAGAATATTTAAATTCAAAAGGTGCTATAAATCTAGATGTTACCCTTGTTTTATGCTCTTGAAGTACTTTCCTTAGGATTTTGTCTCAGCTCATGGTGCACATACATGGGGCAATAAGCAGGCCTCACACACACAATTCATTTGTATAAATGAAGATACACTTGAATGTTATTAATATTTTCTGGTGATGCGGTTTCTTTCTTCCTTCCTTTAGTTCCCCTGTATGTGCCTCTGATTGGTATGAATTCAGGGTCTTCATATTTATTGTTTGTACTAGTACACATATGTAGTAAGTCTTGAACTGTTAGCTATTTATTACATGTTTAACATTACTCAAAAGCCTGATAAGGAAGCATTCATTATTTTACTATCCAATATTACAACATTAAAAATGTTGTACTTCTATGGTGCATGCTGCAGCTATTGCCTATGTTTATGTATGATTAGGTTCCTGTATTAACAACAGCACTGCAATATAATGTTTTGTTTATATGAGTACATTATTTAATAGATTAAGAAGTTCATGATAGCTTTCTGGATCATCCCTGACGTCTTGTTAACAATATTATAAACACCACCCCTTGTAGGGAATTTTCATCAAAATGAATGTCATATGTGATGTCATCAATGCCATTTGTGATGTCATCTTTGATGTCCTGGAAGTTTGTGTTAGCAGTGCACAGTGGTGGCGTGAGTCATGATTGCTTAGCTTACCATATCTGGTGAATTTCTGAGGTTTTTCGGTTTTACGTGTAACCATAACTTCCATTTAATGTTTTTTTAGTGAATTTCATAGGTTTTTATTAGTTCATGCTTATTTCCTACAACTTAATAATATCATACATACCCCATTATAGCAACATTTTTGTCCAATTTAGAAAGTTTCCCATTTTAAAACCTTGCCATGTCCCACCTATTAGCATAATTTCTAACACTTGTATACACTTTTTGAACTTTTTCCACTGTTTTTTGCGTCCATCGACATCTGCAAACATCTCACATCATCGCAGACCTTCCAAACAGTGTAACGTGACCACGAGCGCATGTGCAGCATGATGACGTGTTGGCAGCGGCATCTGCACTTCGCAATCTGGTCTGTGCTTCGCAGGACTGCACTTTCTGCTGATCTAGCCACTTTGAAGCTCAAAATCTACCCTTGCACAGCTCCTACACTTATTCTTACTCATTATCCATTAACAATATAGTACAGAGCACATACTTGGAAGAATATTAGCAAAACTGCTATTTATTTTAAAATGGCATCAGCTATTGCCATCCCTCCTCCCCAGGAGCCACCATCACTACCAGCACCAGCGGGATGACCTACACAATAAAAAGTGCAGTACTTCCAAAGACAATGAAGAGCACCAAGGAGATGAGGTAGAGGAAGTGCCTACCTCTAGCACCGGGAGAGAATCTTGGATGTGACAGTTCTTTACCACTGTTGGGAATGCAACAAGGCTAAAACTGCCCAAGTGAAATGCAATGAGTACTCAGTCACGAACTTCCTGGACAGTACTCCTATCGGACCACCTCCATGCGGCCCCACACCCAATCGAACCACTGCAATGCTCTCAGAAATGTTGTTCCTTTCTCAGCAAGGAGTAGGCTGTCTTCATCCACCTCATCTTCCTCAACCAATACTGTAACCACACAGACTACTTCAGTGGGACACAAAATTCCACTAGCTACCTTGCAAGCAATAAAAGAGGCTGTTCATCAATATCTTTCGAAGACAACAGTCCTCTGTATTTACAGCAACACACCACTCTGCAGGGGGGAGTAATTTCAAAGTGCCTTTGAAGCTGTAATCAAGGAGCATGAGAAACACTGTCCCCTACCTTAGATGTAACACATGCGCAACATCTTCCCCTGTCCACCTGACCCTCCATATTAGTGCTTGGCGTCTCTTCCCTCATTTCCCTTCCCACCTTATGCTCTAAGCTCTATTGCAAAAAAAAAAAGAAGAAAATCAAAAACGTACAAATACAAGGTTTCTTTAGGAACCACCTTTCAGAGTTAAAACATTAGAACTAAAAATAAAATATCTTATAGACTCCATCTACTTTACATTTCTCAGTATATAGACTCAATAAGATTTTCCAACATTTCCATTAGCATTTTATGTTATGGTAATGGGAATAATGTGGCGTTCATCCCTCATTCCAGGCACTGGATCCAGGATAATAGCCCGGCAGTCCAAGTTATCTGCCAAAGCGAGGACGGATAACGAGGGCTCTGGACTGTTATGCCTCGTTCCAGCCCCTGGAATGGAGGATTAAGGCCATTAGCACCCAGGTTGCCAAAGCGGTAACCCAGGGTGTTAAAATAACAATTTTTCTTCCTACACCAATATGCGCATGGCGTCCCGCTGTAGGAAGGACAACCATTTTCCAAGATGACAGCAGCAAAGCGTCTCTTCCCTTTCCATGGTGGCCTGCAGAAGGCAAAGAGAGAACCCTGTGACCATATTAAGCTTCCACACAACAACTGCCACTTAACAATCTTTTACAATTCTTTTCCATCTACATTTCCCTTCCTTCGCCAAAGAAATTGTACACAATGCTTCTATAAATGCACATATGCCTTGTGCAGTGAGAGAAGTGCATAAATAGAAGGGGCAGTACAAATGGGCAAGTGTTCATGAGAACCCAGGGGGAAAATGCCAAGGTATGCTAAGGTGGGACAACAATGGGTAACTACTGGAGCAGAGGAGTCCCAAGGGTGGAATGCATTTTAACAGTAACATGCCTTTAACAATGTTTTTTTCTGTTGTTAATAGGTTTTTGTAAGTGAAAATGATTCATGGTATTACATCACTGTATATTCCTCTTTTCACATAGATGAAAGAACTACAAACCTCCCTTAAGAAGCATATTTTTTGCAACACATACTTATGTCTGTTGTTATCAGCAAGGCATGCTGGGGATGGAAATCATTGTTTAAATGCCTACGGCATAAGGTTCCACCATGATCCCAGCTGAATAAAACCATCTCTATAATTCACTGCACCTACCCTGCATCCTAGTTCAGTGTCCACTATACCATAATAATGTAACTAGTGGCTAGTGCTCATGGCTTGCAGCCATAGCCAGTCTCCAAATCCATGGGGGATAGGCTTCAGCCATGCCGCATGGGGCATAGTCTTCGGTCATGCCGAATTCCACAACAAGCAAATCAGTACGCATTTGTGTTTGCCGAGGGCCAGGCCCAATAACCAGACACCAAATGTACAATACATATTTCCAAAAACATGCCTGCAGGTCCTTGCTAATGCTTGTCGTGCAAGTTTGTTGTAATCTAGTCCACCACTTCAGGCTGTAACCGCAAGCAGAATATATTTTCCCATTCAAATCTACTGCTTAGCCCATGTTGCATGTCCCAAAAAGCACATTACAGTACATATTTCTCCATGCTGACAGTCGGGCCCATTGCCCAGACACCAAAGTTATATCACTGTGTTGTGTACTTACTATTTACTGTAAAAAAAATAAAAAACACAGGACATATTTGTAAAACCATGCTTTCCAGTTCTTGCTGATCCTCCTTATGCATGTCTGTTGCCATCCCATCCAGCACTTCAACCTGTACCCAAAAGCACATTTGTTTCCCTTTCAAACCTATCCCAATATTAAAACACTTCACCACATAACCAATCCCTGGTAGACATGGCACTTTAACCCCATTGGTGTCACTCGAGGTCATGGCCAGTAGCCAGATTGTCTGGGTCATGACCTTATACCATGACCTAGACAATCTGGCCATTGCCCATGGCCTCAGGCTACATCTCAGTCACCAAAGGCTTATCACTATTTTTTGTACGTACATTTTGACACTTGTCAAAAAATATTACACTGGCACATTTGCAAAATCAGGCTGTCACGTCCTTGCCAATGCTCCTTGCACGAGTTTGCTGAAAATCCGCCCATGTTTGATTTTTTTCTAAAGTGTAAAAATGTAAGTACACACAATACTCATATAACATAGCCCCCATTTAACAAAATCCATTCAGACTTTGCACAAACATTCAAGTTTGGGTCTATAATCTTTCTGAAAACCTCTGTCCACATTCGTCAAACGACAACACAGTTATAAGCCATCTAAATATTTTGAGACTCCCCCTGTAAATGTAGCCCCCTCTTGACAAATTCCCACCAAACTTAGGAAAACCATTTATATCTGGATCTGAAATCTTTATGCAAACTTTTGGGCAGATTTGTCAAATGGCACCGCATTTATTAGCCTCTACAATATTTTGGGAACCCCCTCTAATTTTGCCCCCTCATTACACAATACTACCAAACTTTGCAAAAATATGTATATCTAGATCTAAAATGGTTTTGCAAACTTGTGGGCAGTTTCGTCAAATCAGTATTATGTCCTTTGGCCGACACCTTTTTCGATGGGTGTTTTGCTGGAAATTTCCATCAGAATTTTTTGGGCGGTAGGAAAGGGTAAATAAAAGTTTGGTAGTGAAAGGAAACACAAATAAAAAAGTTAAGGGGGCTTTGGGAGTGGAATTCCCCCAAAATGAATTTCAAAAGCTTTCGATGATCTTTTTCGGCAAAACTGCCTCCACAAAACACCCATCGGAGAAAAGGGGGTCAGCGAAATGACATGGAACCATCAAATAGCACCATATTTATAAGCCTTTACAATATTCTGGGACCCCCATCTAATGTTGCCCCCTCTTGGCAAAATCCAACCAAACTTTACAAAAAACATTTATATCTAGGTCTTAAATCATTTTGCAAACCTTTGTGCAGATTTGTGAAATGACACCACATTTATAAGCCTTTACAATATTTTGGAAAACCCCTCTAATTTTGTTCCCCCCTGACAAAACAGCACTACACTTTCCAGACCCATTCAGAATCAGGTCTAGAATGATATTCCCAAATTGTATACAGTGTCATTGAGTGGCATCAACGTTATAAGCCATCCAAAAATTGATTTTCACCAATCCTGTAATGCACAAATAAGCATAGATGCCCCCGAACATCTAAGGTATTTGCGGACATCACAGGGTTGTCCCAGACCTTCCGCGGACATTGAGGAAGATAAATGCCTGTTTTTAAAAAAAAAAAGTACGCCATATCCCATCCCATCCTCATCAACCCTCACCTCCCCAGAGATTGTTTGATAAGTTTGACAAGTGCAATGTTGTGTTTTTTAATATATTTTCACCGTGCTGTTCACAGACGCCAGCGGATGTCCACGAATCCAACATGGCAGACGTTTCCAAAAATCTGATACATCTTGTGCTTTCATCATCCAATCAGCCAGCGCGTTCAATGTCTGTAGACCTCACGTCTGCCCCTGAGCCAATCGGAGGCCAGTCCACGGACCGAACAGGGAAGTAGTCAGGAGAAGGAACCCAGATATCAATAATTTTTTGACCTACTTTTTTGATTGTTTTGAAAAAGACTACTTGACTACACCAAATTTACAAAAGCACGCTTTCAGGTCCAAGACGCAGCTCCTGCACCAAATTTGGTGAAAATTTGCCATTGCGTCTATTGGAAATACCACACATTTTGGGACCCCCCCTATAACTTTGTCCCCCCTTGACAAAGCCCCACCAAATATGGGAGGATCAATCTGATGGGCAATATACTGTTTTTGTAAACTCTGTAAGGATTCGTTCACGGGGGCAGCGATATAAGCTGCCCAAAAAATGCTCTTCCTATGGGTTGAGCAACTTAACCATAACTACCGGGCTGCTACCGCAGGCCCTGTAATTCAGTGAAAAGACTTTGTTAAAGGGACACTATGGTTAATAAAAACCGATGAAATTCAGTGAAAACATTTTGTTAAAGGGAAGTTATGGTTAAAAGTAAATAACCCCAAGACATTTTAGAGTTATGGAGAGCTAAGCAACCATAACTCATGCCACCACCATGCACTGCTAAGACTAACACCCAGGACAGCAAAGATTACATCAGAAATGTCATTGATGACATCACTGATGACATCACATACCTGGGCCACTTGTTTTTATTTACTGACATGTCTAGGCCAGTTGTTTCTGTTCACTGACAGTGAGATGTTGAAAAAATCAAAGGTGTTATATAGCTAGATGTTAACCTTGGGGTATTTATTTTTTTATATATTTCATTTGGTGTAACACTGAGACCCGTGGGTATCACAGCTCTTGTACAAAGTAGGTGGTTGCAGAACAAAAACAGATAATGAACATAGTGCACAGGTTATACATATTTGTTAAATAGCCATGTTTCTGGATGTGTTTTGGGAGGGAGCAGTGAAGCTAAAGCTGGAGCCCCCTGCTCATTTGAGGTTGAAGCGCAGTGACTGTTGGGCCAGTTTGGAGGAGGAGCGAAGGGAAGGTGTAGTAAGTTTCGGTAAGATACGTGGGATGAGGTAAGAAGTGGCATTGTTGTGCAGGCATCGGTGTATGATGGTCAAAGTTTGAATTCAATTCTTGCTTTTATAGGAACCCAGTGAGCATCTCTTCTTTATGCTGTAATTGGGCTGAGAGTTTTAGTCCCAGGGCTGATCTCAGGTCCTTATTTAGAAGAATTTGCAGTTTTGCAAAGGTTTTTGGCCGAGGTACCTGAAAACAGCACATTACAGTAGTCGAGCTAGCCTCCAGTAATAGCCCTGGTGAGTGTAAGGCAATTTTGGGTTGAGATGAATTTCCTGCTGAGGGAAATATGTTTGGCAATTTAGACGCTAGTAGAGGCAAGGGCACTGATGTTGCAGGACATATTAAGGTCTGCATCGAGGTAGACCCGGAGGATCTTAACATTTTTAGACACTTGGATGGTGTTACCATTGAGGGGGATAGAAGAATAGGCAGGGTCCAGGGTGCTTAGGCAATGCGCCAAACCTAAAGTAAAAATCTTAGTCTTCTCGTCGTTAAGACATATGTTGTGGGTAGACATCCAGTTCTGGATAATACTGTAAGTCTGGTTGATAGTAGCAACGTCTTGGGCATAATATCCTGATAATGGGAGCAAACCTTCCGTGTCATCTGCCATATTGGTGTATGAAATGTCCAGTGCATTAAGATTGTCAAAGAGCTCCTTTGTGTAAGTGTTGTATAGAGCAGGTGAGATGCAGGATCCCTGGGGGCGCCACACGGAACTGGGATAGGATCAGCAGTGAAATTGTTTATGAAGACTCTTGATGGTAGTGGAAACAACTTCTGTGGTGACAGGGGAGAAGTGGAAGGTTGGGGTATTGAGGGGGCAGGCCTGTTGGGGATTGAGGGAGGGTGGTTTAGCAACAAGCATACATTTCTCGGCATACATTTTGGCTTGCGAGAGGGTTAATTTTGTTGGAGAGTGCGGTTCGAATGTGGTTGCACCAGGATTTGTCAATGTGTACTAGGGAAGGTGTAGGGGAGGGGTTTTCTAGCTCCTTGAGCTGGCCTCTGAAATTCTGGTATTGTATGAGTTAGCTTTGGCCAGACTGAAAGAGGTTTTGTAGGTTTTGGATGCCGTATGGTAAGCAACTAGATTAGTTGGTAAGGGGGGTTGTCTCCAGGTGTGCTCTAAGGCATGTGTGCATTTTCAGAGTGATACAGGTTCCTGTGAGAACCATTTGTTAGGTCTTCTACCTACTTTGGGGCTAATAGGTTTCAATGGGGCATGTTGGTCAATGGTTTGCGTGAGGGCAGAAAGGATTAAGGAGGCGTGGGCTTGGGCAGCATTAGCAGCAGTAGGGGGTCCAGAGAGGTGTGTAATGAGGGTGGGTGAGCAGTTGGTTTCAGTGAGTCTGCTTGTGGTGTGGCTGGAGGTAGGGTGATAACAGAGGTGGGTGGCTGGTGAGTTAGAGAAAGCTCAAACTCGATGACGGAGTGATCAGATCATGGCAGAGGTGAGATGTTAGTGGTGTTATCAGGTGTGTTAAGGAAAATGATTCAGTCTAAAGTACGTCCTTTGGAGTGGTTAGGTGAGTGAACAAATTGGGAGAGCTGCATATCTTTGAGAGAGGTGGTGAAGTCATTAGCCTTGGTGTCAGAGGGCTCATTAAATCCCAGGTTTAAGTCCCCAAGGGGGACAAATGTATGTTCTTAAATTGCTTTCCTTAGGGTTTGGCTTCTGCTCATGGTGCACATACATGGGGCAATCCACTTTAATGTTACTGTCATTTTATGGTGATGTTGTTTCTTTCTTCCTTACAACAGTTTCTCAGTATGTGGCTCTGATTGGTATGCATTGAGGTTCTCCATGTGTATTGTTTGCCTATTTATTCCATGTAAACATTAGTTGACATTCTGATAGGGTTGCATTTATTATTTTACTTGCCAATATTACCATTTTAAATATGTACTCTCAGATTGTTACAGTTTGGTACCGAGGATGCGTTCCACCTATATCATTCCCAATAAAAACGTTACATTTCTGGAATTTGGGCAAGCTGGGATTGGGTGAACAGTTTAGCCAGACTTACATCCAATAGGGGATAGATGATCTGATTAGCCTGGCCATATTGGGACGCTCCACCTGGAACTACCCACAGGAAACCAGTGTGAGCTTTCTCAACTTGGGAAATTTACCAGAATGTGAGCACAATAATGGGTGAAGAGAATGCCTTCACGGTCCCGCCTGTCTTGCACCAATGTTACCACCTCTATGACTCCTCTGGCCCTGAACAAGGACATTCCAGCCCCAGCTTCATGCTGTGTCACATTTTTGCATCTTTTGTCTTCAGTTGGATGGGGACAACAGTTTCTGTCTGCCTCGGATGTATGGGCCTTGTTCCCCAGGTTCAGATCACGTGTGTAGGGACCGCATAATTGAGCTCTCTGCTTGGATTTATGAAGAATTTCAGCTCCCAGCCCTTGCAGGTATTCTATCTTTCATGTTTACTCGAAACACTGTCTCCCAGCGTCCTTGACAAGGTTCAGCACAGTGACTATACTGCAAGCTCTGCTTTGGGTTTCTCAGGGAAATCAGTGTGTGAGGCCTCTCCCAGTGTTTTGAGCCTTTTGCATGTCTTTAATTCATTTCAATGCAGCTGTGGCTTCCATCTTTATTTTCATAGCTGTTCATGTTATTTGCTTTTAGGTTTCTGCAAGCAGTTCATGTGTGTTCTTTTCAACTGGCTAATGTTGATACATGTGTGTTCAGCCATGTCATCTCTTCATGACTACTTAATGATGTCATTGAAATATGGTCTGTGGGGTTGCTTCGGTGGGAGGCATCTGTCATCTTGGTGGTATGCTGGGGGGTTTGAGGCCTCCTCAATACTCCCCCCTCTGTTCCAGACAGTCTGGACCACCCATACTCAAAGCCCCTCCCAGTGATGAGTGTTTTGTGGTTCCACACTTTTGCCATCCACCTGAGGTTGCTTGAGCTCCTTCTGGGTTTGTTCATGTTCCAGGGCATCTCCTTCTTTTCACCCTGCTCAGCTTCAGCAAACTCTTCTCCCTACAACCTCTTCTTCCTCCGCTGTGTTTCCAGTTTGGGGAATCCATCCACTTCTGTGTCTTTCAAGGGCACCATCAAGGCTGGTGTATTCAATGGCACCAGGGTACATTCTTCTTCTCCATTTCGGTGGTACCTGCATGTGAGCTTCAGGCCCAATGTTGCTCTGCGAATATAGTTGCCTCCACTCATGCAATGTAGCCTTGAGATGTGTCTGCAGTCTTCTCTCTCTCCAATCCTTACTGAACCTTCATCCTGGCAATGTAGAGGCATTGTTGTTGAGGTTCATGTCATTTCATCACGGGATGTTTTTTTGTGGGTTTTTTCACCGCTGATTTTTTTACAAGAAAACTCATACTCCAAACACCCCATCCCTTTTCATTTTTTTATATATTCCTGAACAACCACACCCAATTTATATATGTTTGTAACCCCCCCAAAAAAATGTGATGAGTTTTTTCGGCAAAAAAACGCTGTAACAAACCCTGCAAAAAAACATCCCACGATGAAAGGACATTGTACCGTTGTTGTACTGTTGTTGAGGGCATTCCAGACAGAGACCTGCCTTGTTTTCTACCCATCTGAGCAGCTTGAACTTCTTGCCACTCCTTGATGTATTCATTCTTCTCCCTCTGCACCATCTCCCTGGAACTGCCAGGAGCACTTGTGCTATGCATCCCTGCAGCCTTCGACCCAATATTTTCTTGCAAACTCCTGACCAAATACTGGTAGCTGATGTTTCTTGCAGCATTAAGGCAGTTCTCCCACCTCTCTTCTTCTGCTCTTGATGCACTGCAATTCCCCTTGTGTTACAATTCCTTTGTCAGGGCCTTCCAGTATGCATTGTATCAGGTCATCTGAATTCAAGCAATCTGCTATCATTGTCCATGTTTTCATGTAACTGTCCTCATGGGGGAATATCTTCTATGTCATTCATTGCAGTGTAGCCTGCTTCCACTGGAACCACCGCAGAAGTCTTGTAGTTGCTCATGGCCTGTGAAGTGGGAGAGTTCACATGGCAGCCCTCCCCAAAGCCTCCCTCCCTGCATGGGTCACACACTGGAACTATATATATCATTAGTGGTGTTGGCCAAATTGATCATACAAGCACTCATGTTTTTAAAATTGACAATAACACTATATTGTAGATGCCTCATCTCTTCACAACACCAGTAAGGGATACGATCATTGCTTCAAAAATGTAGGGGACATGTTTGTTCAGGTGCTTAATGCAAGAACACAGATTGTCCTTGTTCACCCTCCTAAGAGGGGACAGAAGTAGAGACAGCGAAGTCCAAAATAATCATAAACACAATATGTTCCAGCAGTGCAAATCCACAGGTTGCAAGTGCGTAATTTTCTAACTACCCATTAGAGAATGTATGTGATGCACACCGGGTGACCCTTGCCACCACAAGCAGAAGAGGCCACTTAAGTGACACTCCAGTACTTATAGTGAGAGCCATTAGTCTATTGGTAATTATATTTGTTGTTGTTTTCTTTTCCTTTTAACAGTTACCACCCCAAATTAATGTTATTCTTCATCCCAAAGTTATTTCTCTTGTCCCTGTTCCCATTTGCCATTCACTTGCACATGTATATTGTGAGTTGCTCCATGTCTAGGAACCCTAAGTCCAAGTGCTAGATAGTAAGACAGTTAATGTATGAAAACAACATTAATATGAGGGGGCACTGGGCTCGGGAGCACATAATCAAAAGGCTTTTCTTATGTCCCATCTTGTGATATTTGGCAGGGTCACCAGGCCCTGCTGATGATAGGCATTCTTTCTTTGCTTGTCGGCTCAGGGTGCGTGGGTCACTCGCTGTGCATTTTGACTGGTATTTGGATTAACGTTCCCCTGTGCCTGAAACAAAGAGATAACTGGGCGAGTTTCTCGAAATATATATATATTTTCTTTATCATATCCTATCATTGCCTACGTAATTTCTACTAATACTTCTTTCTTTTACTTTTCTACTCCCTTCATCTAATTCCATCTCCCATGCCCACTACCCAATCCACTTCTGTCCTTAATGTCATGCATAATCTTGTTGCTCTCCAAATTCCTCTGCACCATGGACTGTCCCACTTTCCTATACCTGCATGAGAGAGACCAAGAACACAACAAAAATGACAACAGCATAGTCTTTTTCCAGCCCTTACCAAATCTTTTCTTCTTGTGGGTACATCGTTCAGCTGAATTAATTCATCCTGTAGAGACTAAATAGGGACAACCAGTGATAACAAAGTAATGGGCAGAATGTTACTCCCCTTTTAATGAGCTATTTCTGCTCCTGCACATGGTGCCTTGGCCTTGCTATTGTGTGACTGTGATGAGCTGACAATTTCTGTGTCTCTGTGCTCCGGGCCAATGTGATGGTGACTGCTCTCACGTGATGTCCAAGATGCTTTCTTTTTTCCAATAATGCTTAACTTGTCTCTTGGGATTGCTGTGTCTGTTGGCAGGCCTGCATGATCTGTCTTTCTCTTGGTATTTTCCCCTTGTTCAGCTTTTTAATGCTTTGGTGTATCTCCAAAACATAGCTTCCACCTTTCTAACTTTTGTTTTGATGCTGAAACAAGCATGGGTGATTGGTGAGTGCATGCAATTGTGAGATATATTTACACAAGTTTGCCTGCCATCTCCAGCACATACATTTCTGTCCCTTCTCCAAACACATTTAGTCCTACATCTTACATAAAACATGACATTTCGAATCATAAACAAAACTTTGATTATTTGTCTGACATATTTACATATTTACATTTTGTATATATATATATATATATATATATATATCAAATCATTGATCAGGGCGAGTCCGGATATATGGTGACCCACTACTTTATTACATGTATTATTTGGACAAACAATAATTTAAATTCATTGAATCAACAAATGGCACAGGATTGTAAAACAACATAAATTCCATTCATAACAAAACAATCAGTGATACTTATGAAACTAATATACACACAAAAGGCTTAAGTCTCAGCTTGACAACCCATGAACATGATGTGGGACAGTGTATTGTTGCATATGCTTAATAAATCAACTCAATGGACAGTGTTGGTGTTGTGAAATTTATACTGTGTCATAATAGGTTTGTCGACACAACTGTGTTTCGGCTCTTCAGCAGTTGTGGTGTGCTGTAAGTACCTAGGCCTTCATCAGGGTGTGAATTTTAAGGCAATTTCATTCAAGGGGAATGCTTTGGTGACGATCTAGAAACAAATACTCACAGGACATCCAACAGTGCAAATTACTTTATAACGTTAGCCCGTAGGTGCTGGAGACTACTTTGGTTAGGCTCTAGGAGGCCCCACGTGTGGGGGTACTGGGTAGCTGGGCGGCAAGTAAGCATGAACCAGTTTGCTGTAACATAAAAAATAAAAATACACTAGTGAAGATCATGAAAATGCCACTGCAAGTGTATGGCTTTAAAGATATGGAATGCCTCAAGAAGCCAGAAAAAAAACTATTGGGCGTCCCTGTGGTGCAGTGTCACCTATATTGAAAGGCATGGCTATCCTCTATGTGTCTTGTATGTATCAGTGAAAATATAGGGCACAGCGTGACATACACTCGCAATGTGGCACCCGTCTGATGGATGTAACGAGGTATCAATCCAAGGCGGGAAGCAATCAGGTGCTCCTGCCAGTGGTCTTGGAAAGGACTCACTAGCAGGAGCCATTGCAGTGAATAAGATGAAATTGGGACAAACAAAGTAGCGGCTTGTCAGACCGGGACAAGTTACAGGTGCTACGAGGGAGTGACATGTAGATCCTTTGTGCAACATTTTATTACTGTGTTGGGCAAGCGTCCCTGAGCCGGTGATGAGTGTCAGTGTCAGTGTCCAAGGGAGACACCACACTCAGTGGTAAACCATGGTAACCAGGAGAGGTGGCAGGTTTCATGGCGGCCATCTTGTAGTGTTAGGCACCAGTAATCTCATATCAGCTCCCAACCTCTAGGGACTGCAGGAGCAGCTCACCCCCATCACCCAAGCTGAAACCTCAAAGGTAAGCCCTTGAGCTCTTTGTGCAGCACAAGCACATGAAATGCATTGTGGTATGATATACAATCCATTTGTTCATCATTTTGCAGATGTATTAAAAAGAAATTGAATTTGATGGGGAATAAGATCGCCTAACAATGATCTGCTGAATTATGTTTTGCACCGCCGCAGCAAACCACAAGGTTTGCATCCAGGAAGATGGCCGCCACCGTGTGCAGTCGGCTTCTTCAGAGCAGAACATACTAGCTGCCGTCTGATTGCTTCTCTGCTTTCCCTTAACCAATCGTGGAGCACGGCAGGCTTCAGCCGGCCCCGAACAAAGGCACCAAAATAAGGCACCTGTCCTGTTCCTGTGTTTGATCTCATATCAGCAAAGCAGGAGCTCTTGACCTCTGTGGACTGCAGGAGCAGCTCTCCCCCACCTCACCCGAACTAAAACCTCAAAGGTAAGCCCTTGGGCTCTTTGTGCAGCACGTGCACATGAACTGCGTTGTACTACGATCTACAATCCATTTGTTCCTCATATTGCAGCCGTATTCCTAAGAAATTGAATTTGATGGGGAACAAGATTGTCTACCCATGATCTTCTGAATTATATTTTGCATCACTGCAGCAAACCGCAAGGTTTGCATCCAGAAAGATGGCCACCACCATGTGCAGTCGGCTTCTTCAGAGCAGCACCTATTAGATGCCGTCTGATTGGTTTTCCGCTTTTCCTAAACCAATCATGGGGCACCGGCAGGCTTCAGCCGGCCCCCAACAAAGGTACCAAAATAAGGCACCTGTCCTGTGCCTGTCCAGTGCTTTCCAGTCGCTATCGCCAGAAATCCCTGCCCAAATTATCATCACACCATCTACCTCCCTTCCCGACAATACGACCCCGAACTACAATGGTCGAAAGAACAGCGTGGCAAGACTCACCCTGCTGAAACCAATTGACTCTACCTGCCACCCTCACTAGTTACATTCCGTTGCCTCCTTCTGTGCAGCAGACTATACGTAATCCATGTTATCTGCTGCCTGTCTAGCGACCGAAGTTGGCCCAGAAGTGGCGAAGGCCCAATGAAAACATTCTATCTATTGTTCACATATTCACAATACTACAGCCATTAACATTAGATAGCATAATCACTAAGTATTTGCATACTCTCCTATGCTATGTAATTAATTGGTTTTTGTATAGTGAATACCTCACGTTAGATGCACCCCGGTCTTTTCATCAGGTTGACCGCCACTGCCTAGCAAAAGTTGTTAAAAGCAGATTTGCTTTTCTTATATGGCAAACCCATTGTTTTATGTCTAATACTGCACATTCTACAGCCCATCCTATTACTATGTTAGCTGCCCGCAATTGTTTGCAAAGTGTCTTAAAAGCTCACTTGTTTTCTCATATTGCAAAGACATTGATTTATGCCTAATACTGCATGCACACTAGCCCATCCTAATACTTTATTAGTCGCCCGCAATTGTTAGCAAAGTGTTTCATGAGCTGATTTTTTCATCTTGTATTGCAAAGTCATTTATTTATGCCTAATACTGTATGCACACTGGCACATCCTACTACCATAAAAAAATCGCCTGCCATTGCCTTGTAAAGCGTTCTAAGAAATGATCTCTCTATCTCACAAAAGTCTCTGATCTACCTTTAGCAAATACCTCCTAGGTATACCTCCCCATCCAAACGATAGCACTCTACAGCCCCTGACCCCTCGACTACCTGCCGCAGGACTGCCCTAGTCACCCAACAATTATTGTTACCCAAGCATCCCACCTTGGCAATCGTTACATTAGGCAGTGCCCCCCAATGAACCAGACCACCTTTGGTGCCCCTTCACCATCTTTTAATTCGACCAGCTAACACAGACCCTGGCAAATGCATACCAGAGGCTCCAAATCACTCTGGCTTGCAATACCTATTCTGCTAGTCATACTCTCACTCACGCATCTCCCTCAACACCCATTGTCGCACACTAGGACATGATCCAAAGTCAATTGCCTTCCAACGCCAACAATGCCTCACCAACAGAATACCAGCTGCATAGATACCACATCATGCTCCAATGGCCCCTTCATCCACTTAGGTGCAGGCCTAGCATGCATTCACTGCCCTAGACACCACCCTACACCATGCCCCACTCCATTTCTTCCCAACATAGCAACTTTCCCTCCCATTCCACATAAATACTACAGCTCACAAACCTTCATACCTAAACTAGGACTTCGCAATACTCATGTCCCTCCCTGAGGACACACACCGCAATCACACTCACAAGACCCATTTAAGGTCTCACAAGGAGAGCAAGACTCTCCTCCCACTTCTTAGTCACCCCCCAACACACACGCCTCTCCCCAAGGACATATACCTCGACCACACTCACAAGACCCATACCAGGCCAAGCAAGGAGAGCAAGACTCTCCTCCCGCACCCACCAACTTCCCATAGAATCTAAACATCATAGCACCCCCTAACCCATCAGTAAGTCACTCACACACTAGTCACCATGCACGCTCAAGACCCCCTCCACCACCACCATCCAAGCACCGCCACAACAAATCTCAACTAACTCACATCATACAACATAACATGACACCATAGCCTGCCCTTTGGTTACTCCCGTCCAAACACCATATCCTCCAGCACCAAAAGCACCATTAAAAGGTGCCCTACTGAACGTCAGATCCCTAGGCGCACATGCCATAGTTGTGCACAACTTTATCCTAGAATATCAATTAGACTTTCTAGTACTGACAGAGACTTGGCTCCACTCAGCTTGAGGTCCTGTACTCACGCTAGCCATCCCACCCGATTACATCATCCTCAGAACTGACCGACATGATGCCACCGGAGGAGGTGTCGCCATAATCGCTAAATCATCCTCACAGTTTAGAGAATGCAAAACGGAGCCCTTAATAGGATAGGAACTTCTATCCCTAAAACTAGCTACTGAAACCACCATTAACTTCTTGGTAGTATACAGAGCCCCAAGCTCAATAAAAGAAACCAGATATTGACCTACCTCTGCTTATCAGACCCATACTCAAACCCAAAACCAAGTTCATTCTCCTAGGAGTTTAACGATGCATCGGATCACAAAGCCACTGCCCTTCATAATGCATTCCTAGAAATGCAATTCACTCAAATTGTCAATGCCCCAACCCACTCAAAAGGCAGAATCCTAGACTTGGTCCTAATGTTGAACACTGCAGTTACACTAGAAGATATACTAAATATATCTTGGACTGATCATCTCTTAATTTGATTCAACATAACCACGCCCACCGGTGCAGTCCCTATCACCACTCCTCCCATCCCGTACTAATGAGAAACACGCGTAAACTCACCCCTGAAAACTTGGTGCGCATACCGAACAAATTACTTCACGCACAACTTCGAGATGTTGCCAACCCAGATAGTATTTCACTGCACTATCACACTTGTCTGAAAACAGCTATAGATGAAGTAGCCCTGCTCAGAAGTAAACTTCCTAAGCCCAAACGCAGCAATAACTGGTTGAACGACGACTTCATAGAACTTAGAAGGAAAAAAAAGAGCTCTAGAACATCTTTCCAGAAAAAAAAACTCACCAGTGAAGCCAAAAAAAGAACTCCTTGCTATTTCCAAAACTTACAAACTTGCAGTGATCGCCCATAAAGCTAACTCCCTCAACCAACATATCACAGGTGCTGCCTTTGATAGTAAAGAACTATTCTTAATCATCAGAGAACTAGAAACACTCATCCCCTTTCCCAGCCCTGCCATCGCAAGCAAAGCATGGTGCACTACTATTCAGGATGCATTAGCATCTAAAGCAAACATGCTTCAAAAGAAATTTGCTCTACAAAGAAAACTTCTAACACACACACTAGAGTGTACCACCACAGAATCGGAAGATACATTAGCAAGTATACCGCAATTTCATTTCACGACAGTGTCCACTACCCATGTGCTTAAAACCATAGCCTCCCTCAAACCCTCCAATTGTAAAGGTGATAGCTTCCCTGCAAAACTAGTCAAGGACTGTGCCCCCCCCACTAGCACCCACCATCACTAACTTCATCAATGCCTCATTCAGCGCCAATCACATATCCGCCAACATCAAAGAAGCCTGGACAACACCCCTTCTTAAGAAACCCACTTTAGACCCCACCATCTCCACCAATTAAAGACCAATCACTGCATTTCCCTTTCTCCTAAAAGTTATTGACAAAATAGCTTATACCCAAGTACAATCCCACCTCGAAAATAACCACCTGCTAGGAGACAGACAATCAGGCTTCTGCCCTAGGCTTAGTACAGAGACAGCCCTATTGGACTTAAAAACCAGATGGATGCCCGCAGAGACACAGGTAATTTATGCATCCTTCGGTTACTTGAACTTTCTGCTGCATTTGTTTTAGTGGACCACAGCAAACTATGCCTAACCCTAGCCAACAATTTCCACTTTTCCAAGGAAGCAACCTCCTGGATTACATCCTTCTTGTCAGACCACACATCCAGAGTAGCCATTGGAAATGAAGCAGCTGATCCCATAACAGTACCCCTCGGCATCCCGCAGGGATCATGCCTCTCCCCCATGCTCTATAACGCTTACACCAAGCTACTGTTCGCTGCCCTTGATGCCATGGGAGTAATTTTCACCAACGTTGCAGATGATCTGCAGATACTCATCCCCATCATAGGTAATATCAAACAAGACACCACCTGTGTCAACGAAATCTACTATCTGATCCAGAACTGGATGGCGACTAGCAGCCTATGCCTAAATGTCGAAAAAGCAGAGATTCTCATAGTTGGCACCCCTGCCCGTTTTAGCAAACTACCCCTGGTTACACAGCCATAGTCATAGATGGCACCTCTATTACCATTTCACACCAAGTCAAAACCCTAGGGGTTCACCTCGATTCCAGCCTCATCATGGGCAAAGACATTAATGCACTCGCATCATCCACCTCATATACTGCCAAACTCATCGCATTAAATCAACCTTTCCTCACATCCCAAAGCTGCATCACACTCGCAAGGACCCTCATCCTGGCCAAGATTGATTATTGTAACATACTCTTTCTAGGGACCTCAAAGAAAAACCTAAATAAAATGAAACTACTACAGAACAAGGACTTGAGAGCAGTGCTAGGTATCAACAAGAGGGATCACATATCACAGTACAGCAGAGAGGCCCAATGGCTACCCATAGAAGCGAGAATACTACATAAAACACTCACGACCACACACAAATGCATCACCTCACAAGCACCTACTTACCTCCACCATTTCCTCACATGTAAAACAACCACCAGAACACTCAGTCCCATGCCAACCCACAACTGCTCATCCCCCAGTTCAATAACACTAGAACAGGTAATTCCAGTTTCCTAGTAGCAGCCCCTAGAATTTGGAACTCCCTCCCACCCAACATCGTTAATGAGCCATCCGTCCCACAGTTTAGGAAACAGCTAAAGACGTGGCTCTTTCACAAATACTAACTACACGACAGATACTCCACACCATCCATTGCCTTACCCTACTGACTCTTAGCCCATATCCTCTGACTCGTAGCTGAAACCCCTATGTGTCATCACCAAATGTAATAAAATAAATGCGTGTATGCTAATATTTGTTGTCTAACTTGCAAACTGTTACCGGTGCATTTTTCATTCTGCTACTGCTTAATGTTAGCTACTCATGTAACCAAGAAACCATTAATCTCTACTGTAACCTCTGATTATGTAAGTATTCTTGTAATTTGTAAGCATGTAAGTATCCTTGTAAACTACGCTGTGATACACCAGGGTTTGGGCGTATAATCAAATGCAATAAACAAATAAATAGGGACATGATGTGGTCCCCACGAGTGATGCAAAATGTCTAATAACAGTTGCCCAACAATGCCAAGCGGGCTACGTGGTATCTGAGAAAATCTTGGTCAGATGGCAGAACAGAATGATCCAACATGGGCATGTGCTTCGCTGGTATTGAGCGTGTCAGCACGCCTCCGAGGGGGCTAGTTTCGAAGTAATTGGCATCATGATTCTGACGGGCTCCAAGTCAGGGAAAAAGCATACACAGTAATATTGTTGCAATTATCCATGGTCACACATTCAAGAAGCACAGTTCATAAATACATTGTGGCGGCAATGTTTTCAATGATATTGTTGATTTAGCCCAATTCATACATTTAGGCCTGGTTCCCCAGTACAAGATCTTTTCAATTGTACATTATTCAGTTTCTGATGGACTGCAAATAAGTGGAAAACAGAAAACACAACATTTCAGGGTGTACTCAACAGTGCATACAGATACATCACATGGTCCTTACTAATGTTGACTGGTACACAGTAATACAGATAATGGGTACCATGTAAAGGACGGGTCATCAATGTTAATGTTCTCATGTCCCGTTCTGGACCTCATATTCAATGGCCTGAACCCATTTCTACACCCACCTCAGGTTCACTGTTTCCCATGTCGGACCCAATGACACAAGGCCCTGTACTAATGGCTTAATGCATTGTTCCACTCAACAGCAACATTGCGACCACTGCAGGCGGTGTCAAGGCGGTATATCCACCACTGTTCTAGTTTTCCAAATACTTTTTCTCCATCTCTGCCTCTCCTGTTGGGGGTGAGCATCTGCAGGACAAACCACTTCAAGTATCTGTCAGAATGTTTTTTTTAATGTAATGTTCCACAAGTGGTTTGTCAGCGACTTTGTGTCGTATGCAGGAGTGATGTTCTGACATACGCTGTTCGGCCACTCTTATGGTCCTTCCTGTGTGAATGAATTCACATGGCACTCGATGATGTATATACCCTTCTTGCTATAGCAATGTGTGTGTATCTTGAGAATCCAATGAACGTTATCATGAGCGAATACATTTTTGGTCTCCTTAAATTGGCAGGTGACACAGTTTCCACATTTGTAGGGTCCCTGAAGTGTCCACCGATAAAAAATGACCGAATGCATGATGTAGCCAAATTTCGGCAGTTCAAAAATTCTGAACGGCCAATAAGCTCAACCAGATCACGCATTTGGTGCCCCCACACCCTTGCTCAATATATTGTGAACGGGATTGCAGGGATGTCCCCCGCAGCCATCACAAAAAAAGGAAACGAGCCTGCAGCGCCGGTTCTCGATCATGGAAGTGAAAGGGATCGGGCGTGGCAGGGACACTGCGAGTCAGCAGCCTCAAGGTAAGTAGGTGGTGGTGGTGGGGGGGGTGTGGGTGCAGGTGTGGTGGGAGTGTGGGTGGTGACAGGAGCCAAGTTGGAAATGTTCACAGGAGAAAAGACCAAAGATTATTTTGGAAAAATAATCTTCTGTCTTTTTTCCTTCGAACATTTGGATCTCGGGCATTCAACCCCAATCCTCCCTGAATAGGTGGAAGACCACTAGTTCTCTTCAAGCATGGTTGCATAACTGGTTCATGGTAGGTGTGAACCAAGTGTTCTTGTAAATTCTGGTTCTTTCTATAGGCAAAGAAAGGTTTTTTGTACGAAGTCCCAGTGTTCTGTATGAGGTTCCAATTTCTATTTTTCTCATACATTTTACTGTATTGCTGACAGCTCTGAAAGTATTGACGCATACAAGTCTCTGTAATGGTTCTTTCACTTCAGGCATTACACAGGCCTCCCTCGCTTTGTTGGCCACTGTCTTCAGGGTGTTTCTCACAGCTTTTTGGGGGTATCCGCTCTGTAGTAATCTGTGATGCAGACACTCAGAATGTTTCTTAAACTTATCTGTGTCCGTACAGTTCTTCTGGATCCTCAGAAATTGTCCGTATGGTCCATTATTTTTCAGCCAAGCTGAATGGTAGCGCGTAAAATGTATTATACTGTTCTGATCTGTCTTTTTATGAAACAGTTCTGTTTTTAATCCAAAGCCGGATTTGTATATATGTAGAACCAATAAATCTATATATTGAAGTTCCCAATTGATAGTAAGATGCCTCAAGCTATAAAATGAATCAGCATGCCCCTTCATCAAGAGCTGTCTCCTTTCCCCACATTTACTCCCTTGTTCTTATCCCGTGTTTTGTCACTCTGCCCGCCCCCTCACCATTGCAACTCTACAAGCCCTTCACTCAGCTACCTCCAACTCTCTAAGGGTTAGACGTTTCTCCAGGCAGAGAGTGAGGGGTAGATCTCTCTCGACTGCAGGTGCCTCCCTCTGCAATGGTCTCCCTGCGCCTCTCAAACCTGTGCCGCATCACGTAAGGTTCTGGAAGGAGCTCAAAACCTTCCTCTTCTCCTCTGCTTTCCCACTCTCTCTCACATGCTGACCTACTTGTCTGACCAACTTGTTGCTTCACTACCCTCCGAGTCTCATTGGGTGCCAGGCTCTTTTTTGATCAGTCACCCTTCCACTTCCTCCTGGCTTGCACTTAAGGGCTGTATCTGTAACCCTACAGTCCCTTGTTCTCCTTGCACTACACAGAGCCGCGCTGCCCTGGCTACACTTTCTCAGAGCATTTCTGCCCTGTTTTAACCTCCCCTCTCCCTTGCACTTCCCACCTCCCTTTGCTCTTGCACTTCTCATTCTCACACGTGCAGATCTGAATGACACAAGGCCTAGTAAGATCGTTTGTCTTGTCCTCCCTCTGTCTTCCCTCCCTTGCCTTGTTGCACCTAGAAACACTTGTGTACAGGTGCGTTATAATTGGCGTATCATATCATCTGACTTCCCTCCCTTGTCTTGTTGTGCCAAGAAAGGTGTGTCATAAATGACATATCATATCATTCCTGTGTTGCCTCTAGCCATAGAATGGTGACGTACACAGTGCAAAAAAGGTCATGCCCTCCTAAAACGGGCCCCCCTTCAATGCTGATATACCCCTCATCTTGTGTGTGTATCTGCATTGCCTTGATGCCTGCTGTAGCCGCATTCTTTCTGTGATATGGGTTCAATTCTTGGCGCATGCACCTGCTACTGTGTGATCTTGGGCATACTGTTCATTTGGTTATGCACTGGTTATGCACTGTACTGCGAATGGTGTGTTACCCACCTCTCGAGTCTTGCCAATTTCCCTTCCCTTGTCTTTTGTTCTTTTCCTTGCATGCTTGAAAAATATGTCTGACTCTTACGCCCACATTCCTTTACCCCCTCCCTGCTATCATTGCTTCCACAGTTGAATTTTGTGCGTTTATATCCAAGGCTTCCTACTTCCCATAATTATGTCTGTGTCATTGCGGGCCTGCATTGACCCGGGAAATCATTCCTGCCTCACTACGTGTGTGTGGAGAAGTGGAGAAACAGTAAGCAAGCCTCCCCCTTTGCCAAATTGTCTTGCAATGCATTTAACTCCAAACGTGGTTTCCCTTCATAAATCAGGAGCGCCCCTCCCCTCTGTGTGGCTGTCTCTTTCCCTTCAAATCATCCTACATATTGCAAATGAAATTACTTTTAAGGGCAAAATGATATATATATATATATATATATATATATATATATATATATATATATATATATATATATATATATATATATATATTTTACATGGCCACGGTAGTGGCCATGTAGTTATGGTTAAGTTGCTGTTTCCATAGGAAGAGCACTTTTTGGGCGGCTTATAACTTCGCTCTCCCTGGATGAATCCTCACCAAACTTTGCAAAAAAAGTATTTGGGTCACTCTGAAATTTTTTGCAAAGTTTGGTGAGGATTCGTCCAGGGGGGCAAAGTTATAGGGGGGTCCCAAAACTTTTTTTTTCCCATAGACTGAATGGGAAAAAAATGTTGCTCGCGTCTACAGCCCAAAATTTGGACCAGGGGCAGCGGCTTGGTCCCGAAAGCGTGCTTTTGCAAATTTGTTGAAAATCCGTCCAGTAGTTTTTTTTAAAATGACCAAAAAGTAGGTAAAATAAAATGTGTGATATCTGTGTTCGCTTCGCTGACACACTTCCCTGTTCGCTTCGCGGACAGGACGGTGATTGGGCCAGCAGCTTGCGTGATGCCCGCGGACATCTGACGTGCTCTCTCATTGGATGCGGTGAAAGCGTGCAGTGCGTCTGGCTTCAGAGACGCCCGCCATCTTTCTATGCCGCATGAGAGGCTTTGTCAGGTGAGCAGGAGCGTGTCTGTCTCTTGTTCCTCCCACCCCCGCTCATGCCCGTGTCTGCCCCACCCCCCGCTCATGCCCCGTGTGTCCTTTCTGTCCCCCCCACCCCGCTCATGCCCCGTGTCCTTCCTGTCCCCCCCACCCCCACTCATGCTCCGTGTGTCCATTGTTCCTCCAGCCCCTCGCTCACGCCATCGCACACGGTGGCCAGCGGAGGGCCGAGGAGCGGGATCTGCCGCACAAACTCATGTCCGTGCGGCATGTCCGTGTTTTTGTTTGTCCCCCCCACGCCCCGCTCATGCCCCGTGTGTCTCTATCCCTCCCACCCACCCCCCGCTCATGCCCCGTGTGTCTCTCTCCCTCCCCCCCTCCCCCGCTCATGCCCCGTATGTCTCTATCTCTCCCACCCACCCCCCGCTCATGCCCCGTGTGTCTCTCTCCCTCCCCCCACCCCCGCTCATGCCCCGTGTGTCTCTCTCCCTCCCCCATCCCTGCTCATGCCCCGTGTGTCTCTCTCCCTCCCCCACACCCCCGCTCATGCCCCGTGTCGGTGGCCAGCAGAGGGCCGAGGAGCGGGATCTGCCGCACAAACTCATGTCCGAGTGGCATGTCCGTGTTTTTGTTTGTCCCCCCACCCCCCGCTGATGCCCTGTGTGTCTCTATCCCTCCCGCCCACCCCCCGCTCATGCCCCGTGTGTCTCTATCCCTCCTGCCCACCCCCCCGCTCATGCCCCGTGTGTTTCTATCCCTCCCGCCCTCCCCCCGGTCATGCCACGTGTGTCTCTATCCCTCCTGCCCACCCCCCACTCATGCCCCATGTGTCTCTATCCCTCCCCCCCCACCCCCTGCTCATGCCCCGTGTGTGTCTCGGCCCTCCCCCCACCCCCGCTCATGCCCCGTGTGTGTCTCTCCCTCCCCCTCAGCCTCGCTCATGCCCCATGTGTCTCTATCCCTCCCGCCCACCCCCCGCTCATGCCCCGTGTGTCTCTATGCCTCCCGCCCCCCCCTGCTCATGCCCCGTGTGTGTCTCTCCCTCTCCCCCACCCCCGCTCATGCCCCGTATGTCTCTATACCTCCCGCCCACCCCCCGCTCATGCCCCGTCTGTCTCTCACCTCCCACCCACCCCCCGCTCATGCCCCGTGTGTCTCTATCCCTCCCACTCACCCCCCGATCATGCCCCGTGTGTCTCTATCCCTCCCCCTCACCGCCCGCTCATGCCCTGTGTGTCTCTCTCCCTCCCCACCACCCCCCACTCATGCCCCGTGTGTCTCTCTCCCTCCCCTCCACCCGCGCTCATGCCCATTGTGTCTCTCCCCTCCCGCCCACCCCCCGCTCATGCCCCGTGAGTCTCTCCCCTCCCCCCCACCCCCTGCTCATGCCCCATGTGTCTCTCCCCTCCACCCCACCCCCTGCTCATGCCCCGTGTGTCTCTCTCCATCCCCCCCACCCCCGCTCATGCCCCGTGTGTCTCTAGCCCTCCTGCCCACCCCCCGCTCATGCCGTGTGTGTCTCTCTCCCGCCCCCCTCCCCCGCTCATGCCCCGTGTGCCATGTGGAAAGGTGCCTACCCGCCATTACCAATGGATAAGCAGCATTTTAATTTACAAAGAAGGAGGAATCAAAGATCCCTGTCACATGTAAATCAGGATTTTTAAACACTGAAGACAAAAACAAACAAAAGGTGTATTTGCACACACCTGGACAGGTGTGTGCAAATAAAAGCAGTTTTAAAAAGTACAAAAAGGTATCACTGCTCTCAGAAAAATGTCAGGAAAACAAAACATGATGTAAGGGTTGACAAAAAGCAATGGTGTTTAGTAGCGCAACTTAACCATAACGTCCCTTTAACAACGTTTTTTCAATGAATATATATATATATATGTATATATATATATATACATATATATATATATATATATATTACATGGCCACTGTAGTGACCATGTAGTTATGGTTAAGTTGCTGTTTCCATATGAAGAGCACTTTTTGGGCGGCTTATAACTTCGCTCTCCCTGGACGGATCCTCACCAAACTTTGCAAAAAAAGTATTTGGGTCACTCTGAATTTTTTGCAAAGTTTGGTGAGGATTCGTCCATGGGGGGAAAAGTTATAGGGGCGGTCCCAAAACTTTTTTTTTTCCTTAGACTGAATGGGAAAAATAAATTTGCTCGCGTCTACAGCCCAAACCGCTGGACGGATTTTCACCAAATTTGGACCAGGAGCAGCAGCTTGGTCCCGAAAGCGTGCTTTTGCAAATTTGGTGAACATCCGTCCAGTAGTTTTTTTTAAAATGACCAAAATGTAGGTAAAAAAAAATTAGTGATATCTGTGTTCGGTCCGCGGACACACTTCCCTGTTCGCTCCGCGGACAGTGTCCTGATTGGCCAATCGGCTTGTGTGATGTTCGCAGACATGCAACGTGTTCGCTGATTGGACGGCGTGGAGCGTGAAGCGCGTCAGATTTTCGGTAGCGCCCGCCATCTTGGATTCGCGGTCGTCCGCGGACAGCGCGGTGAAACTTTGTTCAAAATTTGTATTTAGTAGAGTGTGTTGGTGTGTAGGAGTGTTTGGGGAGGGTGGGAGTGTATGAGATAGGATGAAAGTTGTGTTTTTTATGTGTTAGACGTTCTTTTTGTGTTCTATGTGTCTGCGGACATCACGGGTGTTCTGAAATGTTCTAAATAAACTGAATGGGGGTGTCCTGAGGACGCTGTCCGTATTGTTCGTTGTCAAGTTGAATATGTTCTAAGAACACTCGCGGTGTCCTGAATTTTTCGCAAACACACAAAATGGGGATGTTCTGAAGACGTTGTCGAACACTCGCTGTGTCCTGAAATGTTCGCAAATATGAATGATGGTTGTGGCTGACAAGTTGACTGTGTTCTAAGAACACTCGCGGTGTCCTGAAATGTTCGCAAATAAACAAAATGGGAGTGTCCTGAGGACGCTGTCCGTATTGTTCTCTGTCAAGTTGAATGTGTTCTAAGAACACTCGCGGTGTCCTGGAATGTTCGCAGGGGGTGTCCTGAAGGCGTAGTGCGTATTGTTCGCTGGCAAGTTGAATGTGTTCTAAGAACACTTGCAGTGTCCTGAAATGTTTGCAAATAAACAAAATGGGGGTGTCCTGAGGACGCTGTCCGTATTGTTCTCTGTCAAGTTGAATGTGTTCTTAGAACACTCATGGTGTCATGAAATGTTCACAAATAAACGAAATGGGGGTGTTCTGAGGACACTGTCCGTATTGTTCGTTGTCAAGTTGAATGTGTTCTAAGAACACTCGCGGTGTCCTGAAATGTTCGCAAATAACCAAGATGGTGGTGTTCTGAAGACACTTCTAAGAACACTCGCGGTGTCTGGGGAATGTTCGTAGGGGGTGTCCTGAGGACGCTGTCCGTATTGTTCTCTGTCAAGTTGAATGTGTTCTAAGAACACTTGCGGTGTCCTGCAATTTACGCAAATAAACAAAATGGGGGTGTTCTGAAGACGTTTCTAAGAACACGCCCGGTGTCCTGGAATGTTCGTAGGGGGTGTCCTGAAGGCGTAGTCCGTATTGTTCGCTGGCAAGTTGAATGTGTTCTAAGAACACTCGCAGTGTCCTGAAATGTTCGCAAATAAACAAAATGGGGGGTGTCCTGAGGACGCTGTCTGTATTGTTCTCTGTCAAGTTGAATGTGTTCTTAGAACACTCATGGTGTCCTGAAATGTTCGCAAATAAACGAAATGGGGGTGTTCTGAGGACACTGTCTGTATTCTTCGTTGTCAAGTTGAATGTGTTCTAAGAACACTCGCAGTGTCCTGAAATGTTCGCAAATAAACAAAATGGGGGTGTTCTGAAGACGTTTCTAAGAACATTCGCGGTGTCCTGGAATGTTCGTAGGGGATGTCCTGAAGGCGTAGTCTGTATTGTTCGCTGGCAAGTTGAATGTGTTCTAAGAACACTCGCAGTGTCCTAAAATGTTCGCAAATAAACAAAATGGGGGTGTCCTGAGGACACTGTCCGTATTGTTCGTTGTCAAGTTGAAAGTGTTCTAAGAACTATCGCTTTGTTCTGAAATGTTCGTAGGGGGTGTCCTGAAAACGCTGTCCGTATTGTTCGCTGGCAAGTTGAAAGTGTTCTAAGAACACTCATAATGTCCGCGGACATTAAAAGTTTCCATAGACCATAGTTGAAATGTTTGACTCTATGGATGTGATATGCTGCGGTGGTTGTTGCCAGGGCATAGAGTCTTGGGTGCATGGCCGTTTGGCCATGCACCCAAGACTCTATGCCCTGGCAACAACCAACGCAGCATATCACATTAATATTTGCTTATAACTTTGGGTAAAAAACAAATGCATAAGGAAGAAAGGTATTAGATACTATGGATGTGATATGCTGCTATGGTTCTCCTTATTATTGTATACTTACTGTTTGGTCTAGTAACGGGAGTCCATGTTTTTCTTGTTCATTTCTGTGATAAAAGAAAATAGCATGTTAGTATTAGTATTTAGTAATGACTTATTACATTGTATAATCAATATACTTTTTTTTTTTTTGGACCCTCATATTTAGTAGATTACAAATCAGAGTACTGTGCAATTTGCTCAGTTTCTGTATTTGTTGATAAAATCATTGGGTCTGTGGGAGAAAAAAAAAATCCATGTTGGATTAATAAAAAACCTTTTTCTGTTATGCTACAGTTTGTTTGTTTTCAGTATTCACTTGTTGTTTCTGGCTAATGCTTTATGCTTTATCTTGTTGTATTTTTTGGAGCAGTAACATATTATTTATTTGTTTTGATATTATAAAATTTTGGAGCAGTTAGATACCAATTGGCGTATTCTAACTGTGTATTTTTGGTCTAATTTAGTGGTATTCATTTATCTGATTAGTTGTTGTAGAATCTTTGAGCAGTTAGATAGTTTTTGGAGTATTCTAACAGTTTATATTTTTTTAACACAAGTTTACTTAGGGTTTAAATACAGTTTAGTTTTCAAATTTTGGTTTTAAGAACATCAAATAAGTGTTTGTAAGATTGCCTGGTAATCTCTGCTTTAGAGTAATGGTACTATCATTACATTCAAACCATCCACATTTCTTTTTTATATATGCAGTGTAGTGCCCTGAATTGGTTGTGGCTCCTGCGTGGTAGATTATACCTATTGTGAAGGATTTCTTACCAAGTGATATTTGACCATGTGTGAATCCAGTCAGCTTGCAGTTGTTTTTGGTACCATCTGCATTGTAATGTAGAAGCATTAGTATTATTTTGTATTACTAACGTGGAGCGATTATCTGAATTGCAGGTAGAGCATAACCTACCATGGTTTGCATTGTGTACAAGTCGCTGAAATTGAATGGATTCACAATTTGGTATTGATATATATATGAAGCGTTCATTGGGGATTTATTCTTGTGTCACATTGTTGCAGAGAGTGCATGTATGTTTCCACATGTATGAAATCTGAAAGATTTCATTTATAGGTATGTTTTTGTTTTCCAGTACTTGTAGTAAGTACATTAGAAATTCTTGTGGATCTTCCTGTGAATTTATAGTGAATTTCACCATTCCAGCACAGTAGTCCAATTGTTGTCTTATTCCAAAAACACTATACGTGTTGTCAGGATTGTTTGCTGCATTTCTGTGAAGTACTAACATTTGCAAACACAATGGGTCTGTACTGTGTAAGTAAATGTTGTCAACAATTGGTGGTAATTGAAATAGAATATTCATTGCTACATTTGCGTAGCAACTTACACCAACTATATTTGAGAATTTAAATGGTCCAGGTAGTTCTGTATCTAACTGCTTTTTTTTGGAGTTTGTCTTCCTTCTTTAAAGAAGTGCTTGGTTTACTTTCCCTAATTGATTCTTTTTTGCTTGTGGTACTTGATGAAATATTAGTTTCTTTTACTCTCTTTGGAGGATTTGCAGTGACATCCTGTTGCATTTCTGTTTGATTTACTTTTCTTTTATGACGTTTTACTTTTTGTGGAACAGAATATGTGTTTAGGTGGGGGGTGTATAGTGAGCGAAGTCTATTGTATTCTAAAATGCAAGGAATATCAGCGTTTATTTTATTTGCATCAAAGTTGATTAGAAATAGACCGTGAAGTGTACGTAAGCGTGATAGTGCTACATAGCTCATGCCTTCTTTAAAGACTGTGTTACCAATATCTATCATTGCTTTGTTTAGGGTAAGACCTTGTGATTTATGAATCGTGACTGCGTTTGCAAGAGTTAGAGAAAATTGTTCTCTGCGTACATACATATCTTTGAAGAGAAGGAATCTAGCTGTTGAGCGTCCTATCCTTTTTACTTCTGAAAGTTTGTCAAAGAGTATATTGACAAACTGAATTTTGTTGTCGCGTGGGTATGTTTGAAAGCCAACAACTGTACCCAGTGCTCCATTAAATAGTACTTGGTCCACGTGAAGGTTACGTTTAAGCATTACTCTGCAATTTAAGGATAATTTTAATATCTTTTCTAAGCCTGCTGTGTTTGAGATTGATTTTTCTAAACTATTTAGTCTTGTTGTGGCTTGGGTAGTGTCATACCACATGGGTAGTGTCATACCATGTACATCTAGTTTGTCTGTGGCGCTAATTTCCATGATTGGTTGCATTTCTTTACTTAGCATGATTTCATTGAATTTGAAACAGCTTGCAAGAGTTGGCATTAAGGCCACACAATTGACATTTTTGTGTGTGTAGCACATGCATTATCGCCATAGAGTGCATTAATGTGCCGGGTTTTCAATATTGCTTCTGCTTCTTTAGAAAGTATAACAACTCTGATACTTTTTAAAATGTTGGCATAAGTGAAATCTGCAGATTGCTGCATGTTTTCTGTTAATTCTCTGTATTGGAAATGTTGCCAAAGGTTGACATTTCCAATGCTGCCAACAGTTTTACGGCAGAGTTTGTGTCCTAATGTTTTAAAAATAGGCTCACCTTTTAATGGTGTTAATTGAAGCAGATCTCCAAAAACAATAATGTGTTTTCCTGCAAAGAGCTCTTCATAGTCTGTTTTGAGTACTTGTTGTAATCTGAGGTGAATCAAAGCTAACATCAGGTTGGAGACCATGCTCACTTCATCTATTAGTAGCATTTTCATTTGTTTCAATACTCTGCGTAATTCCAATGCAGCTTCTGCAGAAAGTTTGTAATAGTATAATTTGTTCTGGTGTTCTACTGGTAATAGTAGTAATCGGTGTAATCTAACACCACCTATGTTGTAGGCAGCTAAACCTGTGGGGGTAGTGACAACAGCTGACAGTTTGTTGTTTGTAAATTGTTGAAGGAACTTACTAATGATTTTGATTAGGAATGTTTTGCCAGAACCAGCTTCACCACTGACGTACAGTAGTATAGGTTTATAATTATGGCAGGAACATTCTTTATTTTCATGTTTTACGCCATGTGCAATTTGTTTTGTTACTTCTTGAAAAATGCTACTTTGCTCATTGTTTAGTTTTGATTGTAGTATAGTAAAGTCTTCCTTATCTTCATACTGACACATGGTGTTTTCGACTTCTATCATAGCTAATTCTGCCTCATTTATTATTAGTGGTTCTCCCAGTGGTTATTGGCTTCCTGTTACAGAAGGTTGACTACTGTCAGGAGTGTCCTTATCTAGTTGGGCTTGGAGTTCTTCCTCGTGTTGCTGTTCATTGTGCAACATTTTCTTGTACTGTGTGAAGTTTACATCAGTTATAGTGCTTTCATTTGCTTTGAAAGCATCCTCATATGAGTCATAGTTATCTAGTAATTGTTCTTCTTTTCTCCATGGTTTGAAGAGTTGTAGCAGGGACATGTAATATACTTCTTTATGTTGAGGAGTCTTTAATGACAATTCGATATGATAATTACATTTGGTCTAGTGAGTTTAACTAAGCTGCCTTCACAGTTTGTCACTCTATATTTACCTTTTTTTTCATCAGGTTTCATATTATTTTTGTATGTGTAGTTTTGGGCTATGTGGTATAGACACATGTTTTCCAAAGTATTACTTCTGTTTGGGTAGTATGTGTCCAATAAATTGTTTTTTAAAATGTCTTGGCTGTTGGGATCATGTTTGGCTATTGTTTCTATATCTTCATATGATTTTAGAACTCTTTTTCTAGATTTAGCTGGACCAAGACTTAGCCATACTATATTTTCAGATTTACCATACAATGCAGTACCAGTTAAACGATCAGCTGCTTCATATGATCCACATTCTCTATGGGTGAGCATTTTTATGCCCAAGCTGTATAATTTCTGAGATACTGTTTTATCTGATGACAGGTCATTCCAGAGGTCTTGGAGCTCTGTCTTTTCTGCTTTAGTTAAGTATGCTGTGACATATTGTGCAACTGCAGTAGAATTGTCTGCAATGTACTGCACATCTATGTTTGCATTCCATAAGTGGGCAATGATTGCATTATAATCATAGATATATTTTTCTTCTTCTTTTCTTTTTATGTAATATGTATTTTTAGGTGTCTTACCTTTAAGACTATGTCTAACTTAAGACATGAGGTTGTTCACTTGACCTGTATTTGTAACTGGTCTAGGGAAACCAAATTGGCATTTTGTGTAGTATTTCCCTTTGTTTTTGTATTTGCGAGGCAATATTTTCCACATTTGTGTCTTCGAAATTGTAAAATGTGTGCATGAAGATCACTATTTGTGGCTTCTGATGGAATTTCACAAGTGACATATTTTCCAATAAACTGTAAAACAGTGGCATCACTGTCTTGACCAAATTTAGGAGCATCTTTAATCCATAAAAGCACGTGGATATGTGGTGCTCCTCTGGTTTGGTATTCTTTTCTCCAAAAGAAGTGTTGCACTTCTCTAAGGGGAGGAACAGTTTTATTACAAATAAAATGTAGCATAGCAATGAAGCGATGGTGAAAATATCTTGAAACATTAACAGGATTCAAAGAACAAAGTTCTCCAGGTGTTAGTATATCTATGTTTGTTTTGTTTTTATTTGATATGCGTAGGAAATAATGTAAATCTTCCCATGCATATTCTGCACAACTTAATGTAACAAACCAAGTGGGTGGGTCAAGGTTTCTGATCATACAACATACATCTCCATGACGTCGAAACCAGTACTCTTCAGTACCACGCATATTTTCTAATAGATTTGTAATATTTGATTGTAAAACCTCATCCTTTTGTTGCACTTTTTCTAATAATTGTGTAGCTGTCATATTTTGAAAGTGTGATCCTGATTTTAATATGTGTGCAACTCCGTAACATAAAGTTGCTAGTTCACTTTCAAAGAGTAGGTGGAATATGTATTCCACATTTTGTCTAAATCTGGGATCTTCAGAATACATCCGTAATGAGCAGTATTCTGAAGCTGATATTTGAATAGGTCTATCATCATACCTTCCTCCTTTGCCAGTAGGAAAGAGTAGAGGAAAAGCACGTGCTTCTTTACTTTTTTCCCATATGCTGATTGGCGATCCTTTTGTTTGACGCATTTGGTAAGTTTCCAGTACATCTTCTACGGTGTCATTACAGTGCAAAGGATGAATTGTATAATGGTCTAAAGTATTTGATATTGTAGCAGGATCTAGTAGCTCAAATTGACCAGTTTCTTGTGTTTCTTGAATTATTTCAGTTGTATCTTTCAAGTTTTCTTCAATATTAATGTCTTTGTAATATTCATTATTCTCTTTAAGATATTGGAAGGCTTGTCTAACTTTATATAAATCTACCAGCTGTTGCCATATTTTTTTGTCTTTTGTAGGTACTCCATTTACTAGGATAATTAAAGATTGCTGCATTGGACGTTGCACTCCTAGAGTATGCACATTTTCTTTTAGATCTAATGGTAAATAAACTACTTTTCCACGAATGCCTTTTACCAATTCAGAGGGAGGTAATTTTGCTGTTTTTGGTTAAAGGCATATTATTGTTTGAAATGGGTGTACTGTTTGAATTATGATGCTCTCATATAAATTAAGTTGTTGTAGAGGTTTTGGAACTGGGTATAATTCCAAATTATTTGCAATAGCACGTGAAGGAGTTTGGTTGTTGTCAAGTTTTGTAGTGCAATAACTGCAAAGTATTAAGGGCTAAGTTATTTCATATTTGTTTTCTGCTACAAGGTAGAGAGCTAATTCAAACCATTTAGAATCTTCATTGTCTTCTATTTTGTATGATAGGTCTACAGTTTTTGTGTTACTTTTATAAAAAGTTCTACGGCAAAATACACATACATGGTTTGGTACTTCAGCTGATGTACTTTTAAATTTTAGTATTTCTTTTTTGTATATGATTAGCAAAAGGTTGCCATATGTAGAATTGTTGCTTAATGTTGGTATGCTCTGTACAAAAATATATATATATATATATATATGTTAAATGTATACAAAATAATAATAATAATAATTAAATGGTTTATATTATAAAGTGTTTACCATTAGTTTCACTATCTTGTGACATTTCTTCATGTGGGAAATGTTCCTCTAGCCATTCCAGAGTACTAGACATTTCTGTTAGAGAAAAAAAAAAGATAATATATTTTTTTATCTAATACAGAAAGTTTATAAATATATGAATAAAATTAAGTACACTTACTATTTCAGGTAAGATATGTCCTATGTACTCAGTGGGTCTGCTCTTGTTCTCAGTTCTGTTGTGTTTGTGAGGTAATTATGTTGGAAGCCAATTTATTTTCTTGTGGTATATTCCATTTTAGAACATAGTGCATTTAAATGAATGGTTAGTGTGTTGGATATATGGGTTACATTTCTTATGTATTAGTACATATAATGTGTTTGTGTGCTTCTTTTTGAATTTGTTAAATGTTCCTATGTTATGATATAACAATCAAACATACCCCCCCCAGAGTTTTTAGGTAGTGGTATTGTTCTTCGAACATGTCCGCGAAAATTGAATGAGTTTGCGGACATCAAGTGCAGTAGAAGGGATTCAGTCAGTTCCATATGATATGTATATAAAGTCAAAGTCATTATTGTTAAGTTGCACTACTAAAAACCTATGAAATTCAGTGAAAAAACTTTGTTAAAGGGACGTTATGGTTAAGTTGCGCTACTAAAAACCTATGAAATTCAGTGAAAAAACGTTGTTAAAGGGACGTTATGGTTAAGTTGCGCTACTAAAAACCTATGAAATTCAGTGAAAAAACTTTGTTAAAGGTACGTTATGGTTCCAAGTAAAACCGAAAAACCCTTGAAATTCGCCAGTTATGGTAAGCTAAGCAACCATAACTCGCGCCACCACCGTGCACTGCTAAGACTAACACCCAGGACATCAAAGATAACATCACAAATGTCATTGATGACATCAGTAGTAAAGTCATGTCACATGGGAATCACTAGCATATATAGGCAATAATACCAAGGCCCAAACTTACAAAATAAAGCCTGCAAATGTGCAATCAACCTCATGAGGTAAGTGAACAAGTCATGTGTTCCCATCACTCAAGTAAAATTACAATAAAAACAGGCCAGCCGAGTTTAGATGTAAAAATAGATCAAAGATAGGGCTGGACCAACAATGTTAAAAATGTCAGCATAGCAGTGCAAAAAGGCAAGGTATTATGTGCAAAAAGCAAGAGTAGCAGCTAAACCATGGAATGTCTGTTGTACAGTGCAAAAAAGCATAGCGAACAGCAAGACAACAATGTGTCTAGCCAACTTCAAAATTGAAGATATCTTAAAGTGCAAATGCATCAACATGGTTGACTGTGCATAATGCAAGAAATAGCAGCTATTCTGTCAAAGTGCAAGTGCATAAACAGTAATAACAGACCATGATGTAAAAAGCACGCAAATCCAAAAGCTATATAAATAGCATGACAAATTAAGGCCAAAAGGTAAATAATACTGAGGAGAGAAAAGAAAAACATAGATATGTAAAAAGACTGCATGTGAACCACCAAGATAAACTAAACATGGTTAATAAAGCACTCCCGCTATAATGCAAAATAATCAGCTAAAACAGGCAGGTAAAGAAAAGTGAAAATTGTACAAAATGTGAAAAAGGTTAATAAATCAATACCTGCATGAGACCAACAAAAGTGAAACAGGAAATATAAAGTTAAGGAAGAATCCTACTGGGAAAGCAAGAAACCCCCAGCAAAGGAAAATAAAGCAAAATAGCAGGAGAGACAATAAAGTAACTGAGGCAAATAATTAAGTACCCAAAAAAGTATGAAGCTCCTCGTTTACATTGTGACTCCTGGGATATTTAGTGTCAAGATCTAAAATAAATCTGGTTTCGAGTTGTCTCAGCTTCAAAATACGATCACCACCCCTTGGATGAGGGGGTACATGTGCCACAGCAAAAAACGTTAACATTTTCACATCATTGTTATGTTCAGATTTAAAATGTTTAGCCATGGGGTATGTCGGATCAGAATTCTTAATGGCTCTCAAATGTTGGAGAATTCTGAGTTTCAATTTGCATGTAGTACTGCCAACATACCAACGCAGACAGGGGCAAGAGAGTACATAAACAACAAAAGTGGTATCACAATTGATGGAATGACGTATCATTTGCTGTGTTTGGGTAATAGGATGCACAACGGATTTCTTAGCAATAGCATATGCACAAGCTTTACACTTCATGCATTTGGTAAATCCCGTGTATGAAGCTGGAAGCCAGGTATTAGAACACTGAATTTTGCCCCAGGGAGGTAAAAAGCGGGACACAAGTTTGTCCCTTAAAGAAGGTACACGTTTATACGTCAAGGTAGGTCGGTCGCCCAAGATGGGCTTCAAGTCATTATCCAGAGTAAGAACATGCCAATGCTTTTCCACAATTTTTCGAATATCATTGGAAGCAGTATCAAATGTAATGATGAGTCTAGGATCATTATTCGTAGCAGTTTTAGGACTGGTATCGTACAATAATGTATCCCTGGACATTCCACTGGCTCGAAGATATGCCATTTCAATCGTTCTTTTTTGATAGCCTTATTTCAGAAAATCCATAGATGTCTGTGCACAGTGATAATCAAAGCAGGCACTATTGGAACAATTACGGCGATAACAAATAAATTCGCCATAAGGAATGGATTTTTTGCAAGGTGTAGGATGACAACTGTTGGCATGGAGTGGTAGACCAGTATTAGTTGGTTTCCTATGTAATGCTGTGCTGATGCCTGAATCATCCATCATTGCTGTCACATCCAAGTAGACAATCTTTGAGAGACTATGGCATTCAGTAAAACTTAGATTGACCTGATTATTGTTAATGCTTTTAACAAATGACAGCCAGCCACTTTCGGTACCCTTCCAAATGATAAACACGCATCTATATACCGCCACCAAGAAATAATCTGTGTCGGAAAGCAGGATAGTAATAAGTCAGACAGGAAAGCAGCCTCCCACCACCCCATTGTGAGATTAACATAGGATGGTGCAAAAGTACTGCCCATCGCAGTCCCGCTTACTTGCCGATAGAAGCATCCTTCAAAAAGAAAAATATTATTTGGTAGACAGATCGAAAGCATGTCCAAAATCATAGAACTGCATCCAAGGTAGTTTAAAGAGCGGGTGTCAAGAAATATTTGCATGCAGAAATACCAATAGTGTGGCTAATGGATGTATACAAAGAGACTACATCTAAAGTGGCCAAAAGCAAACCCTCCTCCCAAGGTGTATTAGTAACGTGTTGTAAAAAGTCCTTAGTATCCCTCAGGTAGGAAGGCAACACTGTGACAAATTGAAGCAGTGTTTCATCAATAAATTGGGCTAGATGTTCCAATAATGAGCCACATAGAGTGACAATAAGCCTGCCTGGGGGATTAATAAGGCATTTATGCGTTTTGGGGAGGAAGTAAATGGTAGGTATAGTATCACATGTTGGAGTAAGAAATTTAACCAAATCATCCTCCAATAAATCTTCATTCATCCACCTTGTACATAGAGCAATCAGATCTATCCTGATTTCTTCAGAAGGATCCTGCAACAATTTGGTATAGCATTGGTGGTCATGTAATTGTCGATTGGCCTCTATGACATATTTTGTTCTGTCCTGGATGACAACATTGGAGCCTTTATCGGCTGGTTTGATGACAATATTAGATAACAGCTGAAGTTCATTCATAGCTTGACGTTGGGCAATTGTAAGATTCTGTTTGACAGTGCCAACCTTTTGACGAAGTTTTCTAAGGTCATCAATGCATAGATCATGGAAAGCCTCGATACAACCTCTGTCTGGAAATTGAGGGTTGAATCTAGATTTACTTTTAAGCTTAGTCAGTATATCCCAATTGGGATTGATGTCAAAGTCAGAAAAGTTAATGTTCATGGGATCATATTTGTCATCATCGACGCATGCCAGATCCATGAGTGAAGGGATGTCCGGAATTAAGAGATCGGTGCCGCCAGTACGTGATGTAGGGCGCAGTGTTGGCAAAGAATTTTTTAAGCTTACTTTTACGCATAAACTTGTCAAAGTCTATGCGTACTTGGGTGTAATCATAATTCACAGTGGGACAGAAATTAAGACCCAACGTTAATAGCGAAGTCTGGGATTTGGTAAGGACGTGGGACGACAAGTTGATAATTTGGTGAATCCTCATATTGTCTATTGTTGGTTTTTGGCCCCAGAGCGCGTTGATCTGCCCTGTTGCAGTACCTTCCCACGTCGGCCTCGGCGGATTACTTTTTTGCCTGTGATTTCTGTCCTCTTCCTCGTCCTTTTGGCTTCCCATGACCTCTACCTCTTTTTTGATTTTTCCCATCCTGACATAAAAGTCGCATTTCATCTAAAAAATTCATTTTAGGAATGGGCTTGTCAGTCTCAGATGCAGAGATATCTGACTCAGAAGTGGCCGCGGCTAAATCACCAGACTGAACAGACATTGACTGTATAGCATTCGTTTTGCTAAGAGAGTCGAAGCATTTAGCAAAAGTGAAAACACGACCCATCTCATAGTCTGTTTTATCCCAGAGAAATTTTCTGTGTTTACGCTGTTTGATCTCATCTTCATAAGAAATTAAAGCTTCATCAATTTTTATGCGTAAAGATTTGCCTTCCTCTGTTGTGGGGTCTTTAGTAAGATCAGACTCTACTTTACCCAATTCTTTGAGTGCTTGTTCGCGATCCGATTTGGCATATTTTACTAGAATTGTCAAAAATTTGCCAGAACAATCCTTACTGGCTTCCCCCCATTCCTTGAGCATTAGTGGATTTTGGTCCTCAAAAGACAGAGTAATCATGATACGTAAACCTTGTGGTATTCTCTCAATGTCTAAATAATTTTGAAGGGAATGCTCCTCCCACCATTTAGATATTTCCCTTCTTCGAAGTCTCTCATATTCCCTCAGTAAGGACACTTCCTTGCTAACATTACTGCTAGCCTTTTTATTAGCCTCAACAGTGGGCAATGTAACAATAGATTCCTGTTGTTCACAAAATAAATCCTTGGCTTGAAGTAGCCGTGCTGCTACATAGGCATCCTGCGTGCTTGTCATGCTATGGCTGAAATATTGTAGATTTTATAGAAAAGTCCGAAAGAACCAAGATTGCGGAGTACCGTCTTCTAATTGTAAGAGCGGTGACCAAAAAGACCTGAAAGCTGGTGCGGGCTGGGATCCAGAACGCAATAAGTACTTGTGTGGCAGATGGGAAGTTAGAACAGACTGAAAACACACTCTTACCTTGCAACGGTCTCTCGTGCGTCCTCCGGCACACGTGAAATCGCCGGCCGGCAAGGTGGTTTCAGTTGTTGTCTTCCCGTGCGTGCACTTGATCCGAGTCCTATCGGCAGTGTAGTCTGCCACCAGCAGCAGCAATCCTCTTCAGCAGGCGAAGCTTCAAAGTAGGACGCGCACAACGTGACGGTCCCGGTGCTGGTTCAAACACGGAACGCTCCGTGTTAGACAAGATTTCAAAAGAAGGAGGAAAAGGCGAACCGCACTCCCACAGGCACATAAACTAGTGCCAAGTTCAAATATGGTCGGACAAAACACACCGGACACAGTAGAAAAATTACTGATGTCTTTAATGTTTTACAAAATTTTAAAAAATGCATCGTGCAGAAACAAAATGCACAACACATGAGCAGCACATAGAAACAAAACAACAGCAGGACGCCTACGTATAGCAGCCTGCAAACAACGCGTTTCGCGCTATACTGAGCGCTTGATCACGTGAGGGGGAGTGGGTTTGGCAAAAGTAAATACACTTCAGAAATGCAGTCCCTTAACTATGTCAATGGCAACAACTGTTAAGACAACATGAGGAAACAAAGGCGGCCATATTGGAAGGTAGTAAAAATACAGGCAAAGTCAGAGAAATTAACGCACAGTGCATTAACAAATTATCTGCAAGTTATCTGCAAGTTGAAAGTGGCCCTGACCACGATGTGAGACACTGTATGGAACGTAATAGTCCCAATATAAAGTCAAAACCTCATAAAAATTAAGATATTGATATGAGGGACATGATAAATATAAATGCACAGTGCATTATATTACAGTGTAATAGCCACACTCTGAATACCAACATACCCGCATTAAAATTAGAATTGCATGAATAATAAAACGGCCAGATCTGTCAAATAGCATTCAAGTGAACATATGCGTCCTAAGTGACCCATTGACACCCTGTTGAGGGAAAATGATTAACATCAGTTGTAAAGTCATGTCACATGGGAATCACTAGCATATATAGGCAATAATACCAAGGCCCAAACATACAAAATAAAGCCTGCAAATGTGCAATCAACCTCATGAGGTAAGTGAACAAGTTATGTGTTCCCATCACTCAAGTAAAATTACAATAAAAACAGGCCAGCCGAGTTTAGATGTAAAAATAGATCAAAGATAGGGCTGGACCAACAATGTTAAAAATGTCAGCATGGCAGTGCAAAAAGGCATGGTATTATGTGCAAAAAGCAAGAGTAGCAGCTAAACCATGGAATGTCTGTTGTACAGTGCAAAAAAGCATAGCGAACAGCAAGACAACAATGTGTCTAGCCAACTTCAAAATTGAAGATATCTTAAAGTGTAAATGCATCAACATGGTTGACTGAGCAAAATGCAAGAAATAGCAGCTATTCCGTCAAAGTGCAAGTGCATAAGCAGTAATAACAGACCATGATGTAAAAAGCACGCAAAGCCAAAAGCTATATAAGCAGCATGACAAATTAAGGCCAAAAGGTAAATAATACTGAGGAGAGAAAAGAAAAACATAGATATGTAAAAAGACTGCATGTGAACCACCAAGATAGTCTAAACATGGTTAATAAAGCACTCCCCCCTATAATGCAAAATAATCAGCTAAAACAGGCAGGTAAAGACAAGTGAAAATTGTACAAAATGTGAAAAAGGTTAATAAATCAATACCTGCATGAGACCAACAAAAGTGAAACAGGAAATATAAAGTTAAGGCAGAATCCTACTGGGAAAGCAAGCAAACAAATATATATATAGCAAAATATTCTCTAATGTGTTTCTATGCAGTGCTCAAATGGAATGCTTGCAGTGTCAAATTCAGAACATAAGTTCTATTGTGCCTTGAAATCTAAAAAGCTACTAGTGCAACAGAACAGATTGGTTGTTAAACCAGAGGATATCCTTGCCCCACATAACCTCAGAACACTAACCCATTTTCTATTATCGATACATTCCCATTTACAATATCCTCATATCACTCTCTCTCTTCATTATGCTCTCCTTATTAAAACCTGCCAACTTTAAATTACTTCAAGTAGAATGTCCACTCTGATCGTCCCCACCAAATTACCTCCACTGTCAAAACAACCCTATTACCCATATATTTCATAAAAAGCCTTAATAGGAATAACCAATCCAATGAATCCTGTCTCTGGGTCAGTATTTAAAATAATATAATTTGCTCCCCTAACATTGTCAGTCAAAAATCAGTCTGCCTGCTACATACAAGGTTGTGGTTTCATCCTGGTATAGATAAGAGTTACATATTCTCTGCTTTTCCTTATCCACCAATCTACATGCATCATATGCACCCATATATATATAAAACACAGCCACAGTAGTAACCACCACATCATATTATAGCAATGCATACACCCATAGTATAGGTTAGCATGTTAGATGGTTTTGGGTTGGGTGTACAGTTTTGGATGCATGGCTGAAGGCCATGCACCCAGAAACGACCTTATCAGCAGTGCAGTTATAAGGCAATGTCTATGTCCAGCCCAAAAGCACTGCAGCATATTAGAAAGGCATGTTAGTGGCTGTGTTGTTATGGTGCAGTTGCTGTTTCCATAGGAAGAACACTTTTTGACAGCCTTATACCTGTGGTACCCTTGGACGGTTCGTTACCAAAGTTTGCAAAAAAAAATCTAACACTCTGAAGTTGGTGATGTTTGGGGTAGGGGGCCGAAAGTTATAAGGGGCAGGGGTTCTCAAAATATCTCTTTTCCCCTTCGATTGAATCAGGGAAAAAGTTTGTGCCCGCAAACATGTGGCTCTTTCCCTGATTGGTTGTAGAACAGCATGAAATATGTTAGCTTTCTCGTGTGGCTCCCCTATCTTTTATTCATGTTTTACTGTACGCGCATATCATCAGAAACTCACCCAAAAGAAGACAGCATTGGACTTGTCACACTCATGTAATAGTATTTCAGAAGGTGACCTTTGAGGGGGGCAGAATGGGATGTGCAAGTACAAACTGAAAAAGTGGACTTTTCTTGTCACCAAAGTGATACGTTTAAATGGAGGTTTCTGCTCACTGTACCACGATTAATTACGGCATGTGAGTTACAATGTTTTTTAAATTAAATTGCGGTCAGACTGGCGTCGTAAGTTTACAAAACTAAGGACACCATCTGCAGTGTTTGCTGGAAACAGCGCTTCTGGAGGTGCATGGTAGTAGCAGTTCTCATAATTGGATTGCAATATGTTGCTTCAAAGAAAGAATGTATTTGGTTTCTCAGTGAAGGCCACATGAGTTGCTTTTTCGGTTGACCACTCAATACGCCCGCGCATTCGAGTTAATGTATAAAGGGCAATTGTTTTTTACCTTGACCGAAAGAGAAAGTTAGTAGCAATTCACGGAATGAAAGGGTCGAAAAAAATAGCAATTGATAAGGTTATGTTTTAAGAAGTTTGCAAGGGACTTGCAATATCAGTATACGAAGATTCTTCAATGCAAATACATTGGCGTGTGACTTGCACAAACAGAATGGAGGCAGTAAATATTATGTAAGTTTATTTTTTCCCACTCTACAGCCACCCGCGCTTTATTGTACCATTACCGCACATCTAATTGTGCTAATATAATTGATGTATTATCTTTATGCACTGTTACATTTTCCTGTAACGTTGCAGAGTGACCAGGTTGTACGTTTGTAGCTTATGAGTGCACTCATCCTTTTTTAGCATTAATATTTGAAACGGTAACTTTGTCCTCATAGCTTTGGGTGTAACTTTGCAAGTTTTTTTGGTATTCTTTGAAATGAGGAGACGTAATGTTTTTTTTAATTGTCCTTTATAATTAATTTCATAAACGATTTATCCTCTTCCTGTGTAGTTGGTATTTTTTTACTCTTACGGCTAGGGTGGCCAACTGTCCAGGATTTTGGGGGATTGTCCCGCTATTAGGTGCTCCATCCTGCGGTTTGCAGAGTGGCTGTGCAGGATGCAGGTTGTCACGAGTTGCATCGGAAGAACCTGCCTCCAGCACAGCCACTCTGCAAACTGAAGGGGTCATGTTTTGTCCGCCGACTTTGTAGCCCTGGTTCCTTTTGAGCCTACAGTTCGAACTGTAACACTCTGACACCTGGCTTCATTGAAATGCTAATGCTTTGTTCCTGGGGTCGTGTGGGCATGTTTGCAGTTAAAAAATGTGACCATCCCCTCCCATGGACAAAACATTTGCATTTCAATTAAGCCAGGAATTAAGAGCCATTGAAAAAAAAAATGTATAAAGGGGCAGGCCAAGTGAATGACGTGACGTCATGACCGCCTTGTGGGCAAGTGTCCCGTGACAGACGATCAAAGAGTTGGCGACCCTACTTACGGCGCATGCAAAATGTCGCAATTTGTAACCTGCTACTATAGGTTCTCATGGAAATTAGTAACATGTCATGTTTGAACACGTACATTTGTGTTGTACTTTGCACATTTTCTGTGTCTTATTTGAAATTTTTGGTAGAGGTTGGCTATTGACACGTACTTTCTGTAACCTTTCCCGCCTAGGTATATCATGCCATACTGTATCTGCCATGGTTTTCAAATGACGAATGAGGGCTTCTTCGGATGGCAAATGCAACTGCTGGTGAGCGGTTGCCTGTCCATAATAATTATGTGGAATGAGACTGTAAGCCCGATTCGTCCGCACGCTGAACTCGCTATTTGGAGCAACGTCACTTCATTTATGGTGCTGTAGGCTCCAGTTCATGACGACTTCTGGGAAATAACTGTGGAAACAAAGCGACTGATTCAACGAAGAGTTGAAAAACTTAATATGGCAAAAAAACAACGTGCTCCTCTTCTTCACCATTTCCTATGCCGCCCTTACAAGCATTGTTATGATCGTATAGAAAATGGGCTTACTCCGATGGACTCTGCCAGTTTGTTGTTAAATAAACCTACTTTGCAAACTCTATAATGTTCATGTTTTCTTTTACCTTCCACTGTATTATTTCCAAATGTAAGTTATTAGGTTGTACATTGCTGTATGCTTTGTACAAGTGTTGCGTCACGTCACGTACTTGTGATTTGAGCAGCCTACTAGGTAAAGGGAAGAGGGTGTATGTATGCAATAACCGCCTTTCCTTTCTATGGCGGCCATCTTCAAAGAGGAATTTGTTTTGTAATCCAAACTGCCAAAGCCGCCCCGTATTACAACAAGTAAGCATACTTTTCAGTAGCACACGTTGCTGCTTTCCTAATTTAGACTATTACTGGCAAAGATTATTTAGCCTATGTACTTTACTGAGAAATATGCAGTACTTGGAGTGTATGCCAATTATTTTTTTTTCCTTACACAGTGAAAGGCTGTTATTAATGCATTATTTCCTTTGTTTACGGGTGCCTTTCTTTTTTGGCACGGCAGGCAATAAAGCAATTTGCGAACGGCAATGAGCAAAAAGGCAACAACCGGTAATATCGGTCAGTAGATGTACGCCGACAGATTTTATCCGTTTGTTATGTGCAAGGTAGCACCACTGTTTCTTATGCTTTCACATTACACCACTGCTGCTGTTTCTTAGTAACTTTTGAAAGTTAAGTTTCTGACTGTCAGTAAATAAACCCACCTGGCCTAGATATGGCAGTGAACCAAAACAAAGGGGCTACACATGTGATGTCATCAGTGATGTCATCAATGAAATTTGTGATGCCATCTTTCATGTCCTGGGTGCTAGTGTTAGCAGTGCACAGTGGTGCGGGCAATTATGGTTGCTTAGCCTACCATAACTGTCAAATTTCAGGGTTTTTTCGATTTTACCTTGAACCATAATGTCACATTTATAAAGTTTTTTTAATGAATTTCACAGGTTTTTAGTAGTGCAACTTAGCCATAATGTCCCTCTAACAAAGTTTTGTTTTTGAATATATATATATATATAAATACATCATCTATGCTCTCACTCACTCCTTTAAATTCTGGTCCAAATCTCATACCCTACTTATCTGCTTCTCCCTGCTTTCACTGTATGTGCCCCCAATCACTAATGGGCGACAGGAGGGTCTACAGTCCTAGATGCAGCCTGAACTGAGTTCAATCCTGCAAAATATGGGACTGAGGAGTGCACTCTTATACATGGGTGTTGATAGGTCTTTAAAAGGTCAGGGGCTAAGCTAATGACAGGACTGGTGGGATTTGGGGCTAGCTATAGCCTTTTGGTTGTAGTCCCTGAGCTCCTATCCGGGGCTACAACCAAAAGACCTGGGGCTACAGCCCCCTCAGCCCACCCCTAGCTATGCCTCTGCTCTTATACATAGAAACATCCTGACATTCCATTTTCTTCTTTAACAAGTGGTTGCCCTGATGAATTGTTGAAAACGAAATCAAGAACATTCAATATATGCTGATGTTGAAATGTATGTAATTCATTATCATTATCCCAATATAAATGTGCAACCTTGTGTGTTAAAGTGCCTTAAATTGCACCGCTAAAAGGGATTAATTCTTCATTACTTAGCTTACTCCATAGCCCACTTCTTGTCTGCTCTCCAAATCACATCTCATAAGCACTTAACACTAATTTCCAGCCATCGAATACACCACCTTTTCCAAACATTCCCTTCTATGCACCTCTGTCATTTTTCTAGTTACCTTGCAATCCCTGCCAGCGAACCATGCCTCCTTTACCTTGCACTTTACAATCTCTGGTTCCCATTTGTTTTCCCTCCTGCATCAAATACCTGTGTTGCCATCATTTGTCTTGTAATCAAAGTTGACATCCACAAACAACTCTTATCTTCAAATACTCAAATGCATATGTGTTTTGCTTCTCTCATACCCCTTCCGCTCAAAAATATTGCTCCTTTGGGGGTTAACCCCACATAACACACTTCAGTTACCGACCAAAAAGCTCAATACATTGTTCCTTTGCTTGCTTAATTTTACCTAAAGTCGTCCCAAAACATAGGCTGAAAGATCAACGCATGCATTGTCACTCGTTGAGCTAGATAGAGTCAGCTTTGTCTGCCTGAGCTTCCACCTCCCTCATTGTCCGTGGCTTCACACTGCTTGCTGATAGAGATATGACTTCCTTCAATACCTTTATAAAACTCTTTGTTCTACGTGGGAGGTTTTTGCCTTTCCGCAAGCACCACACTCCATTGAGACTTGAGACACATAAAAAATATACACAGATATGAGACGAACAGCCACGGCACGAACGAGAAAGAGAGAATAGAAAAAAGGTCAAAAGGACACACACATGATTACTGTATTTCACAGCACACACTGCCCGACACAAACACAATTTATGTATTTCCCAGCACACAGTGCATATTCAAATGCACTCAAAACACAAACATCACTGTTCAAATGCACTCAAAACACACACACACCACAAGCCACATTCACTTTGCCGCTGCCCTACGCCAATCCATCTTTCTTTCACATGCTTCTTAAACCCTCCCAAAAGTGCCACACTCTTCATTTTGCAAAGTTTCAAGACCTCAATATGTTTTCCATGTTTCTTCTGCCACCACCCAGTGCTTCACTATGGGTCACAATGCATTTCTCAATTGCCATAAATGTTGAACCAATTCTCTCAAAATCACAACAAGCCTCTCCGTCCCACCAGCATCAACAAGAGCGCGTTCCGTGCACCGCCCTCTCTGTGTTTTCTGCCCTCAAAGGCCATTGTACAAGTCAATTCAAGCCACAGTTCACTGACATAGAATCCAATACCTTCTAAGCACTTTAAGTCCTATTCATCAACCGGCAACCTGATTTATGGACCGCCACACTCAGAATGAGGCCCATTGTCTTGTACAATCACAGGCAGTTTGGCTGTCTTGTCATCAATCTGGATGGTGACTAAGGCTACAGGAGCAGGTTTGGGAGACCCACCAGCTAACCATGTGGTTCTCAGTGGAAAAACTACATATTCCTCTGGCCTGAGCAAGGTCCTGTACACCACTTTCATGCTGGCCCCAGTGTCTATTAAACTAGTGGAAGGCTGGCCATTAATGAGAACACTTCTCAAAAATATCTGAGTATTAATTGGGATAGTAGCCAGTACTTCTAAACACTGATCCCAGGCATCAAGGGAAACTAAGGCAATCTCTGAGGGAGCACCAAAGGCGATTCCTGGAGAGGAGGTGAGGACAGTGGCCCCCACCTAAGGGATAGGGTAAGGGTAGGTAAGGCTGACAGTCTGGACCCAAAGTGCCATACCTTTACACTTGGGGTCACCCTTCTTGGGATCCCTGGCGCCACATCACCAGCAAGCGCCTGGTGTGTTCATATGGGCAGCACTCACCCCGTCAACCCTCAGACACACTATCTTTTCGTATGTTCACTGATACTTTTAAGGTACTTGGTAGGTGTCTTGCCAAACTTGGCAATCAAAGCAACTTGTATATACTCATGCTGGCCTCTTTCGCTCACATCCAGCATCAGAATGCAGTCTTAACCAGCCTGAGGTAGTCCACTTAATAAAGACATAGGCCAATCTCTGTGGTCGACAACATGAATATCACAAGCCATTTCAAATGCCTCTATCCATTGGATCATATCAGAAGCCCCCACATGCATACCAACCAAATCTTTGATAAACTTGGTAGCAGGAGACCTGATACACTCAACTGGTCTGGCTGATGTTTCCACCTTAGCTTTCTCCAGATGTTTTCTTTGACATTCAGTGTCTCTATTTTTGAGTTCAAGGTCTCTGTCTTTGAGTTCAAGATCCGTTTCTTTGAGAATAACCTGCTGTGCCAACTCCTCTGTCTTTACCTCTGCTTCAGTATCTAACTTGTTGTATTCAGCGGCTAATTCCATCCTCAATAACTCAAGTTCCAGGGAGTTCCCTTGAGAAACAATGCTGGGTTTTGAAATTGAATTGGCAGGAGAGGTGGCAATCCCAGCATCAGATTCAGTGATTCCGCCAAGGATAGGGTCCCCATTGGAATTCCCTGCCACCCTTTGTCAAGAGCATCACAATCAGTCTCATAATCGAAAAGGGTAGCTATAAATGATGCGCTAGACTAATCCTCAAAGTCTATTCCTCTCAAGTCACAAGCACTCTGTAGAGCTTCTAAGCGCATCCTAGTCAATTTCCCATGTGTAACAGGTTCCATTGTTTGTAGTTATGTTTTTCTAGTATATATATATCACTAAACAAAAGTGTAGATATTTCGTAGTAGCACTGCTAACAGTGAAGCCTGTAGGGGGCGTTATCTGCATTTTTGCCTTCCATACAGTTGGAGTAGATGTATAGAGCACCTGGAACTTTGTCGTGAACATCCATATATGACACAGCTGGGACTATGGAATCGTGGCTAAGGACAAAAACTAATAATTTGTGTTAGATATAGAGACATATTGCTGAGAGGGTTGGGCAGGCTGTTATGGGATTGAGGTGAATAACACTGCTAACAAAGGTTCTTGAAAATCCCGGTGACTGGGTTACTGTGAAAAGATGGGTTGAGGTGCAGGAAAGAAATACATATTTCAAAACCTACATTTAAGTGTTATTAAATAGTTCAGCACTGTGGCAGCCAGCCAGATAATGTGTCAGCTTTAGTCTAATATGGGGTTTTCTATGGTCGGGGTGCTGTGGACGGTGATTGTAATGGTTTTGATTGCTTCCACCATGCTCAGAAGCAAGAGTCTGGTAGCTGTTTGCTAACAGTCCATCATGGGGGTTGGCATATGTGTTGGCAGTTTTCAGAGGTTCTTGGGTTCTTGTTAATTTTGGAGAAGAGTGAGCCCCTCTTACTGGGCAAGCAGAGGTCAGCGTAGCAAAGAATGGGAGCACTGTGTACCCATGTACAAAGCTCCAGTGCAGGTCCTACGTGAGTGTAGTGGATGCCATCATACATGCCTGATTGAGGTTTGAGAGATCATGGGTTCGTAGTTTAAAATAGTATGCTGCAATGTGAGTGGTCTGTATCCCCCTATGAAAAGAGTTCACGCGGTTGCAGTGGGTCTTGTGTCTGCAACCATTGACTGTCCAGGTGTTTTTGACTGCAAATAGCATCAGCCCCAACCAACATGTTCAATGGTGCAAGATCGTGGGGAGTTGTAGTTTAAAACATGTGGACAGCCACAGGTTGCAGTAACCTGAAGTAGGGGGACTTATTTCAGGATTGTGAATTCAATTCATTTTGCATTCCCCATCGTGCAGATATATCCCACAATGAGAACTGCAAAACATATTAATTTCCTGTCTGTCACCTACCATCTTCAATGTCCCTCACCCAGCTTCTCTGAGGGACACACCCAGAAAGCCAGTCTGCTGCTTTGCAATCCACCCACCCCCCAATGAGCATGACCTGGTGGTCAGCCATGTAACCAACAACACTTCCCATTTCCCTCCATGTCCTCCCATGCCCTCCACTTCACAATCCCCTCACCATGTGATAGGCAGAATCATATGCAGTACCCTTTGGGAACACTACACACAATTAAGACTACAAGTGTCAGTACAATTTCACCTTTGGTACAAGCCTGTACTACACAGTAATGTGGTAGCAGTGGCTGAGCAGCCAGACTTATCTCAAGAGTAAAGTGAGCAGTAGAACAAGTTACACAAAGGACCAACAAATACAGTGATTCAAACAAACACTTACTCAAGGTTTCTTGGTAATAGAATATACATTTATTTACACAGTCATTTGGAAACATTACACTAGCAAGAGCAGCTCAATATCATATACTAATATACTACGAATCCACAGCCAATAAGTTACTGAACAAGTTCTGCTCCCCTGAAGTGGGAGGATAATGGCACTTCAGTTACTTTAAAAAGGGGTAAAAAGACAAGGTTATAAGAAATTCAGCACAAATACATAGGCAGGGCAAAGGGTTTCAGTTAACTGCAACCAGCAATTCAGTTCATAGGCCTGGGCCAAAGTCAATGGTTCAGAGTCTTTGTATAGGAAAGAACAGTTCTGGTAGTAAGCGGTTAAGTCTTTGCCACGGATCTTAGAAGAATTTGGTCAGAAGAAAAGTTGGATGTTGGTTTAGGGAAGGACAAGCCTTCAAAGTCGGGAGAGTTTCACAAACTTTCACCATGGCCGAAAAGATTTCCAGATAGCATTTGCACAGTACCTTTAAAGTGAAGAAGAGCTGTAGCTGAGGCAGTTGTTCCAGGCAGTTCGAGCAAATCTCGCTGTTCCTGTGCTTCATTCGTGGGGACAAGAGGGAGGATGTCAGGAGGTCCGTGCACTGCCCAGGGGAGACACCTCAAGCTTGGCAAAACATCGATTTAAGGTGTGAGTGCCTTAAAGACCACAAGCTGGTATCCTACCCACTGGCTATCCGGTTTTCCACAGCACTCTGCAGAAATTTCGACCAGGAGGGTACGGTGTCCAGACGGCTTGCGAGTTGGTTGTTCCGACCAAACTCAAGGGAAGAAGTTAACCTTGAAGGGCTTCTCTGTCGATGGAGTTTCAGGCAATTCGGACCTGCAGCAGGGCTTCACCGGTCATCCAAGAGTTGCAGCAGTCGACTTCCTTGAGCTCATCTTAGGTTCTTTCATTCCAGTGGTCAACCCTGCTTTCCAAGTCCCAGAGACCTGCTTTTAAACAGTTTTCCCCCATTCTTTCCAGCCTGGCTGTCACTCACAATGCAGGGTGGCTATCATTGCTGGGTAGCCAGCCGGCCAATCACGCCAGAGTGCATTCAGGTCTCCTAGGAGACCAAGCACAGGAAGTTTCAGGCACCTCCCTCACATCATGTCCACCCCAGACACTCAGGCACCAGAGGAGGGCTTCATCACTGAAGCCCGCCAAAGGCCTACAAACAAAGGGACCAAACCTGGTTTGGCACGCAGAGTTAAACACAAGAAGGACCTTTCCAAAAAGAAATGGTGAAAAAAGTTGACCGTAGTCTGTTTTTACAGATAGGTCTTGGGCGCCATATTGAAAAACATGGCTGACCTGATTTTTAGCTACTGTAATTCGCGGTCGGGAAAAATCCTGGTAGTTTGATCTAAACCACTGCCACCAGCCATTTCAAGTGGGAAAGGGTAACATTTGACTGTTAAATGAGTGTTTTGACTCAGGGGATGCTAGGCAACCCCTCCAGCACTCTATAGGAAGATAGTGTGAGCTGGATCTGTAAATTCAAAGAGACTAGTAAAGTCAATTTAACTTTACAGGCTCTGTGAGACAGTAGTCAGTCCCAGAGAAGGTATTTAAACCTTGGGAAGTCTGAAAGACATCTCTCTGCCACCGCACTGAAGGTGCTGTGTGACACACAGAAAAAGATGATGCCTATGGAGTTGTTTTAAAACTCCAAAACCAAAGAACACACAAGTAAAACACACATCAAAATGCATGGAACAGTAGGAAAAAGGCTCACACTCTTCCCAGGTAGAAAAGTCAAATCCTAGAAATCCAGCAAGGTTGCTGGGGGTCTCATAGGGTAAAGGAAATTAGCACATTCTTGAGAATTCTCCCTAGCACCCTGCCTGACCCATCCTTTCCCAAGTATTGTGCAGAGGACTTTCACACTGGACTGTATTACATGTGAAACGTACTCTGCTCAAGGAGTGCCCCCCACCTCAGAAGAGTGACACATGCTCCCTCTGCTCCTCCTCTAAATTGAACCTAAAGACACCTCGCTTTACCCTCAAATTAGCAGGGGGCACCAGCTTTAGTGTCACTACTCCCACAATGTGGAGCTTCCTCCCAGATCACATCCAGAATGAGTCTTCTTTCATTGTCTTTATAAAACTGCTAAAAACATGGCTACTTAACAAATATGTATAGCTTGTTGTACTCTGTTCATGACCAGTTTCTGTCTGTAACCACTTATGTTGTACAAACAGTGTGATACCTATGGGTCTGGGCACTACATCGAATGAAATAAATAAACATGGACACTGTGCTGAAGACAGTGTAGGAGGCTTTATATAGTGCATACATTGGTCTTGACAAAGGCGAGACATATCTTGTAACATCACTGAAACCGGTCGAAACCGGTCAACCACATTGGATGGGATAGCAAATAGTCTGAAATGCTACCTGAAAGTCTGCATTTGTTTCAGACCTTAATACCTTTTAACATAATTATTAGGGTTTGTATTTGCCAGAGGATACAATAGTGTGAGACTAATAAAGATTACTACTTCATCGTTGGTTCTGGTTTTTAAAGCAATGGTTTTTGTGTTTTTTAATATTTGTTTCTCATACATTTGTTAAAGATCCCTTTTTTTCTTGCTTCTGTTCATGAATACAATTTTAGCTCTGGAACCATATATTCTGTGGTTCAGCACACCTTTAACAATAAGGTTTCTAATAAGTCAGTGCTGTTTTTCTCAGCATAGTAGCACCCATTGAGCTTTACTTCCTTTTTCTATCCACTTTTAGATAGGTGGTGTACCACCACACACTAAGGTGAGGGGTACCCCTTGAGGGACAGTAAGTTTGAGTTTCTCTGTCTCTGAGTAGGGATATAAGAGGAATGTTATACATTTTAATATATAACTATTTTTGAGTGTTTCCTGCTCATTTCACTCAATACAATAGACACAGTGTGATGCCCATGTACCTGTCATATTTTATTGTGGCGACATTGCATTGTTATTTTACATACTGTCCAGATTTATCCTAGTTGGTAATACTAACATCAAATTATTTCTTCATTGTTACAAGAATCAATCACAACAATTACCTCCCATAGTTACACCATGGCATCTGTGTTTGTGTGCGGCACGCAGACGTGACTTAATTTCAGAATAGTTAGTATAAGATCTGCTTTGAGATACACATAGCATATTTCTTTTCAAATACTTGCAGGGTACTGGAATTCCAGGCATTGAATTTCCATTGTGTACTATAATGTCACATATGCTATGTGTTAAGGTATTTGTAAAGTGGTACATCTGCCATTTACAGGGCATCTTGACACAGATTTCTCAAAGTCGCTGGGTATACATGACTGAATTCATTCATGCAATAATTCATTAATTGTGTTATTTGTTGTAGCGCCTTTCACCATAATTATGGTCGCAACACGCTTTTGGTTGAAAGCCCTCAGAGGGAACGGAGTCCAACAATTTGGGAGAGTTTGGGAGGTGCTGTTATGAGTGTGTGAATTTCAGCCATTACAATTATGCGGGGGCGTCCAAGAACCTCATAATCATCCATGTCTAAATCGAGTGTGTACAGGCGCAACAAAGGAATACTGAGGGCTAATCGGACGATTAAGTTTAAGGAGATAGAGAGTTATGTGGAAAGCTACAGTTCAAATTGTTGTCATTTAAAGTAGTTCATTCTTTTTTTCCAATAATTTTTTATTGACATTTTCAAACTTACAACTTCAACAATAGGTTTATCCCCCCTTTTCCCATACCCAGCCTTCCCCCTCCCCTCTCATTCAGAGCAGCGTTTGGAAGTCTTTCATATTGAGCGAGGTCTAGATTGTCGACTTGTTGTCACCGCCAATTTGTTTGGTGAGACCGATGTTCACTTGTTTGTAGATCCTCGTCTTCAGTATTTTGAATTATTCCTAGGAGGCTCATGGCTCTGGGGCACCATGCCCGGCATGCACCGTCCTTGCGATATCTCAGAAAGGTTCCCATTCTGTATTGAATTTAGAGTGGTCCCCTTGAAGCAAATATGTTAGCCATTCCATGGCGAGAAAGGACCATAGTTTAGTAATCCATTCATGATCTGGTGGGATTTGCATGGATTTCCAATGGCGCGCTATGACCAGTGCCGCCGCCATCATCATGATGATGTAGAGTTTCCGATTTGCTTTTGTCCAGAATTCCCCCAGGGCCCCGTTTAAGCCTATCATGGCTAAACCCCTGTTCCCTCTACAGTTAATTCCCACCACCTGCTCAATTGCTTTGTGGCCGGTTTCCCAATAATGATTCTACTTGGGGCAGTCCCACCATATATGACTCCAAGTGCCTATGTTTCTGCACTTCCTCCAGCATTGCTGTGTCACCTTCAGGTATATTTGGTGAGGTTTGACTGGGGTTAAGTGCCACTGCACCATTGCCTCATCCAGATCTCTCTAATTTGGAGCAATCTGGTCAATTTTGGAATTTGCCCCCATAGGTTTGCCCATTCCGTTGTGTCTATTGTGGATCCTATTGCCGCTTCCCATTTCCCCATGTATGGTCTGTTCGGGGGAACCGCCCCTTCTTTGACTAGCTTATAGATGTTCGCTACCACTTTCTTCTCTCCTGCGTTGATGTTTAGGTATTTCTAAAACAGCATTTGTTCGCGGGACCCTGCATGCTTCATGTCTGGGTGTGCCAGCCAGTGTCTCAATTGGGCGTATGTGAATCTCTGATTTTCCCCATTACCAAAGTCTGCTTTGCATTCTTCAAATGTTTTGATCTGGTTCCCGGTGAATATGTCCCTGACCCTGTGGCAGCCAGCCTGTTGCCATGTGTGAGACGCATGCGTGTTGTGGCCAGGGGAGAATTGTGGGTTACCAAAGAGTGGTGTATAAGGCAAGGGAAAGGAGGTAATGTGAGCTCTATTCACTGCAGTGTCCCACGATTTGCCCACTGTTCCCACAATTAGGCTAGCATACATTTGTGGTGGCCTGTCCGGCCTTGGTTTCCACAGGATTTCCTCCAGTGGGGCTCCCGCGACCACCCTGTCCATGGGCCTCCATATTTTCCTCTATCATTTGTTTGCCAGTCTCTAATGACCCTTGTTTGGGCAGCAATGTAGTATGCCCTGAATTCTGGTGCCAACAAACCCCCCAGTGCTACAGGACTTCTCATTACTTTTGCTGCCACACTTGGTGGTTTATTGTTCCAAAGGAATGTATCCGTTGCTTTGTGAAGGTTTTTAAAGAAGCGTGATGGTATGTGGGTCGGGAGAGATGTGAAGTGGTAGAGGGTTTGCAGTAACACTACCATTTTCATTACGTTGTTACGGCCCAGCCAGGATATGCCCTGCGGTCCCCAGTCTATCAGCTTTGTTTTGAGTTTCTCTCGGAGGGGGGGAGGGGTAGTTGGCTTGGTATAGGCCGCTCACTGATTTGGTGAGCTTCACCCCTAGGTAAGTTATATGGTTGTCCACCCATTTATATTGGAATGATCTCTAGAGTATTTGTTCTTGTTGGGCATCGAGAGTAAGGTTATGTATTTCTGACTTAATTATATATTCTTTCAGTCCTGCTACAGAAAAAAACCAAAGTGATCCAGCTCCCTTTGAACCGCTCCCTGGGATGTGTCTGGTTGGGTCAGTGTAAGAATCAAATCGTCCGTGAAGGCAGCGATTTTGTGTGTGGCCCCTCCAAAAGGTATTCCCGCTATCCCTTATGGCAGCAAGAAGGGGTTCCAGGTGCAGGGCATACAGGATGGTGGACAGCGGGCAGCCCTGCTTTGTGCCCCGTTCAACTTCGACTGGGTCGGAGATGTGCCCATTTATTTTGAGCCGGAGGAGGGGATGCTGATATTTCGCTCTGACTCTCCCTAAAAAGCATGGCCCGAAGCCCATCTTAGCCATGGTTGCAAAGAGGAATCCCCACTCAACCCGATCGAAGGCTTTCTCGGCATCAATGGCTAGGAGAAGAGCAGGGATTCCTCTTTTCTATTAGGTGGGCAATTATTCTTATATTGTCTCCTGTCTGTCTTCCCTTAACAAAGCCTGACTGTTTTGCATGGAAGAGTCTGGGGAGAATGTTCTCGAGTCTGGTGGCTATTAATAATGCGATGGGGCGATATGACCTGCACTCGGCCGGGTCTTTACCTTGCTTTGGGATTAGTATCACCTTGGCCTCTTCCATTGATTTCGGTAGTTTGTTAGACTGCCTTATATGATTGAACCGGTTTGCAAGGTGTGTTATTCGTGTCTCCTTGTGAGTTTTATAAAACTCTGCTACACAACCCTTGGGGCCCGGGGATTTATTGATTGGTAGCAAGTTTATGGTGGCCCTGACCTCATCCCTAATGATTTCCCCTTCCAGCGTGTCCCTCGCTACAACCGTTAAGAGCTGTAGATCTATTCCCCTCAGATACGCTTCCTGGCTTTCTACGGATGGGCCTTCTGAGCTATACAAAGTGGTGTAGAATTTCACAAATTCCCTTTCTAGATGCTCGATTTTAGTGCTACTCCAGCCCCCTTGTTGGTTGATTTTCAAGATTGTTCTAACCCCCTCCTCATTCCTCAGCATTTTAGCTAGTAGGCGGTCTGCTTAGTTAGCTTTGAGCGTAGAACCTCTGTTTAAGGTGCAGAAGGTTATGCTGTGCCGCCCTGGTTTGTATGGTGTCTAATTGTCCCTGTATTCTCTATTCATAGCAGGGATTGTCCCTGTGTCACCCTGTATTCTCTATTCGCAGCAGGGGTCTGTTTCTGACCCATTTTAGTCATTATTTCATTTAGTTTTGCATCAAGCCGGGCTTCCTCAAGCCTCAATTCCCTTGTGCGTCTTGCTTTTATGGCTATGATCCTGCCTCTTATTGTCGCTTTGAGTGCGTCCCACCAGGTTTGACAGGTAGTGTCCCTGATTTTATTGGTTTCGGCAAAGCTTTCGATTTCTTCTGCCACCTCTTGTACTAACATTGTGTCTTTGAAAAGCTGGGCCGGGCATCTCCACTTCCAAAAGCCATGAGGTCCCCTGTTCCTTTTCAGTATTAGGGTCATTGGTGTATGGTCGGAAATGGTGATTGGAGCCAGAGTTAATTCGGAGACTTTGCCCAACAGTGAACGGGAAAGCCATACATAGTCGATCCTAGAGTACGACCTTTGGGCGTGGGAGTAAAGGTGTATCCTTCCCTATCACCCTGCGTTAGCCTCCATGTGTCGACTAGGGTTAGCTCTTGTATCTTCCGTTGAAGGTACCCGGAGGGTAGCACCGGCAGCCCCTGGGTCTTTGTGGATCTATCTTTAGTTGGTTCCCAGGCCAAGTTGAAGTCCCCCGTCAAAATGATAGGAGATCTGGCATACTTTCCTAGGCGAATGAGAGCCTTGTGTATGTATATGTCTTGGCCTGTGTTTGGAGCATATAGAGTCGTGGCCGTGTAGGCCTCCCCTCTTCCTTTTAGTGTGAGTGCCAGGTATCTGCCTTGATTATCCTTCTCCATTCCCTTAACTGTTAAGCCGAGCCTGTCTTTCTATGCTATAAGGACTCCCCCTTTTTTACAGGCTTGTGTGTTCTGAAATATTCTCTTATTCTCCCAGACTTTAATCCTGAGTCTGTATATGGGTCTCTTGGATCATAATTATGTGTGGGTCTTCTATTCTCAGGTATATCTCTGTATTTTTCCTCTTGAGTGGGGAATTAAGGCTGTTATGTTTATCTATAGTACCCTTAATTGATCTGGTCTAGACATTTTCGGCCTCTTGAGGTATTATCATCTGGCCTGGTGATCCTGGGTCTTCTGGGGTCATTCACCCTATTCCCCCCAATTTCTTAGTGGGCCAGCCTCCCCCGCTGGGTGCATCCTTCCATTGGTGCTGCTCTCCCCCCCGGCAGCCCCTCCGCCCTTCCCTTTGCTGGGTGGTTTCAACGGACGCTCAGCTCCCCCCACATTGTGGTTACGAGAGCTAGACCCTAACACATGCCCAGCATGTCCCCATACGGGATTTCCGATTCCCATTCCAACACGCTGTTCCCTCCCCTCCCTCCCGCACATGTGTACTCACATCCATTCGTTGTGGCTCTAGCACATAATTAATCTCATTGTATGCCCTCACCAGGGATGTCAGAGTCCCACGCCTTCAGGTTTGGATCATTTGTTCTGTTCCTCTGTTTGCCCCGGTTTGAGGGGGACTGCCCTGGGAGGCAGGCTTCCGCAGAGGGGTTGTCGTCCCCCTTTTTTGTTTCTTCTGGGCTCTTTCGTCGTCCACTCCCAGGTTCTCCAGGAGCTAGTTTTACTGGGTGGCGAGGGACGAAGAGCTTGAATTTCATCTTCAAGCCCCAGTATTGCTGCGCCTTGCTTGCATGTTGTTACTTTATGCGGTTTCCCCTGCCAGTTGAAACTCAGCGCAAATGGGTGTTGCCACCTGTAATGCACTTGTTGTACCCACAGGTGTGTCATTTCCGGGGTCATGCACCATCTTCTGTTTAGTGTGGTCTGAGATAGGTCCTGGTATAGGTGAAGTTCTGTGCCGTTGTAAGTAATTTGGTTTGACTTCTTGGCCTTTTCCAGAATTTGTTCTTTCAGGGTGTAGCTGTGGAATGTGACCAGGACATCGCTTGGTCTTGCCCCTGGTTCCTGCCATTTCGGGCCCACCCTATGAATTCTATCAAAGTGGATATCCGCACTCTGTTCTGCGTCCAACAGGTCACCGAAGATGGATCTCATGACTTGGGTCAGCTCTGGGTCTTGGATGGTCTCTAGTAGGCATTTGTGCCGTATGTTGGATCGCCTGGACCTGTTTTCCAGATCATCGGCCCTTAGGCCGATGTTGTGAGGGCTACCGCCAGGGTTTCCAACAAGGTATCTGAATTACGTGCTTCCTCTGTCAATTCCTGGATGGCCCTCTCGTTGGTGCCCTCTCTTTCCTTGATCGTGTTGATGTCCCTTCTGATTTCTTGAATTCCTTTAACCAGGTCTTCTCTTAAAGTGTCCATTTGTTTTTGTCCTGCACTGGTAATGTTCTCTACTATTTCTCCTAGCAGGCCTTTGATGGAGGAGTGAGTCACCAGTCTCTCCTGGTCATCCTGTCTGTTTCCTTTGCCAGCGTCTGCCCCCAGCCGGTGGTGTTTTGGACTCCAAATGTGTCCATATCTCTGGCCCAAATCTGCACAAGGGTCCGTTCTTGGGTCTGCTTCGGCATTTCAGGGGGCATTCGAGTGTCCTTGTTTCTGTTCCTGGACATCTCGGAGGGTGGTCGCTACGCAGGGCGTCCCCTAGGGGCTGATCTGCCTGTTTCTGATGTGTTCCCAGGTCGGGTTGCCCTGCAGGCAGTGGTGCCTAAAGGAGCCCATGTTCCCTATGTTCTCGCCTGCAACCTGCGTGGGGCCTCCGGATTGCTTGTGCCTGTGCCCCTTCTGCTGTCCCCAAAGAGGCCGGACACTGTTTAGGTCTGAGTTCGGGCCACTCATCGGGGTTCCTGGGTTTCTCCTCGAGTGCCATGGTCAGGCTAGTGGAAGGCTGGCGAGTAAGTGAGGAGGTCCCCCTTTCTTCTGTGTCGTAGGTGGGGTCCCCCTTGGTTGTCTCCCATAGTGGGTGGAGCAGTGCACCTGATCTCTGGTGGTGGTGTGGTGTTTCCTGCTGGATGTGGGGCCCCCCAGGCGCGCTGGAGGGAGAATGGTCTTGGGTAGTTTAACCAAGGAGTGGGTGATATTGTCTGCTGGAGTGACCCCAGTGGTGAGCCGCTCCCGGTCCTCATCCTAGGCTCTGAGGGTTTGGGGGGTGGAGGTAGATCAGTGCGGGGCCACAGATCCCTCCGCACAGCTAACCGGCTAGACCCCCACGGGGGAGGGGTTGAGGGTCCCGACTGATTTGAGTCAGAGCGGCTTCACCTGCCAAGGTGGGGTCGGTTCTCCCCAATGTCTTCCTGTGTCCCCTCTCTGCACTTACTTGTTATGCCGGGAGCCATTGGGTGAGTTCTTCCGTGTCTTGGCTGGGGGAGCCAGCGTCTGCTTGGTGGTGCCGCCAGAGGGGTGCCCTGCACAGGGTTGGTTGTGGTGCAGATCTGTATTTCTGATAGTCTCCTAGAGGGGTCTTTCCCTCTTCCTTGCTGCATGCTTTCCCACCCTGCCATCTTCCCACCATCTCCCCTCCAGTCCCCCATGGCTTCACTCCAGCCCCCCTAAACCACTCACCTTATTCTTTTGGTGGTGGCAGAACCACCACCACAGCTCCAGCCTCCAGGGCAGCCATGGAAGAGGGGCTCTACATGGAGCCTATGTTCCAGCTTCCCGGTGGCCATCTTAGGTAAGCATCCTGCTCAACCGTCTCTGTGGTAACCTGGGTATCACTGATCAGGCTCTGGCCTGGCTGACCTCTTTCCTCTCTGATCGACCCTCCCAGACATTCCTATCATCTATCTTCCTCTCCACCTGTGGGGTTGCCCAGGGGTCTAACCTCTCACCCTGGCTCTTCAACCAATACCTGGCAACTCTCACTCACTGCATTGCGATTTTCTGCTCAAATTTCCAGTTCTATGCTGATGACACAACTCATTTTCTGGCTGCCCTCGGCCACCTCATCTCCCTCTCTCATCTCTGACTGCCTAACTGCTATTCAAGATTGGTGTGCCGCCAATGATCTTTGTTTGAATGCCAACAAAACAGAAATCCTCCTCATCGGCACACCATCTCCATCCTTTTCCCTCACTCTCTGGCCGGCCTCCTACCACTACCTGTGAGGCTAAGAACCTTGGGGTCATCTTTGACTCCACACTTTCCTTCTCCGCCCATATCTCTGAGGTCTCTAAAAAGTCAAACTTCCTACTGCACCTCCTCAGACATACTCTGCGTTTCCTCTCCTTACCTCAGAAGCTCAATGTCTCCCAAGCTCTGGTTCTCTCTAGGTTGGACTATTGTAACAGCTTCTTTCTAAATCTACCTGCCTCTACTCTCCGCCCTCCGCCAACTTATCCAGAACAGGACTGCGAGACTTGTCCTTGGCCTCAAGCACTGGGATCGTATCTCTCCAGCTCTGAAATCTCTCCATTGGCTCACAGTGGATGCAAGGATTAAATTCAAAACCCTCAGCATTGTCCACAAAGCTTTCTGGGGCCTGGGTCCAAAATACCTTCAGCAATCCCTCTGCAAATACCTCCTCTCTCAAGCTCTTCGCTCCTCTAACTCTAACTCCCTCCGGGTCAATCCTTTTTCAAAGAAACAAGCTGGAGGGAGATCTCCATCTTCGGCTGGGGCCTCCCTCGGGAGCAGCCTCCCTGCCACTATAAAACTTGAGGAGAACCATCTCCGGTTCCGGAAGCACCTCAAGACCTTCCTCTTTGCTTCTGCCTTTGCTCTCCTTCTCCCCTGCTTATCTGATCTCACTTGGCACTGTGCACCTGGCCACCCTCTGTCCCCTGGGCCCAGGTACCTGCTCACCCTGCCACCTTCCTGCACTGCCTCCTGGCCACCCCTTGCACTGGGGACTTTATCTGCACCCATACAGCCGCCCCCCATTTTTCTTCTTTTTTCACACTTATCAGACTTACCCAGTCTGCTTCCTTAAACACAGCACTTGTCACTTGCTGGCTGCACTACCACTGTTTATTGCCTCCATTTTCTATTTATTTGTATTTATTATTATTTATCTGTGCTCCTCTGCACTTTTTCTCTTTCCCTTTCCCATGCACTTGCGCGTTCTCAATGTCACTGGGCCTAGTAACATCGTTTTTTTGTTGTGCTGTGTTCTCCCCTGTTCCCCTCCCTTGCCCAGTCGCACTCTGAACCACTTGTGTATGAGCGCGAAACAAATAAAATATAATATAATTTTGTCTAAATGAACAGGATGCCGGGAACCTGTCCTGTTCATTCATACAAAATACATTGCTATCATCACTCTGGGTTTCTGGATTGGGTACCTGGGGTGCTAATAGCAATAACACCCGATCCTACGGCCTGGATCAGGTGGTAACAGCACTAGGGCCCATCGTTAAGGCTTCACTCTAGCCTGTAACTTGGGCACTGGGCCATTACTACCCGATCCAGCCTGTGGGTGAGCACATTTAAGGAGCTACATATGTTATGTGTTATGGTATTTATAACGTTGTACACCTGGCACTCTTGACACAGATATCTGAAATGTGCTGGGTACACATGATTGAATTCCTTAGTGGAAGCTCTCAACTAGTTGTAGTTTTCCCCAGGAGGTAGATGCCATAGAGGGCTATGTTCTTCCTCTAATTAGCTCACTTCTTTACGTGCCTCTCTTCTATGTGTCTTGGTGAAATTCATTGGAAGAACTAATTCTCAGTGGTCAAACAGGGTAGTAGTGTGTTGCCAGTTATTGGAGGAAGGTCATGACTTTTCCAGAATGAGACACACACTTAACACATAGGATTTTTAAATCTACCCTCTGTTTTGACAATTAAGCATTCAGGGTGGACCTAATATAACCAGGCTTCTTAATTTTATGCACAATCTAGCAGCTCCTCTGCAGACATGTGGTCCCCTATGGAGGAGAATCCAAGTCATGGACTTTCTAGCCTTGCCCAGTATCGTTCTGTATTTTTGGTTTGCCTCCCTGCGTTTTCCCTGGCTGCTCCTACATTTATTTTTTATTTTATTTTTTACATTTGTAAAGCGCACAAGCAGCCCTGGGACATCGTGGTGCTGTTTCATGCACAAACCTGATTTAGTTACAATAACAGAAATGAAAGTGAAGTGGGGGACTTCAGACAGATGGTTTGAGGTCACAGTGAACCATAACAAACAGTGAAGGTTCGTGGTTACATTGAACCTTTACAAAAGTGACATAGGGGGAGTGCAGCAAAGCACAGGGAAGGACAGAAATACAAGAGGAGTGACAAAGACACTAGCTGAGTGTTGAGAATGTGAGGTTATAGAATGACAGGGGGACAACGGGACTAGTTGAAGAGGCTGGTTTTCAGTGCTTTCCGGAATGCCATGTTGTGAGAGGTCTGATTCCTGAGGGTGATCGGGAGAGAATTCCAGTGTTTGGGTGCTAGCTGTTGGTGGTGGCGTGTGACCCCCTGACCCCCCGCACGCATACACACACGCATACACATGCGATCGCACAGAGACACGGGACGCATGTTGCTGGTATGGGGTCCCGCGGCAACTGGCGACCGGGACCTCCTTTATTGAATAGGCGTGAGCCGGACCGAGGCTTGTGCATGCTCACACCAGTTGCGTACTACGCAGCATCCCTCCTTTTTCCCAAACAATGAACAGGTATAAACAGTAACCATAACAAAACAGAACCTGAGTGCACAGGCACAGTTCTCGACCTCCTAAGAGACCGGGTCCATAATGAAGTCTTGGAATCTCGACGGGTGTTGGTGCCCCTCCCGGCTCGGCTACCTTCTGCCCACCTCTCATGGTAGTCTCGGTGGCCCCGGGACCTCTGGAGGGCCTAAGTCTGCCGGCGGTGCCACCGGACGGGGTCCTGGGGTGGATGCTTCTTATGGCGCCCTTGGTGGTGTTTCCGGCGGGCAGGCCTCGATCCTTTTGAAGTAGGATATATTTCTCCTGATCGTTCCCCTCTCGTTGGCTGCCGTGACCATGGACCCCTTGACATGGGCCACTCCTAGTGGCTGGGCCTCATACGTGAGAGATAGCTTCCCATCTGGACGCCTGTTTCGGACCAGTACAGTGTCCGTTACTTCAATAGTCTTTTCCTGAAGGTTCCGGTATACACTTTCCTGCTCGTTCTTGACCTTGGCCGGCGCGATCCCGGTGGACTGATGGGGGGTTGTCCGATACTCACAAAGGAATTCAAAGAGGTTCTGACGCAGTACCCCTCCTCCATCCAACGAGATTCTGAAGAACTTGTTGAGTGTTCGCATGAAGCGCTCAGCCTCTCTGTTCTCTCTAGGCCAGAGTGGGGTGACCCTCTGGTGTCTGATGCCCCTCTCCTCTAAGTACCTAGCGAACTGCTGCCCGTGGAATGGCGGGTCATTGTCAGAGCATAGCTCTGTGGGGAACCCCTGGGTGGCAAACATCTTCTCCAGTGCCCAGATGGTGTGGTCACTGGCCGTAGACTCTAGCAGCTCCACCTCTAGGTACCATGACCATTGGTCCAAAAACACCAGAAAGTACATGCCTCGACCCGTGGAGCCAAAGTCGGCATGCACAGTGCCCCACGGTTGCTCACTCCTCGCCATGGCTCTGATTGGTGGTCCTCTCTCTGCTGGACTGGCGGCCTGGCAAGGAATGCATGTGCGCACAAACTTGTCCACCCTTTGCTGCAGGTCAGGGAACCAAACCTTCAGTCTTAGGTGCGCCTTAGTCTTGGTGGCTCCTTGATGTCCCTTGTGTGCCAGGTGTAGCACCTTGGTCACCAAGGTTCACAGGATGACAATTTGACGGCCTCATAACAGAAGGTTGTCCTCTGTTACCGAGAGCTCGTTGTTCACCTTCCACAGTGCTTGGAGGTCCTTTTGAGCTCCGGCCTCCCGTCTGGCATTATTGATGAGCACTTCCCTCCACTCCCCGCTGTCCATTGCATCCCTGATCACCAGAAAAATTGAATTTTCTTTTGAAGGGTGGAGTTCCAGCTGGTGATACCCAGATCTTAGATCGAGCTTGGAAAAAACTTTCGCCCCCTGATTCTCACCCACTATATCTTCCACGGTGGGCGTGAGGTGACGTTCCCTCGTTCCCTCTTTATGGTGGCATTCGGCAGTCTCATGTCCACACAGATTCGGACAGCCCCTGGTTGCTTGGGCTTTGGTGCCACCACTATGGGGGAGACCCACGGTGTTGGACCCTCCACCCTCTCGATGATGTCCAGGTCAATGAGCGATTGGAGTTCCTTTTCCACCTGCGCCCTCAGATGGAATGGAATTCTTCAGTGCTTGACGGCCGTCGGCCTCACGGACCCATCAATGTGGAGCCTAAAGGGTCACCTTTCAACTTGCTCATGCCCTGAAAGATGCTTTCGAACCGATGCAGCAGGCGATCAATGCCTGTGTAGTACACCGCCAGGGTGAAATGTACAATGTCTAAGGCAGTGCAGCTCAGCAGGGAATGCGGGCGAACGAGTCACAAAAAACATGGCCTTGATCTTGTTCAGCCCGTGTGACACTGGGGCCATGAAGACTCCCTGAATTGGCAGGGGCGTGTCCCCCCTAAAGGAGTATATCTGAGCCTTGGACTCTTCCAACTTGGAAGGACCTGGGAGAGCCTCATAGTGTTCAGCTGCTAGGACGCAGACCGACGCTCCCATGTGGATCAAGACAGGGGTGGGCACATCGCCAATGCTCACTGTGCATGTCGGTTGACTGCTCTGCTTCGCTGCTGTGGCAATGCTTCAGTTGAAGAAGACCTCCTCTTCATCTTCCTCTTCCTTGGCAATGTCTATATCCTGCACAACCTGCTCAATCATCGACACACTCCTAAAACGCCTGGGGATACTGCTGCTTGACCTTGCCGACCCCATAGATGCAGCCACTGGGGTTGTGGCCCTGCACACCCTCGCGTAGTGTCCTGGTGTGCTACAACTTCCGCAGACCCTTGTCTTTGCAGGGCATTCCCCAGCATGTGGCAGGTCGTACCCACAGTACGGATAGGACTGCGGGCTTCCGGGCATTGAGGGACTGTCCCCTCTTTTGGGACCCCAGCGCATCCTCCCTTGGGCTGAGCGCCCAATGGCGAAGGCATCCTTGCTCTTCCCTGGATGCATTGCCGCGTCCATCTCTGTGTCTCTAGACTACGCCAGTTTATATACACGCCCAGTGTCCAGGATTTGCGCAAGCGTCAGGCCTGGCTCCCCAAGCACCTGCCTCTGCAATTTCCCAGAGCTGCACCCCAACTGGTTCTGCACCATCTCCTCCTCATTCATCCACCTCCAGGTGCTTGCGTGTTGCCTCAGCCTTGCACAGAACTGGTCCAAGGACTCCTCCCCTTGTTGCTTTTCCGCACACATCACAAATCTATCGAAGTCGACATTTGCCATAGGGAGGAGGTGGTCCTGGAGAGCCTGTTTCACCACATCGTAGGAGACCACCTGAAGGTTTAGCGAGTCAAAAATCCTGTGGACCTCCGTGCCAGCTGAGTACACCATCATGGCCACCTTTGCATCATCATCAGTCTCACCCGAGGCCCTAAAAAACATTTCCAGTTTCTTCACCCATAGTAGCCACTTCGGCCCCAGTTTGGCCGGTGGGCCTGAAGTGTTGAATTCAAGCATTGGTGCCAAGGTGCTATGCAGCCTGCATAGGACTGGTATGGGGGCCCCATCCTCTCCATCTTCCTCACCCATGGCGGTGACTGGGGTGAGGGTGTGACAGCAGGGTCAGCCCAGAAGTGTTACCCACTAATCTTCTCTCGCATGGGAGAAATGTCCAGAATCCGGCGGTACAGGTTGATGATGGGGGGCCTGCAGCTGCAGTAGGTGGTGCCTTCAGCACACTCAGTGTGCCATCAGTCTTTCCGAAGTCAATAACCAGGGCCCTTTGTCCTTAAAGGGCCATGGAGTGTCCAGAAGTTAATTTGAGGTCTGGATCACAGCTGGCGCACGAGCACCTGTGTGGGCTGCAACCGCCATGATCCGCATGCTCCAAAGATGGCCGCCGGTCAACTGCGTAGGTCCGTAACCGCGTGGGGAGACAAACACTTTCTCCGACTTCAAAAGCTGCCAGAGCAATGTCGCGTTCCCCTTTGCCATGGTACCTCGTCACCAGTGTTGGAGGTGGCATGTGACACCCAGGCACCCCCGCACGCATACACACACGCATACACATGCGATCGCACAGAGACACGGGACGCGTGTTGCTGGTACATGGTCCCGGAGGCAACTGGCGACGGGGACCTCCTTTATTGAATACGCGCAAGCGCAAACAGAACGAGGCTCGCGCATGCTCACACCAGTTGCGTACTACGCAACACTAGTTAGGGGAAACTACCGCCTCCTGCTTTGGCCCTTTTGATGGTGGGGATAATCAGCTGGTTTGTGTAATTGGTTATTTTAGGTGGACTTATTTATGACAATTTTTTTCTGAAAGGTATTAGGGGGCTGTGAGACTGAAGCACTTATTTGTTATCGATAACGTATTCAATGTGATGCACTCTTTTACGGGAAGCCAACGGGCTTTGCGCCTGGCCTGGGAGATATGCTATCTTTTGGGAATGTTTAATGCAGCCTAAGCGCAGTATTTTGAATAACTTTGAGACGGTGCAAGTAAGTGTCAGCAAAGTGTACGTTGCAATAATTGAGTTTCACCCCAATAGTGGCTCTTGCTATTGAGAGGCAGCTTTGTTTAGAAAGGTATGGCTTTACTGATTTAATGAGTTTAATAGTGAATGCCGCCAAGGAGGCAATGCCACTGACCTGGCAAGTCATAGAGAGTGTGGAGTCAAGGTAGACCCCCAAGGTTTTAACTGATGGTGAGACCTCAATTATGGTGTTGTCAACCATGAAGGTGCTGTATTGTTTATCCAATTTACTGCTAATTTCTTTGGGGCCAACAATGAGGATTTCTGTTTTGTCCCCATTGAGTCCCTTTCACATGCCCTGTTGTATCGGATGGAAGATTTGGCATCCAATGAAGAATAAAGGACCCTTGATGTGCTTTTCATAGGGGTGTGCCGCCATGTGACGCAAAGAAGATGTAGTGGCTCTGAGAGTAAGCAAAAAAAAATAGTTAATGTCATGTCTTGTGTTTAGCCAAAATGTACTGGTTTACTGGGTGAATGAGTGCCATTGAAGTGTGAATGATGACCTGTAACTCGTAAGATACTTGAGGAGTGGAAACATGTGGGAGAGCTACGTTAGCACTTCATCCATGCACTTGGGTTGATTTCAGACGTGTGAAAGTGTGGTATTAGCAGGGCCTATATTTTGTTGGCTACCATTTGTAGGATATTGTTTAGTGTGTAGACATATAGTCAGATGTATGCATTGAGTACCGGGAATGTGTTACAATGTGAGGGTGCGTCATATTTAAGTCACCTCTGATGCCTGTGTGTTGAGTGGGAAGGTTCGAAAGTGTGTGTCTTGTGGAGAGTGTTAATGTTGAGTATGAAAAAAGTCCCTGACCTCTGTTTTTGGGCTGTTCATAATGCTTTATGGTTCAGATTGTAAGGCAGTGAACTTGGTTTGGCTGCAGTGATCTGTAACCAATATATTGATGAATAGTCTTTGGAAAGTGGAAGTTGTTTTGGGCGTCTTTGTCATGAATGTATGGTGTGTACAAAATTGCCTGAATGTGCCTGGAGAACTGCATTTAGGGTAGAGTTACTACTATATTTGCATAATTTCGTTTCCAGATCAGGACCATGGTCAATAGCAAGTAAACTAAATAGTCTGAAGCTCTTTTGTACTTGTGAATAATGGTGTGTTTCTTATAATTAGGCTTTGTATCCATGCACAATCTATCAAGATAACTTTTCCATAAAGGAAGATAACTACTGTATAGGTGATCTTTAGTTGTCTGTCTGCAGGGATGGTTTATGTCAGAGTGTTCTTTGTTTTCTTACATGACTTTGGTGGCCAAGTGTCATGATTGTGTTGTACCTAGTGTCGCAGTTGCTTGTTGTATTCGGGGGCGAATTAGGGGTGGCCAAGGAGATTGTTTGGTGCCATTTAGTACACTTTCCCAGTATGTTTATTCAATAGTTATGTTTCCTACAAAAATGCCCATCCTGAGCTTCCTAAATGTTGCCATATGCAGCCCTCAAAAGGTGCACCCAATAGATGGAGTTAAATAGGCATTGTCAGAACTCCCAAAATACTGTTTGTCCTCACCTGCAAATATCAAGAGTTGATTAGCTTTTTATTTGCCACAGAATTCCACTATTGGGGATCCTGTCCCTGTTAAAAGTTCATATTCACCGATTAGTGTTTTAAATAGAATTCCCAACTACCATACGTGATGCACACAATTCCCTACTTGCTCCCAGCACTGCAACTAATGTCATTGAATCTGCCCAAACATATATCTGTATCTTATGGATAATCCAGTATATACCAATGGATCATTTCTGATACTGTTTAGGGCTCCTCCAATGTGAAATGGAATGAATTATGTATGTACGATTCTTGCACATTACTGAAAGTAGCAAGGGTCAATCTTCCCCCACATACAGAAATGCTCTGCTGGCTTTCTTTTGAGACAGCTAAGAGTATCCACCTTGTGATGTCTCTCACACAACTTCTCTCGCCTGCATTGATACAAAGGTTTATTATCTGGTAAGGGCATAGAAGGCCAGGCATTGTTTATGTTTTATTAATAACACAATTGTCCAGGTAATCCATCGCAGATAGTGTGGTCTGCTAAAAAGACCCCCTTTTAGAAATGTCCATGTCAAATGCTCGTGAACACATGCACCCCTGCTGCATCTGTCTACTGCAGACAGAGGTTGAATTTAAAGCTGCACCTCTGTTCCAACACCATAATCTTTGTGACAATGATCAATCTGGTGACTGTGTCGTTGTTAACAATAAGCCATACCTTGGCTTTGGTATGGAGACTGATAGTACACACAATTATGAAAGACATATCAGATTGGTATTATACACTTGTCAACTCTGTGAGCTCAGACCAGCTAAGGAAAGGATTTCTGGATTTGTAGCCTCCCCAAGCAAGAGAATAGGCAGGAAAGCTGTCTCTTTGTTTCTTTGGGAGTTTGTGTAAAACCTCTCATCAGCCCAGGAAACTTTGGGCAGGTGAACACCTGGGAATCATAGTTCAAATAGGCACCCCCATATCAAAAAGGTCAGCATTACACAAGGTTGTTGCACACCAAAGGGCCGTTTAAGCTTCAGGCTAGGGAAGGGATTTCAGTGCAATTCTGTTTCCTTCCCGTCTATTCCACTTCCTGCAGAGCAAGGCACTTGGTGTACGATGCAAGAAAACACAATTCACTTACAAACTTCACATGAATTGGATCCTCTAAGCAGGCTTGATTTTATCCTTTATAAAGAAGGGGTATCCCGTTCCTCCTCTGATTCATTTTGGACAAGAATGACTGAAACATTTGTTTGGGCCCTAGTGTAAAGAGCAAAAGGCCTACTCTTGTCCCTGAGCCCCTGGATTGGGATTCAACGCACCAGAGGAACCAAAGCAGGTGAATTCCTGAATTCTGACACTTTGAACTATCTTCGCGCCAGAGTCGATCGCATTCGAATGCCTTTGAACAATCCAGGACCCGCATTGCTGTCTTTGGCACTCGCTTTGAACCTAGAACCATTATGTTGCTGCAAAGAACCAGTTTGCCACTGCATTGCAACAGAATAGCTCATCACCTGTCTGGCTCAAACAAGAAGCTCACCACTGTGGGTGCTTTAGAACCACTGAGTCTCGAAAACAGTGTCAAACCATCAGTCTCTTTGCATTAACCCCAACTCAACTGTTGAACCTGTTGGGATGCACTTACAGCATCCCAGCCAGGCAAAAAAGGTTCAGCCTGACAAAAACCTACTAACATGTACCACAGTGTGAGCAGGGTGAGTTTGATGTGGCAGACGGTGCACGTATCATTTGTGGTCAGTTTGGCACATTTTCGATACTCACATATAGAAACACAGAAGGAGCATCACATGTATCAATGTTGCGGTTGCAGAGGTTATAGATAGGACAGTGTTATAGGCCATGCATTTAGTAGTGGTATATTGAGTTATGATGTTTAGTGAGGTGCGAGGAAAGGGCTGACTTAGGCTGAAGATGGAGTCAGACAGGTATTGTTGTAGGAGCAAGGTCAGCATACTGACATGGCAGGAGTGATGCCATATTTGATTTCCAGGACTACTACACCATGAACAGAATAGAACATAGGCCCTAATGTGGAGCTGTGGCTCTGTTTACCTCAGTCCCAAGATGTATCCCCTTTTCATCCACCATGAAAGAAGCGGAGGTCAGAGACAATCATGGTGCACAGATAAACGCTACTTGTTTCCAGCTGCAAGACCTGAATCTGGTGGGAATGGAATGTTAGCTGAAGGGAGGGCAAGCAGGAATGAATCCTTTAAAGGACAAATTCATGAGAATAGGATATGAGGTTTCATGATGCCAACCAGTTACGCAGGGATTTAAAGCACTACTGCCCTCATCCAATGAGCAGTCATCCCACATGAATTACACATAGATGCACAACCAAAGCAAAAATTCCCTGAAATTCAAACTCAAGACTGGTGCCCTGGTCACCTAATTATTGGGCACCTGAGGTTTGAAGAAGATAAGGGGGAGAGCTGTGCCTCAAACGTTCTGTGATTTTGGCTAGTGTTCCGTGATTTTGGATAGGAGGAGCAGAGGTGATGCCAATACATTTAGTACAAGGTCAGGGGTGCAGCTCGTGTGGGCTGTGGCATCTGGTATAATGAGAAGGGCCCTTGGCTCATCAAATCAGAGTTGGCCTCGCCAGTTGACTTTAAACGTGACTGGATTAGCGAGGTGCACATCACGTGACAGTCACAATTTATTAGTGTGTCAATATATTTTAGTAGCCAATCCTGTACCTGAATTTAGTAGTTTTTTAGTAGTATTGGGACACGTGAACAGGGAATGGGTCGAGATAAGGTGTGGCCAATCAGTCCTTGGAATAAAGGGGAATATTAGCATGTTCTAGAGGTGGTAGACAATGAATGTGGTGGGATTTTTTAATATATAACCTGTAACTTCTTAAGGTGACCTCTGCGTCAGTTTTGTTCTAAGGAACCACCTGAGATCCTTTTGCATGTAATACAACAGGGTTTCCCTTGCAAAATGGTGCAGTGATCTTTTTGGCCTCTTGGACTATTTTCAACACATGGGTTTTGGGTTTCTACACTCTTTACAAACTGACCCTGATGGCTTTGGTACGCAGTGTTGGTGCTATCATGACGTCTCCTGTGGGTGATGAGTGGGGGAGTCAGAGGAGGCAGTTGCTGCCCCCCACTAAATGATGTGAGTCCCAGGGAATTGCAGCGATGAGACCCTGGCTCACCCCACTTTACCTCGGTCGTTTGTCAGAGGCCTGTATGGAGGCAGTTTGTGGTGCTGTCTTTTTAAGAGAGCTTAGGGAAGAAATGATAACTATGTGAAACACAACCAGATATTTGGTTGCTTAACCCCAGCTTGAACATGGTTCCATGATAATAACACCTCCATATGTGTGTGGCAGAGTAGGAAGCACCTCCTATACAGTCCTGCATACAAGGCAATCATCAGAAAAGCCCAATAGTTATGAAGAGAAAGGAGTCTAGTAACACAGAAAGAAGGAAGAGAGAAAATTATCTAAATTATTTAGAAAATTTAGAGTTAGGGAGGCGCAATTGTAACTAGTTTTTCTTTAAAACTTTATATTTTCATGCCTTTTTTTTTTGCTCTGTAATTTTTCGTACTATTGAGAATTTTTGTCTGAAAGGATTTTTTGTGAGAAAGGAAAAGGATATTGCCTAGAATCATGATTTTATTCCAGTGAAGCTTGTGTTCAGTGTTTACCAATTAAGAAGATATGCTTGTTATAAAAGCAAAAACAAAACAAAAAAACCCATACAAAAAAAACCACAAAATAAACCGTGAAAGCCTATAAAAAGAAGCTCTATGAGGAAAGGGAGGTTCCCAGAATTGGGATTAGACATTTATATAAGGGTCAGGGACTTGCAGAAATGTTTGGCTATTTGGATAAATCGGACTTGCTGTGCAGGAAGCTGGATGAAGGACATCAGAGACTGGAAGATGAATCTGGAGAGGTGACTAGGAAACTGGAGGAGGGGATGAGAGAGGAGGAGGTGAAGGTGAGAAGGGGAAAGGAAGGTCAAGAAAGGAGGAGGAACTGAAGGAAGTGGAGGAGCATCGGGTGTGTTAGGGGAGCTTTACAAAAGTCTACTTGAGGTAAGACTTTATAAAACTATCCCTTGGCATACTGCTCCCCAACTCTTAGTATATGGCTGTACTAGCCAAACGATCTTGGTAGAATGGCAGAGCAGCCAGTCTTATTATAGGAGAAAGATATGAGCTGTAGGTAAGTACACTAAACCCAGTAAATTCAATAGTCCAAAGAAACTCTTACACAGTAAATGATATATTAGAAATATACATTTATTCTTATATGCACAAAGGCGGTAGATAAATACTTATTTCACTAACCAGCACACATAGGAATTCTTAATAATATTTTTCGGAGTAATTACTTAAATAGTAGTTGCTCGCGGTTACAATTGTTACAGAGTTTGACACTAATGACAGTTCTACCATTCCATCGCATTATCGCACTCGCATTGCTTTACAGATAAATACTAAAACCAGGCCAGATAAAGTCTTTTTGAAGGAAAACAATTGGTTATACACACAGTAGCAAATCTTAATGTTCTAAAGACACATTTCGGAGCTTCTAACGCTTTTAAAGTCCAATCCCTAACTATACGAATAGTCAGTGTAGGAGTGGAGGCAAAGTCTTATAAAGTAGCAGAATAAGCAAAGTTCCTCAGGATACATACAGCCACTAGGAAATTATGCTCAGTAATATAACACAATTTAGGGTTACCCTGCGAAGGACTCCTTAAAGGACACAAGCTGACAAGCCTGGACCCGAGGTATAGGTGGACACCCAAATAGATATTTACACACTCCAGTCACACTGGAGCGACTCTTTGGCACAAGGTAAGTTTCGTCCTTTAGCCCCACAGTACCTTAGGTTGGACAAAGTGAATTCAGCGGGATTCTCTCCTGTGCAGCAGCCACAGACCCCGTCTCTGGATTCCTGAGTCTGGTGAGGAGAGGACGGACTATGAAGAGTATGTCACAAAAGCAGTCATGAGCGGACCCTCAGCAAGGATGTCGTCGGTCTTCTGTTCCAGTTTGCGGTATTGGCGCCTTTTTATCAGCTCCAAACAAAGGACGGTCATGGCCCAATCGATCGTCTTCAATTCTGAAGTCCTGCACTCCAGTGAGGTGACTTAGACGAGTGGGATCATGCCTCTGTAGGTCCAACTGCAGCTCACCAAAGTCCTGGGAAGATGTCCTTGTCCTTGCTAAATGTTACAATGCAAATGGGTCAGGGGTCTCCTGGCATTCAGGGTCTGCAGCTCTGGAAAGGCACAGCACCTAGGCAGATGGCTCAATTTGAAGTCCGTCTTGAGACTAGCTGGTCCCACCAGCCAAAGGGAAGGGGTTATCCTCTTCGGATCTCCTCTTTCAATTAAAACACATGATCAGGACAGCAGTGACTACTAAACGGGTCCTGGAAGGGTCTGCAGATGTCTCTGGTCATCTTCAGATTCAGTTCTTCTGTTCCAGTGGTCGACAGGAACCTCACCTTCAATTTAGTTTCCCCACTCACTACTCTGCAATCTCTCTCAGTATTTTAAAGAAAGGGGCTGGTGGCTGTCCAATCAGGACAGCCAGCCCCCCAGTAGGAACTTGTTCCATTAATGCACTCTGACAGAAAAAGGGCAGGGGAGTGGCAAACTCCTCCCCCACTTCATGCCTTTACAGACACACTGGAGTCTACACAGGGACACCCAAGGGTTCCAGCCAAAGACAAAACACACATTCAGACCTCCCCCATCTACGAGAAGGGCAAAGAAGAACTATCATGATAGACATTGCCAAAAAGAAAGAACGCATCCGCTGCCACCAGCCATAACCACAGAGTTGTCTATTTGACTACAAGGTCACAGGAGCAGAGAGAAGATGGATACTAGCTATCCCCTTAGCACTCCACATAAGGTGGTGTGTGCCAATCTCTCATAGTATAATGTTTTAGGAAGGACACAAAGTATCCCTCTATCCTGGAGAACTGTAGTTCTCATGGTTAGTGAAAGAATGTCAAAGGAGGACCCAGGGGATCCCCAGCAACACTGCACATAGGGTGCTGTTTGCTGCAAAAGTGAAACACAGATGCATTAAAAGAGATATAGAGGAAAGCAGACTCCATTGAAAAGGTAAAACACAGAGAACAGAGTTCCAAAAATCAGATCCCATAACAATGAATGAGGGTAAAAAGTCTCCCTTCATTCAGGATAGAAAGAAAGGGTCCAGAAGTCCAGGACAAAGTGCTGGGGGTCTCACTAGTAGATAGGATGAAGCATACTAATGATAAATCTCCTTAACATTTGTCCCCCCACCCCCAGACTGAGGGACAGGAGGATATAATCCCCTCATTTTCCAGGACTTTGCAGCTGATTTATTCTTGCAGCTCTTTTCTCGCGACCACAGACAGGAGTCTGTTTTGGCTGCTGCTTGTTGACACTTGGAGGAGGAACCTATGACTGCCTAGGCAGAGGGGAGGAGGAGTGAGCTGAGTGTTCTCTGTTCGGTGGCAAGGTGCAAGTGCAAAGAAGACCCACGCATTTGCCCCGCTACCAGCTATGGACAAAAAGCAGGGGGAAAGGAACTGTGCGACATCCCTGGGGAGAGAGTCTCCAGCTTGTGCAGCTTTCATCTCCCGCTAAAAGGTGCTGCAGCTGACACAGACAGTGTCAGTAACAATGTCTTGCTGGATGCAGAGGACGATCATACCAACTCTTTCTCTCCTTCTCCTCCTTCACCTCCGACCTCCACCACACTCTCTCTTCCTGCTTCATGGCCATAAAAAATTGGATGTCATCCGGCATTCTTTCCCTCAATTCTGACAAGACTGGAGTGCTTTTCTTCCCTCCTAACACTCTCTCACCTTCCCCTCCTCCTTTCATCCACTTCCACCCTTCCAATCTCCCCATCTCGACCCATGCCCGCAACCTTGGCCTCCATATTGACTCCTCTCTCTCCTTCTCCACCCACATCTCTCTAACCTCTCGTGCCTGTCGGCACCACCTCTTCAGCATCCACAAGATCCGCCCCTCCCTCACCTTTCACGCTTCTAAACTCCTAATTTCCTCCCTTATTTTCTCCCGTCTCTTTTACTGCTCCTCTCTTCTCTTTGGCCTCCCTATCTCTCACCCGACTCCCCTAAACTCCATCTACCGCTCCTCTATCTGTACTCTGTCTTCTCGGCCCTCAAGACTCTATTTCTACCTCACTCTCTCAACTTGGCTGGCTCCCATTCCTCTCACAATTGAAATTTCAATTCCTCTGCCTTGTCTACAAATCTCTCCATGACCTCGCCCCCCCTATCTTTCCTCCTTCCTCTCATTCTACTCTCCCTCCCGCTCTCTCCACTCAGCTGACCTATACCTTCTCACTGTGCCCCCAGGCCTTTGTGCCTCCTCACGCTTCCGCTCCTTCCAACTCTTGGCCCTCCTTCACTGGAACTCCCTACCTCTCCCTATCAGTTCCACCCCCACCTACCCATCTTTCGCTCCTCCCTGAAAGACCTTATTCTCCACACCCCCCCTCACTCTCCTTCCCTACCTCTCCCCCAAGCCCCTGCCCTCTCCCCTTACCCTCCCGCTTTCCCCCTCCTCCCGATGACCTCATATTGGATGCTGTAACCACCTATGGGCTTTAAGATCACCTGGAAACTCCCCACTTACCCCTACCCCCGCTCCTTTTGAGTAAATTATTCTATATACTTTACCACTAGTTTGTTTCATGTTTGTAAATATGCTTCTTTCTTTATGTACTGTTGTTATTCTGTAAAGCGCTTAGGAGTAAAGTGCTATATAAAATCAATAAACATAAACATACGACTGGCCAGGAAGAGGCGAACAATGGTAGGATGACACTACCCTTTCAATCCCATCTACCCCCACCCTCGATCTCTCGCACAATGCAGAGTCAGCGGGGTTGTTGTGGGAGCAGAGGATTTGGAAATTAGCAAACTGCCAACTTCTCTGCCCTTAGAGGCAATATCACAGCAGACAACGGAGCAGTTTATAATAGCGAGGGACCGCAGACTGCAACAAGGTCCACTAGTGCTTCCCCCCACCCACGCTTCTCTCCAGCATGAAATAAGAAGTTCCACGACTACTGGGAGGGCCCATCCGGCTGTCCCCCCGGGAGGAGCAATATAGACCTTAGAAAATGACCTCTCAGATGGAAACTCCATCCTACCCATGGGCAAAGCCAATTTCTTATTAAATCAGGCCACAAAATCTCCCACACAGACCTTACCTTCCCTCTCGCTGATGGAGTGTGCTACAGTCCCCATCCCCGACTTACACGCATAATAGGTTATGGTATGTCAGCCCATGGGCCAAGCCTCATTTGTTCAGTCACCCAACACAACACAGATTCAACATGTGAATTCTTCTTTGTTGGTCCGATCTCAGTCACCAAATGCCTTATCTCGTTTAAAATGGAAATGGAGGGACCCCTAGACAGCAAAAAAACAACTCACAGTCAATAGCATTGTTAAATCAGTGGGGCCTAAACCGAAAATCATCAATTAAAGGAATATTTCAACTCTGTGTACAAAATCACTGAGGGTGTCGACAGGGTCATCTTCGGTACCTGTGGTCCCCGATCTGACTGAGGCTGAACTGTTAGAAAGTTTGGGTGAAGCACCTATCTGCTGCCAACCAGTGTCACCAGCCTATCAATTACAGGAGAAACTGGCACTGTCTCAAGGCTGGTCTGAAGGGGGAAATAACCTTCGAACCCCACCCTTGAAATGGGCCAGATTTCTGCCGTCCTTTGGTCGATCCCCTTCAGATTGACAAGTTCGGTCATTGGACCAACTATTTGAAAGAAACTCATCTCCTTCTACTGCTAGACCTTGTTAGCTCAATCTACCCTGACCCTATTATCTACACAGGAATTCTCCGGGTTAGGGTCACCAACGGCCCTAACCGGAAATACCTCAGATAGAATAATCTCTTTAGAAGAACTGACGTCAGAGTCACTGGTAGTCAGGGGCTTAACCCTTCAAGTCCCCCCACCAGGAGAAGCTCCTTCAGCTACTGTGCCTGAGGATCTCCAAGAAACAGTGCATATCAAGGAGAACACCTCTCAGATCTCCATCATAAACTCACTGGAGCTTGATTTTACTCCAAAGTCATCATTACCTAACAACGCCCCAATGGACAATGCTAAGCCTCAGGGCTCAAGAAGACTATCTCATGGTGCCTCTGGTCAATCGAAATATCTTAAGTAGGGTCGGTTTGCATAGATGTCAGTGGTTACTATTGCAACAGCCCCTTTTATGAAATTGTATGAAGCTAGACATGAGACCCTGGCTGATCTGGCCATGCTTCACACTAAGCTGATTTTCTTGGAGGGCTTTATAAGAGACAAAGAAGAGCTCCGTACCGAGGGGGTCTTCGTAGGCAAAGTAGTAGATCAGTGTTCCACTCTACGCATCGAGGAGCAATTATCAGAAACTCCACCTGTCATCTTAACCCCATGAGAAAACCCTTAGACCTTGTGGGATCTGGCCCCACAACCCTACTCGATGGCCCACTGGGGTATACGGAGCCTGGCGAAGGGGCCAGAACAATGGCTATCTGTCCCTCTGCAGATGCTATTCCATCCACGAACCCACAGATAGCAACAGGGCTTTCCTCAAGAGAGGAACCTCAGGGGCCCATGCAACATGCTAGGCAAAAGACCACACAGGTTAAAGCGAGGTACTCTATTTCGAGTGAGCCCTCACCCTTCTATACTCTCTCTGAACAAAGTGAAAGATTGCATTTAAAACTTAACAGAACTTCAGGCAACACCAAAGACCGCCTAACTCAAAAGTCAGAAGGAAGACCTAAAGTAACCTATGCTGAAAAGTCCCTCTATTCCCGTCATATTCCGTCATAAAACAAGCAACGGGACAATCCTCAACGGCTTTCGACAGCTCAAGATTGGGCAAAAAAAGACAGAAAAATCTAATTTCAAAGCCAGCCAATTCAAAGCTCATTTCTCCGCTAAGAGCACATATGGAGACTTAAAATCCAGAAAATACCAGTCAAGCTGTTGATCAGGCCTCTATGAGTAAGAAACGCCATTACAAATGTCTGAGACTGGAGAGAGTTGCGGGGGAAGACAATGACTTCCTTCTAAATCACAAGATGGTCGTTGGTCTTTGCAACTTGATCCCGAAATTAAAGCATCTTTCCACTGAGGATTTAGCAAGAATTGAATTTAGACGAGAGCACAGAGCCAACATCATTCACTTGCCTTTGAACTCCTCGTCAACTAAAAAGCTTCTGTTAAGCACATGCCATGAACTCCTAATGCTGGGATTTGACATCTCAGAACTTTCTGAAAGACCCCCGCCTAAGGGATCCACTAGGAAAATAGTAGTGAACAAGTATGGATCACTAAAATCAGATCATGCTGGCCCTCTTGAAACTCTGGAACTGAGCACCAACGATTATCTTGACGATACACCTGGGGGACTCTTGTGCTTCCAAGACGAATCCTAATGGCCCAAGAACTGAGACAAAGCTGTCAGATGTGTCTCACACAAAGCTAATCCTGACGATAAGCAAGAAGACTTCCAACCATCAATTGAGAACATCAAATGATAAGCAGGTGTTCAGTGAAGTGCCCTCCATAGAGGATCCTTGGGCCTGGCTCCCGCAAGCCTTGGCTTCAAAGAAAAGGAACTAGCTAAGCTTGGAATAAACCAGGATCAGGAATCAGCACACGCTAATTTCCTGGAATACCAGAGGGTCTTCCCATCGATCTCAAATGGATAATATCCCTTGTCGAATTTCGGCATTGTGTGCTTACAGGAGACATGGCTGTCAAGAGAGCCTTCCCTGGATGGGTTTACAGTTCTGATCAATCCTGCAATTAGCGAACTGCTCAGAAGACCGAAGGCAGGCCTCTTAACTCTTATCAATGTAAAGGCTGGCTTAGAGATTATTAAATCCTTAAACCTGTCACTTTGCATCCAGCTCACAACGCTTATAAAAGCGATCTCATTTGTGACCAACGGGATAAATACCATCAATTATTTATCAATAATCAATATATATTGGAACGATGCGGACGTTAACCCTGTGGGTATGTTGGACAAGATCACTGAAGCCATTGATTTGGCCTTTACCTATGATTAGCCATCCATCATTATGTGTGAAGAGTTCAACATGACATCCTATGTTGACACTGTAAGCTCTACAGTAAAAACATCTCTTTTGATCCCAAATAGGAAAACAAACCTCTGAATTTTTTGTGAAAAACAGGGATCTGCATATGTCCAATGGCCATTTTGAATTGGACAATGTTTGTTATCCAACATGGAAAAAGGGCAATCAGAAATCCATTCTTGACTATATCCTCCTCTCAAGAGAAAAGGGAAAAGCCATTTGTGCAATAAGACTTCTAAGGACCAGTGACCAGGCAGATCAAACTGAGGCAATTACACTGAGATACAGACCATGGTGCAAATCACACAAAGCACTACCCTGGCAAAATTACCCAGAAAGCATCAGGATAACCTTAAAGGATAAATCATCAGCATGGATTTGGTCTCTTTTGAAATCTCCTTGCGTTACACACGACATCTGCAAGCCACCGGAGTGCTAGAAAGTGCCTGGGTAAATGACTACTCTAAGCTCTTCGAAGATCCAACAAACGCAGGGCTAAGAGAGCAACCATCTTGAGTGGTCTGATCCCTACCGTACAAAGACAGCGATAAGATCAAAAGATTAGAGCAAAAGGGCCATATGGGATTTCAAATAAAATATTGAAAGAGCATCCCGAACTATGGGCCAGGATAATGGACATAATCTTTAAAAGAACTGCTGAGGAATAAGCAGATACCAAATTCCTGGAAAAAGGGCAATAATATTGCAATCTTTAAAAATGGAGGGAGGACCGACACGGCTAACTACAGGCCATCGCCCTCCTAGATGCCATGCGGAAGGTATATGCATCAATACTGTTGAAACGACTGACCAAATGGCTGGAGCAGTCCGGCCTACAAGATCCCTTTCAAGCAGGTTTCAGTAAAGGTCTTGGAACAGGCCCTACTCCCTTTATCATAGCAAAGCTCAAAGCCAAAGTGCTGAATTCCAACACGAAATTACAACTGGCATTCATGGATTTTACTAAAGCATTTGATAGCATCAGCATAGATGATGTCTGGGCGAAATTAGCAGCGAAAATCTGCCCGGAAGATCTATTGGAGCAAAATCAAGGGCCTCCACACTGCAACCTCTGTTAGAATTCGGATTTCAAAATCTGGCAAACTGAGAACAGAAATAAAAAACATTCAGAGGAGTCAAGCAGAGCTGTGCCCTAGCCCCAGCACTATTTAATATCTTTATTGCAGGTCTGGATATACATATGGCTAAGATCCGTCGCTTTCCGCCAAAGCTGGCCAACGCGCTAATCAACCACATGCTCTACGTGGATAATCTAGTCCTTCTGTACCGAAATAGGCTTGCAGTATCAGCTAACGGGCCTTTATAACTATGCAGTGGTTAACAACTTAAAGAGAAACATAGCAAAGACAAAAATTATAACTCTCAAAAAAGGACAGTCAGGATGAAAACACACATCAGAGATGTGAGTAGAGAATGAGAGGGTAGAGTCAAAGATGACCCCAAGGTTTTTAGCCTCACTAGAAGGAGCAGGTAGAGGGCCCACGATAGGCAGCCAGAGTGAGAGCAGGAAGGTTGGAGCAGGAGTCCCGATGAGGAGGATCTCAGTCTTATTGGAATTAAGGCAGAGATTGTTGGTGGCACACCATTTGTGGATTGCAGACAGACAGTCAGGTATGAGAGAAGGAGCAGTAGAGGCTGAGAGGAGCCTGAAGCAGAGCTGGGTGTCATCGTCATAACACTGAAAGTTAGAGCAAAAGGTGGCGCTGTGGTGTACTAGAGGTGCCAGGTAGTCATTATATAGCCACCGAAAGAGGTTAGACCGCTCGGGAACACGACAAGTAGAGAGAGATAGAGATAGAAGAGAGCAATGACCCAAGTTGGACCTGGAGGGTCAATCAATGAGAAAGGAGTTAAACCATGCAAGGGCCTGACCAGAGATACCCAGGTTGTCTCTGATACGATTAAGCGTGGTTGATCATGTTGAAAGCAGAGAACAGATCAAGTAGAATGAGGACATAAGAAATGTTAGAGTCAATATTGTAGAGGAAGTCTTCACGGGTGTTCAGAAGAGCAGTTTCCATGCTTCCGGCTGCTCTGAAGCCAGACTGGTGGTCATGGAGGCAACCAACAAAATCAGTGTGTAGATTAAGCTGGGAGATGGCCAGTTTTTCCAGAGGTTTGCCCAGGAAAGAAGTGATGGAGATCAGGTGATAGTTTTCCAGAGAGGAAGGACCGGCAGAAGGCTTCATAAGAAGGGTGTGCACAAGGCAGTGCTTAAGGAGGGAAGGGAAGGTTCCAGTGGCAAAAGAGTGATTGCAGAAATCGGCCAAGGCTGGAGCAAGGGTGTTGATGTGGTCCTTAATCGTTCTGGAGCAGCAGGAGAGCACCTGCTTTGATAAGACTTTCATAGATCTGACTTGCTAGAAACATTGTTGGGAGTGAACAGGGAAAGGAGGCGAAAGGAAGAGAAGCAGCCGTAAAGGGGCCGGAATGGTAGAGGGGGAGGAAGAGGAGATAGAGTTAGAGAGAATGGATATGATGTACCAAGCTTAAGTGGTGAAATGAGGTGCAAGGCCATGCACATGGCTTGGGAAGGAACAGGAGATGCAGAGACTGCAGCAGGATTTCCCAGCTCCTTGCAGATTTTCAAAAGTTCATCTGAATTTTTAGAGGTTTGTGGAGACACATGCTTAGATGTAGACACTCTTCTTAGAGAGGACAGAGAGTATGTATTGCCTTTGGATCAGGAGGCAGGACAGTTTGTCAGAGGATGTGCTTGATGCCCTCCACTTCCTCGCTGCCATCCTACATTTGTGCTTAAGGGTGACAAGGTCAGAATCATACCAAGAGTTGCACTTGAATGCAGCCTTCAAACATCCTCATGACAAGGGCAAGGACATCAAGAGTGTTAGACATAGAGAGATGACGTTTGGAAAGGGCTGTGTCAGAATGTGAGTCAGCCAAAGGTGTAGGAGGAGGAGAGAAAGTAGTGGTGAAAGCTTCCACTGACACACACTTCCTGGGCCGGATGACCGAGAAGGTGGGTGGCAGTGCTGGGGATGGCATAGCCTGAGGGGCAGAGAGCGACGGGTGAGAGGAGAGAAGAAAGCGGTCAGTCCAAGAGAGAGGAGTAGTTAGGGGGTTGGAGGGGGATGTCTGAGGAGATTAGAACATTCAGGGTGTGCCCTACAGAGTGAGTAAGGCCAGAGGGTAGAATAGAGAGAGAGAGAATCACAAAGGTCGTGAAAGAGCCCCAAAGAGGTGCTAGTAGCATCCAAGGGGATGTTAAGGTCTCTGAGGAGGAGAAGTCTAGAGGTAGAGGCAAGGAGGGGGGAGGATGAGAAGTCAGCCCGCTCAGAGAAGAAGAGGGCGACCTTGCCAGATGCCCTGCAGATGGTGGTCACAGTGAGAGAGAGATGAAGGAACAGCAGGAATCCACACACTTCTGGGAGTCTCCCATCCCCTGCACCCCCAATATGTGTTGTATATACAAAGATTCAATTATTCATGTATCCAATGTTACCACAATTTTCACACTAGAAATTTTTCATATTTTTTTTTTATATACACATGAAATCAATTGCTTTACTTCAAAATATAGACTCCTTACAATTTGATCATGTGACGATTTTCTGAATTAATGTCCAGATTGAGTTTGTAACATAAACTAATTCATGTGACTTTCCAAATAAAAAACTTCACATTTTTGAAATCATTGGTAGACAATTTTAACATCAAGGATTTTTAGCAATCACACTGTCTATCTAATTTTACAATTTTACTTCAGGAGTTGTCTACCCATTTCTCTGATATCTGCAAAGGATAATCAATAATCAAACTTTAGTAATACTCAAATTTACAATTTCGTGATAGTCTGTCATGATTCCATGTTTCATAATCGCCTGTGTGTATCTCAACCACGTGTCAATTCCAAAATGTTCTATAAGTTGGTATATGATTCTTCCTAAAAAGATCCAGAATAGATATTGCAATACCACCTACCCCTTTAATGAGGTAATAGATATCATTCTGAAGGTTTAAAATCATCTTTAGCATTTAGTTCTAATATGGCAAAAATATTCTATTACCTGAGCAGTCTCTTGTAGAACTCTTCACGTCCCAACCAAATTGAGTAGTTTGTCGAGCCAACTCCTTCAATTATATCTGGCCCCATACTGGGGCACCCTCACTAGTAGATCAGCGCCGGCAGGCATAAGTATTCAATTGTCAGATAATGCAGTTCCCCTTCTGTCTGTACTTTTTGTCACTTTCAGTTGTGGTGACACGATTTTGAATATAACTGATCTTACCCTAGTGTTGTATGTGTGGTAAGACTCCAAACTGCAAACTAGTTCCACAAGATGCTCTTGGTGGGTGTCTTTACAATGGTTGATTCCTGTGGGTTTTACAAAAAAGTATATCGGATTCTGGATAATGCCTACATCTTGAAAATATGTTGTTCACATGCCTTTTGGAACTAGGATGTTAAGACATTCTATTCCTCAATATAGTTTGTTTCTTACCTGCCTAGTCCTAGTGCATGTTTTGTCCTGTATTTCCAAGCTGTGAAAATGCAGCAAAAAAAATGGCTGTTATTTGTTTACAAAAGTCATCAAGCGATTGTGTGATGACGTCATTTTGTAGTTCTTTATGAGGACTATATTATGGGCATTGTAATCTTTCTGTTGTATAGTCTAAATGATCAAACAATATTGTAAAATTGACTTGAAACTGTTAGTAATCGCTTACCTTGCTTCCCTGTAGTCAAGCTCAATTCTTAGGACTACATATGCGCGAGACCCGTTTGAATTGATGATGTGACCATAATTGTTCATGCCTGTGATATATGTCATTTATGCTAGTGCAATGACATTGTCTATGTTTACAAGATATCTAGATTTACATCCAGAAATAACAAGAAGGGTTCTCGGAAGAATCCCATGGTCACATCTAAACGGATGCCCACAAGATGTGTCCTGGTTCATCCTTCTCTCCATTTCATCTCATATTAGTCTAATGTCGACATCTAAATGACATCTAAACGGATGCTCACAAGATGCGTCCTGGTTCATCCTTCTCTCCGTTTCATCTCATATTAGTCTAATGTCGAAATCTAAACGGATGCTCACAAGATGTGTCCTGGTTCATCCTTCTCTCCGTTTCATCTCATATTAGTCTAATGTCGACATCTAAACGGATGTCACAAGATGTGTCCTGGTTCATCCTTCTCTCCATTTCATCTCATATTAGTCTAATGTCGACATCTAAACGGATGCTCACAAGATGTGTCCTGGTTCATCCTTCTCTCTGTTTCATCTCATATTAGTCTAATGTCGAAATCTAAACGGATGCTCACAAGATGTGTCCTGGTTCATCCTTCTCTCCGTTTCATCTCATTTTAGTCTAATGTCGAGATCTAAACGGATGTCACAAGATGTGTCCTGGTTCATCCTTCTCTCCGTTTCATCTCATATTAGTCTAATGTCGACATCTAAACGGATGTCACAAGATGTGTCCTGGTTCATCCTTCTCTCCGTTTCATCTCATATTAGTCTAATGTCGACATCTAAACGGATGCTCACAAGATGTATCCTGGTTCATCCTAATCTCATGTCCCTCTCATATGGTTCCCAACCTTTAAGTTAATTACACAAGGTCCACTGTCACTACTTCCTCATTAAGTATAAATAGGAATGACCTCCTTGCTGTATTATTCCTTATGATCTTGTTAATAGTAACTAGATGTGTTTACACGTTTTTTTTTTATAGTCTTTCATGGTGTAATCTAAAATGTAACAACATGTTGAGGCATTTTGGTGTTCATGGAATACAGATCATGCTCACACTCTAAAGAACAAATAGTATTGCCATCAGTGTTCTTCTAATTTGATTAGTACAGTTGTAAATTCATCAACATATGCATATTTCAATTCACAGAAAAGCCCCCAGGTTGTACTCCTCATTCATTCCGTTTGGTGTCAAACTGTTCAATTTATCGACCCAAAAGATCTCCCTTTGGTCTATATGTTTGGAAGGGTTTCCTCCCCTTTGGGATTTTTTGACCACTTCAAAAATCACTACTTTTAGTTCGGCCACATTGTGTTTGTTTTCAGCAAAGTGTCAGGCTACTGGTGACCTCACGTTGGTGGTTCTGATGTTGCTCTTTTGTTCTTTCCAGCGCTCTTTCACTTTCCTGCTTGTCTGGCCTAAATAAAGATCCCACATGGGCAACTTAATCCATAGATTACTGATTTAGAATCACATGTGGCATATTCATTAAGCTTAACATTGTTTGTATGATTCACATATCCACCTTTCATAATGTTGTTGCAATTGCAGCAATTGGATCAGGCAAATGTGCCTGACTTATTTTTACCGAGTGTTTGTTGTTTGTCCCTGAGGGGTCTTTCTGCTTTAACTAGCTGGTCTTTAAAATTCCATCCCCTCTTATAAGCAATAATGGTGGTTTGGTAAACAGCCTATTCAATTGCAGGTCCAGTTTGATAATTCGCCAATTCTTTTTGATAAGCCTAAGGTCCAAAAACAAGCAGAAAAGTTAGTTGTCAAGATCTCTACGAAAGATCTTTCTAAAGACCAACTAGATACACTCAATTTGGGATTATCTTTCATACCAACAAAGAACTCTAATTTACTTGAAGAAAAAGTTAATCTTTATATATTGGCACGGAAGATGAGACTCAAAGTCACAGAATAAACAGATGGTGGTGAAAAGGGGCCCTAGAAGGGAAGAAGAGAAATGCCAGCAATGCAGCACATAGACAATACAGTAGTAACCCAACAAAGCAAAACACTAGTAGTCCAAGGAAACCTGGAAGTAAGAGGAATGCACGCAATACAAAAGGAGACAATACAGTAGTGAAATTCAAAACAGTGGAAAGAAACAATACAGTGGACACAAGCCGTAGGGCATGGGATGGGATGCACAGGCAGGGAACTACGCACTGGATGCGGCTTGGGGGAGCCTAGAGAGGAAGGAGATGAGGGATAGGGTATGGGTAACGTGGGGAGCAACGCTGAGGATGCGCTAGGCGAGGGGATCAGGGATAGTAGCGTGCAAGCAGTGCTGGGACAAGTTTCATGGGGGCAACGCAGAGAGTTAATGCATGGGGAGCAATGAAGAGAGGGACGCACTAGGCCAGGGGATCGGTGATAATTGTGTTGGAGCTGTTCTGGGGGGGATGCGCAGGCCAGGGGAGCAGGGACAGTTTATCTGGGGCCACAGACGCGCGTGTACAGGGGGACTGGGCCTAGGTTGCAAGGTAATGAATGTGGCATGCAAGGCAGGGGGAGCGGGCCCTAGATTGCGAGGGGAGCATGCACGGGAAGGGGAGAAGGGCAGAACGTATGAATGGAAGAAGAGTGGAACAATGCGAGGGGGGAACAATGCATGTTCAAGAGGGTGAATGGGACAGACACGCATGGTCAGGGGTTGTAGCAACGTTACTATCCCTCCTCGCAACAACTTACCTTGCGGCTGTAGATGGAGGGTGAAGTCGACTGCACTCACAATATGCGCTCCAGCCCCATCGCCACCCAACATATGCATTGCTCAACACTGCGGCCTTGTTCTGCAAGGAATTTGCCAATGAGGGTCAGATCCTCGGTTTTTAAAGGCCCGGAGACATGGACGTAGTGTTCCATGCTACGTATTGTTGGACAGCGTCTCCTGAGCACCTGCACTGCTCAACACAGCGGCCTTGTCCTGCGAGAGCATTATATATGCCTCCTCTTTCATCTCTTTGTGACGGCGTGCAACACCCTCTGCAGGACAGCCTCACAGCAGGCAGCTCTCCTGGGCCCTGGCATCACACTCTTCTGTAAAGTTGGTACAGTAACCTGTGCCTCAGCCTACCTACCACTATTACCCAGGCTCTGCCCAACTCAGCGGTACTTAATGTATACTGTTCCTGATGTTTGAATAAACATTTGAAGTAATAAACTGTGGGCCATGACTTAATGACTTAATGCAGGACCCGACAAAAGAAAGATCATATCATCAATGTTGTTGGGGGGAAATGAAATTGTCATTGACTGGCTTAAAAACATTGAGGTTTTTCCATGCACGTGCCTTCTCAATACGCCCACGAGCCGGATAGGTTTGATGACCAACTGTACAACTAAGTGATTGAACATGGTCGACACGTGTGTGCTGTGGCCAGGACATACAGGCTAATGAATGACAAGGCGACACCTAATAGCGAATACCACTCACAACTTCATCATATAACAAGGTATTATATTCTAACAGTACTTCGAATATTGGAAGCCCTACCTCACAATAGACTGTGTGTGTTCCTGAAAAGATAGTATCGCTATTACTGCAGAAACCCTCCATGCTCTGCTGGAAGATTAAGTGCACACTGTTTAAAGGCAAAGCAGGCTGCGGAAGACTGCTGCGCTCTGAAGAAACATTGTGCATCCTGCTCGGAAAATGTTTGTACCATTGAGAGGCTATTATCTGTTTCAGAAATGTGTGCTCAACAAAAAATGTTCTGCTGAAATGCTCTTTGTTCTGTGCAACGGTGGCACTTTGCTGAAATATGTTGTTCACTGTTGAAAGGCTGTGAGAGCTGCTGAATAAGTGTTAACCCGTAAATATGGCCACAGCCAGATGATTAAAAGACCTGCTCCCTATGGTAAGCATTGTAATGTAATGTGGCATTTGTACAGCGCCTTGTCCTATGGTATAGACTCAAAGCGCTCTAGTGGTGAGATAAACTTCACCCGAAGGAGATTCTCTGAAACCGCAGGTGACTGAGTCGCTTGTAGATTGTGGCCAGATCGATGCTTTGCGAGGTGCCCATTTCACCCAGGAGGTTGAATCTAGGGGATGCAGGCTATGATTATTTATAGGGACTAGTGCTGTCTGTTTATCGTCAGTTGTCAGTAAGCTTTTCCTGTCGGCGCCTAGAGGTCTTTCTTAGCAGGTTATAGTATGCAGTACAATTTAGAGTGAAGTGTCAAGTGCTGGTTTTGCTTGTTACACATCTTAGCATCATGTTTCTTTTTTTGTTGGGCTTTTTCTTTATTAGATATAAAATGCACCCATGCGCCTCCGTAGAGGCTTCTTGGCGCTAGACCGACGTTTACTGCATGTGCGATATAAGACAAGGACAGACAAATAGGCATGACAATGAAAGAGATCCGGTGCAGCAGGGACAGGGGTAAAACAATGGAGATTCAGTGCGAGTGGCAGTCCATGAAGTCTGTCAAAATGCACTGTGGCAGTTCTCCAGGACGCATGAGCTCTCCGCCTTTGCAAAGTTTTCTGAAAATGAATCGAAAGTGGGTCTTGCCTTGCAACTGTTATTTATCTAGTTATCATTAGCACCAGTTCGTTTTCCTTACTTGTTTTTTTTTAAATGTATTTTGGAAATGGATTTTCCTGAGATGAAAGTTATGTTTCCGACGTTGAATTAGAGTTTCTGGTTGAGGAGGTGAACGGCCATAAACCAGCACTGATTGCAGCTTAAGGTAGAGTTTCTTTGATCTCCCTTTCACACTTTTGGATGATCTCCTGGAATGGGATCCCAGATACCTACCTATGCAGGCTCTCCCTATCCATGCATGTGTTCTGCGAGGTCTGGGAGGAGATGTACCATTCGCTGGAGCGGCAATCTCTGACACGTCACTACTATTCAGTCACGGAGTCATGCAAGCCCACGTGGATTGTTTTCCTTAGTTCTGAGCTGCCGATACAGACCCAGGGTGGATGTCTCTACAAAGGAATAATGAGTTCCAGAGCCCCAGGAGGTGTCTTCACCTTCTCTGGAGTGTTAAGCTCTACTAATTAAAGTTGGAGCTCTTTGTATCCTGCGTGCTCATTTGATTTCATGCCCCTTGCTTTAGGCTCCAGGCACTGACCCGGGCTGTCTTTTCCTATACATTAACGAGTTATAGAATCCCTATTAGCAATCATAACCTTCTCTGGAGTGGTAGAATCTAATGCGCACAAAATCTAGACCTTCATTAGGCCCCAGATACTCTTGGGGATGCTGAGTCTTTCTTAGTCACCAGACATCCACTCAGTGGATCCAGACAGCTACTCAATTTGTCTGTCCTATCCAGTAACAGGTTCTGTGAGCCCAACTTTGTCTGGATTAGCAAGCTGTACTGCATGCAAGTTAGAGTTCCAGGTGCAATACTGGCACACTTTGGTTTTTGTCCATGCCCTTTGGGCTCTAGGTGCTCACTCGAGGTGGCTGAACCTACCGAAGGACAGGTTCTAGGATTCCCGGGAGGCTTCCCAGAGTCCACTGAAGTGGCATGCTTCAATGTGAACATGTTAGATCTTTGGAAGTTTCTCAAGCTCATTTGAACAACGCTCAGCCAGGATTGTGAAATGAGTTTAAAGGCCCAGAAGATCCTTCCTTCTCTGGAATGGCAAGATGTAAGATGTTCGTGTTAAAGTCCCAGGAGACGCACACGTACACTTCAGTAGGTGCCCCTGAACTTGGGCACTAGAGACTGATCCAGGCAATGGCGTAACACAAAATGTGGGTGTCCCCCTGCAAGCCCTGCTGAGGGTCCCCCCCACTGCCTCGTGGCCCCCCACTGGGCATAGGCAGCATGGGGCTCAGAGGCATTGCTAGGGGGAGGGGTAAGGGGGTTATACCCCCTGGTCTTTTGGTGGTAGCCCCGGATAGAATCTCAGGAGCTACAACCAAAAGGCTAGCTAGCCCCCAGTCCCGACAGTGTCGACATCAGCATAGCACCAGGTCTTTTCCAGACCTAGCAACACCCCTGATGGGTCCCCCTGTGCTGTGGGGGTTTTGGGGGCCCCCATTAGCCAGTGGACCCAGGGTGGCTCACCCTATTCAGGAATGAGTTTTAAAGTAAAAGTACCACCTTCTCTAAAGAGGAAATCAACAATGTCCGAAGAGGAGCTGAGACATCGCCCAATTACACTTGGGTAGCTGCCTCTGTCATTGGGGTATAGACAACGACCCAGGTTGAAAAATAATACCATAGAGGCTATGTTATCCATTTGATTTTCCAAAAAGTCATCAGAGCACTAGATTAATATATCACAAAATGCTGTGGGTGAAAAGCTTCATCATTACCTCTGAGTTGGGGATCGGCATAATATCCACCAATTGTTACCTTATTTCTACCTTACTTAATTTCAAGAGAGCTGCTATCAATACATTATTAAATGCACCTATCAACTTGTTTTAGCAGATATAAAAATGTACCATCATGACGTCATTACAGTACAGTAAAAGGGTACAGTGAAGAATTATAAAACTGCCGTACAGAACCCTGCCAACAAAAATTAACCCAATATTTATTTGCAAGTAAATTCAGATTTGCCTGAAGATATGATTGTTCTGCTGCACAATAAATATCAGTGAAAGGGGCTCATTACAATGTTCGTGGTATCCCTCTGTTAATTCCGGTGGTATACTGAGAAACTGCCGCTACCGTCTGTGCCGCCTGATATTCTGGTATTAAAGGGACACTATGGGCAGCAGAGACAGCGGTAAGTTTTCATTCCATCGATTTCCAGAATGTCTGGTGCTGGTGATTCCGGCAATTTTTCCAGCATTTTTACCAGACTGCGGACCTCTTAATGAGGCTCCTGCACATATGAAAAAACTACCATGACGCAGCATTAAAAAAAATGGATTTATTCAATGGTATTCAGTCCTTTTGGCTGTTTAGTTTGCAGGCAGAGAATCATACCAGCCTCCAATCACACTGAACAGGTTTTGTGTTGCCATTTTTCACTTAATATTCAATTTAATTGGCCAGTCTGTCATACAGATTTTAGGTTGCCCTCATGTTTATCCATGACACCTAGTTCCACTAGATAGTTTTAGTTCAGTTTTTGATTGCTCTTACTTGATTGAGGATTCTATAATTCACCATCTACATGGTGCTTTCACTATACACCAGATCATGGTGACATTTTAAGGCATTCACCACAAAATCCGTGTTGCAGTTAATGCGATCATGGATTTGGTGTCACTATCATACCATTGCCACTTCAAAAGTTTTCAAGATGTTACTGTAAAAAGAGCAAACAGAATGAGATATATATTTAAAGCAACCTACTGGTTTAATCAACCATTAGGGAATAACTATTGTGGAGCATACACATGGACACAGGGTAGCTTCTACAATTATGTTTCTGCTTCTCCTATAGCAAAACAATTCATATTTCCCCCCACATGTTTTTAAGGGCTAGGTTTTAGGGTGAAATGTGTCTCTGGCCTGCCCCATTTGGTCCTTGTCCAGAACATCCAAACCAGTAGGCAACCTAGCCATTTGGTTGTAGTCGGATATTTCCATGCCTATTTAGATTGGCAAACTCACCAGCAGCTGTTTCTTTCCAGCTGAAAAGAGCTCTCTACTACTTTGCCTTTCCTGCAAAGGTGCAATTGATAAACCAGTTCCTGACTAGTCGTTTAGGCTGTTGTAATTCAGCCTATCTGGGCCTCCCGAATTTTTTTTAATGTAACTTCCATTCCTCCAGAATGCTGCAACCAGGATAATCTTTCATTTGAAAGGGTACAATCATATCTTTGAGAAATTGTATGATTTGCATCGGCTTCTGGTGATCAAGCACAATAAATTAAAGTCCTTTGTTTGGTTCTTAAGGTCTATCATCACAAAGGGCCCTGCTTCCTGTCCAGGTAATTGAGGCACTATGTTCCCGACAGTCATCTTATATCAGCCTCTGCTGTCACTCCCCAAATTTAGACTTCAGAAGTGGGGCGGGCGTACATCTTTTGTGCAGGCCACTAAGTTGTGGAATGCTTTGCTTCCAAATTATCATTTGTTGGGAGATCATTTGACCTTCAGGAAAACTTTGAAAACATTAGTTTTTCCCAGGTAAATATCCAGGTTGTTTGGTATCTGAGCTGTTCCTGTGTGTTCTTTAATATTCTGTGATTTCTTGCCCCGTTAGTGGCGAGATGTTGCTGCACGTTCTGAATCTAGTACATAGATACGTACGGTCTCCTCTAATAACCCATGATCCTTTTAGAGTTTTTTGCTATAAGTTGTAACCATACTTGGTTATTTGGGCTCTGATTGTCTATCCACATTTGGGATTAATAATGATTCTCTTTTGGCTATATTTACTTCTGCCTGGGCCTGATAAGCTGCTACTTTATTGTAAACTTTCATCTGGATCTTTTACACATTTTCACTACATGTTCAAGTATAATCTGAGTCTTGTGTGTAGTTCCATCGGCCCTAAGACCTTGTGCATATGAAATATTCTTCATGTTGCTGGGAGGTTGTCACACTAAGACCTACAGTATCATGTTATGGGTTGTGGGTTTCCAGTACATATACGTCTGGAATTCAATATTAATAACCTTCAAGTTATGATCCTCATTATGTACTGGAAATCATGTATGGAATATTTTTGTTATTAAGGTAGCAGTAAAGAGTAGGTTCATGGAATCTGCTATAGGAGTGTTTAAATCATATACCACAACCTTTCCAATTAAAAACAGCCCATTTATTAATCTTCAACATACTACTATTTATTTGGTCCAGATATGTTGCTCGTTCTTCTAGACTAATGTTCCCTCCCAGTATCGAATCAAAAGGTTTGCATACTTTGGGCCACACTTAAGCCCTGATTCACAGAGCGTTTTCCAATGGGGTTTTGCCATTATAAAACACTAACTAAAGAAGAGGGTTGTCCCAAAAAGTGGTACAGCTATGGCAGTGGTATATAATAGAATAAAACGAGAGATCCAAAAAGCTGTGTAAAGTAAATTCAAAACTGAATCCTGAATTTCAATTCTTACTCACATTTGGTATCAAAAGATGTCCTTCTTTGGTTACCCTGGGAATACAAAACTCAATCAAAAAGAAGTAATAGTAAATACAAAAAGACCAAAGCTTGTGTTTGAGGTGAATTCTGTATTACATTTAAGTCAAATGCCTTGAATATGTGAAAGAAACACACAGTCAGTAATAGTTTAACAAAGTGTATTCAAGAAGATACAAAAAAAATAGAAGTGCATAGGTATATAAACAGAAACAATAAATGATTGAATACAGAGAAATTAACAATCTTAAAAACAACAATAGAGATACAAAGTGATGAATAAATGCATTGCCACAATTAACAAATAATGAAAAAAAAACAATGAATGAAAAAACAAAAAGCAATCAGAATGCAAAATAATAAATAAATGCATTTCCACAATAGTATCAATTAACAGGTCTGCCTATGTAAAGTTTTGCATTAACTTATGTTTAGTGCGGTCTAAGATGCTGTCAGTTCATGGAACAGAAAGTCCCAACTAGCTTAGACCTGGTTACGTTTCGGCGGGCCACCTGTAGGCCATCAATATCAGAAACCACCTTCCTCGGGGCAAAATATAAAGTGATAGTCCCTATGGGGAAGCAGACAAGCAAAAAAAGGTTTGGCAAAAATGTAAGAAAGGAATGAAATGTCTATATATTTCTCAGTAGATTAATTTCAGTCACCAGGGTAATAGAACATATTATTTAGTGTAACAAAAAGAATACTAATTTAATTAGCCCAGAAAGAGCCTTACCCAACAATACTGTCGGGATTTCACGGACAAAATTGTTTGATAGACACCCACGTCATGACCAGTAAGCGCCCCGCAGCAAGTTGAAAGGTTAAGGACGGCATTCAGTTGTACCATCTAAGGGTAAACAAATTAATCCATTTCTAACTATTCACACATAGTCAGTTTTATGCATGTTGAGTGAAAAAGAGATTATAGTCGAACTCCTACCTGGTTGTCAAAACTGTAGTGCAACTATAGCGTGGTGCAATCCCGAATGAATGGATTTGACATTGAGCAACCGATGTGTGGGCAGTGGTCAATCTAGTGAAGTCCATAAATAAGAAATTAATTGTTGTAGCTGCAATATCTCAATAACTCAAAAGTTGTAGGTTAAAAAGAAAACGCAATGCCATAAACACCTCGGCTCATTTGCTTACTTGTCATGAATTAATCTTTTGGTAAATCGATTGGCTGGCTGGTCCCATATAGGTTTCCAACATATTGGCAAAATGGGGCAGGATTTTCAGTAGAGGCACTTGGCTCCTCCTCTACAAAACTCAGCAGAATGAAATTTCATGTACCCTCAATGCATGACTGACTCTTTTCCTGCCTTGTAGGCTTTTCAGAGGCCCATGTCTGATATGAATTCCCCAATATTGTAATATAATAAACCTCAATAAAAGACAACAGTGTGAGCTCTGATTGATTAAACGCAGACTCAGTGATGTCCGACATGTGACAGACTCTGCTGGTCTAAAATGCAATCTTACATCTTGCAATTGAAATTTACTAATTTGCTCAGCTTCAGAAAGAAGAAGTCTGAGTTCTTTTTACCCAGATTCAAACCTTAGACTTGCAGGTTACACAAGGATCTCTAAAGTAGGTGTGTTCATCTACACAGATAACTTACTACATAGTTTAATGACCTGTCCTACTCCGATAACATTCACAGGTGTAAAGGACTCCATTTCCACTTGCTCACCACCAAACCAGCTCCACCCTCCCCCTCCATTTTCCCTGGCATTTCCCTCCATCCCTGAAGTCTTTTATATCATTTTGTGTATGTTTTCTTTCCCTACGAATCAACCCAATCCTGCCTGCACTTCTCCGGAACTTCCCTGAAGGTGTATGGCTCTTAAAGGAGACTCGGGCTGAGAATATATCATCTGGAACCTGTAAGTCTACCCGGATATCTTTAGGAGATTTGCAGTAGCCAGCGGTTCACTTTTTGGAAAGTTCACCCAAACGTAATACACATCAGCACCCGTTAATACTCTTGTAACATTGTATGTCCTTGATCGTTTTATAAACAGCTATGATGAAAATTTAGCAAGAGATTAAGAGCAGCACCAGGTTATTCAGAACATAGTGTGATGTCATTTTGAAATAAACATGCGTGGCACTTAGAAGGCACTGCATGCCTTATTTAGGCCCAGGATGGCTGAATGATTCGATTGGGAAAACGGTGGCACATGTTGAAGACTATGAACATATGGGGTAAAAAAGGTAGCTACTGAAAATAAACAGTCACTGTAAAGATGAATACAGAAAGACCAGGTAGACATGTCTGGCCTGATTCACAGAAGCGTTTTATAATGGTGCGATCCCATTGAAAAACGCTCTGTGAATCAGGCCCTTTGTTTTTAAGTAAAGAACTGATATTTATTTTAAAACGCAATTTTTTCTGCTTACCTGTTTATGAATGTAATGTGTGCATGACATGAGTGAGTGATTTCATGGGACTTTCAGCGCCTGCATTCTGTGGGTTTGTCTGTTGGGGCAGTTATATCTGACCCTCGATGGGGATGGTAGGCTGTGTGTGCTTGTCTCTTCTACCTGCACTACTTCACCTGTGTGTCAATGAGGGCCATCTGAAACAAACCTCACCTGTAATCTCAAGACAACTCTGAGTCATGAATGCAGTGTCCTTGACTCGTAAAAACATTCTAGGAAAGAAGGGACTCGATAAGTATAAAAATATAAAATAAATCTCAACATTCTTCAGTTGCCCAAACTCACTAAAGAAGGGCCCTAGCTCTTGAGAATGACATTGAGGAACCAGAAATTAAACTCTCTAGGTGAGGGCTAAGATTTGTACTTAAATGCCTTATCTATGAAAGGTCTGTGTTGCCTGGTCCTCACTCACACGCGCATGAAGGCAGGGTAAAAAGGACCACTCACTCACTCTGGTAGGTAACAGTATTCATTAAGCTTAACACATGTACATATTCTCAGTTTCGTAATCAAAGCTTCATTGTAGGAATGGACTAGAGGATGCAAGCGTTACATTTTCATCCATACCACCTGTCTCAGTCCATGCCTAACTCTTTCCGATGCTCCTCGGGAGCTCACTCGTGGCACCGCCCACTCGTGTCATGTCACGTGGATGCATACTATGACCTGATCAGTCAGTACCACACATCCTGCCCTACAAACAAAAATCCCTTCGGCAAAGAAAGAGTTCAGTTCAAAGTCATTGTACTTTCCTCGAAATGCACTCCTTCATCAGGACAGCATCTTGCACATTCCTTTGCGACCTTTGCTTCTGCTCAGATCAATCTGACCCTCTGTTTGTCATCATTGGTGGGCATCCTTTCTCTTTACAGTAGTTCTGGAGACAAGGGCATGTCCTATGAGTCCATGTCTCTTGGGGATTGTCTCTCCAGGTGTTTATGAGTCGTTATCAGGGCAACTTCTCTCGAATTCACTGTAACCAGTCTGTCCGTTTTCTGCTTCCCCTTAATTCTCCATGGTATATGATCAATGGACTCAGACATAATTCTTCCTGATGTATGAAAGACACAGAGGAATAAGAACTGAGCAGGCCCAGTCACCTCTCATGAGATGAAACGAGATTACCCTATCATCATTTTAGAGGTAATTCTGTGTTCTATGATTGTCTCCAATATTGCGGACATGGGGTCTTTGTGGGCTGTGGGGGCCAGTTGCATAACGCCCTTTATAAATCTGCGTGCCCTCTTCACTTGCCCATTGGCTTGAGGCTATTAAAGGGTGGCTTTGTGTTGTGTATTAGGGGTCCTCTAGGTCTCGCAATAAATTAGTTACCAGTAGTAGTCCGAAAAGGAACATACACCAGTCAAGAAGTAACGTTGTTTATCACAGCTGGGCAAGAACAAATCAAACAGCACAGTGGAACAGAAATGGTTGGTGAGAGCTGACAAAGTGGCTCACACTGGACATCATTTTTACACCATTAATGCAAGTTGCATACAGTTAGAAACAGTTGTACTTCAGACTTCATGCCTTCACAGTTCTCACAAAGCTGACTGGTTGAAATACGTTATACCCCTATAGCTAGACATACGATAGTGCAACATGATTGGAGCAAACACACCTGGCCTTTCCTGGCTCACCCCGTCCCAGTGCGGTATCACATTGTCACAGCAACAAAGTTCACAAACAGTTGAGATGTCTTCTGAAAACTCTTTGTGCATGCCAGGTAGAACTTCAGAGCACGAACAACGTCCAGAGAGTGGAAGGCCCTTTCAGCCGGTGATGAAGGCTTCAGAAAAAACAGAGGTAACACCAAAGGTTTGTTGAGGTGGAATTCCGATGGAACTTTGGCATGAAGGAGGGGTGTGTCCGCAGCAACACCCTTGATTCATATTCATAGAAAGACAGATATGGCTGCTTGCAGAATAGGGCCTGGATCTCACCCACCCTCGTGGCAGAGTTGATGGCCACAAGAAAAGCCATTTTCCACGACAGTAACTTGAGAGCTGCCTGATGCATAGGCTCGAAGGGGGCTCCCATGAGCCTCGTCAGCACCACGTTGAGTTCCAATGCTGGTGCAGGGGCCTTCACCGGCGGGAAAGATCACAACAGTCCTTTGAGGAACTCCTTGACGAGACAGTGGGACCAAAGAGAAGATCATCCTGGAGACCTTGTGTAGCGGGAGATAGTCGCCAGATGCACCTTCATAGAGGCGTGCGCCAGCCCCGCCTTGGCCAAGGACAAAAAGAATGGAAAAATCTGCAGGGGCGTGACCCTCAGAGGTGTGATCTTCTGCGACTGACACCACATAGCAAATCGCTTCCACGTGTGATTGTAGCACTTAAGTCGATGATGGTCTGGTCTTGGCAAGGACCTCCTTGCAGTCCGCTGGCAACTCAAATCCCCTAATTTCTAGGGCTGCAGGAGCCAAGCCCTCAAGTTCAGTGATCCTTGGTCTTGATGCAGAATTGTGCCTCCTTCTCTAGTGAGCAGATCCGCGACCACTAGCAGTTTGACCAGAGGTGATGCTGACAGGCTGAGAAGGTCCGGGTAACAAATCTGCCTCAGCGATGCCGGAGCGATGAGTATTATCCTGCATCAGCACCGTTTGAGTTGATTGATGACTTGCAGCAGGACAGGCAATGGAGGGAACGTGTAAAGTAACAGGCCTTCCCACAGAAAGGAGAACACATCCCCCATGCTCCCAGGCTGGTGGAACCTGTTGGAACATTTCTGGCATTTGGAGTTCGCCGCTGTCGCAAACAGATCGAGCTGGGGCCTGCCCCACTTGATGGAGATGTGGTCCACCTGGTCCTGCCGAAGTTACCACTCGTGCCATGAGCACAGCTCCGTGCTGATGAAGTTGGTGATGGTGTTCTTGACTCCTGCCATGTGAAGGGGATGAGGAACATCTCTTGTTCGATGACCCAGTGCCACAAGGTCTGAGCCTCTTTGAAGTGCACTGGGGATCGAGTGCCCCCCTGCTTCCTGATGTAGAACATTGTGGTGGTGGTGTTCATGAAGATCTTCACCACCTTGCCCTTCAGAGACAGAATGATTGACTTGAGGGCCCAGAACACTAACCGTAGTGCCGGGATATTGATGTGAAGATTCTTCTCCTGTGGCAGCCACAGGCCTCTGGCATTCAGAAGTCAGGTGTGGGGTCCCCAACCCTCCAGGGAAGTGTCTGTGGTGACCATCTCCTAGTATGGGGGGTTTTGAAACCCTGTGCCCCGGGCAATGTTGGAGTGTACGCCCCACCACTTTATCGCCCCAACGTAACTCCTTGTTGAGAGGGATCTTGTCCACAAAGCTTCTGGACACTTGTATCCAACAAATATCCAGGAACTCCTGGAGAGGTTGCATCCGTAACCTGCAGAGCCGTATAAGGTAGATACAAGATGACATCATTCCGAGCTGCGACTTGATGGTTCGCACTGTGGCGGTCTTCAGTGACAACAGCCGTTGCCCTTTCCCCAGCATGGCCCCTTCCCTCTCATCTGAAGGCGACGCTAGGCTCCTAGGAACAGTGCGTTCTGCGATGTGTCAAGCAGTACTTATGATAATTGATGGAGAACCCCGGATCCGTCAGCAGCTGGATGGTTGTCTCTGTGTGTTCGATGGCTACCTCTTGTGAACTGGCCCAGATAAGCCAGTCATCAAAGTACAGGTACACATGTATCCCTCTTAGAAGTAGATGGGCAGCCACTGGTGCCAGGCACTTCCTGAGAACCCTAGGAGCCGATTTTAGGCCGAAAGTGAGGGCCTTGAACTGGTAGTGCCTTCTCTGTACCACAAAGCGTAGGAACCTTCGGTGGTTCCTGTGAATTGGGACGTGGAAATAGAAGTCCTCCAGGTCCAGCAATGTCAATTAGTCTCCTGATGGCCAAGCACGTGCTGCAATGTGACCGTCCTTAATTTTGAGAACTTGAGGTACTTGTTGGGACGCTGCAGTTCCAGAATGGGCCTCCAGCCACTGATCTTCTATCTGACTAAGACGTATCTGGAGTAGACTCTGGAGCCCCAAAGTCATCTTGGAACTAGCTCTATCGCCCCTTTTCTTAGTATGGCCCATACCTTTTGCAGGAGTTTAGGGATATGCTGCTCCTGGTAGGCCATCGGAGGGATCCGCAGACACTTGTTTTGAACCTCCAGGGTATGTCTGTGGCCGTGAGCGTCGGTGGGGATCGTATTTATTTATTTATTTATTACATTTATAGAGCGTGCTACAGCCCGCAGGCATCGAGGCGCTGAACAAGAAAATGTATGTGAGTGTATACATAGAGAACATGAGGTGGTTAGTTGCAGTTGTTTATCTTCTCCCACTCACTGACAAACTCCAGCAGCCGGCCTCCGACTGGGGTGCATGGGTGAGGGCCTGATGTCCTGGCTGGTTCAGTCCTGCTTTGGCACCTACATTCAGCCATGAGAGCGATGACAGCACTGACCACCTCCACCGAAGTCGTTGGAACAGCCTATGTAGGCCTCCTGCGTCATGGACCGGGAGGGCTGACGGTGCAATGAGGAGAAACCGTTCATCGATCTGCCTGAATTTCCTCCAGAGGTGCGAAAGGAAGAGCGGTGCTGTTTTAGAGTGCCCAGGGCTCTAGCCCTCTTTGTATCCATCTTGATGCCCTGCAAGGACTCATCGACGACCTTCCCAAAGAGGTTATCCCCATTGACTTGCATGCCCAGTCCACTGGTCTGGACCTTCAGGTGGAAATTAGTGGCCTTCAGCCAGCCTCGCTGATGGATGCAGACACAGTTCCCCATCTGCCGTAAACCGATATCGGTGATGTCCAGGGCCACTGTGATGGCATGGCCTGAAGCCACTTCACCTTCCTGGAGGAGTGCGATCGCCTTTACCCTCTTGTCGATGGGCAGGAACTCCAGAATCAGGCCCAGCATGTGCCACAGCTCCCTGTCGTACCTGGCCTGGATCGGCAATGCGTTGGCTGCTTTGACGGTCAACGCTGTGGAGTGAATGACCTTCCTCCCCATGGCGTCCAACTTCTTTCCATTGCTGTCCGGAGGGACTGAGGATGATGATGAGGGGTTAGACAACCTATCCCGCTTGCCGGGGGCCATGCAAGGATCCTTCAGGAGGGCTAGGACTTCCTCCATACATCGTCCAGGAGGGGTACTGCCATGATGGTCTTCCTCTTGGCCTCCCGCCTCTAATATTGGAAGCCCTCTTTCTTGGTCTCCTTGATTGTCAGCTGGAAAAGTTCAGAAGCTTTGGCGACCATGGCATGAAACGACCCCACCTCATACGGTGGGACACCCTCGGTTGCAGCGATCCACCAGCCATGACGATGTTGTCGTTGTCGCCTGTCGTTATTGTGTCGTCCCTGTGTCGGGGCCCATTGGGGGGAGGGCACAGGACATGGGTGTGGAGGTTGATGTGGGGGCATCGGATGGCGCTTCCTCTTTTTACCCAGAGGCTGATCCAGAACACCAGGGGCCGGGGCCTGGGCATCCTCTTCTGGATTTCTGACACCAATGTGTGTAGGGTCAAACGGATCTCCATGGATACATCTATCGGCTGAGCGGGCATGGTTGGAACACTAGGCCTTGTGCCATTGTCACTCCATCAGTGTCCTCCACATCCTCGTGGACCGTGTGCAGGTACTCCTGGTCCTCGCCGTCTGAGGACGAAATATCTATGTCTTGAGGTTTGGCCTGTGCATGGCCTGGGACTTCATCGCCCCCCCTTTCTGCAACCTGAAGTGTTGTAGCTGTGCTCAGCGACAGCATCCTCTTCTCTGGTGTGCCAGCAGACATTTCAACCACCCAGACTGAGGCCTCCCACCTCGGGGGTAGGGCCACCCTGGGCGCAGTTGGGGCTACCTTCACAGGGTCAGCTCCTTTGGCCTTCAACGATTGAACTGGTGGTGGCCGCTATCTCGAAGAGGATCTCTCCTGCACTACCTGGGCCTTTGTGGGAAAGTCAGCTGTCTTTTCCTCCACCTTAGGCTTCTCGGGCTTCTACCTTAGTTGAGCCTGGTTGGACGACTTCCTTATTCATTTATTTATTTATTTATTGTGTGTTTAGTACAAAACTGAACTTTTCACACATCAATCATCACTTAAAATCACAGAGAGTACGAGAGTACAAAAATGAGTTTATTATTTATTACAATTTCAAATCTTTGCATGATTAAAACTGTAAACTTCACACTTTAAAACATTAAAATCTTAACAAATCTTAAGACCTGTAGTCTAAATAGATCTTCTGGTAAACACAGTATACAAATATAAAAACACTAAAACAACAGCAAGTGTATATACTAATAACACTGAGCAGTAAATAACCCAATCTACCTGACTGCGGGGTAGAAAAGAGAGCTTTCATCCATTTAATATCTGCACAAAAACTAAGAGGAGAAAGAGAAAGGAAAGTAAGAACCCTTTCTCCTATACTAAAACAATTTTCAAAAATGTCAGTAATCTAATAGACAGGGAGATTTAATTTATCCATAAATCCTCCTCAAGTATGCATGGGCGCATTGGAGTGTTTTCTGCCCACGACAGATGCAGAGCTGGGCAAAATACGCACAAATGAGTTTCGGCATATAAAGCACAGTGCCTACAGAGCCTTTTCCCCTGAGGGACCTTTCTCCTTTTGCCCAAAGCATCCATAGTGGGGAACAGATTTAACTTTAACCTCAACTTTTCGATCCTAAATTCCCTAGGAGGATGCTTTCTCAGGTATGGGGCTGGAGGGTTATAATTCCTCAACAACCAAGTAAAATGATTGTTAAAACAATATTGCAACAGAACAGCCCTCAGATGAATCCACACATATCTAAACAGCTTTTGCCTCATTTACTTTGTTAGGCTTTGTTGACAATTTGTGCTGTGTGGAATCAATTTTAGAAAGAGTCTCCGTCCAGCATATGCCCCAATTCATTAATACATAACAAGTACCTGTAGCCCATAATTAATTCAGGTAGATAAAGAATGGGGCATTGGGTTGTGAGACTGTGCAAGCATACAACTGAAGCTTTCTCCAGTAAATCACAATCTGAATTGGCAATTGCCCCGACTAAAAGAGAATTTTAGCGATTGGGACTGAAGCCACTGGTGCAGCACACTTCTCCATAACTTAGCCTCTAACCTTGCCCAACAAACCCTGTCTTCCCTTGTTTGGGCACCATAAACCAACTTCGGGACAATTTTCTGTTTGAACAATTTCAAGACAGGTAAAAATGAGAACCTTCCAAACTTATAGTCAAATTGGATCAGCTGACAAATCGCTGTCAAAGATTTCAACTCTGACTCAGCTTCAAGGGCCTTTTTAATATTTCCATCATAAATACACAGGCCCAGATATTTATACATGTTAACCACCTCTAAAGTGTGACCTCGCAAATCTTTTCCATTTACTCTTCACCCTGTTGAGCACCAAGATTTTAGATTTCAAGGTATTAATTGAGAGGTCAAGCTTACTAAAGAAATCCTGAACCACCAGCCAGGCTCTTTGAAAGCCTATCGGAGTCATATCACAGATGACAACTTTTTCTGTGTATGCTAAATATTGTACTGCCAGGATTCCCAACTTAGGCGGGTTTGTCCTGGCAATTTTCCAACAGGCAAGCATGTCCTTTATATAAAAACAAAATAAAAACGGTCCAAGGACACACCCCTGTCACAGTCCCCGGCTTGTCCCTATCCAACAAGAAAAGGCACCATGTGAATAAGTCTAATTAAAAAATTTTGATCCACGATGGAGAGCTTTGAAAATGCCAATCAACGCTTGGGGACATCCACTATCAGAAAGACTGTTCCAGAGGACGGCCCTGTTAACATGGTCGAAAACTTTACTAATATCCAGGAAAGCTAAATAAACAGGCCTCCCGTGATCCCTTGCCTGCTGAAACAAAAGCGCCAAAACAAAGCTATTTAGGGCTGTTCCCACCCCCTTCTTGAAACCTGCCTGATAGGGACACTTAGCACCCCTAGCCCACTCTTGCAAATCCTTTAGAAACATTTTAGCAGACATTCTATTTGAGGCATCCAACGAAGAAATCGGCCTATAATGCATCGGGTACAGTCTGTCACCTCTCTTAAAAATTAAAACAACCAGGGCCTTACACCAAGTCTCCAAGAATGTTCTAATTACCAAAATACTACCAAACAGAAGTGGCAAAGTTGGGACCAAAGGAGAACATTTGATTTGAAAGTCAAATTAGTCAAACCACCCAGACCAGGAGCATTTGATTTTTTACAAGCTTTAATCAACATTGCAAGATCATCCAGGGTCCAGTTAAAGGCTCCCTGCCAGCCAACATGTGCGAATTGGGAACCCCCAAACCCACTCCTTTCTATAGACTTCTGAGAAATAAGTAACCCATACACCTTCAGATATTGCTTGATTTTTCAGATAGTGGTCCGTCTGAAAGAACAAAGAAATATCGAGGCTGAGTACCACAAATGAAATACACCAATCACGGGCTGAAAAGATGCAAGTATCATTTATTACTGTACAGTTTACAAAGCAAAACAAATAGCTATCTGGCTCCCAACACCTCGCAGTGTGTACCAGCCAACACAGATAGGAGTGAGAGTGCTGGACGTCTTAATACTACCATTTTTATACATTTACTACAATATTGTCCAGCCTCTCTTCACGTTAATAATTTGTGGTCTAGAGTTTGTGCCTAGTTCACATACAGATTTTACAATATTATGCAAAGGATTACATAAGTTTGTACTTCCATGAAGACACAATTGTGATGTATATTCTCGGATCCCGCGGTAAGCCTTATTTCAAGAGTCTTTACAATGTAGTTCAGGTAAAACATACACTCAAGGTTTGTTCTTCATTGTCCCAATTTTTATACAACGATGAGGCTTGTGAGCGTAGACAACACTTGAATGACAGTTCATATGAAGCACAAGGTCTATTTGCTCAGTTTAAACAGTCGGCTCTCGGACAACCTAAACATTAACAGAACTCAAAGGTCTGAAGGCTTGGCTGCAAGTCAAAAACATAGTCCACCATTTTAGAACGTAGAACATGAGTGGAAATCAAAATGGCGGATGAATCTTAAAATGGCGGCAAAGTTAACCCAAAAATCGAAACTTTGCAACACGGTTTTCCGTGTAGAGCGAATGGGTTTAGGCCAATCTAAATAATAAGGAGGCACTATATAATTACGGTTTAACAAACCCTCCTTTTGGCCTAAGCCAAGAGCTTTACTAAAAATATTAATTTTACTCGTAACTCTACGTTTCAATGTCCGTACATCCCGAATCACATTCATCAGATATATTGATCGCCATCAGATCCTTGACAGTAATATCCTTCACTACAAAAGCATCAGTCAACTTCTTGGGTGCATGTATTTTTGGTCCTAAGGTTCCTACAGTTTGCACACAACATCCCCCTAACATTGAACATGTGGCAGGAAGACAATGTTTGAAACTACAACAGAACAATAGAATACCATGGATTACCACTAAGGCTGAAAAGAATTTCCATATCCAAGACCAAAAAAGCCAGAGAACCACGCACTAAGATCCCAATTTCCCTCGGGAACATGTACTTCTGTACTTAAGATGTGCAGATTTTGTATTGCCTTGAATATGGTAGGGGAGGAGTCAGGTACGAAAACGCAACCAGCAGATCCCACCAATTTACATACTCCACCTTGCTCAGCCAGGATGACGTCTAAAACCCTCCGGTTCTGCAGAGCCTCTAATCTAATTGCTTTCTGTTCTAATGTCATATTGTAGAGTATATCGGTGGTCCGGTTGATGGTTCTCTCCAATACTCTTGCCAGTCTCCTAATATCCTCAGAATTCATGATCTGTCCCCAAAATGGCACAAAGGATTTCGCTACATCACCCATGACCTGCAAAGGAGTATCACGGTTCTCGTCCCACCTTGGATGAGCCCTAGAGACCTCAGATGTGCTAGCTACAAATACCCCTGGTAGCAAGATACCCAAATAACAAGTACCCTGCCAATCACTACGGGATCACCTACATACACCATTCCTTTGTATGCAGAAGGAAACAGAGTTGGGGGCTGTGATTGATAGTGTAAGAAGGAGGCGTGGCAACCCGGTTGCCTACGGGAGACATCTTGAAAGAAATTAGCGATTGGAAAGGTCTAGAAAGTCTATCGGAAGGCCTATTAGAAGCAACATTAAGCTTGCTCCTATTTGCAAAAAGGGAACATCCCAGGGGTGTCAAGACTCGCCTTTCAAACTCATTCAAATTAGTCCCGTTGAAGGTCCCCGAAATGCTGTCATTCCAATGACCAAGGAATAGTGTCCTTCGAGAGGCGTAGCATGCAGTAGTTAGAGGCGAAGGATGTATATACCAGCCCAACCCTTTTTGCTGTGTTGTGGCAAATGCAAACATATACAGCAATTAGTTCTATTCAAAATTGCATGGGTCGCATTCATGATTAACAAAAGTGTATTGTTGTAGTAACTTTGTCTGTGTTGGGAATCCCTAGAGATAGAGTGTGCAGATGCATGAAAGGCGAAGACATAGGCCCTCATTACGAGTTTGGCAGTAACCATGCCGCCGAAATCGCGTCGGGGTCCGGGTCCTCAGAATGAGGACTTACCGGGCCATTCCGAGTTCGGAAGGCCCGGTAATTCCTCCCTCCAAGGACCCAGGCACGGTCCTTCCCCATTCCCATTTAAGCCCCTATAGGGATGAATGGGAATGGGAGAGGGAGCAAACAACGGGCCATTACGAGTTGTTTGCTTCTCTTCCCCTCGCGGGACCTGGTAAGCACGCCTTGTTTGACCAAGTGTGGCTTACCGTGTCCCGTGAGGGGAACTCGTAATGCGGCGGTACGGAGTGAACGGCGCCGGCACCTTTTACGACGCTGTTCACTCCGTACCGCCAGGGTCATAATGAGGCCCATAGTGGGAACACTCTCAGTGGGTATCAAAGTTTCAAGTGGACGCACCCCTTCAATATACCAAAACCCAAGAGCAATTACTACTGTCAGACCAGTTAACATAATTACAAGAAAACAGTATGTCCTCATGGACCATGAATTTTTCTGTCCAATGTCTTTGTTAGCCACACAATCGATCGGTTGCTCTGTACGAGTAGAGATAGCAACAGGCATTGTTCCTTGAAGATCGTTCAGGGAAGTTTCTGCGACAGACTCCTTAAGTTTGTTTGTTGGTTATCTCCTGACCACGTGATTTATCTTGATTGAAGATAGCTTTTGCCGGTCCCAGCCACTTACTTACGTTTCTGCGAGAGAGTGGCAAAGGACTAGCTCAACAGTCATTCCTGTGGGCACAGCCGTGCTGTGCTGGAAGTCTAATGCCATGGACGCAGATCGTACCTTAAGACTCCAGGTACTGTGTGATCTGCAAACAGTGTGTTGTTGCTTCCTGATGGAATTGGTGAAACAGAGGCAAGATTACTCAAGGGTGCAGAAAGATCCAAAGAAGAATTCAGAGACAAAGCAGCAGTCTCCCCAGGCCCCACAGGCTCCGGAAGAGTCTCTGAAACACCCTTGATGTTGTTCAAGACAGCTTGATCACCAGAAGCAGAGCAAGTAGTTTCCTTTTTTTCTTCTCTGTCGTGTGGCAAAGGAAAAGGTATCCTCTTGATGTGTGTGGTATGTATCCAGTGTCTCCTGCCAGCTACTCGTACGGCTGTCTGTGTGGCCAACAGGACCTGAAACGGTCCTCTCCAGCGCGGTGGAGACTGGATGCTCTCTCAAACGATTTGGTAAGCACACAGTCGCCTTGTCGAATTCTGTGACCTGGCCCCTCGTATTTAACTGGGAGGGCTTCTCGCACCTGTTGATAAATCAAATACAAGTTTTGAGTTAACTGGTCACAGTATTCAGTCAGAAAAAAATGCTCCACATCTTTCAACACTTTGGACTTTGGTAGGTTCCAAATGTTAGCTGGCCTCCCCATCACAATTTCATATGGGGAGAGTCCAGTTCTGGTCTGTGGGGTCGTCCGCATGGACAGTAGAGCTATCGGTAAGGCGTCTGGCCATTTCAAATTACTGCTAGCACAGACTTTTACAAGCTTGTTCTTCAGGATACCATTATGGCGTTCTATGAGTCCAGCACTCTGAGCGTGTCTAGCCGAATGGAACTGTTTATCAATCTGCAATCCAGCGCATACTAGCAGGATAACAGCAGAGATAAAATGTGGACCATTATCCGACCAGATGACCCTCGGCAAACCAAACCTAGGAAAATATTCCTTAAGCATGTTTTTCACCATTGTCATTGCTGTGGCATCTTTGATAGGGAAGGCTTCAACCCACTTGCTAAAGGCACAAATGACTAACAAGACATATTTGTAGTTATAGCAGCGCTCCATCTTGATGAAGTCAAAATGAATCACTTCAAAAGGCACAGAGGAGTGACCAAAACTACTCCTCTGTGTTGTCACACCCTTCCCCACATTATGCTGTAAGCACATCATACTCAGCAGTTTTTGAGACGTTTACATTTACCCAGACAGGTTCTAGTAATTTACAGATTTTTCTAGCACATATGTTTTCTAGCACATATGTGAGTGGGACCATGAGCCATTGTAACCATGGCAATGACATATGCAGTGGGTAGCATCCATCTTTTTCTTTTGTTGTCCACCCAAAAACCTTCCTCATCAAAACTTGCTAAACCCTCAACCCACTGTTTAAATTCTTTTAGAGTGGCATCAGCTTGAATAGTCTTTATCGAGTCAATCCCTTCATCTACTGTGCAGGTATTTGTGGTTTCTTTCGTGACATACATTTCTGAGTAGAAATCAGTAGCGGTCTGTTTCGCTATCCTGTCAGCAAAAGTGTTTCCTCTCCCTACATCATCCACTACCTCTGATGTGTGGCGCACTTCATGATTGCTAGTTGAGTAGGAAGAGCAAGTGCTGAGAGTAGCTGCACTATCAAGGTGCCATTTTGGATGTTTGTTCCGTGTGAGGTCAGGAAACCTTGTTCTTCCCATAGTCTACTGAAGTTGTGAACCACCCCAAATGCATGCTGGCTATCTGTAAATGTATTTACTCTAAGCCCTTCCGAAAGTTCACAAGCTCGAGTCAGTGTGATAATCTCTACGGCCTCTGCAGAGTTATGCGGAATTCTCTTGTTTTCCACAATCGTGCTTAGTGTAGTGATGGCATAAGCAGCAGTGGATGTACCATCTGGAAGTTTGAAGTAGGAGCCATCACAAAACAGCTCCCCTTGTGGATCATTCAGAGGTGTATCATTTAAATCAATCCTGCCTTTAGTTTCTTGCTCTGTAGTATAGAGGCAGTCATGTGACACTTCATCACTGCAAGCAATGTCTTGCGGAAGAGGTAACAATTCAGCCGGATTCAATACGCAACACCTCTTAATTTGGATATGCGGTGCAAATAGGATCAGTTTGTATCTTGTTAATCGTGCCGAAGTAAGGTGTTGTATTTGCGTTTTGTTTAATAGAACGTCTACGGAGTGGGGTACCTTCACGGTTTCAGTGTGACCTAAAACCATACCCTCACTTTGTTTTATAGACGCAGCAGCAGCGACACCTCTCAGACATCTCGGCAAAGCACAAGCAACAGGATCAAGTGCACAGTCTGTTCTTCCCCCCCATGTTCCTGCGAAAACACAGCCAAAGCATATCCATCACGTTCATACGCATACAATTCAAAGGCCTTATCATAATCTGTTGTGCGCAAAACCTGTGCTGAACACAGTGCAGTCTTGAGCATATCAAAAGCTTTCTGGTGTTCCAAGTTCCATGGTAGTGGCAAAGAAATGCCCTTCTTTGTCAATGCCAACATTGGTTTTTTAACTAGTGAAACGTTCGGATCCACTGTCTACAGTAAGAAGCCATTCCTATCAAGGCTCTGACTTCCTTCTGTGTATTTGGGATAGGCAATGCTTTTATCCGCTCAGGTGTCAATTTTATTCCCTCCTTTGACAATACTGAAACTTATTCAATGAAGCTTTATGCCCATGCTCTGCTAGATGAATAAGCAATAACACAGTGCTTTCCTTTCAAGCACTTTCTGAGTCTGCAGCTAAGATGAGGTCGTCAACATATTGCAACAATGTACAAGTGGAAGGCAACTCAATCGTATCAAGCTGCTCTTTCAAAGCCCTACTATGAATGCTCAGACTCTCTGTATCATGAACCACAGGATGTGTCCCTTCTGGACTTTGTGGTCCCTGACCCATAGGGGACTGAACTCAACAGTACTCCCAACATGGCCACTGAACGTGAAACGCTGTTTGCCAGTCTCCGCGTTGTACGCTCTGCATTCTACAAAGCAGACACACCCTGCTGCCCTGCACGTCTCAACGCTACCGCTTACAGTAGTCAGATGTGTGCTGCCGTAGTTCGTACAGCGATTTCCACTGATTCCTGGTTCCTGGTTCCCTAATTGTTCCTCCTCCTTCATCCTCCCCTTTTTGTCCTCACCTTGCATTCCTGGATTTCCTTCGCACTCGCCTTCCGAGTGCGCTCCTCGCCATTTCCTGGACTTTTTTCCCAGACATCTGAATGCTCCCTGGAGACGGGACATGAACCGCACGCTGGAACCCGAGGACCCACGCACAGGGTTATACAAGACCCGAACGGTGCGAAGGAAGACTTCATCGAAGAACTCGAACAAACAACACAGACAGGTGAGAAGGGGGGAAACCTGTGACAGATTGAGACGCCAACAAAATGATACAGTTACGGACATGTAGGCTGCAGTTCAAGACCTCATGAGCGGCATGCAGGAGTTAACAACAGAAGTTCAGAATCTTAAGGCCGAGAATGCTGCATTGAAACAACTAGTCCTGTCACGTGATTCCGCGACCAAGGAAAATGTGTTGCTGGGCGGAGTGGTGGATAAATATGATGGCTCATCAAAGAACCTTCGTGGCTTCCTCAATTCGTGTTTAGTGCACTTTACCTTTAAGCCCTACTACTTCTCCAGCCCCAGGGAAAAGGTGGGCTTTATGATTTCACATCTTTCCGGGAATGCATTAACTTGGGCAACGCCCTTAGTTAATTCGGGTGATGCCTTCCTGGATGACCATGATTGTTTCGTACAGGCGCTAAAGACCATGTTTGACTACCCAGAACAGGCTTATAGTGCCCAAGAACTCTTATTGGACTTCCAACAAGGATCCCAGGATATGCTTACCTATGTAACACGCTTTAAGCAACTGGCCAAGGAAGCAGACTAGTCCTCTGAGGCCTGTTTTACCCTCTTTCGAAGAGGGCTGAATGAAGAGATAAAAGACAAGCTAGCCAGAGTAGCTTGCCCAGGTTCCTTCCAGGCTCTCATGGACCTCTCGTTACAAATAGACTTTCGTATCCCGGAAAAGAAGGCGGAAAAGAAGAAGACTAAAATGCCCCACCAAAAGACCTCTACAGAACCTTCCTCTAGACCTGAGCCTGCTCCTTCCCCGACCACAGACCCAGAACCCATGCAACTAGGAGCCTTCCGCGGACCCATAACTCTGCAAGAAAGGATGCGACGGATTCACACTGGGCTGTGCATGTACTGCGCCTCTGATAAACATCTTGTGAGAGAATGTCCTTTAGCCCCTACACGGCATTCGGGAAACGCCAGCTCCCAATCCTAGATGGAGCCCAGATTCAGGAGAGAGATGTTTGCTCCACATCTATTCCATCCTTGAACTCTCCTGGACAAAACAATGTTGTGATTCTGCAGGCCTTTCTATCGCCTTCCAAGAAAGTAGCTTATCCCTTTCTGGCATTAGTGGATTGTGGGGCCATGGGGATATTCATAGATCATGATTGGGTCACAACCCACCACATTCCATATGAAACATGAGAAATCATGCAACGTGTAGAGGCTATCGATGGAAGACCTCTTTCCTCAGGACCCATAACCCTGCAAACTAAAGAGATCCTGCTTTCTATAAACCACCATCAAGAGAGGATCAAATTTGACATTATAAGATCTGCCCATTATCCAATGGTACTGGGTATGCCCTGGTTACAGAAGCACAACCCCTACATAAACTGGGTGGCAGGATCCTTGTTTCTTGGTTCAGAACACTGTATGTCCCACTGCCTAACCCTGGATTCCTCGTCAAGATCCTCTGAAGATACGCAAACAGACCAGCAAGGTCCATTCACGGTCTCAAATATCATCCAGGTTCCCAGGGCCCATCAGGATTACACTGATGTGTTCTCGACTGCCATATTTCAGGCTCCAACCCCTCACAGACCTGAAGACTGCGCTATTGATACTGAACCCTCAGCAGTGATTCCCTTTGGGAGGATGTTCATTCTATCAGAACCAGAGAAAAGAGCCCTCCGAGAATACTTGGATACCAACCTGGAAAATGGCACTATACGACCATCCAAATCCCCGACGGGAGCTTTGTTGTTTTTTGTTCCCAAGAAAGATACCAAGGAGCTTAGGCCATGCCTTGATTATCGTGGTCTTAATCAATGCACCCTCAAGAACCGCTACCCATTGCCCTTGATCTCGGATATCCTGGAAGTGGTGAGAGGCGCTGTAGTGTTCACGAAATTAGATCTCAGAGGTGCCTACCATCTGATCCGTATAAAGGAGGGTGACAAATGGAAAACAGCCTTTAGAACACCCTGTGGTCATTTTGAATACTTGGTTATGACCTTCGGACTCGCCAATGCCCCAGCGGTCTTCCAACGTTTTATGGACCGGGTGTTCTCCGATATGCTGTTCCTCTTCATCATAGTTTACCTGGACGATATACTGATATACTCCCAGGACCATCTGAAGCATGAAGAACATGTTAAAGCAGTCTTACAGTGTCTACGTGAACATAAGCTCCTGGCTAAACCTGAGAAATGCCTTTTCCTTGTGTCTACTGTTCACTATTTCAGATTTGTCCTTATCCCAGAAGGAATTGGAATGGGCCGATCGAAAGTAGACTCCATCCTATCCTGGCCTGTTCCAACTACTGTGAAACAAATTCAATCCTTCCTAGGGCTTGCCAACTTCTACGGTGCGAAAGAAGGCTTCATCGAAGAACTCAAACAAACAACACAGACAGGTGACAAGGGGGGAAACCTGTGACACTCTGTGTACCCTTGTGGTGCACGGGTGAATGTAAACGAGAATCGCCCTAAGGTGAACGTGAACAAATATCTACTATCCACGTGTATGGGAATGCGAAAGAAGGCATTCTTAAGATCTACCACACTAAAATGAGTAGCAGAAGATGGGATCATTGTTAATATCGTAGTTACATCAGGCACAATTGAAAATTGTGTAGCAACAATTTATTGATAGCACGCAAATCGATAATGAAACGAAAAGGAATCCCATTATCCCCTTTCTCGTACACTGGTAAAATCAGGCTATTGCACAAACTTCCTGCAATTTCTTCAATTACTCCACAATGTACAAAATTGGAACTATACTCTTCAAAGCTTGCTCAGCATCAACTAAAATCTTATATTGTGGAATACGTTGGAACTTAAATCCTGGTTCCATAACAATTTTAACTTGCTCAATTTGCAAAATACCAACATCATTGTCGTCAATCGCCCATAAACACGCTGGAACTTCACTAAATTCAGGAGGCAAAGGTCTAGTCAAAAACTGTGAGGCAGAAGATTGCTGGGGTGAAATCGTCAAAGGCACTCCATCTGAAGAACAATGAATTACCGCATTTAATTCCTTCAACAGATTGAACCTCAACAAATTCTCTCCACAGTTTGTTGTCAAAAGAAATGGACAGGCGTCCGTGAATGGCCCCAGTGAAATCGATACCGGCAGAGAAACCGGACTAACCACTGGTGTGCCAGAAAACCCTACTGAAACGTTATTCTGCCCTGACAGTGGAATGTCTGGAACCCGTGATTGATCAATGGAACCCTTCTGTGCTCCTGTATCTATCAAAAATAGATGATTCCTATTCCCAACCGTCATCTCAGTGTAGGGACCTTTCTGATTAACGGGAATAGGTGTTGGTTCCTGCTTCGGGCTGCCCGAATGAAAAAATATATCATCGAAGGCAAGATCTTCAGAAAGAGAGGCTGTTGAAGGATTATCGAAAATATTTCTGCTATCTACACTAGGTTGCTAATTATCTTGCAAGAATGACAGTGAATTTTGAGCAAACTGACTTCTAACAGGACCCCCTACCCGAGGGTGGCCTCTGGAACGGATTGACCTCGAAACTGTGTACTCCCACCTCTAGGCCCTCTGACCATCTGTTGCAATAATACTTTGGTTTTTAAAACTCCCCTTTTCTTTTCAATCCTTTCTTTTTCATTATTGACTCTATTTTCGTAATACTGAGCCATGTGCAATACTTTGGACTGTGATTTAGCTTGCCAAGCACTCTCTGAAGTCATAATTTGTGACTGGATATTAGGCAACAATCCATGCATAAACTTATCCACAAATAATCTTTTCCCTGACTCAGTGCTTAAATCCTCTCTGCTAAAATCTGAGAATACTTGTTTGAACCGATTAAAGAATCCGGTATCGCCATCAGATTTTCCTTGAGTACAAGCAGTGAGTTTGTCCCAAACAATCCTTCTCCCGGAACCAAAGTTTTTAATTTCGTTACTATTCTGTCTGGCAAAGTCAGTATCACTTGCGGTGGTCTCTTACCAGCTTTCCTTTCTCCGTCTATCCTCACCAAGTTAACCCTGCTGGGTCATCTACAATCCTACCTCCTTCCATAAATCAGCAGGTAGGATCGCGGGAAATAACAAATCTATATCACCCAAAGAGAAAACTGACGAATGCAGGGCAGATTCTATTTCTTTGTAAAACCCTGTTGGATTTTTCCTAATGTCTGGAATCGACTATCAAATAGTATTCACTTCCTGTCTGGAGAACGGGACATGAGCAAATTGTGATACACAGTTAGCTTCAATAGTAGTGGCTGCTGTACCTGCTGCGACATTAGCCGGAATCTCAACTTTCGGAACGAATGTCAGAGTCACCTCTCCCATAGGCAATTGAGAGGTAGGCAACTCTGAACGTTTACTAAGCAACAGAGCCAAATCGAGCACTAAAGTGGTGGAAGCAGTATCAGATGAAAAGGCTCTCTTATGAATATTCAACAGTTCTGCTGGACAACAAATCTTTTTCTTTATACACTCATCCTGCAGGTATTCTACCATTACCTGTAACACGTTCCTCTGCATTTCTGGAGTATACTGACTATATGTATCATATACTTCTATGGGAGATATCGACATATCTGAAATCCATCTAGGCGCATCCCTCGTGCAAATTCACGTCTCTTCACTTGTTGACTTACAAGGAGGAAGGAATCGTTTCTGCACGTAAAAAGCGTCCAAACTATCACCATCTATTTCATTGTTCTGTAACCGTTGTAACTCTCTTCTTAACTCAAAAACCCTCTCGACATGCTCTTTTACTTTCTCTGCAGTATCCCTTGAGTAGGCTAAAACATTCAAATCCCTCAACCCTTGTGGGACATCCGTGTCCATCCAATTATTCCACATTACAGCCAAGTGTATCCCCATCCCCTCAATAAAGACATTCTGATTGAGAATACTTTCTAGATTAAGGAGTGTAGCTAAGACAGTAGATGTTTCACCTTTCTCTATACATTGCTTAGCCCATGCATTCAAATCTCTCCTCTTATCTTTAGAAACTGTGCTCCGAGTCACTACTTTTGATTCAACACTCGCCCCGTCATCAGCTACAAGCGGAGCAGAACCGCTTGGGAAAGAGAGAGTAGACAGATCCTGTACAACAGGTAGTGGAGACACTACCACTGGTAACAAAGACAGAATTACTGGAACAGTAACAATCGGTAAAGGAGGAGGTACAGGCAGAGGAACAACAATAGGAAGAGGAGCAATAACTGGCGGCGGAGGAGCAACGGGAAGAACAGGAATTGCTACTGGAGGAGGTGCGACAACAGGAAGAGGTAAGACAGCAGGAATAGGTACAGAAGGAGGTGTTGCAGTGGCACCAGGCCTATGTTCATGTAAGAGTTTATCAATTAGTTCATCTTAGAAATTAAATTCTTTAGATGGATATATTTTCTGTACACCAAGCTGAAAAGCCCTATCCATGTTTCTAACAGACTCTGACCGTTTTTGTTAATCTTACAATAATGCCTTTTCTGAATTTGACATATGACGACGTGCATGCTTCTTTTTTACTCTTAAGTTGCTCCATAGCTTCTTTTTTCCAATTTTGAATTACTTCAAATGCTGCAGGTCTAGCTTTTTTCTTTAACAATATAGATTCTAAATACTCTATTCGGGCAATCGCAAAACTACCATTGACTGGCCACTGAAATTCAGAAGCATGTCTAGTTTGTCTGTGCCAAATATCGTTGAATACTATACTACTAATGCCATACTTACAGTACATAGTACATGCCGGCGACCCCTCCTGTGGCGCCGGTCAGACAAATTCCAAAGATTGTCTGTCTCTGCGGAATAATCCCCTGAAACAGGCAGAACATTTTCCAGGCATATCAGATTACTGGCGTTACCTGGCGTCGTTTGTGCAAAACTGCAACCAAATATCAGGATACTTAAGAATCGGGGCACGACTCACCTGATTCAAAGGACTAAGGAGGTCCGATCGGATTACAAAGGACCCTCGTGGTTGGTGATTTCAGCAAAACTGCCAGCCTTGATATATGGACCCTCGTCAAGATGCCGTCTCGGACTGTGTGCTCACCGTCCAGGGATCGGATTGTGCAGTACTGTTGAGGTGTTGCATCTCATCCAAAAGGGGCCCCCTTTTTCTCACCATCCGATCCCGGTCCGATAGCCGCATCTACTCTTCAACAAGGTGGCATCAATCTTGAGGGTCCCTATTCGGGTGCCATCTGAAAGAACAAAGAAATATCGAGGCTGAGTACCACAAATGAAATACACCAATCACGGGCTGAAAAGAAGAAATATCGAGGCTGAGTACCACAAATGAAATACACCAATCATGGGCTGAAAAGATACAAGTATCTTTTATTACTGTACAGTTTACAAAGCAAAACAGATAGCTATCTGGCTCCCAACACCTCGCAGTGTGTACCAGCTGACACAGAGAAGAGAGAGAGTGGTTGACGTCTAAACACTAGCATTTTTATACATTTCCTACAATATTGTTTAGCCTCTCTTCACGTTAATATTTGTGGTCTAGAGTTCGTGCCTAGTTCACATACAGATTTTACAATATTATGCAAAGGATTACATAAGTTTGTACTTCCATGAAGACACAATAATGATGTATATTCTCGGATCCCGCTGAAAGCCTTATTTCAATGTAGCTCAGCTGAAACATACGCTCAAGGTTTGTTCTTCATTGTCCCAATGTTTATACAAGGATGAGGCTTGTGAGCATAGACAACACTTGAATGACAGTTCATATGAAGCACAAGGTCTCTTTGCTCAGTTTAAACAGTCGGCTCTCGGACAAAATAAACATTAACAGAACTCGAAGGTCAGAAGGCTTGGCTGCAAGTCGAAAACATAATCCACCATTTTAGAACGTAGAACAAGAGTGAAAATCAAAATGGCGGATGAACCTTAAAAAAAATCGGAACTTTGCAACACGGTTTTCCGTGTAGTGTGAATGGGCTACCAATATAAATAATAAGGAGGCACTATATAATTATGGTTTAACACGTCCCCCTTTACTTAATCAACTGCCAGAATATCATAGTATTGTTTCCCAGCATGCAGGCCAACATTTTCTCAGAGGCGTTAATACCCATAAAACATGTGGGGCCGGTTAGCCAATTTTTGTATATTTGTTTAACCCTACAGACCTCCCCTAACGCTCCAGGTGACCTAGTCCTCCTTAACCCCCTAATCTCTAGTCACATCTTCTTTTTTTGCTCCTGGACTAAAGGATCAAAACCATGGATAGGCCCCACCTGCCTTGGTCCCTTTTCCAGGTGTTTAACAGGCAATAAAGCCACTAGGACATTAGAGACAGAGGGAGCAAACCCTTCCGGGGAACACAGGACATCCACCTCCTAGCATAAGAGGCTCCCAATCTTTCTGTCAAAGACCGTAGCTATTCTTGGAGACCTACGGTTAATTTCAACGTTCAAGGCCTTACCCTCAAACTGTGTTAATCTGTATACCTGGAGCTGGCAACAAACCATCGCATGGTCACTCAATCCTGAACTTTTTACATTCAAGGTACCCCCTTTCTGAAACAAATCTGCAGAAACTAAACAATAGTCAATTGTTGACTTCCATTGACCATTTCGCCAAGTGAAGCTAGGGGGGACATCACCCATGAAGTTACCATTTAATGGCACCAGGTCCCATGCCTCCATCTCCTGGCGTACCCTTTGTCGCCTATCACGTGCTTCCCTGTCGGTTTATGACCTTGCCAAATCGTGATACCTGCAATCATCCAGACATTCTGCATTGAAATCAATCAGAACCATAACCGAAGCTCCATCTTCTGGAATTTCCCCCAGAAAGGACAGGGAATTCAAAGCCTCCTCCATATTAACAGGATAAGGGTTTAGATATGCATTTAACAGCAAACACTGGTTAAACCCTCCTCCGTCTTGTCCCTTCCCTTCAAACAGGATTGCCAACATATCACTTATTTTTAAATCTATTTTTACGGAATACAAGGCTGAAACTTCTCTTAATTGCAATCAGTTACCCTCCAAATGGGCAACCCCTTGTGCCTCGTTCATCCTCAAAGTAGACTACATCATAACCATGGTTTCCTGCAGACACACAATGTCAAAAGAGGAAAACAAATCACAATGTTCACAAAACCCCTAGAATTCCACGACACAAAAGTCAAGTCCTCATTTCAGTCTGTCTGATTGTAATCAAACCATTCCAGATAACTACAATGGACTTCCAAAGGATCCGGCTTATCTGGCTTACGGACAATTTGCCTTTACAACTCCCTTTCCCCCACCCTGAGTTCATGGGACACACATTTTGAATTGAAACCCTCACATCAGCAACTTCAAAACCTAGGTAAAGGAATTATTTTTTTTTCAACCAGGATTTCATTTTTAACAATTTGTGAACGATAGCATAGTTTAACAATATCCAGGCAATCATCGTAAAACAATTCCACTAGCCTATTGTCACCACTTGTAACCAACCTTAAATTCGGGATTTCAAACAAAAGGGATAGAATATAATGTCTATTTAGGGGGATTCCATTAGAACTTTCAAAGAGGCGACTAAGGAATAAACAGAATGCCACTTCTCTGTCTTTTTCTTTATGATAGGTACCCCCGTCTGCCCCTTAACCTGCCTGCCAATTTGCATAGCCGTTGTTTGAAGATGTTTACGTTTAGGCATTCCTGACTTGTTTTCTTCAATGGTATGAGGCACGGGCAAAGGAACTGAATATAGCGGACCCTCCTTATTACCCGTTATTGTTCCTCCTGTACAACTGTAGGCCTTGAGAATATTGAGAACTGTTACGGTCCCCCAATACAGCTCTCAAATCCACCACCCCAGGTTCAATACCCACTACCCTCCCTAGCTTAACTCTGTTGAGGCAGTGAGCAACTGAGTCCCCCATGATGCACACCTTACCCTTACCCAACCCCACTAATGGATCAATCTTGGGTGGCAAAACAAAAACAAAGAGGTGATGGCTGGAAGGTTTAGAATGAATCTTAACCTCTGGCATTGCTCTGAGCAACCCTCCAGACTATCCTTCTTTGCCTGCCAAACCATTAAAGAAGGGGAAAGACCATATGCAAATCAGGCTTGGTCCCACCCCAAAAGGGGCAGTCCAGCCCGAACTGATAAGTCACATCCCTTCAGCACGAGACAGACCACAAGTATCCCTAAACATTTTTCGGCCTTGTTGGGCCTCATCAGTGAGGAGTAGCTTGGGTCTCTAGGCCCAGCAGGCACGGGACCCACGCCTGGGCAAACCCGTCCAACGCGGGGTGACAAAGCAAAAACAAAGGCGATGGATGGAAGGTTTAGAATGAATCTTAACCCCTGGCATTGCTCTGTGCAACCCTCCAGACCATCGTTCTTCTCCTGCCAAACCATTACAGAAGAGGAAAGACCATATGCAAATCAGGCTTGGTCCCACCCCAAAAGGGGCAGTCCAGCCCGAGCTGCTAAGTCACATCCCTTCTTCACAAGACCACAAGCATCCCCAAACATGTTTCGGCCTTGTTGGGCCTCATCAGTGAGAAGTAGTTTGGGTCTCTAAGCCCAGAAGGCACAGGACCCACATCTGGACATACCCGTCCCACTCGGGGTGACAAAGCAAAAACAAATTGGTGATGGCTGGAATCTTAACCTCTGGCATTGCTCTGGGCAAGCCTCCAGACCACCGTTCTTTGCCTGCCAAGCGATTACAGAAGGGGAAAGACCATATGCAAATCAGGCTTGGTCCCACCCCAAAAGGGGCAGTCCAGCCCGAACTGCTGAGTCACATCCCTTCTGCACAAGACCACAAGCATCCCCAAACATGGTTCGGCCTTGTTGGGCCTCATCAGTGAGGAGTAGCTTGGGTCTCAAGGCCCAGCAGGCACGGGACCCACGTCTGGGCATACCAGTCCAACTCGGGGTGACAAAGCAAAAACAAACAAGTGATGGCTGGAAGCTTTATAATGAATCATAACCTCTGGCAGTTTTCTGGGCAACTGTCCAGGCCATCGTTCTTCGCCTGTGAAGCCATTACAGAAGGAGAAAGACCATATGCAAATCAGGCTTGGTCCCACCCCAAAAAGGGCAAACCAGCCCGAACTGCTAAATCACATCCCTTCTGCACGAGACCACAACCATCCCCAAACATGTTTGGCCTTGTTGGACCTCACCAGTGACTAGTAGCTTGGGTCTCTAGGCCCAGCAGGCATGGGACCCAAGTCTGGGCATACCCGTCCCACTCGGGGTAATAAGGCAAAAACAAAGAGGTGATGGCTGGAAGGTTTAGAATGAATCTTAACCTCTGGCATTGCTCTGGGCAACCCTCCAGAACATCGTTCTGTGGCTGCCAACCCCGGACTCCTAAGGGTGGCCACCATTGCCTGAGGGGTAGATATTAATATCCTCTTGTCACAGACAATCAAGTTACAAGAGCAGATAAATGCCTCTGGAGAACAGACCACAAATGAGGGGTTCAAAGGCTGATGGCCCGCAGTCACTGCTAAACACAGAGTTCTTTGTTTTTATTTTCCGCAAATTCCCTCTCATTCTTCTTATGAGGTCTCGAAAGGCTGAAGGCCCACAGTCACCCTAAATCACACATATGTCAATGCCACAAAGCAATTGCCCTTCACTTGCTGGAATCTTTTTTTGCAAATAAAGTGTGAAAACCATATAATAGCTCAGCGCAAAACAGGAGGACTACCAACATTTGAACGTGTCGTAAAAATCTGAAGATGGCTGCCAGAGGAGGGGCTTAGGGAGAGGGCGGTCATTGGATGGAGGCAGTATGACCCAGATTACAGTGATTGGTTTAGAGGAGAATTACAGTTCCTAAGTGAAAGTTAAATTTTCCTTTTCCTGAGGATTCCCGGCCTGACGACAGATAATATTCATGAGCATGTGAATCCATGCCAGACACCATGCTGGAGAACCTGATAACAACAAGCAACAGTAAGACATGTAATATGCAGAAATGGGCCTAACATGTTCAAAGTCATATGAATTGAGAGTGCAGACTGGAGTGCCTCAACAGGATCAGTGGTGACATAGACAAATAACACTGAAAGTAAAGGAGGACAACAAACAGTATGCAGTCATAGCGTGAACATGGAAAAAAAACACAAAACACTTTGGGCCTCATTACGACCCTCGCGCTAAGGGGTTAACGGCGCCATAAAAGGCTGCGGCGCCATTAACCCCTTAGCGCCTAATTACAAGGTCCCTTTGCGGCTCCCGACCTTAACGGCTGGTCTGGACCAGCCGTTAAAGTAGGGACCCGCAAAGGGACCTTGGAGGTAATTAGGCATGTAGGCCCAATACCCTGCAGGGATGAACAAGCATCAATGGATGCACTACGTACAAGTCAGCTGACTGCCCTCATCACTGGGTTCATGGAGGACAACCGCCAGGCCAGGGTGGAGTGGCTAGATGAGCTCAGGGAAATGCGTCAGGCGATCACAGAGAGCAGCAACAGATTATGTGCCGTCCTAGGATGCATCGCTGATGCCCTTGAGGCTGCGAATACCAATCAGCAGCCTCAGCAGGAGGACACGCCCTCATCCAGCAGATCCACCCCGGCAAGCCCGCCGCGACGCACTCTGCGTTCCATGTGGCGCCGGGACATGCCTCCCCCGGGCACCGGGAGCATGGATTAATCGGCATTGCTGGCACATGTGCCCTTAATGGAGAACACGGGACTACTGTTGTGGAGTTGGGGGAGGTGGGTGGGGGTGAGGTTTTGTTGTGGTGTTGGGGGGGAGGTGGGTGGGGGGTGAGGGTTTGGTGTGGAGTTGGGGGGAGGTGGGTGGGGGGGTGAGGGTCTGTTGTGGAGTTGGGGGGAGGTGTGGGGCGGTGGAGGGAATGTTCACACTCATCCATTTATATTTTCAATATACCATTGGAGTTGCAAAGTTTAACCTGTGTGGACATTCATCATTGAGCATGTGTATAATGACGTCTGACAGTGCATGGTCTACAAGTATATACACACCCAGTGCCCTGTGTGCCCATGTGATGCTGCCCTCTGCTGACTTGTGTTGTCGTGTGGCAAACATTGGTTGGACATAATAACCACATGTCCCTCCCGTGCACCGCCTCCATGATGCTGTCTAGCCCCTTCCTCCTCCTCCTCCTTCACTCCATCTTCATCTGGTGCTAGCAGTCCCATGTCAGGGGACAGAGCCACATTCCAAGGGATTCACATTTTGTCCAGCTTTACACATGACATGGGGGTCTTGGACACCACATTGCAGTAGATTGTTCCCCCACCAGTCCAGCTTCGGCAACTATGTATGGCCAGTATTTTAGGGCTCCCTGGGCCTGTTCTGTGGGTTTCTGACAGGGGTCCCGTACCATGGTGTCAAGGGACAGCCATCACCACCTGCATGTAAAGCCAATTATGGTAAGTGTTTGGTCTGTCATGGTGGAGAACTGAACTTGTCTGACATGGCAGCAGGTCATTGATGTTCATACGCACATGTCCATGGATGCATTCAGCCCATTCATGGCCACAATATGTGTCCAGTGCAATGGAATGCTGTAGGGGGGCACGTCTATGAGATGGTCCATGAACAATGGCATGCAAATCTCGTGGTATGTGCTTCATTGATGCATGCAGCAGTCTTGATGTTATATCCATGAAGTGCTGTGTACTGTGTGAATCTGTAGTTGGGTGTGTTGGCTGTAGTCAGTGGCTCATATTCATCATACTGCTCTGATCCATACTATGGTGAATTCCACCACTCCTATGGGTGTGCCAAACCGGTGATGTGGTGTAGTATCCCTGCTGCCCTCAGATCAATCCACTCCCAGGGATGACTCTCCGGTGTGGTGACATGCTGGAGGCAGCCACATGATGCATATGCAGTGTGTCTTCCTATATGTCCTTACGGTTGTGGGGGCCGCCAATGAGTGGTGCATGTGTTGTGGGATTTGGCCTTGTCAGATGTTGGTAATGTTGTGTTTGGTGTGTGCCTTTCTCCATCGATGTGGGAATCTGTACTCATGTGCCGTTACACTGGATCTGTGGCACGGTGTTTGGTGGGATGAACATTGTGCACTGGCTTCATCATTCCGACCCAGTTAGTTCATGCAGGCACCCACCTCATGGCACCAATGCACTGGCATGACACAGTCAGACGATTCACCAAGCAGCTAGGCACGTCATCCTGCATGTCGCCCCATGTGGCACGGTAACGTGGAGTTCAGCTGGCCCATTGAGTCATGAGTTGTTCCTTAATGTCGGGCCCACCCATGTGTGATGTTCTTGCTTACGTTGCATTCCGTCTGCACGTTGGGGGAGTGGTATTGCTTGCAGTTGCGATCTGCCACCTGCATGCCATGCTGGTCCACCTAATCCACCTGGGTGCTGTCAGGAGCACCCATGTAATTTGGCATGCCTGCCAATGCATGGGGGCCAACTTTTGTGTCGTATATCTCCTGGGTAGTCAATGTTAGGGATTTGTAGCCCTTTGTGTGCTTGGGGAGGTGATCCAGCACTTGGTTCTGCGTCCTGTAATGGACGGTTGTGACATGCCATGCATGCGCCCCACTGTGTGCTGGTAGATGCCTGCGGCATGGGTGTATCAGTTGTGCCGGGATAGCGGTGTGTATTTGTATGCTGCTCGCTTATCTCGTTATTTCGCGGCCCAAATATGGTGGTGATGGTGTCACAGTCAAGCTGGTAGGGGGTGTGTATCTGCTCAGGGGTTTCCTTGAGGGTCCGGACCTGCTGCGTGGGAATGGGGGCTGCTTGGGTGGTGACGGAGGCTGCACTGGTGCTGCATGCTGGGCCTGTCTCCCCCTCCTTCTCCCCCTGTGTCTCCTCAGTGGGGGGGGGGCTGGTGTTGTTGGTGTAGTTCTTGTGTTTGGGCCCTTGCTGGCAGGGCCTCCTGCTTCCTGTACTGCTACCACTAATGGTCTCATCTTGGTGTGGGAGGGGGTGTGGTGTGTGGGTGTGATCCTTTTCTGCTGTGGCAGAATCCATTGCCTCCACCTATGCTGATTGTGTGCACCTGTGGATCTGGGTACCAGTGCTCAGGGTTCTTTACTCCTTCTCTGAGATGCCTGTATGTACTCCATGCCGGTAAGGTACTTTACGGCCTTAAGGAGGCCATTATTTACGTGTGCTCCTTACTTGTGATCAACTCCGGTTACGCCATGCCGCTAATTTCGGCATGGTGGGGCGCGCGCGCAACCCGAGACCGATAATTGCGGCATCGTAGTTTACGGTGCCGTGAATAGCGGTCTGACAGGTCAGAATAGCCCGTAGCGGAAAGCGATTCCGGTAATCCGGCATCGTTTTTCCCTTACCTCCAATCTCGGAATGAGGCCCAATGTATGAAGAGTTTCTGGGTTCGGGATTTATTTTGAAATGTCAGCAATCCACGCGTGCTGGACAGCATTTCAGAAGGCTTCTTATAGGTAAATTGATAATTACCCCCAAAAAAGGCAGGAATTGGTCAGCCTACACCACATTAGGAAATAAGCTCACTATTGTAATGTCCATTAGAGGACACGTGTTCGGATGACAATAATTGCTGACAAATAGAAAAAAGAAGGTATGAACTTTCCTATATGGTAAATATCAATACTTTTTAAACAAAATACAAGAATATAATTTCCTTGAACAATACATTCAGAATGATACTGACAGAAATACACTTGCATCCTAGGGCTTAAAGGCAGATCCTAGGGCTTGAATACAGATCCTAGGACAACAAGCCAAACGGCTTGTCAGAATTCTAAATAAAGGGCAGTGCTTATATAAAAGAATACACATCAAGCAGGTAGATCAAATTCATTCTGTGAAAACATAGCTGAGATATTGACAGAAGATATCACAATTGCATTTAGTTGCAAGTTGTGTTTATTTTGATTTTTCTGTAGAACTTGGTCCCTGAAGATGGTCCTCGGGACGGAAATGCATTGGACTTTTTAGAGAGCCTGTGTCTTTGAAATAAATGTGCTTTTTATGGATATTTTGTTGGTGTTTCTGCAGAGTTTGTATAAAGAATTGAATTTCACGTATAATTATTTTGAAGCACATATGTACATATGTAACATGAATGTATAATACGTGAGTTGCTCATACAAGGTCCTTCCAAACTCCTGCGTCATCACAACCCAGGAACCATTCTCACATTACTTCTGTACCTCACAGTGAGGGTATTTGGCCAGCTGGACCACAAAACCAATCTGTGTTTACGTAATATTTTTTTTTTAAAAGTCACTCAAGCAGGCTCTTAAACTTCACTAAAAAAAAGAAAGTGTACATAACATGAGCATTAGCCCCCAGCTCTGTGTGTGTTCAAGTTTATAGCTAGGGCAGTTCTTCCTGGGACATACTGGGGATTGGAACACATACGCAATACATTGCAATGGAAAGAGACAAAATGACTCATTTAAAATGTGCTGTGTGCTTAATTGAGGCACCACTATTTACTTAAATATAATCGGGTATTTATATAAGCAATATGACCCGAGCGGCGGGGGCATTACCGAGTCAGGTAATGCCCCGGGGCCCATAGTTATAGGCCCGAGCTGCGCCGTTTCGGGACAGGAAAAAAAAAAAAAAACGACCAAGAAAATGGCCGCCATGCAAAGGGAAAACTGAGTCAGTTTTCCCTTTCCATGGCGGCCATCGGGAGCGGACGCGCAGGGAACACAAGTGTGTTCCCAGCGCGTCCGCTCCCGAAAAAGAAGCAGAAGGTAAGTTGGGTTGGGAGGGAGGGGATGAAGAACAAAGAAAAAAAAAAAAAGCTTACCTCAGTCCCCGGCGGGGGACGAAGGCAGCCTCCCAGTCGTGGGGAGGCTCGGAGCGGGGATGGCCCCGCTTTGAGCCTCCTCATTGGCTGAGGGGCTACCACGCCCCCCGCCGAGGACAAGGCGGCTGGAATCCTGGCCGAGAATCGAAGGATTCTCAGCCGGGTAAGGACCCAGTGAGAGCCAATCAGAATGCGTGTTGCATTCTGCTTGACTCTCGCCGGGTACTAAAACATGCTTAATACCTAGAGTGTTCTAAGCGCGCAACATCTGTTTACTCACTAGGTGTTGCTGGTTCAGTACGGAGTGAACAAAGTGAAACTCGTTTACCTAAAAATGAACTCTTGAAAAGAAAACATTACTGCCTATGCCACTGCTGGGTAAGAGGGAGGCATGAACTGCTGATCACTTTGCGCTACAGTATGTGTTTTTTAGTTTGAGCTTTTAGGCCTCACATGAGCACCATCTATAAGCATAAACTATTGCATCGGAGTTTACATGTGGAGGAGGGACATATAGCCTATTGGTGTTGTTTGGCTATTTACGGACCTATTGACTGCCCTTGGCAAAGCAAATTCCTCTGTCCATTCGCACCCACTACCTGCCTCTCCCCGACCAAACCACACCCTCCTGGGATCTCCTTGAGTTTACTCTGCCTGCCACTGTTATTCCTAAGAAGTCTACTAGAAGTTAATTGTTTCATTAAAGCTGTAAATGTCTACTGGTGTAATAAAAATGTCTTATATAAACAAGTTGTTTATATATCTTCCATGCACTAAAATCCTATTAAAAACAAGCAACGGAAATCCAACAGTTTTGGGTTCAGGTACGTGATAGTTATTTACCAGGAACTGCCATTACATGCCCAGCTAATCACTCTGTTTTTCTGCTACAGCGATCTTATGATTAGGTAGTACCATTGGGTCATTTATATCCCATAACTACACAAAAGCCCAAACTGCTGGCTTTGCCAATGCTTGTTTCTATATTATATGGGTTCATTCTTCTGCATGGGAGTCAGGGAGAGACAAATGCCACGAGTAGGAAGTCTTTTAGTTGCCTATGTAATAAAACTGGTACACATAGAATAAGGGGAAACCAGAAAATCTCACCAGTTACACCACATGTTTTGCTTGTTAAGATCACAACAGAAATTGCACACCAACCAGAGAAAACGATGTCTTGCTTTTCTGCTACAGTGTCATCCTCTTCAGGTCAACAGACACGGCCGTAGTGTTTAATTTACCAACATATTATGTGATATCAAGTTAGTCCTATCAAGAGGTGCCATCATTTTGTCAAACAAACTTCTAATGTTTACTGCAATTTTCTATGCAGTGCAGTGTTGCCATATTACTGGAAAACAAGACATATATCGTGGCTCTCTTCTAGCGTCACATTTACTAACCCAAATAATGGCCAAATAACTCAGCAGTTCCATGTGAAGGTAATTGAGGGAATTCTTTCATTCAGCAGTTTTTGCTCGAGAGATGTTTTTAGTGCGAACATTCAGAATAGTGACTAAAAAGCAGAGAGTGATATGATGAGCGAGGCATGTCACAGCTCATAACATGCTGCAGGGATTCCGTTCATTAGACAGATGATGCAGAAAGATACTTGGTCGATATGGGGCAAGTAGTGGGCGAGCGGGAGGCTGGGTGGATGGGAGGATGTCGGAAGTTATGTTTTTGTGGGATTGTCGGTGTCAAGCGAAAGAGGCTCCATTTATTTGTGCTTTGAGGAAACAGACACATGGATGGTGTCTTATTGCTCTCTTCATGTAAGGGTTCATTTTATTTTTCCCCCTAGAAGTCTGTTCCTTTGAAGTGGCCATGTGCTCTATGCACTTGCACGCCGAAATGTCACAAGGCCTAGTAGGACATCGAGGCTCAATACGATTCCGGAGCAGCCGTGCCGGTAAAACCGGCAGGCTGACGCCAGACCCGTAATGATTTACCAGCGCCGGATTTGGCAGATTTACTGGGGCATTACAGCCCCGGTGGTCCGGTAAAATCCAGCGCCTGCAATTCTGTTAATCCCCATTCCCATGGAGTCCCATAGGACCGCAACCGTCTGCAGAACTCGTATTTTGCCAGTCTGGAAACAACAGTGCCGGTAAGCTTACTGGTAACGTTGTTTCCGGACCGGCAAACTTGTAATGAGGGCCAATGACTGTATTTACTGTTTTTGTTATTGTTATTTTTCCCCTGTTCCCTTCTCGTGTAGCCTCCTGGCTCTTTGAAACACTATCCAGTTGTATAAGTGCCTAACAAATTCTCAAAAAATTATAATTAAAAATGTATTACCAGACTACTAAACACTGACCTCGCAAACCTCATGAAATGGGTTGTTCCAAAAAGATCTGAATTTCGAATGCAATTAGCTTTTTTTTTCCTGTATATTTAACACGCCCAGTTTTGAAGCAGTGACAAGAAGGAGGCGGGGCACAGAGAGGATATAGGACCTCTGCCATGCAGTCCTCCTATATCTTGTCAGTGTGTTTTAATTCACGCCTGCGTGACCTTTTCATGAATGTGTACAATGGATTCCTGTATTTTACACCTGCCCAAATCTCGGCGAATTCCATAGGAACAGGACTCAAGTCGAGGGTACACGCGGGGGACGGAGTTCCCCCACTTTATTCAGCGGGTGGACTCAGTCCCCCCCAGCTAAAAGAGAAACCTTGGATGTCCTCTTGGAATTTATTAATTAAAGCAGACCTCGGAGATCAAACTGGGTCTGTAGGCCAGATTCTTCCCCACTGCACTGTATAACCTGATCAAAAATAACAAACTAAAGGTGAAATGTCCCATTTCGGTACTGCAAGTCGCAGGGAAAACATTTATATTTGTTCTTGGAGTTTAAAACATGCACACATTTTAATGTTTTCAACAACACTAATAGAAGAAAATATCCTCTCTTGGTTTTGTGTGTGCGTTGAGTTTATGAAAGGCAAATGCCATTTGTTCTGTTCAATTTGGCCAATTCAATGAAATGTGCATATTTCACCTTGATATGCTAATTCCTGGTGACGTCACATCCCATTGAATTTGCTGATGAGTCCCCCCCCTTTATTTTTTAGGACTTGACCCCTGCATAGGAATCTCTTACTAAATGGCCCCTGTAAAGCGTAATTGAAAAAGTAAACACTGCACACATTGCTTACTTTTTACAAAAACTTTAACCGTTTTTTTCATTAAGAGATGGTAATTAGCATGCAATTAACATTTCATCTAAAATAAGAGTGAAAGTGATAGACACTTTGCGTATGTGTCCGATCGTATCCCCCAGTCTGTTTTGGACCGCACTGCAGGGCACTACAGCAGTGCCCAAAGGGCCAGCCCAACAGGCCAGTCATTTGTGTTCATATTGGGCATGTTTTGGGGCCAAAGCAGCCTGTTTGGACTCTGCAGTTGGTTGTTTTGACCAATGTTACTCATGAACAATGTTTCTAATGCACTTTTTGCATATATTTTATAGCTATATGTGATTTTACTGAGCACGATTTCAGAGTGGTACATTTCATCGTGGCAATAATACCGAAAAACACTTGATTTTTTTCTTTTTTTAAAAAATGTGGGGGTTCCCCCTAAGGGTCCTGTTTTTCTACCTCTAATACGCCACCTCAACTCCATCCCGACTCATTTTAACCCCTTCGCCCACTGTTAATTAAAATGTTTCGGTGTTATGTACTACAGTGAAATGTATCTCGCTTTCTTTGTATTCGGTAAAACGACTGGGTACCACGGTGCTACTTGAATAACGGGGGCAGGAGTGTCTGTCCCCGTTATGAATGTGTTTGTTTTCGTCAAAACGTTTGAATGGTTTCATGCAGGAAACTATCCAGAGCACACAAAACCAAACACAAATTCAGATTGAGCGCTGGGCGGCAGGGCTCCTGGCTCTTAGCTTGCTAGGCTCAGGCTCAGTGACACTTTATCGTGCATCTTGCAAAATTAGCATGTGCTGCTCACTTGAAAGTGGGAAGGCCGGGCAGCAAGCTGAATAACGGTCGTCAAAGCTGTTTCGTATCATAACTGGTGGCAGGGGTCTAGTTTGGTCTGGAAAAGATCTGGGGCTATGCTAATATCAGGTTTGTCGGGACTTAGTGCTAGCTAGCCTTTTAGTTGTAGCCATGAGCTTCTATCCAGGGCTATAACCAAAAGACCAGGGCTATAGCCCTGCCACCCCCCTCCCCCCCATATTGTACAATCCCAATTTTCCCATGCACATACCTGTAGAGACAGATAACAGGTACCCTGGATATACCTGGAGTCGCTGTGGAGTCTGTTGTTCACAGGGAGCTGTAGCTGCTCAGGCTGCCCAGGTGTGGGTTTCTTAAGAAAGGGCCAGTGAGAGGGATCTGGGCAGGACTTTCGTGTGGAGGTCATTATGAATACCTTCAGGCCGCTTCCGTTCAACAAAGCAATTGCTAATAGATACACAAATAAGAACATATGATGTTCTTGGATTATAGTCCGTTAGAAACATATCTGTTCTGTAACTTGTAAGACACAGTCCCCTGTCCCCTGTCTAGATGTTGCCGTCCTACAAGGACAGCAAGTCCTGTGCTTTTCCAGAGGTGAGGTGTGGTACCTGATCCCAACTTTAAATGATATTTCTCCTTCTCAAGCACAGAATTTAATTCAGGCACAGACAGGGTATGTTGTAGCATCTCCATCCAGAAAGAAGAGGGTGCGTCTGCAGTAAGCTGAAATGATCTGCACCGGGCAGGGTCGGCGGGAGAAGAGAAAGAGTGTAGCTAAGTGGGTTTGGGAAGCAGTGAGTAAGGAAGAACGACTGAGGAAAGGATGGAGAGAGGGGGGCATTGAGGAACATGGGTGGGGAAAAACGGGAGGAGGAAAGGGATGAGGAGGCAAATTTATATAGCACCTATACACCTGCAAGTGTTTCAAAGCGCTCAAGGAGTGTGGGATCATGGGGTAAAACAACAGTCGCTCAGAGCCCTTGAAATTCTGAGACGATAATAGTCTTCACAGGCAGAATAATTGCATATTGTACATTTAACAGTTGAGACAGCAAATAGGCCGAACAGTGATTCTGCAGTTTTAACAAGTACCAGGGGGCAGGGACAGGGGAGAAACAGATAGACAATCTGGAGGGGCACCCTGGCCTGTTGCCCTGAGTGCAGACAAAGGAGTCCTTGGGCTGAACAGAAATGCTAATTCGGGTGTGACTGACAACAAACTGCTGGCAGGAAGAAGGACATGTGACCCTCTGAGTCAGCCCAGCTCTGGAGGCGGACTAGACTGGGATGAGGATTTAACATTGGACTAAATATAAGTTTAAGGAAAATGCTTTTAAAATATTGTAACAAACTGACAAAAATGTGAAACTTTGAGATTGTAAAAATGAAAAATTTGCTCACAGTCTAAGACTAAGCTGGACTCTGTGCGATGTTCTGAGACCAAACCCCGGAATTATTCATATTGTAGCTACTATGTTTATGCCAGGAACCGGACAAATTACAGAATTGTGCCCAGATGGGGTGTGCATGCATGTCTAAAAATTGGTGCAGAACTAATATTGAGAAACCCACCAAAAGTGCAAAAAGTGGTCATTTCTGAAACAAAGCTCTTAGGAAGATGAGAGTTGAACAGAAATGTACCTTAATTAATCTGTCATGTAAGTTATGTAATATTAACACGTTGTGTATATTGTAAATATGTGTTTTATGAAAAATAAGATATTCTGTACAGAGGCAAAGGGGAGGGTTTTCCCCTAAGCCATAAAGATGACACAGGACATTCTCCAATCAGGGGATAGGAAATTCCCTGACCTATCAGATCCTTAGAGGGTTGGGCATAGAGAATTAGCCTCCCCACCCACTTTGGAAATACATAAATAGGGACTGCTGAGGACAGGCAAGACACACACTTTTCCACTGCTCAACTGATTTCTTGGCAAAGCACCGTGCAAGAAGATCCAGACCCGGTCCAGACAATATCCAGACAGAGACTCTAGAACCAAACTCTAGAACCTTGAAGCAGAGAGGCCTAACCCAACAGCTGAACTCTTCTCAGCAGGCCTTCAGAATCTTTTGCAACCTGATTCTAACCCCTAAAACCTCCAAGGTGCATCTCACATTCAACAGCCGGGATGTGCCGTTTTGCTATTCTAGCCAAGAACCCTGTGCTATAACCAAGATCCAGACCCAGAAAGCAGAGCTGTATCCAGAAACCGTCAGATCCAGTCCAAGAGGCCGCACAGACCGCAGTGCCGTGCTGAGAGCAGAACCCAGGGCCTGAGACCTGTCCGGTGGCGAGAGAATCCCAGCCAAACCTTTGACCAGATCTTTGACGGGGCCCACTCCATTCTAAAGCCATAGGAGTGAGTATCCACTCTAGAACTGTACATAACCAATCTCTTAGTTTATAGTAATACTATTCCATCCATTTCAACCTGTCCAGAACTGCATTCTAGAACCTGTTGTCTATCCTAAATTCTCCTGTCCTCCACATAATTCTTGATAATTGTAGCAATAATCATCTTTGCGCTGATATTTTTCTGAAGAGGGACAAGTGTTTTGATGGACAGAGATCAGAGCGGAGGTGCCGCTGTTCTGGTGGCTGCCCGTTGAGTGTCTTGCTTCTTCATAGCCCCTTAGTATAAGCCTATCCTTGTTGGTAAATCTTTAAAGCGGATCTTTCATTTTGAAATCTTGATTCTGTTTCTGAAAAATCTACCTTCACAAAAACCTTTGTAACTTTTGAACCGCACGTCCAAATTTAACTGTCATTTTGAAGTTAAGATCCTAAGCTTTCCAACGAACCCAAAACGACATTCCAATTCCTTATAGTTTTTCCGTAATCGCGTTTCACGCACATGGAAAAAAATTGCGGCGAATTGCATTTTGGTTAAATTTCACCACATGTCAAAAGTTTTCAAATGCTGAAATTCGTTTTCAATCTGATAATCAATCATGAATCATTGCTAGCGTTGACCTGAACCAATTCAAAGTAACTCTCACTTATCCTGAATCTCCTTTAGTGAATTAAAATCATTTTAGCATATTTTCCCATTCATTGCAATCACCTTCAAAAGCAGTTTGACCTGTGTTTAAAGCATACCTGTTCTCTCTAAGCTTGCTGGGGGAACTGGGCTTGAACTGTATTGTTGATTAATATTCCTGAAACTTTTATGCCCTCATTTCCACCTCTTCATGTTGCTTAATAGTGGGGGGAGTGAGTAGCCACAGGGGAAAGAGTGATCATATTGCCTTTTGTGGAAATCATATCAAGTTTATTTCTGTTTTGCATTTTTCCTATCTTGCATTTCCTTGAACCCATACAAAGTATTCTTTGCTACCTTATCCTTCCTAATCCTACTCCTAACTGATTAAAGAGATTGTTGATATTGTAATATTACCCATTGCTGATCATTGTTCATATTCATAAGTGTGCTATTCAGATATTATTCTATTCATAAAAGTGTGATATATATATTGTTCAATTCTTCAAATAAACCTTTTAATTTGCAAAACAAACCTACTTCTTGGCTCAGTGAGGTCGGGGAGATCCAGAGAGAGGGCCGTTATATAAGGGTTCATCATTCAGATTTAAAGAACTTTGACATAAAAATATATAAATAAGGGCTTCCATTGGGCATCCCATACTAGGCATTGGGCCTCATTACGACCCAGGCGGTAAGGGGTTTACGGCAGCGTAAACAGCGCCGACCCTTACCGCCTGAGTACGAGGTCCCTTAGCGCCATGGCGGATTTAACACCTGCTTTTAGCAGGTGTTAAAATCCATGGCGCTAAGGAACCATGGAGTTAATTACGCCACCGTAATTTATGGTGGCGTAATTAACGCCTTCCCCACTCCCATTATGCCCTATGGGGCAAAAATGGGAATGGGGAAGGGTAAATGGGGATTGGGGACTTACCGCCCCGCCAAGGTCGGAATGGGGCGGTAAGTCCGCCAACCACCATGGCGTAAACGTAGTTTACGCCATGGTGGTAAAGTCACGGCCCAGGCGGTAACTTACCGCCTGGGTCGTAATGAGGCCCATTGACTTAGTTGGAGTGCTGGATTGAAGTCACTTAAAGGCTACTGCTTTCTACCAACCACCACCCGGGTGGGAGAGATACTGAGCTCTTGACTTGGAAATGCACAGTATGCAGTTTTTTGCCCTGAAGAGAGACTAGGTTCCGAAATGCATTAACTTCTGCAGTGCATACTGCCCTTTTATGATGGAATAAAAGAACTGAGTTTCCATACTGGACTAGTGGAATATTATTGAAGAACATGGGAATTGTGCACTACTGATCCATAGGAGAATACGAATCTGTAATTAAACAATACTGTGAGAGCATATGTTCGGTCCAGAGGAAACTCTGAACCTTTATCCTAATCTCTGCATTGGACATCCCCCATTTCAGCCACAGCACCCCACTTGTCATTGTGTTACAATAGCTCCTTAGTGAAGATTGTTGTTTTATCAAGTCAGCCTATTTAAGATACAAAGTGCTGCACCTACAAGCACCAAAGTACCTAGCCGAGAAGCGTGTGATTCACATATGCTGCATGGTGCTGAAAAAAAGAAACATTTAAACTGGAAACCCAACATTGAGGTGCAATCATGTGTCCTCTGGCAATGCACCAAGGATCTGGAACTTGATCCCTCCAGAACTCATCATTTTTGGGAAAGAAATGAAGACTGTTCTCTTAAAAATCACCTTATGCGGATGTTATTCTGACTGGCAGCTCTAAACATTTGGGGAAATGTCTTGAAGTGCAAGGTTACTTGTAATAATTCCTGTTTTCCTGCGGACTCTCCTGGTATATTTGCTTCTCGGAAGCAGCCCACCTTCCTGCCTTCCAAGAGTTTCGACCTGCCACAGGTTCCCAGTGCCCCTTCTCCCTCCACACCAGAGTCCCTTCTGTTTAACTACTAATCAAGCTTGCTTCTTGTAGCCCACCTACAGACTCCCCTAGCTACATCTATCCTCTTGTCCTCTATTTGTTCAGTGAGAGCTTAATTGCTAGCTATCACACAAGCACGTTTCACTCAGCAGAAACGGATCCCAGCTCCACCCTTCCTTGGCAACCTATGAGGGTCCCTAAAGAGCAACTGTGTGTACAATCCCCTGCCCTCCTCCTCTGACTTTTGAGCTTTTCATGAAAAACAACATATATACTGTACCGAAGCGAGGCAAGTTTGATTCTTAGAGGGACAATGAAAGACTCCTGTGTCAAGACAAAGCTTCCTTCCTTTACCTACCTCAGAATGCAAGCATGTTCGACCTACCGCCACCTGGCCCTCTGGAATCGTTTTAAGCCCTCTCCTTGCACTCCTCGTGTCCCCTCCTCATCCGAACACTGCCGGGATATTGTGGTCTGGCATCCTGAGTCATGGTCCAATTGTTAGGCTTGGCATAACGTGTGGGCTATTTAATTTGATTTTGTGTATAAGAAGATGTTTGTGTAAATATGATCTGAGCACCTTGCTATCTCTGTCGCCTTTTCGCTGCTGTATACAGTGCTCCGACACCCATTTCAGCCTGATCGACGCTGTATAAAACCATAACAATAAAATAAAAAATACAATTGTGCAATTTCGTTCCGCTTTTTCTGTCGGCTGTTTAGCCAAACTCCCCTGTGGAGCCTAAAACACTTTTGCATCATTATTCCATTTTCGAAAAGTGAAAGTCTACCAATTATTCTAAACTGGACCCATATTGTTTTACATTTCCTAAATGTTATCTTAATCACTGCCTCATCAGTACATTTCAAACATAATTGATCTTTGAATTATGCACATTTCTAATGTATAATATAATGCTGCTCAATTCACTTTTTAATGCAAAAGCTGTAGTTGTCACATGTTATGTTAGGTTATGTTACTGGGCATTTGTATAGCGCCTTTTACCATTGTTATGATTCCAAAGTGCTGCCGGTTGAACGCCCTCAGGGACCGCAGTTGGGTGCACTCAGCATGTATGCAGCCAGTGTGCAATGGGTGGTGTGTGGCTGCATATTAGTGCTTAGGTTTGATGCAGTGGTTGAGTGAGATCAGCAGGATGTGTGCAGCAAGACCAATGGACAAATGTATCTGCATTCTGGTGGCGATGGAGTTTGAGAATGACTTTAGGTGTGCAGCTAGGCCGATTTGGACGGGTATAGCTTCATTCTAAAAACTGTTGAGGTGTGTACGTATGTGTGCAGCTAGACCAAATTAATTGAGAGGTCCAGCTGTCTTCTATTATTTGTTCGTGCAGAGGAAAGAGTTAGAATAGTGGTGTGTGTGAGTGTCTGTGTGTTTTCCAGGGTGTCCTTGTTCCTGTTGAACTTCCAATGCCTGTTGAGGGCATAGTATCTCCCTGTTTCTTTGGGTGGTGACAGGCAGATTTGTACTGTGTAGGTACTAGCGACATCCTCGGTCGGTAGTTCTGTTAAATAGAAACCCTGATAGGCGGCTCTACTAGGACATACCCAGATAGATGGGATTAGCAAAAGATTAAGTGCTAGAATGTTCCTTGCTATATAATTCTCCATGGGGAATTCCAGATGTGCAAGGGCATTTCTTGGACTGGTAGCGTAGTGCATATTTGCAGGGAAGTAATTGAGTTTGTAAGTGCTATTATTACTTGGTTGCTAGTACTGCTAGATAGATTACCAGTAGGTAGTTCTGCTATATACATTCACTGGTAGGTGTGATTAGCAGAATAACTGCTAGACAGCCCCCGGAATCGGGCTCTGCTCTTGGATTTCCAGGTGCATAGAAGTAGCAGGCATGTGCCCTCTTGGACTGATTGAGTAGTTCAAAATTGCATACTATTGATCATGAGTGTTATTGGTGCTTGGGTTACGAGTCTAGCACAATCGCCCCTGAATCATGGCGATAGATAACTCTAGACCTCAGAGAGTACAGAATTCCTGCAGATGAGGTGATGAATAGATTTTGTCAAGTACATGGGTGCCACTATGATTCCGGTTTCAAGTCTGGGCAAAAGCTCTAGGTAGTGGATTTTGATATCGTCAGGCCTGACGGTCTATGACAGGTTCTGTAATCTGCTGGGTACCACATATGGTTTCGGTCATGGTGGTAGGTCAGGTGTTTCACTGCATTCCTTTATGTGTTATTAGGCAAAGAGCCAGATTTTGAGTGCCTTTCGGAGAGAAATGAAGTCTTTGTTGTGTCTAATGCGGGGAGGCAATGAGTTCCACAGAGTTGGTGCCAGGGTTAAGTATGCTGACCCTCCGATCTTGGCCGAATTGAAGGAGGGGACAATTAGGAGGAGGGCAGTGCTTGACCGGTGCAAGTCGGCTGGTAAGGCGTTATCTTTTCTTGTAGGAATTGGGGACCTGCTTTGTGCACCACTTGGTGTCTCTCATGTTTGAAAGTGGCCCTGCATCCAATTGGGAGCCAGTGTAGGGTGCGGAGAGCCAGTGAGATGTGGTCCCTTTGTCCCAATGTGAGTATGGCAGCAGAGTTTTGTACTCTTTGGAGTTTGTTCAACTGGTAAGCCAGTGCACCCATGTAGAGGGCGTTCACAAGTCTGTATGAAGGGTCAAGGGTTGAGCCCTTGGGCCGGCTAACGGATAGTAGTTTTGCAAACTCCTTGCTCAAGATAGAGTTGAAAGAGCAGAAAGAAAGGTTCTCGGTGGAGGAAGGATGGCTCTAGTAGAGCAGGTGTAGAGCGGGTGGATAAGAGTGAGAGTTTGCCATTGAGGGTGGCTGTCCTGTCTAGGGATGTTTTGTGGAAGTCTTCAGAAAGGGAGTTGCAGAGCATTTGTGAGGAGGCAGTCGGGGCTGCGGTGCAGGGTGGGTTACAGGAATTCAATGATGATCCTGTGGAGCTCTTTTCTGTCACTACAGCAGTTCAGTATCCTTTTATTATAATAGGCTTTGTTGGCCATTCAGATCTCTTATTTGTAGTTTCTGTGGTGGTGGGTGAGTACTGATTTGCTTTGTGGGGTTCTTGAAGCTTGCCATTTGTGCTCAAGGGAGCGGTTATGGGTTTTAAGGGTCTTCGAGTGGGTGGTGAACCATTTGGTGGTAGGTCGAATGCGGGAGGGAGCAGGCTTGGAGGAGGTTAGTGGAATGAGGGAGTCCTTTAGCCAGGAGTCGAAGAGCTCCATGTATATGGGTCTAGCTGAGGTCGGGAATGACTGGTCTGATAGTACTGTGACCTTGTTTCAGTGGGCTAGAGGATGACTTGGAGGGTGGCGGTAGTGTGAGGATGGAGTAAGGTATAGCAGAGTGCTCTGTCCAGATGTTGGGTTGGGTTGGGTGGTGGATGGACATGGGGATGAGGCCGGAAGAGCTGAAAATGGCATTGAGGGTGCGGCCAGCAGTAGGTTTTGGTCCTCTGATATGCTGGGTGATGTCGAGTGCCACTAGGCAGTCGACCAGGGGTAGAGTCATGGAGTTCTTGGGGAGGTAAAGCCAGATGTGAAAGTCTTCCAGTGGCGTAAGTGCCAGGTGGTTAACTAGAATGGCTGCTAGTTAGTAGCATAGGATGTTGGCGAAGTGTCTGTTGTAGCCCGGGGGCCTGTAGAGAGTAGGAAGCAACACACAGTTGGTGATAGAACTCAGTGGGTGCTACATCGAAGATTCTGCAAAGGTAACGTCTCTTTATAACATCATCAAAGCCTGGATGAGGGAAAGTTGGATGTGCCTTAACGGGAATAAAATGGAGCTGATTTTGGCTCCCCACAACTCAGTGCAAAACTCAGTAAAGGGAATAAAACCTTTAACATCAAAAGGCCCCCTGATTACAGTGGTCGAGAAAGTGAAGATACTGGGACTATATTTGGAAGCATCAATGGGTTGCGAGGCTCTGGTCTCTTACCTCCTAAATAAATGTCAATACAACCTCTGTCTGCTCAAGTCCATTAGGCCATTCCTAAGTGAGGCCAATAGTCCTACCATAGCCAAAGCCACAATTGTATCTAGGCCTGACTATGGTAATGCACTCCTGATTGGCGCAAGTAAAGGCTGTATAGCCAGATGTCAAGTACTTCAAAACAGTGCAGTAAGAATTGTAAAGAACAAAGTCAGAAGAGACCACATAACCAAGGATAGGAAAGACCTGCAATGGTTAAAAATGGAGGTTATAACCAAGTTTAAAACACTGACGCTGGTACACAGGTGTATTTCAGGAAAGGCACCTATGTACCTAAAAGAAAATATCTCGCCTTATGTACCTGGAAGATATCTGAGATCAGAAAATCAGGGCCTGATCAACTGTCCCAAGTTTAAAAAGACCAATGGACTGGGCCGCGCTTTCCCAATGAAAGCAGCCAAGAGATGGAATAATCTGTCAGTGCAATTAAGACAGGAGAAGAACCACAATGCGTTAAGAAATGCACTGAAAACCCGCCTATTCAGATGAAATATCATCTAGGAAAAATTAATTTTTCGGTTGGAATCTGTATCATCTTATTTGTAAACGTCTGTGTCTTTATGTACGCGCCCGATGCCCGCCGGCTTTTCGGCGCTATATAAATAAAAAATAAATAAAAAAGAAGCTGTATGAGAGAGTAGACAAGATGGAGAGTTTGACTAGGAGGGGTTTTGCAATTAGCTGTGCTGGTTTGTGTTTCATTGGAGGTGATAGAGATGTGAGGTTTATGCAGGATGACTAATCCGCCTCCTCTCGAAGGTCTATTGTGGGTGGTGAGTGAGTAGAAAGGTGGTAAAGCTTTCTGAGCGAAAGGCTTGAGGTCATCCGAGAGCTAGGTTTCGGTGATGAAGATGAGATCGGGGTTCTAGGAGGTTAGGAGATCAGAGATGCTGTGATTGCTCTTGGCTATGGAGCGGGCATTGAAGAGGAGGCAGGTGACGTTGTGAGAGGCAGTGGGGACAGTGTTTACCCACGTGTCCTGGGTTGGCTGGGCTGGGATGGTCGGGGTCATTGGAGGGTTGTTTTTGGTGGAGGGGAGAAGGTCGATTGGGTAGGACAGGGTAATAAGGTAGACCAGGGTGGTTAGGAGGGTACTGTACCTGGTGCGTGGAGGGCCGCGGGTGGCTAGGCACTGGGACGATAGGGCAGGCGGTTGCACTTCTTCGACTCAGTAATGGTGTGGGATGGGTGGTTCAGGTGCAAGCGAGAGGCTCAGTGGGTTGAGGTGTGGTGGTGAGAGGTGGTGGGTGGTATAGCGGTGTCTGGCTAGGTATTATAATGGGATGGTGCATGGGATCTTGGAAAGGGGGGGGTAAGGGGTTGAAGGAGAGAGAAGTTTGGGATGCTGTTTACCATGAGTGGGTTGGGGGTAGGAGAGGGGAGGTGGATTGAGAGGGTAGAAGCAATAGTTTGGAAAAGGGGCAATCACGCTCAGCGAAGGGAAGGGGGTTGCCAAAGTAGGCCATTTTTGGGGGTGGTCAGTGTCATGGAGATGGTGGTAGGTAGGTGGGCAATGCTTGCTGAGGGAGGTGTGGACAGGGTGAAGGAGGAGGAGGTAGCGCCGGACAGGGGAGGTGTTGGGCATAGGCTGCATTGCATCCCCAGGATTCCTCTGGGTTGGTTGTGACAAGGGTGTGGCACAGGTTGAGAGTGTGTGTGCGAGAGGGAGTCTGTTTGGAAGGTGCCGAGGGACTGGGGGGGGCAGCTGGGTTGAGGGGAACTTCCCCTCGTATGAGAGATGAGCTGAGGCCAATTGGTGGTCTCTGGGTTTGTAGCTGGGGGGGCGTGGGGTGGGTGGCAGAGAGAGTGGAGAAGGATGTGTTTCCAAAAGTAGGCACAAGGGTTGAGCTGGCCAAGTAGCAATGTTTTTTGGAGCACCAGATGGTTGCTCTGGTCTGAGAGTTGGACGCTGGGTGGTGGGACGCTTTCGGAGGGGGATGGACTTCTGCCTGGGGAAGTGGAGAGGGGAGTCGGGGGACAGGGTGGGAATGGTCCGGGGTTGAATAGAACAGTGCAGGGATCAGTTGTTCTGGGTGCACCAGAGTGTCCCTCTGGTCTGAGAGTTAGAGGGTTGCGCTGAGAGGATGTGGGAGGCAGTGGGTTCTCAGTGAGAGAGAGTGGGAAAGAGGGGTTGGACGTTGGAGGAGAGTAAGCACCGGTAGTTGGTAGACCGGTATGCAGTGGGTGACTCAAGTTGGGCCATGGAGGTACTCTGGACATGGAGTTGGAGGGTGTGCTGTGAGTGATGGTGGCGATCGGTCCGTGTGTGTAGGATTCAAAAGGATCGCTCGGAGATGACAAGGTTTTGTGGGGTGTGAAGTGATTCAGGAATGAGGGTGCGAGGGTGGAGGATGTAGGTCGGGTGGGGTGAAAATGGGGAGGTCTGAGTGCTCCGTTTGTATGAGAGTGGGGTAGTCTGTGGTAAGAGGGGGTGTGTATGTGAGGGCTTCTTGGTGTGTGCAGTACGAGGTTCAGGAACGAGGGTGCAAGGGCGAAGGATGAAATTCGGATTGGGTGTTTTCTGGAGGGTCTGAGAGCTCCAGATGTATGTGAGTAGGGATGTGTGTGGTGAGAGGTGGTGTGTCTGTGCACGATTCCGGGTGAGTGATGTAATGAGTTTGATAATGAGGTTGTGAGGGTGGGTGGTGTAGGGCGGGTGTGGTATATTCTGGAGTGCAGGATTCTGGGAGGGTTTGGTAGCGGGTTCAAGAATGAGGGTGCATGGGTGGGTGGTGTAGATCTAGATCTGTGGTATTTGGACCTGAAATGGGGGCACAACAGTAAATGCAGCAATACCCAGACCTGGAACTCCGGGACAGAGGGAGAAGGGCCTAAAATGGGTGCACAACAGTAAACACAGTAACCACTAGATTTGGGTTACCTGGACCTAAAATGGGGCACAACAGTAAATGCAGTAACCTCTACAACTGGGATACATGGGCCTAAATGGGGGCACAATAGTAAATGCAGTAACACCTAGATTTGGGAAACCTGGATAGGGGGAAATGCCCTAAAATGGGTACACAACAGCAAATGAAGTAACCTCTAGATTTGGGATACCTAGACCTAAAATGGGTGCACAACAGCAAATGCAGTAAAATCCATACTTGGGACACCTGAATAGGGGTAAAGGACACAGGATGGGTGCAAAAAGAGCAAATGCAGTAACCTCTAGACCTGGAATACCTGCACCTAGAATGGGGGCACAACAGCAAATGCAGTAACACATAGATTTGGCACACTTGGATACAGGGAGAAGAACCTAAAATGGGGGTACAGCAGTAAATGTGGCAACACCTTTACCAAAACAATCTGCCCAAATGAGAGATGCGTAAGTCTAACACACTATGGCTGGATGCAAGATTTGGCTGACTAACTGCCTATGGCAAGATGCAAGATATGGCATACTAGCAGACTATGGCAAGATGCGAGATATGGCTTTGACAGACTATGGCTAGATGCGAGATATGGCAGACTTACAGACCATGGCAAGATCTGAGATTTGGCTGACTAACAGACTATGGCAAGCAAGATGCGAGATATAGCAGACTAACAGACTATGGCAAGATGCAAGATATGTCTGACTAACACACTATGGCTAGATGCAACACATGGCTCACTAACAGACTATAGCTAGATTTAAAATATGGCAGACTAACACAATATGTAAAGTTGCGAGATATGGAAGACTAACACAAGATGGCAGGATGAGTGGTATGGCTGACTAACACACTATGGCAAGATGCGAGAAATGGCTGACTAATAAACTATGGCAAGATGCGAGATACGTTTAATTTACAAACTGTGCGCTATATGCTTCAGACTACAGGCTAATAGAGAACAAGATTGATTGGTCAGTTTAGTGGGGAGCATTAATGGCTGTAGCCCCTGCCCAAATCCACACTTACCTTGTCAGTGGCTGCTGGTTAACGACTGCAGGTCTCACAGGCTAACATGGGCCAACATGGTCAGGAGCTGCCCTTTGCCTGGGGGCCCTCAGCCAAAGTGGGCTGCCACGGGCAGTAGGCTGCCCAAGTGAGTCGTGTAATATGGGTGCAATTGACCAAACAGGTCAGGAGGCGGGCAGGTAGGAGGGATTAGGGATCGGGAAGTACACACATTGTGGCGCTAAGCGCTGGGGCTCGCAGAAGGGCAGAAAATGCAATAACAACAAAAACACTTTAAAAGCAGCACGGATTGCAGGGGCAGAGCCTCACCACAAGCCAGAGACCAAAGTGCTATAATAATGAATATTGCATAAAAAATATAGAATATGATTGTCATGTATTTGGATAATGTATGTTGTATTGATTCATTTTCTTAATGTAACGCAAACACACATCAGGAATTGTCCATCTTTTTTGTGGGAGTGACAGATTCTACTTTGGACTCTTAGGGCTTCTTTTAGAGCTTGGCAGTATCTCCTTTGTTCTCCAATTTGCAGCCCCATCGGACTCAATTGGAAAATTCTGTTTTACTGCATGCAGTAATATTGCATCATATACTGCTTTTGAGTGGAGGTAATTACCAAGGCGCAAAACCGGGCAAATTTAAACAGTTTTGAAAACGATAATCATCATTTGACAGAGCGGTAAACCATGCAGTATTCAAAAATACTGTGTGGGGAATTCTCCAAAAATACTGGAGAGGATGTGCTGTTCTATGATGCTCAATTTTTTGAAAGGTGTAGGTCACCAAAATCTCCAAGCTGACCTGCATATTTGCAGGGAGCTGAGGATGTGCTTGCTAGGAGACTTTCATACATTAGTGTCATGAGCGCATTTCAGCCATTCATGTTAGGCTCGTTAAAAGGGCTTTCACTGTTAAAGATCATCCAAATAAAAACATTTCTATCCCTGTTCGACAGATAGAAATGCAAGTGGGACAGCCACTGTTTAAATCACGACTGTCACATTTAAAAACATGGTGAACATGTTCAGAAATTATCCTGTCTTGATTAGCACACCCCCTGCTCCTGTTCTTTGTGAATTGGGCAACTGTTGTTTTTTTTTTTTACAAACTTGTGCCAAAAGGTTTTTGGGGGAATGTGGCCCTCTATATTTTACTAGTACATTCAAACTCTAAATGAGTCCTAATGTCTACGTCGCCTTAGTAATTATAAACCGTCTATATACATAGTGTATTTTTTATATGAAGTGGTTGCAATTGTCTAGCCTGTGCTATTTCTTCTCTCTGCTACATGATGTTTTTTCTCAGTAAAGATACATGTGTGCCAAGCTGGTGACTGTATGATCATTGACCCGTCTTAAAAATATTGATATGCCTGAGGGTAGGTGATTTATTGAATAAATGATTGAGCATTTAGTGACTCCATGGGAAAGTGGGAGATAGTGTTCATGAGTAGGCATCTAATGATTTAAGCCACCTATTACAGCCTGGTGGTAATGCTAAAAGAGTCAGTGGGCCTCATTACGAGGTAGGAGGTAGCCATGGTGCTGTTAGCACCATGGCTACCCCCTTACCGCATACTGGGTCCGGGTTCTCGGAATGGGTACTTACTGGGTCATTCCAACCTTGGAGGACCCGGTAAGTCCCCATTCTGAGAACCATTCCCCATTCTATAGGGCTCAATGGGAATGGGGAAGGAGCTAATAACGGGCCCGCTAGCGGTAATGCAGCGGTAAAGAGTTAACGGCAATGGCACCCTTACCGTTGTCGTTAACCCCTTACCGCCGACCTTGGTATAACTCCTTGACACAGAGTAGTAGATATAAACACATAGGGCCTCATTACACGGTAGGAGGTAACCATGCCGCTAATAGTGGCATGGCTACTCCCTTATCGCATACCGGGTCCGGGTAGGCGGTATGGGGTCTTACCAGGTCATTCCGACCCTGGAGGACCCGCTAAGTCCCCATGCCAAATACCATTTCCTATTCCCAATTTAGCCCCCATAGGGCTCAATGGGAATGGGGAAGGAGCTAATAACGGTACCGCAATTTGCGGTATCGTTATTAGCTATGCAGTCCCTCACCGGGTCCCGTCCTAAACGCCTGGTCAGACCAGGTGTTAAGGACGGGACCTGCTGAGGGACCTCATAATAGGGCGCTAAGGGATTACCAGCACCAGTGACCTTACTGGTGCGGTAATCCCTTAGCGACTACCGTGTAATGAGGCCCACAGAAAAGGGCCCAGATCACCGGCTAAATGAAATTACATCAATGATATAGCATGTTCTTTACATTGCTATTGATATAATTGCATTTAGCCAGTGATCTGGCATTTCGGTGTGCAGGGGACCGGAGGGCTTGTAGACTGCGCCCTTTTCTATGCATCACCACGGGTTTGTGTTCTAGGAAATCCACTACTGTTTCTACTATAGCAGTGGCAATGCAGCAATTGGGCCAGACATATCATATTGGCACCAGTTGTACAACTATTTTTCCTCTGGGTGATTTCCTGCGCGATTACCACTAATACTTTCATGAGGCTCTACCTCAGTGAGTAGTAGATGAAAATATTGTGTTTGATACCGTTATTTGATTAGTGAGTTAGTGAATGGTTGTGTGAGTTATATGGTTAGTCATCTTTATGGTGAATTGATGATGTAAAGAAATAGTGATTTAGTAAGTGGAAGTGTCATATGGGTGGCTTTCAATGGACCCAACCACTGCCTAAAGCATCTCTGTGGTGTCAGTACAGTATTCCTATGTTTATTTATGTATTTATTTATTCATATTTGTGGAGCGCACAACAGCCTAGAGGCATCGTGGCGCTTGTTACAGAGAATGAACAGCACTTAGTTACATATCAGAAACATACAGCCAGTGCTGGTCATTGGGCCGGCTCTCGGCGGATCCGAGATCCGGCACCAGATGTGTAGCCGGATCTCGGGATCCGGCCAGAGTCATCCACCCAAGCCCATGAACCGCGCTGTAAAAAAGAATAAGAAAAAAAAACGCCCGCGACGGCAGCATTGCCATTTACCGCCGGCTTTGGCACTGTTGTCTAATGCACAATGCTCGCTACATGTAAAACTGAAAGGAATCTGTTGTACATGTAGCGAGCATTGTGCATCACACCAAAGCCAGCGGTAAACGGCAATGCTGCCGTCGCAGGCGTTTTTTTTTTTTCTTTCTTTTTTTGGCACTACAAAATGAGCCAGGGCTCATCAAGGGGGCGTGGCCTAACTGCAGGGGTCCTGCTGGCCCGTTAGGCCACGCCCCCCTGACGAGCCCTGGCTCAATGGGCCACTGGCACCCCTGCCAGCCATCCTTTTGTAGTGATCAACACCCTCTCCCCATTGGGGAGAGGGTGTTGATCTCTGCAATTATTTTCTATAGGTTTGCCTGGCAGGGGACAGGGCCTCGCCTATTCAGCCTTAATGGTGGCTCTGCCCCTTGCCAGCTGGGTTGGGGCAGCTTCACCATTAAGGCTGAAAGGGTGAGGCTTCTGGAAGCTGAGGCCGTTTTCTTCAAGATTGAAACTCCCGCGAGTTTCAGTCTTCAGGAAAATGGCCTCAGCTTCCAGCGGCCTCACGTTTTCTCCATAATGGTGGCGCCGGCCCACGGGTATCTCCTGCTTAAAATGATGCCTCGCAGGTGCAGCGCCACCATTATGGCATTATGGCTGAAAGGCATTTTTTTCTGGAGCCTGAAGCTTTCGCACACGAGCAAGAGCTTCAGGCTTAAAAAAAAAATCCTTTTCGTGTAGTGGCCGGGGAGATTAGTGGGCCCAGCAGGGCCCCGCCTCAAAACGAAATTTCGGAGCCTGCCAGGGCTGAGCCCCGGCAGGCCCCGGCCCTCTTAAAGCCCTGGCCAACGGTAAAAGGCAATGTTGCTGTTGTGGGTGCTTTTTTTTCCTTTCTTTTTTTAAGTATTTATCTGATCGGATGGCCACTACCAACCCCGCCCCCCTAGACCACGCCTCCTCTGCCCCCCCCAAACTCCTCCCCCACCCTGGCACTTGTGGGATCCCCCACCACATTTTTCCCATTTCCACCACTGCATACAGCCATAGTTGAGGTACACTTTGCATGGAACAGTTCACGAGAGCAGGTAGAAAGGGTAGAGGGGTGAAGAGTGGGAATGTAGTTTAGTGGGGAGCAGTAATGGCTGTAGCCCTTATCTGTGTATCGATGGGAATAACATGGAATAATTGTAGCTATGGATGTCTGCCCAGAGTGATTGCGAGTCTTTCTTGGTGCAGATTTAGATTTAAGAGCTGGCCTTGGTTGTCTTACTCTTAAGTATTCAGTATGGCAGTAAAACTGGTTGCTGAAAGTCGGCATATGGTACAAATAAAGGCAACAGTTCCTTTATGAATCAAGGATACTGTGCATTTCAATCAGACCACCGCATTCCCAATCTGGCGAATGGGCACGTATGCAGTTGTTCATCATTGTGGCCATATAGTTTCAGCCAAAGAGCCCCGTGCATTTTAAAATGCCTCCTGCTGACCCATTCTGACGTTTCTAAGTTGCCTCAAAAATTGTGTACATGATTAAAAGGTATTATAATGCTAAAAGTTGTTGTATTTAAATATCTTAGTTATTATATGAAATGTAATGTCACGCGACACAGCACTCTGATCAAAAGCGTGCATGCTCCATGCACACTCATGAAACAACCATTCTGTCAGATACGTGGATACCTGCATCTCAAAAGAGCTTTTTTCCATCGAAATAACTTACATTATTTCAATGGTTGGTTCTACTAAGTATAGCCATCATCGAGAGGAATCAGCAACCTTTTCAGCCATGTCACTGTTGACCCTGGACTCTATATAAATCGGGGCCAGCTTTATGCACCCCTGCGCTCAAGTGGACCACGCATTGAACCTAAATCTAAACTAAAAAGCCTTCGTTTGCCACAGAAAGACTCAGTTGTATTGCATGAGATTAATCACGCTGGACAAAACAACGGACTGCCTTAGAATGAAGGGAACTTGGCAAGCCTGCCCCATCATCTGAAATATTAGTCTGAGGGTGTCCTTTTATTGTTAACTTATGCATATCGGGAGCATAATTCTGAACTACAGCAATCTACCTAAGTGCCTCTCTCCTTTTCTCCTTAAACCTATTGTGCTCTGGCTTATGCATGGGTGGGTTAACATCTCATTACCATAGTTCCTGCCTTAATAAAGAAACACTACAGACATATTTGGTGAGTAATTTAACAGCCCAGCGATTCCTTTTAGCCAGGTGACCTATATTAAAATGCATTTCCACAATGGAATCTTATTTTACTTGTTAAACATTGCTATCTGCAGACCATACAATTGGTAGACATTTCTCGGAATGCCCCTTTTTAACAGAACGTTCTCATTGGAAGCAGCCCTCGGGCGGTGCAGTGTTCCGGCTGTAACTATTGAACTTCCCTGGACTCTTACTGCCTAGAGCCTCAACCTCAAAATGGCTGCCAGTGGTTTAATGGGTGTTGCTCTCCACTGCATGTGCTGGATGCTCGCTCAATCCTCCACAGCCGGCAGCATGTGGAACGTGCTGCCGCTGCTCTGGCAGCTTAATACAAGCTCCAAAGCAAACTGCATGCAGCAGCAAAGTTGGAGGGCAACTGCATATCCAGTTGTGCCTGTCAGTGGAAGTCAGGAACCAGCAGCAGTAATGATGACATGTGGACAGGACAGTGAAAAGAAACAGGGATTGAAGCTCCTCCTGCATATAATGGTCGCACTTTTCTTCCTCCCCAGGTTTGGTGTGTCACCCCTTTTGGGGATGATGGTAGCTACCAGGTCTTGTGCTGATGTCACATACTGTGACCATGTGTCTCACCCAATAAAAGGGACGAGCTGTTTCCGGCTCGTCAGTCGAGACCAACTTACTCCTTCCTGCTGTGTCATTTTGTATGCAGCGCAATGATGGCACTGCATAGTGGGCAGATGTGCCTTCCCTGAATGCCTCTCCAATAGGAGAGTGCCCCTGCTGGGCAACGCTGTCCTAAATGTCCCCTGTGTGTCGCAGGGCCCCTGCTGGTAAACTCTGGCGGGGTTGGCTGTGATGGCCTGGGTGCCCCCAGGCCATGTTATGTTACTCAGATTTATAACGTGCAAATACACCCGAAGGAATCTTGGTGTGAGGATAGTCACAGTACAACATCAATCTAGGGGACTAATTAAGGAGCAGAGTTTTTAACAAGCAAAAGAAGTGCAGGTGGTTCGTGGTCAGCCTCAAAGTTAAAGGGAGACCATTGCACAACTTACTAGCGGCCACCAAAAGGCTTGACCGCCCACTTTCTGAAGATGAAATCGAGGAACAACGACCAGACAGTCATGGCTTGGCTGAAGAGGGCGGCCAGGAATATAAGGAGTGAATATATCCCACAAGAAATCATCAACCTGGTAGTATTCCCTTGAACAAGACAGAGATGTAAAGACTATTCTTTGTTTCACTGGGAGCCAGTGCAAAGAACGTAGCAGTGGCCTAATGTGGGAACCATAAGGGGAGGCTGTTCGAGCAGCCATGTTCTGCAGCAGTTGTAGGTGATGGATTAGGCCCGAGGGCTGGGCCAGATAGAGAGCATTACAATAGTCCAGCCTGCTGCAAATAAGAGATGCCAGAACTGGAGGGTGAACAGAAGGAGAAAGAAAGGGCAGGATCTTCCAAAGGACCCTCAGTAAGAAGTGGCCAGTATGGCACACTGCACTCACATGTGACGCCATGGACAGAGAATCAGAGAGATAGACCCAAAGATGTTTAACTTCTGTAACTGGAATAGGAAAGTCACCCAGTGGGGATGGCCAGAAGGCCAAGGACAGGATTCAGAGAAGGCGCCCACCACCAGCACCTCAGTTTTGCCCGGTTGAGTTTGAGCCAATTGGCGCCCATCCACTCCCCCACAGCTGTTAGGCAATCACACAGATGCGATGACACCGCCTCCTGGCTCGATCTAAACGTACCAGGATCTGCATGTCGTCTGCATCTGAGTCGCACCTAAATAAAGCCAAGAGAGCGGATGAGGTCAACCAAAGGCTGCACATAAATGTTAAATAACATCAGGGACAAGGCAGAGCCCTGGGGGATGTCACAGGAAAGAGAATAGAGAGAAGAGAGAAAAGGAGGTAAAGATACTGCTTGGCTCTGATCAGTCAAAAAAGAGGTACACCACGCCAGGACAGGACCCGAGATGCTGATATGGGCAAGGCGGGATAGGCGTTTGGGCTGGACGACAGTGTTGAAGGCCACTGATAGATCGAGCAGAATTAGGGCCCCCACACCACCTCCATCGTCCAGCCTGGCCATATCATCCATTACTGAAACTAGGACACTTTTGGTACCTCTTCCGGGGCAGAAACCTGACTGAAAGGGGTCAGGCACAGAGGAGGACTCAAGAAACCCGGAAAGAAGTGGAGATGTCAAGGCCTCAAGAAACTTCATAACGAAGGGAAGTAGAGAGATAGGGGGGAAGTTGGACAGAACAGAGGCTTCCAGTAAAAGCTTCTTTGAATGTGGTACCACGATAGTCTGTTTAAGTTCTTTCGGGATCACACCAGAGCAACAAGAATGGTTTACCGCCTTGGTCACCAGAGGAATAATCTCAGGCAAGAGATGTTTAAGAATACATAGAGGAATAGGGTCAGATGGGGCTGCGGATTTCAGGTGAGAGATGGCCTTCAATACGGCTATGGCAGAGAATACAGGGAAGATAGCCCATCCAGAGGTAGCTGGCTGGCTGCACCCCACAACGGTCAAACCAGGGCTAACCTGCAAGAGATGAATATTGTTTTGATTATTTACAATTTTGGAATGGAAAGACTCAGCAAGTGCATCACAGTGTGACTGAGAAGCAGGCACTGTGGGATGAAAGCAAGCTGTAGAATAAAAGGATTTAACGACCGCAAATAGCTCCTTCGATTGATTGAGTGCTGTTTCAATTTTGAGAGTAAAACATTTCTGTTTGGCTGACTAAATAGCCAGATGATCGTTTCTGAAGAGCAAGGCAGAGGACAATTTATCACAAGGACTATAAGAAGAGCACCACTTGTGGTCTGCTTGGTGAAGCCCCAGTTTAGCCATCCCTGAGATGGGTGGCCATGTAGCTGCATGGTTTTAAAGGGTGTCAATTGATCGACAGTAGCTAGCAGCGCCTGAGATAGGGTGGCAAAATCCACAGGCAAGTCACTAGAACATTTAGTCTTCACTGCAGATGCCAAGACAGACTTATCAATGCCATGCCGTTTCCTCTTAATAACCGTGCCTCTAGAGGGTGAAGGAGGGGAACCTCCAAGGGGTACTGAAAAAGGAATCAGAAAGTGGTTGGACCAAGGGGCAGACAATACAGGGTGAACTACCAGACCCGAGACTGCTGAAAAAATAAGATCCAGGATCCCCCCCAAGAAGATGGGTGGGTTCAGTGAAATGTTTGGTTAAACCCAGATCCACAAAACCCTAAAAAATATCATCTAGAGTAGGGACAAGAGGAGGGTTCAAGCAGATATTAAAGTCACCTAGCACTATAAGATTTACATATGTCAGGTGAAGCAAAGCCACAAGTTCCAGGAAAGGTAGCAGGAAATGCAGGGAATGCATATATAAGAGCCAGGCGGATGATAGACTAGCAGAAAATGAACAAAGTCGTAAGATTTCCAAGGACACTAAAAAAGCTTTCATGGTCAAATTGTTTACTAACAGTACAGTAGTAACCTTAAGGGTGACCTTAAATATAACATCTATCCCCCCAGCCGCATGGGTTGCAGCTCTGTCTTCATGAATGATTTTATACCCCTCAGGCAAGAATTAGGGAAAGATGATGGCAGAGGTGGTTGTTAGCCAGGTTTCCGTAAGACAGAGTATGGGAGAAATCGCAACAGGAGCGCAACATGCCAAATTAAAATTCAGGGGAAACACTTTACCTGCCGGTGCCATACCCGGTAGAGCCAGAGTAATGGGGAGTATGTGTAGGAGGCCAGCCGCTGGACCCGCCCGTGACCCGGATGGGCCCAGACGTGTTTAATTTGGCACAACTTTGGCGCAACGTGCCCTTCCCGCTGTGCTGTCTATGTACTGTTGTCCTATATTGGCACATTGTGTAACCCTAGCCATTCCCCTCCCACTGCTATCAACAGGGAATAGGGACTGCCTCCTCAGTGAGTGCCTACTGTGTGCATACACTGGAGAACTGCAAGACAGGAGCTTAAAAAGTTCCAAGGCATCCACTCCCCTCCCACTGCTATGAAAAGGGAAGAGGGACTACCTTAGTTATTACCGAAGCAACAAGATCTCTGCAGTTTGTCCAGCCGTTGTGGGGGTGCTATGATTGCAGTGCTTTGCATCATTTCTTGCACAATTTATGTTTAACTGCACCTGCCTTCAAAATGGCCATTCTGCTGTCATTCATTGTGTTGCAAGCGTGCAGTGGCCTGATGATTCAATGATTGGCTGATAGTCCATGTTTAACAGCCAATAGGGAAGCTGGCAGGCAAACACATATTCCCCTCCAAAGACCCCACTCCTTAGGATCCTGTCTGTGCCTGTCCGGGCCTGGATGTGCTTTGTGAGCTCCTTTACATTCAGCACTCAGCAATGTGCGCCTTGAAGCTGGGTACCTCAGCCATCCACCCTGGGGTATGGGAACCCCCACTCAGCTATCACGTAAGTGTTGGTTGTTGCTCTGTTTGCCTGCAACATCTTTCCTAACTCTGTGCCTGTGCCACTCCTGACATTCTCTCTAATCTATCTCAGAAGGCATTTCTTCCCAGTTCCACATGGTCATTAACACTATCTTTGTCTACCTTCCTGTGCTCACATTTTGTCAGAATCGCTACTATGGTCTGAGCTCAGACTCAACTCCTCACCTGAGCTGGTGGATTCCTCCACTGGAGATCTTTCTTCCTCTGTGTCTCAAGTTGGATTTCTTTTTGTGAAGGTATGGCCTACCGTGAGATGACACCACTATGGTTAGCGGGGAAACCCAGCGGCCCCGGTACCGTAGTACCCAGATGGGGAAAAAGCCTTGGATTGCCAAAAAACCCATGAGTATCCTCCAGTCCTCTAACGTGGTAGTTATTCTTCTTCCCGCCCGTGGACAAATAACCCGACACGGGTCTGCGGTGGGTCCAGTGAAGATTCGGAGAAAAACAAGATTCTGTATCCTCTGATGAAAACAATACAGGATAAAGTCCAAAGAAGAGAGAAGAGAGAGCGAAGTGACTACAAAGTAGGTGAAGAGCTCAGAGTGAAATCGCCAAGCAGGGAGAGGGAGACAGCGGAAGGAATCCGCAGAAAAAAAAATGGAGATGGGCGGGCCGAGAACCTGGGCAGGAGAGAGCCCGGGAGAGAGCTTGGTAGCAAAAGAAAGCCACCCAGAGCAGGGAGAGAAAAGAAGCGGGGGAAAAATTGAGAGCTATGGACGGAGAGGATTTTTGCCAGAGTGCAGAGAATGAAAGGGAAAGCAGGCTTACCTAAGCCAAGAGAGGTGACAAAGCATAGCAACGGAAGTAGAAATCAGCACAGTTGCAACGCGACCACCGGTGGAATGAAAAGGGCTTTGAGCTCCTGGCAGTGCCCGTGTTCGTAAATACTAGCCCACTGAATGGTACGGGGAAACAACGTGATGGCACATCCTAATGGTGGACACTTTTCCATCGATCCCAGAAGCGCTGATAGAATGGAAGCATGACAGTATTCCCCCTTTACCCCCTGGGGAGACCGGGTTTGCTTGGATGGGCTTGGTGGAACCTTCTCACCAGAAGAGGGGCTCTAACATGGGTACTGGGTCCCCACAAATCTTCTGAAGAAGGGTAACCCTTTCATGAAACCAAATATTCCAGCTGGCCTTTCCTGTACCAGGAATCCCTGATGCGAGACACCTTGTATTCTTCACTGATAGATGTCTGAGGTTTTTCCCGATGGATGGGTGAAGTAGGGGTCCAGTCATCCGCAGGCCGCAGGTGCGATGCATGAAAGACAGGATGGACGTGCCCTAGACTTTTGGGCAGCTTAAGTCAGCGCGCAACTGGATTGATTTGCGATAAGATCTCAAAGGGACCCAAAAAACGGGGTGACAGTTTGGTAGGATGTACCCACCACTGTAGATACTTTGTAGACAGCCAGACTCAGAATCCAACCACCATAGAAGGATCTGAGGTGCGCTTCCGATTGGCTTGAGTTTTATACCGTTGTCGGGCCTCTTTAAGAGCTAGTTTGGCTGTCTTGTGGGCCTCTGTGATCTCTCGTAGTTTATCCTCAGTGGAAGGTATATTGGTGTTGGGTGTATCTACTGGCAGAATGCCTCTAGGTTGCAGTGCATAGGTACAGAAAAAAGGACTAAGACCTAACTCTGAGTGAACTGGACTGTTGCACGAAAATTCTTCAGTGGGCAGTAAGGACCCACAGTTGTCTTGAAGATTGCTAATATAACATCGTAGATATTGCACCAGAGTTCCATTCAACCACTCAGTTTGCCCATTGGTTTGAGGTTGGAATCCTGACGAGAGGGCTCTCTCTATTCCCAGCTTGTTACAAAGTGCCTTCCATACCTAGATGTGTACTGGCTACCGTGGTCCAAGATGATCTTCGTGGGTAAACCATGGAGGCGGAACACATCCTGGATAAATACCTCAGCCATGTCAGATGCAGAAGGAACACCAGAAAAGGGGAAAAATGGGCAAGTTTGGTATAGGAATCGACAGTCACCATTATACATGTGCAGCCTTGGGAACAGGTAAGATCCACAATAAAATCCATGGAAATGTGGCTCCACGGGATGTCTGGTAACAGAATCTGCTCCAGTAAGCCTATGGGTTTCTGAGAACGATGCTTACTCCTGGCACACTGGGAGCAACCCTTGATAACTCATCGACATCTGATGACATCCTAGTCCCAAAGAAAGACTGTTTGGTGAATTTCTCTGTCTCTATTGTACCCCTGTGTCCTGGGGTTTTGTGATCATGGCAACAGGACAAGACCCTGCGATGGAGTTATTTTTGAGGAATGTACAACTTCTTGTTAACAAACCTAAGCCTGTCTTTTTCCTCGAATTCGACCTGGGGAGAGAACGAGTCAGGGATGTCTTCCTGGGAAGTGGCTGCCTTGACCTGACACAGGAACGACGAGACAGTGGTTCGGATCCTTTTGTCTGAAAACAATTTATCCACGAGACTGGCAGAAGTATGTTCAGAGGAACACCTGCGAGAAAGAGCATGCGCAATAACGTTCTGACTGCCTGGGATATAGGTGATTTCAAAGTCATAGGGGGTCATTCCGGGTATGGAGGCAGCCATCGTGCTACTAGCACCATGGCTGCCTCCAAACCCGGGTCCGGGTCCGGTCTGGCTGAATGGGGACTTACCGGGTCATTCCGACCTTGGAGGACCCGGTAAATCCCCATTCAGTATAATATAGTGGGCCCGTTATTAGCACCCTGGTCCCTTAGCGGGACCCGCAAAGGATGTGTCGTCAGACCACAAGTCCTTTGCGGGTCCCGCTAAGGGACCTCCTAATAGGGCGGTAAGGGGATACTGGCACCAGCATCCTTACCAGTGCCCGTAAACCCTTACCGGCCAACTCAGAATGAGGCCCATAGTGCGCAAAATAATTTGCTCATCGGGCTTGCTGGGAATTTGCACATTCCATGCTCTTAAGAGCTTTGAGATTCTTGTGGTCGGTTCTGATGCTGAATGGTTGAATGCTCTACTAGAGGAGATGCCTCCACTCCTCATATGCTAACTTCATAGCCAGTAGCTCTCGCTCAATCACAGAATAGCTACTCTGGCTGGCTGTGAGAGTTTTCAAAAGATATGGTAACGGCTGCTCTGTACGATCATGCTTTTGGAGGAGTACTGCTCCAACTGCATTGGCAGAAGCATTGGCCTCTACAATGAAACCCTCCGATTGATCCGGCTGACGCAGAATGGAAGCTGCGCTGAACTTTTCCTTTAGGAATTGAAAGGCTGCTCTGCCTCTGATGTCCATCGGAATGGTTCTTTGGTCTTCTTAAGCAAGCCAGTGATGGGTAGAACCATAAGAGAAAAGTTGGAAATTAATTTATGGTAAAAGTTCCAGAACCCCAAGAATCTCTGCACATCTTTGATGGAAGAGGGAGACGGCCAATCAGGAATGGCGGATACCTTTCTCTGATCCGTTCTGATACCTTCCTTGGACAAGATGAAACCCAGATATGGGACGGAGGTAACCTGAAACTGACATTTGCCTGGCTTGAGCAAACAGTGATTGTCTTGCAGCCACTGAAGGACCTCGTGTTGGTGTGTAGGGAATTCTTGGGCTGAACAAGAAAACACCAAGATGTTATCAAGGTAAATTATCACTTTGTGGAATAGGAGATCCGAAAACGTGTGGTCCATGAACCGTTGGAATACTGCCGGGGCATTAACCAAACCAAAGGGCATCACTCTATACTCTATATTCATAGTGTCTGGAGGGGGACCTAAAGGAGGTCTTCCACTCATCCCCTTTGCAGATGTGATGCATTCCTAAGATCTAGTTTGGTAAACATTGTGACTTCTTGTACTGTTTCAATAATGTCAGGCATTGGATACCGGTCTCAGACTGTGACTTGATTGAGACCCCAGTAATCAATACAAGTCCTGAGTTCTGTGGAATCCTGTTTGGTAATGAGGAACAGAGAGGACACCGCGGGGGACTGCAAAAGTTGAATAAGCCCGGTCTTGAGATTGGCGCCAAGATACTTGCGAAGAACCTCCTTCTTGCGGAGAGACAGAGAGAACATTCTGCCAAATGGTACTAATGCCGGAATAAAATCAATGGTGCAATCTTCGGGTTTGGTGTTAGTCCATATTTTTCTATGGTAGTTATCATGTGAGTAACTCTATCGATTAAATCATCCATTGACCATGTATTCATTTATGCATTCATCTAGAAATGGGCCATATTAACACTATGGGGTTTGCTTAAGCTATAATGGTTCAATGTTTGCTTGCAAGCCATGTGAATTATGTACACTTGTCATTTTAGTATAGCATATAGAAGTGCTTTTAGACGCTAGAGAGAAATGTGTTCTCTCTCTGTCCATACTGAACACAGCACAGAAGATTGTTTTCGTACAGTGTGGAATAGAATGATAACAGTTGTCTTTGCCAGTAACTCTTTGCCCCAGACAGAATGGCCTTTGCTGGCAAAGAGATGGGAGGAGAGAATGTGTTTTTCCGTTTCAAAGGCTAACCGCAGAGCTGAGCAAGAGAATGCTTTGCTTAGGAATTCACAGACGAGACTGCTGTCTCAATGAGAAAAAGACATGATATGCTTGTCCTTAGAATGTAGAAATGTCACCATGACTGGTACAGTCCATGCCATAACACATGTCTGCACGCACGAAGTATAGAAGTTTACGTAGGCAGACACGCTGTCTCCTATGAAATGACTACTGTGCACATATGTAGAAATGAGTGTGTCATAGCAGTACAATGCTAATGTATAACTGTGGGGGTTTCTGTTGAGTAGATGAAGTCGAGATCAGCATTGGGATGCAGGCTGTCGGGAGATGGCAGATGCACACGGCAGAGATCTGATTGGCATTAAGGGGAGTCTCTCTCTGTTTTGGGAGTCTCTCTCTTTGTTGCTCTCTGATGGGTGGGAGTCATGAGTGTGTTGGAGATCAGCATTTTGGAGAGCACTAGAAGGAAGGGAGCTATCTCATTAGAAGGGTTGAAAGAGCTGTGTGGGGACAGAGAAATGCTATTGAGGGGTTTTGCTATTTGCTAATGCTAGGGAGAACATTGCTTGAGATGCAGTAGGATTAGGCTTAGCTGGTCTGAAAGCATTGCTAGGAGAAGCCAGAGGGGCTGGGCTAGTTTCACTTATGCTTAATGAGTGCTGATTTGCTTGCTTATGTAGTGATTTGCTGTCATTATTTCATGCAAAGCGAAGCATGAATAAAGTGTATTGTGTTTGGAATTGAACCAATTACTGTGTTTCTTTTTTGTGTCTTATTACTGTGTCTCTTTTCATGGTTTGTTTGTTTGTTCCATAGCATAGCAATGTTGCTGTAGTTTTACAAATGCACCTCAGAAACACAGTGCACCATTGGTTTCTAGTTGTGTCACTGTGCAGAGATAGATCATGTGTCTTCTTGTCGATGAAAACACTGTCATATTCTTTGAGCTCAGGCGGAATACAGTAAACCATGCATGTGTTTGGTTCGACAGCTTGTAGAGTCGCTGGTTTGTAGTTTAGTGAGCAAAGGCAACTCTGCTTGCAGTATGAGGAGTGAAAACTAAGGATATTAGTAGACCAATCAATGGTGGGATTGTGCCTACGTAACCATGCAATCCTCAGTATGACCGGTAAATGCAAAGCTCTAATGATGTTGAAAGTCATGTGTTCCATGTATTTTTGAATAGTGACCTGTAGGCTTTCCGTTGAATGGGCGATGGGTCCTGAACTGAGAAGGGCGCCATCTACCCCTTCCAACCTTTGGTCTTCATCATTCAGCACCCAATGGATGCCCACCTTGGTAGCCCAGAGAGTGTCCATGAAGTTGCTTGCCACAGTTGATGACAGCAAGAGTATCAACTGTCTTGTTTTTCCAGGATAGGTGCAGGGACACTACCATAAGACAGGAATCCTTCGGGATGCGTGAGGGGTCAATGGCCAAAGTGACATAGGGACTTCCAGGCTCACCTCGAACCGTGTTCCCACCTTGGATCGAGGTTGCCCATTTCCCAAGCGCCTGGAAGGCACCTCAGGGCAATTCCGTAGCAAGTGTGAAGAAGACCCACAGTACATTCATAGGCCTGAGTGTGATGCTGGAAATGCATCGGAGGGACAGGGCCTTTGTATTCTTGTCTTTTACTGCTTTTTATCATGTGTTCTATTGTGTTTTCCATGCAGGAGTTCATGTGGGACTCCTGGTGGTGCAGCTCCATTTGGTGTAAAGACCCATGGGATACGCTTATGGCACCCATGGGTGGGGTGCAACCCTGTGACCCTAATGTATGTTTTTGGGCACCTGTGTGTGGCCCACATAGCAGGGTGTGGGCTGGTGGCAGCTCCATGCTGAATTTGACAGGTGCCCTGAGTATCCTCCATTTTGGGATACCCAGGCTCTGCCATTGGAATCAGTTGATTCCTGATAGGAAACAAGATGGCCCCTGTGGCCTCTTTCTTTCTATTGCCTGTTACCTTGTTTTCCCAAAGTTCTGGGAAGCCCTGACTCTGTCCCTTGCCCCGGACTGGCTGTTGGGTGGAAGTTCCATATATGGTGTTGTTGTGAAGTCCAGGTCAGACTGGCTGGAGCCTTCCCAGTGACTGCATGTTGTGGGTACACCCTGTGGGTGGGACCTGGGTGAATGGAGTGTGTGACCAATATGCACTTCTTGTTGTGGATGTCTGGTTTCTGGTATTTGACAAAATGACACAGAAAGCGCTGCCGGAAAAAAGTATGAATGCAGTGTGGTACTTGTCCCAATACACATACGTTGTTGTGAGTGTCTGGAGAGAAGTGAATAGCCTGAATGCACTATGCACCTGATTAGCTGCCTGCCTGCATTAATGCCCTTCTGACCGATTGGTTGCCTGAGTGTGACCCAGCAGAATGAATGGGAGATCAACTAGTATATCTGGGGGCCTCTCACTGCTAGAATTCGTGCTCAGAAGCTGAAGTCCACTACGACTTGTAACTGGAGTAAAAATGAAGCTTAACCTTGAAGCCTTGCTGGAAGAGAAGAATTGCTGTTGCTCTTCTTCATCAATCTGAAAGCTGCTATGTCTCCAAGGACTGACCCAGAGATGACCTGGTAAGGCACCCTCTTCCCAAGCTACGAGGGACCATTGTGCACCAGCTGATCTTTGCCAAAGCTCCCTGGTAGACGGACCTATGACAGGCTGCCGACCGGAGATGTGGACTGCCGCAAAATCCCAAAGAGAAGCACCCGGACTGTTGAATGCCACCGTTGACGACCGCTGTCGCCGACCAGAGCCGCCGTGCTCCCTTTGCCTAAAAAGTTTCGATTCACAGACGTGCTCATCCGCACGTTCGCCCGCCTTATCCTGCCAGAGAAGGCCAGGCCGTCAACGCGCCGAGGAGCATCCGCCGGTGGGTTTCCCCACCACCCAAGGACCACAGAGACGCTGATGACTCGACACCCTTTCTGGGCCACAGTTGTTCAGACTCTTTGCAGTCCTGAACTATCGACATCGAGGTGCCCCGCACGCCTCATCCTTGCAGGACGTCTATGCTCCGTCGCCGATGAGAGCCGCTAGGAGCGAAAGTGCCACTTCACCACCGTAGTTCTCCCTGTTCTCTGTCGGACATTTGATGACCAAGAGAGGGCACTCAAGAAGGCCCGTCGATTCCCCGATAAGGAATGCTATAACGCCAGGTACTTTGGGGTTGCTGAACTATTGGAAAGTCTCTTGTGAACAATATATGGACTGGGCTTGTGATATATCTTTATTCCTCAGGTTGCCCAGGTGGGGGGATCTCCACATAGAACTGTGTCTAGGTATCAGGGCCAGTATTATGCCAATTGTTCTAACCAAATGCTTTCCTCTTATATCTATTGTTGGTTTCCTTTACAATCTGATTTGTGTGACATTTAACCATACAGTTGATGCACTTTAAAGAGAACTAATAGTAATTGTGGTACCACATAGAACTGTATATTTGCCATTATAGATAACCAAGTACAAAGTGAGTTATTGTGATATTGTACATAACTTAGAATATTAATTATATAAAGACTGTTTTAACTAATGCAGTGTGTGGACATTCCTTTGTGGGGGCGTGGGGACTATCCTGTACTTAAGAACCAACCTGCATCACCTTCTGAGAAGCTAGGCCTGATTGCTTGACCACGTACCAATAATAGAGAATCTTGGCTGGGGTCCTCTGTGCCTCTCCTCTACCACATAGAGAGCAGAAGTACAGACACCCCCCTCCAGTCTTTAGACTGAGTCCCTTTTGCGCTTCCTTTGTTCAGGAGTGAGTAGAACTCTGGTGGTCCCAATCTGTACTGGTTCTTCCTTAGATGCCGACCCTGTCAAGGGTGGTATTGCTGGCGGAGGAGCCAAAGACCAAGAAATTCCCCGACTCTTTCTTTTCTTGCTTCTGCGTTGTCCCAATCTATAATCAATCTGCAGGACAGTCGATAAAAGCTCCGGAAAGGAGGAGGGATGTGGAATCCTGGCCAATTCGTCCTTTAGGTCTTCTTTGAGCCCTCAGCAGAATATCGCAAACTGGGCTTCTTCTGGCCAACTTGATGTAGGACAAAAGGTCCTTCTGTCATTGCTGAACATCCACTAAATCCTCAGAGGTGGTAAACAAGAGCTCCGGGCATTCAAAGGTCTGCTTAAGTTTGTCAAGAAATGCCCCCCAATCATGTAATTGTTGGTAACTAGAGGGGTGGCCCAAGCCAGGGCATTACCAACCAAATTTGAAACCATAAAATAACTTGGCTTAAATCTGAGGCTTATGTGGTTGCTCAGAAAGCAAAATGTACTTTACATGCCTCTATGAACTCTGTTAGGCATTTTAGAGAATCGTCAAACTTCCGAAAGGAAAGAGCCATGGGAGGAAGGTCTGTAGTGTGGGGGTCCCTGTTAGACACTAGTTGACGTAACACATTGTTTTTGACCTTCAGATTTTGCACTTCCATAGTGAGTGACTGGACAGCCGCTACAAGTTCCTGCACTTGCTATGCCATTGCCATCTTGGGTGGAGCTGGGCATTGCAATCCGTCAGAATCGCTAATATGGTCAGAGCTCAGATTGAACTCCTCACCTGAGCTGGTGGATCTCTCCACTGGAGGTTTCTTTCTTCTTCTGTGTGTCAAGTCAGATTTATTTTTGTGAAGGTATGTGCTAGCGCTGGACGACCAAATACCAAAAGAGGTGGTGGGATTTAAACAGTTTGACCAAACTGCCCCCTAACTTTAGGTACACCTACATTTCATAGACTAAAGATTTGGTCAACAGTGTGTTGCAACAGGGTAGGATATCCAACCTCACTACGGGATACCTGAGAAGAGGGAGGGATCAATTTCCCATATCTCTACACAATTACTAGCCACTGCAAGAATTGCACAGTGCGGAGTAGGTACACAAAAATGTACATTTACCAAAGTGTTCACATATCAATTTTATTAAACATTTAACAATAATAAAAATTCATTGTAAAAATACAAAAATGGCATAATTAATTTTAAATTCATACAAATCTTTGGCGCAGTCCATAAGAAGTTGTACAAACAGAAGACAAAAAACAAAAACACAATAGTGACAACTTAAGTACACCAGGGATAGAAGTGCACAAATAAACCATAGAAAATATACGGTTAAAGAAGCAGTAACATAAACATATGTGTCTAGATAGACTAGCTCCTTCTTAGACCAACCAAAAAAAAAATAGGTTATCTAATATAGAACAATAACTAGGCTGCATTAACCACTAAAACTCACACTCCTTCACTCCCATTCAACCCAACATATTTCATTCCTCACACATTCCATACACACACAATCAGGGGAAATTCATCAGGGGCATGCACTTAAAAACAATGTGTGCCAAGGTTCTCAATACAAAAGGTGGAATAATTTTCAACGCCACACGACCTGATTAGTTATATTCAGGGCGTACAAGTATCTCAAACTGTGCTAAGCCAACCCCACGCTCATAATGTAGCGAGGGGGTAGACTTATAAAAAACACAAAAATGGCAGATCGTTCCTGCTACTATGTTGAGTTCCCAAATTACTCAAGTGGACTACTTCGAAGCACCCAAAAAAAACAGCTATTTCCTGCTACTGTGGTAAGCTTCAGTTTTCCTCCAGTATGGGAAGAACATCAAACACCTGTGAACAAACACGGAGATAGAGCAACTAATCAATATGGCCTCCCACTCAACAGACTGTTACATTACATCATCTGTGGAGCTAGCGTATGCTCCAATTTCAGCAAACCACAAGGGCGTTCTAACGTAGAAAGGCTTCTTTCTTATTAAAAACATAATGGCGACAGGCAATGGCTGAACGTCACTTTAAAGAACTCATAATCAAAAGCATGTCCATCTAGCCTTAGTTGGGAGAAAAATTAACTAGTTTACGTGAGTCCCAATTAGCCAAAATATGCCACAGCAACAACAAAACGGCAATGGCAAAATTAGCTGTAATTCTGTATTCGGTAAGCTTACCATACAAGAGGCCTTCAGTTGCACTTGAAACGAAAATATACATCCGGTGTCTGGATTGATTGATCCTGTGTACCAAGGGCTTGCAGTTAATTTGAATTCAGTCGCTGGAGGCACTCTTCAATTAGAGTAAAGTCACCTGTAAATGGTGCAAAAGGGAGCACTATTAAACAACCTCAAAACCACCTATATCACTGAGTGATTAGGGGAACAGGGGATGAAAAGGCATTACCTTGTATTAATTCTCCACGCGTATCGTATTCCGCTGTGGTTAGAGCAGTTACTTCAAAGGCTCACCTCCCAACCCGAGTCTGTCTAAAGGAACAGAGCAAAATATCAGGCTAGTAGTTCATTTAATCATTATGATGGCCGGCACGAAACAGCATTGTGTCAAGCACAGCATCCTAGTGATGGCTTGCAGACATTGTAATCCTCCAGACCACGATTGAAGCTGCAGATGGCGTCGGTTACAAATGGTTACTAACCAGCATTTTCCTCCTGCCCATTAAAACCCTGCAAAGTCAACGTACCGTGTAGTGCATCAAAAGGTCATTATGGGATCAGCTAAACCAACACCCATTTGCAACCGGCACGTGAATCTCAATACTGTTTTGACCACGAAAAAAGGTTAATACATGGTTCTCTCTTAAAGAAAGTCACAACATAAGGAATGCACAACCCTGTCTTACTCGAGAGCGTAAGGGTACATCCAGCCACTAATAAGCCCAAACTTGGCACCGGTTAAGTAGAGGTAGCTGTTAGTGCCGCAAAAGACAGTTAATATACAGCATAGAAATACTGACATAAATCGAGTTAGCAACATGGCGAAATTAGCACCGAAGAACCGTAGCTTACCGTTATTATCAGTGTCCGAAGGGTAAAGCCCACGGGATTCTAGCGCGTCCTGAGATCAAACGTAGTGAACCATCCACCTGTGCTGGCATCAAATGCACGGGGAGCAATGGGAACGTCATTTCCTCTTGCCGTTTTTAAAGGCAAGCCTGTCATTAGCCCAGACGCCTCCCTTCTTTGGGAGCACATGGCTCAAACACCCACGTCCCATGTGCGTATGTACCACATGGTGTGCTGGGACTTGAAGTCCAGTGGCCCCACAATGTATCCAACCGTGCGGGGAATGAATAAAATCAGGTGGAAACAACCACTTATTCAGCAGTCATCGTTGCGTGGACGTTCAAAGATGTACCTGCCATTGGTACATCAAACCAGTGAAAAAACGCTGTGAAAGAACACCATTCGCAAGGATGTCATTAGACATTTCGATTACGGAAAAGAGGGAAAGCAATAGATTACCTCTAGCCACACAGTCCACAAAAGAAGGTATTGTTATGGGGCGCAATGCCAACAGGGTCATAGGTGGCGAACAATAATGCGAGAGTGACTGAACTCTCCTGAGTGTCATTATTTCAGTGACGCTTTCAGGTAGCGCCACCGTACTGGAAAAGTATAGCTAAATGATTTCATATGGATATACAGTTTACAGCAAGGCACTTACAGCACTACCAAAGATATAACCTGGAACAGCGGGTCGAGAATACACGAAAAGATTGACACAGAAGGCTAAAACATTGGCATAGTCGAATAAAGTCTGGACTCTAGGGCCAAGTTAACTCAGGCCACTTAATAAACCCGTAGAGTCGCAGTACCAAACCCAAGATGAATACTGAGTATAGAAATACAGCTTGGATCGGTAAAGTCACCGGGGGGGGGGGCGATGGCCGGCTTAAGATGCCCATTCTAGTCTGTCATTCAGTCCTATTTCAGAGCTTTTAGTAAGGAAAATCATACGTTGTTCCTTCTGAAGTAGTTTTAATTTGTCATGATTCGTGTCACCAGAGGGAATGATTTTCCATAGGACACTCCAATGTAAGTCCTCAATTTTGTGTATAAATTCAACCCAATGGTCTACCCGGGGGGCATTCTGTGTTCTGTTCCGGATACAGCTCTTATGTTCTCCAATTCACGTTTTCACCTTTCGCTCAGTTTTACCAATGTATACTCGGTTGCATGGGCACCAAATTGCATAAATAAGCATCATAGAGTTACAATTGCTGATTTGTTGTTGTCGCCATGGTGTTTTAATACCCTAGTTCACTTCAGTACTCCTAGAGGTAAAACTACAGCAAGTGCACTGTCCGCAAGCTGAATGGCCTGTCAGTTTAGTAAGGCCGCATTTTTCAGAGATTGTACTTTGTTTTTTGGCTCTCAAGCTCACGTCATTCCGTGTTATAAGCTCTTTTAGGTTGTGACTTCTTTTGAACGCCACTATTGGTTTGTCAAGTGGTTTGTCACAGCATTCTAAAACATTCCAGTTCTTCGGTATAATCTTTTTAATTCGGTTAGAAAAATGGCTGAAGGTGTTTACAAATACCAGTTTGTCCTCATCTTTCATTTTAGGGTGGTTCTTATACTCTAAGAGGGCATGCCTATTGTTGTGAAAGGCTTGCTTCTTGGCCAATGTGTACATTTTTCAAGGTAGCCTCTTGCGCTTAACCCGGCGACCACTGGCCCCGATTCCGCAGTATCCAGATGGGGAAAAAGCCTTGGATTGGCACAAAAACCCTGAGTATCCTCTGGTCCTCTAACATGGTTGTTTTTCATCTTCCTTCCCGTGGACAAGTAATAACATGACACGATTCAACGGAGGGTCCAGTGAAGATCCCGAGAAAAGCAGAGTCTGTATCATCTGATGAAAACAATACAGGAGAAAGTCCAAAGAAGAGAGAAGGGAGAACAAAGAGACTACAAAGTAGGTGAAGATCTAGGAGCGAAAGTGCCAAGCAGGGAGAGGGATAAAGCAGAAGAAATCTGCAGAAAAAAATGGAAGCAGACGGGCCGAGAACCTGGGAAGGAGAGAGCCTGTGAGAGAGCTTGGTAGCAAAAGAAAGCCACCGAGAGAAGGAAGAGGAAAGAAGCAGTTGAAAAAGAGGGAGCTATGGACGGAGAGGATTTTTGCCAGAGGGCTGAGAATGACAGGGAATGCAGGCTTACCTAAGCCAAGAGAGGTGACAAAGCGTAGCAACAAAAGTAGAAATCAGCACAGTTGCAACGCGACCGCCATCGGAATGAGAAGGTCTTTGAGCTCCCGGTGCGGCCATGTTTGTAAAGACTAGACCGCTGACCAGTACAGGGAAACAACGTGATGACACATCATAATGGTGGACACGTTGCGATCCCAGAAGTGGTGATAGAATGGAAGCATGACACATTTCCACTGCCTATACCTTTGTACTGCTGGTGCTGCAATACCTGTTGTAAAAAAAAACCAAAAAAATAATAATAATTATTATGAATACATTTGCTGCTAGTTAAAAAGAGAATGTAGGTGTGTGCTCATCCCGTATTGTGTTGCTGCTAGTTAAAAATCGAATTTAGGTGTGTGCTCACCCTGCATTGTTTTGCTTCTAGTTAAAAAAAACATATACAGGTGTGTGCTCATCTTGCATTTTCTTGGGACTTTGCTGACTGTGTACTCCCTTTGCCCTTTGCCCTCTGGTCTCTTTTCTGTTCTGACATCCTCTTTAGTTCCCACCCTTACTTCCCAGCTCTGATATCTCCTTGTGCGCCTGCTCCTGTCTTGCCACCTTCCTCCCACGTACTTAAGCTGCTCGGCCTGGGTTAAGTCTTCCACACTCTGTGCCCCTCTCTATGGTGTTTTCCATCTCTCCTATCTTCTCTAACTGCTTCTCTATTTCCTATCCTTCTCCTCTCACTAAGTCTGGCAGGAATAAACTCAAGAAGGACACACTGGGCTCCAACCCACACCTGCCTATCGCTGACAACTACGTCAGTGCGTCCGACAGAGAGACTCTCAGTGACATCCTCTTTGTCATTCCTTCTCCCGAATTATGGACTTGAGCTTAGGGCCCTTTAGGAACATGCATATGTAGTGGATGAGATTATACAGAATAACTCTGAGTCCTAATAACCAAACCAACTCAGGAAGATGGCAAAGTACTGTTTTATTAACAATTATCTGAAACAGGTAGTGTACACGAACATCACTGGACGTACGCTCAGTCTCTCATCTATCTTCACACACATCATAGTTTAAATATCAAAAATACGTCAGAGGAGACATCATACTACGTGGCAATAATGAAAAACCTATCAAGGGTCGGGATTGGCTAAGGGGAACATCTAGGTATACTTTCTATAAGGATTGTGATTGGCTGCCCACTATCAGGTGGACAACATATGCCTACCTCTAAAGTGTGTAATCTTCAGAAACATTAGATATACAGTTTCTCATTGATCTTCAAACTATAAGGTCCTTTGTTATATGGACTACTATAATTGGTTGGCACTCTTGTGCCAGGTCTGGAACACTGGTTCACTTAGCAGCACGTAAGCCCAGATCCAGGTGCAAGGATATGGGGCATGACACCACCCTCCCCCCATCCATTTAGCCCAGCATTTCTTTGCCGTTGCAAAGTATCCTTGTCTTTCAAATACATCGGAATGAGAGCACTCACTATCGTGTTCTGGGACTCCAAGTTCGAGATATAGTTTCATCCTTGGCTCACGTGACTAGAGAACTCCCGATTTGGTCAATTGTGCAGGTTTTTAAATGCTCTAATTTAATTAAATTTGGCACTCTTGGTGCTCCTTCTTTGTACCTTAACAAGGGATGATTCATCCTCCACCCGTTCGCTAAATTCCAGAATAGATACCTGACATTGGCTGTTTTAGTCTTAACTCAAAGCCAGACAGCCTCACCTTCCAGCTCCATGATTCTGCTTATTCTTGCTGCAACACAGTTTTCCATTCCTGCTTTATGGGTCCTGGCTTACTAAATTCATGATACCGATGTCCAGCTTCTATATGATGGCGGCTTTGCCTATGGTCTATTCACTACGTATAGCCAGCTACTATGATTACTTCGTCTACCTTGCTTTTCAGCATCTGTACATGAATTGAAGGGTTGCACGTGTAATCTTCTTTTTTGTATTTAAAAGTTTACTCGATCCTTTACTTCGCCATTAATATCTTTAGGATCTATATATTCTCTTCAGTCGGTTTCTCGGGACATCGTACATACTGTTTGTGATGTCACTAGCTCCTTTTCTTTGCTCTTTCTCATAATCCTTCAGGGAGTTCCTGCCTTAGATTGTCATCTGTTTGGAGATGCATTCGGTAGGGTTGTCTCAACAGGTATTTTCTTTCAAACACATGCTGCAGTATTGGCACAACGGCTGGTGTCTAGCAGCCATTAACGGGTCCCACTAAGCGTGGCTGGTTGAACCAGCCGTTCCTGGTGAGACCCGCTAAGGGACCTCGGAATGTGGCGGTAGGGGGTTAACGGCACCAGTATCCTTACCAGTGCCATTAAACCCCTACCACCATACTCGGAATGACCTCCATAGTCTGGGTAAGCCTTTGGCCTATTGCATCCATAAAAAGAGTGCTGAAATTGTACCAAGACATTGGGCCTCATTACGGGTAGGCGGTAGCCATGGCGCTATTAGCACCATGGCTACCCCCTTACCTCATTTCGGGTCCGTGTTCCCAGGACAGGGACTTACCGGGTCATTTCAACCTTGGAGGACCCGGTAAGTCCCCATTCTGGAAACCATTCCCCATTCCCATTTGAGCCCCCATAGGACTCAATGGGAATGGGGATGGAGCTAATAACGGGCCCGCTTTTAGCGGGACAACAATCCCAACAGCCAGGACATTTTGAAAAACAATGTATTAGACACATACTAACCAATCAGAAGTAGTGCCTATACCACATAGCCCAACACTTCTCGTACAAGAAATTAAACCAGATGAAAAAAAGTTAAATACATATGGGGTCATTCTGACCCTGACAGGGTCCCTTAACGGGTCCCACTAAGCTCTTAGTGGGCCCCACTAAGCTGTTAGCGGGCCCGTTATTAGCTCTGGAGTCCCTCCACGGGTCCCTTCCATTAGGGAAGGGACCCGCTAAGGGACCTCTTAGCAGGGCGGTAAGGGATTACTGGCACTGGTGCCCTTACCGGTGCCAGTAATCCCTTACCGCCTACCGTGTAATGAGGCCCATTGAAACAATATCCAAAAACAATCCCAACAGCCAGGACATTTTGAAAAACAATGTATTAGACACATACTAACCAATCAGAAGTAGTGCCTATACCACATAGCCCAACACATCTCGTACAAGAATAATATTAAACCAGATGAAAAAAAGTTAAATACATATGGGGTCATTCTGACCCTGGCGGTAAGGAGTCAACAGCGTCGGTAAAGGTGCCAGAGCCATCAACCCCTTATCGCCTCATTAAAACCAGGCGTCCTTAGCGGGTCCTGCGAGCAGACCAGGGCGCTAACAATGGGCCCATTTTTAACGGGCCCATTGTTAGCACCCTCCCCATTCCCATTGAGCCCATGGGGTCTCGAAAGGGAATGGGGATGCACAGGGTCTGGGTTCCCTGAATGGGGAAATACCAGGCACTCCAAGGTCAGATTGGCCCAGTATTTCCCCATTCATGTAACCCAGACCTGGTATCCGTTATGGGAGTGGCCATGCCGCTAATAGCGGCATGGTTACCTCCAAACTCGGAATGACCTCCATAGTCTTTTTTTTATTGATATAGCTGATTTTAATCAACTTTTCAATTACAAAAAGAACATTAAAATAAGTATACTTATCACATTACAATCTTGACATTGTACTCTTATGACATCACACAACATGTAAGAATTTAAAATGAGTGAGCTAATACGAAAATACAATTCATTTTGATTAGTAAGGATGATGCATCATAACTTTACATTCTCTGCTCTGTATATAGACCATGTGCATCATGTATTACCATGCTTTACTAGTTGCTCTCTTTGCATAGACAAAACCTGTGAAGTCAACTTAATTACATTTACCAAACCCAGCCTAATTAATCATATAAAGCTCTAATATACAACTCCTCAACATAGAGAACTTTAGTACATGTCCCTACTCCAACTTTTTAAACTATTGAGAAAAGAAGATTTATTAGGCACCCATGACTCCTTTGACGATGCTCTCAATGCAAATGAAAGCAGTATAACAAATATCAATTTCAAACAGTACATACACATGTTGGACAATGAACGCCAACAAGAGGAAGAAGTTCAAGCACAACTAAATGAAGACACTAATGAGGGCGGTCAACCTTCTGTTACAGGAAACCAAGAACCCCTTGGAGAGACACTCATAGTAAATGAAGCAGAATTAGCCATGACTGAAGTAGAAAACACCATGTGTCAATATGAGGAATCAGAAGAAAACTTGGCTCTGCTAAAGTTATAACTCAATGATGGCCAACATAGCATTTTCCTAGAAGTACCTAAAGAAATTGAACATGGTTTGCAGTATGAAAGGAAAACTTGTAGCTGTCAAAAGTATGAACCTGTACTCCTCTATGTAAGTGGTGAAGCTGGTTCAGGCACAACATTCTTAATAGAAAACATGAGCATTTTGCTCCAAAAATTAATAAACAACAAGCTTTCAGCTGTTGTAACAGCCTCCACAGGTTTAGCTGCCTACAACATAGGAGGTGTTATTTTACACTGACTACTGCTCCTTCCAGTAGAACACTAAAACAAATTAGAGTACTACAAACTTTCAACGGAAGCTGCAATGGTGATACGCAGAATTCTGAAACAATTGGAAATGTTCCTAATACATGAGGTGAGCATGGTATTTGTATGGAGGAAAACATGCTATTATTTTCGTAGATCTCCTACAATTAACACCAGTGAAAGGTGAAACTATTTTTAAAACCTTAGGACACAAACAGTGCTATAACACACGTGGCAGCATAGGAAATGTAAATCTTTGGCAACATTTCCAATGCAGAGATCTAATGCAAAACATGCATCAATCTGCAGACCTCACCTCTGCTAACATTTTAAGAAGCATTTGGATTGGTATTCTTTCTAAAGAAGCACAATCTATCTGAAATAGTAGACTTATCCATTAGCTGTATGGGCATGACACATCTGCTCCTGATGTAATGGAACAATTAACACACAAAAATGTGAAATGTATGTCCTTAATGCCAACCATAGCATGCGGTACGCAATTCAATGAGACAATGTTAAAAAAAGAAATGCAACCAATAGTGCATATTAACTACACAGACAAACTGGAAGTGCACAGCACGACACTCCCTATGTGCCAACAAGCAACAGCACGACTGAATAGCTTTGAAAACTGAATCTCCAATAAAGCTAGTTTGGAGAAAATGTTAACATTGTATTTAAACTGTAGAGTAATTCTGAAATGTAACCTTGGCCTGGAGCAAGGTTTAGTTAATGGAACACTTGGAACAGTTGTTGGCTTCCAGACGTATCCACGTGACAACAACATTCAGTGTGTCAACATCCAATTTGACAAAAATTCAGAAGTTAAATGGATAGGCCGCTTAACAGCATGATTCCTTCTTTTCAAAGACATGAATGTACGAATAGAACAATTCTCTCTGTCTCTTGCATATGCAGTCACTATTAACAAATTGCAAGGTCTAACCCTAGATCAGGCATTGATTGACATTGGCAGCACAGTCTTTAAAGAAGGTATGAGTTACGTAGCACTGTCACATCTAAGTACACTGGAAGGACTATTTCTAGTCCATTTTGATACAAACAAAGTCCGGGCTGACATTCCTTGCTTCATGGAGTACAACAGACTACGTACACTCTACACATTCCATCTTGATATGTACCCTGTTCCTCAAAAAGTAAAAATTGTTAAAAGAAAAGTAATGCAAACAGAATGTATAAGAGATCTCCCAACAGTACCACCAAAGAAAGTGAAAGCAGCTGCAACTCCATCAAGTAGCACAGCCACAAAACTATATAGTGCACATTCAACATAACAAGCAAAGTAATATGTCTTCTAAAGAAACAAGTAGAGGTTCAGCTAATCAAACAGACACAGAACTCCCTGGTCCATTTAAATTTTCCAACACAACTGGTGTAAATTACTATGCAAATGTAGCAATCAATATTATGTTCCAATTGTCACCAATTGTTCAAATAATTGACTTGAACGGCTTAGACCAGTTGTGTTTGCAAATGTTCCTCTTTCATGGAAATGCAACAAATAATCCTGACAACACTTACAGTGTCTCAGGAATAAGGCAATAATTGGACTACTGTGTGGGAATGATAAAATTCACCATAAACACACAGGAAGATCCACACACATTTCTAGTCTGCTTACTGCAAGTACTACAAAGCAAAAATATACCTATACATGGAATCTTCCAGATTTCATATTCATGGAAACATACATGCACTCTCTGTAACCATGTTGCACAGGAGCAAGTTGCTAATGAACGATTTGTGTATGTATCTATACCTAATTGTGAACCATTCCATTTCAGCAGCTGGTACAGAATGCAAATGATCATGGCATATTATGTACTGTTTGCAGTTCAGACACTCGTTCCAACTTACACATAAACTCAAATAGCCAATATGTCATAGTAATGCTTTTAAGGTACAACACAGATGATACCAAAAACAACTGCAATCCTACAAGCATCACACACGGGCAAGCATGTCTTGGCAAGAAAACCATCAAAACAGTAGGCACAATCTACCACACTGGTGCCACACCCAGTGCAGGTCACTATATGCATAGATTAAACAAAGATGTGATTGATTTGAATGCAATGACACTTCCATTACTGTAAAACATAGATCACCAGCAAATCTAACAAATGCCTACTTAATATTTCTTAAACCTAAACTTAGTCACTGACATGTAAATCTATCACAGGTCACTGCTCGATAGACACCAACAGGTATCCAAGTGCTAATACCCTTCTGAACTGTAAAAGTATAACAACTTAACATACACCAACTGGTATGCAACCTCTCTCATCTCTGACTGCCTGTCCACCATCCAGGAGTGGTGTGCCGCCAATGATCTCTGCCTTAATACCAGTAAGACTGAGATTCTCCTCATTGGCACTCCCACTCCCTCCTTTCCTGTCACTCTCTGGTGGGCCTCTATTGGCCCTCTTTCTGCTCCTACCTGTGAGGCTAAAAACCTCAAGGTCATCTTCGACTCCCCACTCTCCTTCTCTCACATCTCTGACGTCTCTAAGAAGTCTCAGAGGTATCCTTCCCTTCCTCTCCTTCCCCCAGAAGCTCACTGTCTCCAGAGCACTGGTTTTCTCTAGGCTGGACTATTGCAACAGCCTCTTTCTAAATTTGCCTGCTTCTACTCTCCGCGCTCTGCAACTCATCCAGAAAATGACTGCCAGACTTATCCTTGGCCTCAAGCCCAGGGATCGTATCTCTCCAGGACTGAAATCTCTGCACTGTATCCCTGTGGCTGCAAGGATTAAGTTCAAAACCCTCAACATTGTCCAAGAGGCCTTCTGGGGCCTGGGGCCGCAATACCTTCAACTCTCTCTTCCTAAATATCTTCCTTCTCAAGCTCTTCGCTCATCCGCTTCCAACTCCCTCTGGGTCAGTCGCTTCTCCAAGCAACGAGTTGGGGGTAGATCTCTTTCTTCGGCTTGGGCCTCCCTCTCGAACGGCCTCCCTGCCTCCCTGAAACTTGAGGAGAACCATCTCTGGTTCCGGAAGCACCTCAAAACCTTTCTCTTTGCTTCGGCTTTTTCTCTTCTGCTCCCTGGCTGGTTGAAAACTAACCTGCACTGGTTACCTGGCCACCCTCTGATCTCAGGCCCAGGTCCTCTCCTCAGCCAGTTACACACCTGCACTGCCTTCCTGGCATCTTTGGGACTGTTTCTGTATCCCTTCAGTCCCACTTCCAGCACTTGATAACCCTTCCCTTTCCCATGCACTTGCGCAATCTGAATGACACCTGGCCTAGTAGGATTGTTGTCTGTCTTCCCCCTGTTCCCCCTACCTTGCCTCGTTGCGCCTTGAAACACGTGTGTATAGGCATGTTATAAATGCCATATCATATCATATATAGCGCTACAATGCTACAATGCTACAATGGCTATAAATGCCATATCATATCATATATAGCGCTACAATGCTGTTTGTGAAATGGAAAACAGTTTCAATATGCCAACAGATGTACATGTTGTACATTTATGATAATGCTATACAGTTCTTTCCACAATTACCCAATGATCATGCACACAGAGACAGCAACCGTGCAAAACATGCACTAATATTGTTTCACCCATAGTACTTAAACTGTACTGATTATGAGGGTCTACAAACTTTAGCCACTAACCTGTAAAACTAACAACTGTTAGAATATTCCAACTGCTGTGTAACTGCACCCATAACACTGCAATCTTACTTCCAATAGTGAAACTGTTAAAACCCACCATCAGGAATGAAAGTGCTTCAAAACATACCCTTGTATGCCAACTGGTATCTTACTGCACCCATGGTACTACAATATTAGTTTCCAATAGTAAAATACTTAGAATGCACCAAAAGTAATCAAACTGCATCAAAGGATATTCTTAAAAATTGCAAATTTATAAACAGTTAGAATGCAACAGTGCTTGTAACAGCAAATGAACCTATCTGTGCACCTTAAACATTCCTGTAAGTAGTGTACACTTCAAACAAACAGTGTGTCACGTAATGTCAAATGAATGTACTTGTTTTTTTAAAATCCTACATAGATTTATTTTCCCAGCGACCCAATGATTATGCAACCAAACACAGCAACTGTACAGTAATGTTGTTTGAAGCATAGTACTTGTAATGTACTAATTATGAGGGTCTAAAAAGTACATGAAAATGTGAGATTGTGTGCAATGTGATGTACCTTACCTGGCACATTATGCTATGTTATTTTCACAGAGAATGAAGCAAAGGTTTCTCCTTCATTACTATGTACAACAAAGTCAATCTGTGCCTACAATGGCCCATTAATTAAAAGTACCATTTCCACTTTAATGATATTGTGTCACTGTGTTTCAAAAAGTATACAGTCGAGCCTACAGTCTCTGGCCATGCACCCAAGAGTCTAGGGACTGTCCACAACCACCAGAGCATAATATGACAATGCGCCCAAGAATCTGTCCACTGGCCACAACCAACACACGACAATTTGCCATCAACTTTCCAATTTAAACACCATCTGCAGATATCAAAATAGACCGCCAACCCTATTTTTCACCAATGGCAATATCACCATATCATCTAGATTGCACTCCCCTACTCAAACAAGCCCTCGTGCAGTCACCAAGTACCCCAAAAATGTTTTTCCAACTGCCCACCAAACATTACCTACTGCAATAGTTGTGGCAAATTATTGGTTGCATGGTCATATGATACTGCAGTAGTTGTGCCAGTGTCTCAATTCTTGGGTGCATGGCCTATTTCTAACCTATGCAATCATCCTCATATCATCTACAAGGAGAACTCGGCTTCAATAGCGACTACCTGCTCCTGAAAGTCAACCCATCACCCAACTGAACTATCACCCTCCACATTCTGTACCATCCTCCAAGACCCATCACAGATTTCCAGGAAGCCCTCCTACATGCCATCTCTAACAATCTAAAAAAAACCAGCAAAGTGATCCTCCTGGGAGACCTCAATTTAGGATTGAATGACCCGTCTCACTCTCATGCAGCTTTCCTGAACAACGCTCTTTCCACCTTAGGCTTCATACAAGCAGCCACAAATCCCACCCACATAAAAGGACAAACTCTTGATTGGATAGCTCACCGCAACTGCACTCCTTCTATTACTTCCATTACACGTATTCCATGGTCAGATCACCACTCCATCTGCTTTCAGCTTAACTTAACCAAAGGCCCACTACCCATATGACGCCACACCCACCTGCCCTCTCCAGGAGCTCCCAGCAACTCACCAAGGAAAGACGCCTACCCCACCTACTTGTGCCTGCCTTCTAGCCCCCATTCCCCAATGACTCGCGGACACCCTTGCCTCTAGCTACACTTCTATCATCTCCCAAGCAGTAGATGCCATAGCTCCTCTCACCCTTAGAAAGGCCAAACGTTCCAAGCATACGAATGCCTGGTTCTCTCCTGAGCCTCTGGAGGTACATGCCAAGAAAAGAACAGCACACTCTTCCTGGCTAGCTAAACCAAATGTTTCCACCAAACTAACATTCAAAACCATATCAAAAGAATACAAAGTTGCTATTATTAAAGCTAAGTCCAACTCATTTAACTCTAGGATTGCAAACGCTAAGTCAGGATCTAAAGAGATATTTGCCATCTTCAGAAAGCTGGAAACACGAGATCCCACCCCGCCAACCCTCACTAAAGACAAAGAATTGTGTAATAGTATCCAGGATGCCATGCTTGATAAGCTGAACTCCCTTCAAAATAAAATCATTGATCACCAACAGGCCCTAAAACAACATGTTTCTAACTTCCACTATAATACCTCAGCTGAAGCTCCTTCCTTTTCCTTCAAGGAAATGAATGAACTAGAAATTGCTGATCTCCTTAAATTTATCAAACCCTTGAATTGCAAAGGAGATGCCCGCTCGGCACAGCTCATCAAAGAAAGTGCATCCACCCTTGTACCTTTCATCAAAGCCTTTATCAATGCCTCCTTCAAGTCAGGATATGTCCCTGCTTGCCTCAAAGAAGACTGGGTACGACCGCTCCTAAAAATACCTTCACTTGACCCTACTATCCCAGCAAATTACAGACCTATCACCACAGTCCCCTTTTTACTTAAGCTCCTCGACAAAGCAGCCACCTGCAGTCTGGCTTCCGGCCCAGCCATGGGCCAGAAACCGCACTAATGGACTTCAAAAACCAGATTGATGACCTCCGGATGCAGGAAAACCAGCCCTCCTCCTGCTCCTCGACTTATCCGCAGTATTTGACTTGGCGAACCATGATACCCTCTGTCACCACCTCGCCTCCACTGCCAATTTCTCAACTAACAATATTTCTCAACTAACGCTATAGCCTGGATCACATCATTTCTCCAAGAAAGAGTGATGAAAGTTTTCTCTGACCAAGCGTGCCCCAACCCTAATTTTATCAAATGTGGGCTCCCCCAAGGATCTTGCATTTCACCCACCCTCTACAATCTACTCATGAGGACCTTGTTTACCTTCCTGTATGCACATGGCATCACATACACTAACTATGCTGATGACACGCAGGTCCTCATCCCCCTAACTTGCGACTATTAAGCCGACAGTAAAACTCTTAATTCCATCTGCTCCGAGATTCAAACATGGATGGCGGAAAATTGGTTGTGCCTTAACGGTGAAAAAACCAAACTCTTACTTATTGGCTCACCAGGAAGACTCAAGAAACTCTATGTAAAGTACAAATCGTTCTCCATCAATAACACCCCCATCCTAGTCTCACAAGCAGTGCAAACCTTGGGGGTCTATCTAGACTCAAACCTTTCAATGAGCAGACAGGTCAACACCATAGCATCTGCTGCAGCCTACCATTCTAAACTGATTGTGGCAGCTAAACCATTCCTGACAAAACAGAACTGCCTTAAAATCGCCAGAGCAATAATCGGTTTGATTATTGCAACTCCCTTCTGGTTGGCACTTCTGCAGAAAACATCAGAAAACTACAGACAATCCAAAACAATGCACTTAGAGCCGCTACTGGTATTTCCAAAAGAGACCACATCTCAGCAACCAGGAAACTTGTCCACAGGCTCCCCCTGAAGGAACGCATCCTGTTCAGAACCCTTGCCCACACCCCAAATGTCTTCATAACAACGCTCCCCTTTACCTTTCATAGCGTATTGCCAAATCCTCATCTGGCAGACCCACAAGAACTGCCTACATAAATCGTATCACCATCCCTAAGACCCTCAGGGCTCGGGCAGGAGGAGCTAGCTTTCCGGCAATTGCAGCAACCTACTGGAACTCCCTCCCTCCGCATGTGAGAAATATTGACTCGCTTACAGAAATTAGGAAAGCTGTCAAAATGCTATTATTTGTATAAATGTACCACACCAACCTTATTGCCACAAACACTTTTTTAAGTAAGCTTTCCTATGCTCTGTAACCTGCTATGTAATGATGTAAACACTAAGCCTATTGCCTGTAACTAAGACATCTTCTTGCAACAGCGCCACAATGCCCATGGGCTGTAGTGCCGTTTACAAATTCAAATAAATAAAATAAATAAAATCTACATTCCACTCCCCTACCCTAATGAAGCCTACCTGCATTCACCAGATAAGCCGCCCACCCAAGACCCTATCCGTGGACTACTGCGGTGTCTGCAGAATGCCACGCGATGCACGCTCTTCTTCCACCTAAACAAATACATGATATCAACCATCTTTCACTCCCCCACCCTTCCCAGCCCCTCTTCCCAATACCAAATGCCCCAAAATATGTTTCCCAGCCCTGTTCCCCACCACGCTATCCACAGACTGGTGGGTGTTTTGGAAAAATATGATGCACATCATGCTTTTCACCAGCCAATCAGTGGGCGTGTTGAGTCTCCGCAGACATCACGCTGCCCTCTGGACCAATCAGAGTCCTGTCCACGGAGTGAATAGGGAAATGGGTCCGTGGAGCAAACCCAGATATCACACATTTTTGGGGACCTACATTTTGCCTGTTTTGAAGAAAACTACTGGATGGATTTAACCAAATAAACAAATGCACGCTTTTGGGACCAAGCTGCTGCTCCTTCTGCAAATTTGGTGAAAATCCGTCCAGTGGTTTGGGCTGTAGACATGAGCCAAATTTTATTGCCATTGTGTCTATGGAAAAAAAAAGAATTTGGGAACCCCCTATAACTTTGCCCGCCACTAGACAAAACCTCACCAAACTTGCCAAAACAAAATTCAGGGCGGGCCATATACTATTTTTGCAAAGTTTGGTGAGGATTTGTCCAGAGGGAGCTGTGATGCTGGAAATGCATTGTAGGGACAGGGCCTCCCTGTCCTTGTACTGTAGTCCTTTTTCATGTGTGTTGTGTATTGTTTTCTGCCCAGGAGCACCTGTGTGTGTGTGGCCTACAGATCAGGGTATGGGCTGGTGACAGCTTCATGCTGAATTTGGCAGGTGCTCTGAGTATCCTCCATTTTGGGATACCCAAGCCCTGCATTGGAATCAGTTGATTCTGACTGGAGACAAGATGGCCCCTGTGGCCTCCTGCTTTCTGTTGCATGTTACCTTGTTTTTTCCAAAGTCCTGGAAGCCCTGACTCTGCCCCTTCACCCTGACTGGCTGTTGGGTGGAAGTTCCATATATGGTATTGTGGGGAAGTCCAGGCCAGACTGGCTGGAGCCTTTCCAGTGACTGTATGTTGTGGGTACACCCTGTGGGTGGGACCTGGGTCAATGGAGTGTGTGACCAATATGCACTTCTTGTTATGGGTGTCTAGTGCCTGGTATGTGACAAAAAGACTGAGACAGCCCTGCCCGAAACTGGTATGGATGCAGTGTGGAGTGCTGAATGGCTGGGTACTTGTCCCAATACACATTCCGTGTTGTGAGTGTCTGAGAGGGAGGAGAATGGCCTGAATGCCCTGTGAGCATTTTGGCTGCCTGCCTGCTGAATGCCCTTCTGAGTGATTGGTTGCCTGTGTGTGACCCAGCAGAATGAATGAGAGTCCAAACAGTACAGTTGGGCGCTTCTCACTGCTAGAAATCGTTCCAAAGCTAATGTTGATATGTGAAGCTTATCCTTGAAGCCCATCTGGAAGAAGAAGACCTGCTGCTGCATTTGCTTCGACCCGATCTGAAAGCTGTCGAGTTTGTTGAAGACTGATCTGAGAGAAGACCTGGCTAGGAGACCTCTGACTGAGCTACGAAGGAACATTGTGCACCGCTAACCTTTGCCGAAGCTCCCTGGAAGCCAGACCCTCGACAGGCTGCCGACCGGAGATGGGGACTTCCGAGGAGAATGAAGAGAAGCACCAGACATTCCGTCCACCATCATTGATAAGGGTTTGAAGGTTTGCTATAACCGCTGGAGGCCCATCAAAGCCATGTTGCCCACAAGCGGGGACATCTTGAGGCCGTGCTGCTGACGACCGGAGCCGCAATGCTCCATTGAATTAAGACACTTTGAATCCAAGGACAGTCTTGCCTGCACCGTCGACTGCTTTGTCCCGCAAGAGAAATTCGAGGCCGCCGACGCACGGAGGAGCATCCGCCGGTGGGGTTCCAGCCACCCGAAGACCAGAGAGACGCCGGACGACTCATCACCCTTTCTGGAACAAAGTTCTTTATAGACTTTGTGGCTACAAACCCTTGTCGTCGAGGTGCACTGAAAGCCTCATCTTTGCAGCATGTCCACGACCGATCGTCGATGAGAACCGCCAGGACCTAAGCTGCTGCCTCGATGCCATCAAACCTTTTCATTGACGACTTTCGACTTCTTCTTCGAGGCCTATCGGTGATCTGTGGTTCCTGCCTTAAAGAGGCCAACTCAGGAACGATACATCGACGCTCATCGAAGAACTCTGCTTTTCCAGGTAGATTTGGGGTGGTAGAACTATTTAGAAGGAAATAACACTCATATTGAAAAATATTTGGACTGGGCTTCTTTTACATCTTTGTTTACAGGTTGCCCGGGTGGGGGGGGTCCTCACACAGAATTGTGCCTAGTGGTAGGGGCCCAGTATTCTGCCTATTGTTTTAACCAACCTGCTTTCCTCCTATGTCTATTGTTGGTTCACATTATTAACTAATTTGTATGACATTTGAACTGAGTACAGTTAATGCATTTTAAAGGAATCCAAGAACAATGGTGGTACCACATAGAAACTGTATATATTTGCCATTTTAGATTAACCTGAGCACAAAGTGTGTTATTGTGATTGTGTATATAACCTAGAACCTTATTTAAATAAAGACTGTGTTATCACTAACATAGTGTGTGAACATTCCTTTGTGGATGCTTGGGGACTACACTGTACTTAAGAACCAGCCTCCATCACCTCCTGAGAGCTAGGCCTTGATTGCTTGCCCACGTTTACCAAATAGAGAATCTTGGCTGGGGTCCTCTGTGCCTCTCTATTCTGCCATATATAGAGCAAGAGTACAGACACCCCCTCCAGTCTTTACAGGAGCAAAGTTATAACCCGCACAAGAAGTGCTCTTCCTACGGGGTTGAGCAACTTAACCATAACTACACCCATAGGAAGAGCACTTTCTGGGTGGCTTATAACTTTGGTCCCCCTTGACGAATCCACACCAAACTTTGCAAAACAAGTATATGGCCCACTCTGAATATCTTTGCAAAGTTTGGTGAGATTTGGTCCAGGGGGGCAAAGTTATAGGGGGGTCCCAAAATGTATTTTTTTTCTCATACACTGAATAGGGCGCACGCCTACATCCCAAACCGCTGGATGGCTTTTCACCATATTCACGGCAGGAGCCGCGGCTTGGTCCCAAAAGCGTGCTTTTGTACATTTGTGAAAATCCATCCAGTAGTTTTTTTTAAAATGAGCAAAAAGTAGGTCACAAAAAATGTGTGATATCTATTGTAATAAATGTGTACCACAATTTGCAGGCCCGTTATTAGCGCCTTACCCCTTCCCATTGAGCCCTACGGGGGCTCAAATGGGAATGGGGAATGGCATTTGGAATGGGGACTTACTGGGTCCGCCTAAAGCGGAATGTCCCGGTATGTCCCCACTCCACCGGACCGGACCCAGACACGATTATGGAGGCAGCCATGGCGCTAATAGCACCATGGCTACCTCCAAAGTCGTAATGAGGCCCCTTGTGTATGCAAAAAGAGCAACGCGTGACTCACGATAAAAATTTTGGATCGCAAGCGAAGAAAGAAATTTCAAATTTGATTGAATATGGCAATAATCGGATGTTGTTGGAGCATTTATTGTGAAATAAAAGTACTTTACAAATTGCACAGTCTTGTTGATTCTTTTTAAAGTACGGTTTAGTATTTCAAATTGTGCTGTGTTGTGAGAAGTTGTGTGTTGATATTCGGGTTCTGCGTCACATCACGTAGGTGATGAATGGGCGCGTTTGGGTACGTTGCTCAGGAACGTCACTGAGAAAGGCGGACAATATCACTAGGTTTGGTGATGTGAGGCTGAGGGGTGGGGCATATGATTTAGTGCCATCAGGGCAGTTCATTTTAGGCCAGTGGTCTTCAAATTCTTTTGGCCAGGGCCCCTCTGAGCAAAATTTAGGCAGGTCGGGACCCCCCAGAAATGCCAAATGGACAGTATATATTGCGCTGCGTCACCTGCTCCCATCACAGTCGCTGGGCTCCTTCATCCCACGCCTACCCAGTCCCTGGTCTCTCCGCACCCCATCACACACCCAGGGCTCTCCCCACTCTGCTCCCACCACTATCCCATGGTTCCCGCCCATTGTGCTCCCTCCATAGTACATGGGTTCCCCCCATCCCGTTTCCAACACAGTCTGAGGGCCAGTGGTGGCTGGTGATTTTTTTAAGTGGAATGGAATAACTATTTCCCCCCCGAAAATGCCATAGCGACCGAGCATAATGAGGGAGCCAGAACCAATAAAGAGGGGTTCAGGGGTGTTTCCCCCGTAAATGTTTTTTAAATAATGGTTTATAATGTTGCGTTGTAGAGCATACTTTTAACAAAAAAATGGGTAAATAGCCAAACAGTTTGCAATTGGTGCTGGGAGTCCAGGGGGCAGGCATGACATGTTTTACTGGACATCTATAATAGATGTCCAGTTCAAAGATACCATCCCTGTCCCCTGGGCCCCACTGGGCCTAACACAATCAACATGATTACGTGTGTATGCAAGGCACTGAACATTTATACAGCAATCACTCTATCATTGAAACGAGGATCCATCACCATACATTCACTCTTAACATAAGCATAAACGCATCCATACACATGTTTAAATAAAAACAATGACCATAAACGTACCTTGTGTATTGGCATGCGTGTGGGTGCTGAAACGCCCGGCTCCAGGCTGCTCTGTCCGGATGTGCGAGGAGGCGCAGGAGCTCCTCCTCGGACATACAGACATTCAGTACCCCAGCCAGCATTTTCAATGAGCTATGGAATGAGGGCGAAGCAAAACGCCCCAACACTTGTATGGCTCAGTGAGCATATGCGCGTGGGGAACTAAACTGAACTGTCAAAGGGAAACAGTTTTCCCTTTGACAGTTCAGCCAGCCCAGGAGCACCCCATCAGCTGGAAAAAGCAGCTGAGGGAGTGCTCACTGTTTCACTGGGCTGGCTCCTTAGCTCCTCCATAATGGATGAGCTGCCAGGCTCGGACTGGGCTATAGGGCAATGCCTGTACCAAAAATGTAAAATGCTAGTGAAGTGGGAGAATGGAAGACCAGGCTCCCGTCCTTCACCTCTCGCACTTGGCCTAGAGGGTCACGACCCAGACATCCGCCACGAGAAGAGTTTGTCCATTTACCAGACGACCAGATACCCTGGTACAGGAACATACGGATGTGTCCATCTGCCTGCCCAGCAGCCCGCACTGGCCATGCCGACACCTGCGGCATGGATCAACTAGACTAAAATCTACACGTCGTTAGAGATGCCATGACGACCTAGACAACGGGAAGCACAGCTGTACAAATATACACACTGGACATTCCCACACCAACCTACACGAAGAATATACTCAGTGCTATGACGTAGGCGACAGGCATATTCATGGACGTGCATCTTTATTATTTTTACATAAGCTTTCAGAATGCAGAAACGCAAGACGCATCATGAACTCATCTACTAGCTTGCTCACGCTTCTCTTGAAACCAGTTACCACCATAAGAAGTATAATGAAGACGCGATACTGGTCATGAAACTATATGCTCCTATAACCTAAAGCACCTGTGCACCAAACGGACCACTTATGCACCAGGCCAAGTAGGCCTCAAACAAGAGCTCCCGTGGACATTAACAAAGCAAGAGTCAGGTTGCTGATCCTGCAGAATGAGCTCGGCAAAACAACCAGCCAAGGTCGCAATGTTGCAAACCCACCGTCCAAGAACAAATCATCAAAGGCACGATGTTGAAAACTCGTACTCCGCGCACCAGCGTTAAAGTCACACCGGCAAATTAAACCAGGCGCGCAGTAGAAAAACAATATTAATTGTGCAGAATTCTGCCTCTTTTACGGTCACTCCCCACGTGACCAAGCCGAACCTGACGAGATGCCAAACCCAGGAGAACAGAGGCGTCTGGATCCCTCGCTACGAGACACCGGCAGATACACTTGAAAGGCTCAATGGACATCTGCGACAGTGGGAGCGGTCTGCCTTCCAGCTATGAATAAGTCCTCACATTGTCTGCACGTACCCATATTGAAACATTGTTGCACCTTGCAGGTACACCGAGAGCTGGGAACAGCGGTGGTCCCAGGCTGGGAAGCTCACGGGCGCACCAATCAGAACATGGGGCTCTTATCACTGACGCCAGTACTATTAGCCAATCCTCAGGAGTCTTCATGTAACAATTCTCATGTATCTAATCGTAGGGACAACCCAGATATACCACCTGACGACCCTTTGTCCACTAATATCATTCTCTATATGTGTGCTATACTAACCCTACCACTCGAACACCCAATTAAGAGTGGCGATAGGTTTTTTGTTAACTTTCTGAAGTGACGCAAGTAGCGCGTCATAATACAGTAAAAAGGGCCTGCGAGCCCCACGATTGTGTATGTGTCAGGATGGACGCGTACGCTCCTTGACCCATCCCTGCCGTTTTGTCTAATAAACAGCAGAGTCACCTTGCTCCTTGTGTGTGTCTCATACTCTATCTCATCTGGGATATACACGGGAGGAGTTGGGGCCTCCCTGCCTGGAGGTCTGCGGTGGCCTGGCCGACCCCGGCAGAATTTCCCCCCGACAAGTTGGAGGCACTGCTGAGATCTGTTTAAGATCCACCTTTTTATTTTTAACTTTTCCAGGCACTCCCGTTGCGAGGAGGCCCGGCGGCGCGGCCCCCTCTGCCGTTGCCCCCTTCTGAGGACTACAGGACCATCGCGGAGCTGCGAGAAGACCGGACAGCGCAATCCGGATATTTGCCCTCGGGAGCCGGTTGAGAAGTATCCCGCCCGCGGTTGGCGAGTGTCCAGACGTGGTCCAGACGAGGGGAGGTGGCGAGCCGCTTGGAGGGGTGCACGCAGTCGAGCGGCCCTGCATCGAGAGAAGTTGGTGAGCATGACACGCACAACGAGCAATGCGAAATTGTGAGGGAGGGGGAGGAAGTAAATAAGGGAGGAGGGAGGTGTTGTACAGATGCGCGGCGAAGGTTTAACAACTTAGTGTTGCTAATGGAATGAATGGTAGCGAAACGAGTGCGAGAGCAGTCGGCTACGTCACGCGAAAGAGGGGGGCGGAGCACGAAAACATCACGTGTGGCCGCTCGTAGACACTGATTGGCCTAAGTCGCGACTACGTGTAAGGGTGGGTGTGTGTGGTTTCCTACGATTTGGCATTTATTGATCAATGAGTAGACGAGGTTCCCTATTGTTCGAGCAAGAAACTCGATAGGTAGATGACGTTTCCCTGTAGGCGGTAGCTAGTTGCCTAGTTGCCCAATACGGAAGATAATTGGCTGGTTAAGCCCTCCTGTTGAGGGGCATATCACACGCGAGGCGACGCAGCGTGCGCAGTCCGATTATATTATTGATTTGATTACCTTGTTCCAGGAGAGACAGGAAGACAGCTGTAGGGTTAGCGGTGGTAGATTGCAAGTGTATTTTGAAACTTAAAAAAAATAATAAGAATGTACCAGTAGCTCGAAGAGATCGGTGACGTCACCAGTAGAGATTTAATAGGATATCGCGAGCACAAGGAACTTTGGGTTTGAGAGTGGTGGGGAAGAGAAACATGATAAGGGAGTGGATACAGAGATAAACGATAGACGAGTGGTTCGGAAGAGAAGAAGGGGAGAGGGGCGTGGCTGCGCACGGAGAACGGCGGCCACGGCAAGTGTAAAAGGGGGAGGAGAGTGGGGAAAAAAGGGCGACTGTATAAGATCGTCGTAAGGGGTACGCAGCCGCAGGTGGCTGCGTGCGCTTCGGCCGCGGGGGGCCGTAAGGGAAGGAATATAGAATATAAAATCATACATATATATATATTTGTGTTTTATTTTTTTATTTTTTTATTTTATTGCATAATCTGTAAAAGGATTGTCGTAAGTCCCCACACTTACGGGGCCAGGTAAACAATATAAGGTTGCATATTGTAAACTGCTAGTGAAGCGAAGAGTAACAAGTAGAACACCACTATGTCATACGGGACAGGGTCGGGAGGGTGGGGGAACACCCTCACTACCCCACTACAACACATATGCACCACACTGCCACCCCATAGGGAGAAATTAATTAAGTACAGCATAGAGTGGACCCAGGGGACGGATAACAAAATGTTAACACCATGGCCGCCTAATGGTAGTTTCGATCCATATGCCCAACATTCATTGCTAAACCATCTGCACAATACATACAAGGGGAAGAAGTTGGCAAGCCATGTGGAGGTGTTTAACTTATGGAGGATGTTCCAGGGGTCCCGACCAGGACCAAATGGAATGTTCACTATGGGGGAAACACCGGAAGAAAAAGAGATTAAGAAAGAGGGAACGGATGGGGAAAAGGGGTGTGAAAGCACAAAGAATACGGGGAACGGAGGACAGGGAGGAGAAAAGATTGATAAGTCAGACGACATAAAAAAGGAACCGAGCAATGAGATAGCCATAACACCGGGAGTGAAAACAGAGGGAGGAGGGTTGTACCCTTTAGGAGAATTAGGAGAAATAGAAGGACAGTTAAGGGCGGCTGAAGGATACTCGAACCCGGCATACAGCCCTCCACCATATGTGGCTCATAGGAAGATGACAGTGGGGGAGGGGAGGATTGGAGAAGAGCAGACTGTAGAGATAGGAAATGATGAGTGGGTAGCTGCACAGATATTATTAAAATTACGAGGTTCACTAACTGGAGAAGAGAGGGAGGTAGTAAAGAGAACAGACGAGGATAGTACAAGAGAGAGTGAAATGAGGGGGGAGGAGCTATTATGGCAAAAGCAAGAGATTTTGGAGGAAAGATTAGCAAAGCTAAGGGATGAGCAGAATGAATTGATCAAACAGCTTGAGAGGGAGGAAAGAGAGAGAGCGAGGAAAAGGAAAGAAGGTAAAGACGAATTGGAAAAATTAAGGGAACGAAGTGAGGAGCAAAGGAGAGAAGCTGAAAGGGTAAAAGCAGCAGCAGAGAGGGTGTCAAGAGTAGTGGTGAGAGAAAAGAAGAAGGAAGAAGAAGAAAAGGAAAAGGAAATGGCAATATGGAGAAGGAGGGTACTATCAGAGACAGCTAAGAAATTTGAAGAGGGGAAAGTAATAGAAAGAGAAAGGGTGAAATGGGAAAGGAAGAAAGAGGATGAAAGAATATTGGAACAGATGAGCAACGAAGTGATGGAGGAATTAAAAAGAAAAAGGGAGGAAAATAGTAGGGAGATGGAGGAGAGGAGTGAAGGGGAAAGAGAAGGGAGGAGTAGGGAGAGTGAAAAATGGGGGGATGTATATAGAAGTAGAGAAGTAGCAACAACATCAGCACCAGGGGGAGCAGTTGGTAACAAAGGAAGAGGAGAAATGGACCTAATAGACTTAGAAACAGTAACAGTAAAAGGGAAAAAGGCAGAGTGGGGGATACCATTTATGACTGATTTTTGCAGTGAGGAGGAAGAAGGAGTAGAAAGGGGAGGAAGAAAGAGTGAAAGGGAAACCTTAGATAAGCTGTACCTCACTCGAACAAACATGGACTCGCCATGGATCAGTAGGAGAAGGGAGGAGCTGGAGAGAAGTGAGGAGAGGGTGAAAGAACTAGTGGAAAAACAAACCCATGAAGCCACACCATCGCCATCTCCATCACGCCCTCCCCCATCGCACCCTACATGCTCAACCGCCACACGCTCGCTGCGCACAATAAAGCTCGCGCCCTTCATGGACGAATTGACTCCCTATGCATGTCGGCTTAGAGACCTCCCTAGCCGCAGGCAAGATAGACAAATAAACATGCCCACAGTAAACACAGGAAATGACGAAAAAAGGGGAAAGGACGGAGAAGGAGGTAGAAGCAGGGGTAATAAGGACGAACTTGAAGAGGTAAAGGAAACGGGAGAAGAGGAGGGGTGTGAGGACTCGATATTATGGAACGTAAAGGGTGACACAAGACACAACTTAATGCCACTGTTGGAGAGAGGAGGGGTTAGACCACAGTATGTACCTTGGAAGCATACGGATAAAGAAAATATAAAATGTAGGCTCCCATCATTAAGTGGAGGTGCGGGTAAATGGATATATGAGATGGAAAAACACACCGCAGGACAGAAACTAGCAGTAGGAGATGTAAAGGGCCTGTTAATATCAATATTAGGGGATAGAGCAGATGACATTTGGAAGAGAGCGGGATTCCATGGGGTAACAATAACGAACACATCGCATGATGGGGCGCCATTTGCAAACTGCAGACATGCGCTATGGCAGGCACTGAGAGTACAGTACCCAGACACATCAGACATAGGAGCAATTACTTCCCGTAAGATGCGTGAGAATGAGGATCCTGTTGATTATATCCAGGATATTCAAGAGAAGTGGCGCATGGAAACTAGAGAACAATGGGACAAAACACCAGCCATATTTTATCATATACTAGTACAAGGGCTCCCAGAAGGAGTTCAGAAACAACTAAAGAAAGTAGTGGGGATGGAAGCAAAACCATGGCCAGAGATACAGCTGACTATAGTACATCACTGCAGGGCATGGCAAGGAAAAATGAAACAAAAGGAAGAGGACAGGAAAACAGAAGAGGCCAAACTAGTACAGAAAAAACTTACTAAATACACAATGGAAGGGGCACTAATAACTACGCCCACACCAATGGCCCAAAGCCCCACACAAGTAGTGGCTGCACAAGATCCAGCTCAAATAACACCTCCACAAAGTGTAATACAGCAAGTGCCGCCACTGCAATTACACGCACCAAACATGGGAGGAGGGTACCCAATGCAAGGAGCTGGGTATTATAGTTATAACAGGGGGAGAGGAGGATTTATGAGAGGGAGAGGATACGGATATAATACCCAACAGCAGGTGGGGGGACTTAGAAATTCCTACCCCACAGGGCAACCAGTATACCAAGACAACACAGGGAGCTTCCCATGGCAGAGCAGGGAACCACCCGTGTGTTGGAGTTGTGGATTATTAGGACACATGTCACGTACGTGTAGGGTCAGGCCAGGAACACCAGCATGGAATGAACAGGCACCACTCAGGACCTCACAAGAACAGCAGGGCATACAACAACAGCAGATGTTACAACAAGGAAGTGACCAACAACAACAAATAACACAACAACAGCCACAAACATATTCAATGCCACAACAACAAATAACACAACAACAGCCACTGCCACAACAACAAGTAGCGCTAGCACAACAACCCCAAACTCAACAAACGCAATTGGGTAGGGTGACGGTCTTGGGACACAACCCTTACACAGGGAATGGCCAATCATTGTACCCCCAATAGGACAGCCCACAGACGGCCTTGGTGTGTCCCATCCTGTCAGTAACACCTAATAGTGCGGAGGAGCCACGCATAGAGGTAACGATAGGTGACAAAAAATTATCATTCCTTGTTGACACCGGGGCAACCCGGTCTTGCATAAGGGAAGGTAAATTTAAGATGTCAGGCGAAGCCATGAACACCCAAGGATTTTCTGGGGCTAAAGGGTTGGTTCCTTTTACTGATAACGTTCCCTTATCTATCGGAGATTATGATCTGTCAGTTCCACTTTTGTATTATAGTGCCTCACCAGTAAATATACTGGGGAGGGACATAATGAACAGATTGAATATGACGATCTCCTTTACAGAGGATGGCATAATTTGCTCTACTCCAGGGATTAACATGCTCGCAGCACGACAGATTATGCAAGCATACTGTGGACAGACAGCGATTAGGGCGGAGCCAGTAGATGGCGAGCTATTCCAGTATGGCACAGACATGGCATTTGCATGGATGCCAGGGATAGAAGGGAAAATATGGAGGAGGCCAGCAGCCTATCTGTTCCGACCAGAAACACCTGTTAATGAACCAGAAGGAAAGGTGTTTGTAATGGACATTGAGAGCATTATTGCAACAGCTGATTATGTTGCTGTGCACGCCCAAGATAAAGAAGGGAGAGCATGGACGGCAGTGATAGCACTAGCAGAAGGATGTAGGCTGACCCAGGTGGCAGATGAAGAGCTGTTTTCAGAAGAAAAGGAGGAAGATGAAATGGTGTTCATGATAAGTGTAGAAATATGGCTAAGAGTGGCTCACAAACAAGTAGCACAGAAAATTGCAATGGCACTTGAGGCACCCACAGGCACCCCAGTCCCATTCTTTAAGGAGGATATGTCAAAAGTGCCCAAATCATTATGGACTATTAGCCCCTATGACGTGGGATGCATCAAAAGCATAGGGGGTGTAAGGATAAAATTGAAAAAAGGTGCCATACTACCAAGAGTGAAACAGTACCCATTGTCAAAAGAGGCAGATGAGGGCATATATGAAACCATAACGGCCCTAATAAATAATGGCATATTGGTCCCCTCAGAATCACCATGTAACACGGCTGTGTACCCGGTGCGCAAGGCTAAAGGGGGGTCTTGGCGCTTCATACAGGACCTCAGGCCCTTGAACAACATAGTAGAAGCAGAGTATCCAGTAACAGCAAACCCGGCCACAATATTGTGTGGCATTCCAGCAGAAGCATCACGATTTACAGTAATTGACCTTAAAAATGCATTTTTCTCAATACCATTACACCCAGACTCACAAGAGTTGACAAGCTTCACTTACCGAAATACAAAGTGGAAACATACCAGATTACCACAGGGGTATTGTGAATCACCCTCAATTTTCAATAGAGTAATACAAATGGATTTGGGTAACGTTGAGGTGGAAAGCACAGTGTTACAGTATGTGGATGACATAATAATTTGTAGTACAAACGAAAGTAAATGTAGAGAGGACTCCTTAAAAATGTTGACGATATTGGCTGAAAAGGGGTACAAGGTAGATATGGAAAAGATACAATACTGTCAGGAACAGGTACTTTACATTGGCCAACTGATATCCCAAAATGGAAGAAAGATTGCACCACAAAGAGCACAGGCCATTTCAAGCACTCCCATGCCACAGACTGTGAGAGAACTGCAGCAATTTCTGGGGCTGTGCAACTACTGTAGAGCATGGGTATTTGACTACAGTTCATACATAGGACCCCTGCTTGAGGGTTTGAGGGAAGCCAATAAAGGGGAGAAAAAGTTGGGGTGGACTATGGAAATGAGGGAGGCCTTTGACAAATTGAAAGACACGATATCAACTGCTCCTGTACTAGCATCCCCAGACTATGAGCGACGCTTTTTTATATTTTCACATTGCGACTCAGCAGTGATGAAAGCAGTATTGGCCCAAAAAACGAGCATGGGCTATAAACCAGTAGCATTTTACAGCGGTCACTTAGACCCTGTGATGTTAGGCCACTTCCCTTGCGAACAAGGTCTCGCTGCAGCTGCTTTTGCAGTGGAAAAAGCATCAACAATAACCATGGGGTGTCCAACTACACTGTTTGTGGAACATGCACTATTTGCAATATTGAATAAACCCAAGTCCACACTAACGACACAGAGGGCATCAGGTTATGAGATTATTTTGTCTAGGGCTGAACTAGCAATTGTTAGATGTAGCACGGTTAACCCTGCAAGGTTCTTAGCAGAAGTAATTGAGGAGGGAGATTACGCCCACGACTGTACCCAAATAACTGAAATGTACTCATGTAATAGAAAAGTTGAAGAAAACGCACTAGAGGGAGGTGAGCTTTTGTTTATTGATGGGTCATCAACTATTGATCAAGGAGATGGGATACGGAGGACTGGGGCAGCAGTGGTAAAAATGATGGAGGCGCCGGTGTGTGTGGCTATGAAGTGTGTACAATTACCACAGCATTACTCTGCTCAAGCCGCGGAACTGGTTGCACTAATATTGGCATTGAAGGAAAGTTTTGACAAACGAGTAACCATATATTCCGACAGTGCATATGTTACATCCACTGTCCACTCAGGGCTATCAAAATGGAGAAGAGGAGGGTTTAGGAGAGCTGACGGCACTCCGGTGCAACATGCCCTCTTATTGGCTGAACTAATTGAAGTAATAAACAACCCCCAAGAACTAGCCCTAGTCAAATGCACCGCACACACCAATGGTGAAGACCACGTCTCAAAAGGGAATGCAGCAGCAGATGCACATGCAAAATATGCTGCATACTTTGGTGAGATATGGAACCCCACAGACTCACAGAGAGGGAGAGGGAGGGGAGTGTCTATGGAGATGTTAATAAGAGAAGGGTACACCCATCTCCCAGCCACACAGATTATGGAGCTACAAGCGGCTGCACCAATGGCCGAAAAAGAAATATGGGTAAAAAGAGGATGTACAATGTCACCAACCGACGCACTATGGCGCCAGAGTGGCACTGGGAAAGTTGTAATACCATTGGCACTTTTAAATACCGCCCTGAGCCAATTACACCACCCAGTCCATACAGGCAAGGAAATAATTGCAGCACGAATTAGGGAAGATTGGTTCTGTCCCGAGTTAAATTTCCATGTGTCAAATTTTATCAGCAATTGTCTCACATGTCAACAGTTTACGGCCGGTCATACCCTAAAAGTGATAAGAGGTACCATACCCCGGCCAGAAGGACCTTTTCGGCACCTTCACATTGACTATGTTGATATGATCAACATATGTCAAGGTAATAGGTATATGATTGTAGTAGTATGCCCATTTTCTAGGTGGATTGAAGCAGGGCCCTGTTCACACCCAGATGCATTTAGAGCAGCCAAATTCCTAGTAAGGGAGGTCTTCCCAAGGTGGGGAGTATGTGAGGTGTTAAGATCAGACAATGGCCCGCATTTCGCAAACGAAATGTTCCAGCATATCACATCCCTGCTGAACATAAAACACAAATTTGCATGTGCATACCACCCACAGGCTAACGGTGTATGTGAACGCCTGAGTGGCTTATTGAAGGAGGCAATTGCAAAGATACAACAAACAACAAAGAAAAGTTGGTTGTATTGCCTTCCGTTAGCCCTATTTGAATTAAGGAATAGGCCAGGGTCCGACCACCACCTCACTCCTCACGAGGTGGTTACTGGACGTCAAATGCGCCTTCCCCTAACGCCAACGTCAAGGGCATTTACTGACCACGAAAGTTCAGCGAGTGTGTTAGGTGATGAAATGTATCAATATGTGTCTTCTTTGATTACTAGTGTTGTGTTTGTGTCTCAACAGCTCGAGCGCACACGGGGCGGGTCCACCAGAAACCAAGATGAAGGCGCCAGTACAGAATTGGAAAAAGAGAACTTGTGCAAACTTGCCAAAGGTGACCACGTACTACTTCGCAATTTCAATAGGAAATGGAACGATAAGAGGTTCACCGGCCCCCATCTGGTAGAAGACGTATCACCAAGAGCAGTAAAACTAAAAGACAAGCGTGCCTGGAACCACCTACATGATGTAAAGATCTACAAACTGCAGACCCGCCCCAGCGCCAACGACAGGTCCATTGGAAGAACAGCAACAACATCCCCGACAGCGGAAGGAAGTTCTACCACAGACAACGACCCAATTGTTCCCTTACCGTGTCATTACCCAGCCACCCCGGAGACAACAACTGACAAAGAAAGGGGTGATCCCCATACTGCCCACCCCATGGTCACACGTTCAAAGAGTAAAAATACTTCCGCCATCTGAGCCCAAAACCCCCCCCGCCCATTGACTCCCAAGTACAGTTATAACTTAAACTGAAAGACATTGCCTGCACAAATACACATGTAAACACGTGAATGTTCTCTTTTTCTCTCGCACATACAGGAACTGCGTATTATTGTATTGTTAAGAAAAGAACTAACTAACAAGTCCACTGTCCAGGCGTAGATGGTACTCCCAGACGATAATTACCCAGAAGAATTGTCACACCAATTTGTATACGAAATAAAAAGGCCAACATATCTAAAAAGGAGAAGGGTACGTGTCTACTACACAGCCTTCCTCCTGGCCATAGAATATTCCATGCCCCACCTCCGCCCATACTTGCCGGTCCTAAGAGACCGATCACTTAGAGTAGCGTGGGAGCAGCTCTTCGCCTGGGCACTGAATGACTATTTGATAGGGAGAGCTTAAAGGAAACAAAACTAACATTTAATAACAAGCATTTTGAGAATTTTTAGGCGGGCAACTTTAACGTCGCAAGAATACGCTGCCAGGACTGCAGCAAGGTAAGAGCAAAATGCCGGTGAGATTAGCATATGTAATAAAAATAATAGGGATTTTGATGATCACCGGGTTCTTGGCTGCCTCTGTCTGGCAGTACAGCTATGCTATCAATATTATTGCTGCACCCAAACCTAATATACCCCCGTTCCCTGCTGCAACAGGTGTTACGTCAGGTGGTAATAGTAACATTGCACCCAAGCAAAATAGAGTTAAACGCAGCACATACTCAGACAATAAAGGTATTGATAATTATATACAAGATTCAGCACACGTCACAAACAACATATGGTACCAACACATGACCCGCATTGGTAAGCAGACAACTGAGGATAGCTGCTACGTTTGCTCATTAATACCATACGCCATGAGTGCGTCACGAACATTTGTTGCCACAGAAATAGATGAAAAAACAGCACAGTGCATAATATACTTGGCACTGTTCCAAACGAAAGGAAGATTTCAAGGAACAGTAGTGCACATGACATGGAAAACACGAGACTCATACCCATATGAAAACAACTTCCTCAAGACCTTTTTGAGTTATCACAAGACCAGTTTACATGCTGAAGCATTCAAATACATAACAAGTGGCCCTGCAAAAGGAGAAACAAAGAAAGTAACGCTGCAGTATCTACCATGTGATTGGTACGCCACTGAAGTTCCGGGTAAACAAGGATGTTGGGAGAGGCCGCGGGTGACGATAACAGGAAAGGTGTATCTGGACAATAGCTGGGAGATAGGAGTGATTGGCAGCAACATGGTAACAAAAGAAACTATCTCAATCATCGAGACACACAATCACCGATGTTGGACGACGTGGATCAAGTATGTACCAATGCTCACGTGGGTAGAAGAAGATGAAGACCCAATAACGATACTACCATTGACTGCGCCCAAGGTATGCTACCAACATAAAGGAGAGGTGGACGTAGGATATAACACCAATTGTCCAAGTGTGGTGGAGTTACCTGAGGGGGGAGCGGGAACAGCAGTAATAATGGACCATTATTGGGCCTGTAGAGAAAGGGCATATCATACACTGCCTTCCCTGTGGAATGGTGTGTGCACAATGGTACACGTAAATGCACCATCACTAGTGGTACCTAAGAAGCACGTAAATGTGGCAACATTTCCTAAAATGGATGAAGGGGATAAGAGAAGAAAGAGATCTGCACCACTTCAGGAGGAGCAAGGGAAGAGGACCAACAGCAATGATACTGTCCTAAATAGAAGAAAAAGACAAGGAGAGCCACTGACAGGAAATTACCTGTGGGGAAGGTCGGAAACGGCACTAACATCAATACCGCCAGAACATAGACTATTCAGCAGAGCAGCAATGTTCTTCTCCTCAATAATACACCCAGGACTGCAGGCTTACGCAAACGCAAAATGGCTCCAAATAACTAGATGGGAACTAATGATGACTATCAATTCTACAGTGAATGGGTTTAACGCAATAAAAGAGGAGCTGCGAGCTGTAAGGATGGTAGCACTCCAGAACAGATATGTATTGGACCTTCTCAGAGCAATGGAAGGAGGAGTTTGTGCAAAGATAGGACAATCATGCTGCACGTTCATACCTGCCAACGATGCTGACAATGGTACACTAACAGAAGCAGTTTCACAATTGGCCCAGATGCACTCCAAAATGACGGATGAAAGTAACGGTGTAAACAAGGATAAGAGCTGGTTTTCACTATTATGGTCATGGATGCCATCCTGGCTGTCAGATGGGCTGAAAATAATAGTGGGCTGTACTATATTGGCTGGAGCTATTATATATCATAATTAGATTTTGGAAGGCCCGGAAGGCACGCACTACTGACGAGTTGCTGGAAATGGTGGGAATGCACCCCTTGATGCCAGCAGATGACGGCCAGCATACAGGTGTGATAATACAAGAGAGGGAGAAGTTGCGCACCCAAATAATAACCAACCATCTGGACCCACCATCAGTGAAGATCGAGAACCCAAGAAACCCCAGGAGCTACATAGGAAGATGGGTATACTGTACTCCTGGAGGAACCTGTGAATATATGTATTGGTCATTTGAAGATCATGTAAACCATTATGGACATCTAGGAGAAATAACTAAGATATGGCGAGTAAGAGGAGATAACGAGAAGGATATGTTTGTGGTCGACAAGTCGACCAGAGGGGGGACTGAAGTGGGAGAATGGAAGACCAGGCTCCCGTCCTTCACGTCTCGCGCTTGGCCTAGAGGGTCACGACCCAGACATCCGCCACGAGAAGAGTTTGTCCATTTACCAGACGACCAGATACCCTGGTACAGGAACATACGGATGTGTCCATCTGCCTGCCCAGCAGCCCGCACTGGCCATGCCGACACCTGCGGCATGGATCAACTAGACTAAAATCTACACGTCGTTAGAGATGCCATGACGACCTAGACAACGGGAAGCACAGCTGTACAAATATACACACTGGACATTCCCACACCAACCTACACGAAGAATATACTCAGTGCTATGACGTAGGCGACAGGCATATTCACGGACGTGCATCTTTATTATTTTTACATAGGCTTTCAGAATGCAGAAACGCAAGACGCATCATGAACTCATCTACTAGCTTGCTCACGCTTCTCTTGAAACCAGTTACCACCATAAGAAGTATAATGAAGACGCGATACTGGTCATGAAACTATATGCTCCTATAACCTAAAGCACCTGTGCACCAAACGGACCACTTATGCACCAGGCCAAGTAGGCCTCAAACAAGAGCTCCCGTGGACATTAACAAAGCAAGAGTCAGGTTGCTGATCCTGCAGAATGAGCTCGGCAAAACAACCAGCCAAGGTCGCAATGTTGCAAACCCACCGTCCAAGAACAAATCATCAAAGGCACGATGTTGCAAACTCGTACTCCGCGCACCAGCGTTAAAGTCACACCGGCAAATTAAACCAGGCGCGCAGTAGAAAAACAATATTAATTGTGCAGAATTCTGCCTCTTTTACGGTCACTCCCCACGTGACCAAGCCGAACCTGACGAAATGCCAAACCCAGGAGAACAGAGGCGTCCGGATCCCTCGCTACGAGACACCGGCAGATACACTTGAAAGGCTCAATGGACATCTGCGACAGTGGGAGCGGTCTGCCTTCCAGCTATGAATAAGTCCTCACATTGTCTGCACGTACCCATATTGAAACATTGTTGCACCTTGCAGGTACACCGAGAGCTGGGAACAGCGGTGGTCCCAGGCTGGGAAGCTCACGGGCGCACCAATCAGAACATGGGGCTCTTATCACTGACGCCAGTACTATTAGCCAATCCTCAGGAGTCTTCATGTAACAATTCTCATGTATCTAATCGTAGGGACAACCCAGATATACCACCTGACGACCCTTTGTCCACTAATATCATTCTCTATATGTGTGCTATACTAACCCTACCGCTCGAACACCCAATTAAGAGTGGCGATAGGTTTTTTGTTAACTTTCTGAAGTGACGCAAGTAGCGCGTCATAATACAGTAAAAAGGGCCTGCGAGCCCCACGATTGTGTGTGTGTCAGGACGGACGCGTACGCTCCTTGACCCATCCCTGCCGTTTTGTCTAATAAACAGCAGAGTCACCTTGCTCCTTGTGTGTGTCTCATACTCTATCTCATCTGGGATATACACGGGAGGAGTTGGGGCCTCCCTGCCTGGAGGTCTGCGGACGGCCCGGCCGACCCCGGCAGAATTTCCCCCCGACACTAGTGTGGGCCAGTCGAAATGGCCACCATTTTGGCCAATGTGGACCAGTTTGATGAGTTACTTAACTATGCAGTTAGTAATTTTCACCATTGTTGCTGAATATATCACAATTTACTTAAATTATAACAAAAAGCACCTCTTTGGGTACTATTGAAACAGTGGGCCTCATTACAACCCTGGCGGTAGCTGTGCCGGTAAAACCGGCACGGCTGCCACCAGAGTTGCATCCGGGTCTGGCAACCGCGAATGGGCAATTACTGGGTCATGCCGAGTTAGGCGGACCTGATAATTGCCCTTTCGCGGGTGCTGGTACTGGTAGATCCCCATTCCCATTTGAGCCCCATAGGGCTCAATGGGAATGAGGAGCTTGGATGCACCGGCACCGTTAATAACGGTGCTGGTGCATCTGACGAGCTGTGCTCGCGGGTGCCGCATGGCCTGCCAGGTCAGACCTGGCAGGCACCCGTGAGCACAACTTTTACTATGGCGGTCCGGTAGCAATGGTGCCGGTAGCTTACTGGCACCGTTGTTACCGTATCGCCATAGTTGTTCGAGGCCCAGTCTGTAACTAAAGGAATGAATATCCATTTACAACTGCGGTCCACTTTTTCATTGTTGCCTGAGACAGTTTCATGCTTCAGCCCGACCATGTGAGCCACTCTGCCCATTTATTCCAATCTAAAAAAATATATATATATATATATTTTATTTTTAGATTTCATGCTGAGCTCTCAGGGCCCCCCAGTGATCCACCTGCGGACCCCTGGGGGGTCGCTCCCCACAGTTTGAATACCGCTGCCTTAGGCCAATGCAGCAACAGGTAAGATTAGCACAAGATGGCCGCGCCCTGTTGCCAGATTTCGCATGTGTACAAAAGACGAAAACTAAGGTAAGGTGCATTGGAAATGTTTGTGCAATCGATCAACGTATGTATAAAAATACATGCCTGAACCCGCAGAACAATAATATTTTCTGAGCATTGCTCTTGTCAAACTTATCAAATAATCTCTAGGGAGGTGAGGGGTGATGAGGATGGGATGGTATATTTGTGACTTCATTGTGAATGAGTTTACAAAGTTTGGTGGGATTCTGTCATGAGGGGGGAAAATTAGAGGGGGGTCCCAAAATAATGCAATGGCTTATAAATAAGGTGACATTTGATGAATCTACACTTATTTTGGCAAACTGATAATCGATCTAGATATAAATGTTTTTGCAAAGTTTGGTGGGATTTTGTCAAGAGGGGGCAAAATTAGAGGGGGGGGTGCCAACATAGTCTAAAGGCTTATAAATGTGATGCCATTTGACAAATCTACACAAAGGTTTGCAAAACGATTGTAGATCTAGATATAAATGTTTTCGTACAGTCTGAATGGATTTTGTCACGTGGGGGCTAGGTTATATGATGATTGTGTGTGCATTCATTTGACACATTTGAAAAAATAAAACATGGGTGGATTTGTAGCAAACTTGCGTAAGGAGCATTAGCAAGGACCTACAAGTATGGTTTTGCCAATGTGCCAGTATTTTATTATTTGCCAAGTGTCATAATATAGCTATAAAAAAAATAGCAGTATACCTTTAGTGAATGAGGGGTAGCCTGTGGCAATGGGCAGTGGCCAGATTGTCTGGTTCAGAAAAATCAGATTGCCCACATCAGTTAGATGCACTCCATCTCTTCGAAAAATAATTAAATTATCAAATGTAATGTTTTCATTATAAAAAGATGTCATGCCAACATCTCACAAAAAAGCCCTTACAGCTTTATTCACATTGCACCTTGCTTTTTCCATTTGTGGACAAAACTATTTTGGGCGCATCCACATTTGTCTCTGAGCAATCCGAGAAAAAATCATTTTTGAATGTGGAAACAGTTCCATCAACCTTTGCAATATATCCTTCATTGCAAACTGTAATGAAATTCTGGTAACGCAGCCCAAACTATTCCCTCCAAAGTGAACAGCACTGAAGTCTGGAATGATGTCTGGATGTTTTAAATGAACCATATTCTCACAAAATGGGAGAAAGACCACCACTTCATTCCTCCCACTCCTTAGCATGACACTTGAAATTCATGGAATGCAAGCCAATGCATCGAAGAGTCTCCAAAAGTACATACACTCTGCCTCCTCAAAGACATAGACATAGCCATCTTCAGTGCTCTCATCAAACAAAACTACTGCTAGCCTCTCTTACTGTACACCACACCCAGGAAACCTGATTGGCTGATCCCCCGATGTCCACAGACATCCATGACTGTCCGCAGTCTCTGCAGTCCGATTTCCATGCCTGCCACCCTTCAAAGACACGGATGTGGCATGTGCCAACCACGGACTAATGTGGTGTATGCAGAAATGGTAGCACAAGCCAGCCCTACCATTTCCACTTTTATTTTGTAACTCTCCCTCATTGGCTGCTTTCAAACAGTTGCACATCTATCCACCAATCAAATCCAAAAACTCTACACCTAACACTGTCATCTCAGTTCAACACTTCAGAGGTACACTTGAATTCTCAGAGTACATATCTCCTGTTAATCTAATCTCTCTCCCTGGCTGTTCAACCAGTATCTGGCACTCCTTGCCCACCGCATCGCCGCTCTCTGCCCTAATTTCCAGTGCTATGCGGACGATACCCAGCTATTTTTCAGGCTACCCTCAGCCTCCCCCTCTCCTTCCCTCATCTCTGACTGTCTGTCTGCTATCCAAGAATGGTGTGCCGCCAATGACCTCTGCCTTAATGCCAGTAAGACTGAGATTCTACTCATCGGTACTCCCACTCCCTCCTTCCCTGCAGCTCTCTGGCCTGCCTCCCTTGGCCCCCTCCCTGCTCCTACCTGCAAGGCAAAAAACCTTGGGGTCATCTTCGACTCCACACTCTCCTTCTCTCCTCATATTTCTGACGTCGCCAAGAGGTCACACTACCAGCTGCACCTCCTCAGAGGTATTCTTCCCTTCCTCTCCTTCCCCCAGAAGCTCACTGTCTCCCGAGCCCTGGTTCTCTCGAAGCTGGACTACTGTGACAGCCTCTATCTTAATTTGCCTGCCTCCACTCTCCGCCCTCTGCAACTCATCCAGAACAGACTTGTCCTTGGCCTCAAGCCCAGGGACCGTATCTCTCCAGGATTGAAATCTCTACACTGGCTCCCAGTGGCTGCGAGGATAAAGTTCAAAACCCTCTGCATTGTCCACAAGGCCTTCTGGGGCCTGGGTCCTAAATAGCTTCAACTCTCTCTTCCCAAATATCTTCCTTCCCGAGCCCTTCGCTCATCCGCCTCCAATTCCCTCAGGGTTAGCCGCTTCTCGAAGCAACGAGCTGGGGGTAGATCTCTCTCCGCGGCAGGGGCCTCCCTCTGGAACAGCCTTCCTGCCTCCCTGAAACTTGAGGAGAACCATCTCCGGTTCCGGAAGCACCTCAAAACCTTCCTCTTTGCTTCTGCTTTCTCTCTCCCTCTCCCCTGCTGAACAGCTAATTAATTCTTCACTGAAACTGCACTTATCCTGCAACTGGACCACTCTAAACGGCCTCGGTCCTGAGCCCAGCCACTCTCCTCTTGCACTGATGCCCTGGAACCCCTTTGCACTGCGGGACTGTCTCTGTATCCCTACAGCCCCCCCCCTTTCCCCAGCACTTGCTCTGCACTTACCTCGCACTTGCCACCAGCTGGCCCTATTTATTTATTTATTACTTTACGCCACTTACCTTGTACTGCACTTCCCCCCTCCCCTTCCCCTTGCACTTTTCCCCCTCCCCACCCCTGCACTTGCGCGATCTGAATGACACCTGGCCTAGTAGGATCGTTGTCTGTCTCCCCTTGTCCCTCCCCTCCCTGCCTCGTCGCGCCTTGAAACACCTGTGTATAGGCGCGTTACAAATACCATATCATATCATATCATAATCACAGCAATCTGCATAAAAAATACTGTGAAAATCTCAAAGATTTCTATTTCCAGATTCAACAACATCTGCATCTAACAATACATAGTACAAAGTATTCTCTGTGGCTCTTTTACAAAAATACATATAGAGGATTCCTGCTACTTACCCTGTTAAAAGCTACTCAATAAGCATATTCTCTTTTTTAACCACTCCAGCAAAATCCATGAATTGCAGCATTTAGCACCTGCTCACATCAAGTAGCAAATACTTATAATGCTGTGCGTTTTTTAAAAAAATCTTTTTGGGACCAATTTGATCAAAGTTAGACAAATTCATTTATATCAGCACTGTGTGTAACTTTTTCTAACAGAAAGAAAAAGCAGATAGAACATTGCACTCGGTGTTTAACATGTTGCAAGTGCTTGCATACCTGCCAACATGACCAATTCCAATTTGTAGATATTAACAATTCTTCATTTTTGTCTTTGCATTCTGTGACTTGTGATTCCATTTCTCCAAGTATAAAACTCAGACTACAAATCCCACAATGCAAAGACAAAAACAAGACTGGAATGGAATAATCGAAAGTGTGACATTTATATTGAATGAAAAATATAAAATGTTGTGCATTTAAAAATGTTTATTTTTAGGAGCATTTTCATTTAAGTAAAAAAAAATGCATATGTCCATTTATAGCAACACTGTGTGTAACCTTTTCCTAAAAGAAAGAAAAAGCAGAAACAAACCATTTCTACAACATGTTTCAGTGGCAATTGGTATGGGGAAGTATAATATGTTGGCACTACATGCATACTTGCTAAAATAACCCATTCCAATCTATAGGTGCTTATCCAGTCCTGGTTTTTCTCTGCAATCTTGAACTTGTAGTCCAGGTTCTATAATGGTAAAAGTTGAACTACATGTCCCGGAACACAAACAAAAATAAACTAGCACTCCAAAGGCACCTACAGATTGAAAAATGAGTTTTTGGCAAGTATGCATCTAATGCCAAAATATTAAATTTACACACACCAAGTGCTGCTATCATTTCCATCTGCTTTTATTTTCATTTACAAACAAGTGGCACACAGAGTTCCTATAAATGCACATATACATGTTATAACTTTCATGAAAATACTGCTAAAAAGAAACATTTTTAAACAGTCAATATTTTCCATTTTTTCTTCAATATAATGTCACACTTTACAACCTCACTTCTTACATGCCTTACGCTACCACCATTCTCCATCTGCTCACAGATATCTGTACACCGTCAAAGTATCTACATACAATGCTTCACCTTACATATAAAGTACTCTTCTTTCCCAATCTCTGCTATAGACACCAAAGGCTGCTACAACAACAATCCACCATTGCATTGCCACTAGGCCACAGTTAGTTAACACAATTCATTACACCATTCATGACAGAACAACTCCTCCTACCTTCATAAATAACAAACTGGCTTACTAAAAGTACTTCACCATTACCACATATACCCAATAACTGTAGTTTACAATTACAGGAAAGAAGAAGATTGCTGAAACCAGATGCCGAAAAAAGAATACCCTTCACATCCTACAAAGTAAGTACATTACTGTACCATGTATATTTCTGTAATTGTAACAATATACTTCAACTATATACTAGTCCAGAGTATTATTTTCCAATCAACATTTATTTCACTCTACCTCATTATATTGCACCATTCACAATCTTTCTATTCCTATTTTAACACCACCATTACAGCACCCACTGTTTTCCTCAAAACATTACAATGTCCCTACTTAGTCAATCACACCACCACTCCTTTCCTCACTAACCAAAGTCAATCGCACCCCTACATACTCTTATTCTTCCAATCTTCCCACCCACATCCTATTATGCCACTTCACAATAAAACAGAACTCTATTAATCTCTTCAATCACACCCACAAACCCATGCACCATACATGCATATACATATCACAACTTTCAAACCCAAATTTTCTTTTTTCCCCAACAGACACAACAGAATTCCGAGCAAATAGCAACTCTGTAGAAAACAAAGAAGAAATTAAGCAGATAGGAATAAAAGAAAGCCATATAGTCATCCACCTCTAAAATAATGTATATACAACATTAAAATAAAAGAGCTAGTAACCTCACTGAACAAAAGTAAACCATCCACAACTAAAAAGGTAAGGCCCCTCTTCCACAAACTAAAAGTAAAAACACATCTACAAAGAAAAGCAGACCTACTAATGAATCTAACACTACATCTACCAGTGTTAACGTAGCCACTATAAAACAATACAAACAATTCATGTTACAAAAAATGTACCACCGTAGAGTTATCCACAATCTTATAAGAAAAGCTGCAAAGTCACTATCTACACTTAAAAACTACTGCATGACACTAATCTTTGAAGCTCTAATTGACAACACATTTCTACAAAAGAGAACATTGTTTATATTGATTTTAAACAGAATGAAACAACTAACTAAATTAATTAATACATTACAAAAAGTACTTCATAAATGTGTGTTGATATATAAAAGGGATCATTATACTATATCCCATTTTGCTGATCTAAGTACATATATGGAAGTGTGTGCCCCACAAAGTTTTTTATTGTTCTATGTGGTTGTATGTATGTGAATTTATATATTTGTATTGTTGTTTAGTACCATGCTGTGTGAGGTTGGGTTTTACTCATACCAAACACTTTTATAAGTGTTTTTATATATTTTTGAACTAATGATGAAATAATGATTAAAAATTGAAAGTATTTTTTAGAAATAACTAACACTGAGTCTATTTTTTCAAGACCGCAGGTTTTATGAATGTGGGGCACACACTTCCATATATGTACTTAGATCAGCAAAATGGGATATAGTATAATGATCCCTTTTATATATCAACATATTTAGGTCACTCCCTGACCGTGTGGGAACATTTTTTGTAATAGGGTGTTTTGCCTTTTATGAAGTACTCTTCATAAATGTGTGCAATGTCACTATAGATACCTTTTTAAACTTCTGTGAGGGTGAATGGATTCACACAAGCAGCACAAATCAATATTTCAATGAAGAGGCTTATGAACAAGAACAAAAAAAAAAAAAAACAATTGCCATAGACAGTGATGGCCGAGGGTAAGAAATGGTAGGAGACGCCATTATGGCTAAAGAAACCTTATAGAAAAAACATCCCCAACATTCTTTCAAACAAACGTTCCTTTCAGCCAAACAAACCATCCAGTGTACAAATGGACATGCAGCTCAATGTGTAATGCACACCAACAATCCTTTAAATATTTACGACAATTCCTCAATCACTATGTGAAACTAACAGACAAAAGTAAAAGTAAAAATGTAGAAACCATGGACGCCTGTCCAGTGCGCAGCCACAATGGACTTCGAGGACATTCATTAGCCTGCATTTTAGGACCTGCTTGCAAAAGCACCTTCCACCACATCAAAATCTTAGCAACTCACCATTCCGCTATACAGAATCTTGTGCATGGACTATGCAATGCAAAAAGTCCTGCCCTAGAACTGCAACATTTTAATAACATTCTCTGAAATGGAACAGCCAAAGAACCCCTTAAGAAAATAGAGCACATCCAAAGTAAATAATTTGGAACTGAAGTTGACTTAGAAAATTCAGTAATTTCAGAAAACATTACCAAAAAACTCACAAACACCAACCTCCTAACAAACACATACAAAAAAGAGATAGCTAAGTTTCAAAATACATCTGCTGAAATACCAGACTATGTATGTGTCTGTTGTCGCAGAACTTTTTATGAAAACAGCAAAAAAATAGTAGATATGGCCTACAAAATAGAGGACAATGAGGAATCCCAATGGTTCCAATTAGCTTTATATTTAACAGCAGAACATAAATACAAAATGACTGACCACTCAATAGTTTGCACGTACTGAAAAACAAAGCTTGACAATAACCAAATTCATCACATGTTATCACTAATAAGTTAGAAATATTCCCACTTCCAAAGACCCTAAAACAACTTTCACATTCAACCGAAAACAGCCAAATGACCTCCATCTGAGTTACTTAAAGACATCCATGGCAAAGTAATATATATGCCATTAGATCTTAAAGAAAATATACAAATTCTAATGACCAATAGATCAATCTTTAATTGTACTAGTTAATGGTTTACCAACAAAAGACAAAATAATTTGGCAACAACTAGTTGACTTTAACAAAGTTAGACAAGCCCTACTATATCTGAAAGAACACAAAGAATACTACAAATATATAAACATAGAGGAAAGCCTAAGAGCAACCACCCAAATTATTCAAGATTCACCAGCAACTGGCCAATTTCAACATGTAGATCCTGTCATTGCAGCCAACATTTTAGACCAGTATACAATTCACCCACTACAATCCAAAGACACCATTGAAGATGCATTAGTACTTATCAGATGCGTTAAGCCAAAGGATCCCCAATGAGCATATGGGAAAACGTGTAGAAGCAGGTTCTTTTCCTCTAATCTTTCCTACAGGAAAAGGAGGAAGATATGATGAAAGGTCCAAACAAATTAGTGCATCAGAATATTGTTCTTTACTAAGGTATTCTGAAGACCCGAGATTCAGACAAAATGTAGAACTAGCAACTCTATGTTATGGAGTTGCACACACATTAAGAACAGGCTATATATAATGTTTTAAACATGTCCATTACACAACTGCTTAAAAAAATAAAAGACAAAGACGAAGTTTTGCAGTCAAGTATAACAAATTGTTTGGCAAACATGCATGGTACAAATGAATACTGGCTCTGATGTCACACTGATGCACTTTGTATACTAAGGTAACTAGGCCCACCCACATGGTTTGTTACTTTACTTTGTGCAGAGTATGCATGGGATCACGTGCACAACTTCTTACACACTGCACATCAAAATAAAGATGACTTTTATAAAAACACCAGGAGAAATGTGTTCTCTTGACCCTGTCAATGTATCAAGGTACTTTCGCCATTGCTTAATTGCCATGCTGCTCTTCATCTGCACTAAAACTACCCCTCCGCTCAGAGAAGTGCAACTCTTCTTTTGGAGAAAACAATATCAACCCAGAGGAGCACCACACATCCACCTGCTTTTGTGGATAAAAGATGCTCCCAAATTTGGCCAAGACAGTGATGCCACTGTGTTACAATGTATTGAAAAATACATTACCTGCAACATCCCTTCAGAAACCACATATAGTGACCTTGTACACAAAAGTTATGCTTCCAAAAACATAAGTATTGCAAATACTGCAGACATAGATATAAAAACAAAGGGAAATACTATATCAAATGCCGCTTTGGCTTCCCTAGACCAGTTTGCAAAAAAGGACAGGTATATAGCTTGATGTCATCTTAAAGTTGTGAAAGGCAAATCCCCTAAAAACACATACAACATTAAAGGGGACGAAGCATTCAAGTACATCAATGATTACAATGAAATCACTGCCCTCTTGTGGAATGCAAACATGGGCATACAATACATTGCAGACAAATCCACTGCAGTTGTAAGCTATGTCACAGCCTAACTCACAAAAGCTGAGAAAGCAGAGCTAAGAGACCTCTGGGATGACATATCATCTGACAAAAAACGGTCACAAAAGTTGTACAGCTTCAATATAAAAGTGATCTCCCATAGAGAATGTGGGTGCTACAAAGCTCCAGACCGTTTAACAGGGACAGCCTTTAATAGCAAATCTGAACACATTGTCTGGCTAAACCTTGGTCCAGCATCATCCTGAACAGGAGTACTAAAATCCCAAAAAGAGATAGAAACAATAGCCACAAATGTTTGCAACAGCCAGGACATGTACAAAAGAAAATTAATTGACACTTACTACCCAAACAGAAGTACTGATTTGGAAAACATGTGCCCGCACGACATAGCCCGGATCTAGCCCTATAAAAACAATGTCAAACCAGGTGAGATAACTGACAAATATGCAGTCTCAACTTGTGAAGGAATCCTAGTAAAACTTACCACACCCAGTGCAATTATTCATATAAAGTTATCAGTTAAATGCCCACAACATAGAGAACTGTATTACATAGCCCTCTGCACCTTGTAAACCTTGGAAAAAAGAACAAGAATTATTGGTAACTCATTTGAAGCTTCATTCAATGAAAATGAAAGCAGTATAACAGATGTCAATTTCAAACAATGCAAATACATGTTGGACAATGAACATGAACAACAGAAAGAAATTGAAGCTCAACTAGATAAAGATACTTCTGAGGGCAGTCAACCTTCCCTTACAAGAAGCCAAGAACTACTTGGAGAACCACTCATTTTAAATTAATCAAACATAGCCATGGCTTAGAAAAATAGCATGTATCAATATAAACAATCTGAAGAAGACTTGTCAGGGCTCAGATCACATCTAAATGATGAACAACTCACCAGTTATCTATATGTCATGGAAGAAATTGAATGTGTACCTGTAGAAATTATAAACCTCTGCTCCTGTATGTAAGTGGTGCAGCTGGTTCTGGTAAAACATTCTTAATTAAAATAATCAGCACATTTCTACAAAAATTAAGAAACAACAACATTTCAGCTTTTGTAACAGCCCCCACATGTTTAGCTGCCTCCAACATAGGAGGTGTAACATGACACCGACTTCTACTCCTTCCAGTGGAACACCAAAACAAATTAGAATACTACAGATTATCACCAGAAACTGTACTGAATTAAGCAGAATTCTGAAACAAATGAAAGTGCTCTAATAAATGAAGTAAGCATAGTTTCAAACCTAATATTGGCTTTAATGAACCTCAGAATGCAAGAAGTCCTATGAACAGAAATCAAAGAACAGTTTCAAAGGAAAACAAGTTCTTGCTTTCGGAGACCTCTGACAGTTAACACCAGTAAAAGGTCAACCTATTTTCAAAATATTAGGCTACAACAATGCCGCAAAACACTTCCAACATTTTCACTACAGAAAACAAACTCAAAACATGTGCCAGTCTGCAGACCTCACCTATATGAACGTTTTAAAAAGCATTACAATGGGTCTGCTTACTAAATAAGCAAAATCGATCTTAAATAGAACTATATGGGAAAACATATCTGCTCCTGATGTCATGGAACAAGTAACTCAACAAAATATAAAATGCATGTCCTCAATGTTAAGGGTGTGGTTTACAGGAAGGCAGGGTAATACTTTTTTCGTTGCTGTGTTGGTTGTGCAGTGAAGATGGCAGGTGTTATTGTATGGAAAGTTGGAGATTGTTCTGTCTCTGATCTAGAGAGGTATAGAAAGGAAAGATGTGATTCTACAGATCTTGGGTTTCCATGGCTGGAGGCTTTATGGTGGAGTGTGCATGGACTTCACGTGTGGGCACTGGCTTCTCTTTGCAGAAACATCTGCTCCTGATGTCATGGAACAAGTAACTCAACAAAATATAAAATACATGTCCTCAATGCCAACCCTTGCAAGTTGTAGTCATTTAAACAAGACAATGTTAAACAAAGAAATGCAACCCATATTGCATATCAGCTCCACAGCCAAAATGGAAGTACATAGCATGATACTCTCTATGTGTCAACAAGCAAAGGTATGACTAAATAGCTTAGAAAAATCTATCTCCAACAAAGCTGGACTGGAAAAAATATTAACTTTGAGCCAAAATTGCAGAGTAGTTTTAAAATGAAACCTTGACGTAGAACAAGGTTTAGTCAATGGAGCAATTTGTACAGTTGTTGGCTTCTAAACATATCCACTTGACAACAACATTCAATTTGTCAACATCCACTTTGGCAAACTTGCAGAAGTTAAATAAATTGGACACACAATAGCACGTTTCCTTCTTTTCAAAGATATGTATGTAATTTTCTGTATGCATATGCTGTCACTATTTACAAATCGCAAGGTCTAACCCTAGATCACACATTAATTGACACTGACAGCACAGTCTTTAAAGAAGGTATGAATTACATAGGGCTTTCACGTCTGCATACTCTCAATGGTCTATTCCTAGTTATCTTTGAGGCAAACAAAGTCAACGCTTACATTCCTTGCATCGTTGTATACAACAGGCTAAGTGCACCCCATTAAGATATGTACCCTATACCTCTAAAAATAAAACCTTTACAAAGAAAACTATTACAAACAACATAATCTACAACAGATCTCCCAACAGTGCTGCTAAAGGAACAATGACCAATTCCTTCTCCATCAAATAATACAACCACAAAACTGTCTACTACCAATTCAACAGCACGTCTATCAAAAAATAAAGAGCCAAATGTCTCTTCAAAAAAAAAATCTGCAGGCCCATCAAACGTTGCACAGACAGAACAGGCTGGTCCATTTAAATTCACCAACACAACTAGAGTAAATTGCTATGTAAATGTAACAATCCTTCTTTCCAATTGCCACCAATCGTTCACAACATTTACTTAAATGGCTCAGGCAAGTTGCATTTGCAAATGCTTGTCCTTCAAATAAATGCCACAAATAATCCTGACAGCACTTTCAGTATCTCGGGTATTAGGCAAGAATTGGACTACTGTGCAGGAATGGTAAAATTGACCATGAGCACACCAGAAGATCCTCAGAAGATCCTCAAGAATTCCTAATTAACGTATTACAAGTAGTGAAAACCAAAAACATCCCTATGTACATGTGGCAACATAGATGTACTCTCTGCAACCTCTTTCACAAGAGCACATCCCTAATGAGTGATTTGTATATATACATACCAAATTGTGAATCCATTCCATTTCACCAGCTTATGCAGAATGCAAATCATGGCATATTATGAATGTTTTGGCAATTGAGACTATCGTTCCAGCATACAAATAAACTCACATTGCCAATATGTCATACTCATGCTTCTAAGGTACAATGGAGATGGTACCAAAAATAACTGTAAACTCCCATATACCACACTGGTAACAAGACCTCTGTTACTCCAAAACATAGGTTACTAGCAAACCTAACAAATGCCTACTTAATATTTCTTCAACCCAAATGTACACACTGAACTGTAGCACAATCAACAGTTAGAAGATGCCAACAGGTATGTAACTACATCCATAATACTAAAATAGTACTTTTAAAAGTCAATATAGTTGTTTTTTGAATATGTGTAAGGTTTGATGTAAACCAACACACAATAAAAAAAATATAGTTAGAATAGGCCAACAGGTACCTAACTATTTCAAAAATATCGTACATCACAATACACTTCAAATACGCCATTACAATTCTTGTTACTACAATCTACTTCTGAAGGCTAATGTAATTAGAATACACCAACAATTATCTAATTACTTTAAACATTCCCTTAATGACAACATACCTAACACAAGCATACTATCCTTACACTAATAGGTTTGTATTATTCCTGTATTGATTTGTTTTCCCAATGATTATTTAATGTCAGTACAACAACACTGTATCATACACTAATGTTGTACTAATCATAGTACATAGAATTTACTGTTTATGAGGGTCAAAAAAGTAAATGTATATGTAAAATTGTATGCAATTAAAGCTCTTAAACTATCATGCTTAACAAATTATACTGTTTTTTTCCACAGAAAATGTACCTGAGATTCCAGCTTAATTACTGTATGCAACTAAATAATCACACCAAGTATAAACAAATACATATTCCATAAGCACTATCCTCAATGGTACTACATTCATGAATGCCAGTTCAATTATATATAATTCCACCATATTACAAACACTTGATTTATTTATTTATTTGAATTTATAAAAGTGTGCAACAGCCCTGAGGCATTGTGGTGCTGTTACAGAAGGCTTACTTTGATACAGCATACTCAGATGGAAAGGAAAACAAAGCAGTTACATGGTCATTTTCAAACAAGAAACAAAGACATTGGTATGTTCCAAGGTTACAAGGGGAACTACATAACAAGCAGGCTAGTTAAAGAGCTTTGTTTTCACTGCTTTCCTGAACATGGAGAAAGAGGTTACTTTTCTGAACTCGAGTGGAGTGCATTCCAGTTTTTTGGAGCTAACACTGAGAAGCTAACCCACCAGCTTTGACTCTTTTGAAGGCTGGTACTGTGAGCTGGTGTGAGTATTGAGCCTGTTTTGGTCTGGTAGCAGGCATATGATGAATTCTTTCTGACAGGTAGGTGGGTGTTGAGTGGAAGAGGCATCTGTGGGTAATGGCAAGGTTTTTAAACAGTATGCGCTCATTTACTGCGAGCCAATGGGCGTCTCGTCTGGCATAAGAGATATGGTTTCTCCTTGGGATGCTTAGCACCGCTCTAAGAAGACCGTTATTTTGTGTGGTTTGCAGTTTGTTGAGGTTTTTGGACGAGATGTCTAGGACCAGGACATTGCAATAGTCAAACTTTGCTCTGATGGTAGCTCTAGCTTTATTAAAGGAGTTTTTGGCAGAGAGGTACAGTTTAATTGCATTAATCATTTTAGTTGTGAAGGCCGCTGATGATGAGATGGCACTAACTTGACGCTTCATTGATTGGGTGGAGTCAAGGTACACACCCAATGTTTTGACTGCATCTGAGACCGGGATTACAGTGTTCTCAATGCTGAAGTTGCTGTATTGGCTGTCAAGTCTGTTCAGAATTTCCTTGGGGCCTACCACTAGGATTTCTGTTTTGTTTCCATTTAGACATAGACTGTTGGCTGCCATCCAGGCCTGGGTGAATGCATTGATCTCTTTATACTCCCACTACATTACCTATAATTACTATAAACATATTGCTACTATGGTGGATGTAGCCAGTGGGTAGATTCTTGGGGACATGGCCTATGGCCATGCCCCCAAAAATCTAGCCAGTAGCCACAACCACCACAATGGAATTAAATGATATAATAATTATGTACAATACACCCTCAAATAACAAAACTTGCCCTGAACCCCCTGCAATTGAAATTATGTATGGGACACTAAAAGTGGTTAAGGCCTCTGCGGCATCTGCAAACCCTTTTTCCACTGTTTTTGGTGGGATTTTGTCAAGAGGGGGCTAAATTAGAGGGTGGGGTGAACGTTTTTAGATGGCTTATAACTTTGTTGCTGTTTGATGAATGTGGACACAAGTTTTCAGAAAGATTATAGACCCAACCTTGAATGTTTGTGTAATGTCTGAATGGATTTTGTCAAGTGGGGGCAAAGTTATATGACTATTGTATGTACATACATTTTGACACTTTTGAAAAATTAAAACACAGGTGGAATTCCAGCAAACCCGTGTAAGGAGCATTGGCAAGAACCTTAAAGCATGGTTTTGCAAATGTGCCTGTGTTTTATTTGTTGACAGTGGTCATTATGTAGGTACAAAAAATAGTGATATACCTTTGGTGATTGAGGTATAGCCTGTGGTCATGGGCAGTGGCCAGATTATCTAGGTCATGGCATACTGGCCATGACCACGAGGGTCGACAAATGGAATTCAAGTGTCCTTGTCCAGTTGGGACTGGTTATGTGGTAAAGTTATTCAAAAGTGGGATAGGTTTGATAGGGGAAACACGTGCTTGTGGTAATATGGTCATAGGGTTCTCTCTTCACCTTCAGCAGGCTGCCATGGAAGGGAAGATGGGGCTCTGTATGGAGCTCCACCTTCCCTTTCCATGGTGGCCATCTTGGCAAAGGATTTTCCCAGATGTAGGAAGAAAAATCATTTTTTTACCACACCGATTTCCCTCTTTGGGAACCCGTGGTGCTAATGGCCTTCATCCCCCATTGCAGGGGTTGGAACAGGGAATAATGTGCGAACATCTTATTGAGTCTATGTAATTTATTTAATTTACTGAGAAATGTAAAGTAGATGGAGTCTAAACGATTTTTTTTTCTATTTTTTTACTGTGAAAGGGGGTTCCTAAAGGAACCTTTCTTTTGTTGTTTTTGTATTTCTTTTTTTTTGCAGGAGAGGTTAGAATGTAAGGTGGGGATGAAAATGAGGGATCAGGCACCAAGCACTAATATGGAAGGGCAGGTGACAGGGGAAGATGTTGCATGTGTGTTACTTCTATGGTATGGGTGTTTCTCATGCTCCTTGATTACAGCTTCAAAAGCACTTCAAAATTGTTTCCCGCTGCAGAGTGGTGAGGTTGCAATATATACAGAGGTCTGTTGTCTTTGAAAGATATGGATCAACTGCCTCTTTAATTGCTTGCAAGGTTGCTGGTGGGATTTTGTGTCCCACCACAGAAGGCTGTGTGGTTACAGAATTGGTTGGGGAAGATGAGGTGGAGGAAGACAGCCTACTACTTACTAAGAAAGGAACAACATTTCTGAGAGCAATGCAGTGGTTGGATTTGGTGTGGCAGTGCATGGAGGTGGTTCCCTAGGAGTACTGTCCAGGTAGTCTGCGACTGAGTACAAAATTGCACTCATTGCATTTCACTTTGGTAGTTTTAGCCTTTGATACATTCCCAAAAGTGGTAAGGAATTGCCACACCCTTGATTCGCTCTGGGTGCTAGGCCAGGCACTTCCTCTACCTCCTCTTCTTGGTCCTCTTCATTGTCTTTGGAAGTATTGCGCTTTTTTTGTTGTGTAGGTCCTCCAGCTGGTGGTGGTGGTGGCTCCTCGGGAGGAGAAATGGCAATAGCTGATGGCATTGGTCAGATAAATAGCTGTTTTACTAATATTCATCCAAGTATGTGCTTTGTACTAGATTGTTAATGGATAATGAGTAAGTATAGGTGTAGGAGCCGTACAAGGGAACATTTTGAGCTTGAAAGTTCCTAGATCATTAGAAAATGCAATTCCGAACTGTCCTCGAAGCACGGACCCGATTGGTAAGTGCGGATGTCATCATGCCGCTTGCGAGTGCATTGTCCAGTGGCACTGTCAGGAAGGTCCATGATGACGTCAGACGGTCACGGACGTCGATGGATGCAAAAACAGTCTTACAAATTATGCTAGAAGGTGGAAAATGGCAGTTTTAAGGTGAAACATTGTAAAATCGACAATGTTGCTATATTGGGGTAAGTCTGATATTAGTAGGTTGTAGGAAAATACCATGCCCTGGTAAAAATCCATGAAATTCACTGAAAAAACTTAGTTAAAGAGACGTTATGGTTAAGTTACACTAATAAAAACCTATGAAATCAATGAAAAATCTTTGTTAAAGGGATGTTATGGTTACAAGTAAAGCTGAAAAACTTCTGATATTCGCCAGTTATGGTAAACTAAGCAACCTAACTCGCCCCACCACTGTGCACTGCTAAGAATAACACCCAGGACATCAAAGATTACATCACAAATGTCATTGATGACATCACTGATGACATCACATATCTGGGCCACTAGTTTTTGTTCACCGACATATCTAAGCCAGGTGGTTTTGGTCACTGACAGTCACAATATTACAATTCAAAAGGTGCTATATTATCTATAGCTTCTTATCTTGCCATAACTGGCGAATTTCAAGAGGTTTATCGGTTTTACTTGTAACCATTACGTCCCTTTAACAAAACGTTTTCAGTGAAATATATATATATATATATATATATATATATATATATATATATATATATATATATATGTATATATATATATTACATGGCCTGCCGTAGCAGCTGTGTAGTCATGGTTAAGTTGCTCAACTTATACGAAGAGCATTTTTCGGGCGTCTTATTACTTTGTTCCCCCTAGACAAATCCTCATCAACCTTTGAAAAAAAAGTATATGGCCCGCTCTGCATTCTTTTGATAAGTTTGGTGAGGTGTCGTCAAGGGGGGGGCAAAGTTATAGGGAGGTCCCAAAAATGTTTTTTTGTCCTTAGACTAAATGGACAAAACTTTGTTCACACCTACAGGTCAAACTGCTGGATGGATTTTCACCAAATTATCAGCTTTTGTACATTTTTGAAAACAGGCAAAATGTAGGTCCAAATAAAGTTAGTGATATCTGACTCCACTCCGCAGACCTGACTCCGATTGGTTGGGAAGGCCACGTCGTGTCCGCGGACACCCAAGGCACCTGCTGATTTTCTGACGGGAAGCATGATGTGCATCACATTTTTCTGAAATGCCTGCCATATTGTATCTGCGGACATCCGCGGATAGCATGGAAGCAAAAAAACACCTGGGAAACATGGATTGGGGCATCTGGCGTGGGGCAGAGGGGCTGCAAAGGGCATGGGAGTGGAAGAGGACAGGGTGTGTGGCAGGTGGCTTGTGGGACTTCCCCGAGATTCTTGGGTGTATGATAGTCTATGCAGTGGGAGGTAATTGTGGCAAGGTACTACAGTCTTAGGTGCATGGCCAGAGGCAATGCACCCAAGAGTCCAGGAGTCTGTTCAATGGTTGAAGTACTGTAATAGTATGTCTAGAAAAGTGCAGAGGGCCTTAGGTTGCTGCTTTATTGGATCCAAGAGTGTGCTGATTAGTTGCACGTACTGGAATACTATGTGTACAGAAGTGACAGGGCCTCACGCAACTGGCTTATGTGTGTGGGTTGTGGCCAGTGTAAACATTGTTGGGTGCATGGCTGTATTATGCTGTGGTGATTGTGACCAGCTACTAGACTAGCCAGAAGCCATGCACCCAAGAGTCTGTCCATTGGCTACAAGTAGTATAATAGTATGTGTACAAATGTGGACAGGGTGTGTGGCAGGTGACGTGTTGGACTGTCCTGAGAATTGTGAGTGTATGATAGTCTCTGTAGTGAGAGGTAATTGTGGCCAGCTACTACAGTCTTGCGTGCACAGCCGGAGGCCATGCACCCAAGAGTCCAAGAGTCTGCCCATTGGTTGAAGTACTGTAATAGTATGTGTACAGAAGTGGGCAGGGGTTGAAGTACTGTAATAGTATGTGTAGAGAAGTAAACAGGGCCGTAGGTGGCTGGCTTAGTGCACCAAACAGTGTGCTGACTGCTTGCATGTACTGGAATACTATCTGTACAGAAGTGGACAGAGCCTGAGTCGGCTGACTTATGTGTGTGGGTTGTGGCCAGTGTACAGATTGTTGGGTGCATGGATGTATTATGTTGTGGTGATTGAGATCAAATAATAGAGTCTTCAGTGCATGGCCTTACACCCAAGAGTCTGTCCAGTGGCTGCAAGTTGTGTAATACTATGTGTACAGAAGTGGACAGGGTGTGTGGCAGGTGGCTTATTGGAGTACCTTGAGGGTTGTGGTCACTGGGCAGTTTCTTGGGTGCATGGTTGTATTCTGCTGTGGTAATTGTGGCAGCTACTAGAAAGTAGGGTGCACCCAAGAGTGTGCCCACTGGTTCCAAGTAGTGTTATAGTATGTGAAGTGACGTGGACAGGAGTTTAGGTGGATGCCTTCCCTGTCTGGGTTGTGGCCACTGGGCAGATTCTTGGGTACTTAAATGCATTATTCTGTATTAGTTGTGGGCAGTCTGTAGAGTCTTGGGTGTGAAGGCCATGCACCTAAGAGTCTGTCAATTGGCTGGAAGTACTGTAACAGTATGTCAACTGAAGTGCGTAGGGCCTCAGGTGTTTGTGTTATGTGTGTGGGTTGTGGTCAGTGGGCAGATGTTTGCATGAATGGCTGTATTATGCTGTGGTGGTTGTGGCCAGGGCCAAGACTTTAGGGTGTATGGCCATAGGCTGCAGGCCATAGACCAAAGAGTCTAGGCCCTGGCCACAACGACTGCAGAATAATACAGCCATGTACTTAACATTTTGACAATTGCATATGGATTGTATAAATATGTGTATAGAATGGTATTTGCAGTTTACAAATAAGTATAACACCAATAATTGGATACTCACTGTTTGTGTTGTTGAGGCCATGTGCACCTTTTTTGCATGCACTGTAGAATACTGTTCAAGCAGCAAAAGCAGATTTGGGTATTTTGTTATGTGGAAATGCAGGAGAAATCGTTGTTTCATTGTCTGTGGTAAAAGAAAACATAACATGTTAGGACAGGTACTTCATAATGTCATATAGCATTGCATTGCAAACATTTGTGTACTTTAAGGACCCTCATAATAAGTACTATGCTTTAAACAACTGTACTCTGCAATGTGCTTAGTTCATGTGTTTGTTCACATAATCATTGGGTCTGTGGGAAAAAATATCCATGCAGGATTAAAAAAAAAAGTCTACGTTCATTTATTGTTATGTGGCACACTCTGTTTCATTGATGTGTGCACTGCTTACAGCAAGGATTAAGGTGCATATCTATGTGTTATTCTGGTCATAGGCACTGTTGCAGTAGGAGGAACTGAAATGGTGTAATATTTTCCTTTTGGAAGTGGTGGTACTCTGGTTTCAGTTAGATACCAGTTGGCGTATTCAAGCTGATTTCTGTTTCCTCTTTCTAGCAGCATTTATGCATTTGCTTGCTGTTGATCTTTTCTAAGTATGGTGGTATGGTACAGTAACATTGCAGGATTGGGGGGGTAGTTAGAATACGCCTTTTGGCGTATTCTAACTGTTGGTAGTTTGAAAGTTGTCCAGGGTATGTTTTTAGCACTGTGATTGCTGAAGGTTCATGTTGGCAGTTTGGCAGCTGGGAGTAATATTGTAGTACTGAGGGTGTAGTGAGATATCAGTTGGTGTATGCTGGTTGTTTATACTTAATCAGTGTTAAAGGGTTTCCTCAGACAAACTTTCATTTTTGCTGGTGGGTTTCAAATATTGTAGTAATGGGAAGTAATATTGTAGTATTATGGTTTTCGTTAGATACCATTTGGTGTATTATAACTATTTACATTTTCTCAGTTTTGCAGGGTATCTATTCAAGCACGTTCATTCTTGTTGGTGGATTTACCTTTCGATTGTGAAGTGCCTTTGTAGTACAATGGGTTTAGTTACATGTAGTTGTGTATTTCTTGCATTGTTATGGGAATTGGTAGACAGCTGTTGCCTTATTGTACCAGTTGGTGGTTTCAGAGGTTATTGAGGACAGTTTGTAGACCCTCATACTCAGTACTTTTCTTTTTACGTACTATGTGGGAAACAATATTAGTGTTTCCTTTCTACAGTTGTTGTTTCTGTGACTAAAATCATTGGGTCATTGGGGAAAAAACAGAATAGCAGCCCTACTGATGTCTTCATGGGTGCGTTGCAGTATGCTAAGTTGTTCCAGTTTCACAGGGTAGAAGGTTATTTTCCTTTTGCAATTACATAGGTGATGGTGGGTATTGGGCAGTAGGTTATTCTAGTTTTGTACCTTATTAAGTACATTTTGGTTTCAAGAATATTAAGTAGACATTTGCAAGATTTGCGGTTAATCTCTGCTTCAGAGTAATGGAAGTATCATTGCATTCAAACCATTCACATTTCTTTTTAATGTATGCAGTATAGTGACCTGCACTGGTTGTAGCGCCCATGTGGTAAATTATGACTACTGTTGTGACGGTTTCCTTGCCAAGTAATACTTGACTGTGTGAAGCTAGTAAGCTTGCAGTTGTTTTTGGTACCTTCTGCATTGTATCGTAAAAGCATTACTATTATGTATTGGGTATGTGATTGTATCTGTAAGGTGGAACAATTGTCGGAATTGCAAGTAGTAAATAATATGCCATGGTTTGCATTTTGTTGCGACCTACTGAAATGGAATGGATTCACAGTTAGGTATAGATACATACACAAAGCGCCCATTAGGGACTTGTTTCTGCACAATATGGCTGCAGATAGTGCATGTATGTTTCCACGTGTATGCAATCTGGAAGATTTCATTTATAGGTATGTTTTTGCTTTACAGTACTTGCAGTAAGTACATTAGAAGTTCTTATGGATCTTCTTTTGTATTTATAGTGCATCTCACCATTCCTGCACAGTAGTCTAATTCCTGCCTTATTCCTCAGACACTGTAAGTTTTCTCAGGATTGTTTGTTGCATTTTTGTGAAGGAGTAGCATTTGCAAACACAACTGGTCCCCGCCGTTTAAGTAAATGTTTTCAATAATTGGTGGCAATTGGAATAGAACATTGATTGCTACATTTGCATAGCAATTTACACCAGTTGTATTGGAAAATGTGAATGGACCAGACAGTTCTGTGGCTGACTCATTTGATGGAAGTTCACATGATTTGTTTGAAGAGGTAGTTCTATTTGTTTGTGCAGTTGGGTATGCATTTGCCTTTTCAGAACATACTTCTGTGGTTGTGGTAATTGATGGGTATACAAGCATGTCGTCGAATGATTTTACATCGTGGGACTTTTCATCGCCAACCCTTTCTTCGGCAAAAACTTTCTTTAAAAAACGTTTTTATTGGGGGGTGTTTGGTGCGATTTGGGTATGATTATTTAAGTAAGATGGGGCTTGGGGGGGGCGAAGCCCCCCATAAATAAAAAATAAATAAACAAATTCTTATCCATTGCCGCATCGCCCTAAACTCAAGTGTCCTTTCCGCACTAAATCATAGTCCCCGCCCCTGAAACTGGCATCACCATTCCTAGCGATATTCTCCGTCTGTATCCATGACGCTACTGTGGAGCGTAGCCAAACACAGCCAATCGTCATCTACGTCCAGACGTCACTTGACCCAAAACCCGGAATATCAACACACATCCTTTCACAGCACAGCGTGTCCAAATTCTCAATACAAAACACTACCTTTAAAGGAACCGCAATACTTTGCAATTTAAAATGTTCTTTTATTTCATAATAAACGCTCACAGAACATCCACCAACCACATTTCTAGTTGCTTTCTTTGTTATCAATACAGAAATGTTTATCATGAGACACACAGTGTTCCTTTGGGTATAAGCTCATTGGATGGTGGCACCGTGATTTGCAAGGCTTGGCATCAGCTTGTTGCTACACCACTGCCGATTTCCGTATCCAACAACCTTTGTTGTTGCTTTCTTTGTTCTCCATTCAGAAATGTTTATCGTAAGTCACACAGTGTTCCTTTGGGTATAAGCTCATTTAATGGAGGCACTGTGATTCGAAAGGCTTTGGCATCAGCTTGGTGCTACACCACTGTAAATGATGTTAAGGTACTCCTTATTGCTGGTACTGCAAAAGGACATATGGGCCCAGCATGACCATCCCAAAGGAACGTTATGCTCATCCAACCATTGAAGTGTATCATCAACTGCCGGCTAAAGAAGCCATCAATTGGTATCTGGAAATTATGACATTTGCAGTAGGGCAGGATTTGGCTGTGCAGAAAACATAACAGAAATATGTCTCAGTAGCCGTGGTACTGTTGGGAGATCATGTATAAGTTATGTTTATTGTAGTTTTCTTTTACAAAGTTTGCCTTTTTGAGGAACGGGGTACATTTTGAGATGGGGTGTGTAGAGTGCATGTAGTCTGTTGTACTCTACGATACAATGAATGTCAGCGTTGACTTTACTTTCAGGAAAATTGACTAGATATAGTCCTTCAAATGTAGGTAGGCGTGATAGTGCTATGTAACTCATGCCTTCTTTAAAGACTGTGCTGCCAATGTCAATCAATGCTTGATCTAGGGTTAGACCTTGAAATTTATGAATAGTGACTGCATATGCTAGAGACAGAGAAAACTGTTCTCTGCATACATATCTTTGAAAAGAAGGAATCTGGCTGTTGTGTGTCCTATCCTTTTAACTTCTGAAAGTTTTTCAAAGTGTCTATTGACAAACTGAATGCTGTTGTCAAGTGGGTATGTCTGGAAGCCAAAAACTGTGCCAAGTGCTCCATTAACAAAACCTTGCTCCACGTCAAGGTTACACTTTAGCATTACTCTACAGTTTAAACACAATGTTAAAATGTTCTCCAAACCAGCTGTGTTCGAGATTGAGTTTTCTAAGGTATTTATTCGTGCTGTGGCTTGTTGACATATAGGTACTGTCATAACCTGCACGCCCAGTTGGTCTGTGGAATAAATGTGCACTAGTGGTTGCATTTCTTTTGTCAACATTGTTTCATTGAATTGTGCACAGCTTGCTAGGGTTGGCATTAAAGACATACAGTTTACATTTGTCTTCTAATTGTTCCTTGACATCAGTAGCACATGTGTTATGCCCGTGGACGCGTCTGCTATTTAAGATAGACTGTGCTTCTTTAGAAAGCACACCAATGTGAATGCTTTTCAAAATGTTGGCAAAGGTGAGGTCTGCAGACTGATGCATGTTTTCTGATAGTTCTCTTTATTGGAAATGTTGTCAGAGATTTATATTTCCTATGCTGTCAAGTGTTTTACGGCATAGTTTGTGTCCCAATGTTTTAAACATAGGTTCACCTTTCACTGGTGTTAATTGAAGAAGATCCAAGAACAATAACGTGTTTCCCTCCAAAGAGTTCTTCGTAGTCTGTTTTTTAAGGACCTATTGCAATCTGAGGTGAATTAAAGCCAACATTAGGTTGGAGACCATGCTCACCTCATCGATTACGGGCATTTTTATTTGTTTCAAAAAGCTGCGTAGCTCCATAGCAGCTTCTGCTGAAAGTTTGTAGTAGTCTAATTTGTTTTGGTGTTCTACTGGAAGGAGTAGCAATCAGTGTAAAGTAACACCACCCATGTTGTAGGCAGCTAACCCTGTGGGGGCAGTACAACAGATGAGAGCTTGTTGTTTGTCAATTGTTGGAGGAACTTGCTGATGATTTTTATCTAGAATTTTTTGCCTGAGCTAGCTTGATCACTGCCATAGAGGAGTACAGATTTATAGTTTTGACAGGTACAAGTTGTAGTTTCGTGCTGCACACCATGTTCAATTTCTTTAGCAATTTCTTTAGCAATTTCTAAGAAAATCCTACGCTTCTCATTGTTTAGTTGTGATTTCAGAGGAGCAACAGATTCTGCAGATTGCTCATACTGAAACATGGTTTTTCATGGCTAATTCTGCTTCATTTGCTATGAGTGGCTGTCAGAGTGGTTCTTGACTTTCTGTAAGAGAAGGTTGACTGCTCTCAGGAGTGTCTACATTTAGTTGTGCTTGAAGTTTTTCTTCTTGTTGGCGTTCCTTGTCCAATATTGCTTTCATTTGTATTGAAAGCATCTTCATCGGAGGCATGGGTGTCCAATAAATCTTCTTCTTTTCTCCATGGTTTAAAAAGTTGCAATAGGGACATGTAGTATAGTTCTCTATGTTGAGGGGTTTTTAATGATGGCTTCATATGATTAATGAGGCTGCGTTTGGTAAGTTTAACCAGGCTGCCTTCACAATTTGTCACTATGTATTTATCTTTTTTCTCATTTGGTTAAATATTATTTTTGTATGAGAAGTGTTGGGCTGTGTGGTATAGGCACATGGATTCCAAATCAGTACTCCTGTTTGGGTAGTATGTGTCCAATAAGTTGTTTATCAAAATGTCCTGGCTGTTGGGTTAATTTTTGGCTATTGTTTCTATGTCTTGGTAGGATTTGAGAACTCTTTTTCTGGATGTTGCAGAACCAAGGCTTAGCCAGACTATGTTTTCAGATTGCCCATACAAGGCGGTGCCGGTTAAACCGTCTGCAGCTTTGTAGCAGCCACATTCTCTATGGGAGAGCATTTTTATGCCCAATCATTACAATTTTTTTGACAGTGTTTTGTCAGATCATATGTCATCCCAGAGGTCTTTCAGCCCTGTTTTCTCTGCTTTGGTTAAGTAGGCTGTGACATATCGTGAAACTGCAGTGGAATTGTCTGCAATGTACTGCACATCTATGTTTGCATTCTATAGGAGGGCAATGATTGCATTATAATCATTGATGTACTTTGATGCTTTGGTTCTTTTTATGCAGTATGTGTTCTGAGGCGATTTGCCTTGCAGACTGTGTCTAACAGACAACGTGACTCTGTTTACTTGTCCTTTTGCTGAAACAGGTCTAGGGAAACCAAAGCAGCTTTTGGTGTAGTATTTGCCTTTGTTTGTATATTTGCATCAACAATATTTGCCACACTTTTGTCTTTAAAACTGCAAAATGTGTGCATGTAGGTCACAATGTGTACCTTTTGATGGGATTTTGCAAGTGACATATTTATGAATGAACTGCAAAACAGTGGCAGCACTGTCCTGACCAAATGTAGGAGCATCTTTAATCCTCAAATGCATGTGGATGTGTGGTGCTCCTCTTGCTTGATATTCTTTTCTCCAAAAGAAGTGTTTCACTTCTCCAAGGGGAGGAATTGTTTTATTACAAATGAAGTGGAGCATGGCAATAAAGCGATGATGGAAGTACCTTGACACATTTACACGGTCAAGAGAACAGAGTTCTCCTGGTGTTTTCATGTCTATCCCTGTTTTGTTTTCATTTGCTATGCATAGGAAATCGTGTAGGTCTTCCCATGCATACTCTGCACATTTTAAAGTGACAAACCATGTGGGTGGGCCAAGTTTGTGTAGCATACACTGCACATCTGTGTGACGTCGGAACCAGTATTCTTTCGTACCATGCATGTTTGCCAAGAGATTTGTAATACTTGACTGTAAAACTTAATCTTTCTCTTGAACCTTTTAAAGTAGCTGTGTGGCAGATATGTTTAGAAAATTGGAACCTGTTTTCAATGGGCCTCATTACAAGTGAGGCGGTAAGGGGTTAACGGCGCTGGTAAAGGTGCCGGCACCGTTAACCCCTTCCTGCCTCATTATGAGGTTCCCTCGCGGGACCCACTCTGGCCATCTGGTTCAAATGCATGCAATATATGCACTTGCTATGCTTTGGTAACATACATGCAGTTTTGATTGTGTGCATTACAAAACATATGCATACCTGTAGTTTGTGTTGATGGATGTTGATGTGGATGAATCTGGAATAGACGTCTTAGAGAGTTTTACAGTAGTTTTGGATGCAGGTTTTTGGGAATCATAGCATGTGCTCTGAGTGTTGAACAGTACATCTTCAGTGTTAATAATAATTTGGCATTTATATATCGCTACGAACCCTCAGGTATCTGAGCGCTGCTTATTATTACCCACAGTGTTTGGTGCTCATTTATCGACCTCGGAAGGATGAAAGGCTGAGTTTGGCCCCGCCGGGATTCGAACCTGCGTTAGCAGGCTCTGCACGGATGTCAAAGCGAGTGCTCTACTCGCTGTGCCACTTGACCAGTGTTGTACTGAGTTGCTCGAGTTAGATGTAGAGATTTTGGATGTGATTTCTGGATGGTTGTGGGACTGCTTACCAGTAGCCAATGAGAGAGTGCTGCAAAGAGTGAAGTGGAAAGGAAAGATGGACCGCCCCTGTGTTACGTGATCCACGAACACTGCAGTTGTTTGCGGATCACACGTCTACATCTGGGGATTTTCAGCATGCCTGGCATGGAAATGGGAGTGTACTGTGGGGATTAGCCAATCAGATGTTAAGGGTGTGGTTTACAGGAAGGGAGGGTAATACTTTTTTCGTTGCTGTGTTGGTTGTGCAGTGAAGATGGCAGGTGTTATTGTATGGAAAGTTGGAGATTGTTCTGTCTCTGATCTGGAGAGGTATAGAAAGGAAAGAGGTGTTTCTACAGATCTTGGGTTTCCATGGCTGGAGGCTTTATGGTGGAGTGTGCATGGACTTCACGTGTGGGCACTGGCTTCTCTTTGCAGAAACATGGCTACATTTGGTAGTCCTGATGTCTTGGTGGTGCACTGGTGAGGAGAGCATTTGGGGTATATCAGTGCCCCAAGTTGTATTCCTGTATTGAAGTCCATGTTGGAGGAACTAATGCTAATTGTTCCATGTGCAAAGGGATTTTTTCTGGAATCCTACAAAGAGCACAATGGAACTACCCCAATGTGTCCAATCCCCAGCAAAATGTTGGAAGGCGCCTTCTGAATATAGGCATAGGTGAAGTTCTGCGGCGTGCAAATATGTCTGTTTTTTCCAATGACAACATTGACTCCCTAAGTGTCTACTATTTTACTGGTGTGGAGTGTTGTTGTCCATTCTTGGAAATGCTCGTTTTTTCCGGAATGTAGCAATGCTGTCCAGAGGCTTCTGTAAGGAGGAAAAGAAGATTAAACAAATAAGTAAATAAAATAAATGGTGTTTGTTTTCAAGCACCTTTAAAAAAATGAAAAAAGGCTCTTTTCAGAGCCACCACTAAAGAGGAAATCTCATACCCTGGTTGAAATTTCTTTCCCCACCGTGTGAATTGCATGATTTATCTGCAAACTCTGCTGTAGTTCTCAGATTGCATGCACCACATCCGGGGCTTTTGAGGATGGCAGGCATGTAAATGGACTGCGGAGGCCAGGGGATTGGTCAATAAGGTTTCATTGGTGTGTTGTGCAAGGAGAGTATGTGGCAGAAGGTTTGTTTGCTCAGAGGAGTGCAGGTGGCTATGGTTATGGCTGTGTCTTTGAGGAGGCAGAGTGTATGGATTTTCTCCCAGAAAAGAATGCAATGTTTTTGAATGTGCCCCCTCCACATTTTTTGGAAGTCTGTGGACTACTGCTGTCCGCTGACTTTTCAGAATGCCCAGGGCCCGACACCATTTCATTTGCACTTCTACTTTTAAACTGTGGAAGGTGGCTCTGAAAAGCGCCTTTTTTTCTTTTTCATTTTTCAGTTTTGTGTATTTCTTTTTTTCATTTTTTCATTTTTTACAGAGATGGAGTCCATCTGACTGATGCTGGTAATCAGATTTTTTTGCAAATTAGCCAAACTGCATTGCAGCCCTTTTTGCAACTGTAGCAAGCATTTTTGCAGTTGGTGTTGTCCACTTGAAAGCATACACAAACAACAAAGAATCCCCAAAAAGGCTTGTTTCAGAGCCATCACTTTCTCCCAGAAAAGAATGCAATGCTTTTGTAGCGCCCCCTCCACATTTTTTTGGAAGTCTGCAGACTGCTGTGCTGACTTTTCAGAATGCCCAGGGCCCTGCACCATATCATTGCCACTTCTACTTTTAAACTGTGGAAGGCGGCTCTGAAAAGAGCCTTTTTTTCATTTTCATTTTAATTTTTCAGTTTTGTGTATTTCTTTGGATTTTTTAAACACAACACACAGGGAGGGAAGGGTAGGGAGAGTAGGGAAGGGGCAGCAACCACAGGGATAAGAAAGGGTAGATGGAGAGAGGAAAATGTTGGGTGCACTTCATCGAGGTAGGGGGTATTTTCCATCGTGGTCCCGGAACACAGCCTCAAAAGTACTTTGGAACTGCTCACCCCTGCAGAGTACTGCATCATAGTGCACACACAAAACAGTGACCTTTGAAATGTAAGGTTCTACTGCTGTGCGTATGGCCTGCGAGGCTGCTTGAAGAAGCCTCTGTCCCATAGGAGTGTCCCTTGTGGTGACAGGAGCAGATGTTGAGGATGCTGCACTGGAACTCAACCTAGTACCATTTTCAAAGGGGATGACGCTCCAAACTGCTGCTTTGTGGCTGGGTCTTAGGTGTCATGCATGGAGGTAGTCCCATAACTGTACAGCCAAGGTTTACCATGACTGAGTACCATTCCGCACTCATTGCAGGAAACCTTGGCTGCACTAGCCTTGGGCTTACCATCTATGGTGGTAAAAAGCCTCCAAACCCAAGACTCACTTGGGCAGCTGGGAGCGGGGACTTTCACTACCTCATCCTCATCTTCCTCTTCTTCCTCCTCTGAATTGTCACACCTGTTCCCCTCTCTAAGCCCTGTAAGGGACGCTGTCCAGAGGCTGCTGTAAGGAGGAAAAGAAGATAACACAACAAAAAGGTGTTTGTTTTCAAGCACCTTTAAAAAAATGAAAAAAGGCTCTTTTTAGAGCCATCACTAAAGAGGAAATCTCATACCCTGCTTGAAATGTCTTTCCTCACCCCGTGAATTGCACGATTTATCTGCAAACTCTGCGGTAGTTCATGGATTGCACGTGCCACATCCGGGGCTTTTGAGAAAGGCAGGCATGTAAATGGGACTGTGGAGACCAGGAGATTTGTCAATAAGGTTCCATAGGTGTGGTGTGGAAGGAGAGTATGTGGCAGAAGGTTTGTTTGCTCAGAGGAGTGCAGATGGCTATGGCTATGGCTGTGTCTTTCAGGAGGCAGAGTGTATGGATTTTGGGGGACTCATGGATACATTGGTTGCAGGTGCATGCAGAGCACTGTGGAGTATCTGCACACCTTGGATTCCCTCATGTGGATGTGCACTGGTATGGAGTGCGCGGCATGAGATGGCTGGATTTGCTTCCTCGTTGTGCCACTTTGGTGACGCAGCATCATCCAGACTTTATTATTGTTCATTGTGGATGGAACAGTTTACAACATGTTACCGGAATCTCATTGCAGTTGGTGATGAAGGAGACACTTGGGAAAGTCATGGGCATTTTTCCAAACTCCCGAGTAATTTGTTCTCGCATTGCCCAGAGACAGATGTGTCTGCGCTCTTCATCATTTGGTACACAAATGGAGAAAGAGAGGCGCGAAAACAACAAGGCTGTTTGTGCCTTTTTGAGAGATGCTGGCATATCATCCTTCCACAATGAAAATATTACACTTCGTAGCAGCAACATTTTTTACAGAGATGGAGTCCATCTTACTTATGCTGGTAATCAGATTTTTTTGTGAATTATCCAAACTGCATTGCAGCCCTTTTTGCAACTGTAGCAAGCATTTTTGCAGTTGGTGTTGTCCACTTGAAAGCTTACACAAACAACAAAGAATCCCCAAAAAGGCTTGTTTCAGAGCCATCACTTTCTCCCAGAAAAGAATGCAATGCTTTTGATAGCACCCTTCCACATTTTTTGGAACTCTGCAGACTACTGTGCTGACTTTTCAGAATGCCCAGGGCCCTGCACCATATCATTGCAACTTCTACTTTTAAACTGTGGAAGGCGGCTCTGAAAAGAGCCTTTTTTTCTTTTTCATTTTTCAGTTTTGTGTATTTCTTTGGATTTTTTAAACACGACACACAAGGGAGCTAAGGGTGGGGAGGGTAGGGAAGGGGCAGCAACCACAGGGATAAGAAAAGGTAGATGGAGAGAGGAAAATGTTGGGTAGTAATTTCCATGATGGTCCCCGACCACAGCCTCGAAATAACTCCGGAACTGCTCACCCCTGCAGAGTACTGCATCACAGTGCACACACAAAACAATGACCTTTGAAAGGTAAAGATCTATTGCTGTGCGTATGGCCTGCAAGGCTGCTTGCGGAATCCTCTGTCCAACAGTAGTGTCCCTTGTGGTGACAGGAGCAGATGTTGAGGATGCGCCACTGGAACTCAACCTACTACCCTTTTCGAAGGGGATGACCCTCCAAACTGCTGCTTTGTGGCGGATCTTATGTGTCGCGCATGGAGGTAGTCCCATAACTGTACAGTCCAGGTTTACCACGACTGGGTACCATTCCGCACTCATTGCAGCAAACCTTGGCTGAACTAGCCTTGGGCTTACCATCTATGGTGGTAAAAAGCCTCCAAACCCAAGACTCACTTGGGCAGCCAGGAGAGGGGACTTCCACTACCTCACCTTCCTTTTCTTCCTCTTCTGCATTATCATACCTGTTCCTCTTTCCAAGCCCTTGGGGAGACAGTGGTAGTGTTGGTGGTGGTGGGGTTGCTGCTGAAGCAGAGGCAGCAGTAGAGGTAGCTATGGTTGCCTTTTTAAAGAGAAATTAGTCTGGAACCAGACACAGCAATTTGCCAAATAGCTGAACAGCAACCTAAATCAGTAGTCCTGGTCAGCCAGAACCACCAGAAATGCAAGTAATGCAGCAATGAAATTCCAATGACAGCAAGTGCCCAATGACAAGACATGCTCTGTCCTTGAAATACAAAAACAGAATGAGGTGCAGGACTGGGGTGTGGCCTTTTATAGGGTTGCTGGGAAGTGCTTCATGTATAGTCTCGCGCTGCACCGACACGTTGAACCCCAGGTTGGGCTCAAAAAGTTCCAAAAAGTCTCCAGATCATCAGCGGCATGGTCTGGGACCTTTGCAAGGGTGAAGTTTTACAGATAAACACCTTGAACAATGCATGTTTCTGCTGTTCGGGGACCCAGACCCTGTTTGTGAATAAGGTCCAACCGCTCAGCATGGGTACGGTCACATGGTGACATTGTGAACGTTTGCAAATGGGACAGCAGTCTGCAGGACACCTATTGCACGGGATATGTCATGCTCATGTGCATAGGTGTTCTAGGGACAGAGTTGGGGTTCCCAAACTAATTAAAAGTGTGACACACGTGAGGCGGACAATTCCAAACAGGCGCAGTGTTCGTATGACTTTGGGGACGAAATGAACATGCTCCAGGTGTCCGCCGGAGGAGGTTGCGGTCCACTAACTAATTAAAAGTATGTCACCACTGTGCAGACATGCCAGACAGGCTTGTTGTCTGCAGAACATGGGGAACGAGATACGCATGTGCCCAGGTGCCTGCCGGACATGAATGGGGTCCTCAAACTAATTAAAGTATGTCACTGTTATGAGGACATGCCCGATAGGCAGGATGTTCCTTGGACTTGGGGGGAGAGATGTGCAGGTCCCCAATTGTCCACCAGACAGTGTTGGGGTCCCCAAACTAATGAAAGGTACGTCACAACTTTTCAGACATGCAGACAGGCACCGAGTCCTATGGACAACTCCATTTTGAATGCAGACTTTCCAGACCGTACAGCTGTCCATAGGACACCTCCGTTTTGATTAATTGCGGACATCCTGGATAATACAGCACTCCGCAGACTCTTAACAGGGCTTTTAAAAAAGAGAACACACACACACAGCAACAGTATACACATAGAACTTTATTTACACACATAAATACACAAAAGGTGAAGGGGTATCAGAAATGGAGACATATACAGGGAGTTGTAGTTTTCTACAGGTCGGACATCAGGGGGGAAGGGATTGAGGTCTCATCATAAAGCCTTTGCTTACAGGGAATTTGTGCGGATAGTTGGCTGGGACAGGAGAAAGAGGTACAGGTGCAGGTAAGGCATTGATTTTTAATATTGTCCATTATATGTCACTACAAAATCTTTCAAGTCAGCAAACTTGTTCATTAATTTGGTAAATGTTTGCCTCCAGGCTCACTAATTGATTTTGTACAGTGTTACTTTGGTGTTCTATGTGGTCATGGACTTGTGGAGGAGCTGCTGCTTATGGCGCATTCCCTTAATTTCCTGTATGTACTGTTAAAGACAAAAATATGTGTCAGGTACATGTGAAGCAATGTGTATTAATCGTCTTACTTTTCAAACTTTATTGTGTACCAATGGAGTTACTGTCTTCACTCATTTCTCTTCAAGACATTCCATGGTGCTTGCCATTTCTGTAAAAAAACAGAAAACATTTCTCCTAGTATTACACACTGAACAAGCTGCACAGTTATAGGCAAAATTGTGGTGTACTTATCACTTTGTATTACAGTTCTGCTGTCAGTACTTTGCAGTTGTCCCGCTGACAGTTGCTTCTCAATTTGTCTGTAAAGCAGCTCTGAGGTAATACTGTTGGAAGCACAGGTTATTTTTCTTCTTGGAGCATTCCATTATTTTGCATACCCTATGCAATTGCATTGATGCTTTCATAAGTACAGCGTTTGTAGACCTACTTTATTTTTACTTCTAATTCATTTATGTGTTGCTCTTCCAACAGGTTCCGTGTCTTTTTGGCATGCTACAACAATGTAAGAGAACCCCTGAGCTTTTGGGCAGTGTGGATGCTACCCGATATCCATGAACAGTCGCATAGTCCACGGACCCTGCGGTTATCAGAATGGGGCTGGGTTCAGTATGTTGTATGGTCCATCTATACAAATTAAGGGTATCCTAGTAGAAACCTATCAAATTCATTGAAAAAACTTTGGCAAAGGGACATTATGGTTAGGTTGTGCTACTAAAAACCTATCAATTTCAGTGCAAAAGCTTTGTTAAAGGGCCTTTATAGTTACTTTGCACTAATAACAACCTATCCCTATTATGGTTACAAATAAAATCGAAAAACACCAGAATTTCACCAGTTATGGTAAGTTAAGCAACCATAACTCGCGCCACCACTGTGCACTTTTAAGACTAACACCCATGACATCAAATATGACATTACAATTGTCATTGATGACATCACTCATGAAATCACATGTCTGGCTTCCTCTTTTTTTCTTTACTGACATATCTAGGCCAGGTGGTTTTCTTCACTAACAGTCAGGAACTAAAAATTCAAAAGTACAATATTTGTAGAGATTACCCTTCTCATATTTTCTTACACTACTGGCTTTAGGGTCCAGTCACATCCTATGACACATATACATAGGGGAAGAAGCAGGCATGAAACACAGAAATTATTTATGTGCATGAAGATAATCAGTTAGGTTATGAACACTTTGTGGTAGTATTGCTGCTTTCTTGCTTACTTTACTTTCCCTGTATATGCTCATATGTGTATGTGTTGTTCTTACACTACTTTCCTTAGGGTGCAGTCATGTCATGTGATACATATAAATAGGGGATGAAGCAGGCATGAAACACAGCAATCATTTCTGGGCATGAATATAATCAGTTAGGTTATGCACACTTGCTGGTAGTACTGCGGCTTTCTTGATTACTTTACTTTCCCTGTATATGCTCATATTTGTATGCGCTGTGGTCTCTTTATGTTTTGTCTGTAGAAGAACGATTATTTAATAAGTGGAGCTTCATGAGCTACTTATTACATGTTCAGAGTACGCATAACTCTAATACAAAAACATTTATCATTTTACTATCTAACATGGTAAGATTATGAATATTCCACCTCTATGGTTTATGCTGTTCACAATGCCTATGTTTCTACATGAGTAGGTTCTTATACTGGAAAACACTCCATAATACAATGTTTATAGCAACGCATTGCTTAATGAACTACGTAGCTCATGATATTTCTCCCAATGACCCCTGACAGTTTTGTGGCAACATTATATTAAGAATCCCTTGTAGAGACGTCTCATAAAAAGTAAATGCACATGTGATGTCATCAGTGATGTCATCAATGGCATTTGTGATGTCATCTTTGCTGTACATAGTGGTGGTGCAAGTTATGGTTGCTTAGCTTACCATAAGCAGCGTATTTATGGGGTTTTTCGGTTTTACTTGTAACCATAATATGGATAGGTGGTTATTAGTGGAAAGTAACTATAACGTCCCTTTAACAAAGTTTTTGCACTGAATTTGATAGGTTTTTATTAGGGCAACTGAATCATAACGTCCCTTTAACAAAGTTGTTTTGTCACTGAATATATATATGAGCATCATTTGTTTAATTCAGGTGTTCCTTCCTAATGCTAAGAGCAATTTGCAGGTAAGATAATGGTCCCCCTCCCGTACGCACTGTATCCGCTCTCAATAAATAGCGAAGTATTGCCCAATATTTGTCTCCTTGAGGACTAGATTTAAAGTACTTTGTCTAATTCTATGATAAGGCACACCAAAAAACTGAAAATGGAGGAGATCCCCTATCGGTGCTTCACATAGTGTGAAACTACGGTTGCCTGACTCGTCTACCCATTTTGCTGTAGTTTGGCTCAAGTTAGAGGGGACCTTTCCTCCAACAAATTGCTTCACTCTAAATAACCTTGGCGATTCTTTGCTGAAAAGATATAGGTTCTAGTGGAAGGTTTTGTTAATTCATGGGTCTCTCGCTGAGATTGCATATATAATTGAAGATGATTTTTAAGTTTATCACAATCACTCGTACTAATGGAGTCCGGATCAGTGAAGTAAGTGTGTGTGTTGGTCTTACTGAAGTACGCACTGATGTGGGCAAACCAAGGGATAGTTTTATATTGTAGGTGGGAAAGAAGAGAGATAATAAAGAAATGTGTTAAAATTCGATTCGATTTTCCAAATTCTGAGCCTGGGCAACACTGGTTCTAAAGCTAAACTGTCTCCAAGAAAACCTACGTTTAATTCCAGGTGTGTAGCAAAATTGAGGTCTGAGGTTGGAACACCTGGGCTTCTTTTGAGCAAGATGTGTTCTGTAACCTGCAACAAGTTTCTCAGCAACCCATGTAGTCTACTCTGTCGAAACTCTAGGCTTAGAGCTAGACTCTCGAAACTATATGAGCCTCTGACTAGAACCCTACCACCTAACAACAAAAGATCTTACACCCAGAAGCCCAACACCAACGCCCCCCCAAAAAATAGGAGACTTCTTCCCACTACCCAGACCAAAACTGTACCACCTCACCCGTCAAACTACCTACTCAAAGGTGGACTAATAAATGCAAGATCCCTGATAGCACATGCCACAGACATCTGTGATCTGATAGTGCTCGACAATCTGGACTTCATCGCCATCACTGAGTCCTGGTTGCACAACGCAGCAGGACCCCTACTCTCCTTAGCCATCCCAGAAGACTTTACCATATTCAGGCAAGATAGAAACAATACGCGCGGCGGTGGTATTGCCATCATCGCAAAGACCAGCTTAAATATGAGAATCTCACCCACAACAGCAGCTGATTCATGTGAATCACTTTCCATCAAACTTCCACTAGCTAGCTCCCAAACCATGACGATCCACCTTATCTACAGACCACCTGGTCCCTTAGGGTCCTTCGAGGAGGATCTCCATAATCTACTTTCCAACAACCTTAAAACTTCTTCACAACTACTTGTCCTAGGAGACTTCAATCTGGGCTTCAATGACCCTTTAGATAGAAATGCCACCATCATTGCCAACTCCCTCTCTAATCTGGGTATGACGCAAAAAACTCTTGAACCCACACATAACAAGGGAAGAATCCTTGACTGGCTAGTAGATTACAATTGCACTGCCAATATCAAAGCTATTATCCCTCAACCTTGGACAGACCACTTCTTCCTGTCATTTGAACTATCTACCTCCAGACCACCTCCACCAGCCTCCATTACGGCCCCGCCTTGCCCAACAAGAAACAAAAAGAGCATCACCAGAGACAAAGTGATCCCAGCCATTCTACCTACACTCAACGGATTAGCAGATCATCTAGACCCAGAAACACTTGTCAACGAGTACAACAAAATTATGCTAACCACCCTTGACAACATCGCACCCTTGAAACTCAGAAAAAGTAAACCCAAATCTCACCTAAATAAATGGTTTACCCCCGAACTAAAGGATTTGCGACTACTTAAGAGGAGCTGCGAAACAGCATGGAGACTCACCCCCTCAGTAGACCACAAAATGAAACTAACAGAAATCTCCTCCCAATATAAAAAAGAAATCCATCTGGCCAAACAGAACTCCTTTAATAAGCGGATCTCCAGCGCCAATTCAAGCATGAGGGAACTATTCACCATCCTCAAAGAACTAGAGTCACCCATCCCCATTCCGGATACATGCACCAAAGATAAAACTTGGTGCTCCAACATTCAGCTAGCCCTATCCAATAAAATCTCCCTACTCCAAACGAAAATAACCAAAAAGAAAGCTTCCCTTACTCATCACTCCAAGACTCACAACCTCATCACAGTCACTACCCCAAAGACCCAGGACACAGCCACACGGTTCATGTTTTCCAAAACATCGATTCTTGAGGTGGAGAAAGTCATCCTCTCCCTTAAGCCGTCTAACTGCCAGGGCGATTCTTGCCCTGCCCAGCTTATAAAAGACGCAGCTAGAGATCTCTCCCCGTTTATTGCCAAACTCGTCAACTCCTCATTCTCGTCCGGCACAGTACCCACCAATTTAAAACAATCCTGGGTACTACCTTTGCTCAAAAAGCAAACATTAGACCCCCTTATACCCACTAACTACCGCCCCATTACAACAGTCCCCTTCCTGCTCAAAATTCTGGATAAGATCGCCTACAATCAAATCCAAAGTTTCCTGGAACAACACAAACTCTTAGGAGAGCGCCAATCAGGATTCCGCCCACAACATGGTACTGAGACTGCCCTTATCGACCTAAAGGCACAAATAGATGAAATAAGAGACAAAGGCAAAATGGCTCTCCTCTTGCTGCTGGACCTCTCGGCGGCATTCGACCTTGTAGACCATGGGGTACTTTGCAGCCATTTAGACTCAGCCGCACATTTCTCCAAGGAGGCCATATCTTGGATTGAATCCTTCCTTAGTGACAGGACCATGAGGGTGTTCTCCCCTTCAGCAGCGGCGGACCCAATCCCCATCCGATGTGGAGTCCCTCAGGGCTCATGCGTCTCCCCGACTCTCTACAACATATTCACTAAGCCCCTTTTTGATGATCTGGACCATCTTGGTATCACCTACACCAACTATGCAGATGATACCCAGATTCTCCTCCCACTTTCCGGGGACTACAACAAGGATTTGGCCTTGGTGAATAGGGTGTACATCATCGTCCAGGCATGGATGGCAACCCACGGACTATGCCTGAACGATGACAAAACAGAGTTGCTCATCCTAGGGACACATTCTAATATGAAGAAACTCAGTCAGGACTATACTTCATTTGAAATTGACGGGAACATTATCAAGGTTTCCAAAGATGTGAAGACACTTGGCTTCTATCTGGATGCCACCCTCTCTTTTGACAAGCAGGTGAAGTCATTGGCATCTGCCACCGCCCACACATGCAAGCTCATTAGAGCAGGCAAGCATTTTCTCTCCGATAACAACTGCCTTATCTTAGCGAGAGCATTAATCCTTTCGAGGCTTGAATATTGTAATGCCCTCTACATCGGAGCAAACAAATCCATCACCCACCGACTCCAAATTCTTCAAAACAATGCCCTACGAGCTGCCCTTGGTGTACCCAAAAGATCACATATCTCAAACATCAGGCGCCAAAACAATTGGTTGTCCTCCCAAAACAAAATCCACCTTAAAGTAGCATCCCTGGTTCATAAAGCCCTGAACAATGCAGCACCAAGCTATCTCTGCAATAAACTCACTAAAAGAAATCATTTACGCCCTGCCAGAACTGCTAATGCCAACAGCCTCAACATTCCCAGATTCAGGTTATCTAAGGCGGGGGGCAGTAGCTTCTCGGTGCAAGCAGCTCAATTATGGAACTCATTGCCTAATCCTCTACGCGAGGCACAGCCCTTCCCTAAATTCAGAATTAACTACATCAATCTGCTAAGGACTACCAATGAATAGCCTATCGGCGCCCACTTATCCCCCACCCCACCCTAGAATATACACTTCATTATGATCCTATGGTCCCACTCACTTTGCCCACCTGACCATTGAGCTTTCGCCCATACAGTACCTGTACATAGACTGTCTTGATCATATTTTGTATTTATTCTGCATGTAAATCGCAACTGCCATTGAGCTTTCGCCCATACAGTACCTGTACATAGACTGTCTTGATCATATTTTGTATTTATTCTGCATGTAAATCGCAACTGCTGCCTTCCTGTGATATTTTGCAGTCTATATTTTGTATTTTGTATTTGTACAGTGTATATATCCCATGACCCCACCCTGCAACTTAAGCTTCGCATTTTCTGTACTGCTGCGCCCGGATACCTGCGGGTCTGGTGCGCATTATAAGTGAATAAAACAAACAAACAAACAAACAAGTGTAGATCTTTCAAGCCCCATAGGGACGGCCGTATCTTCCTATAGACAGAGACTTAATCTTGTAGATGTCCAAAATTATCTGCACCAGTTAAACCCGGCAGGAACTCATAAAACAATAGATACCCATTACCAACTGATGCATCATTATGGCTTGCTTAATAATATGTGTCTTGGCGTTGAACCCATAATTTAAATGGATGCCTAAATGTTCCTATTCATTCAGCTATGAGATTTGTGTATGGTTTGCATAGATAGGCGGTCGTTTAAGCTTCTTTCTTTTAGTTGTGGCAAATTATTAAGGCTGAATTCTCTGGGTTTACATTTTGATCTAAGGTGTTCATAAAGTTAGTGTATACAGTAATTAGTAATTGCAGAGCACGGGGCATCCAAGCCATGATGACAGTATCATCTGCACACACTGATGCAGGAATGTGATGATTAGCTAAAAGGCCATTGATATATTTCAGCCAATTTGTGTGCCTGCAATTATAGAGTAACAGGTATTTAAGATTATATGTGAACATACATGCTGGTTTTCATGCAATCTTTATTGTCAAAATCGAAAAGAAAACACAATTTACAGGGAACTGGAGGTGCACACATCAAACATCAAGTCAATGATGTGTTACAGTGGTGAGAAATGCAAAAAAAATAGACCTGGGTTTGAAATGTTTTTTCCCTCTCATACAGGGTGTTAGACCTAGGGCAGCATAAGGCCTAAATATCTCACTGCTTCGGATTCACTACTGGGGTGAAATAAACTTCCTGTGCCATTCGACTTATGCCTCTAATGTAGAGATTAAGAGAAGAATTTAGAGTGACCATGATGCTATTGCATTCTCAGTATTCTCTTCTCTTTTGGTGATAGATCCTGAGAAAGACCCTGTTCGAGAACTTCCAATAAAGTTTCTGACCTCGCCGATCATCAAAACTGAGAACCATTTGTCATCTCAGAAAAGTATGCTGCTGTCACTAGAAAGTATGTGCCTTTTTTAACACTGTTGATATATTTTCCCCACAAAAGGTAGTTTCAGGATGTGGAGCACTGTTGGCAAAACTTGCAGACCTTTTCTGTTCTGGTAAATTGCCCAGGTCCACCCAGTTCATGGGCAAGTCTATTTTAATGAAGAGTGCAGAACATTAAATCTGGTGTTGACAAGATCGCTCGGAGTCTCACATTCAAATGAGCCCAATATACAGTTAGAGTGTATGGTGCAAAGAACCCTCTACAAAGAAAAGGAGCAGCACACGGAGGAGGCAGCCTGGGAAGATTTGATGGAAGCAGTTGTGTCTGATGACTCTCGGAGCATGTGGGTCTTTGTTGCATAAGAGACGTGTGCTTTCACCCATGTGCTGGATTCTAACTTCAGTGCAAATGTATGGTTTCAACACTTTTCTCCATCATATATGGAACTTCGTTGGCGATAGTCCATAACAATCTCGGGTTATCTTGCATGTGACCTGGGCAAGCAGGCTAAGAGATTGCTCACGTTTACTTTGAGTGAATTCCAGTTTGTCTTGAAGCAACAAAATAAAATGGCTCCTGTTCCCGATTGGCTGCAAATGCATATGTTCAAGCAAGATATCGATCTTTGTGCCATGGTCCTGGTTTGATTTTTTTATCCAAGCCATGATGACAGTATCATCTGCACACACTGATGCAGGAATGTGATTATTATTGATTTTGGGTAGCTAAAAGGCCTTTGTTCCCCAATCGTGGAGACTCTCCTCAATACTTTCCAGCTATAAAAAGTGGCACCTGGGATCTTATTTTCTATTTCTGTTTTGGATGCCATGGGAAAACTCTTTGGGGAAGTACTAGTGACTCAAATTTTAGCTTGAGAAAAAACATGTCCAAGCGCAGATAGCATTTTGTAACTATGGTGCGGCATGTTAGAGTTTATTTGATAATGACCAAGTATGTGGCATTCAATAAGATTCATGTATTTTTGGTATTTAATTTCAGAACAGCTTTTCACTCTGTAGGTCATCGCTATTTGTGGAAAGTTTAGTAATCGGAGCCCGTTGGTGATGAGGTTTTACATTTACTGCAGAATTTCCACGAGGATAATCAAGCCAGGTCCGATAGGTTTATGGAAGGGAAAATAGAGTAGCGTTCCCAGTGTGGGCAGGAGTACATTTGGATATTCTGATAATGAAGCAAGGTCATTTACCTGTTTGCCATGTGCAGACAGGGCAGTTTGACCGGCAAGGAGGGAGAAGGACTTTGATTCTCTTGTGCCTGCACTTACTTTACGCTGTGAGAATAACAGCCTCATAATAAACAACTTGAAAACCAAGGTGATGCTTTGGGGAAATCAGTGTCGTCTCCTGCGAATCCGGAAATTAAATGGGACACGATTGGAAATAGTCTACTCGTTTCATTAGCCAGGGTTAGCCTTCTCAAGGAATTATTTCTTGGTCCCACAGATAGACAAATCCCATTTTAGTCAGGTTTTCTTGCTACTAACGAGAAGTTTGGTGGCTTTGTAATTGTTCATGCTTTTCTGGTCCTAACATGCTAGGTCTTGCTCAGAAGATTTGTATTGGGCTGAGCCTTGGAGTTGTCCAAAATTAAAGGCATTCACACCTCTTTTAATAGGTTTGGCAGGAACATACTGGTCTTCCTGTAGGTGCCCAGTTTGTTTTTATTGGATGCTAGCTAAGTGTTACTTCCGTTATAGATCAGGCTGCCCTTAAATCACTCATATATTAATCCTTCGATAACTGCCTTACAGTTGATTGGAGTAGGCATCTTTCAGTTGGGTTTAATTGATTTTGGCTACACCGTTGAAGCTTATCGAGAAGAGAAACTACACTTCTGCAGAAAAGGTAATGGCAGTTAAGGTATCATGAGGCCTTTGAACCAGAGAGAGCAGGCTCATTGTAAAATGTTTACAGTCAACATTGTTAGGGAGATTTTTCATTTCTATGCCAAATACTCTTCATCTGTGAGACCTGCAGCACTTTGTGCTGGACTTCTGAATTTCTGTGTCTCTCTCCTGAGTGAGTGGAAATCTTTTTCCCCACTTACTCAATACTTTACTCTATTTTTGGGAACCTTTTTGTATTATGTTGGGACTAGGTTTTCCGGTGCCTGCTGGTGTGCTTGTGAGTGCCTGACTGCATGAAAGCTAGCAGCCTTGATCGTGTGAATGATGCAGAGTGTTCTAGGAATGGGGGTGACAGTTGAGTGAGTGAGCGAAGAGGGTGACAGCCTGGGTGGCAGAGTGCTAGCTTCCTTACCAAATCATTTACTGTGGCCTTCAAGACACCACGACTACTGAGTAAATAAACGCCTGTGTGAATTTACTTAAGTTTCCCGCGTCTCATTCACTCTGGCTTGCCTGCCGAGCCCACAACATATTGTTTTATACTTGTACCCTTGGAGAAGGTTTTACTTCAAGTGTACATTGCATCTGTAATTTCCTTTTGCAGCACCCAATGCCCTTTGTGCAGTGTTGCTGGGATCCCTCTGGGTTTCCTTTTTATTTTAGATGGGATTGCTTATGGGAACACATGTTCCCAAGGATAGAGGGATACTTTTTATCCTTCTTACATTTTATCTTGTGAGATCAGCACACACCACCTTATGTGGAGCGCTGAGGGGTTAAATTGTATCGCCTTTCTCACTGCTCCTGTAACATTTCTGTTACAGTGACATGCATACCTTTATGTCTGGTGGCAGTGCATGTCTTCTACCAACCTTTTTGCATTTTTACCCGCAGGCTGTAGCACAGCCTTCGGTAATGCACAGAAGGCACACCATTTTTCCAAAATCGTGGCTTCTTTCATTTTTTGCAATTTCTTGTATGCGCATCCATTCTTGATCCATTTTCTGCTATCCTGGGTAGGGGAGGTCCAGGTTTTATTTTTGTCTTTGGCGGGAATCCTTTCAGAAACCCACCAAGGCTTACTTTGGGTTGCTGTTTCGCTCCTGTGCTGCTGGAGTCTAAATTCTAAAAATTGGGAGTTCACACAACCACATTCACAGAGGCCTAGGCCTTTTCCCAGTTTGTACTGCCTTTTTGACCTTCATTCTGACCCCAAAAGTGACTCAAAACAAGATAGGAAAGAACTACTAAAGCCTAGGCTCTGTGAACATTTTGCTACAGTAACTTACCTTGTGTTGGTGGAGTTTTCCTCATAAGTAAGCTCTTACCTTAGAAATTCAGAAGACCCTCCTGAAAAGTATCCAAACGTATCCAAAAGTTATTACTTACTTTTGAAATGTTTTGCTATTCTAAAAGTAACTGGAAAGTTATTACTGACCTTAGAATTACTTCCAGTGTTCTGCAAAGTAATTATAAGATCTGAATTGTGCTTACCTGCTTAGGTGGGATCCGTAACTAAGATTATCTGACTTACTTAGAATTGCATAAGGCCATTCTGAAAAGTAATTGCTGAGTTCTTACTTAACTTTTATTTTTTTATACAATTCTAAACAGTAACCATTAGCTCTGAAATGTGCTTACCTGCTTATGTAGAACTGTAACTTAATTGTATTCCTAAAACAGAATATCCTGAGTTATATCAAGAGTGGTGTTTTACTTATCCTTGAATTGTATTAATTTGTTAAGTCGTTTTACACTGCTATTGCTTGGTTTCCTATTGGGATTGCTGTCTATGATGTTACATACCTTATCTAACGATCTAAATATATATAAAATTAGCCATTATGTTCATCTAACCCTAGAGTGTGCATGTGTTTCTTTGGCCTATGTGTATGTTACAAATTCTTTGTACCTTTCTACAACACTCTCCCCCTCCTGAGATAAGCCTGGCTGCTCTGCCACCTACCAGTACCTTGAGTGGGACAGACCTATACTAAGAGTTGGAATTCAGTATTGCACCAGGCATAGTCTTGTAAAGTCTTAATACAGATAAGCGGTGCTAACAAACATTCCCAGCTGAAAAAAACAAAAACTGTCCCTGGCTGATACGACCCCCTGTTATTATGCACTTTCTATTTGGAGTTTTCGTTAAGGGTACTCCCAGTGGCAAAGTTTACATAATCCAGAAAAGTATGTAAGATATTTTACTTGCCCTTTTCTGTTATCGCTTAGATCCTATGGGCTAGGCTAGACTAGGTATCAGATGACCTTGCACTGCACTAGGCACACTCCAGGTTTTCACACAATATTGTACATTGAAAAGGCTACACAATAACAGACTTCCTCACAGCCTCACAAGTCCTTCTCTTTTATGCACCTTTTAAACATCTGTTAACACAATTATAGACATTTATATGCACAACATATTTCAAAATCCATCAGCAAAACATACATTCAACTGAGCATTTTGTTATAGAAAAAGAAAGCAGAACATACAATTGACACTAACAAACAAATTAGAAGGGTGTAGAGATATCACAACTATTTGTTTAGATGGATGTGCATACCATGTTGGTGTGATCCTAAAACAGTATTAGTGACATGAATTGGGAATGTGTGGGTCAAATGTGAAGGTATCCCACAAGTCAGCATGACGATTCGTCCCAAAAGTAGTCAGGTGTAAAAATTAACTTTAATTTATAAAAAAAATATCCAAGCAGCAGAAAACAAATCAAAAGAAATAGGTTTGGTTACTGACTCTGTGCTTGTAATATTTTTGTAGAATACTTACTGGGGGGGAAGTTGAGTGGAATGGTCACTTGTAACAAAAAGACATTCAGACATGGAAATTTGATTGAGTCCATTGGCAAGAATGTTTCAGTGAATGAGATGAAAATTTGATGGATGGAAGATACAAGGGCATTACAGAACACCACATAGAGCACCATTAACGAAAATAGGTTTGACACTACCCTGACACTACCCTGGTCAGATAGTCAAATACATTTCATTGGCCCAGTCCAAAGGTCATCACAGGGAAACAAATGCATGCTAACAGTTACCTGTCTGATGTCAAAGTGGTTGGAATGCATCCCAGCACCTGACTTTAGTGCACAGACAACAGGTACCTCGTTAGTGAATCACACATTTTCTAGGTCTGTTCTACCTCAGAGAATAGAAGCAGACTGTGGAAGACATTTTGCCAGTGCAGTGATGACCAAGATGTGGCATATTCTGTGAGTAAAGTAGAAGCTAGATATTTCATACCACCCATCTTCTAGTGGTGGTGTGGAATGATGCAAACAATCAATAATTGATCATCTTAAAAAATATGTGGCTGAAGCAGGGACTAATTGAGATTTGCAACTCCCTTTGGTACTGATGGCCATAAGGGAGACACCATCAAAGTCTACAAGTCTCAGTCCACATGACATCATGACATGCAGGACAATGGTATTGCCACAACACCTGTTGTATAGAACCGATGAGCAGGTTTTCTAGAATGCACCCACAATTCATGAATATGTGGAAGAATTGAGAAAGCATTTGCAGCATGCATTTGCATTTGCACAGTGAAATCTGGAAAGGGCAGCTGACAGTGCCAAATCATACTATGACAGGAAGTCATATGTTAGGGAGTATGAAATAGGTGACCATGTGTATAAGTTTAACTTTGTGAAAGGCAAAAGTAAAAATGCCAACTGTATGGCATCCTGGTGTGGCTTATTCAAAATTGTGGACACGTATTTGCCTGTTGTGTAGACAATAATGACCAAGGAAGGTGATCTGGCTGTGGAACAATGTTCCCATGTGATTCAATCAAGCCTTTTCACCTGAAACATGAAGGTCAGAGGTTAGAGCAGTCTGGAGAAACCAGTAGGGAGTGAGGGGTTTAACAGTCACATTAAAATCAAGGTAAGTCAGTGAGGTGAATGGCAATAAGGTGACTGACTTAAGCAAGGGGTAAAAGAGGTTAATTGGAGCAAGTAAGTAGATGTTGTGGGTATGGTGTGCCTGAAGGAATGAGTGAGGAATAAGGATGTGTAATATTAACACAAGTTTAAATAGGGATATGTATACAATTTTGTTTATGCCAGGTAATTGGAAAACAAGGGAAATCCTAAACAAAAAAGCTTTTTTGCTCAGTACCTAACCTGCCTGTCTTTCTCTTCTGGCTTAGATGCCCTATCACATTTTGCTTGTCGGTGTTCCCTATGGGTTCCTGGAGCTTGATGTCCATGGAGGAAGCCTTGAGATGGAGCAAGGCGCAGTCCCCTGGACCAAAAGGGGGAAAAGGCAGAGACTGGCGGCATAGAAAATAGATCCAGATGATGCGATGAAAGTCTTCAGTCTTGTTGTGATATACTTTGTGACATGGTCATAGGCCTCTCCGGCAAGAAAACAAACTATATTCTTCCTGGGGCCAGTATTAGGCCTTGTGATGGAATCTCACCACCAACTCCAAAGGATGGTGAATCCATTCTAAATAGTTTCATTTTGATTTGTGTTCTCTTCTTTCACTGTGTGTTTCATTTTTCTATTTGTTTTTATAGTTCATCAACAGAACTTTTTAAGCATTGCCAAAAACATAAAAATCATAGATACAAGGTCGAGAAAAATAGTTAATCACTTGAGTACAAAACTAAAAATAAACTAAAAACTAGAGAAAAAATTTAAAGAAATTACATTTCTAAAATTTGGTGCAAAAAGTCCATGTCCTAATTAAGTGCAGAATTTCATTAGTGTTTAACATTCAAATCCATAACTCTTGACCTAATGTCCCCCTAAAACTGTACAGTTTCTCGCTTCGAATCACAATACGTGCCGGGCAATCAAGACATCCATGTTTCAATGATTCTACCTCCTGAGATGCGACAATTTGTCATGGGTTTATCAATAATTCTCCTCATTCCTTGCAGTTCTCTTGTGGGGAAAAAATTCAATTAAGTCTTAAAACATTTGTACAAAACTCTCTCGACGGATTAATGCTTTTGCAGAAGCCCTTGGTTAGGCATGGCTCTACAGAATGAGGGGGGAGATGTATGGAAATGGTGTTCACTAATTTCAACAGTGCACTAATCCCAAAAGTGTAATCATTTCAACAGTGCCACTAATTTAACAAAGATGGTGGGCCAGCAATTTCAACGGCCAGCAATTTCAACTGTAGCTAACATTGCAACACGTTCTAGCAAGCTAAAGTTGCAGCACATGTGTGTGCATCAGAAACTGAAAGGGGGATGATTTTGGGGTACTCATAGCTAATATAGAAATCATTGTAGGGGCTAGATTTGATGGCCACAGGCTGTGTGCACTGGCACCATAGTAGGGGTATGAACAAACATGCTGCCCTTGAAAATAAATGTCTCTTGTTCGCACAAAGCATGCGCAGGAAGGGAGGATTGATGTCACATTTTTCTTCAGAGTGCAGGAAGGAACAGTGCAACGGCTGGCAGGGGTGCAACTTGCCAAAAGACAGAGAGGATGAGATAGGTGCTAGAAGGCTCTGGAAAATACCCAAAGGCCCTGCCACATGTATGTTGGTAGGAATAGTTTGGAGTGAAGGAAATTACATTGCATGGGAAGTGGATATAAATGTGCGGAATCCATATGTCCTGGGCTGAGTTCTGAGAAACGAATGGAATGGACCACAAGCTAGGAGACAGGGCTTTTGTCCGCTGCATTTTTGGATGGGGCATTTTTCCCTAGCCTTTCCACATATGTGTGTGACCTGGTTTTTGACAGAGCCTGCTCTGGGTGTCACATTGCTAAAATAAGAACAAGCAGGTATCTAGGGCTTGGGGCTGTGTTTTTTAAAAAATGTTGAAGGATTTCCTCAAGTGTGAATGCCAGGCTGTCATTTGCAACTGTGCTGTCCAAGCATAAGGCATTTTGCCAAGCCTCTCTAGGCCTTGAAGTTTGCTGTGAGCAGGACTGCTATCTGTGAGTCCGAACAACAGACAGGACAGCGTGAGCTGGGATCCTGAGCCATAAAGTGGGGCTGTTGTGACTGGTGCTGAGATAGGTGCTCAAACTGCAAGCAGGCTGGAAGGGTCGCAAGTGAGTATGAATAAGGATAATAGAAACTGGAATATCTTGCAAGGGGTGATTTGGCCAGGTCAAACTGACCTAAAAGTCAATTCCTTCTTTCTCCTTGGTACCCGGAGGCCAATGATGTTGCCCGAGTCAAAATGGATTATGGGAATAATTTTGCTATGCAAAAGAGTCATTGGGCCTCATTACAATTTTGGCGGTAGCCATGCCGCTATTGGTGGCATGGCTGCCACCAAAATCGGGTCCGGGTTCCCAGAATGAGGAATTACCGGGCCATTCTGAGTTTGGAGGGCCCGGTAATTGCTCCCATTGGGAACCCGGACCCGGGCCTTCCCCATTCCCATTTCAGCCCCCATAGGGCTGAATGGGAGAGGGAGCAAACAACAGGCCAATTACGAGTGGCCCGTTGTTTGCTCCCTCTTCCCCTCGCGGGACCCGCTCTGCACGTCTTGTGAAACCAGACGTGCAGACCGGGTCCTGCGAGGGGACCTCATAATGAGGCGGTAGAGGGTTGACGGCGCCGGCACCTTTACCGGCGCTGTTAACCCCTTACCGCCTGACTTGTAATGAGGCCCATTATCTCTAATCTCAGGCAAACCTGACCTTCAGCTAGAGGGGTACAGTGTAAATGAGGGTTGAGGCTGTATTTAAAATGCATTTGCTTTCATAATCAACTAAAGTGTTGGCCAAGGTGTGTCCTAATGTCATCCCCAACCTACTAATAGTAAACAAGTGGGAAATAGCAAAGGATGTTAATCCGTGGTACACACATTATCAATGAATGCTAATTGGTTGGGAGTTGGGAGATCTCTACACCCTTCTTCATCGAAAACCATGTGTGGTGATTGTTCAGATTCAGTGACATATGTTTCTAATTCTGTACTATCTGTAGCATCTAAAGCTGCACATGTAAGTCTGCCAGCCATAGAGCTACTAGACACTTTTTTTTCTGTCCATATCTAACTTCCACAGGGAAGTCCTGTAATGCCAATGTCCATGATGCACTTCTTGGCTGGACTAAGTTCCCTGATCTAATTCTTTTACTCTGCAAGAATTTGCTGGGCTGATGATTAGTTTCAACAGTCACCCAGTCTCATTGAATAATGGGGCAGAAATGTTGTAATACATGCACAGTTGTCAAATCGCTTTTTCACGTTCATTTACATTTTGTTTCCTCATGCAACAATGCTTTGCTAGCATACGCAATGGTTTTGTTATTTGAATCATGCTTTTGATACAAGACTGCTGACATGCACCAATCTGTGAACCCTATCTCCAGAAATAAATCTTGATTCTCTATGGATAAGCCAAACATGGTGCCTTTATTAGAAAATCTATCAACTTGGCTACCACTTCACATTTTTTCTGTCCCTCTTTCCACGGTACTCCCTGCTTCCGTAATTTAGTCAATGATTGTGTGATTTCTGTGTACTCTTCAATGAACTTCTTTTTGTAACTTGTCAACTAGAACAAGCTCTTTAAACCCTTCACATTTTTGGGATCTTTTAAATTTTTGATTGCTTCTACCTTTTTCTTTTGCAGGTTTAACACTTGCTGTGTAGCTTCATGTCCCAAAGAATTCACCCTTTTTCTACACCACTGTGCCATCTGCAATGACACTTTTGCCCCATCCTTTTGCAACTGGCTGAGTACATGTCTAATTTCACTCCAATGGCTTTCTATATAATTATTTCTGCTTAGGGGATCCTCCTCATAGACCAACGGTCCCCTCTTTGTTGCCAAAACTCTGCATCACAGGGAATTAAGTTTAGAAATGCCCCCTTACCAAAAATATTGTGGCTGGTTAAACTCTAAATATAAGCTATTCCTGAGTGATGGCATGGTGCATGGCACTATTCATGATAATTGCAGTCACATATCATTTGATATCACACATGTGTTAGCTCCTATAAGCCAGCTGTGGAAGTTGATGTGTATTCTGGCAAGACAGGCTGATCCTGCCAAAGTGACAGGGCATGAAACTGGACAGCTATGCCTCTTCTTTAATTTCTTTGTGAGGGTAGGTAACACCCTCCTCCGAAGACAAATGCACCATAGGCTGCTGTCCTGGGCCCAGCATCAAATGTGAAAACCCATCCAAGGGCAGTAGCCTCACTCCAGGGTGTTGTATTTCTAAAGGCCTTTGATCCGATTAAGAAGGGAAAGGGCAGGGATAGTGCAGACACAAGATCTCTGTACATTGAAGGAAGACATCCACCATCTTGTTTCTCTCTGCCTCCCTCTCTCCTTTCTTACCCCTCCACTTCCCCTAGAGAAAAGCACTCTGGATGTGATGTCAGAAGGGCAAAGGCCACAACTCTTAAGAACCAGGATTGGGCCAATCACCTGTGGACTTTTAAATTTAAAAGAAGGTGCCTCCCACCACTTTTATTAATCACCTTTTGGACTACAGCATGTGAAGGAGATTTTTTTGGGACCCTGCTGAGAGTCCTCCATTTGTGAGGTAAAGTCTAGTGTTCCAAGGCAGAGGCATGTTTTGTTCCCTAACCATCTCCAGCGACCATTGGGGTTGAACCTGCTGCTGGAACAAGACCTGCCTCTCTGACAGCCACAGTGCTACCCAGGACCTCACCATATTGGAAGACTCCTGCAGTTGTTTGTCAGCCTACCTTGTATTTGGGTGCCTGAGAACAAAAACCCATCTTGTCCCTTAGTCCCTGGATTGGGACTCAAAGCAACCGGAATAGGGACCTGCTGCTTGGGCAAAACCTGCCTCTCTGCCAGCCACTGCAGTTCCCTGGCCCTCACCGTATTGAAGGACTCCTGCATTCATGTGCCAGCCTCCAATGTGTTTAGGAGCATGAGAAAAGGACTCATCAGGTCCTTGAGCGTCTGGGTTGGTATTGGGAGCCTAGTGTTTTTCACTGTGGAACTGCATGGAGCTGTGTTTCAAAAACTGTTCAACAGATGTGAACCACCAGGACCCTCTAGTGCTGCCTTTTTACTCTCAAAATCTTTGAACTGCTTGACCAGTGCCAAGAAGTCTCTGTTGGCGCTGCCAGACCACCAATAACTGCAAAATGGTTCTATTGACTGCTAACCAATTTGGGGCCATTGATACTGATTAGGTCATTCTTTCCCTTTTGCGCCCAAGAGCATAACCTTTTTTAACATTGTGGTCTTTTAATTGCCTTCCCACCCTCTCTCATTACTCAGAGTTCTGCATCTATCCTCTCCAGCCCATTCCAGGTGCAGGAATGATGGGGGCAGTGACGGGGTATCCCTAGATGGGCAAGGGGCATTGTTGACAGCTGAAATGTGTAGTTTATGTGCCGAGTGAACCGTGCAGCTCGAGAAGTATGGGAGGAATAAAGGGGTGGGGGTGCTGAAGTGGGGACACACAGGGACAAGGGGACTCAGGGCAGAAGCAAGAGGTAAAAATGGTAATATAATACAACTTTTTTTATTTTAATCGTTTTTTATAACATGCCTGAGTTTGGATTTTAAGCACGGATCCAGGATTTGACCCTCTATTGCTCTGCATGGTCTTGCTTCCAAGACCAGCACGTTGCCCCTGTGCTATCCTCCGTTCCACATAACCACATAACAGCCATTATGGGCCATGAAAACCACAGGTAAATAAACCACTTGGGTTTCCCAATGACATACCCTGCACAAGGGGCAGACATTAATTTCACGAGCACCTCGTAACAGCGGTGAGCAGGAGAAATGTTTAAAGCTTGCTGTTCCAAGGAGACAGCAGTCACTGGGGCAGCAGACCGGCAGATACACACAAGTTCAGAGAGCCAGGCTCTTGGGTGCTCACTGGAAAAGGAGAACATTAAACACATATTTGCATACTATGAGAGGAAAATTCACAGTGGGGTCAGCGGTTTCAAAATGGCCCTTGGCAGATGGGCTAGGTAGAAGTATGTGGGGCAAAGAGATGAGATGGGAGGGAGCCAATCAGCAGATGAGTTTTGCTGTCCCTGGAATGCAACCGTGTTTTGTGTCCTTGCAGATGTCCACAAGGCACCTTTTTGGTTGGATGCTGTGTGTCTCGTGTTTCTCATATGTGCTGACCAACAGCAGATTGATAAAGTTCCAGAGGTCAGCGCGATTGCTAATAAAAAGTAATTTCTGTGGCGCAGCCGTAAGTTCTGTGACATCACATGAGTCTTAATGAACAGTGGGGTCAGGATTGTTTGCTCCAATCATTCTTGATTAACCTATGTCTAGCAACAGGGGTCTGACATAGTGTCAGCATGCAGCTTTGTAGGATGTCTATCAATGCTACCAACTGTTTCTGACTAGCCAAATAGCGTTTAACTGTATAAAAGATTTGACAGCAGTGGGCCAGTTTGCCAGCTCCTATCAACCAGTTCTATTCCACTGTGTTATTTGATTTGTGCTTGCCGAGCTGTAATAAACAGTATTACTTCTTGCTTAGTGTACACTCCTTTTTGGATTATGTTTGGTGTTCCAGTAGTTACCTGCCTTTGGAGGACCCCTGATACATTTTGGAAGCCCCAGTGAGATCTTCAGTTCCCTCCACCAGCTGAGGGTATTCTGGCAACCCTCCTGAGGGGTGCACGGCTGGCGACCGCAGACCAGTCTCACACGCAGCACCGAGGAGTCCCTGCAAAAGACCCTGAGTTCATGGAGGTCTGCCTGGTCCTGAGTGCCACTCGCTCTCAGGTGGAGGAGCTAGCCAGATAAGAAGGCTCGGTGCTGAGAGGGTTCGAGGATCTCTAGGACACGTGAGTATACCTTCACTTGAACCTGCCGTACCATGGTTGCCCACAGAGGTTGGAGGGATTTTCTTTCATGATTTTTAGGACGCATCCTCAATGAGGGAGGATGATTCATAGATTTTAGTTGCATCCAACCGATATGGAGTGGATGTGTGGAGGGCATGAATGCTTTATAGCGGAAGACTGCATAGAAGGCGGCGGACCCCGTTAGATGGGACTTACACATAGTGCAGGCGATTGTATTGTTGTGTTTTTGGAGAAAATGGGTGTTTTTGATTTGTTGAAAACAGTGCGGTAGAATAGTACATGTGGAGATGTTCATTCTAGTACATTTTTAGTGTTAAGTATGTGTTGGTTTGTGTGGAGTTGGCAGAGGTGGAAGGAACGACACCCAAGGTAACGTGTATATTAATTGCGCTTGGCACAGTTGTGGCAATCACCAGCCCAAGGAGGGACGTAGTCTGGTATCCGCACACTTAAATAGGGAAAGTTGGAGAGTGCCGATGGGGAGCAAGTGCGTGGGCCTGAGGAGAAGGCTGGCATATATGCTAGGTCTGAGTGGGCAGGTCAGTGGAGAGGGCCAGTCGTTCTGAGTAGGGTATCATGAGAAGGAAAGGTAAGTGGGCTGTTAGGACACACACAAATAGGGGCTGGGGAAATGGCGTTCAGTAGCAGTCATCTGGATCATATGTCTGATAAATTGCCCCAATATCATGATCAAATATTAAAATGTAATTTCCAATGGGTTCAGGACTCTGCAGGACAGTGTTTCCATGCATAGCCAGGGGAAGGAACGTTCAACAGTAAGGTTATAGAACACATGTTTTCATACCTTTTAACGAAGTACAAAGGTTCGAAATATAAGAGCAGACAACTCTTTTTAGGCCTTTGGAAGCTCTACAAAGTGAAAAATACAATGTGACAGAACCGTCTAGTACCCCGCCGCCTCTGTACAGATCATACCCAGCATTAAAGCCTGCTTCAGGGTATACCAACCCACAGCATCTGTCCCCAGATAGAGGATATGGGGAAAAGGGGAAAAAGAGCAGCAGGAGGGGCAGACAGGGGACATGACATGACAAGGGAGACAGAAGATTCCTGGCAGACATAGAAAAGAGCACATAGTAAAAGGTGGACATTTTGTTTAATGAGGCAGAGAGGAACATAGAGAAGGAGCTGAAGAGGAAGGAAAAGGAACGGGGACACAGAAGATGGGCGAGGGTGGACATCAGGGAGGATAACATTTAAATTGGATAATGAGGAGTTTCACTCCATCATTAATTCTCCTTATACTATAAAACAGAACAGTATATGTGATTATATTTTTGACTTGTAACAGAAAAACTCAGGCAGTGTGTGTTGCACCCTACTTCCAAAAAACAATCCTATGACTAAATACAAAGATAGGAATGGCAAAGGCAACTGGAGGGGGACTGGAATTAAGGGCATGGGCAAGGCAAATACCACTATTACACAAAGGGAGGGGAGACGTGCACTATGTACCATGGCAGACAATGGACAAAGACAACTCATTTGTAGCTTGCCCTCCCTCACGGTGGGAGCGAGCAAGTGGATAAACACTCTTGATAAGGGAATAGCGGGGGTAACACTAAAAATAGGGGACATGCAGGGCCTATTTGCGGTCATAATAGGGGAGCGAGGGGACCAAATATGGGAACAAGCAGAGTACAATGGGGTGAAATTATGCACAAATGCACATGATTGAGTCCATTTAACAAGTGCTGTGCCCATGTGCCGAGTCTGCCGGGCCTAGAGACCCAAGCTACTCCTCACTGATGACGCCCAACAAGGCTGAAACATGTCTGGGGATGCTTGTGGTCTCGTGCAGAAGGGATGTGACCTAGCAGTTCGGGCTGGACTGCCCCTTTTGGGGTAGGACCAAGCCTGATTTGCATATGGTTTTTCCCCTTCTGTAATGGCTTGGCAGGCTGAAAAACGATGGTCTGGAGGGTTGCCCAGAGCTTTGCCAGTGGTTATGATTTATTCAAAACCTTCCAGCCATCACCTTTCTGTTTTGCTAAAGTCACCCCAAGTGGGACGGGTATGCCCAGACGTGGGTCCCGAGTCTGCCGGGCCTAGAGACCCAAGCTACTCCTCACTGATGACGCCCAACAAGGCTGAAACATGTCTGGGGATGCTTGTGGTCTCGTGCAGAAGGGATGTGACCTAGCAGTTCGGGCTGGACTGCCCCTTTTGGGGTAGGACCAAGCCTGATTTGCATATGGTTTTTCCCCTTCTGTAATGGCTTGGCAGGCTGAAAAACGATGGTCTGGAGGGTTGCCCAGAGCTTTGCCAGTGGTTATGATTTATTCAAAACCTTCCAGCCATCACCTTTCTGTTTTGCTAAAGTCACCCCGAGTGGGACGGGTATGCCCAGACGTGGGTCCCGAGTCTGCCGGGCCTAGAGACCCAAGCTACTCCTCACTGATGACGCCCAACAAGGCTGAAACATGTCTGGGGATGCTTGTGGTCTCGTGCAGAAGGGATGTGACCTAGCAGTTCGGGCTGGACTGCCCCTTTTGGGGTAGGACCAAGCCTGATTTGCATATGGTTTTTCCCCTTCTGTAATGGCTTGGCAGGCTGAAAAACGATGGTCTGGAGGGTTGCCCAGAGCTTTGCCAGTGGTTATGATTTATTCAAAACCTTCCAGCCATCACCTTTCTGTTTTGCTAAAGTCACCCCGAGTGGGACGGGTATGCCCAGACGTGGGTCCCGAGTCTGCCGGGCCTAGAGACCCAAGCTACTCCTCACTGATGACGCCCAACAAGGCTGAAACATGTCTGGGGATGCTTGTGGTCTCGTGCAGAAGGGATGTGACCTAGCAGTTCGGGCTGGACTGCCCCTTTTGGGGTAGGACCAAGCCTGATTTGCATATGGTTTTTCCCCTTCTGTAATGGCTTGGCAGGCTGAAAAACGATGGTCTGGAGGGTTGCCCAGAGCTTTGCCAGTGGTTATGATTTATTCAAAACCTTCCAGCCATCACCTTTCTGTTTTGCTAAAGTCACCCCGAGTGGGACGGGTATGCCCAGACGTGGGTCCCGAGTCTGCCGGGCCTAGAGACCCAAGCTACTCCTCACTGATGACGCCCAACAAGGCTGAAACATGTCTGGGGATGCTTGTGGTCTCGTGCAGAAGGGATGTGACCTAGCAGTTCGGGCTGGACTGCCCCTTTTGGGGTAGGACCAAGCCTGATTTGCATATGGTTTTTCCCCTTCTGTAATGGCTTGGCAGGCTGAAAAACGATGGTCTGGAGGGTTGCCCAGAGCTTTGCCAGTGGTTATGATTTATTCAAAACCTTCCAGCCATCACCTTTCTGTTTTGCTAAAGTCACCCCGAGTGGGACGGGTATGCCCAGACGTGGGTCCCGAGTCTGCCGGGCCTAGAGACCCAAGCTACTCCTCACTGATGATGCCCAACAAGGCTGAAACATGTCTGGGGATGCTTGTGGTCTCGTGCAGAAGGGATGTGACCTAGCAGTTCGGGCTGGACTGCCCCTTTTGGGGTAGGACCAAGCCTGATTTGCATATGGTTTTTCCCCTTCTGTAATGGCTTGGCAGGCTGAAAAACGATGGTCTGGAGGGTTGCCCAGAGCTTTGCCAGTGGTTATGATTTATTCAAAACCTTCCAGCCATCACCTTTCTGTTTTGCTAAAGTCACCCCGAGTGGGACGGGTATGCCCAGACGTGGGTCCCGAGTCTGCCGGGCCTAGAGACCCAAGCTACTCCTCACTGATGACGCCCAACAAGGCTGAAACATGTCTGGGGATGCTTGTGGTCTCGTGCAGAAGGGATGTGACCTAGCAGTTCGGGCTGGACTGCCCCTTTTGGGGTAGGACCAAGCCTGATTTGCATATGGTTTTTCCCCTTCTGTAATGGCTTGGCAGGCTGAAAAACGATGGTCTGGAGGGTTGCCCAGAGCTTTGCCAGTGGTTATGATTTATTCAAAACCTTCCAGCCATCACCTTTCTGTTTTGCTAAAGTCACCCCGAGTGGGACGGGTATGCCCAGACGTGGGTCCCGAGTCTGCCGGGCCTAGAGACCCAAGCTACTCCTCACTGATGACGCCCAACAAGGCTGAAACATGTCTGGGGATGCTTGTGGTCTCGTGCAGAAGGGATGTGACCTAGCAGTTCGGGCTGGACTGCCCCTTTTGGGGTAGGACCAAGCCTGATTTGCATATGGTTTTTCCCCTTCTGTAATGGCTTGGCAGGCTGAAAAACGATGGTCTGGAGGGTTGCCCAGAGCTTTGCCAGTGGTTATGATTTATTCAAAACCTTCCAGCCATCACCTTTCTGTTTTGCTAAAGTCACCCCGAGTGGGACGGGTATGCCCAGACGTGGGTCCCGAGTCTGCCGGGCCTAGAGACCCAAGCTACTCCTCACTGATGACGCCCAACAAGGCTGAAACATGTCTGGGGATGCTTGTGGTCTCGTGCAGAAGGGATGTGACCTAGCAGTTCGGGCTGGACTGCCCCTTTTGGGGTAGGACCAAGCCTGATTTGCATATGGTTTTTCCCCTTCTGTAATGGCTTGGCAGGCTGAAAAACGATGGTCTGGAGGGTTGCCCAGAGCTTTGCCAGTGGTTATGATTTATTCAAAACCTTCCAGCCATCACCTTTCTGTTTTGCTAAAGTCACCCCGAGTGGGACGGGTATGCCCAGACGTGGGTCCCGAGTCTGCCGGGCCTAGAGACCCAAGCTACTCCTCACTGATGACGCCCAACAAGGCTGAAACATGTCTGGGGATGCTTGTGGTCTCGTGCAGAAGGGATGTGACCTAGCAGTTCGGGCTGGACTGCCCCTTTTGGGGTAGGACCAAGCCTGATTTGCATATGGTTTTTCCCCTTCTGTAATGGCTTGGCAGGCTGAAAAACGATGGTCTGGAGGGTTGCCCAGAGCTTTGCCAGTGGTTATGATTTATTCAAAACCTTCCAGCCATCACCTTTCTGTTTTGCTAAAGTCACCCCGAGTGGGACGGGTATGCCCAGACGTGGGTCCCGAGTCTGCCGGGCCTAGAGACCCAAGCTACTCCTCACTGATGACGCCCAACAAGGCTGAAACATGTCTGGGGATGCTTGTGGTCTCGTGCAGAAGGGATGTGACCTAGCAGTTCGGGCTGGACTGCCCCTTTTGGGGTAGGACCAAGCCTGATTTGCATATGGTTTTTCCCCTTCTGTAATGGCTTGGCAGGCTGAAAAACGATGGTCTGGAGGGTTGCCCAGAGCTTTGCCAGTGGTTATGATTTATTCAAAACCTTCCAGCCATCACCTTTCTGTTTTGCTAAAGTCACCCCGAGTGGGACGGGTATGCCCAGACGTGGGTCCCGAGTCTGCCGGGCCTAGAGACCCAAGCTACTCCTCACTGATGACGCCCAACAAGGCTGAAACATGTCTGGGGATGCTTGTGGTCTCGTGCAGAAGGGATGTGACCTAGCAGTTCGGGCTGGACTGCCCCTTTTGGGGTAGGACCAAGCCTGATTTGCATATGGTTTTTCCCCTTCTGTAATGGCTTGGCAGGCTGAAAAACGATGGTCTGGAGGGTTGCCCAGAGCTTTGCCAGTGGTTATGATTTATTCAAAACCTTCCAGCCATCACCTTTCTGTTTTGCTAAAGTCACCCCGAGTGGGACGGGTATGCCCAGACGTGGGTCCCGAGTCTGCCGGGCCTAGAGACCCAAGCTACTCCTCACTGATGACGCCCAACAAGGCTGAAACATGTCTGGGGATGCTTGTGGTCTCGTGCAGAAGGGATGTGACCTAGCAGTTCGGGCTGGACTGCCCCTTTTGGGGTAGGACCAAGCCTGATTTGCATATGGTTTTTCCCCTTCTGTAATGGCTTGGCAGGCTGAAAAACGATGGTCTGGAGGGTTGCCCAGAGCTTTGCCAGTGGTTATGATTTATTCAAAACCTTCCAGCCATCACCTTTCTGTTTTGCTAAAGTCACCCCGAGTGGGACGGGTATGCCCAGACGTGGGTCCCGAGTCTGCCGGGCCTAGAGACCCAAGCTACTCCTCACTGATGATGCCCAACAAGGCTGAAACATGTCTGGGGATGCTTGTGGTCTCGTGCAGAAGGGATGTGACCTAGCAGTTCGGGCTGGACTGCCCCTTTTGGGGTAGGACCAAGCCTGATTTGCATATGGTTTTTCCCCTTCTGTAATGGCTTGGCAGGCTGAAAAACGATGGTCTGGAGGGTTGCCCAGAGCTTTGCCAGTGGTTATGATTTATTCAAAACCTTCCAGCCATCACCTTTCTGTTTTGCTAAAGTCACCCCGAGTGGGACGGGTATGCCCAGACGTGGGTCCCGAGTCTGCCGGGCCTAGAGACCCAAGCTACTCCTCACTGATGACGCCCAACAAGGCTGAAACATGTCTGGGGATGCTTGTGGTCTCGTGCAGAAGGGATGTGACCTAGCAGTTCGGGCTGGACTGCCCCTTTTGGGGTAGGACCAAGCCTGATTTGCATATGGTTTTTCCCCTTCTGTAATGGCTTGGCAGGCTGAAAAACGATGGTCTGGAGGGTTGCCCAGAGCTTTGCCAGTGGTTATGATTTATTCAAAACCTTCCAGCCATCACCTTTCTGTTTTGCTAAAGTCACCCCAAGTGGGACGGGTATGCCCAGACGTGGGTCCCGAGTCTGCCGGGCCTAGAGACCCAAGCTACTCCTCACTGATGACGCCCAACAAGGCTGAAACATGTCTGGGGATGCTTGTGGTCTCGTGCAGAAGGGATGTGACCTAGCAGTTCGGGCTGGACTGCCCCTTTTGGGGTAGGACCAAGCCTGATTTGCATATGGTTTTTCCCCTTCTGTAATGGCTTGGCAGGCTGAAAAACGATGGTCTGGAGGGTTGCCCAGAGCTTTGCCAGTGGTTATGATTTATTCAAAACCTTCCAGCCATCACCTTTCTGTTTTGCTAAAGTCACCCCGAGTGGGACGGGTATGCCCAGACGTGGGTCCCGAGTCTGCCGGGCCTAGAGACCCAAGCTACTCCTCACTGATGACGCCCAACAAGGCTGAAACATGTCTGGGGATGCTTGTGGTCTCGTGCAGAAGGGATGTGACCTAGCAGTTCGGGCTGGACTGCCCCTTTTGGGGTAGGACCAAGCCTGATTTGCATATGGTTTTTCCCCTTCTGTAATGGCTTGGCAGGCTGAAAAACGATGGTCTGGAGGGTTGCCCAGAGCTTTGCCAGTGGTTATGATTTATTCAAAACCTTCCAGCCATCACCTTTCTGTTTTGCTAAAGTCACCCCGAGTGGGACGGGTATGCCCAGACGTGGGTCCCGAGTCTGCCGGGCCTAGAGACCCAAGCTACTCCTCACTGATGACGCCCAACAAGGCTGAAACATGTCTGGGGATGCTTGTGGTCTCGTGCAGAAGGGATGTGACCTAGCAGTTCGGGCTGGACTGCCCCTTTTGGGGTAGGACCAAGCCTGATTTGCATATGGTTTTTCCCCTTCTGTAATGGCTTGGCAGGCTGAAAAACGATGGTCTGGAGGGTTGCCCAGAGCTTTGCCAGTGGTTATGATTTATTCAAAACCTTCCAGCCATCACCTTTCTGTTTTGCTAAAGTCACCCCGAGTGGGACGGGTATGCCCAGACGTGGGTCCCGAGTCTGCCGGGCCTAGAGACCCAAGCTACTCCTCACTGATGACGCCCAACAAGGCTGAAACATGTCTGGGGATGCTTGTGGTCTTGTGCAGAAGGGATGTGACCTAGCAGTTCGGGCTGGACTGCCCCTTTTGGGGTAGGACCAAGCCTGATTTGCATATGGTTTTTCCCCTTCTGTAATGGCTTGGCAGGCTGAAAAACGATGGTCTGGAGGGTTGCCCAGAGCTTTGCCAGTGGTTATGATTTATTCAAAACCTTCCAGCCATCACCTTTCTGTTTTGCTAAAGTCACCCCGAGTGGGACGGGTATGCCCAGACGTGGGTCCCGAGTCTGCCGGGCCTAGAGACCCAAGCTACTCCTCACTGATGACGCCCAACAAGGCTGAAACATGTCTGGGGATGCTTGTGGTCTCGTGCAGAAGGGATGTGACCTAGCAGTTCGGGCTGGACTGCCCCTTTTGGGGTAGGACCAAGCCTGATTTGCATATGGTTTTTCCCCTTCTGTAATGGCTTGGCAGGCTGAAAAACGATGGTCTGGAGGGTTGCCCAGAGCTTTGCCAGTGGTTATGATTTATTCAAAACCTTCCAGCCATCACCTTTCTGTTTTGCCCATGTGTGGAGCATATTAAGGAGTATGTACCCCTGTACTGTCCCATAAAATGAAACCAGACGAGGACCCTGCAGAGTACATACAACAGGTTCAGGAGCTTTGGACATAGGAGACACGGAAACCCTGGGAAGAATACATACCTTTATTTTATCATATATATAGTTTATCATATATTGGTTAAGGGCCTCCTATCAGACGCGCCGGCCTCCCAAGACAAAATATCAGGGATAAAGGCAAAGGGGTGGCCAGAAATACAGGCAACAATAGTACACTATTGTAAGAGGAAGCAAGAGAATAAGAGACCGACAGCAGACAATGTTGCAATGGTGGAGAGCAAGCTGGTACAGAAGAAGCTGGCAAAGTTGGTGATGGAAGGGGCAATGCTCTTTCCAGAAGAGCTGCATTAGTGGCCCCTGCCCAATAGGGTGTGTTCCCAGTAGGGAGCCTGCCCAGCAAGGGGTGTATGTGCAGGTGCAGTACGCCCTGCAGTGGGAGGTGCAGCAGCTTGGGAGTAAATCACAATGGGGGATGTACTAGCCCATGGGATATTATCCAAAAGGTAGAGGGTATTCACAATACAGTGGCCTCAGCATTTAATCATTCTCAGAAATCTGAACACACCCTGGTGCTGTGGAAGTCTAATCCTGGCACTCTGCCGACTTCAGCATGGGTCAACCATGGTGGTGGGAGCAGTACTGGATCTGCTCTCTGCCCTGTGTTGATTTTGGATCCCAGTAATGGACCTTCTTTTATTTTTCATACGGAAGGTTTAAGCATGTAGTTACCATTCTTTAGACATTCTGCCCTGTTAATCTCTGTTTGCATATGTCCAGGTAGTGTTGGTATAGTTTAAGAGGCCAGCTAGGTCATCATGGGCTTTACCAGTCCAACATGGCGTTGGCAGATATATATTGTGTGAAGTGGGTCTTCCCCACGCTAAGATGGTACCCGGGCACACATGCGACTTGATACCCATGCGCAGGGTTGCCACGGCAACCCATTTAGGTGTTTGACGACTGGCTGTTAACACACTGTGTAGGCTGGTCGTTCGGCATGCTAACTTCTTCCTGTTGAATTTGGGATAAACCACGACTCTAGTATAACTCCTCTATGAGTTTGCTCCTTATATAGGTAGATTTGCAGGATATGTGGGACGTTTTTTTGGTTCCTGATATTATCTGTATATTGTAGATTGTTTCCACGGATGTATCCAATCAGAATCTAATTGAGACCCTTATGAGACGGTTCTGCTGAGGTCTGGTTTCTGGTTCTTTCCCCCACAGTTGGTGCGCACCACTCGACCTTACCTCGCTCCACGTTACGGTGGAGATCTGCCCCCCCTTTTGGGGTGAGTATGTTGATGTTATCTGACACAGGCCAGACCTTGCTTTTTTATGTCATGTGACTTGTTTGGACATATGAGGCCATTGAATTCTCGGAGGCTATGTACCTGTATTACGTGCCTTGGACTAGTTGTTTACATTTAGGGGTTAACACAGATTATGTGTAGAATTTGAACCACAAGTTGTTGCTGATACACGTTTCGTTGTTTTTGAATAGGACTTTTACACTCGGTTGAATTCATGGGTTGAAAATTGAAGGTTAGTGCATTTTGATCTTGGACTCACGTTACATTTACTTTGAGAATGAGAAATTGGGCTCCCTGACATATGTTTTCTTACACCCTTTTAGGTACACTTATAGGTTGTAAACGCCAATCTGAACAAATAGGCTTTCCTTGCCCTGAAGATGGATTATGTTTAAATCCGAAACGCGTTGGCCATATATTAGTATCTAAGGAGTTGTTTTGAACACTTATTAAGAGAAGACTTCACTGCTGAGTTTCTCCTTTATGAGGGACGTTACAAACCTATTGTGATTTTTGATTTATGAACACTGTGAAAATTGTAAACAGTGATATTGTGTTTTTCTTCTTGACAATTTGATTTGATTATGAAAGTGAATTACTTTTATGTATAGGAGTTGTTATGTTTTAGATAGGGTTAACAGGCAATTTATGAGTTCACTGAGACTAGAATTTAATGGTTGACATTAAATAAGCACTGTTTTATGAAATCTGTTCTTTATTTGAATGTGGATTCCTTGTTGGAATCTCTTGGCATGAAAATACTTGAATTGTCATGCCTATGTCTACGGTACTGTGCATGAATATGAAATCTGATTTGCATGCTTTTTGAATTTATGCTGTAGTCTGTCCAGGGGATCCAGTAATTATTTGCTGTACTCCCACTTACAGACTACCTTATTACATTTGGGTTCGCCTGAGCCTGTTAGAGTGCATATGAGGGTTATCGTACGGAAACGTACGGTTATTGCTTTTCTTGGTATTCACAAAGGGGCCAGGCGGGTGGGTACAGAGGTGCAGGATTCAGGTTTTTCAGGGGTGTGCTATATATGCAGTATTAAGGGACAATTTGCAACGATGTGCTCTTTTTGGCAGCAAGCGCAAACATACCAACAGGCACAAAAGCAGGTTCAACCCACACAGCAGACACAGCACCAGCATTTCCTACAGCAGCAGGTGCAGCCTCAGCAGCTACAAACACAATAGTTGCAGCCTCAGCCACCACAGGCACAGTCTCTCGCCCAAGCATGACCATACGCGTCACATGGACACCACAGAGTGTAATACAAGCACCTGCACAGGCACAAGGGGGCAGTACATTACTAGGCCAGAGTGTGGTATCCCACTACACAGGAGAAACAGTTCTGTGAGGGAATCCTTTCCCGCAAAATATAGAGTCCCAAAAGGAGGGCCCACAGAAAGTGCACATCTGTCCAGTTCTAGCAGTAACTCAAGACCCTGAAGAGGAACCTGACGTAGTGGTGAAGTTAGGACTAAAATAGATCTCTTTACTGATAGATACAGGGGCCACCAAGTCCTGTGTAAAGGAGGGTGGATTCCCACTGTCAAATAAAGTCATGTACATGCAGCTCTTCTCTGTGGCTATTGTCACGGTTGCAGTAACAAAAGATTAACAGTTAACAATAGGCACACAACACATTGCAGCGCCTTTTCTGTTCTTGAAGGATAACCCCATAAACATAATAGGAATGGACCTACTGAGCAAGCTAAATACAACCCTTTCATTTACAGAAAAGGGTGTGGTGTGCTCCACTCCAGGCATGCATTCTGCCAGGGTGGCTGCCATCATACAGGCCATATATGCTCAGGGCACATTGCAAGGACAACCCATGTGCCCCACGTTATTCCTATATGGGTCCAGATCCTCCTATGGTGGGTACCGGGAATAAAAGGGAAGACATTTTGACTTGCTGCAGAATCCCTGTTCAAGCCCCAGTTCCACATGGAAATTGCCCCAGGCACGCAAATATTGCTGTATCTAGAAGGGGTGATTATGTGAAAATACATGGTGATAATATGCAGGACAGATGAGGACAACATAGAGTGGCATGCAGTACTCTGTATTGACCTCACACTGACCTTAACAGATGTGACAGATTTACACCTTTTGCAGATGGGGAGGAAGAGGAAGAGGGGGAAATAGTGTTCCAACTGCACATCCCCTACCCCATACGAGTGATAGAAAGGCTAGTACCACAGCTGAAACAGATAGTTAAAAAAACAGGCTAGCTACACACCGGAAGATTTTTAAAAATGTCCCTGAGAAACTGTGGACAACATGAGCCCATGATGTGGAAGTGCTAAAAGGAATAGGAGTGATCAGAATAAAATTGAAAGAGGTAGCATTGCTGCCCATAGAAAATCAGTATCCCCTGTCCTGTGAAGCAGAAAAAGGCAATGGGCCTCATTACAACCTTGGTGCTAAGTGCACCAACTTTACCACCATGGTGTAAACTCCGTTTACACCATGGTGGATGGCGGATTTACCGCCCCATTCCAAGGTGAGTGGTGCGGTAAATCCCCATTTCCCATTTTCCCTTCCCCATTCCCATTTTTGCCCCATAGGGCATAATGGGAGTGGGGAAGGCTCTAATTACGCCGCCGTAAATTACGGCGGCGTAATTAGCACCATGGCAGGTTAGCGCCATGGATTTTAACGCCTGCTAAAAGCAGGCGTTAAAATCAGAATCATGCGTTAAGGGTTAACGATGGCGTTAACCCTTAACGCCTGAGTTGTAATGAGGCCCAATATATTTTACAGTACTTGACCCTCAAGAATGCCTTCTTCGCCATACCACTATACCTCAACTCCAGGTATCTCAAAGCGTTTACTTATAAGGGGGCCCGATTTGTGCACGCAGGATTACCACCGGGGTACTCAAATCACCCAGTGTATTCAACAGCATGATACAAATGGATTTGAGCAACTTGCAAATGTCGAGTACAGTGATACAGTATGTGGACGATTTATTGATCTGCAGTGAGACAGAAGAGCAGTGCAGGGCAGACTCCATCCTTACTTTAACATTACTAGCATACAAAAATTACATGGTGGACAAGGCAAAGCTACAGTATTGCCAGGAAGAGGTTTTATACCTGGGACAGACAATATCAATGGAGGGGCGAAAAATAACACTGGAAAGAGCAGAGGCACTACACAGGACCCCGTTGCCATGCATAGTGAAAGAGATGTAGCAATTTCCTGGGGCTGTGCAATCATTGCAGAGCATGGGTGATTGGCTACTCCACCTTTACAAAGTCTCTCCTCCAAGCACTCATAGATGCACAGAAAGTGAAGGGTCACATAAAATGGACCTCAAAGAAGAATGAGAATTTTGCTGAACTCAAGGAGGAACTGGCACACTTGCCAGTGTTGGCAACGCCCAATTATTCTCCCATTCAGGCGGCTCAGTGATCACACAGAGAAGAAACCACAGGGATACAAGCATCTGGATCCAGCCATGCACGGTCACTTCCCCTGCACGCAAGCGCTGGCGCCTGCAGCGTTTGCAAAGAAAAGACAGCATCAATCACAATGTGGTGTCCAGTAGTTTTTTACGAGGAACATTCACTTTTTGCAATATTGAAAAAGTAGAAATCGACTCTGACAACACAGGGCTTTAGGTTATAAGATTATACTGACAAATCCAGTTATTGGGGTTGTCAGGTGTTGTGTGGTAAACTCAGCCACCTTCATAGCTCCTGGGAGGATAGCTCAGCACCAACATGCTCGCCTTGGAAACAAGACAACATGAAGCAACACACGTTCAATCATGGGTCCGTGCTTAGAAATCTCCGGGTATTAAGCGCGTTATAAATATGCAACTAAGAGACATATTCCTGTAACAGCATCTTGATGCCCCCGGGCTGTGTGAGTGCTTTAAAAATGCAAAATAAAAAATAATAATAAAAGAAAATACCTGATCCAGCAGTGCCAGGAGAGTAAGCTCATGCATCGTATAGGGACAGGATGGAGGGGACCATCCGGGTAAACATAGATGAAATAGAGGGAGCAGGTATGGTCTTCAGGTCCTCAAATATAGATTCCAATTCAGGACAGAGGTACACTGGTGCTGCAGTGGTATGCCACATGCATGGGGGAATTCCGTATAACCTCCCAAATGCAGTTGCCATCACATTATTCAGCACAGCACAGGCAGCAGAGTTAGCAGCCCTAATAAGTTCACTCCAACTGACCGAAGGACATGCTGCTATAACTTTCGCAGACTCAGCTTATCTCACCTCCACCGTCGTACACTCATGGTTAGCCCGGTAGGAATTAAGGGGGTTTAGGAGGAGCCATAGGTCCCTGGTACAACATGCAGAGATACGTATGCAGTTGATTGAAGCATTAAAACTGCTGTAAAACCCAGGTACAAATGAATGGGTATTACATGCAGAGATATGTATGCAGTTGATTGCAGAATTAATAATAATAAAGTGTGCTGCCCGGCAGGACTTCATATCCCAAAGAAACAACATGGCTGACAAAGCAGCCAAAGAGGAAGTCTACCTGCAAGATGGGACCACTAGGCTGTACCCAGGTACAAAGGAATGGGTAGCAATGATGATTGCAGGAGTGATGATTGCAGGAGAAAAAAGCAATAGGAGCTTTGAGGATACCGAGTATTTTAACGCACTGCACATCACACAAATAATTGATGTAGAGGGGGCAGCACCACAGGAAGAAAAAGATGAATGGTTACAAAGGGGATGCTCCCTCTCTCCTATTGACTTGATCTGGAGACAGACTAGCAAAGGGAAACCAGTAATGCCCAGGCAATTGTTGTCTGTAGCATTGCAAAACCCCCACTTTTCCAATCACGTGTCCAGGGACCATGTGGCGGCAGAAATAATGAAATATGGTTTGTCCCAAGTCTACACAAATTGGTGGGTGAATTTATGGAGAATTGTTTGACATGTCAATGGTTAAAGGTTAAAAACAATAAAAGCAACACTTCTGGCACTTGCCTATTGACTCTGTCGACATGCAAGCTAGAGGTCCTTCTTATAGATAAATGATTGTCGTTGTCTGTACTATCGTGCGTTTCCTTGAAGAGAGACTCTGTGGTCATAGTGACACAAAGATGGTGGCAACTTTTTTGGTGCAGAAGGTTTTCTCAAGATGGGGAATATGTGATGAACTGAGGTCAGATAATGGCCAACAGTTTGCCAATGACCTGTTCAAGGATTTTACAAATCTCCTGGGGATAAAGCACTGCCTATGCACAGTGTGCTGACCACAAGCACATGGCATTGAGGAGCAACTAAATGGACTGCTTAAGGACTGCTCAGCAAATCTAACAACAACGTTAGGCAAACATTTACTTCATGGCCTCCTTTTAGTGCTTTTTGCATTGCGTAACTCACCCAGAGCGGATCATCATTTGACTCAGCGTGAATTGTTACTGTCAGGAGAATCCATGTGCCTTTCTCTCCTGCATGTACAATTTTGAATGCCATTACAAATGCACATTCTTTGGGGGAGATATTCAATGCCGATCTGACTGTAGTGACTAAAGCTGTAAAATACATATCTCGTCATATGCATCAACGATCAAGCTGGTCGGCCAACGAAACAACACCCACAAGTGCACGCAAAGGGGACACGTTTCCACAAGCTGTGCTCCTCTACCCATGAGAGAAAACATTCATGCATAATTTCATCCAAAGATAGAGAGAGCCTAGGTTTAATGGGCCCCATGAAGTAATACATGCAACACTGACAGCCATGAAAGTTACAGACCGGCATGCATGGATCCACCTTTCGGATGTTCGCAGAGACAACAGCATGCCTCCTCCAGAGGGGAGGAGAGGGGCTTAACTTGATGGGGAGTATTAGTCAACTATCCTTAAAGATTTTATCTGCAATAAGACTTTACAGGAGGCCTGTGGACAAGGAGAGAATTGTGCATGGCAACATTGGGGGGAATGGGAAAAAGTATAAAAATGATGTTTTTTGGAGAGGTGTAGGACTATTTTGCCTTATTCTATTGCTTTTTCTTCATTTGTTTTTACTGCATAAAGAGTCAAATGGTTTGTTAATAGAAAGTGATAAAAATATATGAGCTAAATGGAGTATATTTAACATAGAAAGGTTTCATGAAACAATAAGGGGACGGCAGGACACCGCATCCGGGAATATGCAGTACGAGGAAATGAAATGTGTCGGTCATGAGAGGGCTAATGGCACCTGTTATGTGTGCTCTCTAATCCCACATGTCACATGGAGACCCAAACTATTCTTGCCCCAATAGGTAACAGCAGTGGTGGAAGGATGCATAATGCACCTGTCTTTTTGTTAAACCTGTGGACTTTTACAAGGACAGGCAATATCTGTTCACTGGATAGACAAAGGAAAGGAGGTGTACAAGGATAGTTACATACAGCTGGAAAATATGTCCAGAAAGAAGCTACCAAACACATGATATCAGAATATGTAACAGAAGGGGCAAGAAGGGGAGAACAGTTGCTTACGAACCACAGCAGAATTTGCTGTAAAAATTCTACAGAACATGACATTCCATGTTGCCACACCAGACCCCTCATGAGAATACAGGGATCTGTGTTTCACCATGGAAGATGGGAAGGGGGGATGGTACAGTGTGGTGTAGAGGGGTTAGTGGGATTTGAGGAAGATGTGGTAGCAAAGATAAACAACTGTTGTCGGGCATTGTGGAAAAAGCATGTGCATGTTTTCACTTGGGTAGATTAGAGACATCAACCAGTTCACATAAAGCCTCTTACACTATTTTCAGGGCTATCGGGTCAACAGTCTTGGGGTCAACACTGCCTGTGCGAAGACGGTGAGCACTCTGGTAAAGCAGAGTGGGACAGTGGCAGTGATGGACCAATGGTAGGCTTGTGAGTCCAAGGCATATGCCCAGCTGCCTCCAGATTGGAGAGGAGTGTTTACCCTAATACCACTCCACAGCCTTGCAGTGGTAGTGCCTTGAGCAGATCTAATACCTTTCGACAACCACCCGACCTTGGTACAAAGAAATATGATGGAGGAACAAATGGCACAAGAAGGGAGGAAGCACACTTTTAACAGGAGAAGGAGAAGCATTATCTACCTGTGAGAAGAATCATATCAAAGTTTTGAAGCAATCCCTCACCAATTTTGGTTGTTCACCAAAGCTTTGTTTTTATTTTGCATCACTATTGCTCCCAGGATTCCAAGCAGCCACTAATGCTAAGTGGCTCCAGATCATGAGGTATGAAGTGCTACAGCTTGCCAACTTGACTGGAAAGATTCAGCGCTGTCAAAGGGGTCACACTTACCAGCTGCAGAAAAGATGGGAGCAGGTAGAGGCTATCCCAAGATGGGGAAGGGACATTGTTGACAGCTGCAATGTGTAGTACATGTGCCGAGTGCACCAGTGCAGCTTGAGAAGTCTGGGGTCATGACAGGGGTGGGGGCACTCTAGGGGGACACATGTGGACAAGGGGACTCGGGGCAGAAGCATGGGGTAGAAATGGTAGTATAATACAATGGGCCTCATTACGACCCAGGCGGTAAGTTACCGCCTGGGCCGTGACTTTACCACCATGGCGTAAACTACGTTTACGCCATGGTGGTTGGTGGACTTACCGCCCCATTCCGACCTTGGCGGGGCGGTAAGTCCCCAATCCCCATTTACCCTTCCCCATTCCCATTTTTGCCCCATAGGGCATAATGGGAGTGGGGAAGGCGTTAATTACGCCACCGTAAATTACGGTGGCGTAATTAACTCCAGGGTCCCTTAGCGCCATGGATTTTAACACCTGCTAAAAGCAGGTGTTAAAAGCTCCATGGCGCTAAGGGACCTCGTACTCAGGCGGTAAGGGTCGGCGCTGTTTACGCTGCCGTAAACCCCTTACCGCCTGGGTCGTAATGAGGCCCAATGTAATTGTATTATATTGTATTATACTACCCCAATAATTTGCCCCAATAAGACAAAACATCCTACAGCTGTCATGTCTTATTGGGGCAAATTTGGGATTTGGCAGTATTTTCTTACTGTGATAATTTGGTGGTAAACTGCCAGAAAAACTGGCCTTACATTTAGAGATAGTTTAGTATTACACTATTGTGGTGATAATATATTGTTAGCTTGTATTGGTGTTCATTTTAGTGGTATCTTACCTTGTGGTATTTTCAGAATTACCTTATATTTTTGGTATAGTGGTGAGCATGGATTTTTGTACTACAGCCCCATCATAAAACACATTTTTCCTCTCTATTAGAATATCTCTTGGTCGCCTGTAGAGAACCCGCAGACCTATCACACCCTTAGACAACCCAGTGAGTTTATTGAAAACGCCACCTATTGTATGTGGCTGGTATTATTGGCTTATTTACATCCAGTAATCGATGTGCCTCATCTGACACTGCCTTCTTTTCAGCATGCAAAGAAGGACTCACTCACAACACCTACACACACCTTCCTACCTTGCAGGTATTTATTTGCTTTTCCTTGCTTGCTATTTTAGCTACAGTTAGTATAAGGTTAATTAATTATGTATTTCTAATGCAGTTCTCACACTTGAAAACATCCAATTTGTAAAAAGGTGCACCTCTTCATCTTAAAATGACAGCACACTGTGCTAAAACATTTTTCTAAATGCTCTGAAAAACTGCCTGCGGGCTGTTACTGTAAACCGCTTTGCACCTATTATGCACCTATTGTGCACCTATTTTGAACTGGCTACATTAAGATATTAGATACTGCCCAATTACTCTTACACAGCCATCGTGGGATGAAAACCACTTGGGTTTCACACTGACAGGACCTGCATAGCCGGCAGACATGAATTTCATGTGTGTCTCACTACAGCAGTGAGTAGGAGAAATGTTGCAGTCTGGCTGTTCCCTGGAGACAGCTGTCACTATGACAGCAGGTAGGCAGATACACACAAGGTCAGTGAGCCATGCTTGTGGGCGCTCTCTGGGAAAGCGGGACATTAAACATATAAATGTATACTATGAGAGGCAAATTCACAGTGGGGTCAGCGGTTTCAAAATGCCCCTTGACAGATGTATCTGAGAAGAAGGCTGTAATTACTTGGAACAGGGTAACCTCTGGACAAACCAAACCAATCAGGGTAGCGATCGCGGCGGTCAAGACTAGGTCTCAAGAGGGGTGAGGGTGACTGAAAGCCCGCAATGAGCACACAAAGCAAGGACACTTAAAAACTACTCCAAACAGGTGTTATATTAAAAATATATACACATTTATTCCAAGGCCTTTAAAACAATGACCGTAGCGAGAAATCACAATACAACTCTAGTAAACTAACACATACCATACCAATACAATATATATACAAATACAAACAAGTCTTAAGCGTTAGATGCACGAAATGTGTAGTCCACCTAAAAGGGAAGGAAAACAGGCAGTGCGAAATAATGCTCAGACCCAGTCCGCCTTCAGAGGCACCTAACTAAAAGGAAGCCCTACGAAGAGTGGAGCCTTGTGCTCAAAAGTACCTGCACACGCTGGTGCCAACGGGCAAAAGGGGGAGTCTCTTCGAGGGAGTCAGGCAGTTCAGTTTAGTGCACAAATGAAGAAGAACAGTTCTGCGACTCAAGTGCAGCCTCCACTGTGGGCAGAAGCAGAGCGCGAGTAAGGAAAGGCGTGCTGTTTTGACACAGCGGGGAAAAGCTATGGGCTCCTGCAGGAGGGCGACCAGTTCCTAGCTATGCTACTCACCGGTCCCCGATGCAAGCAGACCCAGGCTTCTCCGCGTCAGTTTCAGTCGCTGGCAGGTTCAGGAGAGCAGGGGACATCTCGTCGTCGTGTTGAGTCTGCAGCAGCAGAGTTGAGTAAAAGACGTCCCAAACGAAGTGGACCCGCACAGTTTGTTACCACAGCAGGGCAACGGAGCGGCCGTGCGTATCTGAGCCAAATGTACACTACTCACTTCAGACCTGGGAACGCCAAGTGTACGAAGCGTGTGAGAGTGACAAGGACTCGAAATACTACACAACCTGGCGGCGGTTACAGAGCAAGGCTCCTGTGTAGGCTGGTCAGTCTGCTGAATGGCCCAGAGACACTTCCGAAGGCTTACGAGCAGGAGATGGTGAAGATGCCGAGAATAGCTGTTCCCGCTATTCCAAGGGTCGAAGTACCAGTACAGGCCTTCTGGTTCGATCAAAGGTAAAAAGGGTTTCACAAGGCGACAGCAGTGCAGAGGAGCAGTCCTTCAGCAGGTCACCAGCGATTCCTCGGTTCAGCCTCTTGGTTGCAGGATACTTGGCTCCTGTATTCCTTCGTTCGTAAGAACTCAGGAGATCGACATGGTAGTGGTGTTTCCCGCCCCCTCTTATCCACGGTTCCCTTCACGCCAAAACAGAGGGGACCCAATGGGAGATCCGCTCATCAACACTCACACCATACGTGGACCTATCACGGACCACGGTGGTCCCAGGCATTCACACCACCCTAGACTCTCTGGCACCCAGGATGTGTATTGGGACCAGACATCCCAGCCCACATCCTGGAAGCACACACAAGGCCTGTAGAAGCCCGCGAAAACATCTGTGTTTCGCGGGAAAGTACATGCCCAAATAAGGAAGGCCCTGGGTCGGCTCGACCTGGGGAAGGTGAAGGGAGCAAGACGGTCAGCGAACAGGACAAAGGAGCCTCGTGGTCTGGCCATTTTGGGAGCCAGGACACCATTTTGGGCTAAGCGCGAGAAATGCGCTTAAAACGCCAAAAGGAGCTCAAAACACAAGAAACGATCGCTGCCACCATTCCTGTCCGTGAATCACTTGCACTGATCAGTTACAATCCAAAAAGAGTATCTAGGGCCTGTAGAAGGCTAGAGACCCAAGAGAGCAGTAACTTAGCTTACAGTGCCCTCCTCTGTCATGTTGCACGAAAGCCACAACATGATAAAAGAAACTACGGAAAACAGCGTTTCCCAGTACTGACTGCCTTAAGGGCATGTCAGTTTCCCTGTAAGAATGGAGCAAAAGCCCAGAGGAGTGCGGCAGGAGGCTGCACTTCTCTGGCAAAGTTGAGAACAAGGTGAAAAACAACAGCAAAAAGTTTAGGGGTTGCCACATGGAAGGAAAATTACCTACAATTACGAAATCTTTCCTAACAGGAGCCAATCAGCAGATGAGTTTTGGCATCCCTGAGACGTAACCATGTTTTGCATCCTTGCAAATGTCTATGAGGAACCTCATTAGTTGGATGCCGTGTGAATGTCTCCCTTCACAGAATCTCAGGGTAACTCATGTTTCTCATTGGTTCTGACCAAAGGCAGAATAATAGAATTCCTGAAGTCAGTGCGCGTATTGCTAAGTAATTTCTGCGGTGGAGCGGAAAGGAATGGTACATCACATGGTAATAATGAACAGAGGGTTCAAGATTGTTTGCTCCAATCATTCTTGATAAGCCTATGTATATCTACAGGGGACTGACATAGTCTCACCAATGAGTTTTGTAGAATGTCTAATAGTTTGCAGCAATGCTTGGAACAGTTTCAGACTATGCAAATAGAGTATAACTGCATACATGATTTGACCGCAGTGGGTGTTTTTTTCAGCTCCTATCAACCAGTTCCATTCTACTGTGCTGTTTGATTTGTGCTTGCCCAGTTGTAATAACCTGAGATTCAGCTTGCTTGGTGTTCACTCCTTTTTGGATTACTTTTGTTGTTCCAGTAGTTACCGTCCTTTGGATGACCGCTGGTACAGTTCTATGATAAATACAGAAGGTTAACAAAACTATTAGTGAATTTAAAAATCATGTATATATCCTAATGAACTCTTTCTTTCTTTCCTTTATTTCATCATAAATACCATAAAAGGTGGACAATACAAAATAAGACATCAGTAATAATTGACCTTCCAAAGGACAAGGCAAACTAAAAGCTTATCTAAACTGTAACATTTTCTTATTGAAAACAATACTTAAAAAGGATGAAACTGCTTACACTGATACAGGAGTGGTACCACATTTTAGAGCTCGAAGGTCAGACAGCATTGAAGGCGAGTCAAGCTTACTCCAAACTGGGTTGAGTCAATGCACCCTTGACCAGCAATGAAACCGACAAACAAAGAAAAGATGTGCCTCGTCTTTACGCCCCCCTGCCACAAATGTACATAAAATTGCAGAACGAGACCCCTTCTTGCACTTGGCGGACAAGTAGGCCAATTGGAAATGCCCAATGAAAACTTTGCAAACCAGCTTTTTAGTTTCACAAACATTTGGTGGTCCAAGTATGCCTCCGGACCCCAGGCATCCTTGAGCTGAAAGTAAGCCCTAGCTTTTTTCCTCATCAGGCAATTTTCAATCATCCTACTCCATGCCCACTCTCCATATGTATTCTTAACTGCTGCTTTTTAGCCTCTGCCTAACCTTTTTGGATCACCCCATAAGTCCCCTAACCCAGTGTTAAAAAGCATGTTTCTTACTGGCCTAAACCATGGAAATGTCCTACCGCCTCATAGTGAGAGCAGCTCCTCCAAACCTTCCCTAAACAGGGATAAAATGTTGTCCAAGATCCACAGCCAGTATAACAATGGCTGTATCATGATGGCATATCAGAGCTCTATGAGACCAAATTCACATGTCACAGGCATGGATCGGGCACCCAAGGGTAAACCAAACAAAGATTTCAGAAATATATTTTCAGCTATCTGAATGCAGGTACAATCATTACTCCCCCACAAATCAGCCCCATATTTTACCACCAGGATTGTCTGAGCCTGATAGATCTTGAGGGGTAGAGTAGGAACCTCACCTTCAAAGCGGGTTACTAGATTTCTGATTCCTGATTAGCCCACTCTGATGTAAATGGGATAGCAAGCTCTTTTCTACCTGATCATGCCATTACAGTTTATTCGAATATGTGTAGGAATCCACAGAATACAACGGCTGATTATTTAAATTAAAGTTCGCCCATACATGAACTCTATAAAAATGTACTCCTCTTTTGCTAATTGGTTTGGATTTCATAAAAAAAGACGTTCCAGAACAATGTATTGACAATAAGGAAGATCAAGTTGTGGGATAACATAAACACTCCTGAGCGATATCAGGGCATGTATAAAGGGAATAGAAATTAATGCCAAATGGTTCAAGACAAGTGAGCGGATGGACTTCATCCAAATGCCTGGGTGAAATAACTTGTTGGGGCCCAAGAGGGTGCTTGATAATTGTGTATTTCCTTAATCTGGTATTCTACTGGCCATCACTTTCCCACTTACAAATCATACTGTAAAATGATCCTTAGCAGGCTGGATTACTGTAATTCTCTCTATCTGGCACAGCCTAAGGGGTTAGTTGCCAGATTACAGCGCCTCCGGAATCTAGCTGATAGGGTGGCAACAGGGACCCCTTATTGGTCTCATAAATCCCCTGTGCCGCATCCCTCCATTGGCTTCCGGTGGCACAACGTATCCAATTCAAGTCCCTCTGTATCATGCACCAGGCTCTGCACTACCAGGGTGCTGAGTACCTACGCATAAAATTCAAACAGTATGTTCCTAATCATCTGTTGCGGTCTGGCTCGGCTGGTCTGCTATGTGTTCCCCCCTTCCGTCGTTCTCGGGTGGGAGGGCGGCACTTTTCTATTACAGCTGCCCATCTCTGGAACAGTCTGCCTCCTGCCTTAAAACTGTGCTCAAACCATTTGGCCTTCCATAAGGCCTTGAAAACCTACTTATTCTAAGATCTGTTTCCTTTGCTCCATTGTCCCTCCTGGCTCAGCAGTTCATCCGCTCTACTGCCATGATGCCTTCGGACGACCGTGCGATCTACAAATAGCAGTAACATGACATAACATAACAACATGACAGTGATTATAATCAATTTGTCTTGTGATTGCAGATAGACATTATTAAAAATAATAACGTCTTAATATACCGCAAAAGCAACCTTGAAACAAATAAAAGAAGTCTAAGCTGGGAGACGTTTGATGATCTTGATAAAGAAAATGGCATTCTAAAAGTAGCAAAAGGGGATTTTTTAGGATGCCTGCAAACCAACATGGAGGTTGAAATCAACATTGAAAGATTTCATAAATGATTTTAATCACTGGGTCAAAAATAAAAAAAAGTATAAAAGAGGTTAAAATGAGAAATCCACACAAAAAAGGTTAGTTTGATGAGAACTGTAGAAAGGCTACAGAGAAGTTGTCGGTGGCCCTGGAAAGGCAAATTACGAACATAGGCAAAATAAATGTGGAACAGAGACTATAAAAAACAGCAAGAGAAAAGACGAAGATTGATTTGCAAAACCACTTTTGGGTTGATGATCTAACATCCTGTATAAAAATCACTTCACAACTTTTTTGGAAACTAATCACCAAAGAAATACATCAAATGTAAACCAAAACATTGAGTCAAATGTATCTGCTTATGCCTGGCTTGAAGTACCCAATTAAGCAGAAATCAATGGCTCACAATAAAGCAAAATCCATATTGATGGTGCAGTTTGGTTGGTCTGGTGGTTTGATGCATCTACACAATTTCAAGTGAAAGAAAAAACATTTTACCAGGCATTGACCCAGGTTTTCCTGCTAACAAGGAATCAGGCATACCCGATTTAGAGGATACTTACTTTAGCACTTGAGCTATTGTGTCAACACACAAGCAGCCTTGACTTTGGCGATATTTAATTGCATTACTGGTTTCCACAATTTGAAACTTCTGTGATAATCCATATGAAGTATAAATCATCACTTATTGGTGATACTCAAGAGACCTTTAATAGGCAGAGCCACTTCTTAGGGAAAGAACAGGTTTTTAGAAAGTTGCCTGAAACAAGGGAACAAAGAGAATTTAGAATACCTTTACATCTAGCAAATTTAAGGATATTGAAGGGCTATTTATCTTGATGTTTATGTTTTAATTAACAATATAATTTAACAAGATAACAGTTAAATCGGCTATGTCTCAAATACGTGTTTGGGAAATGGAAGAGCTGTTATATGGAAAATCATGTTGGCCCATTTTAATTCAAGAAAATGGAGACAGACATGTATGTACTATTCTTTTTACTGATTTACTGTTCTACATAAAGGGATATTGTGATACCTAAAAGGAAATGGGTTTTTCAACTGCATGCCCGCACTTTTGCATTTAATGTTGATGGAGGACAAGCTGATCACATGGGCGTTGAATTAATATTTAAGAAAAGCCTTGAATAAAAGAAAGGAAAGAAAGAAAAAATCACCAGTATTGTTAATCTTGAGGACATTGTTCAGAAGGAACACTAGTGATAAAAAAGTGTTATTTGTATACCTACTTTTAGCATTTTTAATTTTATACTACTACAAATCTATAAAATGTATTAGTAACAGAATGAATGTTATTAACAATTTTAAAATGGTTTTATTTTTTTATATAGTATCTGATTGTTGTGCCTACTTATGTTTTATTTTATGCTTTCATGAACGCGTTTGTACTTTCTAAACAAAAAAATGACACTATCCAATGAGCAATCTGATGGTCTACTATGGAAAAGATATGGAAGGGACTCTTCTTCCTTCTTTGTCAGAGAACATATGTATTGAAGTAGTTACAAACAAGCAGTTACAAACCTAGGCCTACATATCTTTAATCTGATTATATGGAGAACCTAGGATTTCCATAAATCCACTCGATGGATACCACAACTAGCTTGGAAAACACTTAGTCAGATTCTGGTCTTTTGTATTGTAAGGCTCTCAGTATCAGAGCTTCTGTGACCAATAAATCCTGTCCTAGAGTGAATTCACCTTTTGAAGCCTTATGGCCAAACCACTGCTCGACCAAAGTTTGACCTACCTGCGGGTTAGTATTTGTTTGTGTAATAATCTCTGCCATTCTCTTCCTAAAAACTAAGATATGGAAACAATGTGCAGATCTTTTTTTGAAGAGGTGGTGCCTCACCTTTTCTACACCAGGGCCAATGGTCTGTGAGCAGGAACGCCAAAGTGTAGCTAAAAGGCTCTAAAGCCACCTCCTTGATGCACCTCTCTGCAAGCAAACAAGAGACATGGAAGAATGAGATCCCATGTTCTTCCCTGGAGATCTTCCAAAGCACCCATTATGCTCTTTAAGGATTTGGATGAAACTTTCAACCAACCCATTGGTTTGAGGATGGTGCGTGATAGAAAATGTATGTGACACCACACTCCAGAAAGCCTTCATATAGTTGACATATTGTTGGTCTCCCCATCACACAGCTACTTGAGGTAATCTAACTCTGGCAAAGATACCAAGAAGACAACCGACTTGGCAGTTACTGCCTTTTTGGATTGCCTTGGGATAACTTGTGGAGTGGTCAGCTACCACTAACTTCAATATTTTTCCTGAGGAAGAAGTAGGATCAAGGAGAACATTCAGGCATGTCCCTACTCCCTCAGAAGGCATCCCTATAACACAGAGATGCTTTAAAAGTGCCTGGATATTTCTACCAGACAAGTCACACAATTCATATGGAATCCTTCCACCTGAGCACACCTTTTGGGTTAGTAGAACCACACGTTAACCTCTCCTTAGTTCTCTTGAGATCATGATGACCTGCAAGAAGACATTGTGTCCCAAATGCAGCTGAAAGGACTTCACAGGCTAAGGCACCACTAACCTCCCATTGTCTCCAACATTGGACACTATGGGTTAATTGTACAGGACTCAATCTTCCCAATAGGTCCTATATTTACCAAGGTGCTCACCCTCCAACTGTAAGCAGGCTTGCCTTCTTATGCCTTGAAGGGTGGAACACGCCCTTTCACACTAATTAAAGTCTGCCTTAAAGGCTTGACAGTCAGCAAGCCATTGCTTCAAATCAAGGTGTTTTCTAGGACTGAGACCCTCTAGAGAATGGAGGCATCTGTTCTACCACCTCTTAGGGGTTTGGTCAGGCACCACAGCCTCAGATGGTGCAGCAGAAGGGACAGAATTCTTCTTATCCTTCTTCACCTTGGGTTTACTTGCAGTCTTCTGTTTAAGCTTGGGTTTTGACTTGGGTTAAGCTGGTCCATTCTAGGTTTGTGAACTGGTCTTTGGATGATATGGTATGTTACCGACAAGCACTCACTCCTTTAGGTCATTGCCTAATAGCATCTTAGCAGGGATCTGCTTCAAAACCCTGGCAGGTAGAGAGAAAGGCATGCAATTAATTGGTAAGGTAACAGACATCAGGGAGAACATTTGAGGTTGGTTCACCATCCAGTTTGATGAGACTCAGAGGAGTCTTAGTCGTTGCCTTTGGGTCTACAACTGTCATGATCTCTGCTTCCAAAAGGTCAGGGTTTTCCCAACTCCCTTGGAAGCAGATCCATAACCCAGGTTCCGAGTGCCAACCAGTCCCAATTGGGACCTTTTGGACCCAGTCCTGGCGCCAGTGGCACCAGGCTCATAAATATGCCCAGTCCCAGCGCTGGAAGCGCCGGGCTCATAATGCTTGGGTGAACTTACCTGCAGCAGACCATGCTGCTTACTTGCCTGCCAGTTGAGCCTCTGATCCCCTTCTGTTTGGAACTACTTTTCCTGTTGGGTGGGGCTGGAGCCACTCCCTAGATTCAGAACACTGGAACTCTTCTGGAAAGCAGGAACTCTTTTCTTACCTAGGCGTGGCTGTGGAAGGAGACACCGAAGCACTACAGGAGGCTATTTAAACCACACCCGGTGGATGAATCTTGCTTTGCGTTATTCTGCAACCTCTGCAGCAGAACGCTCATCGTGTCTTCTGCATCCGGTCCTGGGCCTAAGGAAAAAGGCTTACCATCCTGAATCCAGTCTTCAGCAACACCTATAAAGACAAGAAAGAACAGGTTAGCATTCCGGCATCTGAAAGGCAAAGGCTTACCATCCTGAATCCAGTCTTCAGCAACACCTATAAAGACAAGAAAGAACAGGTTAGCATTCCGGCATCTGAAAGGCAAAGGCTTACCTACTCTTCGTGCGCTCCGGAGGTCTTCACACTGCATTCCGGCATCTGAAAGACAAAAGCTTACCAACTCTTTGCACGCTCCGGAGGCCTTCGGCGCTGCATCCCGCATCTGAAAGACAAAACAAGGTGCGTTTAAAGACATTGGGGAACTTTAATACTCACGTGCCATTACTCCTTTCCACATCTAATCTAGTGGGTATTCCGGCACCCTGCAGCCGCTCCGAACTCGTACCTGCAAAATAAAAAGACAGTTAGAGCGCATCGTGAAGCAGGCAACAAGCGCTTACTTACGTGCTTCCAGGCGCTTCTATTCATCACACGGGCTCCATCTTCAACTCACTTCAGCCCGTCATCCGCCATCGCCGGAACCCTGCAAAACAAGAGACATCATTACTAAAGACTTTAAAGACATTTGAATGACTCGAAACTTACCGTTCGTGCAGTAAACGACGGACAGCAGTCCTCTGAAGTCAAGAGGCCTGCGCTACCTATCCAGTGAAGAAACTGGTTACAGCACCCTGCCCCGAGGCAGATGGAGAGCTCGGCATTCACTTACCTAAGGTGAGAGCGTTAACCTTTGGGGGTCTACAGGAGAGGAGAAGAGGAAAGAGATAGGGACACCCCAATAACCCCACTTCATTAACCCCATATTTTCTATCTGCAGACATCTTACTCTACACGTCAGGCATACAGTGCACAGAGGTCCAGCCCAAGAGCCAACCGGGTGCTACACATCACCTTTGGAGATACGGTAGTCGCCCAGTCAAGACCGGCGCCTCTGCGAGAATCAGGTGAGCGTTACAGAACGCAAAGCCCACCGCAAAACTCTCGCCCAGGCGCTATGGAAACCTCGGATACTGACGCCCTAGCCCGGTTACTTGGGGAACTAAGGGCAGAAGTGCATGCAGCTCGTCAGGAAACGAATGCTCTAAGAAGGGAACTAATTATTTCCAAGGAGAGAACAGACAATCTTGCTAGACAAGTGCTACAGTCACAAGCCGGACAGACCCCGTTACCCGCATCAGGGGCAAATCTTCCTTCAACATCCTCTATGAATCCAGTGCAGATCAACCTACCTGGGAATGTACCTCTAGCTCCGCCCGAACGATTTTCTGGTGACCCAAAGAGGTTTGCAGTATTTATCAATCAGTGCCGGTTGCACTTCTTATGCCGGCCAGCAGCCTTTCCAACTGATCAAGCAAAAGTAGCTTTTGTACTTTCGTACCTTAGTGGCAATGCGGCAGACTGGTCGATCCCTCTAGTTAATCAAGATGATCCGGTTCTCCATGATTTTCAAGCCTTTCAGCTTAGTATGGAAAAACTGTTCGCAAGACATTCACAGGGGCAGGCCTTGGACAATGAGCTTCTTTCGTTGCGACAGGGTAATCAAGACCTTTTGGCTCATATTGCATCTTTCAATAGACTAATAGTGGAAACTCAATGGCCTGAGGAGAAAAGGATTACGCTGTTTTATAGAGGTCTACGTGGAGAGCTCAAAGACGTTTTAGCCCAAGTAGTGAATCCCCCACAAGACTGTTCGGATTATATAGACTTGGTCGTTCAAATAGATCACAGGCTGCAGAACAGGAAGGCCGATCGTTCCAAGTTTGATGCTCGAGTATTTTCCAAACCGCCAACTCCTTCCAAAGGAGTAGACTCCGGGAAACCCATGCAAATAGGGGGTCTGAAAGGTCCTCTAACACAAAGGGAGCGGGAAAGGAGGAAACAGTTGCAATTATGCCTATATTGCGGAAACTCAGGGCACTTTCTTCGAGACTGTCCGGTGAAACCTGCCAAGAAGGCAGTAGGAGCTGCAGTTACCAAAGTTACAAACTCTGAGCAGGGAAACGACCTCGCCCGACAAGAATAGAGGTCCTCTTGCCGAGCGTGAAAACCAGTTCCGTGACCTCGCATTTCGTGATACCTATGGTCCTCATTAGCCCTGATAACCCGGATCGATTACATGCAATTGAAGCTTACGTCGACAGCGGTGCCATCGGCAATTATGTGGATCATGAAATGGTTTTGAGGATGAATCTAACACTTTGTCCCAAGGCTGTAAAGGACGTCATTACTACGGTGGATGGTACGGAGATAGCCTCCGGGCCAGTAACGCATGCCACTCAAGAGGTGACGCTAGTAAGTCAAGATGGGCACCATGAGAAGATCGTGTTCGATGTGATCAAGGCCCCTCAGTTTCAGATTATTCTAGGAATACCTTGGTTAGAGAAACACAATCCTCTGATCGATTGGCGAGCAAGAACGGTCCAGTTTCCAGAATGTGTCTCTACTTGTCACCCTCCACCTGGTGTTGCACTGGCCGCAATTTCTTCAGAGACTCCCCAGTTACCTCCCGAATACCTAGAATACCAAGATGTTTTCCGGAAGGATCAGGCTAACTCTCTACCTCCTCATAGGTCTTATGACTGCCAGATAGACCTGATACCTGGATCTACTCCTCCTTGTAGTAGAATGTATGCCCTCACCGAGCCTGAGAACCTTCACCTTCGACAATACCTGGATCAATACCTGGCAAATGGGTTTATTCGTCCTTCCAAGTCCCCTGCTTCTTCAGCTTTGTTCTTCGTTCCAAAAAAGGAAGGAGACCTTAGAACTTGTATCGATTATCGCTCCCTGAACCAGATCACCGTTAAGAATAGATATCTGTTACCTTTGATCCCTGAACTCCTTGACCAAGTCAGAAAAGCATGCATATATACAAAGCTGGATCTTAGAGGAGCTTACCACTTGGTACGAGTAAAAGAGGGCGATGAATGGAAGACGGCCTTCCGCACCAAGTATGGGCTATTTGAATATCAGGTCATGCCCTTCGGACTTTGCAATGCCCCGGCCGCCTTTCAATATTTTATGAACGATGTCCTCAGAGAGCTCATAGATGTATGTGTTGTTGTTTACATCGACGACATCCTCGTTTATTCTTCATCGGAATCTGAACATCGGAAACACGTGAAAATGGTCCTCGAAAGATTGCGTCAACACAAACTTTTCGCTAAGTTGGAAAAATGTGTTTTCAACGTGACTGAAGTTGAATTCTTGGGATTCATATTATCACCTGGCGGAGTGCGTATGGATTCGAAGAAGGTCGATGCAGTTCTCAAATGGCCATCACCATCCTCCGTAAAAGGTGTGCAAAGCATGTTAGGCTTCGCTAACTTTTACCGCAGGTTTATCCCCGAATTCTCTCGAATAGTCCAGCCCATCACTGCCTTGTTAAAGAAAAACAAACGTTTTGAATGGTCTACCGAGGCGGAACAAGCTTTCCAGGATTTGAAGACTAAATTTATCTCTGCACCAATCTTAAAACACCCTCGCCCCGAACTCCCCTACATCGTGGAAACTGATGCTTCAAGCCTTGCCATGGGGGCAGTTCTATCACAAAAGGACCCGGTAACCAATCAGTTGCATCCCGTGGCATTTTGGTCCCGCAAATTCTCGCCTCCTGAAATCAATTACACGATTACTGACAAGGAACTTCTGGCTATCAAGTCTGCCTTTAAGGCTTGGCGGCATTACCTGCTGGGGGCCCGACACACCGTTACTGTGATTACGGATCACCGAAACCTGCAATATTTGAAAACCGCAAAAGCCCAATCCTCTAGACAACTCCGTTGGGCATTATTCTTTGCCGAGTTTGACTTCATAATTACCTATCGACCTGGTACAAAGAACAGTAAAGCTGATGCCCTTTCTCGGATGGGAGTGGAAGAACACTTGATCAACCCCAAACCTGTACCAATCATTCCCGAACAAAGAATTCTGGGTGTAATCGCCACCGAATCCATAGAGGAAGTTAAGGATAAAGCCAGGCAACTTGTAACTCCAGCAGACATACAGAATTGGCATCTGCAGGGAAAGGACTTTGCAGTAAAGGACAACTTATTGTATTTCCACGAACGATTATACCTACCCAGCACAGATTTACAGAAAAAAGTAATCTCTTGTTATCACGACTCTTTAATGGAAGGTCATCCCGGTATGGCCAAGACCTCAGAAAAGATCAAGCGCTACTTCTGGTGGCCGTCTTGGAAGAAAGATATCAGAGACTTTATAATGTCCTGTGGAGTATGCGCCCAAAACAAGAGTCAAAAGGAAAGACCAGCAGGCCTCTTACGCCCTATTGACATCCCACCTCGCCCTTGGCATACACTTTCTATGGACTTCATCACTGATCTACCTCCATGCTCCGGATACAATACGATTCTAGTAATCGTGGACTTATTCTCCAAGATGGCGCATTTCATTCCGCTCAAAGGCTTGCCAACAGCAGCAACTCTGGCCCGAGAATTTCTCGAAAACATCGTCCGACTGCACGGTTTTCCTTCGGTTCTAATTTCGGATCGAAGTAGTCAATTTATTTCTCATTTTTGGCGAAGTTGCTGTCGGTCGGCTCAAATTGATGTGAGACTATCGACCAGTCACCACCCTCAGACCGACGGACAAACCGAGAGGACCAATCAAACTCTGGAACAGTATTTACGCTGCATGCTGCAACAAACTGAAAAAACTTGGAAAGATATCCTTTGGATAGCCGAATATGCCTACAATAACTCTGTCCATTCGGGAACTGGGAAAACCCCGTTTTTTCTTTTGTACAGCAGTCACCCTCGAACCTCGGAGTTGGATCCCCTCCAAGATCTTGAAACACCAGCAGTAGACTACCTGCATTCTACAATCACCCAAGCCTTTAAGGAAGCTGTTTCTCACCTTCAAAGGGCTAAAGAACAATACAAGAAAGGAGCAGATCAACATCGGAAGGAAGCCCCTCACTATCAAGTAGGGGATCCAGTCTGGTTATCCACCAAATATCTATCTCTAAAAGGGCCATGCACATTCAACCCAAGATACCTTGGTCCCTATTCCATCACTACCATAGTAAACCCAGTAGCGGTCAAGTTGGACTTGCCCCCGCACATGAAGATACATCCGGTCTTCCACGTCTCTCTATTAAAACCTGTGCAACCTCAAACCCGACTAACCAAATCTCCAAAACCTATCCTAGTTGATGGAGAACTCGAGTTTGAAGTTAAAAGCATTCTGGACTCCAAGATCTCCAAATCTAAACTATTCTACCTAATTGACTGGAAAGGCTACGGCCCCCAAGAGAGATCCTGGGAACCTGCTGAATATGTCCACGCTCCTCGCCTAATCAAAAGATTTCACCGAACATTTCCTGACAAGCCAAAACCCCCGGAGAAGCCCGGTTTGGGAGGGGCCTTGAGGGGGGGTACTGTCATGATCTCTGCTTCCAAAAGGTCAGGGTTTTCCCAACTCCCTTGGAAGCAGATCCATAACCCAGGTTCCGAGTGCCAACCAGTCCCAATTGGGACCTTTTGGACCCAGTCCTGGCGCCAGTGGCACCAGGCTCATAAATATGCCCAGTCCCAGCGCTGGAAGCGCCGGGCTCATAATGCTTGGGTGAACTTACCTGCAGCAGACCATGCTGCTTACTTGCCTGCCAGTTGAGCCTCTGATCCCCTTCTGTCTGGAACTACTTTTCCTGTTGGGTGGGGCTGGAGCCACTCCCTAGATTCAGAACACTGGAACTCTTCTGGAAAGCAGGAACTCTTTTCTTACCTAGGCGTGGCTGTGGAAGGAGACACCGAAGCACTACAGGAGGCTATTTAAACCACACCCGGTGGATGAATCTTGCTTTGCGTTATTCTGCAACCTCTGCAGCAGAACGCTCATCGTGTCTTCTGCATCCGGTCCTGGGCCTAAGGAAAAAGGCTTACCATCCTGAATCCAGTCTTCAGCAACACCTATAAAGACAAGAAAGAACAGGTTAGCATTCTGGCATCTGAAAGGCAAAGGCTTACCATCCTGAATCCAGTCTTCAGCAACACCTATAAAGACAAGAAAGAACAGGTTAGCATTCCGGCATCTGAAAGGCAAAGGCTTACCTACTCTTCGTGCGCTCCGGAGGTCTTCACACTGCATTCCGGCATCTGAAAGACAAAAGCTTACCAACTCTTTGCACGCTCCGGAGGCCTTCGGCGCTGCATCCCGCATCTGAAAGACAAAACAAGGTGCGTTTAAAGACATTGGGGAACTTTAATACTCACGTGCCATTACTCCTTTCCACATCTAATCCAGTGGGTATTCCGGCACCCTGCAGCCGCTCCGAACTCGTACCTGCAAAATAAAAAGACAGTTAGAGCGCATCGTGAAGCAGGCAACAAGCGCTTACTTACGTGCTTCCAGGCGCTTCTATTCATCACACGGGCTCCATCTTCAACTCACTTCAGCCCGTCATCCGCCATCGCCGGAACCCTGCAAAACAAGAGACATCATTACTAAAGACTTTAAAGACATTTGAATGACTCGAAACTTACCGTTCGTGCAGTAAACGACGGACAGCAGTCCTCTGAAGTCAAGAGGCCTGCGCTACCTATCCAGTGAAGAAACTGGTTACAGCACCCTGCCCCGAGGCAGTTGGAGAGCTCGGCATTCACTTATCTGAGGTGAGAGCGTTAACCTTTGGGGGTCTACAGGAGAGGAGAAGAGGAAAGAGATAGGGACACCCCAATAACCCCAGTTCATTAACCCCATATTTTCTATCTGCAGACATCTTACTCTACACGTCAGGCATACAGTGCACAGAGGTCCAGCCCAAGAGCCAACCGGGTGCTACACATCACCTTTGGAGATACGTTAGTCGCCCAGTCAAGACCGGCGCCTCTGCGAGAATCAGGTGAGCGTTACAAAAACCTTGGAGTCCACCATGATCCCCCAGAGTGTCTGACCCTACTCCATTCTCATCCACTAGCAAGGACACTATTCATATTACTTGATATTGTCAGTAAACCCAGTGTACGCATCTATCACTTGTTTCTCTCAAGAAACCAGGGGCACCAAACAAACTTCAGCATAAGCACCCATGGACCCTTGGGCAGAAGAGAACTGTGCACCTGCAAATGGGTTTCCCCAGCATGAGAAAAAGGTTATGTTCACAGGTACAGCACCCAGAGGCTTTAGCCTTGCATCTAGGTTTACTACATGTATTGTATCCCTAATTAGTATAGTTAAATCCTTCCAAACTCCTATGCTGATGAATTACTGATGTCTTGCTCATCAAGTCCCTCACACCTGCTGTTTTTAGACAACTTTGCAGAACATGATCAAACATCTCTATGTGTCTAGACCATCCATTCTTCTCTGTAAACTGCCCGAATCTTCCACTTCTTAAGCATTCTCATGTCCACCCTGACAACCTCGCCAAACAGCTCTGTACCTCATGTATCAGTCAATGGTACGATCAGTGGTGATGAAGCTCTAACATCACATCTATCACCACAACCAACCAGAGTTTAGCAAAACAGTGTTCTGCCCCTGCTGCAATACAGATAGAATTACTTTAGGCATGGATTCCATTATGGACCTCCAAGACCATTAAACAGTATCTGCCCCCTATCGTTTCCCTATCATCTGTGACAGGATCATGGGTATGACCCTACCAAGGGAGAGGGGGGAGTTGTAAAGGACCCCTGTCCCCGGCACCCTGGTTTGCCTGAAACCATGTTTGCCATTTGGTGCCCTTTCTCCTGCCCCAGGGACAATTAACCCCCATCCTTGCCAGTACTGTTTTTCTATTCTTACAGAGAATATGATGACCGGCATGCACCCAAGCTCCTCAGGATCCTGGCATGGATCATGGATCCCAGGATACATTGCAAAACTAAATGTAAAATGGGACTGCAAGTACTACAATGCGTCTGTGCCGGAGCAGTGGGAACTGACTCACTACCTAAATGGCTATTGACTGGGATTTCTCCAGTTCAGAATTGTCCCGGGAGGATAGCTCAGTGGCAACATGCTTGCATTGGAAGCAAGACGGCACAAAGCAACACAGGTTCGATCCCGGGGTCCACGTTTAGAAACCTCTGGGTATTTAAGAACGTTATAAATATGCAACTAAGACCAAAAAAAAAACAATTACGCAACTAAAAAAACAAAAAAATTCCTGTAACAGCGCCTCAATGCCTGCGGGCTGTGTCAGCGCTTTAAAAATGCAAAAAATAAAAATAAATAAATACCCACCCCACCAACCTGAGATGGCTATAGGGGAGCAGTGGAGAAGCAGCAGAAATAATGAAACTGGCAATAGACTTCTAGGGAATACAGACTGCCCAAGGACAGGAGAAAATCAGAGAGCAAATGACCACTCTTACAATATGGATAGCAGGAGGAAAAGGTAGACTTAAAGGGGGGCAGAGGGCTCTATGAAGACTCCCAAGGGAAGTCCTCGAGCAACTGACCACAGCTGACCCCTCTCTGAAAATGTCAGACATGTATGTACCAAATGTATATTGTTCTGGCACTAGTACCTTAATGGACATTGCATATATGTCTATTCCTTAGTCACTGTCCTCGGTCTTTGCCTTAGTATGCTACCCCGAAAATCTGATTTATGCTCATTCAGACTGCTGCCCCCTATTGTAAAGGCACTATGCCTATGATATACCTTTTTCATCTGCATTGTTTCCTATATGACAACCCAAGGATGGTTGGCAATGCACACCAATTTAGAGATAATCTACTTGTTGTGTCAGTTTGATGTAAGCTTTAATAATTGAGAAAAAGACTTAAGGTGCAGGGGAGAATATCCGATCCTGGCACATGGACCATATACATATACAATAAGAAGTAAAGTTCCGAGGGTGTGGGAACTCCGATCCCCTGGGCACTTTCAAAGGCCGAAAATCAGCCAAGCAATTGTAGGTTATGATAATAAGTACGACAATTTCCAAGTTGCTTAAATAATGTGAATGTTAATACAACATCTTTAATAGGAATTCCAACAGGTTTTGAACGATCAAACTCTTCATCAGGGGTATTCTACTGTAAAGTATTCTGTATTTTAACAAAAAGGAATTTACGAATATACGTTTTAGATTGCACTATTCTTACAATGCAAGTTAAAATTTGTATTCTAATCTAAAGAATGGGATTTCATATCAGCTTGTTTGATTCAAACCATTTGGAGCTGCTGCTCAAAATGGCCCTAAATCTGTGAACCTAAATTTGAGCCACCCGTATTGACTTGTACATTTGATGGTTTGACTTGGATGAAATAAAATTTGGTGGTAATAATCAATTCTCTGATACTGTCTGTGACAGATTTCCATCTGCTTAGGGGACTCCCCCAGATGTGTCCACATTTTAGAAGCTCTAGTAAATCAATTCTGCCATGAAAATCTTTTTTTTTTTTTTTTGTTTATTAACCTGTTAAGGTTTTTTACAAATCTGTGCTGTGGTAAACTGTGTTTGTGCTACTTCTATAGATTTTTTTAAAGGTTGGAATTTGACCCAGAACTCACGACACCACTCTCGAATTTCCTTGAAGGTCTCTTGCTGCGGTTGCAGGCGGTGAGGCAATGTCACTAGCTTTTGCCAGAGCTACTTCGAGAAACGAGAAATTTAGCTGCTGCTCTGGACCATCTAGTGGAATCGCCTGCAATTAGCCGGAACCATATTGTCTCTTCGTCGAGTGTGAACGGGCACGTGATGAGTGGTGTCAAATAAGCCCTTCTTTCGTGTGCCAATCCTGCACATGAAGTGAGTAGATGACGGACAGATTCTATTTGGTCAACTAGACCACAGACCCGGCAGTGAGGAGAATTTGCCAGCGCTCTTTTGGCCAAGATTTCTCTCGTGTGCAGAAGATTCAGGCGGGCCCGTAGAAGAGTTTTTCTCAGCCTTTTTTCGGGAAATTTTTCGCAATATTTCAGCGGAACCTTTGGGCGATTGTAAGTGGGTGGCAAGTCTTTTAGGGATGTGTACATTAGGATTTTCTCGTCAGTACCTATCCAATCTTGTTCTAAAAGTTTTTGCTTCACACGCCCAGGATTAGAGATAAGGAGGTCGTCCGTACAGTGGACTTCTTCTAATTTTTTTCCAATTTTCTTCGCCCAGTTGGTGAATGGTGTGCACTTCCCGTTTTCCAGTTCGTTTTCTAATATCCGAAAAATCGGCAGTGAGTCAGGGGTCCGTATTTTCCTATAAAGTAGAATCGCACTTTGCATAACAACTGAGGCTAGTGAAGGAAGGCCGAGGTCGCGCCGAATGGCTGGCATGGGGTCTGAGGTAGGAAGCCTCAAGACCGATTTCCATAGAAAACCTTCCAGTCTCAGCCAAAGTTCAGTAGGTAAAGTTAAGTTGGCTGCCATGCCGTATGTTATGGCCCGTACTACCTTTGTTTTGTAGAATTGCAGTACCGGGGACCAAGAAAACTTGCCGTATTTTCTGTCGACAGCTCGAGATTGGGCTGTCAAGTTCTTGATTTTTGACCATAACGAGACTTGGACTGAAGCGTCGTTCAAAGTGTTGTCTATTTGGATGCACAGGTACTTAAACTCGTCTACTACTTTGATTTTTTCTTCATCGAGAAACCATACCGGACACTTCTTTGTCTTTTTTTTGCCTTTTGAAAAGGGCAGGATTTTAGTTTTGTTTTTGTTTATTTGCAGATTGTTTTCTTCCATGTATTTGCCCAAGTTTGTTAGCTGTCTCTGAAGGCCCACTGCAGTCTGGTCAATCAAAATTAAGTCATCGGCGTACCACAGTCTTGAGACTTTAGAGACATCCACTCGCGGTGGGAAGGATCTTACTGATTTCGCTGAGTCTTGGAAGTCTCCAATAAACGAAATAAACAGAGCTGGGGCTAAAGGGCAGCCCTGTTTTACTCCCCGTTTTGTAAAGATTTGCTCTGAGAGTGTGCCTTGTTGGTTAAGGCGAACTCTGAGTGAGGTGGTTGCGTGGAGTGCCATTACTGGTGCGAGAATCGGGTCAGGACATTTCCAGGTGGCTAACTTGGTCCACAGTCTTTCTCGATCTACCAGATCGAAGGCATGGGACAAGTCCACCATTGCCATGTGGACCTTTCCAGTGCCCCTCTTTGTGTTTGCTTTAAGTATGTTCAAAAACAGTAGGTTGATTGATGTTCCTGCTCCCTTCTGGAATCCTGTTTGAAACATATCGGCTGCCGGGGAGGCACTGGCCCAGACTTTGAAGTGGCGGAGGAGTAGTGCTGCGAAAATCTTCCCTATGACATCCAGTAAGACTATAGGTCTGTAATTGGCGGGGATGTCTCTGTTTCCTTTCTTATAGATGGGCACCAGTACAGCCTCTGTCCAGGTTTTAGGAATTTCTTTGGTTTTCTGAGTTTGAGTGAATATTTCGCCAATTGCTTGCGCCCATAGTAGTGGGTGTGCCTTGAGGTCAGTGTTAGTCAAGCCATCTGGCCCTGGGGACCTTGAAGATTTGAGTTTGTTGATCGCTTCTGTGATGTCCTCAACCAATGAAAGAGTGATCCATGGGGAATCTGAGAGGATGGGAAGATGTAATGACGGGGAGGTAGGGCAGCGGTATAGCTCCGTGAAGTGCTGAATCCACTTTGACTCTGGGACACAGTTTGCCAGCACGTTTGCCTTCTGCCCGTTAATTGATTTCAGTAGCGACCAAAAGTCTCGAGTGTTCCTTGTGGCACAAGTGTGGAGCATTTCTTCAGCGTCGTTTTGGTACATGAGCAACCGGTGCTGTTTTAGCCATGATTTGTAGGACTTTTGTTCTGCTTGATAATTAAACCATGTTTCCGGCGAGTTAGCTCTTATGGCCGTTTTTTTCAGTTTGTTAAGATTTTTTCTTTTTGTTGCCACTTCTGTGTCGAAAGAGTGCATATGCGTCGGTTTCCCTCTTTTTGTTCCCGCAAATTTCGTTTTGTGTGGGGCCAGAAGCGACACGTATTCTGGTCGTCTGTCGCTTTTGCTCTTTGTTATTTGGACGGTTTTCCTCGCAATGTGGGAAAACATTTTTTTTTACATTGTCGGGAGTTAAGCGAAGCCTGTTTTGTTGTAGGTTAGCTTCCACCACTGCAGGGTAGAAGGATCTTGATGGAACTGTTCCGTTCCATGACATTTTTAGGAGGTTGTGGTCACTTTCCTGCGTTTTTACCACCGTGAAGTCGGTGAAGTAGGCTATCAGACCTTCCGTGATGAATATGTAATCCAGCGTGGCGGTCAAGCTCAGTCTTTCCCACGTAGGGATTTGTGATTCTCGATCTTGAAGTGATGATACGTTGTGGAAGTTCCTTGATTTCATTAGGAGGGACCAGGCTCGACCTCTTTCGTCCATTGTTGAGTTCGGGCTTTGTTTGTTTTTCACTCTCCCCTCACATTTAGAGTTCAAATCACCGCAGATGATGATATTGGGTACTTTCCGCTCCACCGTTAGGTCGTCGATTTGGTTGGCGACCATGGTGCAGAACTCTGTAGTGCTGGTTTTCGCCGGGTTCCAGTAGAGGTTTATTATGCCTAACTCCGAGTTTATCCAAGCGTCTCTGGTTAAGTCTTGATGGAACCATGTAGCCAACGTCGTCAGCATTCCATAACCCTCTGCTATTTTCCCTTTTGGAGTAATCCCTGAGCCAATCCGGATATCTGTTAGTATGCCTCCGGAGGGGCGTCCTAGGATGGATTTGCAGGCGGGCGAGGCCTCTGTTACGTATCCGTCCATGGCTGGTTTGTGAACCAACCATGTTTCTTGAAGGCAGAGCAGTTCGAACATACCTAAATTTGTGTCACTAGGCGTTGTGAGATGTTGATGTCCTCTCGTATTCCACGAAGCCATGTTTAGGGAGCATTTTAGTAGAGGGTTTAAAGGACCGATGCATTGCTTCTCCGTCGAATGTGGTCCTTGATTTTGTTGCTATTTCTTGTGATTTTGCGCAAAGGTTTCCGAAATCCATTTCCATGGGTTGCGTGCTGATGGTACGTTTGTTTCTCTTAATGGTCTACTCTCCTTTGTGAGTTCCGCTGTAGATTGTCTTGTTTCTCTTTTCTCGTGGTAGATTTGTGTTTTTGGAGTATCATAGTTATTAATTCGGGTCATAGTTGGAAGGCTAGTTTGGTTTCTCCGCCACCACCTTTCGTCGCCGTGTGCTGTGTTTTGTTTTCTCTGGAGCCTCTGTGCGTTGTTTTCTCTGTGTCGCTCCCTGTCTCGATTTGGACCTTCAGTTTTTTCTTTTGTCGCCTTGACATTGTCCTTCGATTGTTTCTGAAGGCAATGGATTTTTAGGCCCATTTTTTGGAGGTCCTTGTGCACGTCGGGAGTTAACTCCAATGATGTTTTTCTTCTTAAATGGAGATAAGCTTTTGCTTTATGTTCCCGGTGGTAGGGTTCGACCAGTGTGAAGTCTTCCGTTCTTAGGTGGCAGAGTGTTCCTATTTTCCCCAGTCTTTTTAAGACTGTTCTGCGGTTTAGGACCAGGTAGGAGTCTTTAGACGATATTTGTTCTAGCTTGAAGAGTTTACCCCCTTCAAAGATCTTGTCTTTGTCGAGGCAGCGTCCTTTTTTACTCTGTGTTCCTTCAATGACTGAGCTCTAGCGGGATAGTTCGGTTTATAGTGTTTCTGATCTCGATCTCCGTGAGGCTCATGTCCGGCGTATTCATGAGTCTCCTTTAAGTTTTTCAGGGCTTCTAGGGCAGTAGATGGAGAGTTTGAGCGAGATCGTTGTCTGGGCGGCTCCCTAGATGCCTCGGGGTGACTTTTTTTCTTGAATTCTCGGATGGGTTCATCTTTAGTTGAGGGGTTTGTTTGCATTTGTTTTGAAGCGTCGTCACAGTTTGACAGCGGTGGGGAATCTAGTTCCCTTTCGTCAGAGTACAGCGATATGTTTGACAAGTCTGAGGATGAAGTTGAGTCTACACTTATTCTGGTTGTGTCTGTTGCGTTCGACTGCTTCAAGTTTGAGAGTGAGGAGCTTGTTGTCGCTTCCCCTTGGTTAACTCCCGTCTCTGTTTCCCCAATACAATTTCGATTTTGAAGGGTTTTTTGAGGGGATTCCTTTGGGCGCAACAGCACAGAGGTTTTGATGCCGTTTTTGGTCTTTTCTTTGACTTTACCCCTGGCTGTGGATTTTGGGGGGGACAGTGGTGCTAGTGCAATCTCGTCGGCTTTATGTTTTGAAGGAATTTTTGTGAAAATTGGGGCGACTTCTTTGTTCTTCTCGGTCTGTGTGGACTGTGTGGTTTTGGTTGGTAATTCCACATTTTTATGTGTGGTGCCCTCTTTCTTTAGTAATTCTGACATCACAATGTCTATTTTTTCCTCCCACTTTGAATGTGTGGAGTTCGACGTTCTTTCCATTGCTGTTAGATAGCCTTCCACGAAAATTAGCTTGTCCTTTAGTTCACTAATCATTGCTGTATTATCTTTCAAGGCCTCCTGTATTGATTCATACAGCTTTGTGAAAGGGTTTAGCACTATTGAGAATGCAGACATCACTGACAGAAGGTCTTTTTTCTTTGTCGAGGGAGAGTCATTTTCTGACATGTTTGATGTGTTCCCAGGCCGTCTGCTTTTCTGCTGGGTATTTGAGTCTTTAGCGGCGTGGAGTGGCGCGAATCTTTCTGAGAGTCTTCTTTCTGCAGTTGATACGTTCGTTTGGGGAGGCTGAGATGGATTTTCCGACAATTGGCTCAGGTTTCCCAAAATATGCGGCTTGTTCCACATGTGATTTTCTCGTTGTTGGCTGGGGCAGGAATTTTGGGTCTGCTTTGGTCCCTCTGAGGTGGGCACAGAAATTTGCAGGTTCGCGTGTGGCAGCTTTGGGAGACTGAGAGAGACTTCGGGGAGCTTGTTTGTTACGTCTGACTTCTTTTTGTTCGGATCTTCTTCTCTTTCTTCTTGCTGAGACAGTTCAGGCAGCACTGGTCTCCTTTGATTCAGGTCTCCCGATTGCATAGTCTCATGGTCGGTGAGAGCATGTGCCGTCTGAATCCGTCCTTGGGGATTTGTATCAGTTTTTCTGGCTTTACTCAGTGGAGATTTGTCTTGGATGGCCTCTAGGATTTTGGCGTCTGATAGCTCGGACTCTTGACTAATCTTTCTTTTATGTTGCTTTAAAAAGTAGTCATTTAGGCTGCTTAGATTTGTCAGGCTCGGGTTACCTTTCTACCCTCCTAATGGTTTAGAGGTGACTTTTTTTTTCAGGGTCTTTGATATCGTTTTTTTCTCCCTTATTACATTCAGATTAGAGTTTTCATTTTTGCGTGCAGTCTTTCCTCTCTGGGGTGAGTTTGTAGGGACTATGCCATGTTGCTCATTGTCGCTCAGCTGTGTTTCAGCCAGCACCAAAGGCATGCCTTCAGCTGAATTAGATTTTTGTGGTCTCAGTTGTCGGTCTAGATCCTGGACTGGGGATTCGTTCCCCTCTAGGGACCCTGTGGACCCCACGGACTGAATTACTACTGATTGATTTCGGGCCTGCTCAGGGACCGTGGTGCTGGTTATTTCTGATGGTGAGTACACCTCCAGCCCTTTATTCGTGAATACCTCGTCTTCGGATTCCCTGTCCCATGAGGAAGTTTGAATACTTTGCCTCGTGGTTAGCTGGGCCTTCCTGAAGTGAAATCTCTTTTCAGGGTTCATCTGGTGGGCTCGACTCTGATGGACCTGAGCCTGAACCTTAATGGCTGTGTCGTATGAGTGTTCTTGCGCTGGGGCCGCCTCAGCGCGCGTCGCAATACTGACCGGCATGTTTGCCCGATCTGGGTTTTCCCCGAGTTTCTGGAATGCTGATTGAAGCTGACATGGCGAGGTATGTGGGGCCTCCAGGTCTCTTTTTCCGTTGGTGAGTTGAGTAGATTGCAGTTGGGTCGTGTTTGACAAGTCCTGCTCGACAGGACCCTGCCGTGCCCACCCTCTGATGGTCACCGGCAAGGAGTCACTCGTCGAGGCGGTGGTCAGACTGGGCGGCTGGTGTCGCTCCGTTCTTGCTGTTTGGCTGGGGTGACTACGCAAATTTCCAGCTGTAGTGGCGAGACTTTCCCGCCCTCCTGCTTGTGTGGTGCACTTCAAGTTCCCATGACCGGGGTCAGATTCACGTTTTTTAGGAGTAGTAGGTGTTGTTGACGGACATGACTCGCCCTTCCATTGCCTGTCAGCTGTTTTAGTACTGGCAGGGCGATCTTGCAGGTTCTCTTGGTCTGTTTTGCTGCTGCTGCGCAGCCGGTGGCTAATGTCGCCCTCCGTGGGTGATGGCGGAGCCATAGATGTGATGAGTGTGGTGAGAGGGTGACTGCAGGGTTATTGCGATAGAGTGGTGACGACACGTGTTCTTTGCCTTTCTGGTGCTGCCACAGTGCGCCAAACAGTCGCTCAACAGTCCCTGGGCTTTACTCCTCTCGGGCTTAACGCCACAAGGGTGGTAGCCTCCGGGCTTTGAAGGCGCCCGAGATCACGTGATGGAGTCATGTGTCGTGTGTTGCCGGGGAGCCCCGCCTCCTCCAGGAAGCGCGGCAAGTCAGTTGTTGCTGTTGCCGGTTCGCAGTGCCGGTTCAGTAAATTACAGTAAGCGCGCTCTTCTTCCAAACAATTTTGCTACTGAGTAGCACACCATGAAAATCAGATCTGCGAAACAGTGTCGATATCAGAAAGTGTTCAATGATTTAAACACTGGTGGTGATATGTCTGTTCACACATGGGCCTGCCAGCCACATTTCCACATGTATACTTTCTGCAGGGCATAAGTAATTGTAATGCTAGCAGCTGGCTAGCTTAAACAATATCAATCATACATGTTTGCACAGTATATAGTTCAGACAGCTGTCTCTTGACTCATCTCACCTCATCAATCCAGTATTATAAGGTGAGGCAAAGTGTGGTGTAGAATTATAAGCAGTCTTCCAAATTCAAGTTCATCTTACGCAGTACTGCAGTGTTATTTTAAAAGGGCCACTCAAACGTTTACTTGATTTCTGTTGCCAAAACTGCTACAAAAAATGGTAGAACTCTATAATGTGTAAGGAAGATTTATGACTGCTTCAAGCACATGGCATCCAAAGGACGTCCAACTGTTTTGAAAAGAAACAGTTATTCTAATGTAGGCAGTGGCTTTTTTGTAATAAAAATGGGAATCCATTCACAAGTGATCAAGCAGTTTTCATCACAACTGTCCTTCCCTTAGGCCTGGTGGCAGTTTGATTACAAATAAACATAAAGCCATATCTGGTTATGATAAGGTGGTCTACGGAGAGCTAAAGTTATACTGGCCTTAACTATGTGATATCATTCTATTGTCAGCCTGGTTTCTAAACCATTTCCTTTGCAGGGCTTGCATTTATTCACTGTATGGAACTAAGGGCCTCATTACAACCCTGACGCTGGACCATGGTGCTACTAGCACCGTGGTCCATGCCGGATTCCACCATGGTGGATGGCGGATTTACCTCCCCATTCCAAGGTTGGCGGGGCGGGAAATCCTCATTCACCATGGCCCCTTCCCCATTCCCATTTTTGGCCCATAGGGCTCAATGGGAATGGGGAAGGCGCTAATTACGGCACCGTAAATTACGGTGCCGTAATTAGCACCAAGGTCCCTTAGCGGGTTGGACTTTAACGCCTGCAAAAAGCAAAAACCTAAGTGATAGTGATCTATGTTGGAAATATTATAAATTGGGGGTAGACTGACTCGCCTAGTCTGGTCGCGCTCTAAGCACAGCAAAATCTGGACAGAGTTATCAGAGGGAATTAACATGGTACTGAAAACAACTGTACTGAGGAAAGCCTCCATTTCTGTTTTGGGTGATTCCAAATCAGTGCGTTATTTTATGAAACCAAGCTAAATCTGGTTGTTGAAAGAATGTAGGTTGGTGTAGAAGATAATCCTGTGCGCGAGGAAATCAACCAATTATCTGCGCATAGAGGAGTGGATCCAGGACCTGTTGAGTCTCTCGACTTTTGAAAGGATCATCTACAAAAATGGAGAAGATCTGCATACAATACAAGTAATCTGTGTTGCCCTCCTAGAGACATACAGCTGACCTGTGTGCAACCTTCTAAATAACCTTCTAAATAAGAATCACATCACCTTTTACACACATCAAGCCACCCCCCCACACACACACATCTGTTTACTGAATTCTTTTGACAGCTTCTCAATAAGAAGATTGATATGCACTGTGTTTTTTTTTCCGCCTTTAAAAACTGTGCCGTTTATCTGACCTTTTTGATAGATGTGTTATCTTGTTTGCTTTAATATTAAGTTACATATTATGTTATGTCAATAACAATTGTTATCACAAACTGTGCTTCGGTTTTTGTAGCAAACAATTGTCTAATAAAAGAGAATCTTTTAGGTCAGTCCCATTTCCTGTGCCCCCTTTCCCCATCCTCCAGACAAATCACTCTAGGACTGACAGCACCATTCAAAAGACTTTGCGTATAGTAGCCAGCATGCATCCCGTAGAGAAGGCTGGACAGAGACTACTCAATTGCAGCAGATTGACTATTTTAGGGGGTCAGATCACCCATATAATTGAACCATCTTTTGACTACAGAAGAAGAAGGATTTTACCTGAAACTCTATTGGATGTACCGTCTGCCCCAAAAGTCCTTTTCCCCACACTCCTCTCAGTGGAACAATTGGGGCGACCTACTGATGGAACAAGAAATGCCTACCTGCTGTGACACAGGAATGCAGGACTTTGCCTATCAGAAGTAGCAGCCCAGCAAGTGCCCTTTGGCAACCATCCTGGCTGAGAAGGGCCAAGAAAGGACTCACCTTATCCTTTGAGACCCTAGACTCGGTCTCATAACAAACAAATGACAAAGGAACAGCTCTGGGATCTGGTTCCAGCCTCATACTACTTGTGAGTTACCCCACCTTGACACCACATGAATATTCCAAGCTTCTTCACACCAAGTCCCCTTGTCACTTGTTGAACTGCACTGTGTGTGACAACCCACTTGACCTGCTCATCAACTCGAAAGCAAATTGCCATCTCAGAAAGTACTGGATCGACCTGTCAAGCTTCAGTAGCAACCTTTACAATGTATTTGAAGTGTTTCTGTCCCACTGACCTGCCTTGAATGACCATAGTTACAATTGAAACCCTCCCTGTTCCCTTCTTAAAGACATATTCATTGGACTTGAACATTGCTACTGATGTTATTGCCTGGCTAACCTTATCTTCAGATCAAGAGTGCCCCCATTTATTCCAAAGTCTGCATGTATGTGGCTGATTAGTGTTTTCATTTGTTCAGGAGGCAGCTGAATTTCCTGTTGCATTTACTTTTATTTCAAACCCGAGTCCATTGAGCCTTGAACAAGTTTTATTCCAAACAAAACATATTCTACAAAGGTTAGTACTGACAATACACATTTTAAAGAATAGAGGCTAGGAGGAACCACTGCTATTTTCCCAAGAGGAGCCTTTCTGTGAGGGAATGCTATTACAATTTGTCAGTAAGCAGTTTGAAGATGGCCCAGCAATGTCCCAAATTACTCAGAGAAATTGGAGTCAATCCAAACCGGACTCAAATGGAGTAGACAAAGTGCAAGGCAAATCCAGCTTACTATCATCCAAATAAAGCAGGGACAGCATAACAGCTCAGAGAATACATAGAAACAATTGGTTAAATACTACAAATTAGTCATCATTGATGTCATAACATAATTTTAGTTATAAAAACCTACGAGGAATGGGATTGGTTTGTTGTGGTGGCTACATATATACTCTATATGTATGAAACCTTTGATTGGTTTATGCGTATCTGATAGCTCCACATGGAACACCTCTAAATTGATAAAGGTAACATTACATCATCCCTACAACAAGTGCTTGGTTGGGAAGCTATTTCATGGGTGGCATACCATTGGGGTTTCTAATTGGTTGGCTTCTTGCTGACCAATCTTGGGCACTTAAGACGTCGTCAAGGCATGAGCAAGATGGGTAGTAGGGGGAGAGAGGCCAATGGACTGTTAATTGTTAATTAAAAAGGTTATCATCCCTCTTTCCCGGGCCATGAGCCAGGGAGATCTCTTTGTACTTGGTCTTGTGTGGCATCTCATGTCTGTGCATACCTGTTGGTATTATGGCAGGTGTCCTATCTGTGTTCACTTCTAATGAATAGACAATGTGTTCCAATTATGGATCATGTGTGATGAGACGGTGCAGGAAATCAAATTGCCACTTATTTATTAAGGTTTTAGCTAATATTGCCATGTGTGCTGTGCTTTCTGTTTCCACCAGGGACACTCTGAGTTATCCTTCATGGAGCTTGTTGGCTAAGCGTGTCTTTGCACCTGGCAAACAAAGACTTAGTTCATCTAGGAATATATTGCTTACGTCTTGGGAAATGGTATCTCGTGCTTTTGCTCTGCTGTTGCTATCATCTTTTATCATCTTGGCTTGGGTTGCCTGCTACTATCTGAGCTCTGCATAGATCTGTATTTCTGTGTATTCAGTTTCCTGAGTTCTCTCTAATTCTTGTGGCCTTTCATTTAACTAAAAGCATACTGCAGCTTCCATTTTAAAGAAGATGACTGTCCCATTATCCTCTTTTTCCATGTTAGTGATCTATATTTGCAAATTGTTTATGTTGCATATAACTTGTGCATTGCTTCTGTTAGTATTCTTTGCGTCTTGTGGATGCTATGTTAATATTCATCATGTATCAATGCACAGTGTACCAAGAGTCTAATGTTTCATGTGGAGTGCATGTGTGCTTCGTGTCTAAGGCATGCACATGTATTGTTACAACAGTAGTTTGACTGCTTTTGCCATCTTCAGCCCAAATAGTCTCTCTGTCTTGCTTTACCTACCTGGCATAAGGACGTTATGGTTGCCTCAGTGAGTAACATTTCTCACCTATGCAGTATAGGACCCGGGGGAGGTATAGAAGCTACAGATGATGCATTCAACTGCCGCTCAACAGAAGCTTAAGAGAGAATGAGAGCAATGTATTGTATCAAAGAACAGCTTTTACATGATGGCGAGTAATATGTCAAAGAGCAACCTTTTCATGATGGCAAGCCATTGCAATTTGTGAAAAGTATTTTTTTCTGTAAGGGAGAGCCATTATACTTTTTTGAGTGTGCAGCTTTTCTATAAGTTGGTTCCATTACATTATTTTCAGAAAGAGGTTTTTGTATGAAGAAGAACCATTAACATTTTTCAGGGAGCATCTGTTTTGTGAGGGATAGCCAGAACACTTTTTTGAGAGAGAGAGAGAGAGAGAGAGAGAGAGGGGGGGGGGGTAGAGTGATAGCAGCCTTTCTGTGAATTTTAGCCAAAACTGTTAAGAACATTTTAGGGAGTCACTTTTCTGTGAGGAAGAGCTGTATTTTTTATTTTTATTTTGATTCTTTGTAACGCGCTCAATGGACCAAACCGTATAACGGCACAGATGGAACATAAACAAGACACCAAAGGACTGTATGTTAACAGGCAACCCCTATTAACAAACAACATGACCCCACCCCTCTTCTAAGATCCTGTCACAGCCATCATTTAAAGAAAAAGGTTAAAAGAGCTTGACAAAACTGATATAGAGATTTGACGGTTCTTTTGTCTCGGGGGTTAATGTTCCATAATCTCGGGCCAAAAACGGTGAATTAACATAGAGAAATTCATAAAAAAATTGTAATCAATAGTTTCTATGTATGATGTTTGAACAATAGTCACCTATTGGCTCAAAATGGATTGAGCCAATTTGAGGTGAGTACAAGTCAGACAGGTACCGACTCTGCTCGATTTCAATCGTGCGCCCACACTAGGGATGTTCGAATGTCTTGAGCTGACTCAACCTAGGTTTTGCCTAGTGTGAAGCCAAATTCAAATCCATCACTTTAAAGGTGACCCATCCCGAATTAAAGGCAAACCCTAACACTGTTAAAGAAGACGTGAGGTTTCATCATGTGCTATTTCAACGACATACAGGTTTACGCACAAAAGACATGTTGGTTCTGTTTATCACATGCTTAAATCACTCTCTTCTAAAAGAAAGAGTAGCTTGGCTCAGCCTCCTCTTGTCAAGAGAAAACATCAGTGTTGGAATGACAGTGCAGCTTTTGCACTTGAAAACTACATCTGCGCGTGTGAAATCCAATTAGTAACCGTGCAAGTATATTTGTATTCTATTTGCACTACCAATAATGAGATTGCACAGGTGCAAACTGTGCCTGCACATTTCCAAATGTACTGTGATTGTCTTCTTTGATCGTGTATGGTGCCCAGTTCCTATGTACGGGCCCACTGACAGCACTATGCACATGCATGGGTCCTACACCCCGTCAACAGCAAATATGTCCTGTCCCGTAGGCACGCACCACAGACAGTGTCAAGCCCCACGCTAATGAAGAGAAGTGCAGTGGTTAATCAACGAGCAAGGGATAAACCGACTGCCAAATTACTGTGTCCCAGGAATCACTGGCCGTCATTATGACTCATGACTCTGGCAGTAGCCGTGATGTTAAATAAGGGCATGGCTGCCGCCAGAGTAATTTTTTTCCAACACTCGGCAATGGGGACTTACCGGGCATCACAGCCCCGACAGTCCCGGTAATTCCCCATTGCCAGGTGTCGGAATATATTACTCCACATTCCCATTTGAGTCCCATTGGACTCAATGGGAATGGGGAGGACGAATGCACCGGCACCATTCATGAATGGTGCTGGTGCATCCGTCAAGGTCTGCGTGCGGGTGCCGTTCCGCCCGCCATGTAAAGCTTACCGGTACCGTTGTTTCCAGACTGGCAAACTTGTAATGACCCCCACTGACTATTATAGGCAACCCTGCTTCACTGACAGCCTTTGTGCAGTAGCACCACTGGGATCTCTTTGGAAGGACACCCCCCCAAAGGAGGTTAATGAGACACCCCTACCAACTCCGAATGAGTGTCTTAGGATGGCACAGAATGTCTGCTACCTTTTGGGAGCTTCTCTGCCAGTGTGCTTGCCTCTGTAATGGCAGAATGAGCACAGATGGAGTGATCCTCCCATTTACATGTGGGCACAGTTAATACAAATTATAGAACACCCTCATGTGACTGTATGGGCCTACTGCACCATTGAGCAATCATCCAGTACGCAGAAAGGGCCTCCTTACACCTTCTTTGATACCAACGGGTGCCCCTTGCAGGTTGAATGTAATTTTTGCATGATATGATATGATTGGTTATTTATAACGCACTTAATACCCAGAGGTTTCTCAGCGCGGACCCAGGGGTCGAACCTTTGTTGCTCTGTGTCGTCTTGTTTCCAAGGTGAGCACGTTGCCCCTGAGCTATCCTCCCAAGACCATGGAGCACACCGCTCATTCTAGGGAGCCAGGGTGGTCCTAAACTGCATACACCAATGTCACCTTGCAGCTAATATGGAAAACAAGTTCAAAAAGCAAGTAAGCAAATATTAAGCCTGCATAGTTCTTAAAGGACAGTCATCAACAGATGTGCACGCAATTGAAGCACACAGGTGTTCTGCTCTCCGCTAAGAGCAAGGCATGGCCTAGTATTAGGAGACTGACTATTCTTAGTTGGACGGGGAAACTGTTGTTCTGATTTAGTACCTACGTAAAACGTCAGACCCATCTACATTTACCCATCACTAAAGTCTGAAGTTTATGAATGGCCGTATAAAACATGCACAGCCGGCAACACTAAAGCAAAATACGATCAATATTGGCTTTATCCCACTCACTTTATCTCTTCTGAGAATACTGATCAGCGCAATAAAGGCAATAAAGCCACTTTGCAAATAAAACTCCTGCCCATCAGAAAGATATTTTAGACCACTTTTGGCTAATAAAGCCAGGCTTCGCTTCTTAATATTCTCACAGGGATTCAGCAAGTCCAGGAAGGCATAAATATCACTAGACGGGTGTACCTTGTCAGGCCTATTAAGAAGGAGCGGGAAAGCACTGAATTGGTGATGTGAATGGTGGAGACGTAGATCTCCTCATTTCCTTTTTGTATTACTCCTGCCTGTTCCTCATCCTGCATGCATCACTGTTTTCATGAGGCAGAAAGGCGGGCACTTCCTGCCCACTCTTTGCATCTGCAAAGAGGAAGTGGAGTCCCTAGGGATACACAGTGATGGTGACCCAGTTTGTGTTTCCATGGCAGTTGCCATTATGAATCTCAGCAGTGCATGCTTGCCAGTTAGGTTATCCACATTTACCGGATGTATACCCCATGCCTAATTGTGTGCTATGTGGGCATTCAGGAGAATCCAGCTAAGTGGACCCTGATACTCTGATAAAAGCTATGTGAGCCCTTGCTTTTCTATCAACATAAACATGGCTATTTGTTTTCTTAATCAGGTTCCTGTGCATGGAAGAGGACATTATATGTGTAATTGTTCTCCCATAATCCATTGAAGAGACATTTAAAATCTGCAAGAGTTGTGGCAAGATGCAGGAGATGGCCAGTTTAGCATGCTCTACCTCAGCTTCCACAATTCCCTCCGTGTGGTTTCCAAGTTGCATCATCCAATTGACTTGACAAGATGACCTAACTTTGGCTTGCAGAATCCAACCCCCAACGATTAGTTTTTGGGAATTTGGAAGGGACACCTAGATTTCTGCCCATACCCCCTGTTGCAACTAGACTACCAAGATGTAGTTTGCTGGTCACACACACACGTACATGTCTTGTCAAACTAAGAGACCTCATTTTGCTCCTGCATTTTAATATTTAAGAGGCACTTCTCTGAAGCTGCAACCACCCTGTGGCTCAAAAAGTAAAGTAGGTAAAGGACTGTAATCCCAGATGTAGGCACAAGAACATGACAGGACCAACAATTGTGTGAGTGCAAGAGGAGGAGGAGTAGGAGGAGAAGTACCAGGGTAACACGACAACTGGCTTTAGCTCAGCCCAGCCACCAAGTCTTACCATCCCACCTCCACAAGGCTGAGTCCAACTTGCAGGCAATATGGGCAAGGCTGGACAACATCGAGAGGCAGCAGGCAGCCATTCCTGCAGATATGCAGCTGGCGTATTGCACACTCACTGGGCCATGCCTCCGCCGTCATGGTGACACTGAGCCAAAGGGTGCTTGAACACACTGATCCGACCTCGGCCTCAGCAGAGTCACTGAACCAGGCCATTCAGTTGACTCTGCAATAAATCCGGGCCCAGGTGTCTGAGCCATCCACCTCCACAACACCCACTGAGGGCTCACTTCCAAGAACCCCAAGGAGCTGTTCACCACGCCACCTCACCATCAAGGAGCAGGAGACAGCCCCCAAGTCCAAAGGGCTATGGAAATGACACTTTAACACTGCAGGAGTGATTTTGAGTTTGGGTGTTTGGAGAGGGTGTTCTCCGGGTTGGTGTTTGGGGACTGCGTGCTGAGGGTGTGTGTTTTTGGAGAGTATGTTGAGGGTTGGTGTTTGGGGATGGTGTGCTGAGGATGGGTGTTTGAGGAAGGTGTGCTGTTGTGAGGAAGTTTTTACACTGCACGGTAGATTTAAAAAAAATGCACTTGAAGCAATGAGTGGACATTCCCTATTGAGTGAACGTGTTTCATGTGCACAGTCAATATTCAATTCACACAGGTGCAAGGGTAGTGACATTTTTGTCCTCATCAAAAGCAGTTGTCAATGGGTTCCTGGAAAGCCAGTCACCCAAGCCTGGCCTCTACACACTCAGTGTGTGCGTGTGTGCCACCCAAGGCCATTGTATCCTCCTCCTCACGGGGTGGCATGTCCTCATTCGGCGGTAGGGGTACGCACCAGATGCATATGTTATGTAACATAGCACATACCAGCACTATCTGTCCCACCTTGTCCGGACTGTACATGAGCATACCACCATTATGGTGTAGATATTGGAAGTGGGTCAATTGATACCCTAGTCCTGACATGGGTCCGGTTGAATGCCATCTCCTGTGGTGTCAGGATATTCCTCAGACAAGTCATCAGTCACGGAAGCTGCAGGTATCCTGAGTCACCTACAAGGTGGAGAGGCCTAGGTGTCAATCACTCGGTGTTCGGTCTGTCATAGCACATCTTGCACACAGCCAAAACTCATAACTTCCATGGCCGGTGCTACACAGGTCAGGTCAGCATGCCATGTTGAGTGGTTTGGGCCTGTGCATTGCTCCAATGCATTGTTCCTGATGATGGTCTGGTTTACATGTGTGTGTCGTCTGTGTGGATCAGTTATTGAATTCAAATTCATGGTGCCCTGGTTGCATGCCATGTGAAATGCCAGTGTTATGTCCCTCAGTTGCAATTGACAGGGTGACATTATGGAGGTCATTACGAGTTTGGAGGTAGCCATGCTGATATTTGCGGCATGGCTGCCTCCAAACTCGGGTCCGGGTTCCTTGAATGAGGAATTACCGGGCCTTTCCAACCTTGGAGGACCCGGTAATTCCTCATTCAATTTACCAATCCCCATTTCCATTTGAGCCCCAATAGGGCTCAATGGGAATGGGGAGGGAGCTTACAATGGGCCCGTTATTATCCCCCTGGTCCTTTAGTGGCTCCCACTAAGGGCGCCTGGTAAAACCAGCCAGACACTAAAAGACCTCGTAATGTGCCGTTAACCCCTTACCGCCAACCTCAGAATGAGGCCCTATACGTATGGCAGTGTTCTCCAGGCCTTGACATGATGGACACCCATGGGACCAATTGGTGTTGGTTGGCCATACCCCTGGTCATTCCCCCACCCCCGCAACTTGCACCAACAGTGTCTGGAGCTGGACAGGCTGTTCAGACTTCCAGGGTGCAGTAGTGGCAACTACTCGACTTGTGTGTAAATTGTAGTTCGAATTTGCAGTGACTTTGGTCATTGGGTATGTTGCCATCTGTCATATCTGCACTTCTTTCATGGCTCTTGGGGCCTCCTGTGGACATCTTTTGGACACCCATATGTGCCCCCCTTGCAGGCCATGCAACATGTGTGATGTTGAATTCTGGTACCTGTGGTCCAGTGTGTGTGGCTGGCCAGGATGTCTTGGGCATTCTCTGTTACATTGTGAGTCATGCCCTACTCCGGTGGGTTGCAGCCTGGCATGTGTTGGGTTTGTGGGTGAGTCCTGCATGCATTTGCCCTTGTCAGTGCAAGCCATCTCTATGGGCCTCATTATGACCCAGGCGGTAAGTTACCGCCTGGGTCGTACCTTTACCACCATGGCGTAAACTGCGTTTATGCCATGGTGGTCGGCGGACTTACCGCCCCATTCCGAGGTTGGCGGGGCGGTAAGTCCCCAATCCCCATTTACCCTTCCCCATTCCCATTTTTGTCCCATATGGCATAATGGGAGTGGGGAAGGCGTGAATTACGCCACCGTAAATTACGGTGACGTAATTAACAACAAGGTCCCTTAGCGCCATGGATTTTAACACCCGCTAAAAGCAGGTGTTAAATCCTCCATGGCGCTAAGGGACCTCGGAATCAGGCGGTAAGGGTCGGCGCTGTTTACGCCGCCGTAAACCCCTTACCGCCTGGGTCCTAATGAGGCCCTATGTGTTGGTGATCCCCCCACTTGCATTCCACTTGTAAAGGAAGGTTAGTCCTATGGAACATGTACTCACACAATGCACAGGTAGGTTGGCTTCTATGCCCCTCCATGTATGCTGGCAGCGTGCTGTTCCACATGACCATGGCATCATGGGTTGATCAAGGGAACTGGGCGCTGCAGTAGGTGATCGTTAGGTTGGCATCACAGGTGACCTGGATATTATGTGAATGGAAATGCTTCTGGTTCCTGTAGACTTCCTTTGAGGCCTGAGGTGCCACCAGCTCAACATGTGTGCAATCCAGGGCTGCCAGCACATTGGGCATGCATGGAATGGCATAGAATCTTGCCTTTGTAGTGTTCACCTGTACCAGGGTTGTGGGGAGTGCAATGTGCTGTCCGACATACTGCAGGAGTGCGTCCAGCACCTGTCCCAGCAGTTTGGAGAATGCAGCACAGGACTGACACAGGCTTTACCAGCAGTGATATGGTTGTCCTGATGCTGATCCTGCTCTCAATGTCTTCCTGGATCAGGTTAAGGACATATGCAATGTTCTCCCTGCCAAGGCGGTACAGGGTGAGGATTTGCATGTCAGTGAGGGTCCATGGTGTGGCCATTAAATGGTGCATGGGTGCATTCCTTGTGTGGTGTCTCCTCCTCAAAATCCTCCTCCTTCTCCTCTCCACTGCCTCTCGTTCTCTCTGGTGGTCTTCCAGCCCCTGCAACTCTATGTCTGCTTGCAGCATCTGCATGTGAATGCTGACTGTGTTCAGTGTCAGCCTTTTTGATCTCTCTCAGGGGAAATTGGGAGCACCTGGGTGCATTGAGTGCACAAGTGACCTCATTTCCCACACCTGAATTCCTTTACCACCTGCTTTCAGGTGGCAGTTTCGCCACCTAGCTTTTGCCGGTAAAACCGGCAAATACAGGTTCGGAATCTGTCTGCGATACCATTGTGCCAGTACTACCAGTGCAGGATTGAGGCCCATCCAGTATTTTCAGTGTCAGGAATACCAGCGCTGGTCATTCCTGGATGCTATGATATCAGAGCTGGTGATTCCGGCAACTGTGTTCCGGCACACCCATGCTTGGCCGGTCCGGTAAAAGTACTTGTGCAGCATGCAGAACCTGGAGTCAGAGAGTTAAATGAGTAAACATTTAAAGCAGAGCTTGTCAGTCCTTGTAATGCCTTGAAGTAGATATTCATTGAGAAATTTGTAGACCTGCCTTGTGACTCACATTCTCCCTCCTTCTTTTCTTTAACAAATCCAGTTCCCCACACATTCTGGGAAGCCATAGAATAAAATAAATTGCTTCTTCCATCTGTTTAATGACAGTGAAGTTAGCAGTCCATATATCCACCACATTCCTTAGCATTTTAGGCCATAGCTAGAGGCACTATTAGCCCTCTTGGTAACCATACTATGCTACTATTTGGTCATTTCAGTATTTGACTAAGGCCTGATTGGTCAGGACGTGCTAGTGTGACTGAAAACACTCTCCATTGTGCAGTCCTCACCAGTTGACAAACAAAAGGCATGATATCAGGAGAACCCACTTTCTCCTTGGGGTGTTCTGAAGCACCAATCTTCCTACGGTTAAAGCCCATTGGTCTGGGAGAAGTACTAAGTGAAGAACGTATACTTTACCCCACATTCAAACCACATGTTTTTAATGAACAAACAAGCATTTTAGGGAAGCATGTTTTTACTAATATTCCTAGGAGGGCTCTTTTCACCAGACTTACCCCTCTACTTTCAGGGCTATAGAGGAACAGTTTTTAGAGGGATGATTTTTTTTATTCTTCTCCTTCATTCGTCCGTTATAGTCATCCCTCTATCATGCAGTGACAGCTAAAAGCTTGTAGTCCTTTGGTTTGGAGTCAACGCAATTATGATGCAAGTGGGACAAAATTCAAACTGTGCTCTAACATCATAAAGTTACACAGGTTTCACTACCTAGATGTTATTTCTTCTGGGAATGCCTCAGACCTCTCAGATACTGAATCTGAGTTTTCCCAAAAGTTTTGTGCAAGAGCCTTTCCTGTTCCAATCTACCTTTCAGGTCATCCATCTTACGGTTCAGAATCCCCTCAATTCTGCTCTGAGGAAAACTGCTAAGTAAACAGGATGATTTGTTATCTGCACTGCAGTTTGCATAGTTCAAACCAAATCAAAGGAGGATAATCAGCAAAGGATACCCAATGAAACCATGTGCATCCGCACCAAATCTTTCAGGAGATTGGGGCATAAAGGGTGTTCTAGTCAATTACCTTTCTTCAAAGTTAATCCCAGTTTGGTCAACTTGGCCACCACCAACTCATGCAGCTTTACTTTCATCCGCTGGCACTGTCCAGCCATTTTTGATTGAGTTCAGATTCTCAAATTTGGATTTTCAGCTCCATATACTCTCTTCACAGCTCTTGGTATTGCTCATATTGAGTTAGGTGTGTTCTTTGGATCTACAGCTATCATTCTATCAGGCAATGTGAATCTTTCCTAGACAAATTGGCCATCGAGACAGATGGATTAAGTGATACTGGTGATGATGTCCTTAGCATCATCTGCGTATACGACTTTTTAAAGGTTCCCTGCTGGAACGTCTGGATTGCTGTCAGTGCTTTATGTTGTTCAGGCCTCTGGTGTTGAGCTTTTATTTTTTTATTGAGGTGCCTCAGCTATTCAGCCCTAATGACACATTAGGTTCCAACAAAGACATGTACAGGCTAAAATGTGCTTAGTTTGTTGTCATTCCCACACTCACTAGTGTGAAGTCGTATTGATAACTAAATACGACTCAAAATAACATAATATAAAACTAACATAACTAGATAGGTTTCTGTAAGTCTTTCACCAATATCTTATTGGTGCTACAAAATTGTAGGGCTGTTACCTTCAGCCATGTGTTAGGATGGAGAGAGGCACACTCCAACAGCTAGGTAACAGCATTCTCAAAACACCTGGCGATCACCTAATGGTAGTGGTGGCTAAGCAGTGAAGCACAACTATTAAGTAGGAGGGGCAGGGCAGTTCAATATATGGTTTAACATCTACAGGATTCAGCATGGGCATGTCCACACAAAGATGCTATTGACAGTTGTACTTAATCTTCTATGAAATGATGTAATCGGTGTGCATGTTATAGGTAGTTTAACTACTTGCAGAAAAGTATTTCGAACATTTAAATGCCAAATTTTCAGGCACCATGCTTGGCTATCAGTATCCAAGGTGCACGGCTGGTTCTGTATTAACTAAACCAGAAGATTTTTTCACATAGTATCGAATTGGAGAGACATAATGCCTCCTAACTGCCTGTGTGAGATGCTAGTCCTACTGATGTGGTAACCCCAATGCAAAGCATACATCCAATGCTAAAAACAAGTCTGACTTTGAAAACCTTGCAGTTTCGCACAGTCAAATGTCAAGAGTGGTAGACCTTACTCCTTACTGCTCAGAGTGGCAACAAAAAGGTTCTGCATGGGAGCACGATGTCTAAAGACCTTCTGCAGCAAATGCTGCGCTGGAGTAGATGATAAACAGCCAAAACTGTGATATTTGCTACTTGTTGGGTTTTGGAACTGGGGAGGTGCATTTGGTGCCAAGCATCTGCAGGTCATGACTTCCTGGAACACCAACCATTCTTTCAAGTTTCTTGATTGTTGTCTAGCTTTATAATATATGAAGCCATCTTCGTTGCCAGTGCTTAAGGTGTCCATTGCCCCCACCTATGTTTGTCTAGTCTGTGTAAGATGAAGAAGCAAGGCATTCTCTGGAAACATGGGATTCCTATTGCATGCAAAGTAAGTGTGCCAAACAAGCTAGATGCAGGAGAGGCTGGTTTCTACACTTCCTCTGATTATTTGATAATTGCATGTGCTCAGACACTGGCAGAAATTCACCATCAAAGAAGTTTTGACAAGATACAGAAAAAGTTCTTACTTACTGTCCTTCTTGGCTTGCCTCTTGAATCCACAACTGTCTGGCAGAGGGTCTTCTCCAACATATGTGATTTTAGTTTCACAAGGTAGGATACAGACTCACAGGATACAAACACAACATTGGAAAGGAAGGCATCCTCTCTTTCTAGGACTGCAGCTTTCAAACCTCTGGTTGATGCTCATTCACTGGGGCCCTGCCCCATTTAAAACTTCCTGACCATTCACTCACCGGGATGAAAGTTTAGCCGTGTTACTCAGCACTAACCTTTAACATATGAGCACCATGGCCAAGACGGGCACTGCTCTGGGCATGTCTGATGAGAGCTCCATAGGGCCACAGGCAAATTATGGCCTTCTGCCAGCCCACACCCATTGCATTAAGTGGGAGACTGCACCGGAGTGCTCCCACAGACCATGCCACTGTGTGCATCCTTTCTTTGGAATCAGTGGCACTGGGACCAAGCCGCATAGGCCATATCTCTGGCAAAGCGAGGTGATCCATGATAACACTGCACCATGGCCTGCCTTAGAGATGGCAGTTTCTTCTTCAAAGGTGCTTCCTGGGTATGCAGCTGAATGCAATTTGTGTTCCCCCACCCTGTTATGGATAGGCCTCAATGAGGGACCTGACTCAGATGACAGGGTGATGGCCCTCGGACCCTCGGCAATAGTTGGAGGCAGCACATTGAGTGCAGAATGCAGGCCCCAGTTGGTCTTGAATGAGACCCCCATGTTGCTGTGGATTGCGTATGGGCTTATCGGGATGCCCTCCGTTTGTTGAAATGTTATGCTGAAAGGAGGCAGATGGCCATGGCAGCGCCTGATGGTCGGACCAACCTGAAGGATCTAATGCAAGCTCTATGGTGTCCATTGATATGGGTGTTATCTGGCCTTGGTGACAACAGTAAAGGAATTTTTAGGCTCCCCGACTTGTATTGTGCTTTGGATTGCATCATTTTGGAGATTTCTTATGAATTCCACAAAAAACATCTACAGGGGGCAAATGCAGGGATGTGTTGGCCATGATGCAAAACCAGCATAAAGTCAGAGCTCTTGGTGGAAGCCTAGGTTTATTTGGGCCCCGAGGCGGGGAGAGATGCCTCAGTGCTTGCCACAAAGTCTGAGTTCTTGCAAATCATCTCTGAGTTTAAGAAGGATGTACAAGGGTGGGTGGGAGAACTCACACAATAAGTGGACTCTGTTGACAAATGAGTGTGTTCAGCAGAGGCCTCCATTGGTGATCGGGAGAATAATATCTGCACATCTTTGAGGAGTTGAAAGCCCAACAAGCTACTCTGCTTCTGAGGCAGGAAGACTTGGAGAACAGGTTGCAGAGAAATAATATTTACCTGAAAGGTATCACTTCGCAGATCCAGGAATCATACCTGAGAACCTAGAGGTTGAGGATGTGTTTAAATCCCTGTTCTAATGGCCAGAGGACAAGAACATAGAACTGGATCGGACTCATAGTGTATATTCTACCACCCAGCTGTGCAACTAGTGGCACCCTGATGTGCGGACCAGAGTCCACTATTACCAGATGAAAGAGGATATCACGGTTGCGGCCAGGACAAGCTTGGAAGTTGTCTTCAGGGGCTCAAAATTACATTTGTTGCAGGAGCTTGCACCATCGACATTGGCTAATGGAAGGGTACTCTGTGGTTTTACATACTGGCTGCGAGAGAAGGGTGTTTGTTATCAAGAGGGGTTTCCTTGAACAGTGATTTTTACACTTGACAGTGAGCGGAAAACTGATCTGCCATGCAGGACTCCATGATACTCATGAACCCTGCTTCAAGGCCGTCCTCGCTTGCTGGATCAGACAGGGATCAATCTGAAGATCGCCCAGCCCTTCAGGGGGTCATCGACTAAGATCACAAGCTCATAGGGTTCGTAGGAAGCTGAATGGAACAGGTGTGGTGTCTGCACCCAATCTGTGATAGCCCCCTAATGCCAGATCAGGCCTTATTTCCTACTTTGTGGACTGGGGGACTGATATGGTTATTGTTCAGTGTCAAGCTGGGGTGCTGCTATCTTTTTTCTTCCATTTTGCTGAGTGGCGGGGGTGATTTGATTGCTTTAAGTTAGGTCATGGCAGGGGATAGTTTTTCTTGTTTATGGTAGGGTGTGGAGTGGTTGCAGGTTTTGCCCATCCTATCCCCATAGTTGGCGATAGGTGATCACTGGTTTGTTTGGTTTGGAACCAGAACTGGGGGCATTATTGTTCCATTTTTTAACTTGTTTTTCTCAGTTGTGCAGGGTGCTTGTTCTAAATAGGAGCACTGTTATTTGGGTGCTGGTGATGTCATGTGAGGGCAAAGGGGTACTTTTGTTTTGCATGCTGTATATTATAGGGTAGCTTTTTCTCTGCCTTCTGGACCTGAATGACAGAGGTGGAGGCTTATAAACTAGCAACCCTGAATTTTCAGGGTTTAAATTCCCTGGTTATGAGGTAAACATCGTCTTTATTAAACGGGGCATCCTAAAGGATCTTTAGGGGGTACCCCCAATTGAAGGGAACCCTGTTGGGCCATCCTGTCATGCTGGTCTTTCTGTATTTCCTGAACCACAGTCACCATGGTTTCCTGGCGGAGCTCCTCCCGACCTTTACAGAGTTTGAGGATGAACTAATAATTGGGTGAGATTTCAGTTTGGTCCCAGAGGAGGATAAGAAGCTCCCACACTCTCACAAAGACTATAGAAATTCCATTGCTTTTTTCAGGGTCTGATGGAGCTGGGCATTGTTGATGTCTGGAGGCTCCTTCATGGAACTGATAGGGAATATATCCATTATTTGACATGTGCACACAGGCTCTTCTCGGATCAACGTCCTTTTGTTCTCTGCCTCCCTGGTTCCCTTTGTATCAGGCTCTGACATTGGTCCATGGTTGTGTTCGGATCACTCTATAGTTGTGTTTGGATCACTCTATGGTTGCAGGAGAGTTGTGTATAAGTAGGGATTGCCTAACACTGACGGGTGACTAGAAGCTTTATGACACGCTCCTCCAAGATCTGGTTATTTGCAGGGAAATTGCAGCAGGCTTTGGTACCAATTTTGTAGTTAATGATATAGCCCTGGCTGGAGTGCTTTAGGATGTTATGAAGGCTGTCATCAGTGGGGAATTTATGAGTTGACCTGCGGCCTATTTTAGGTAGAAAAAGCAGCAAAGGAGGTCCTGGAACCTCGGGTGCATGGGCGAGAAAGCGAACAGCCTTAGATGAAATCCCACAGAGATTACACACAGCTGAGGCTGGCTAGGTCAAGTTTGGAGGTGCTGATGGCAACTGATATTGCCACAACTCTACTGCACATGACAGTACTATTATAACCACAGTAATAAGGCCAACAAGCTGTAGGCATTTAAAGTGAGGAAGTTGAGATCCAGGAACCATGTGACTGGTATTAAAGATGATTCCGGGGCCCTACATTTCGTAGAGGCAGAGAAGCGTGTGACGTTCTCAATATTTCATGAGTACCCTATGTCTTCTGAGAATCTGAACTCTTCCTGGCACTCCGGGAACAATTGAGCTCCCTAGCACAATGGAGGAAACTGAAAGGGGAATACATTTGGACCTTAATCAAAAGGCCCTGGGCCTGGATGGATTTACTCTGCTGTTCTATAAAACATTTAAGCCCAGCTGGTTGCTCCCATAACAGCGCTCTTTTATTCTTTTATGCAGTCAGAGACTATGTCAGATACGCACAGGGATAAGATGGGAATCATCGTGTGCCAAAGTATGCATGTTGTAGAAGTCCAGCGCAGGTTTCAATGCAAATGGCACCTCTGGCATTTCTTGACTCCAACAAAGCCTTTGATGGAGTGGATTGGGGCTTTATCTCTGCAACACTCTGGACCTTTGGGTTTCACTGCAACTTCATGACCCAATTCTTGGCCTGCTACAAATTCCCCAAAGAAGGATATGCCTTAATGGGCATTATTCCAGCTACATACCAATCTCTAGGCATGCACACCAGCGGTGCCCTCTGTCCCCCTTGATGTTTGCTCTTATAATGGAGCACCTGCCAATCATATTAGAAGCAATCCAGGAATTATGGGCCTCCCTGTTGCACAGAATAAACACAAGGTAGCCTTATACACAGATGACATTTTGTTGATGATGTCACATGCTCTCTCATTGCTGTCGGCCCCAATGTTAGAATTGGGACAGTTTGAACATGCTTCAGGTGGCATGGATCCATTGTCGCCATTCCCAGGCTATTCACTGGCTTGTATGATGGGACCTTTGGCATGTGGTGTCAAGGTGGGATTGCTCAGGTGAGGCAATTATATTGAGGGGACACTCTGGGACATTTGAAGAATGTAAGGTTGTATTTGGGGTCTCCGGGTTTGAGCAGTTTAGATATTATCAACTTAGACACTGAGCAACTAACAGCATGGCTCGTAGGGCTGGGTAGATTTTGACCACTGCACTGGAGCTTGCTGCATGGGAGGGTTATTTACAGACAAATAACACCAAATTACTGGATAGGCCTTATCAGGCATTGCAGCTATTTTATATGTCACAATAGGAGAGGAATTTGAGGCAGATGGTTACCTAAGAGGCTTGGGGAAGGATATGGGCAAGAGATGCCACTGCATCATGTGCATCATGGTGTGTGACAAATGCACATATAAGATCATGTTTAGGTGGTACATGACCCCTCCTATCTTAATTAGATTGAGTGCTCTAGCTGCCCTCTACGTCAGATAGATTGGGGATTTGATGGTGATTTTTTACATCTCTTGTGGACCTGTAGGAGGGGCCGCACATTCTGGAAGGTGGTTGTGGCTCTAATAAAGGATATTACTGAGTTGCAGCTGCCCATGGATCAATTGATGGTTTTGTTGGGTGAGATGGTAGTCTATCTTCCCCTTGCAAGGTTCTATGTCATCACTGATTAACCACCTATTACTGTGGTCCAGATCATGTTGGCTAGGTGCTGGAAATTGAAGGAGGGCATGCAAATCAATATTTGGTGGTACAAGATTTGGGAGATAGCCTTGGTGGACAAGATCTGTGCCACTTCCCTGTGTCGTCTGTCTGGTCACATTAAGGTTTGGCTTCCTCTCCATGAGTTCTGTGACAGGTATCCTCTCCATTCTGGTTAGAGCGCAGTTGCTTAAATATGTCTTGTCGAGTTAGCCCTCAGGTGATCCTTTGCTTGGGGGGGAGGGGGTGGACTGGGGATCAAGTTGTGCACATTGTGTACAAGTTTATATATGCCCTGCATATTTTATTTATTCTGATGTTGGCCGTGTTTGGATTACTTACTTTGGTTTTTCATTCTGTATTTCTGTGATTCACCCTGCACCTGTAGTTTTGTTTTTGATTTTGTCTGCATATGTTTTTCATTTTGTGTTTGTTGGATTTTCTTGAAAATATGATGAATGAAGTCTTTAAAAAGATAAACATTAAGCATCCTCTTGCAAGCTGTGTCTCGTCAGTATTTTGAATAGGTACAATTCTGCCATCAAACAATGGAGCACACATAAACACATAACTGGCAATGTAAGGTTACTCATGCAGGTATCAGGGTGTTATGAGGGCGCCCTACACCTGAGAGACTTAGACACTCTAAAATGCAACATCGGGGACTAGCACCACTGATGAGGCTTTGTATTATGACTCATTAGGGAAATGTTTCTGTAAACAAGTCAGTAAAAGGCATAACATCCATGGGTTGCAACCAGAAATACAGTTAAGAACATTCCGACTCATGTCTACCCTGACCAATGAAACTCAGCCTTAGAACACTTAGCAAAAACATGTGACAGTGAGGTAACTGAACAATGATTAGGCAGCTGAACCCCAAAACCTCTGTGGGTTGTAACTCTGGGAAAGCACACTTGTCACTTCATAACTTTTTGGCCAAGACTTCTTTTGTTGATTTATTTCTGTGGACATCTGATCCTTGCTACAGGATAGGAAACATCACCTCAAGAAATAGGCATGTAAAGTTATGTGGTAATCCTTGACCATTTACTGCACCTTAATGCCTATTCTAACCATGCTCAGCAACTGGGCACTCTTTGGTTAGACCTGTGAACTATCTCTTGGCTAAATCATTGGCCTTTGAGCTTGCCCAACACCATTGTTGAACTGAAATGAAATTTCTGAAGTGGATATTTGGGGCACATCTGTGACAATGTGTGAACATGTATAGACTTCCAATGAGCCCTGCAACTGATGCAACTCCATAGTTAAACCCAAAAGTGACCGTTAGTGATTCTTCAATGCCTGAACCTAGCTACATGGGGTGTTCACTATTTGATACTACTCGTTGTGTACATATCTAAATGTATTTAAAATTAAGAATTGGTTTTGATTCACAATGTCAGGGCATTACCTTTCATTCCCTGTGTTAATCATTTACCATATATCTTGATACACTGCACCCCACTCCTGAGACATTGACCAGACATTTTGACTACCACTATTAAGTCAAGAAAGCTGTATGAGTTCTGGTTGCCTACAACAGGAAAGATTCCAAGTCTTGAACATAGAGCTTAGAAAAATGACTGAATAAAATGAACAGGCAATAGAACAGCAAATTCTCCAATGTGTTACCCCTCACAGACACATGGAGACAATCAATATATAAATATATTTCCAATAAGCACCCAGCCAATCAAGTTACTTGGAAAGCTAGCTGAATCTAACGATATGAGCCCATGTTCCAAGCAACCTGATGGCTGCTGACACACCCCACTATCTTCCCAATACTGACTCCTTCCCTCCGTCACCATTCTCAACCCCCATGCCCCAATCACCTTATTGTTTTGGTCGGTGGCTGAACTGTGGGATATATTAATCCACTCAACAGCATTGCCTCACAGCACGAAGATCCATTTGCACAAGAAACTGGAACCTGGCTGCTCTGGCTCCTGTGCACACCAGGACTTCAAAACTGTGTTTTGGTAGCAACAAAAGAAAATGACTGCACCAGCCTGCCATTGCTGCAGAAGTCAAAATCCCCTTCAAAATGAAACCTTTTCACCCTGTAAAAATGCGGTTTTCACGCCAATTCCATCTGTTCATTCTGAAACCACTGTGAGTAAAAAGGCCCTGTCATGCCCAGGATATTTCACTGTGCTTCACCAAAACCAGGCATAATTCCTGAGTGACAGGCCCAGTCAAACCAACTCTCAGAGAAATCAAGAAGCAACATCATTTTCACTCGCACGGAACATACCTTTGTTTCTTTCCAAAATCTATCCAGGCTCAGCAGTTCAAAGAGACTTTAACTCCCTGAGCCAGGTCAAGTATAAATGTATCTATGCTTTAAATAAAACTCCTGCATTCAAGGAAATGACTACAGATGCAAAGACAGTGTGGGCAGCTGAGGGAGCTGCAAAACCAAATTTAAAGAAAGAAATGCTGGTGGTGAAAAAATTGGCTTTTCTGACTGAAGGAAAATTGGCCTGTTTAAAAGTTAATTGTTAATGAAAGCCTGCTTACTTAGCAATGTAGAGGGTTTATTTTAGTGGTGATAATACACACCCAGGCTATCTTCTTTCACAGGTTGTTTTAATTCAAGACCCAAAATAAGAAATTAAAGAGTTTAAAACACATGGGCTGGATTTGCAATCTCTCAGAAAAACCAGTCATTCCAGTTGCCAGCCATGAAACATCCTCAAGGAAGGGAGACACACCATAAATCCAGGACACGTACGTGAAAATTGCCAGCTTGAAAAACTTTGTATGGTCTAGGACAATGAAAGTTCACACGCTCATCAGACATTCGCCTGCGCTCCAGGCTGGGACAATAGAAGTCCTGGGACACTAACCTGTCAATGTAATGGACAATAAAACCTTCACTTGAGATGAGAAACCCCTACCTTGCCTGGAAGGAAATGACATTTGGTTGCAGTTGAAGTTAAAGAAAAAAAATGACCCAACAAAGGAACTGCCTTTTGCTTAAAAAAACTATTTTTTAAAGAATCTGTAAAGACTTTTTATCTCTGCAGCAAGAATTAGTAAAATGTAAAAAGTTTGCAATTTCAAATATAATTTTATGGGCTGTCTTTTAAAACTTGGTAGAGCTCATTGCCGCATGGGGAACAGAAGTTACAGAATATTACAGATTCCAAGGAAAGTATTGTGTACATATATCCCTGGGGGTAATGCGCATCTGTGTATAAAATTGTGGAATTTTAGGCCAAATCTTTCATGTTTAAAATTACCAAAATGTATCTGAAAGGTGAAACAAGGTTGCACAGACCTGAGGATTGGACTGATCTGTGCTGCACATAATATGTAACCTGTGTGTATACTTTGCCAAGAGTTTGCAATTGTACAAAAATATGTTTTTGGCAAAATCAGATTTTCAGTAAAGTAAATGTGGGAGTTCTTGGACATTGTAAACCTCACCTCATAAACCTGACATCATTCCCTTGGAAATCCAACCAGTTGGGTGCAAGGCGGAGACTAGCACCCCTGCCCAATCCAAGTAGTTTAGGAGCTTGCATAGTTAACCCTGCCCGGCCTACACTTTGATGATGTCATTTTGCACTATAAATAAGGGTCCCTGACAAGACCCTAGACAGATACACTCTTCCAGATTTCCTGAGATGCGTTCCTTTTCCATCTATCCAGAATCCAGATCCCAACGACAAGGCGAAGCATTGCTGATCCTGCTCCAGCCAGGCCTCAAATTCTGAAACCCACTTATCTCCCATTAACCAAAGGGAAAATGGTGGTACTTTTGGCATCCTGATCCAGATTGGCTTGCTGCCACACACTGCATGCAGCTGCCATCCTGCTACCCTGATTCCCTATCTTATCCAGTGACCAGAAGTGCTACCCGGTAACCAGTCCATGCCCAGCTGATCCTGTCCCGCTGATTTTGTCCGGCTGTCCTTTGTCAGATCAGATCAGTATGGTGACCAGAGTGCTGAATGTCCAAAATCCAAAAACTAAAAAGTGGACTGTGGGTTTCAATAGTAACCATAGAAATTCCTAGTATACCTTGCCTTGCTGTGTCCTATCCAAATCTCTAAGCTATCCTATTCTGACCCCGATATCTTGTTAAAATTGTCAGTATTATATGCTAGAAAATAATCCAGTAGCGATTTTTGATTAAATAAATTAATTTTCCATAAAGGAAACGGGGTACACCACGTGAAGAGTTACAACGGCCGCGTAACTGTGGAGATTCACGTGGGGCATTCTCTTTTTCTTAGTCATTAAATCCAGCTTAAGCAAAATTTGCAATCCATTTTAAAGCCGTTTTTCTGTTGCTTCTCTGCTCTATTTTCCTAAAAACTAACCTCACTAGATCTTGCATAACTCACTCAATTTTCCAGCTAGAGACCTAATTTCACTTCGATATTGTACCTACGATCTCTAGCTACACCCAAAACCCGCATTGCAATTTACCATAATTCACCCGTTTGTATTAAAATCTGTTTTGGTAATTTCAGGCGGGAATGCAAAAGTTTGCTAATTTTACAATGTGTCATTTGCTGCAAATATGTTTTAAAACCTGCCACTCATTTTCGAACTGTATGCTCTTGGTTATACATTGCGTGTGATTGTTTGTACTTCTACATGGTTGCTGTAGTGAAGAATAATATTTGTTTCAAGGTTTTTGCATACATTCATTAATTCATTCATCCATTTCCGGGTGTCATTTTTAGCATTGCCAGGGTTTAAAATCTGTTTTTCTCTCTTGTTTGGGGAGGGAAGGTCCGATCGCAATTCTGTTTTTTATTTGTCATTCCTGATTACCTGCTGCTTCTGTTTATCCACTCAGCATTGATTATTTGCGGGTTGAGGGAACATTGCAGGGGGAAATTCTAACTCAAGTGCTATTGTACCTAAAATCAAAAAGTGTTCCTGTTCCCTGGTGTTTTGTAGATGTGTCAATAGAAGGTTAAACTAAGTGCATTGCTACATTCCTGTTGTTATTATCACTCCATTGGTGATTGCTGGCCATATTAAAAATTGTACGATTTCTTTTAATTTTCAAATAAATAAATAAATATTATATTTTACCAACCAGCCTGGTTCATGGTCCATTGTGACCCGGGGTATTTGAAAAGGGTGTGTGATATGAGTGGTGTACCATCTCAATATTGAATCTAACATAAACATTAGCATTTCAATTGTGCGCTGCACACTGGGCTGAGAATAAGGTGTGGGTCGCCTGATTGAAATCCTTAACACTACCGCTGCCTGCGCTCCAGCCTCCTGGTCCACCATGGAAATGGTAGTGTGGCTCCATATTTCAACTCTGTTTCGGCCTTCTTAGTTAATGTAGAAATGTATGTAATGCCACGAGGCATCCCTTTCACTCATGAGAAATAAATAGCTGTCAGCACTCCGGGTTTGCTGATTACAAACCTGAGGTGCTAATATCAATGATATCCGATCCTGCTGGCCAGATCGAGTGGTAACGGCACTGAGGCCCAGCGTTAAGGTTGAAATGCATAACTTGGGATCCGGGCTGTTACCAACCGATCCGGCCAACTGGATTGGGTATCATTGCTGAATTATATGTATAGCCAAATAGACAATTCTACCTTTTAAGACACGTACTATAGAAGGCAATTGGAGAGCTGGTTGAAATGTAGTCTCCATTGCCCAATGCTGTAATGCCAGAAATAATTAATGGTGCTTTGTATTGTATTCTGGAGCGAACATCGAACCAAGTTGATCCAGGCCACATGTCCAGTACCACCAATGACTATGAGTATAAACACCAGAGTGCCTTCAATTTCACATCTATTCTACAGGAGTCTAATCCTTTAATACATATAAGCTCTTCCCCAGCAAAATGACAATTCCTTGAGCTGTCCTTATCTCAGCACTTCCCTGCACTTTTCTTCATAACGTATTTATTTATTTACTTATTAACATTTATAAGGCCTGCAACAGCCTGGAGGCATTGTGGCGTTGTTACAAAACAACATGCTTAGTTACATAATACATTCTTAATTACATACATAATACATTCTTAATTATATACAGAGTACAGGATGGGAGGGGAGACAGGGGACAAGGGAAGAGAATAAGGCTGTGTTAGTTAAAAGTGTGGTTGTTACCACTTTCCGGAAGGCTGGGAGGGAGGTCTCAGCTCTACGTGTATTGGGTGGGTCATTCCATAGTTTAGGTGCTATATGGGGGAAACCGATCCCACCTGCTTTGGCCCTTTTGATGGGAGGGTTGTGCAGTTGGTTGGTGTGGCAAGTTCTTTTAAGACGTGAGGCGGTGGCTCTGACGGAAGTCTCTGATAGGCAAGACGGGGCTGTGAGTGTTAAGCACTTATGCGTTAGGGTGAGGGTCTTGAAGGGTATTCCTCTCCTGGCATGCGCGATGTGGTCTCTTTTAGGGATGTTTAGTGCTGCTCTGAGAGCATTATTTTGTATGACTTGGAGTCTATTTAAATTATTTTCTGAGGTTCTTGCTAAAAGGACATTACAATAATCTAGTTTAGCCCCTGTGGTGGCTCTAGCTATGGATTGGCAGTTCTGTTTGGACAGGAAGGGTTTTACAGCATTTATTACCTTGATGGTGTGAGCAGAGGCAGACGCAATGGTGCTAACCTGTCGCGTCATAGAGTAGATTCTAGTGGCCTCATTCTGAGATTGGAGGTAGTCATGGTGCTATTTGCGCCATGACTGCCTCCAATAACGGTGCCGGCACCGGTCTCGTTCAATGGGGATTTACCGGTGTAGTCCGACCTTTGCGGGACTGGTAAGTCCCCATTGAAAAAACCATTCCCCATTCCCATTTGAGCCCCCATAGGGCTCAATGGGAAGGGGGAAGTAGCTAATAATGGTACCGCAATTTGCATTGGCTCTGATTTCCCTTAACGGTCTTGTCCATAATGCCTGGTCAGACCATGCGTTAAAGGAGAGACCCGCAAAGGGAACTCATAGTAGGGCGGTAAGGGATTACCGGCACTGGTCTCCTTACCAGTGCCCGGTATCCCTTACCTCCCTAACTCGTAATGAGGCCCAAGGTAAACCCCTTGGGCCTCATTACGACCCTGGCGGAATGGGTTAAACTGCGCCGTAAAAGGCTGCGGCGCCGTTCAACCCGTTCCGCCACATTACGAGGTCCCCTCGCGGGACACGTTAAGCACGCCTGGGAAAACCAGGCATGCATACCGGGTCCCGCGAGGGGAAGAGGGAGCAAACAACGGGCCATCTCGTAATGGCCCGTTGTTTACTCCCTCTCCCATTCCTATTCAGCCCTATGGGGGCTGAAATGGGAATGGGGATGAACCGTGTCCGTGTCCTCGAGTGAGGAATTACCGGGCCATCCGAACTCGGAATGGTCCGGTAAGTCCTCATTCCGAGGACACGGACACGGATGCGGTTTTGCCGGCAGCCATGCCGCAAATTGCGGCATGGCTACCGGCATAACTTGTAATGAGGGCCCTAGTGTCTTTACTGTGGAGTAGACAGGGATGAAGGAGTTCTCAATGGTGAAGTTACAGTATTGTTTACCAAGTTTGGATAACAATTATTTAGGACCAATAAGGATTATCTCAGTCTTATCTCTATTAAGACAAAGCCCATTTGCCGCCATCCAGGCTTGGATGGTGCCGTATATCAAATGGAGTGCTGCATCGTCTTGGTCATAAGAGCCTGAAAATGGTAGGAGTACCTGCGTATAATCGGCATAGTTTGTGCATGCTATGCTGAGGGTGTCCAATTTGTCAAAGAGTGGCTTTGTGAACATGTTGTAGAGAGTGGGAGCTGTACATGAGCCCTGAGGGTCTCCGCAGTGGGTTGTAGTGGGGGCTGCACTCGCCTGGTTAGAGAAAACCTTTGTCTCTCTTCCTTCAAGGAAGAATGTGATCCATGAAGAGGCTTCTTTGGAGAAATGTGCTGCATGAATGAGATGTGAAGTAAGAATTTTGTGATCCACAAGATCAAAGGCAGCCAAGAGATCCAGAAGTAGGAGAAGAGCTGGCTTGCCTGTGTCTATCATTTTTGTTATTTGGTTTTTAAGGTCTAGAAGGGCGGTTTCAGTTCCATGGCCTTTGCGAAATCCTGATTGTCTTTTGCCGAGGATGGAGTTAGATTCGAGTGTTGAATCTGGTTGTGGGCCGCTTTATCCAGGATTTTTATGAGAAACGGGACAGTGGTGATCGGTCGGTAGTTATTAGGGGATATGGGATCTATGAATGTTTTTTTTTTAAGTGGGCGCACCCATGTTTCTTTGAGGCTGGAAGAGGCAGTACCTGTTTTAAAATTAGGCATTGATGAACGCCGTTAGGAGAGAGGCAATAGAGTCAGCGGATTCTTTAATAATGTTAGGAGGACAAATGTCTCATTTATACATAGATGGTTTTAGATGATGGAGGAGGTCAAGGACTTCTGATTCTGTGACGTCTCGGAAGGAAAGAGTGAGTTCTTGGGGTTGTAGTAGGGGAGGCTGGGCAGGGGAGGCTGGTCGTGGTTAGGTAGGGCTTTGAATTGCACCTGAATTCTTTCTTGGAGAAGTTCTATTTTGCTGAGTAGGGCTATTGGAATGCTCGAGCATCAAGCTTTTGCTTTAGTGATCTCATCTGGGCTAGTGGTGGGAGAGATTAGGTCTTTGAAAATGGCAAACATTTTCTTAGATTGAAAACTGGCCTTAGAAATACGTGAGTTGAAAGAGTTAGATTTGGCTTTAATGATCGCTTCTTTATACTGAGCGGATCGCCTTTGAAATCTCTCTTTGTGGAATCACTAGGCTTGGCTTGCAAGTTGGTTAATGCAACACGTTTACTGGCACATATGGCCTTTATTTAATCTGTGAACCATGAGTTAACGTGCATTGACTTTTTCTCTTTTTTGCATTCGATCTGGGCTATGGCGTCAATTGCTTTGGTAAGGGTGTCAGCGTAAATATCTGCTAATTTGCTGGGGTCACTAGAGAGCTCTGGGACTTCCAGAAAAGGACAAAAGTTGTCCTTATTTAATTTTTTAGAACTTATAAGCTGTGCTGGTGGGGCCTAGGTGAGAGCTTTAGTAGTAGGGGCTGTAGGAATGGTAAATTGGGTACAGTTGTGGTCGGGTAGGCAGAGTTGGAGCTGACCGTGGTGGAGCAGTTGTGGTCAGCGACCCAGTCGAGGGTGCAACCTTAGCAGTGAGTCGGGCTGGTGACTTTTTGTATGAACCCCAAATCTTTGAGTTCCTTAGCTAGGGCTGAAGCTGCTTTATCTTTAAGATCATTTAGGCCTAAATTAAGGTAGCTGAGTAGAATGATTTTGAAGGAGCTTTTAAGGTTCTCGCCTAATAAATGGAGATGTCCTTGGAAATCTAGGGCTGGGCCTGGTGGAGGGTAAATGAGATGTATATTTATGGTGCAGTTAGGCGACATAGATAGTATGGCGGATATAATATCAGCATTGTCTTCCCATGGGAGATTGCACAGCCCGATGGAAAGGGCATCTTTTGATAGTCCTCCTCGTGTCAGCAGTTGTCTGTCTTGTCAAAGGATTGAGTATCCAGGTGGGAGGGCTAATGAGATGGCAGGACCAGACACCTCATGGAGCCATGTTTCTGTGATGGCAAGTAAGTCTAGATCATGCATAGTTAGGTGGTTGTGGATCTCCAGGGCATCGGCGGGGAGAGAACGTGCATTTATGAGTGCACATTTGAGGGGTGGTGAGGTGTGCTCTTTTTAGTTGGGTGAATGGAGGGTGAGGCTATAGGGTGAGTGTGGGAAGTGCCAAGAAGGGAGGGTGACTTTATTGACTTAGTAGTGTGTGATTTGAGCGTGCGGGTGGAGTTATTATTGATGGCGGGAGTGCACTGAGAAGGTGATGTCTCCAGCAGGATGTACGAGTATTTGGCTTTAGTACAATTAATTGCATAGGAGCAGTGCGAGTGAGTGCCCAGCCTGAGATTTCTCATGGGCCAGGAGAGATTGTGGTGTTGTAGGGGTTTGGTGCGGGTCCTGAGCCTGGAGAGTCTGGATGCTATGTGGGCCGTAAGGCCGGTTGTGGCAGTGGTGCACCTAGGGTGGGCAATTTTAGCAGGGAGGGCATACTATGGGTAAGTATGGGTGGTGGTACCCCGTTCCCGGGTTGGAATGTGTGAGGGGTAGGTCATGTTGGAGTTCTGCATGGTTAGCGGAGCAGAATTGAGGCAGGTGATTAAGATAGGCACCAGGGCTAGGATCAGATGCCAGGGTAATATAGTCAAGTGTGTGCTCTGCAGCGTGTGCAGGTGGGACGCCGCCTGTGGATTGGTCTTGGAATACATTGGGACCAGGGGAGGCACATTAGACTAATGGTCAGTTAAGAAATGTTGTGCAGCAGGCAAGAAATAATTTAACAACATTAAAAAAAGGGTAGAAGCAATAAAATGCAACTATCCTGCGACATGGGTGAGACGAGTGGCAATATTGTACACATTAGATAGTCAGCGTAGCAATGGGTCGTGGCAGGCACATATACTTTCAAAATATCATTTGACAGGGCGTACACATTAGATAGCGTAGCAAGGGGTCGTGGCAGGCACATATACTTTCAAATTATTATTGGGCAATATTGTACACATGAGATAGTCAGCAAAAGAATGGGTACGTTGTGTATACGGACACGGTGATGCTATTGGGTACGTAATCATGGAGCAGGTGATTGGGCTTACCCTGTGGAGTGGCAAGGCAGGCATTGGGTGCGGCAAATGGCTTGGCAGAGTGGCAGGCCCCGCGGCTCCAGGATGGCCCCGACAGGCACGGACAGGCAATGGCCTTTTGTGTCGGGCCTTGTGTGGGAGGGCCTGTTCATTTAATTAGATTTTATTTGTGCTTTCCCCAACAAGTGTTCAGATGACCAAGGCCTTTGAGGAAGGGTGAAGGGCCACACAAAGATCGGTTATTGTCACAAGACTAAGCTGGATCCACAGAGAAATTTTGAAAAATGTGTACTAGGAAAGGAACATGTTTCAAGACGGGCATCACACGAGGTGTTGCTAATTGTACAACTGCAAGGTCTGAGAATCGCTGAGGAGGGACAAGTTGTCTGGTCTAATGAGAAAGTAGTATTGTGTCAATTTTGCTGCCACAGGGTACTGACTTCACTGTTTACACTCGCTTCAGGATTCGGCTATATCGGTGGACATACACATCACGAAATTGTCCCGGCGAATGGGAAAAGGCCATTGTAGCAACACTAATATCAGTAACACCAATAATGTTGTTCAATCAAAACTGAGTATTTTTTGCTGACTACTGAATTAGGTCATTTGTAGCGGGTGGCATTTAAAGGGAGAGGTTACTGTTTAATGTATTTGGATTTCATTGGTTGTGTTTAGATTTATGTGCATGGGTTAGCCAATGGGGACTGAGGGCTCAACATGTACTTGATATTTCTAACAAATATTCTTTTGTGATTTTTGTCTACAAAAACTGTAAACTGAGATGGGCGTGCCGAGAACGTTTTCAGTTTTTTGGAGGTGACTTACCCTCCCGGCCGTATTTGCATTTTGGTTTTTGTGCCTACTGTACACCCAACCCACCCAAGTTAAAAATAAAATCTTGAACATCAATGTTTGAAAATGCACCGTTTCATATGCTATGCATTGCTATGCATTTAAGTTTGTAAATTTAAGTTTAGAAGTATGCATTCTCTCGGTGCCTTTAATTTGTCAATGGAATGCTTAAAATACTTTTGTGTTCTTGTAACATCCTGACAACCAGCTTCCCAGTCCTCTTTCTTATCCTCTAATTCATGTTCCCAAAACTGCAGTCATATATTTAATTTTTATAACAGGTGGGTCCACCATTGCAGCACTATCCCTGCAGACCGCAGACCGTAAACAGTGAGTTTCTTAGTTTTATAAAAGTGGTTCTATTAATTTTTACATGAATTATAACGATGGCATTTCCACTGCAATCATATGACATTTTCCTCCTAGTTATTTGTACTGTTTGCCTCATTTTTGTATTTGTTATACATTGCCTCACTTTTGATTTTCAACCTTTTGTGTTTTCACACTTTTTTTCAAATTTTAAATAAATGTTTCAAGCTTGTATTTATGAATGTATCAACTGGTATCCCATACTAAACAAGGAAAGCCACATGCCCCTAGAAGGTTACTGTTTCCACCATCATGCATGCATATCCCGAATTATTCCAATATCAGTTATTGGGCGCACTCTGGTGCAATGCAATAAAGAGGAACAGGTGCTGCTTCTCAGGAATTCCCCAAGTAAAGCCCGTTACTAGTGAAGATCATTACTCAATTTCATAGAAATGCAACTTCTGCCTGGGTGAAATGGCATGTCTTTTATCTGAACACCTGGTCAGATTTGTACAGTATCAGCAATTATGTAAAATTGTTCATTGGTACGGTTTCGTCAATAAGCCTGTGTTATCCCTGAGTCTGAAAACACAACTGCATTGGTTGTCATTAATATTTCACACCTAAAAACAGCGACTCTGAAAATTCAAATGCAAGAATAAAACCATGCACCACTGCCAAAATAAAGACACAGCTCCTGCAATTACAGAACTGCAAATGCAGCGATGTACAGTCTGCTTCTTGTTGGAAATCAAATTAAATATTTGAAATACAATCCCTATTAATTCAAAAGTACACTATACACACATTGAAATATTCCACAGTGACTGAGTCTCAAACAGGGATCCTCCCAACAGCTGAGTGCCTTCACACAATGGTCTCAGGAATCTCGCAGCACAGAGCCATGCCCTGAATTTGGAGCCAGGTAGTGCCAAAAACAGCGAACACGTAAACATGTAAATGAAAAGGCTCCCACTGCCCCTTTCAAGTGTAGAGCATAACTTATATTTAACTAAATGTCACCATCATTTACTTCTAATCATGATTTAGTCTGAGGCTTTTGAGTTTTCAGAGATGTAACTGGTGATGGTCGATAGTATCCATACACCTCATACAATAGACAGGGATATGAATCAAGTTATAACACTTTCAATTTTGATAACCAGCTTCCAATTGTTATGTTAGTTTGAGTTGTGTGGATTATCACGTGCCATTTTGCTCATCTGGCATGTAATGTGCTAAGCTGACGCCATATTACTCTAACAAACTGCCAGCGGAATGCCTAATGACTACGGTGGTAGCAAGAAAGCAGGCGGTATTTCAAAACTGTGCATGTTTTACCGCTCTGCCTGATTATTAGTTTGCTAACCTATAGGACGTGACAACCTCATGCTTACGAGTGAAGATATTAAGTTGACTTACAATGGCGGTATTGGTGCAGGCGTTACTTCCACACGCGGTAATACTGCCACTCCCTAATCAAGATGCATGGGAGCCCATATCAGTCGGTAAATTACCATTGCCATTGCAGTAAATAAGTTTGGAAGTATTAGCACTGCTAAACGTGTTACACTCATAAGGAGGCCCTTAAACTTGTTTTCTAATTCTTAGAATCCCATACCATGTTTTAAGGATTCTGTGAGAGATTCAAAACCTTGGAACCTTAAGCCAGTTGTACCAATCTCTCTAGACTCATAACTTAATTGTGTGTGCTTTAGGGGGGATTTTCACATTACAAGAGTTCTGATTTACTTTTCTGAACATGGATAATAGATGAGTTTGTGTTATTTTATGAGGAACGTTCTGGTGTTAACGTTTTGTCTTCCCACAGGATGCATGTATGTTCTTTCTCGGTGTTAACGTTCTGTCTTCCCACAGGATGCATGTATGTTCTTTCAGGGTGGTTATATGAAGACCCATCTCACTAACTTAGATGCCAAGGGCAACATCATAACTTAGCAGGCATTCACATTATGTGCGAGCTACTACTATCAAATCAGCAGCTATTCCCATCATTGTTCTGGTAATTACTTCAGGTGTCTAAGTGCTCACACATAAGGCCTACCAGCAAGTACCAAATAATTAACTAAATGCCTGGGTTTGTCACCAAGTGCCCATGTTAACATACCATTGCATTGTACCAACACCAATGCCCAGGTATATATGAATTCTGTGGCAGGTTTTCCCATTACTAAAGCGAGCAAGTTTGTTCAGCACTGCAGGTATCTCCATAAGAAGCAAACTTATATTGCTGGAAATCGTCTTTCCAGTCAGCCCATTCCACAGCAAGTACTCCTGGTGTGGTAGGAAGAATGCAGGTCCTCGTGTGTTCTGTTAAAACATATGTTTAGAAGTATACGTGCATGTCCGTAGGCGTCAGTGTCACGCATACACAGAGGCACCCTTTTCCTGTACTAGTGTGCTTCTTAGTACATCCATGCCAAGGCATGACGTGTATATCACTGCAACACTGCAAAGATGCTTCATAGTTCCCTTTTGGAAAGACCTGACTCGGCACGCGATGATGCAGTGCACACATGGCGTCGTATTTCAGTCCCCACATGGGTGGAGACATGCGGTTAATGCGTGCAACGAAAACAACGCTCATGGACCGTCTCCCAGCAGTCAACATGACAGCACTATCTGCTCTTCACAAGCTGATAACGTTCTGAATGGGCGCACGTGAAGCAGCCAACGTTTTCACCTATATAATTATATCCATTGCTGTAGTTGTGAGAATGAGCTGTAGTTTGCTTTATTTTTTTATTGTGTTTTTCAGTACACAAAATACATTTACACAAATTGTATACATACAAATAATATACTACACACATTTAAAAGAAACTAAAAATAGAGTTACAGTAAAACAAACACTGTAAAATAAATTACATCAACCATTTCCAAATCTGCAGAGCATTACTAATACAATACTAAACTCCGCAGTTGATCATCATATATACAAGTAAAATCCGTCACACCTTGCTCCGTTTCCTTACTTAATTCTGTAAAGATGACCATTAAAATCCTGACCAAGGCTATAGTATGTGCAACCTGAGAGCTAGTCACACGCCTGCACCATAGGTCGTAGGTTTGAATCTGGGAAGTTGAGTGGATGATCGCCCAAAGCTTCGAATTCTCTGATCCAAAGTAAATGGACATCACATCACAAGATGGAATAAAGTCTCAACAGAGCCCAGTCCACACAATCTGCAAGTTTGCATTTTACTGGGGATAGCAAGCTTTGGACCAATAAACTCAAGAGTAGGGAGGCATTTTAATCTAAATTTGAGATACTAATCCCAAAATGTGGCTGATGGAAATTCAGCTATTTATGGTCTTAGATCATTTGGAGTAGATAGAGGAATTCATTACCAGAGTAGAGTTTCAGTCTACCCAGGTCTTGCAGATCCATTGAACTATCCCACTTTTTGATCTTCTTTTACAAAGTACCATCTGGCTCCGAGCCATTAAAATCAGCAGCCGCATTCATATTATCACAACGCCTCTTATATTTTTTCAAAAAGGGGTTGGATTCCTTTGATAGTAACACAATAAGGTAAAACCTAAGAGTAGATTTACCTGCATGCTCTAAGTTGTTAAATAGAGAAGAGCTCCTCTTGATGCACTGAGACCACCATGAGGTCAATCCCAGTTCAAATATGATGACACTAATTGGAACTGAGATCAGGAGCCCTAAAGCATGTTTCAAAAATGTTGGTCTCAAGAACAACAAAAATGTCCTATTGGAAACGTTCAACAATTCACAACCATAAAGAATGATGGGTGACACTTTAGCTCTATATAACATGATAAATGGAATAAATGAATAAGCACACAGTTTATTTTTTATAACCTTCAATAATGAGGTGCACAAACAAATAATTTCATCCATTTGAAATCTGAGATGTTCACGCTGTTTTTTGACAGACATTATGAAACCCAAATAACAAATTGATTCAACCCTTTGAATTGTAGTGTTATTTAGTTTCCATGTATATTCATTTCCCGGAGTTAATCTGTAGGTCATTTACATTCAGAAAATGTTCCTCCCCAACAAGCTGCTGTTGTAATCCAGACGGTGTATAATGCATTAAAATTAGATCATAGGCACATGGAATGCAACTCACTTTCAGACCCGACGATTTGGGGATATATTCCCCCCACTCCTTACTTGCAGCCCAGAGATCGGCTAAGTATAGATTCAATCGAGAGGGGGCTAAAACGCACCCTTGGTGTACTTCCCCCCTTCATATGAATATTTCTCAGCATTTATGATATATGATATGATATGGCATTCATAACGCGCCTATAGACAAGTGTTGCAAGCGTGTTTCACCAAGCGTGTTTAATCTGACCTTAGTAGAATTGTTAGAATATAACAGTGGGATCCAATGGAGTAAGCCCAAATCTATGCCCCAGCTTAACAGTTTCGACCATAACATGGAGATATTAACATTGTCAAAAGCGGAGGATAGATCTATTGTTGCCGCAAAGAGGGATCAGTCCAAATAAGACTCACCATCAGACCAACAGGCAGTCAGAGCTAGTCCACTCACTACCGTGCCACTCCCTCCCCTAAAGCCTATTTGTAAAAGGCTCAGGTGAGTACTTCCCTCTGCCCAGGCAGTTAATTCTCTAAGTACTAATGTGGAAAAAAATGTTAGATGTTGTGTCTATCAGTGAAATGGGACGGTAACTAGACGGTTTGCCTCTGTTGGCTTCTTGAAAATTGGGACGAGTATCAAGGTGATCTAGGAGGTCGAGCAGATGGATTCTTTGACAATGTGGGTAAACAAGTTTGTTTATTTATTTATAATGCACGCCAGACCCGGGGGTATTAGGGCGCAGAAAGCATAAAGAGGGTTGTTCAGCTTAGGTTACATTGCTGTAAAGGTATATGCAATTTAGAGTCAGCATACATTATATTACAATACATAGGATTACAATGATGTATGGTGTCATACAGTTTAAGCATAATATGGCAGAAAACATCAAGAACATTTATATACAATAGGAACAGACAGTGGCAGGTGATGTAGGCAGGATATGGTAGTGTCAAATGTCATGTTCCTTAATCCAGTGGATAAGGTTAGATCTAAAGCATGAGTAGGGTAAGTCTTCCCTTAAGGTGGGGGCGAGAGTTGCAGTTTTGGGCGGCTTTGACCGGGAAGCTACCCGTCTTTCTGCGTTTGAATCTGGGCACTAGAAGAAGGTTAGCGGTAACTGTTCTCGAGGGGCTGTTGGAGGATTGTCTCAAGAATCTAGTAGAGAGGTATTTTGGGGCGGCCTGGTGTAGGCATTCATGTGTGAGGGAAACTGTTTTGAGGAAAATGTTGTCTTTTATGGAAAGCCAGTTAATGGATCTTCTAAGGTCGGATATGTAGGCTTTCTTAGGAATATTTAGGCTGCTCTCATGGCATTATTTTGTAAGATATGGATCTTATTAGTAATGTATCTGTTACTCCATGTATATAAGGCATTACAATAGTCCAATTTGGATAATACAAGGGCGCTTGCTAAGGTAATACAGTTATTAGGTGAAAGGAAGGGCTTAGCTGCTCTGATTAGCTTGCAGATATAAGCAGTATTTGAAGCCATGGAGTTTACTTGTTTTTTGAAGGTGAGAGCAGAGTCCAAATAGAATCCAAGAGTTTTGACTTCCTTGGCTACTATGATGTTGTTATTATCTATTATGAAATTCGAATAGAGATGGCCCAGTTTGTTGAGGTTGTCCATGGTACTGACAATAAGGAGTTTGTTTTGTCATAATTCAGGCATAGACCATGAGATGCCATCCATGCCTGGATGATGAGGTACACTCTATTCACAAAGGCCAAATCCTTGGTGTAATCTCCCGCATAATTAGTGTAGGTGATACCCAGGCCATCTAGATCATCAAAAAGGTGCTTTGTAAAAATGTTGTACAGAGTAGGCGAGACACAAGAGCCCTGGGGCATGCCACAGGTAATAGATATCGGGTCGGCAGCTGCTGAGGGTGAGAAGACACGCATAGTTATGTTATCGAGGAAAGATTGAATCCATCCTATAACTTCTTGTGAGAAGTGCGTGGCAGAATCTAAATGGTGGCAGAGAGTCTTGTGGTCAACCAAGTCGAACGCTGCTGAGAGATCGAGTAACAATAGTAGTGCTGTTTGCCATTTTCTCTCAGGGTGTCTATTTGTGCTTTGAGGTCAATCAGTGAAGTTTCCGTTCCATGTTGAGGTCTAAAGCCCAACTGGAGTACTCATAGAAGGAGGTGGCTTTCCAGATGTGGTTGGATTTGGAGGTACGCCACCTTTTCTAGAATTTTCAGCAGGAACGGAATTGTAGTAATGGGACGATAGTTGGTGGATATGGATGGGTTAAGTGTTTGTTTTTTTTAGAAGTGGGAGGACCCATGACTGTTTCAGATTGTTGGGAATAGTGCCGGTGGAGAATGAGGCATTTATACATTTAGTAATGAAAGGGGAGAGGTCTTGTGCCACGTTTTTTATAATTTGTGCTGGGCAGGGGTCACCATGGCAGTTGGACGGTTTGAGAGTTAAGATGACTTTTTCAACTTCTAATGTAGATACTTTCTTGAAGTTGAAATGGGGTGTGGGTAGCATGGGAAGGACGGGAGGTGGGGGTTCAGAGGCAAGGGTGCAGTGATTTTATTGGGATTAGAAGCATGGAGGAGATATTCTTTTTTGTTGTTGATCTTTGCCTGGAGGGTCGTTATCTTGTTAGCTAGGGCACTCTGTATGCTAGTGCATCAGTTTTTATCCTTAAGGCAGATGTCTGGGGCTTGAATTGGCGTTTCTATTTCTTTGAGCATGGTGAACAGTTCTTTAGTATTTGAGTTAGCTTGGGTGATGTGCAAGTTGTAGGATTCTTGTTTTGCAAGGATTATTTCTTTTTTGTACAGTGAGGCTAGTTTAGTGAGGTTGTTTTTGTTTGTATCGGACGGGTCTAATCTCCATATTTGTTTACATTTGTGTTTCTGTGTTTCTCTAGTCTAACAGCCTTTAGGTGAGGAGAGAACCATGTATTCAAATGTTTTTTCTGTTTGCATCATCTGATTTTCAATGGTGCTATTGTGTCTAGGGCAGATAGCATTACTTTATTGTACTCTTCAATCAAGGTGAATGGGTCTGTAAGGGCAGGAAGAGAGTTCAAAGTAGGAAGGATCAATGGAATGAGTTTGTCAGCTGTAATGTTCTTTTTAATTCTAGTGGGAATGGCGGGAGCTATTCTGTCAGCATGTTGCGGCTGTTGCGGCACTGTGTCTTCTAGGTAGCATGATATCAGATGGTGGTCAGACCAGGGCAAAGGTATTATAAAGGTGATGTATGTCTGGCAGTTAGAAGAGAATGTCAGAGCAAGGTCCAGGATTGTTCTTAATGATGCCATTTGTCACCCCATCTGAACCACATGCTCTTGAGTGTTTTAATTTATTAATAATGATCTCAATATCTAATCATTCAAAAGAGGGGAACCAGGCTGATATATTGGTGTTAGTGTTAAAAACATTCCCGGTACTACACTTTACATCATAATTATCAGTACAATATTCTACCCAAGCATCCAGGGAGACTCCAGAGGATTGAGAATAAGTCCGATTGTTGCTATTATTATTAAATGTCTGCCAAATAGCATGTTTATCTTGACTAACAATATTACTCAATATGTCTTGATTTTTAGCAATATGTTTTTGTGTTGATGTGAACTATACCAATTCCTATATTGTTGCCTCGCAGCCTTTTTTTCTTTTTCCTTCTTGGCCCAGGTCTTAACTAGGCATTTAAACAGATTCCTAACATCCTTCCTCATTTGACATTTTTTGTTTTTAATCACGCTATCAAAGTTACTGCATTTTCCATGAAGAAAGATATTTTTCTGAACATGCTGAGCTGGCCCTCTTTGGCCTTCTCAACCTTGTTTACAGAGTTGGAAAATCCCCTAGCAAAGAGTGTAACAGTTTGTCTTTCATAGTCAAGTAACTCCACTAATTCAATACATCAACATTAACTTGCTTGGAGATGATACTCTATTTAGAAACCCCATTATCCTGCCTAGACAACCAGAGACATGCTTTTCATAAACTCAGCAGGTTCCTCAGGGCCCTTAAGACAAAGGGATAGCTGTAACATTGTGTGGTCACTTACACCCATTTTCACTATCTTTAAGTGCTCCACCTCTTCCAACCCAAAATTAATTAGGAAAATATATTCAATGATAGAAGTAGAAAAGACCTTAGACCAAGTTCGGACATAAGTAAGGGACCCCCTGAAGAGAAAGTTAGTTTTTCAAAATGGCCCATTTAGAAAGAAATTTAGACCAAATACTACCATAGTTATTCCTGCACAAAAAAAAGATAGTCAGGCCAACACTTCTGGCATCATCTGGCATCATCAAGCTCATCCCAACCACAATCCGTAACCATACATGTACAATTAAAATCTCCAGCCAAAACAACAGGTCCATCAGGGTAAGTACTTAACCAATCTATTAATACATTTTCAATATCATGTATAACAGCATCTAGCTCCATACTTGTGGCATTGAAATAGATGTTAACTATCAGAACTGCTGCTTGTTGAAAAGTTTCCATAGTGTCCCAAACCTTTGTTATCAAGATGGCGTCCGAATGTGTAGGCACTTTCTCGGTCTGACTGAATTTTTTTATTTTTACTGCAGTTAACAACCCTCCCATAAGCCTCCCCCTCAAGCCTTTCTTATCTAATTTAGAATGAGTTAAAAACCCATCCCATACGGGGTAGTCCTTAGCCAAGTCTCTTGGAGGAGAACAATATCACATTTGTCAAAACCCCCCTTCATGTCCTTAGCCAAAAAGGAATTGTGAAAACGTGCTTTGTAACATTCAAAGTTTTCAGAAAAATGCCCTCTTGCTGCTCAGTAACTAACCTCTTGATCATCTTAGAGTGAAAGTGCACAGCACATTTCCCCAAACAGGCACAATCAAGTGGACAAATTGTAAGTCAAATGAACAAATCCAAATTAACTCTGGAATCGTAGTTAGGAGGGCCAGCAATCTTCGTCTGTTTACAGGGATGTCCCAATCGTCGTCAAACACAGATCCGAAGATTAGGATCAGCTGGTCATTCTTCCCATGCAAACCACTGCAGTCAGTCGCAGTGTATCCATTTGGCCCGTTCTCGAACTGTTGCGGTGGAACTAAGCTACCATCACGCACCTGTTGGCTAGCCTCAGTAAGAACTACAGACTCTGTTGTTTACATTTTTCGTTTGATCCGAGGGTCGATATTAAACCTCTGTTTGCATGGTACTTCCACTAGTTCTGGCTGCTCAACTGATGTTCTCCTCTGAGGTCTTCTGGCCACAACAGTTGTTGGAGGAGCAACAGATTCAGAGAGGCAGCTCTGTGGCACCTTCTTGGTCTTTTCCAGTTTTGAGCTGAGAAGGGGACACCGAGGAGAGGGAGGAGGCCTCAAGATGGAATCATCCTGCATGTTCACACCACTGTTGACAGCATATTCAGTTCCCACAGTACTCAAAGTGTCATTGATGATCAACAAACTGCTGCGGGGCTGTGAATGGTAGTTCTTCTTTGTGTCTCCTTTGTTGGCTGCACATAAAATGTTCTGTATAATTTTCTGTGACCCTTTGTTCATAGATTTCAACTTGCCTCTTTTTTTACAAGAAATTCAAATTGGCTCTTTGTTGGTAGATTGGTCGGCCGATGTTACGGCATTCAATTGCACTGCATCATTAGTTACAATTATGCCTATGGCTCGATCTTGGGACTTAGGCGACTCTGCCGATTTTGAGCTAGGCGAGTTATGAACCAGAGAGTCAGTATCACGAAGGAGGTGCTGCTGGGTTCCATTTGATAGAAATGTCTGTATCTCATTTATTACTGCAGAGTTCTTTCTCACTTCATGAACCACTGTATCATAAAGGCAAATGAAGGATTGCAACACTATATTTAAAGCTGCAAGTGAACTCACGACACAGAATCATGGCAACTTGACTTGTAAGCTTGAAAAGGTAGGGAGGTTTGATCCCTTATAAACAAATATCATTAGTTATGCAGGCTACACGTATAAATTTGTCCAGGATTACTTCACCAGATTAGTCTAGAGTTCTGAATAAGCTTGGAGACACCCTGAGACAATCCCGTTGCTTGAATTGAATTCTCATTCTCCAGACTCACGCAAACATTAAGAGGGTAATTCATAGAATTTTGCAGAAAAGTGTCGCAAGCGGCTGGCGCAGAGTGTCCGCGTGTGAATGACTGCGCCAGGCACGTGCGCTAAAACCGATTTCCGCGCACAGCGTATTCATGGATTTCAGGCTTCCAAACCAGCCGTGGCGCAGAGAATCGCAGCGACCCTGCAGCAGCGCCAGTAACGCCCCCAAGAACGCCCTCGCGCAAGGAAAAGCCATCAAAATCGCTAAATCATCGCAAAGGGCTGCGCTAACCCTGGACCAGTTCAGCGGGCTGGCAAACAGCAAACGCCAAGCGGGGAACGTGTATTGCAGTGGTGCGCGGGAAGTTCCACACGCGACTGGCCCCGTGCAAGAAGGGTACGTGTATTTCAGGGGTGCGCGGGAAGTTCCACACGCGATTCCAGCAGGGTACGTGTATTTCAGGGGTGCGCGGGAAGTTCCACACGCGATTACAGCAGGGTACGTGCATTTCAGGGGTGCGCGGGAAGTTCCACACGCGAATGGGCCAGTGCGAGCAGGGTACGTGTATTCCATGGGTGCGTGGGAAGTTCCACACGCGATTCCATCAGGGTACATGTATTTCAGGGGTGCGCGGGAAGTTCCACACGCGATTGTCCCAGTGCGAGCAGGGTACGTGTATTTCAGGGGTGCGCGGGAAGTTCCACACGCGATTGTCCCAGTGCGAGCAGGGTACGTGTATTTCAGGGGTGCGCGGGAAGTTCCACACGCGATTGTCCAAGTGCGAGCAGGGTACGTGTATTTCAGGGGTGCGCGGGAAGTTCCACACGCGATTGTCCCAGTGCGAGCAGGGTACGTGTATTTCAGGGGTGCGCGGGAAGTTGCACACGCGATTTCAGCAGGGAATGTGTATTTCAGGGGTTCTGGGGAGTACTACACGTGAATTGGCCGTGTGGGTCCTCCCAGGTGTACGCTCCACAACCTCCACGGCCCCTGCAGGCAGCCCACACCACGGGGGACTACCCTGCACCCCTGCTCATGTCCCGCAGGCAGGCCATCCACCATGGGCATGCCCCCCAGCCAACCCACATGTCACCTTGCACTACTGATCAACAATGCATGTCTCCCACCACCCCCACCCCCCAGCAGTGCAGGGGCATCCCCCACCAGGCCCCCACTCATGTCTCCCACCACACCCACCCCCCTGCACCGTGGGGCACCTGCCAGCAGGCCCCCACCCATGTCCAACTCATGTACCCCTGCACCCCCACCCCCCAGCCACCAGGGGCACCCTCCACCAGGCCCCCACTCATGTCTCCCACCCCCCCACCCCCCAGCCACCAGGGGCAGCCTCCACCAGGCCCCCACTCATGTCTCCCACCACCACCACCCCCCAGCAGTGCAGGAGCACCCTCCACCAGGCCCCCACTCATGTCTCCCACCCCTCCCACCCCCCAGCCACCAGGGGCACCCTCCACCAGGCCCCCACTCATGTCTCCCACCACCCCCACCCCCCTGCCACCATGGGCAGCCCCCACCAGGCCCCCACTCATGTCGCCCACCACCCCCACCCCCCAGCAGTGCAGGGGCACCCTCCACCAGGCCCCCACTCACATCTCCCACCCCCCCACCCCCCAGCCACCAGGGGCACCCTCCACCAGGCCCCCACTCATGTCTCCCACCACCCCCACCCCCCGGCAGTGCAGGGGCAGCCTCCACCAGGCCCCCACTCATGTCTCCCACCACCCCCACCCCCCAGCCACCATGGGCAGCCCCCACCAGACTCCCACTCATGTCTCCCACCACCCCCACCCCCCAGCAGTGCAGGGGCACCCTCCACCAGGCCCCCACTCATGTCTCCCACCCCCCCCACCCCCCAGCCACCAGGGGCACCCTCCACCAGGCCCCCACTCATGTCTCCCACCACCCCCACCCCCCTGCAACCATGGGCAGCCCCCACCAGGCCCCCACTCATGTCTCCCACCACCCCCACCCCCCAGCAGTGCAGGGGCACCCTCCACCAGGCCCCCACTCACGTCTCCCACCCCTCCCACCCCCCAGCCACCAGGGGCACCCTCCACCAAGCCCCCACTCATGTCCCCCACCACCCCCACCCCCCAGCAGTGTAGGGGCAGCCTCCACCAGGCCCCCACTCATGTCTCCCATCACCCCCACCCCCCAGCCACCATGGGCAGCCCCCACCAGGCCCCCACTCATGTCTCCCACCACCCCCACCCCCCAGCAGTGCAGGGGCAGCCTCCACCAGGCCCCCACTCATGTCTCCCACCACCCCCACCCCCCAGCCACCATGGGCAGCCCCCACCAGGCCCCCACTCATGTCTCCCACCACCCCCACCCCCCAGCAGTGCAGGGGCACCCTCCACCAGGCCCCCACTCACGTCTCCCACCCCCCCACCCCCCAGCCACCAGGGGCACCCTCCACCAGGCCCCCACTCATGTCTCCCACCACCCCCACCCCCCTGCCACCATGGGCAGCCGCCACCAGGCCCCCACTCATTTCTCCCACCACCCCCACCCCCCAGCAGTGCAGGGGCACCCTCCACCAGGCCCCCACTCACGTCTCCCACCCCCCCACCCCCCAGCCACCAGGGGCACCCTCCACCAGGCCCCCACTCATGTCCCCCACCACCCCCACCCCCCAGCAGTGCAGGGGCAGCCTCCACCAGGCCCCCACTCATGTCTCCCACCACCCCCACCCCCCAGCAGTGCAGGGGCAGCCTCCACCAGGCCCCCACTCATGTCTCCCACCACCCCCACCCCCCAGCCACCATGGGCAGCCCCCACCCGGCCCCCACTCATGTCTCCCACCACCCCCACCCCCCAGCAGTGCAGGGGCACCCTCCACCAGGCCCCCACTCACGTCTCCCACCCCCCCACCCCCCAGCCACCAGGGGCACCCTCCACCAGGCCCCCACTCATGTCTCCCACCACCCCCACCCCCCTGCCACCATGGGCAGCCGCCACCAGGCCCCCACTCATTTCTCCCACTACCCCCACCCCCCAGCAGTGCAGGGGCACCCTCCACCAGGCCCCCACTCACGTCTCCCACCCCCCCACCCCCCAGCCACCAGGGGCACCCTCCACCAGGCCCCCACTCATGTCTCCCACCACCCCCACCCCCCTGCCACCATGGGCAGCCCCCACCAGGCCCCCACTCATGTCTCCCACCCCCCCCACCCCCCAGCCACCAGGGGCAGCCTCCACCAGGCCCCCACTCATGTCTCCCACCACCCCCACCCCCCTGCCACCATGGGCAGCACCCACCAGGCCCCCACTCATGTCTCCCACCACCCCCACCCCCCAGCAGTGCAGAGGCAGCCTCCACCAGGCCCCCACTCATGTCTCCCACCACCCCCACCCCCCAGCCACCATGGGCAGCCCCCACCAGGCCCTCACTCATGTCTCCCACCACCCCCACCCCCCAGCAGTGCAGGGTCAGCCTCCACCAGGCCCCCACTCATGTCTCCCACCACCCCCACCCCCCAGCCACCATGGGCAGCCCCCACCAGGCCCTCACTCATGTCTCCCACCACCCCCACCCCCCAGCAGTGCAGGGTCAGCCTCCACCAGGCCCCCACTCACGTCTCCCACCCCCCCACCCCCCAGCCACCAGGGGCACCCTCCACCAGGCCCCCACTCATGTCTCCCACCACCCCCACCCCCCAGCAGTGCAGGGGCAGCCTCCACCAGGCCCCCACTCATGTCTCCCACCACCCCCACCCCCAGCCACCATGGGCAGCCCCCACCAGGCCCCCACTCATGTCTCCCACCACCCCCACCCCCAGCAGTGCAGGGGCACCCTCCACCAGGCCCCCACTCACGTCTCCCACCCCCCCCACCCCCCAGCCACCAGGGGCACCCTCCACCAGGCCCCCACTCATGTCTCCCACCCCCCCCACCCCCCAGCAGTGCAGGGGCAGCCTCCACCAGGCCCCCACTCATGTCTCCCACCACCCCCACCCCCCAGCCACCATGGGAAGCCCCCACCAGGCCCCCACTCATGTCTCCCACCACCCCCACCCCCAAGCAGTGCAGGGGCACCCTCCACCAGGCCCCCACTCACGTCTCCCACCCCCCCACCCCCCAGCCACCAGGGGCACCCTCCACCAGGCCCCCACTCATGTCTCCCACCACCCCCACCCCCCTGCCACCATGGGCAGCCCCCACCAGGCCCCCACTCATGTCTCCCACCACCCCCACCCCCCAGCAGTGCAGGGGCACCCTCCACCAGGCCCCCACTCACGTCTCCCACCCCCCCCACCCCCCAGCCACCAGGGGCACCCTCCACCAGGCCCCCACTCATGTCTCCCACCACCCCCACCCCCCTGCCACCATGGGCAGCCCCCACCAGGCCCCCAATCATGTCTCCCACCCCCCCACCCCCCAGCCACCAGGGGCAGCCTCCACCAGGCCCCCACTCATGTCTCCCACCACCCCCACCCCCCTGCCACCATGGGCAGCACCCACCAGGCCCCCACTCATGTCTCCCACCACCCCCACCCCCCAGCAGTGCAGGGGCACCCTCCACCAGGCCCCCACTCACGTCTCCCACCCCCCCACCCCCCAGCCACCAGGGGCACCCTCCACCAGGCCCCCACTCATGTCTCCCACAACCCCCACCCCCCAGCAGTGCAGAGGCAGCCTCCACCAGGCCCACACTCATGTCTCCCACCACCCCCACCCCCCAGCCACCATGGGCAGCCCCCACCAGGCCCCCACTCATGTCTCCCACCCCCCCCACCCCCCAGCCACCAGGGGCAGCCTCCACCAGGCCCCCACTCATGTCTCCCACCACCCCCACCCCCCTGCCACCATGGGCAGCACCCACCAGGCCCCCACTCATGTCCCCCACCACCCCCACCCCCCAGCAGTGCAGGGGCAGCCTCCACCAGGCCCCCACTCATGTCTCCCACCACCCCCACCCCCCAGCCACCATGGGCAGCCCCCACCAGGCCCCCACTCATGTCTCCCACCACCCCCACCCCCCAGCAGTGCAGGGGCAGCCTCCACCAGGCCCCCACTCATGTCTCCCACCACCCCCACCCCCCAGCCACCATGGGCAGCCCCCACCAGGCCCCCACTCATGTCTCCCACCACCCCCACCCCCCAGCAGTGCAGGGGCACCCTCCACCAGGCCCCCACTCACGTCTCCCGCCCCCCCACCCCCCAGCCACCAGGGGCACCCTCCACCAGGCCCCCACTCATGTCTCCCACCACCCCCACCCCCCTGCCACCATGGGCAGCCCCCACCAGGCCCCCACTCATTTCTCCCACCACCCCCACCCCCCAGCAGTGCAGGGGCACCCTCCACCAGGCCCCCACTCACGTCTCCCACCCCCCCACCCCCCAGCCACCAGGGGCACCCTCCACCAGGCCCCCACTCATGTCTCCCACCACCCCCACCCCCCTGCCACCATGGGCAGCCCCCACCAGGCCCCCACTCATGTCTCCCACCCCCCCCCACCCCCCAGCCACCAGGGGCAGCCTCCACCAGGCCCCCACTCATGTCTCCCACCACCCCCACCCCCCTGCCACCATGGGCAGCACCCACCAGGCCCCCACTCATGTCTCCCACCACCCCCACCCCCCAGCAGTGCAGAGGCAGCCTCCACCAGGCCCCCACTCATGTCTCCCACCACCCCCACCCCCCAGCCACCATGGGCAGCCCCCACCAGGCCCTCACTCATGTCTCCCACCACCCCCACCCCCCAGCAGTGCAGGGTCAGCCTCCACCAGGCCCCCACTCATGTCTCCCACCACCCCCACCCCCCAGCCACCATGGGCAGCCCCCACCAGGCCCTCACTCATGTCTCCCACCACCCCCACCCCCCAGCAGTGCAGGGTCAGCCTCCACCAGGCCCCCACTCACGTCTCCCACCCCCCCACCCCCCAGCCACCAGGGGCACCCTCCACCAGGCCCCCACTCATGTCTCCCACCACCCCCACCCCCCAGCAGTGCAGGGGCAGCCTCCACCAGGCCCCCACTCATGTCTCCCACCACCCCCACCCCCCAGCCACCAGGGGCATGCTCCACCAGGCCCCCACTCACGTCTCCCACCCCCCCCCACCCCCCAGCCACCAGGGGCACCCTCCACCAGGCCCCCACTCATGTCTACCACCCCCCCACCCCCCAGCAGTGCAGGGGCAGCCTCCACCAGGCCCCCACTCATGTCTCCCACCACCCCCACCCCCCAGCCACCAGGGGCACCATCCACCAGGCCCCCACTCATGTCTCCCACCCCCCCACCCCCCAGCAGTGCAGGGGCAGCCTCCACCAGGCCCCCACTCATGTCTCCCACCACCCCCACCCCCCAGCCACCATGGGCAGCCCCCACCAGGCCCCCACTCATGTCTCCCACCACCCCCACCCCCCAGCAGTGCAGGGGCACCCTCCACCAGGCCCCCACTCACGTCTCCCACCCCCCCACCCCCCAGCCACCAGGGGCACCCTCCACCAGGCCCCCACTCATGTCTCCCACCACCCCCACCCCCCTGCCACCATGGGCAGCCCCCACCAGGCCCCCACTCATGTCTCCCACCCCCCCCACCCCCCAGCCACCAGGGGCAGCCTCCCCCAGGCCCCCAGTCATGTCTCCCACCACCCCCACCCCCCTGCCACCATGGGCAGCACCCACCAGGCCCCCACTCATGTCTCCCACCACCCCCACCCCCCAGCAGTGCAGAGGCAGCCTCCACCAGGCCCCCACTCATGTCTCCCACCACCCCCACCCCCCAGCCACCATGGGCAGCCCCCACCAGGCCCTCACTCATGTCTCCCACCACCCCCACCCCCCAGCAGTGCAGGGTCAGCCTCCACCAGGCCCCCACTCATGTCTCCCACCACCCCCACCCCCCAGCCACCATGGGCAGCCCCCACCAGGCCCTCACTCATGTCTCCCACCACCCCCACCCCCCAGCAGTGCAGGGTCAGCCTCCACCAGGCCCCCACTCACGTCTCCCACCCCCCCACCCCCCAGCCACCAGGGGCACCCTCCACCAGGCCCCCACTCATGTCTCCCACCACCCCCACACCCCAGCAGTGCAGGGGCAGCCTCCACCAGGCCCCCACTCATGTCTCCCACCACCCCCACCCCCCAGCCACCATGGGCAGCCCCCACCAGGCCCCCACTCATGTCTCCCACCACCCCCACCCCCCAGCAGTGCAGGGGCACCCTCCACCAGGCCCCCACTCACGTCTCCCACCCCCCCCACCCCCCAGCCACCAGGGGCACCCTCCACCAGGCCCCCACTCATGTCTACCACCCCCCCCCACCCCCCAGCAGTGCAGGGGCAGCCTCCACCAGGCCCCCACTCATGTCTCCCACCACCCCCACCCCCCAGCCACCAGGGGCACCATCCACCAGGCCCCCACTCATGTCTCCCACCCCCCCACCCCCCAGCAGTGCAGGGGCAGCCTCCACCAGGCCCCCACTCATGTCTCCCACCACCCCCACCCCCCAGCCACCATGGGCAGCCCCCACCAGGCCCCCACTCATGTCTCCCACCACCCCCACCCCCCAGCAGTGCAGGGGCACCCTCCACCAGGCCCCCACTCACGTCTCCCACCCCCCCACCCCCCAGCCACCAGGGGCACCCTCCACCAGGCCCCCACTCATGTCTCCCACCACCCCCACCCCCCCGCCACCATGGGCAGCCCCCACCAGGCCCCCACTCATGTCTCCCACCACCCCCACCCCCCAGCAGTGCAGGGGCACCCTCCACCAGGCCCCCACTCACGTCTCCCACCCCCCCACCCCTCAGCCACCAGGGGCACCCTCCACCAGGCCCCCACTCATGTCTCCCACCACCCCCACCCCCCTGCCACCATGGGCAGCCCCCACCAGGCCCCCACTCATGTCTCCCCCCCCCCACCCCCAGCCACCAGGGGCAGCCTCCACCAGGCCCCCACTCATGTCTCCCACCACCCCCACCCCCCTGCCACCATGGGCAGCACCCACCAGGCCCCCACTCATGTCTCCCACCACCCCCACCCCCCAGCAGTGCAGGGGCACCCTCCACCAGGCCCCCACTCACGTCTCCCACCCCCCCACCCCCCAGCCACCAGGGGCACCCTCCACCAGGCCCCCACTCATGTCTCCCAGCACCCCCACCCCCCAGCAGTGCAGAGGCAGCCTCCACCAGGCCCACACTCATGTCTCCCACCACCCCCACCCCCCAGCCACCATGGGCAGCCCCCACCAGGCCCCCACTCATGCCTCCCACCCCCCCACCCCCCAGCCACCAGGGGCAGCCTCCACCAGGCCCCCACTCATGTCTCCCACCACCCCCACCCCCCTGCCACCATGGGCAGCACCCACCAGGCCCCCACTCATGTCTCCCACCACCCCCACCCCCCAGCAGTGCAGAGGCAGCCTCCACCAGGCCCACACTCATGTCTCCCACCACCCCCACCCCCCAGCCACCGTGGGCAGCCCCCACCAGGCCCTCACTCATGTCTCCCACCACCCCCACCCCCCAGCAGTGCAGGGGCAGCACCACCAGGCCCCCACTCATGTCCCCCTGCACCCCCACCCCCCAGCATCCAGGGGCACCCTCCACCAGGCCCCCACTCATGTCTCCCACCACCCCCACCCCCCAGCAGTGCAGGGTCAGCCTCCACCAGGCCCCCACTCATGTCTCCCACCACCCCCACCCCCCAGCAGTGCAGGGGCACCCTCCACCAGGCCCCCACTCATGTCTCCCACCACCCCCACCCCCCAGCAGTGCAGGGGCAGCACCACCAGGCCCCCACTCATGTCCCCCTGCACCCCCACCCCCCAGCCACCAGGGGCACCCTCCACCAGGCCCCCACTCATGTCTCCCACCACCCCCACCCCCCAGCAGTGCAGGGTCAGCCTCCACCAGTCCCCCACTCATGTCTCCCACCACCCCCACCCCCCAGCAGTGCAGGGGCACCCTCCACCAGGCCCCCACTCATGTCTCCCACCACCCCCACCCCCAGCAGTGCCGGGGTAGCACCACCAGACCCCCACTCATGTCCCCCTGCACCCCCACCCCCCAGCCACCAGGGGCACCCTCCACCAGGCCCCCACTCATGTCTCCCACCACCCCCACCCCCCAGCCACCATGGGCAGCCCCCACCAGGCCCTCACTCATGTCTCCCACCACCCCCACCCCCCAGCAGTGCAGGGTCAGCCTCCACCAGGCCCCCACTCATGTCTCCCACCACCCCCACCCCCCAGCCACCATGGGCAGCCCCCACCAGGCCCTCACTCATGTCTCCCACCACCCCCACCCCCCAGCCACCATGGGAAGCCCCCACCAGGCCCTCACTCATGTCTCCCACCACCCCCACCCCCCAGCAGTGCAGGGGCAGCACCACCAGGCCCCCACTCATGTCCCCCTGCACCCCCACCCCCCAGCATCCAGGGGCACCCTCCACCAGGCCCCCACTCATGTCTCCCACCACCCCCACCCCCCAGCAGTGCAGGGTCAGCCTCCACCAGGCCCCCACTCATGTCTCCCACCACCCCCACCCCCCAGCAGTGCAGGGGCACCCTCCACCAGGCCCCCACTCATGTCTCCCACCACCCCCACCCCCCAGCCACCAGGGGCAGCCTCCACCAGGCCCCCACTCATGTCTCCCACCACCCCCGCCCCCCAGCAGTGCAGGGGCAGCACCACCAGTCCCCCACTCATGTCTCCCACCACCCCCCAGCCACCAGGGGCAGCCTCCACCAGGCCCCCACTCATGTCTCCCACCACCCCCCAGCCACCAGGGGCACCCTCGACCAGGTCCTCACAATCCCCAATCATGTGCGTTATGGTCAGCCTCCACAGCCAAAAAGCCCTACCAAGTAACCCATTCACCCACATGGAAATGGAAATCACATGTCACACCCCCAATGTTCATGAAGCAAATGAACCCATGTCCGTCACACACAATGTTTGCAATTGAATGGGAAAACACCCAACATGACATGCATGAAACCAATGAGATGATACCACACAGTGAAGTATGAAAACAAAATTGTATTAAAAAAAATAAAGAATGCTAAAGAAAGGAAACAAACTACAATGGGAAAGAGAAAAAATAAGCTGCATGTCCGTATTAAAAAAAAAAACTGCAAATCAGAATCCAAAAAAATGTTGTCCAAAGTCAAATGTAAAAAAATCACTATGCAATAAAGAACTATGTAAAAAACTAACAAGGGTCCATGAGCCCAACTGAACAAAGGAAACCTACTAAAAAACCTAACTAAAAATCAACGATATACAAAAAGTGGAGCAGTGTCCGTCGACTCCAAATCATAATAAGAAACAAAGGAAACCTAAAACTAAAGAACTATATACAAAGGCGGCGGGCAAGTCCAGCGGCTCACTCCGTGGTGTCCCGGGCCAGGGCATCATCGAACTCCTGTTCGATGTCCCGGAGGCGGTCCAGTTCCATGGCCCCGAGGGTCCGCAGGGACGACGCCGTGTCCTCCTCCAACCCCCTGCGGATTACCTCGAGGCACTCGGCCCGCCTCAGGGCCCTCCGCATGGAGTTCTCCGCCCTGACCATTGTGAGCCACGCCTCTTCCGCCCGCCGCCGCTCCGCACCTATGGCGTGGCCCAACCGCTGCCACACGGAAGACACTCTCTGTCCTGGGTCCCCCTGCCCTCCGGCCGATGCCTGCCCCTCCGATGTCGAAAGCCCCGAGCCTTCATGTCTCCCACCATGTTGCTGCTGCTGCTCTGCCTCTGCCCGTGCACTGCCTCCTGCTGCCTGCACATCCTCCGCCGGCTGGGGTGCAGTTGTTGATGTGGCCACCCCTGCTGGACCTCCGACTCCCGACTGTGGCAGGGATGCCTCCTCCACCAGCCTGGCCACACCGTCAGAGGCAGCTCCACAGGGCACCCAGGTGACTGATGGGTGGGAAGATGGCACAGAGGATGACTGGCGCGTAGGGGGTCCAGTTGAGGAGGGGGTCGGAGCAAGCCCCATCAGACGGAGGAATCCGGCCTGGGTGACCTGTCCCAGCAGACTGACGTGGTCAACGAGCCATTCGAGATGACGTGCAGTCTCTCCATGAAAAGACTGCAGGTCACCTCGCATGGCCTGTTGACGCAACGCCACACCAGCCAGGACAGGCTCAACCCGGACCTGGATGGCCACGTCCGCAGGCAGAGGAAGGCCAGTTGACGTCAGCTCATCCCCTGCCTGAAAACGGGTCTGGACGTAGGCATCCCTGCTGGTGCAAGATGATGCAGGGACAGGATCGGGGACAGGATTGCACACAGGCACCTCCGCGGCGGCCTGTGCTGCCTCCTGTCCCTGGTCCTGCACTGCAGCACTAGCACCAGTGGGATCCCCACCTCCAGACCCCGTCTCTGGTGCTTGCACGGCCTCCTCCTCCACCAAACCCCCCACCAACCTGGATGACTCCGTGCCATCTTCCCCTGTTGGGCCCTGTGGGGTCCCAGCTGCCCCTTCTGCTGCCGAGGAGTCCAACTCCAACCTCCGCCTCTTGGACCTCCCCCCGGCAGCTGCGGCCTGGGACGTGGCACCGGACTCCTCACTCCCCGACGAGATGACAACACGGGAGGGGAGCCGGGCCTTGCGTCTCCGGCTGGCGGTCGGATCCCCGCCGCTGTGCTCCACAGCACCTTCTCCGCCCTCTTCATCAGTTGACGCTGCAGACAGGGAGAAACAAAACACAGGCATCAGGGCACTGTACAATGGACACATACACACATGACAGTTGCACATGAGTGGCATTGGCAAACCTCAGACATGTCATCACAATCCCCAACACACATGCCATTGCAGCTCGCACACATGAGCCATACCACAGCCATATCGCAACTGCCACCACCATCCATACACATACAACAGCATCAGCAGCCAAAAGGGAGCCAGACATCACATGCAACACAGGATGTGCACCACACATGTACACACACCACCACACTTGCATGCATGTGTACACCTCTGCCAAGTGTCGCACTGTTCAGACGGCCATCCATGTCACACCTGCCAATCAGGCTTCCACATACCGCTGTCACATGCATCCATGTTGCATCACTGTTGCACCCTTGTCAAATACACACACATGCACATGTACACAGTGCTCATGCATGCAGCCGAAAACAACATACATGCGTGACATCACGGACATGTCTACTTACATACACATTCATACAAACATATGTGCCCGCACAACTGCATTTGCCATGCAAGCCTACACACACAAGCACCATCCATGTCTCACACATTACAGCCCTCGCATGTGTCAGCCCCACGGCCCTGTACACCCCCACCCATACTCGACCCCATACTAACAGATGTGCAACCTGCACACTACCGAATAATCACCACACGCACTGCTCACAATCAGGATGCATGTACACTCACCGCTCGACTCCAGACGGGTCTGCTTCTCTAGGACCTGGACGTGGAGCGCTGGGGATATGCGTTCCAGGACCCCCATCTGTTCTTCGGACAAGTGGCCCCGGCGCCCCTTGGCATCCGCTGCCTTCAAGAGGCGCCGGGCCTTGTTCAGGGTCCTGGACCTGTAGTCCTCCCAGCGCTTCCTGACATGTTGTAAGTCCCGGACTGCCACCCCCTCCGCGTTGATGGCAGTCACGACGTCAGTCCAGATCCGAGTCCGTCCTTCCTTGTCGGCGCGGGAACTTCCGAAGAGGGCATCATACTGCCCCAGGACTTGCTCCACCAGGACACCAACTTTGGTGGCACTGAAGCTGGTGCCCTTCTGCCTCTCTGGCCGGGGGTTGTCAGTGGTCACAGATGGTGTTTGCCCCGACATGACAACCCCAGAGGCAGGAGTGGGTGGGCAACTGGGTCCTGGGGCTGGGCTGTGGAGCGATGGAATTCCAGTCGGGAGTCTTCGGTTCCAGCAGGGGTGGTCACAGCAACAGCACCCCTGGCTGATGTGCAGGCAGCAAATGGCAGTGCACGTGGGCAGCAGGCAGTCAGGCAGCAGCAGATGGCAGGTGGGAGTGTGCTCGGGGCTCTGGGGGGCAGTAGTTCGGCCTTCTGGGCAGGAGCGTGGTCTTCCGTGTGCTTACGCGTGGCCAGCTTGGTACGGAGTGATTTGGCACGTGAAAATCCTGCACGTCAGCGTGAAAATCGAGGAAAGGCCCTTAGCGCGTAAGCGCGTCAGCACGCATACGCGATTCTATTGGACCAAAGGCCTTCAGCGGGTAAGCGCGTCTGTGACGTGACCCGCACGGGTGTTTCCCACACAGCACGTGATGACAGAGCACACGTGGAAAGACTGCACGTCAGAGTGTCATCGCGTGTAATTGGACAGCACGTCAGAGTCTCATCGCGTGTAATTGGACAGCACGTCAGAGTCTCATCGTGTGTAATTGGTGGAAATGGCCCTACACGCAGAAGTGACAAAGCGTGTAATTGGTGGAAATGGCCCTAGCGCGTACACGCCGCGCAAGTGACGCTGGACGTGTGGGCCTGTATAAAAGGTACGTGTCCAACACCATTTCCTTGTACGTGCTTTTCGTGGAGAGCGAGTGAGTGAATTCTGTACTTCTTGTCGTTTCACACCCGATTTACTTCACGGCGTTTCAAGTTCGTATTCCCTGTTACCTCTGACAGCTTTTTCCCTTTTTTCTCTTTTGCTGGTTTACCTGGGCCTGTTCCCTCAAACAGTGTTCCCTTCTACTGTTGTCCTGTCTCCTAATACAGGGTATAAATCTTCTTTTGGCGGGGGTGTTGCCAACCAAACGCGCTCCTTTTTCACGCTCTTTTACCTGGCAGACGGTGAGTCACGCACGTATCTAACATCTGTGCTTGCCCCGTGTGTAGCCTACCCCTTCAGAGGTCATTCTAGGCTGCGTGTGACACTGTTACTGGGTGCCACAGCGTAGTGCAGGTTTTTCTTTCTGCACACGTGGTCTAGGAGGGGTTGCGTGCACGTCATCTCCCTTTTTTGGGGCTCCTGTGCGTAGCGTGACCCGTCATCTTTCCCCAGGGGTTACAATCAGCCTTGCAAGAGCACTGGGGTACAATTACCATCTGGTACCCAACCCCTTTGACCCCCAATTGCCCAGGACAATAGTTTACAGCCACTCCCATACGCACATCTACATCAGTGCCATGGCTGGGAGGCGAGGATTCCGTAAGGGTGGCAAAGGTGGAAGAGCCACAAGTGGTGGCCGTGGTGGATCCGGTAGGGGACGTGGTCGTTACTTGCAGGGTGAGCCTGTCCCCCCATGTGTGGAGGACCAGTCAAGGGCACCCATAATCCCCCCCCCCTCCCGTTGAGGCTGATGTGTCTGACACCATCCATGCTCAGCCCTTGTTGGACCAGCCCATTGTGGCACCAGACCTGGCTGACTCCATGGCTGACTTCCAGGTCAGCAGGCCTATGACACGTGCGCTGGTGCACGTTGATGTCACCAAGCCACGTGCATCTGGGGCAGCAAGGTCATCTGCTGCACCAAGTAGGCAGGGCGGAGAGGCTGCAGGGGCAGCTGCGGCTCCATCCAGCCCAGCCCTCACACACCCAGCCAGGACAGTGTCGGTCCTAGTCCATGCTGCTGACATTCCCCCTGACACCATCACACTAGAGCCAATGCCTGCACGTACTCCCATGCTGAGTGTGCAGTCCCACACTCCTGATACAGAGTCCACCAGGGCTCCTGCCCCTAGTGTCCAGAGCGGCGCAGGACACTCAGGATCACCACCACCTTCCAAGCGGAAGAGGAAGAGTGCTCGTCCGGCACAGGCTGATGCCCCAGACACGGCTACACAGTCCGGCCCGTCCAGGAAGCCCAGCTTCACGGATGACGAACTGAATGCACTTGTCGAGTATGTGTCCGCACATGACAACGAGATGGTCATCGTTGCAGGATCCAAGACCACACCTGCACAACGCCAGGCACACTGGCAGACCGTTGCGGACATCGTAAGTGCCCTTGGAATCGTGAGGCGCACAGCCAATGATTGCTATAAGCGCTGGAATGACCTAAAGCGCAGGGCAAAGAGTAAGCTGGCCTCAAGTCATGCCGCAACTCTAGTGACTGGAGGTGGGTCTCCAGTAGTAGACATGGAACTCACTCCACATGAGTCAGTCGCTGGGACCTACGTCACGGAGGAACAGATCCAAGGCGTGGGAGATCTGGCTGATTACGAGGCATTGTCCGGTGAGTGCACATGAATGTGTGTGTCATCCATGTGCATGGTGTGTGTGTAAGGGCTTCTGTTTGTGTGCCAGGTGAGAGTGTGTGCGCCTGAGTCGTATGGGTCAGCCATGTGCTTCATGCAATACATCCTGCGCAGCTGCATTTGGCCATAGCAGTATCCCTTCTGCCAACAGTAGACATCTAGCCCAACTGCACGCCAGTTGCCCTTGAAGTGTCACCTTGCCACAACATTGTTGCTTATTTTTCACTGTTCATTCAGTCAGATTGTTTGCATTCCACCACCTTTACTAGGCATGTCGCAGTCCACTAGTCACATGTCTGACATGGCTATGGTAAAGTGGAGTGACTTTGTTACCTGGATATCATTTGTTCACACATGTCCCTGTGCAATTGGACCATTTCAGACTGGCAGCTCCAGGTGAAAAATCTGACCTGTTAGAATCAGAAAAGCTATTACATGCGGGAACTGGACTGAATGAATAGGTGCTGCCCTCCTCTCCATCTTCACTCAATAGCAATGGTACATGCCATCTGTGTGATGGCATGGGTGTTTCACCTGCCAATCACAGGCCAATGTGTGATGCCACTGCCAGACAGCATGCAGAAAATGTGTTCATCTTCCATCTTGGTGTCATCAGTGTGTGCCATTTGCCTGCCCTTCATACGCAGTGAGGGTGCATGCATGGGAGGGTTTTAGTCATGTGGGACATGTGTCAAACAAGTATTGGTTCTCTTGCTTCTCAGCCCTCATTGTGTGCCATGGTGCTAATGCCTGTTTCCATTTCTTTGTTTTAATGTCTTTGCAGGGGAAGACGCACCTGATACTGCTGGGGTTGTGGAGATGGTGCAGACCCAGGAGGGGTCCGAGGGCCGACCAACCACCAGTGAGGGACATGGTGTGGTGGTGGGTGAGAACCCACAACTGCTGCAGGTCGTGCTCTCAAGGGGTGTCTCTGGCTGCACCTCCCCCGAGCTGTACTCAGGTGTTGATTCGGATGAGACCTACGTGCCGTCGCAGGTGAGTGTTCCAGGGAGGGATTCTGTTCTGTCCCACCCACCTGCACCAGGGTCAGAACCCTCAATGGGGATGTCAGTGTTGGCAGCTACGCCTTTGGTGGTTACGGATGCAGGGTCACACTCCGCGACATCTGATCCTGTTCCTGGGCCAGCAGATCAGAGGGGGAATGCAGTCCTGCAGCCTCAGGCAGTGCCGGCACAGCAAGGCGCAGTTCGCCTTGCCCCAGACAGGTGTGGTGCCCACCGACGTGGTGGCCGTAAGCCACCTGGCAATACCGCATGGGAGCAATCCATTTACGGTATGGCAACCCAACAGGCAGCATCATCCGAGATGATGGCTCAGGCCATGGATAGGGTGGCCACTTCCATTGTCCCCCCTGAAAGGCTGATGGAGCGACTAGAGCAGGCAACCGACTCCATCTGCCAGTCACACAGGGAGGACATGTTGGGGTCCAACAGGGACAGGCGGGCGGCACTGGCGACTCTGCAGGAGGCCATCTCCATTGAGTCCCAGGGCCACAGGGAAGCCCTGAGGCAGGAGCTCCTTCACCTCAGGACGACTCTTGTTGAGCTTGAGGCTTCAACACACCAAAGGACAGAACAGCAGCTGGAGCGTCTCACCCGTACGCTCTCAGCTGAGATGCAGGCAACGAGGGCGGAGGTCCGGGCATCCCGTGAGTTGTTGCATGGGGACCTCCGCACACTCATCCTCCAGAACCAGACCTACCACACCCGCATGCTTGCAGCCATGGAGGAGCAGACTAGGGCCTTGCGTGGGCTGCCTCCCATAGTGCAACCACATGCACAGGGTGATAATAGCGACAGCAGTGATACTCCCACAATAGGGTAGCCGTGTGGGCCATGAGCCCATGGAGGTGTTTTATTTTCCCAGGATCCACGCAGGTGGGTTCTGGTGTGCATCCTGTCCTCGGACCTCCTGGGTGGCCTCCCCAACCCCCCCGGGCCCTTCAATGGCCATTTTTGATTTTTTTTTATTTTTATTTTTATTTTTATTTTTATTTATTTTATTCCCAATTTTTTTGGGACGATTTGTTGGCTTCCGTGGTTCCTGTGGGCATACGCTGCATTGTGGCTGGGCACATGCAGGCTTGTAATGTATTTGGTTCAGATGCTTGGGTTTGAGTCACACACACCCCTCCTGCTTCCCGTTTCCATGGGCTTGCAAAGGGTGTGCCCAAGTGACAGTGAATTACACAGTGACGTTGGACTCCCATGAGCTGTGTGGGCAGTCTGTAGTCAATACTGTGTATACATTCCTAGTGCATATTGCTGTTGTGTTGTACACTGCATGTTGCATTGATGTGTAACTCATCTTCTGTGTCTACCTCCCAATTTGCAGGTCCCTTCCTCATGTCTACACAAGGACCTCTAGTCTGGAGATGTGGTCCATGTTGGCAGCAGTGCACCTACAACTCTACATGGCGCCAACACTGCACAGTTGGTAGTGGTGGGAGTGCAGGCATTTCCAGGTGGTGAGACTACTAATATTTAACATTAGTGATGTCATGTTAATGGTAGTATGTGCTCAAGTTTGTTGTTGGTCCGGCATTACTGTGAGCATTTCAGGTGTTGCAAGTTTCTAATAGGGACACTGTACATTGTGACACTAGTGTCATGTTGTGGGGATTACTTTGTTTACCTGCAAATAGCATGACATGGCACGGTGTGTCGTGTGGCGGTGCTGGGGTTGGGTTGGCTGACATGGCACTGTCCTCTTGTTGCATTTTGCAAGTGGGTATTCATTTTAGCTGCTTGAATGTGTAACTTCACAAACCTGCATTGGTGGTGCCTGTGTGGGTAGGGATGCACACATTGTGACACTTCCAGGTGAACAATCTCAGGCTGATATGGTTTTCACGGTTCTTTCTCCAGACATTCAGGATCAGTGTCAGGTTGAGTCATCATTGATTGTCAGATGGAATGTGCCAGGGCAGTGTGCACTCCACAGGGGTGTGATTTCTATGTGAAGTAATTAGCCACTAGCTGTGTACGGGCTGCCTCCCCCCGTGCCCTTTCCCCTCCCATGCGCAGCGGCTGTGCATGTGGTTGGGGATGGGGGGCACCACCATGTCCACGGCCAGGCCCCGGCATGTTGCAACGTTGTGCAGGACACATGCTGCCACTATGATCCTGCACACTACTGGTGGAGCGTACAACAGCTGCCCGCCAGAACGGTCAAGGGAGCGAAAGCGTGACTTCAGCACTCCGAATGTGCGCTCCACTATGCCCCGGGTTGTAATGTGGGCTGCGTTATATCTTACCTGGGGTGGCGTGGTGGGGTTCCGAATTGGCGTCATCATGTGGGGGCTGAGAGGGTAGGCACTGTCCCCTGTGGAGGTGGTGATTGGTATCATTGGTGGGGTTGTGACCTTGCTCTGTATCTGACATGCATGCATGTGCAGTGGCATTCATACTCACCAAGCAGCCATGTATCGCCATGCCGCCCAGCTTCTAGGTCCCGGCTTAGGGTGGACATTCGGTAAATGAAGCTGTCGTGGGTTGACCCGGGATAGTTGGCATATACTGAGGTGATGATTCCCTTGGCATTACATACTACCTGCACGTTGATGGAATGCCAATGCTTGCGGTTCCTATAGATGTGCTCAGATGCCCTGGGGGGACATAGAGCCACATGGGTGCAGTCGATGGCACCTAGCACTTTGGGGAATCGTGCCACAGCGTAAAAATCCAGGGCGGCAGCATGCCTTTCTGCAGGGGTTCTGGGCAGGTATATGTGCCTGCGGACTGATGGGCGTGCAGTGATGATGTTCAAGACCTGGTGTAGGCAGCGTGACTGGGTGGCCTGTGATACACCACCCACAATGGCACTTGTCCGCTGAAATGATCCAGTGGCTAAGAAGTGCAGTACATTGAGGACCTTCTCCAGGGGGCTGAGTGCTTGGGAGCACAGGGTGGGTGATGTGAGGTCATCCTCCCACTCACTCACCAGGTCCAGTATGATGTGTGGTGGAAACCTGTACCTCCCATGCACCTGGTCATCGGGCATCCCGAAAAGGCTGGTTCTGGGTGTGAAAATTCTGGCCCTGACTATCCTCCTCCTCCTCCTTTGGTAGGCCACGCCCACTGCTGCTAGGAACGGTATGTTCATCCTGGGTCTGAGCTTGTTATTTTGTTAGCGCGCAAATTAATGCGTTGCGCGTGTTGTACCCCTGAAATCCAGTACCCAGTCCAATAGCGTGTGGAAATTCCCGCGCACACCGGGATACAGGTGCGCTGACGTATTTGCGTGTGTAAGTGTCCGCGCACACCTGATATACACGTACATAGGCCAATCGCGTGTACGCGCACTTTTGTCCAATTACACGCGATGACACCCTCACGTGCTGTCCAATTACACGCGATGAGACTCTGCCGTGCTGTCCAATTACACGCGATGAGACTCTGACGTGCTGTCCAATTACACGCGATGAGACTCTGACGTGCTGTCCAATTACACGCGATGACACTCTGACGTGCAGTCTTTCCACGTGTGCTCTGTCATCACGTGCTCTGTGGGAAACACCCGTGCGGGTCACATCACAGACGCGCTTACGCGCTGAGGGCCTTTGGTCCAATAGATTCGCGTATGCGTGCTGACGCGCTTACGCGCTAAGGGCCTTTCCTCGGTTTTCACGCTGACGTGCAGGATTTTCACGTGCCAAATCACTCCGTACCAAGCTGGCCACGCGTAAGCACACGGAAGACCACGCTCCTGCCCAGAAGGCCGAACTACTGCCCCCCAGAGCCCCGAGCACGCTCCCACCTGCCATCTGCTGCTGCCTGACTGCCTGCTGCCCACGTGCACTGCCATTTGCTGCCTGCACATCAGCCAGGGGTGCTGTTGCTGTGACCACCCCTGCTGGAACCGAAGACTCCCGACTGGAATTCCATCGCTCCACAGCCCAGCCCCAGGACCCAGTTGCCCACCCACTCCTGCCTCTGTGGTTGTCATGTGGTGGCAAACACCATCTGTGACCACTGACAACCCCCGGCCAGAGAGGCAGAGGGGCACCAGCTTCAGTGCCACCGAAGTTGGTGTCCTGGTGGAGCAAGTCCTGGGGCAGTATGATGCCCTCTTCGGAAGTTCCCGCGCCGACAAGGAAGGACGGACTCGGATCTGGACTGACATCGTGACTGCCATCAACGCGGAGGGGGTGGCAGTCCGGGACTTACAACATGTCAGGAAGCGCTGGGAGGACTTCAGGTCCAGGACCCTGAACAAGGCCTGGCGCCTCTTGAAGGCAGCGGATGCCAAGGGGCGCCGGGGCCACTTGTCGGAAGAACAGATGGGGGTCCTGGAACGCATATCCCCAGCGCTCCACGTCCAGGTCCTAGAGAAGCAGACCCGTCTGGAGTCGAGCGGTGAGTGTACATGCATCCTCATTGTGAGCAGTGCGTGTGGTGATTATTCGGCATTGTGCCGGTTGCACATCTGTTTGTATGGGGTCGAGTATGGGTGGGGGTGTACAGGGCCGTGGGGCTGACACATGCGAGGGCTGTAATGTGTGAGACATGGATGGTGCTTGTGTGTGTGGGCTTGCATGGCAAATGCAGTTGTGCGTGCACACATGTTTGGATGAATGTGTATGTAAGTAGACATGTCCGTGATGTCAGGCATGTATGTTGTTTTCGGCTGCATGTATGAGCACTGTGTACATGTGCATGTGTGTGTATTTGACAAGGGTGCAACAGTGATGCAACATGGATGCATGTGACAGCGGTATGTGGAAGCCTGATTGGCAGATGTGACATGGATGCCCGTCTGAACAGTGCGACACTTGGCAGAGGTGTAGACATGCATGCAAGTATGGTGGTGTGTGTACATGTGTGGTGCACTTCCTGTGTTGCATGTGATGTCTGGCTCCCCTTTGGCTGCTGATGCTGTTGTATGTGTATGGATGGTGGTGGCAGTTGCGATATGGCTGTGGTATGGCTCATGTGTGCGAGTTGCTGTGACATGTGTGTTGGGGATTGTGATGACATGTCTGAGGTTTGCCAATGCCACTCATGTGCAACTGTCATGCGTGTATGTGTCCATTGTACAGTGCCCTGATGCCTGTGTTTTGTTTCTCCCTGTCTGCAGCGTCAACTGATGAAGAGGGCGGAGAAGGTGCTGTGGAGCACAGCGGCGGGGATCCGACCGCCAGCCGGAGACGCAAGGCCCGGCTCCCCTCCCGTGTTGTCATCTCGTCGGGGAGTGAGGAGTCCGGTGCCGCATCCCAGGCTGCAGCTGCCGGGGGGAGATCCAAGAGGCTGAGGTTGCAGTTGGACTCCTCGGCAGCAGAAGGGGCAGGTGGGACCCCACAGGGCCCAACAGGGGAAGATGGCACGGAGTCATCCAGGTTGGTGGGGGGTTTGGTGGAGGAGGAGGCCGTGCAAGCACCAGAAACGGGGTCTGGAGGTGGGGATCCCACTGGTGCTAGTGGTGCAGTGCAGGACCAGGGACAAGAGGCAGCACAGGCCGCCGCGGAGGTGCCTGTGTGCAATCATGTCCCCGATCCTGTCCCTGCATCATCTTGCACCAGCAGGGATGCCTACGTCCAGACCCGTTTTCAGGCAGGGGATGAGCTGACGTCAACTGGCCTTCCTCTGCCTGCGGACGTGGCCATCCAGGTCCGGGTTGAGCCTGTCCTGGCTGGTGTGGCGTTGCGTCAACGGGCCATGCGAGGTGACCTGCAGTCTTTTCATGGAGAGACTGCACGTCATCTCGAATGGCTCGTTGACCACGTCAGCCTGCTGGGACAGGTCACCCAGGCCGGATTCCTCCGTCTGATGGGGCTTGCTCCGACCCCCTCCTCAACTGGACCCCCTACGCGCCAGTCGTCCTCTGTGCCATCTTCCCACCCATCAGTCACCTGGGTGCCCTGTGGAGCTGCCTCTGAGGGTGCGGCCAGGCTGGTGGAGGAGGCATCCCTGCCACAGTCGGGAGTCGGAGGTCCAGCAGGGGTGGCCACATCAACAACTGCACCCCAGCCGGCGGAGGATGTGCAGGCAGCAGGAGGCAGTGCACGGGCAGAGGCAGTGCAGCAGCAGCAACATGGTGGGAGACATGAAGGCTCGGGGCTTTCCACATCGGAGGGGCAGGCATCGGCCGGAGGGCAGGGGGACCCAGGACAGAGAGTGTCTTCCGTGTGGCAGCGGTTGGGCCACGCCATAGGTGTGGAGCAGCGGCGGGCGGAAGAGGCGCGGCTCACAATGGTCAGGGCGGAGAACTCCATGCGGAGGGCCCTGAGGCGGGCCGAGTGCCTCGAGGCAATCTGCAGGGGGTTGGAGGAGGACACGGTGTCGTCCCTGCGGACCCTCGGGCCATGGAACTGGACCGCCTCCGGGACATCGAACAGGAGTTCGATGATGCCCTGGGCCGGGACACCACGGAGTGAGCCGCTGGACTTGCCCGCCGCCTTTGTATATAGTTCTTTAGTTTTAGGTTTCCTTTCTTTCTTATTATGATTTGGAGTCGACGGACACTGCTCCACTTTTTGTATATAGTTGATTTTTAGTTAGGTTTTTTAGTAGGTTTCCTTTGTTCAGTTGGGCTCATGGACCCTTGGTAGTTTTGTACATAGTTCTTTATTGCATGGAGATTTTTTTACATTTGACTTTGGACAACATTTTTTGGGATTCTGATTTGCAGTTTTGTGTTTTTATACGGACATGCAGCTTTTTTTTCTCATTCACATTGTAGTTTGTTTTCTTTCTTTAGCATTCTTTATTTTTTTCAATACAATTTTGTTTCCATACTTCACTGTGTGGTATCATCTCATTGGTTTCATGCATGTCATGTTGTGTGTTTTCCCATTCAATTGCAACCATTGTGTGTGACGGACATGGGTTCATTAGCTTCATGAACATTGGGGGTGTAACATGTGATTTCCATTTCCATGTGGCTGAATGGGTTACTTGGTAGGGCTTTTTGGCTGTGGAGGCTGACCATTACGCACATGATTGGGGATTGTGAGGACCTGGTGGGGGCTGCCCATGGTGGCAGGGGGGTGGGGGTGGTGGGAGACATGAGTGGGGGCCTGGTGGAGTCTGCCCATGGTGGCAGGGGGGTGGGGGTGGTGGGAGACATGAGTGGGGGCCTGGTGGAGGCTGCCCCTGCACTGCTGGGGGGTGGGGGTGCAGGGGGACATGAGTGGGGGCCTGCTGGAGGCTGCCCCTGGTGGCTGGGGGGTGGGGGTGGTGGGAGACATGAGTGGGGGCCTGGTGGAGGCTGCCCCTGCACTGCTGGGGGGTGGGGGTGCAGGGGGACATGAGTGGGGGCCTGCTGGAGGCTGGCCCTGGTGGCTGGGGGGTCGGGGTGGTGGGAGACATGAGTGGGGGCCTGGTGGAGGCTGCCCCTGCACTGCTGGGGGGTGGGGGTGCAGGGGGACATGAGTGGGGGCCTGGTGGAGTCTGCCCATGGTGGCAGGGGGGTGGGGGTGGTGGGAGACATGAGTGGGGGCCTGGTGGAGGCTGCCCCTAGACTGCTGGGGGGTGGGGGTGCAGGGGGACATGAGTGGGGGCCTGCTGGAGGCTGCCCCTGGTGGCTGGGGGGTGGGGGTGGTGGGAGACATGAGTGGGGGCCTGGTGGAGGCTGCCCCTGCACTGCTGGGGGGTGGGGGTGGTGGGAGACATGTGTGGGGGCCTGGTGGAGGCTGCCCCTGCACTGCTGGGGGGTGGGGGTGGTGGGAGACATGGGTGGGGGCCTGGTGGGGGCTGCCCCTGCACTGCTGGGGGGTGGGGGTGGTGGGAGACATGAGTGGGGGCCTGCTGGAGGCTGCCCCTGCACTGCTAGGGGGTGGGGGTGGTGGGAGACATGAGTGGGGGCCTGGTGGAGGGTGACCCTGGATGCTGGGGGGTGAGGGTGGTGGTAGACATGAGTGGGGGCCTGGTGGAGGCTGCCCATGGTGGCAGGGGGGTGGGGGTGGTGGTAGACATGAGTGGGGGCCTGGTGGAGGATGCCCATGGTGGCAGGGGGGTGGGGGTGGTGGTAGACATGCATTGTTGATCAGTAGTGCAAGGTGACATGTGGGTTGGCTGGGGGGCATGCCCATGGTGGATGGGCTGCCTGCGGGACATGAGCATGGGTGCAGGGTAGTCCCCCGTGGTGTGGGCTGCCTGCAGGGTCCGTGGAGGTTGTGGAGCGTACACCTGGGAGGGCCCACACGGCCAATTCACGTGTGGTACTCCCCAGAACCCCTGAAATACACATACCCTGCTGAAATCGCGTGTGGAACTTCCCGCGCACCCCTGATATACACATACCTTGCTGAAATCGCGTGTGGAACTTCCCGCGCACCCTTGAAATACACGTACCCTGCTCGCACTGGGCCAATCGCGTGTGGAACTTCCCGCGCACCCCTGCAATACACGTACCCTGATGAAATCGCGTGTGGAACTTCCCGCGCACCCCTGAAATACACGTACCCTGCTCGCACTGGGCCAATCGCGTGTGGAACTTCCGGCGCACCCATGCAATACACGTACCCTGATGAAATCGCGTGTGGAACTTCCCGCGCACCCCTGAAATACACATACCTTGCTCGCACTGGGCCAATCCCGTGTGGAACTTCACACGCACCCCTGAAATACACGTACCCTTCTGAAATTGCGTGTGGAACTTCCCGCGCACCCCTGAAATACACATACCTTTCTGAAATCGCGTGTGGAACTTCCCGCGCACCCCTGAAATACACGCACCCTGCTCGCACTGGGCCAATCGCGTGTGGAACTTCCCACGCACCCCTGCAATACACGTACCCTGATGAAATCGCGTGTGGAACTTCCCGCGCACCCCTGAAATACACATACCTTGCTCGCACTGGGCCAATCGCGTGTGTAACTTCCCGCGCACCCCTGAAATACACGTCCCCTGCTGAAATCGCGTGTGGAACTTCCAGCGCACCCCTGAAATACACATACCTTGCTGAAATCGCGTGTGGAACTTCCCGCGCACCCCTGAAATACACGTACCCTGCTCGCACTGGGCCAATCGCGTGTGGAACTTCCCGCGCACCCCTGCAATACACGTACCCTGATTAAATCGCGTGTGGAACTTCCCGCGCACCCCTGAAATACACATGCCTTGCTGAAATCGCGTGTGGAAATTCCCGCGCACCCCTGAAATACAGGTACCCTGCTCGCACTGGGCCAATCGCGTGTGGAACTTCCCGCGCACCCCTGAAATACACGTACCCTGCTGAAATCGCGTGTGGAACTTCCCGCGCACCCCTGAAATATACATACCTTTCTGAAATCGCGTGTGGAACTTCCCGCGCACCCCTGAAATACACGTACCCTGCTCGCACTGGGCCAATCGCGTGTGGAACTTCCCGCGCACCCCTGCAATACACGTACCCTGATGAAATCGCGTGTGGAACTTCCCGCGCACCCCTGAAATACACATACCTTGCTCGCACTGGGCCAATCGCGTGTGTAACTTCCCGCGCACCCCTGAAATACACGTACCCTGCTGAAATCGCGTGTGGAACTTCCCGCGCACCCCTGAAATACACATACCTTGCTGAAATCGCGTGTGGAACTTCCCGCGCACCCCTGAAATACACGTACCCTGCTCGCACTGGGCCAATCGCGTGTGGAACTTCCCGCGCACCCCTGCAATACACGTACCCTGATGAAATTGCGTGTGGAACTTCCGGCGCACCCCTGAAATACACATGCCTTGCTGAAATCGCGTGTGGAAATTCCCGCGCACCCCTGAAATACAGGTACCCTGCTCGCACTGGGCCAATCGCGTGTGGAACTTCCTGCGCACCCCTGAAATACACATACCTTGCTGAAATCGCGTGTGGAAATTCCCGCGCACCCCTGAAATACACGTACCCTGCTCGCACTGGGCCAATCGCGTGTGGAACTTCCCGCGCACCCCTGAAATACACGTACCCTGCTGAAATCGCGTGTGGAACTTCCCGCGCACCCCTGAAATACACATACCTTGCTGAAATCGCGTGTGGAACTTCCGGCGCACCCCTGAAATACACATGCCTTGCTGAAATCGCGTGTGGAAATTCCCGCGCACCCCTGAAATACAGGTACCCTGCTCGCACTGGGCCAATCGCGTGTGGAACTTCCCGCGCACCCCTGAAATACACATACCTTGCTGAAATCGCGTGTGGAACTTCCGGCGCACCCCTGAAATACACATGCCTTGCTGAAATCGCGTGTGGAAATTCCCGCGCACCCCTGAAATACACGTACCCTGCTCGCACTGGGCCAATCACGTGTGGAACTTCCCGCGCACCCCTGCAATACACGTACCCTGATGAAATTGCGTGTGGAACTTCCGGCGCACCCCTGAAATACACATGCCTTGCTGAAATCGCGTGTGGAAATTCCCGCGCACCCCTGAAATACAGGTACCCTGCTCGCACTGGGCCAATCGCGTGTGGAACTTCCCGCGCACCCCTGAAATACACATACCTTGCTGAAATCGCGTGTGGAAATTCCCGCGCACCCCTGAAATACACGTACCCTGCTCGCACTGGGCCAATCGCGTGTGGAACTTCCCGCGCACCCCTGAAATACACGTACCCTGATGAAATCGCGTGTGGAACTTCCCGCGCACCCCTGAAATACACGTACCCTGCTGAAATCGCGTGTGGAACTTCCCGCGCTCCCCTGAAATACACGTACCCTGCTGAAATTGCGTGTGGAACTTCCCGCGCACCCCTGAAATCCACGTACCCAGCCAAATCGCGTGTGAGACTTCCCGCGCACCCCGGTATACACGCACACGTATTTTTTGTCAGCGGGTGTCCGTGTTTGTGGGTACCCCTTTGCACGTCATTTGTCCTGGAGGGCCACAGTATAGGACATTCATCATGGCAGTATATAGGTGCTATTTGTTGGCGCACCTTTTGGCGCACATTTCTTACAGCCGCAGAGACGCTACCGCCTGCTTTCTTGTGGCGGTCGTGTTTGTGCCTGTGCGCTGGTTTGAGCGTGCGCTTTTTTGCCCTATTCTATTCCATGAATACCTGTTGTAGGCGAGCGTGTGGGCGTTCCGCGCACTTGTGCCCTGTACTTCCCCCGTGACGCCCACGTTTTGGCAAGTTGTTCCCCATTCCGAGTGTTACGCCCGTGTTCCGCCTACTTTTGTTGCGTGCGCCGCGCTATGTGCGAATTTCGCTGTGGCCTGTGCGATTTTCGCTGTGACCTGGCGCACGCTGTTAGATGGCCTGTGCGCCAACGTGCACCGCGCACTTTTTTATCGCACATCCGATGGTTTTCTCGCGCACGGCCTTCCATGAATCGATGTGCGCTGCTTTTCGTGCGATTTTCGCACTTGCACTGCGATTTTCGCTATTCCACTGCGATTCGCACGTTTTTGCCCACTTGCGCCGCGCTAATTATTCCATGAATCGGCCTCTAAATGTCGAGGTCTTCACGTTGCATTCCACTTGAAATAAAAGGGGACCAGACATGTCACAGTCAATAATACTCCTGTTGGCTACCATCGCCAGAGTATTGTCTGAAATTGTGCCCCCCACTTCAGCAGCCTGAGAGTATGTTTTCAATCACGTCTGAGTGAAAAGGTAAGTGATTTTGCCCTTGTCTGTGCAAACCAGGGCAGGTTCTGGTTGCTGTGGAGGTATTGTAATTTTGTCATCAAGTGGAGAAGGATCTTCGCTCCTAAAATGGTATCTTTTGCTTTTGCTCCACATTGCCAAAGTGGTTTGCCCTGTGATGTGGCTCAAAAGGAGTTCCCCTGCAGTCTCCACAAATCCTAGGCAAACTTGATCATGTAAAAACTCATAGGAATAGTCCCCATCCTGCGGCTATTACAAACCGCATCTGGAGAACTAGTGAGAAAGTGCAAAGCAAACACTGTCTTGGCAATAGAAGCAAGGACTGGTATTGCATTCGCCTACAACTCCAACCCATGTTTGAGAAAAGAAAGAAACTGAGCTGATTATGTTGCTGAAGGCGGCAGGCATGAAGCGAGCAAGCAGAGCGTGGAGGGAGCGGGTTTCAGGACTCACCGCTCTTGTTGACTCTGACTACCGTGTAGTTCAAACACACAACCTCAGGATACCCCACTCAATGAATTGCCCCTCCGAAAAGATGGTCACGGCTGCAGCAGGGGAGGTTAAGGCCGAGACTGCATCACTCTGTCCTACTCCACTCCGCTTCGCAGACTCTCAAGGATTTTGAAGGAGAGTCCACCTCCAAAGTACAGCCGGCAAAGACAGACCAACAAAACAGTAGGGAAACACCACAGGACTGATGAGATTGCACCACTCTGCCCCACTCCACTCCGCTTTGCAGACTCTTAAGGATTTTGTATTTGTATTTATTAACCTTTACATAGTACTTTAAACCAAAGCGCTTCACATAAAACAACATGAATACAATAGAAGCATTAAGTACAAGTCATGAGTCAAATAATCAATAACAGTAAGCAGAACAACGCAACAGCAGGTAAACACCACAGGAATGCCGAGACTGCACCACTATGTCCCACTCCGCTCCGCTTCGCGGACTCTGCAAGATTTTGAAGTAGACTATGCCTCCAAAGTACAGCCAGCAAAGACAGACCAACAAAACAGCAGGAAAAGGCCACAAGACTGCCGAGATTGTCCCACTCTGCCCCACTCCCCTCCCCGGACTCTCAAGGATTTTGATGGAGAGTCTGCCTCAAAAATACAGCCAGCAAAGACAGACAAACAAAACAGCAGGGAACCACCACGTTTTCCGTCACTGATCTGCATATAACTATTGCGCTTGTTGTGTGAGGTTGACACACTGTTTTTCCTAAACAAAAGGAACATGTTGCACAATCAATTGTGGGCTCATGTTATGGTTTGGTTGTCAAACATGGCTAAATGTGCTCTGATGTATACTAATTGCAATGAAATGGTGGAAAGGTGTAATTGTTTGTGAACCATTAGGGTTACTTTTTAAGGTAGCTTGATTTTTAGAATTATGTTGTATGAAGTGATAGACATTAAAATATGTATATTTTTGAATAACTTTGTGTGCCTACCTAAATGTTGAGAGGGTAAGGTGTGTAGGTGTCTGGCAGGTACCATAGACAGACTCATAGCCTAAAAGGAAGGAAGCCGTTTTGATGGGATTGGTTGTGTTTTTTGTATAGTATAGTCCTCACCCATACAGCCCCTAAAAAGAGGACAATACAGCTCTGGTTAGCTGATGTGGCTTATCCACCTCCAATCCCTACCAATCAGAATAAAAGAATGTGCTGCATTATTTCTTCGCCTGTTTAGAACAATGAAGACTTCAGCACCACAAAATAAGTGTTTCATTTTCCTTTCCTGCTGGTGCATATTTCTGCATAGAAGAACTAACATGAAATGAATCTCACTGTGTTTAGAACAGCATTATATGTTAGAGCGGTTGAAGTTCATATATATTAGTGAGGTAGTTAGTATAAGATTAATTAATTATGTATTTCTAATGCAGTTCGCACACATGAAAATATACAATATGTAAAAAAAATGTGCACCTCTTCATTTTAAAATGAAAGCACACTCTGCTAAAACATTTTACTAAATGTTCTGAAAAATTGCCTGCTGGCTGTTACTGAAAACTGCTGTGCACGTATTGTGCATCTTTTGTGAAATGGCTGCATTTAGGTAATGCTACTGCCCACAGACTAATTACTTTTAAAAATAATACCTGCAGTTTGAAAAACTGGGACTTGCTGCATTTCCATACTGCATACTGGCAGTAAAATCCCCATATGTATCCCTACAAGCCCCAGATAGAAGCTCAGTGGTTACAACCAAAAAGGCTAGCATTGGGCCCATTTCGAAGTAGAAACTGCAAGTGGGGGAATATCTAGATGGAATACGGTAATCAAAGCTGTGTGAGCGATTTGATCAGGCCAAATACGATACTGTTGAAATCCCCACCAATATTTTACGTTCAAATATAATGAAGACTTTGCACAAATATTCCTGTGACTGATAAAATAAGAGAGAGCCCAATCCTGAAATGCCACTTTTACTAAGGTTTTCATGCTGTCATTCAAGCTGGCAAATCAGTGCTTGCATTTATGCGCACCTAAAACATTGGAGGGTACATGTAAATCTCATATATGATCTCTATCACTCCTTTCCTGGGCAAACTCCTGGAAAAGCTGGCCATCTCCCAGCTTAAGATACATTCTGAATCTGCTGGTTGTCTCCCTGATCACCAGTCTTGCTTCAGAGCAGCCAGAAGCACAGAAACTGCTCTCCTGAACACCTGTGAAGACGTGCTCTTTAATTTAGACTCTAACCTTCATTCTCCTTGATATATCCTCTGCTTTCAACACGGTCAACCACGTCATCCTGCTCAATGGTCTCCATGACAACCTGGGTATCTCGGGTCAGGCCCCAGCCTGGTTGACTTCCTTTCTCTCAGATCAACCCTCCCAGGGTCCAACTTAGGTCTTTTCTCTCTTCTATCTCTCTCTCTACATGTGTTCCCCAGCGGTCTAACCTCTCTCCATATCTCTTTGACCACTACCTGGCACCACTGTCCCACCGCATCTCCACCTTCTGTTCTAACTTTCAGTGTTCTGCAGATGACACCCAGCTCTCCTTCTGGCTCCCCTCAGCCTCTTCTGCTCTCATAGCTGACTGTCAGTGCGCAATTCAGGAATGGTGAGCCTCCAACAATCTCTGCCTTAATGCCTGTAAGACAGAGATCCTCCTCAGAGGGACACCTGTTCCCGCCTTCCCTCTCTCACTCTAGCTGCCCAATCTGGGCCCTCTACCTGCACCTTCCTGTGAGGCTAAGTACCTTAGTGCCATCCTCGACTCCACCCTCTTCTTCTCTCCTCACATCTCTGATGTCTCTAAGAAGACACACTATCAGCTGCACCTCTTCAGATTCATTTTCTCACTTTCCCCCAGAAGCTCACTGTCTCCAGAGCACTGGTTCTCTCTAGGCTGGACTACTGCAACAGCCTCTTTCTAAATCTGCCTGCCTCTACTCTTCGCACCCTTTACAACTAAACAACTGTGAGACTTGTCCTTGGCCTCATGCCCAGGAATCGTATCTCTACGGCTCTGAAATCTCTTGATTGGCTCCCTGTAGCTGCAAGGATCAAGTTCAAGACCCTCTGCATTGTCCACAAGGCTTTCTGGGGCTGGGAACCACATTAACTCCAACTTTCTCTTCCTAAGCATCTTCCTTCTCAAGCCCTCCGCTCATCCACCTCCAACTCTCTGAGGGTCAGACGCTTCTCCAGACAGAGAATGGGAGGTAGATCTCTCTCCTCGCCTGGGGCCTCCCCCTGGAACAGGCTTGCTGCCTCTCTCAAACTTGAGCAGGACATTCTAAGGTTCCAGAAGTATCTTAAGACATTCCTTTTCGCTTCAGCTTTCTCTGTACCTCTCCTTTGCTGATGCCCCAGTCTGCTGCGTAAACTGCTTACCGGGCCACGCACTGAACCTACAGGACCAGCATGACCAGTTGCCCTTGCACTGCCTCTGGGCCTCCCAACCACTTAGAGACTGTATCTGCAGCCCTACATTCCCTTGACTCCCTGCACTTATGAGCCACCTCAGGACTGTATCTGCAACCCTACAGTCCCCTACCTCCCTGCACTTATTAGAAACCTCCCTGGAAGCACTTAGGTGTTCCTTTGCACTCTCCGCTGCCCCCTCCTGACACTTCCCTCCTCCCTCCCCCCTGCACTTATATGATCTGAATGACACAAGGCCTAGTAAGATTGCTGTTATGTCCTCCTTCTGTCCTCTCTTCCTTGTCTTGTTGAGCATAGCAACCCGTGTGTACAGGTGTGTTATAAATGACTTATATAATATCATTTGCAATGTGGAATGCAAAACTAAAGAGTAAAATAAGGCAAAATCAATCACCTTTATTCTTCGATGTATGTTCCATCCTTTTTTCAGACAGCGTTTTCTAATTGATCCTTGTGGAATCCACTGGCTCATTTGCAGGTGATACTTCAGGGTGGGTCCATAGGAATCAATTCCTTGTCCACCTGCATGAAAATGGCATGCATCCATAAAAAGAAGTGCTCACACACAATGGAGGAGGGCACCACAGTGGAGATGTTTACATTGCCCTTTGCCCCTCCTCCTGCCTTCTCTGCACGAAAATCGACTGAGGCAAAACTTGAGTCATAATAAAACGTTGCCTTGCTTTTACACCTCCAATTATCTCACTGCCTAATTTAAAATGGCCGCCTTACTATTTGGTGGTACTGAGTGTTGCAAAATTAGATAACCTAAGAAAATACGAAAGTAACACTGGTTGCCAACATAAACTTGTTGTCTGCTCGTCATTATGTCAAGCTAATCAGTGCTGTGTAGGAAGACAACAAAGAATCAATTTTCTGCCAGTGCAGGACCATTAAAGGCAACCAGAGCAGGCATACATGTTTGCAAAGAAAATATACACGTGCCACACCCCCACATATGAACAACAGCACACGGAGTGGGAAATGGCCTTAGAGCTCCCCAGTCCAGTTATGACTGCATAATTGAGATATGTATAACTCAATTGAGTTATGTATAACTCAAGCATAGGTGCATAGAAGAATAGTTAATGGATGTTTTGCTATAGATGATGGATTTATAGCCATCAATTTGCATACATAGTCATGTGGCTGCATGCATACACATAGAAACTGAGACAGATATTTGACTGGGTTAGCATTAGAGAGGCTGCAATATTTGTCATTCAATCTGTCCTAATTACAATGCCTGCAATATTGGTACTGCATAATGAAACAACTCATGAAGGGACTATTTTAAACATACCTCTGTGTTTCAGAAAAGTATTCTTGACTTATTACTCTTTGCTTTAGCCTACAGAGAACACAACTGAAAAAAGCGTTCCCAGTGCAATAGCAATGGGTGTGCCCTAGAACTAAATTCATCAATTGCATTGCTGGAGCCGGAGCTGTATTTTATTTTAGAGGAGATTCATATTTTGAACTAACATACTTTACATGGGGCAAATAATGTTGGAAGCAATCCCATTTCTGGATGCCTTAACATTCGAAAAAAGTGATGGGGTACATGACAAGTGTGCTCGCTGGCTCTGCCGACAGTTGGGGGAGTGGTCTTGGTGGCTCTGTGGCCACCCAAGCCATTGTATGATGGGTTCAGAAGGACAATGTTCAGGATGCCGAGGGAACACTCCCTGTGTCTGAGTGTCTTGGAAGCAATCTGTCACAATAGCAAACCCATCTAATCCCCCCTAACACAGTTTAGTTACTATCAGGGACATTCCCAGAACTGAAGAAGTGTGCAAAAAATTGTGCTCTGAAATTGGGGGAGAGAGACATGTGACTGAGAACCAGAGGGAGAAGAGCATCCGTGTCATAAAGGGAAACCTCTGTTCAGTGGTTGCCGTATGGCTTTCTCCATGGTAAGCTTCCCCCATGGAGTCCAGCATTTTTCTGGTGCAATCCTTTAGAGAAAACAACTTTTCGAGCTAAGATTCACCCTAAGAATTGTTTCCACCTAGATACAGACCTAACTTTATCTTCTTATATATCCAACCGGGTCTTCACAGCTACGCCCTGACGAAGGCGGTCCCTAACCTCTGCACGCCGCCGAAACGTGATTTGAATTGGAGGGTCTTCCACCATCTTATACATTTGACCAACTTCTTACTTCTGGAATTAGATCCCCCCCCTGTCGCAAAGGCAGAACCTTTGGTGTCCCCTTTTAAGGCTGTCAAAATTCTCTCTGAAATTTAGAAAGGACATTAATTTAAAAGTAGAATAGAAGCAATTAAGCTTCCAACAGCTGAAATATAACTGAAACATTTGCAATTCACTATTATTGTTTCACTTCATGCCTTTATAGGCAGAAATATTTGACTAAATTGTCTAGTCAGTTATAATTATTGTGTTTTCTGTATACATTCGAGAAAGTGTTTCCGCATGAAGGGAATTTTTGCTTAAGCAGCATTTGTAGCAATGTTTTATGAAAATGTGTATGTTCAGAATATTTCCTTCTGTACCTTTAAGTTTCTGTATCTTCTATTTACAGCTTTGGATCCGTATGCACACCATTCCCACTGCGTCTCTTTCTTTATCTTGCTTCTTCCAATATCACTACTTACCTTGGCACGGTAATTATGTCCACTACCCACAAGTAGTTTTCAAATGTTCTGGCTCAAAATATTAAAAAATTAACATTCATGACTTATTTAGTATACTCTAGCGGTTTGTATGATATCTCATGGACACAATTACTATTATATTGAATAATTGTTTGATTATATGTTGATACAACAAGGTTTAAAATAATAACCGCATTGGTATCAACACTGGCAGCAGTCCCTCTTTGTGTGTTTTTAACTGCACTATGGCTTTAGTCACGGTTTATTAGACAGTCACTCTCGACCCAGGGAGTCCCTTCCCCCACAAGCCAAGTGGCATACAACAACAATCTTTACAGATTCTACTTTCATGAGGCCTCCAACCCGTATAATACTGTTCAGTAAGTATCCTCTTGACCATCAACAAGCCAGGTAGCAGGCCGGTGTATAGTCATAACATAATTTTATTTATGTTGCTGCAAAGAATAATAAAACAATCAAAAAGGGACAGACACCAATGCCATGGTACTACACAGGACACAATTTCAAATCATTTGCATTCAACTGGCTGACATATATTGCAAAGAAACTTTCAGTTGCTACAACAAACAGATGATATTAAAAAATTGGCAGTCACAATGCACAGGATTTCCTTATACCTTAACAGATAGACCAATTGAATAACACACAGTGATGGCATAATTTATCACAATGCTCTTTTCTCCCAGTGACCCCCACACTCCAGGCATCAATTATATGTGACCCTTTCGGTTGGAAAGCAAGGTACAGGGAGGGGAATACAATGATGGAGAGAAAAAAAAGTGTTGTATCTTTTTATTTGAAATGCAAGTTATGGAAAAGGAACTCACTGGAAAAGGATCAATGGGAATTTGTTTTGCACGCCTTACTTTCACATGAAATGCAGGGTTCTAGGCTCTTTTCTTTGGGAGATTAAGGACACCCCCTTTTGTACAGAAGTCTGGGGTTTCAGCAAAATAATCACCAACATACTTTATTGTCTATACTGGATCTAACACACTGGGCATGCGTTTTGTTGGTTTCGAACTCCACAATCACTCATCCCATGATCTTTATATTGAAATCAATTGAATTAACTTTTTTATTTTTAATGTGCTAAGGGTCTACTCAATTTTACCCCTCCTCCCCCACAGTGAATGTAAAGGATTAAGTAAGCAGTTTCCAATACAATTCAATTTAAGTGGATAGGATATTTTTCTATAGGGTAATTAATAGAGTTATATTTTTAATAAAATGTGCCAAGGTTCTACCCAGTTCCACCCCATACCCACTATGCAAGATGGAGATTAAGGCTGGCAGATTCTTTCACACTTTTATTGGAATTTGGATTAATCTACTTACATGGGAGGCCTTGGTTGTGGGACATCCAGGGAAACAGCCGGTCTTCACTGTGGACAGCAAAGATCTGGTCAAAGGCTGCGGCCAAGGATAGTCCCCAGGCCCACCTAGCTTCTAGATTTCCCAGTCTCTGTCTCCTATGAAGGCCTTTCAAGGTAAACAGCTGTTTCTCCTGGCAAAGTTTACCCTGATATCCTTGGTAGCTATCCTTGCCTCTGTGAGTTTTCCTCGCAAGAGTCCAGGAATAGAGTGGAAAAGGTCTCTCACAGATTGAAAACTGATCTCTTATAGGGCTGATGACACTCCCATATTTTAATAATTCCCAGGATATGATTGGATAGCTATTTCCCTCCCCGGCCCACAAATACGCCCAATGCCTGCTGATAGGACAAGGAGTTGGGAGGTGTGGATGATGGAGGCTGAGGTAGGGGAAAGATTCATCATCCCAAAATGACAGGTGGGTTTACCTTTTCATTGTTCTTAAAATCTCACAACATGGGAGCTACCTTAATTTTTCAGATAACTGTAGGCACATATATATTGTTGAGTTCTATTTTTTATGGTGAGCCGGAAAATACTAACCATATTTCAGCACCCCCTGCCTGGGAGGAGCTACTATTTTTCACAATTCGCTACTGCGCCACACCAGTGAAAAATATGACACTCCACAATTCACATCTTAATTTCACATTCTAACACTCTACCAATTTCCCAGTTCCTCAGAATTATGAGAATGCCAGAATCATAATTATTTGGCATCACACAGAATTCATATTTACATAGTACCGACAGCCTTCTTATCCCCTTTCATATCGGTCTGGGATGAGCTCAGTGGAACACAACTTGCTCTTTTGATTAAGTAAAATGTAATCATATGTTAATCAGCCAATGGTTCACATGTGACCTTCAGTTTCAAAATAGCCCCACCTTTTCTTAAGTTCCATTTCTCCATTGTCACATGACCAGGACAACTGCCTGGCTCATGTTATTCTAACCTCCTCTCTCTGTCTTCAAAATACCCTTTTTATAGCTAATGGACAGTTCATGAGGAGGTTTGATCTAAAGGTCAATTCAGCATGGCGTGTTATCTGAACAACCCCAATTCTGATCTCACTCCCAACATTTCTTTGTATTTTTAAGTGAAACTTCAGACCTGTCCTGCTATAGTGCCCCACCAAAGTTCCTTGTGTAATAGTTTCAGCTCAGAGAGAAAAACGAGTTGCATCCACAGTTCTGAAAGGCTAGCATTTTACATTAACAAAATGTGTGTGAATGTAACTTTCAGTACTGCACCTGGGATTGTTGTTTACAATATAATCTTTCTTTGCATACTGTTTGAACAGATATAAGTTCATGTTTGGTATTATTCACACAGATAGCCAGTAGTTACATAAGAAACCAGTGTTCACTTTCGCGCAAAACAAAATAGGACTTTCCCTTTAAAGGTTGTCATTTTCTGTGATGAAATTAAGTTTCTTTATTCCTGATAAATGACATTAGTCACTCAACTTTATTTCTTAAACGTAAGGCACTATTCCTCCTTTTTATCTTCCAAATGCACAGTATTTCAATGTATCTTTTCATTCCACGTGCACTTCTAGAGTTTTAAATCTGTCAAATGTTCCTTTTCCCAGTTTACATTAAGTCTGCATCTGCAGCACCACATGTTTTTCTTTTTTTTTGTGTGACTCCATTGCACACAGTTAACAATATTACAGTTCTATGGCACACTCTCCTTCAACTCATGTCTTTCCATTTGACTAAAGTCAAGGGAGGCCCCTTTTTCATATTTCAATAGGCCTTATGTTGAAAATCAATGTTTTTAATTAGCCTGCATTTTTCAATGGGTAGCACCAGTAACCAGTTTCATTCTTATAGTATGGCATTGCATGGCCTCTGTATCTCTGACATTTGGGGCTATATTTTACCCCACACTTTCCCTTTCCTGAATCTGTTGCTTAGGATGAACATAATTTTCCTTTTTATACAAGCCCCTATAATCTCTAACCCTTTATCCCAGTGCCCACGCTGGCAACAATAATGCATGTTTTGAGTTGTACTGCCTTTCATGTCCTCTATTGATCGCCACAGTAATCGAGTACTAAATCACAGAGTTTACAAAGGTTGCCTGTCATAATGCAGACCTTCTTTGTCAAAAGTATATTATTTCCCCACTAGACCACTCAAAAATATTACAATGCATACATGTGTCAAAGTTGTTTTAAGAGCACTTAAATCTAATAGACAAGTGAAGAACAGGGATTGCAAATCACTATGCCGGACAAGCAGCAGAGCAGGATTATAGCACAGATTAGCTTTGTTAGGTCAGCAAACCATGTTTTAAGTTTCCCTTTGCAAACCCTGTTGTCCCTCAAGCACACCACATACTTTCTAGTTCGCAGAACTTGTTTTTACCAGCAGTGAGTCTTTTTTTCTATACCTCACAGTGTCTGTAACTCTATTTTGATGCACTGCTATTAGCAGTGCCTGCATCTACCTATGCAGGGATACTCCCAAAATATCCCCTTTTGTTCCTGGGCGGGTTTCCTGTAATGTTTTTGGGTCACAGACTGGTGTCAGCTATGCACTTACCTTCAGTTGCACAACAGTGTGGCTTTTTTTGTACCACACTGATAGCTACATGCTCCCTGAAAAGGAGCAAAATTACTACAACATTTTTTAAGCTCTGTGACCTGGCTATTTTTGTGACCCTTCTTTGTGTTTTTTTGCAGCAAGGAAGGCCAGTGTGGCTATTTCACCTATGTGAGCTCCAACTCAGAGCTCACAAAGTCGATCTTTGGTTACATGGAATATGCTTTAAACGTGGTGAGAGTCTCCTTGACATCTCAATCTACATCCTTGTGTGATCCCATGAAAGTGGAGTAGGGCTTGTTAGATGTCAACCACATCTTTGAATGGTGCATGGATTGTGATTGTGGGTCTGGGGTAGCCCCCAGTCTATTTAGCATGTGTATCAATGGGAATCTGTGGAATTCATGGGAGCCTGCCTGGATCTACATCCTGTGCATCTGAGGGGGAGAGGAACTGGAGACATCTTACTGAAGTTGTGCAGCTGAGCTTCCTCGGGCATAGATCTGCCTCTCTTCTGTCTTAGGGAATTATGTTAAAGACGTGTTGTCTTTCTGACCTGTAGTGAACAATTGGGACATCTGGCTCTGCAGCCATGTGCACTCCACTAGAGGTTCCTGCATTGTGTGCTCAACTAGGTTAGAAGGTGGAGTCCCTGATACCTGCTGCAAAACTATGGACCTGCTCCCATTCACAAGTGCCTGCTGCATCATGAGACTTCCTGACTTGGACCTCTGCCCCTGTCTTTCCTCTAGGATCCCTTCGCCATCCTGTTCTGTAGCATGTATTGACCATGGAAAACTGTGACAAGACCAGAGCATCCTTTGACATTTTGTATAGGGTCACAGTTGAGTTTCCTTGCTGCTGTTTTGCCCAAAACCTTGAGGGCTTCCTGAAGGGGGTCTTCCAACATTGCTGATATGTCCCTCACCCAGCCATTTCTAAGGGCGTTGCTTGAAGACCCTGTTACAGGAACAGGCAATACGGTCAAACGCTGTAAACAAAATTGGCACTTGAGACTCCCAGACTTCCAACCTGTTGCAACAGTCCTGATTACATCCTTTGACCCAGGGACAGAGACTTTTCTCAGTCCTGTCTCTGTTGTGAATCATCTGTACATGGAATCTGTGCCTGCAGCCAACCATTACAGGCTCATTAAATGTGACAAATACTGCATCCAAATTATTCAGTTTCCCTTGCAAGGGCATTTCTTCATCAAACCTGGGACTGGAAGTCCTCCAGAGGTTTCCTCCATTATCACCAGCTCGAAGGTTGCCTCATCTGGAGCTCCATCTGGTAATGTCTACTTTTGCTTTTCATGTATCTGAGAAATGGCCACTGTCTTTGACGAGTTTGCGTATATGGCGAGACAGTTCTACAGTTCTGAAACTGTCTAAAAGTATCAAAAACATTTACTTTCATGTACATTTAACTTGAATACTTGTATAGGTAGAATTTTTAGGACAATTTATTTTTTTTATATACCGCCTTTCTATTGTTACTTACCCATGTTTTGTTGATATTTCTGATACAAAAATATCCATAAAGAGTATTTCTTCTATAATATATTGTTTGCGTATGTGTGCCAGTGTGTGCGTATTTGCGTGTGTGTGAATGTGTACAAGCTTTAGGAACAATCCTCTCCTCTTATAAGAGGGAAGTCAGTCCACTTGGTCTCAGCCACACGTGTGAGATGCAGAATGATCTCAAGGGAAACCTGGGCCAAATGCCTAAAGGTCTTCCAAAGCCCTCATCAAAGACCTTGAAGAACATCTCCCTAACATTCTGGTTGGAAAGTTGGCAATCACTCAACTAGATAATGTACTTAACTCTCTTTAATGTACCCATAATGTCCTCCCTTCCACTACTTTCTGGTCGGTGTTGAAGGAAAATAAGCAAGTTTCACTGAGGGTATAGATGGAAAGTGGCATGGTCTCAGTGCATATTGGTATGATACTAGAGGCTGTGGAAGTTACTCTAAGAGGAGCATGGGAATGTATGTGTGTGATAGGCTGGAGATGTGCCTGCAGGGATTAGGCTACAGAGTGGTACTATGGCTATGTGGGAATTAGGGAATGATATACAGTGGTGGGGGTTAGATGTAGGAATGTGTATGTTGGGGTGGTTAGAGGTATCTTTATATGTATGTTTTGTTGGGAAGTGGGTGTAGTTTTGGAATGTGTATGTAGGGTGAGAGTAAGATTTGGGGGTTTGGAAGGAGCCTGCAAGAATGGCTTGGTGCATAAAGTGTAAAGCTGTGCATTCAGGGATATTGATCAAGGTGATAATCTACATTGTATTCCACATGCATCACAAGACATATTATTATACTCATTTCTGGCTTGGTGGTTACTCCAAGAGTTGTGGGTTATGTGACCAAGCCATCATTGCAACTGCTTATCATGGATGTGCTGCTGCTACAAAGTAAATGCCACCTGAAGGATTTAGTTGTAAGGCAGGCCATATGCAGTGCTACAATCAAATGGGTCACATTGGTTGCCCACATTTTTACTCAATAATGGATACGCAATATAACACCTTAGGTGTCTGAACTAATGGGTAGGGAAGGAGTTTACAGAGGAAACACAGGAACCAATCCACTATATTTTCCCAGAAACAAACATTGGCCTTGGAAATAGGTCAACTCAGTTATGTCTGCTAAGGAAGTCAGTCCAGTCTCCTTTTGCGTCCTTTCCTTCAAGTTGTGCTCGACACACAATGTCCAGGAAACTATTTTTACATGTATTTCTAAAATAGGTCTGTTTAGCAATAAATGGATATCCTGAGAAGGGATATTACTATTTAACTTCAATTATACATAATCCCACAACCTCAAATCTTTCAACAACAGCTTCAAAAGTTCAAGAGACCTGCTCAATGCTCGTTGTTATGGTTGCTTTCATAAAAGTAACTGGATGTATGCAACTTTGCTCTGTCCCTAGCGAAAGGCATGCCTTTTACACCCATGATTATTGGATGTGTGACACAATGAATACTGCAAGTGCAAGGGTGAGTACCTGCTAAACCACCTACTCAGTCCTGACACTGCTACAAACCAACAAGGATCCCAATCATAAAATTGAAACAGGCTGAGTAAAGAGATTTAACTCCTTCACCTTTTGTAGTAATGTGGGATGATGGCAGGCTATACTCTTAAGAAGGGTCTCAATGTGATGACAGTAGCAACCCAAACAGCACCAGCACAAGAGTTCAAAATAATGGAATTCACAATGAAGGGTCTATAACCATATTAATACTTAAACTGTTTAGAAAGAACACAGAAAATGCAGAACATGGATATGAAGGCACGCTGGGTATTGTAGCACAGGTGAAGAGCAAACAATTGCAAACACGTCACTGGTAATGGGATGTCGTTGTCAAAAAGGTGCAACAAAAAGTGTGGTGTCAGAATGCTGCAGTTCAACGAATCCACCAGATAACATTCGATAGTCGACCCAGTTTGAGATGAGGGGTGCTTTCAGCAATTTGAGTTGAGGTCTGAGTTCAATGACTTCCACAGTGGTTAGCATCTTATTTGAGCCAGAGCAGCAATGAATTATTCTGGCACAATACAGTTGCAAACTGGTTTGATGAAGCAAACAGTGGTTTGAACCCTTGAAGAGAACGTGGTCGACTCAGGCTTGAGCATGGGTCAATGCTGTGGAACACAGGAATCCAGCTGCTTTGACTTCTCTGGTTCTGTATGTCCCAATGCTTGGGTTCTGGGACACAGTTTGTTAATTTCTTCTTGAGTCCCAATCCATAGAGCGTAGATGGCACCTGCAGCAGTCTTTTACCTACAGTGAGGAACCTAGCTAAACATGCAGCTGACAGAGGTGCAGGCCTTGGTCCAACAGCATGTCACCCCCAATGTTCCCTGAGGACAGTTATGGGCCGTGGCTCGACTCTGCCTTGGCATTACCCTGTCGTCATCTCACTGGAGGAGGATTCTGGAATGGACTGCACTCACACAAAGAAGGTCCAATGAATTCTTCTTATCTTGATGAAAGTCCAAACTGTACCAACTAAGCAGTAGGTAATCCCTTCCTAATAAAGGTAACATGACACAGGGGGGGTGGGAAAAAGCAAGCCTGCAGTAAGCGGTCCAGCCTGTCACTGTGGCAAGTTACCCTTGCATCATACCCAGAATTCATTGTCCCAGAGGAAATATCGGGGATAGGAAGGAAACAGAGAGCCACACCAAAAATCAAGATGGCTAACTGACCCTTTGTTTTACTGTGCTGGTTTTGGGTACTCTAACCCCTGCCCTTCCGAAGCCTGCAGTTTCAAAGGCCCTCTGATATGCAACACCCTGGTTTGAGGCCAGGCTTTGTTATGGGTTTACCTCTTTGAAGCATGGTTCCCAGGAACTCTCCTGCAGAGAGTTCCTGGGCTGGAGGAGAGCTGTTAGACAACCTCCTTGAGGATCAAAAGAGGCAGCCTTCATTAATTTTTCTTTCCTTGCTGAAGCCAAAACAAGCAGTCTGGCCTTGAATCTACATAGCCTTGCCATAGATGGACTGAGCACACAGAGTTGACATGAGTATGATACAAATGTCCTGTGATTTTAATAATTGAGTGCATTATTATTTGCCATACCAAAACCATGCATGGCTTATTGGTGGAGAATATGATGCCACCAGATGAATTATTATGTGTTTAGATCAGAGGTGCAGCAGTTAAATGGAATCTTGGTCTTTGTAACACAGCAGCTGTCAAACAGTGCAGGTCAGGAGAGTGATGCAGCAGGGTACTTGTGTCTACTATGCTTTTGGCACAGACATTTATGAAAGGGTGTTCTGATTAGCAAACCCCGCTTTCTGAGAGGGATTACCCACATCATTCTATCTGTATACATATAAAAGTCAAAAGAAATGTGTTTGTGGGTTTGTGGCAAGGTGAAGCATTGGCGTATGGGAGGTGAAGGCATATGAGAGGCATAAGGCAAAGACATATGGGAGACACATGGAACTGAGAGGCATGTAACATTCCAGAAGTGTGACAGTCATTTCTGTTATTGTTACGCTCACCTGGTATCCACGGGGCGCCACACGATACTGGATGGGGGTCTAAGCGTTATCCCGGACCCCCTCTGCTTGGTTATGTGCCAGACGTTGGGTAGCGCCTATAACAGGAGAATGGAGGGTTAAGATACTTGTTCTGTGATGGGTGGACTCCCACCTCCCTCTGGTCCAAATCCCCTCCCTAGGGGTTATTGTTTACCTTAGGTTTTTGTGCATTGAACTCTCTGTCCTGCATCTTTGTGCAGGGGTGCGTGGTTGGTGTGGGAGTTCCGTGGACCTAGTTGCTTCACTGGTCCATGTGCCCTTATGTCGGGTCCAGACCAGCTGTGACTCCGACTCTGCTTGCTGTTTTCCAGGTGAGTTATAATGTCTTTTCCGTCATTAGTCTGTCTCTTTCTTTCCCTCTGTTTTCTCTGTCTTCTCAGCGTCTTGCTCCACTACGCTGTTCCCTAACAATGTCTCTTTTTGTTTTCACAGGAATGGTTGTGATCTCGGATTTTCCGCGGAGATGGTGAAGACCACAGTGAGTTATTGATGCGCGGAGCGCTGCACAGTTTATTGGTGTTAATTGCTAACCTCTGTTCTCTTCCCTTCTTTGTACAGATTGCGGTGTTGTTCCAGAGTGATGAGCGGTCGAAGCGCTGCTTGCCCAGGTAAGTGCTTTGTTAATGCTGACCTTGTTCCTTCTCCCTTGCAGGTTACGGTGAAACCCAGAGATGGGTGAGGTAAGAGAAGCGCAGGGTGCTCCCAGTACTCGTTGCTTGCCCAGGTAAGAATTGTTATTAATGCTTTCCTTGTTTCTTTACCTTTGCAGGTTGCGACGAACTCCGGAGATGGGCGAGGTAAGCGAAGTGCAGGATGGATTCAAGACCGGTTACTTCACAGGTAAGTGTTCTTGATCGCTAATGCTGTTCTTGTTCTTCCAGGTTATTAATGGAATCCGGATCTAGGGCTTCAGGATCGGGCCGCCGGAGAAGCAGATAAGCAGGAGCTGGACACGGTGAGCGTTACAGTGCAGGAGTGCAGAATAACCTAAAGCATGTTCTGCTGTTTGGTTGTGGATTAAATAGCCCAGGTAAAGTAGTTCCAGGCCAAGTAGTTCCAGGCCCAGCCACATGCAAAACACTAGACCGCATGGCTTGGTTCTAAAGAACTGAGCTGTGTAATAGGCCTCCATGTTGGATTAAAGTCCACAACTGGTATGGCTTTATTCCTGATAAAGGCCAAAGACACCAGAACTGACTCCATGTATGTTTCTGATGGAGTTTTAAGGCCGTTGGGGCCAGTGTGAAGGGCTTTAGCCCCACTGCTGCCAGGGGGATGTTATACCTGAGGGGGTCAGGGGCATGGATCGTGACAGCACTCCCCCCTAAGGCCCTTCTCAAGGTATTTCCACCGTCTGGCCCTGGTTTGGTCGGATGGTTCAGATGAAATCGTCTTACCAGGCGTCGTTCATGGACGTGCTCGCTAGGCTCCCATGTCCTGTCCTGAGGGCCGTATCCCTTCCAGTCCACTAAGTAATATAACTTGGACCTTGAGTTTAGAATCTAGGATGTCCTTGACTTCAAATTCGGATTCTCCATTAACCAGTACCCGATTTGGTGGTGTTTTGACCCGAGTTCCCGGCTGAATAGGTTTTAAGAGTAACACGTGGAATACGGGATGGATCTGCATATTTGGTGGTAAAGCTAGTTTCACTGCCACAGGATTTATAATAGCCTTGATGGTATAGGGCCCTAGATATCTTGGAGGAAATGTTTGATTTCCTCTTATGAGCAAGTGCCGAGACGCCAACCAGACTTCATCTCTGAATTTGTAGTCTGGGGCTTTTCTTTGGTGTTGATCAGAGAATCTTTTCTGTCTTTCTTTGGCTTGTATCAAGTGTTCTGCTGCCTTTTTGAAGGCTTGAGTGATGGTTGTATGTAAAGTCTTCACCGCAGGCATTTCCAAGGCCACGGGGTACCTAAGCGAGTTGTTGTAGGCATATTCGGCTATCCACAGCACATCCTTCCAGCTTTCTTCCACTTGATGTAACATGCACCGGGGGTATTGCTCTAGTGTCTGATTCGTCCGTTCCGTTTGGCCATCAGTTTGGGGATGGTGACTAGTGGACAGACGAATATCGATGTGGCCAATTGCACATCTCTTCCTCCAGAAGGTAGACACAAACTGACTCCCTCGGTCAGAAATCAGGACAGAGGGGCAACCATGTAATCGTACGATTTGCTCTAAAACACCTTTGCCAGACTGATGCATTTGGTAGACCCTTAAGCAGAATGAAATGGGCCTTTTTAGAGAATAGGTCAACAACCACTAGGATAGTGCTGAACCCTTGACAGGGAGGAAGATCTGTGATGAAATCGAGGGAGAGTGTGTGCAAAGGGGCAGGTGGAATTTCCAGGGGTTGAAGAAGGCCCGCAGGTCTTTGTTTCTGGGATGTATTCTGTGCACAAATGCCACATGACAGGATAAACTGCATAATGTCCTTTCGCCAGGTCAGTCACCAATAATTTCTTTTCACCTTGGCTAGGGTTTTGGCAATTCCTGGATGTCCTTCTATCAGGGGGTCGTGATAACCAGAAATGACTTGTTCTTGAAGTGCCTTATTCGGTAGATATAAACGCCCCCTGAAATACAGGAGCTGGTTCTTTGTTGTGTAATGTTCACCTTGAGTGGTCCAGTCTTGTAGGGCCTCGGAGTTCATTAGGAACCGAATTTCCTTTTGGAGTTTGTCCAGAGATAACGTTGTTGTAATTCCTAGTAGTTTGTCACCTGGAATAATGGCCACCGGGTCTGGGGTTGAATATGCGTTCCCATCAATACCCAAGCGGGATAGGGCGTCGGCTTTTCTGTTCTGGAACCAGGTTGGTATGTGATTATGCAATCATATTCTGCGAAGAATAAAGACCATCGGAGTTGATGGGATGATTGAGCCTTTGCCATCTTGAGGTATTGTAGGTTGCGATGGTCGGTGATTACTGTGATGGTATGTCTGGCGTCTAGGAGGTAATGCCGCCAAGCCTTAAAGGCTGCCTTGATCACTAGGAGTTCCTTGTCTGTTATTTCATAGTTAAGTTCAGGTGTAGTCAATTTTCGCGATCAAAAGGCTGCGGGATGTAACTGGCCTGTTTTGGGATCCCTTTGGGAAAGAACAGCCCCATTGCCATGCTGGAGGCATCTGTATCAACTACATATGGGAGATCTGGCCGGGGGTGTCGTAGCACCGGGGCAGAGGTAAATCTTTTCTTCAGTTCCTGGAAGGCCTTTTCCGCCTCTTCTGTCCATTGGAACAGTTTGTTGTTTTTTCGTAATAAAGAAGTGATCGGGTGCACAATCTGAAATCCAGGATGAATTGGCGATAAAAGTTCACAAAGCCGAGTATACTTTGTACACCTGTGAATGAAGACGGTGATGGCCAGCTAAGGATGGTGCCTACTTTGTGCATATCCATCCGGTAGCCTCTGGGATTGAGGACAAAACCAAGGAATCCAACTTCAGTGACATGGAAGGAGCATTTTTCAAGTTTGGCGCATAGCTGCTGCTGTCAGAGTTTTGCAAGGACCGACCGAACGTGCCTGACATGGTCCTGTTTAGAAGAGGAGTACACCAAGAAGTTGTTGATGTAAACTAGACACATACGTCAATCAATTCACATAGTACATTGTTCATGAAGTACTGGAACGCGGCGAGAGCGTTGCAAAGCCCAAAGGGCATCACCAGATATTCGTACAGCCCGTGCTTAGTACGAAAGGCGGTCTTCCATTTGTCTCCGTTCTTTACACGCATGAGATGGTATGCCCCCCTGAGGTCCAATTTGATGTAAATCTGGGCATCCTTGACTTGGTCCAGCAGTTCTGGGATAAGGGGTAGAGGACAACAGTTTTTAACTGTTACCTGGTTTAGTGCTCGGTAGTCGATACACGTTCTCAAGTCCCCCTCCTTCTTGGGTACAAAGAATATAGGCAAGGCTGCCGGGGATTTGGAAGGGCAGATAACACCGTTTGCCAGGTATTGGTCCAGATATGATTTCAAGTGGAGATTTTCAGGTTCAGTGAGTGCATAAATTCGACTACATGGCATTTGTGCACCAGGTACGAGGTCGATCTGACAGTCATATGGCCTGTGAGGGGGTAAGGTATTAGCCTGTTCTTTTTGGAAAACATCTTGGAAATTGTGGTATTCGCTTGGTAGTGTACTTGTTACACCTAGTACCAACGCCGCTTTATCTTGGACAGGTGTCTCTGGGTCATACAATGGCATTTCCTCTTGGTAGCACGCATGAGCACACTCATTGGAGAAGGCTACTTTTTTGGCTCGCCAGTCGATGTTAGGATTGTGAGCCACCAACCACGGCATCCCCAGAGTCACCCGGAACTGAGGGGCCTTGTTAAGGTTGAAGACAATGGCTTCCCGATGTCCGTCTTGGCACAGAAGGGTTGATTCTGCTGTGCGTTGAGTTACAAGACCAGAAGCTATCTCTGTGCCATCGACAGTGGTGACCTTCTCAGTTGTCATCCTTGTTGCCATGCCTTGGTCTATGTAGTTACCAATGGCTCCGCTGTCTATGTATGCCTCCACAGCATGCATCTGAGACGGTTGTTGGTGACTGATCAAAATCACAGGCAGGGCAAGGTGTGAGGTTTATGGCTCTTTTCCTTTGCTCGACAAACAAACCTCTACACTTGCCGGGCTTGGAAGTTTTGCGATTCATGTTCTCCTCCTTCTTTCTCTGTAGCTCCAACTGTTCTCCTAGGGGGTTTTACGGAACATTCTCTGAGGAAGTGATCTGATTTCCTGCAGTACAGGCATAATTGCTATTGTCTCCTTTTGTCTCTTTCGGCCTTGGTTAATGGGCTCCATACCCCCAATTTGCATGGGTTCTGAAGTGTTTTCTGATGAACGTGGAATGTTATCCTTTGAGCGTACATACACAGTCCGATTCTCCGTTCTGGCTCGATCTGTCCTTCGATCTTGCAACCTGTGGCCTAGCTGCACCACTAGGTTGATGAACTCTGCATTCTTTTGGCGGGTTAACCACCTGAGCTAGGATGTCTTTCAATTCCCCCCGTAATCCTCGATGGAATAACATTGTTCGTTTCTCCTCAGGCCACCCAGTTTCAATGACAAGTCTGTTAAAAGTGGTGATATATGTTAACAAATATTTGCTGTCTTGGCGGAGGGACAGAAGTTTGTTACCCAGAGCTTGGCCATGGGTATGTCGGGCGAACAGCTTCTCCATCTGTTGAAACCCCCTGAAATCCTGCAGGAATGGGTCATCCTGGCTTACTATCAGTACAGACCAATCCGCGGCACTGCCACTCAGATATGACAGAATGAAGGCAAACCGTGACTGATCGTTAGGAAAGGCTGCGGGTCTACAAAGAAAATGGAGGCAGCACTGGTTCATGAATACCGCATATTTTCTTGGGTCCCCCGTAAAACGTTCCAGTGGGGCCAAAGGAACTGCCCCAGGGAGGACCACCTGCACTGGATTGACGGATGTGGCTGGAACCGACGGAATACTTCCAGGCAACTGAGCCTGCCCAGCCTGTGTTTGGAGCAATTGTCTGGCTAATTCATCGGTGCGGTCCTTGGTGACAATTAACTCCCCCCTAAGGGCGTTGGTTTCTTGCCAGGCGGAGTGCACCTCAGCCCATAATTCTCCCAGTAACTGGGCCAGTTGGTCAGTCTCTGATGTTTCCATGACACCCAGGTGGATGTTTTAATTGGGTCTTCGCATTCTGTTACGCTCACCTGGTGTCCACCGGTGCGCCACACAATACTGGATGGAGGTCTAAGTGCTATCCGGACCCCCCTCTGCTTGGTTATGTGCCAGACATTGGGTAGCGCCTATAACAGGGGAATGGAGGTTTAAGATACTGGTTCTTTGATGGGTGGACTCCCAACTCCCTCTGGTCCAAATCTCCTCCCTTGGGGTTATTGCTCACCTTAGGTTTTTGTGCGTTGAACTCTCTGTCCTGCGTCTCTGTGGAGGGGCACGTGGTTGGTACGGGTGCTCTGTGGACCTAGTTGCTTCACTGGTCCGTGTGCCCTTATGTCGGGTCCAGACTGGCTGTGACTCCGACTCTGCTTGCTGTCTTCCAGGTGAGTTATAGGGGGTAATTCATAGAATTAAGCACCCAAGTGGTGCACGCGGCTAGCGCACAGTGTGCGCGTGCGATAGTCTGCGCCAGCCGTATGCGCCAAAATCCATTTCGGCGCACAGTGTATTCATGGATTTCAGCCACCAAAAGCAGCCGCGGCGCAGAGTGGCGCAGCGACCCTGCAGCAGTGCCAGTAACGCCCCAAAGAACGCCCCTTGCGCAAGGAAAATCCATCAAAATCCCCAATACAGTGCAAAGGGCTGCGCTAACCCTGGACCAGTATACAGGGCCGCCACACAGCACACGGCAAGCGGGGAACGTGTATTCCTGGGGTTCGCGGGAAGTTTCACGTCCGATTTCAGCAGGGTACGTGTATACCTGGGGTGCGGGGAAGTCTAACACGCGATTTCAGCAGGGTACGTGTGTTTCTGGGGTGCGCGGGAAGTTCCACACGCGATTGCAGCAGGGTACGTGTATTCCTGGGGTGCGGGCAAGTTTAACACGCAATTTCAGCACGGTACGTGTATTTCTGGGGTGCGGGCAATTTTAACACGCGATTTCAGCAGTGTATGTGTATTTCTGGGGTGCCCAGGAAGTTCCACACGCGATTGCAGCAGGGTACGTGTATTTCTGTGGTGCGCGGGAAGTTTAACACGCGATTTCAGCAGGGTACGTGTATTTCTGGGGAGCGTGGGAAGTTCCACACGCGGTTGCAGCAGGGTACGTGTATTTCTGGGGTGGGGGCAAGTTTACCACGCAATTTCAGCAGGGTATGTGTATTTCTGGGGTGCGCGGGAAGTTCCACACGCGATAGGCCCTGTGCGAGTGGGGTATGTGTATTTCGGGGGTGCAGGGGATTCCTACACGTGAATTGGCAGTGTAGGTCCTCCCAGGTGTTCCCTCTACACCCGCCACGGCCCCTGCAGGCAGACCACACCACAGGGGACTACCCTGCACCCCTGGGCATGTCCCGCAGGCAGCCCAACAACCATGGGCATGCCCCCCCAGCCAAGCCACATGTCACCTTGCACTAGTGATCACCAACGCATTACCCCCTTGCACCCCCACCCCCCAGCTGTGCGGGGCACCTGCCTGCAGGCCCTCACTCATGTCCCCCATCACCCCCACCCCCCAGCAGTCAGGGGCACCTGCCTGCAGGCCCCCACTCATGTCCCCTTGCACCCCCACCCCCCAGCAGTGTGGGGCACCTGCCAGCAGGCCCCCACTCATGTCCCACTCATGTCCCCCTGCACCCCCACCCCCCAGCAGTGCGGGGCACCTGCCAGCAGGCCCCCACTCATGTCCCCTTGCACCCCCACCCCCCAGCACTGAGGGGCACCTGCCAGCAGGCACCCACTCATGTCCCCTTGCACACCCACCCCCCAGCAGTGCGGGGCACCTGCCAGCAGGCACCCACTCATGTCCCACTAATGTCCCTTTGCACCCCCACCCCCCAGCAATGCGGGGCACCTGCCAACAGGCCCCCACTCATGTCCCCTTGCACCCCCAGCAGTGTGGGGCACCTGCCAGCAGGCCCCCACTCATGTCCCACTCATGTCCCCCTGCACCCCCACGCCCCAGCCGTCAGGGGCACCTGCCTTCAGGCCCCCACTCATGTCCCCTTGCACCCCCAACCCCCAGCAGTGTGGGGCACCTGCCAGCAGGCCCCCACTCATGTCCCACTCATGTCCCCCTGCACCCCCACCCCCCAGCAGTGCGGGGCACCTGCCAGCAGGCCCCCACTCATGTCCCCTTGCACCCCCACACCCCAGCACTGAGGGGCAGCTGCCAGCAGGCCCCCACTCATGTCCCCTTGCACACCCACCCCCCAGCAGTGCAGGGCACCTGCCAGCAGGAACCCACTCATGTCCCACTAATGTCCCCTGCACCCCCACCCCCCAGCAGTGCGGGGCACCTGCCAACAGGCCCCGACACATGTCCCACAGGCAACACGTCATCAAAATCTCGATCCCTGGCCCTTATGGGCAGCCTCCACATGCCAAACACCCACCCAAGTATTTTATCCACCCACATAGAAATGCCAATTACATGATACAACCCCAATGGCAAGTATGTAAATGAAGACATGTCCCTCACACACACACATTGGGTGCAAGTGAATGTCAAAACCCATATCATGACATGCATGAAAACAATGAGATGATACCACACATCGAAGTTGGATGAAATAAATGTATTAAAAGCAACATGAATGGAATTAAAATCAAACAAACGACAATGGAAATTAAAAAAGAAAAGCTGCATGTCTGTAAAATAATGAAAAACAACAAATCATAATCCAAAGGAAAGGTGTCCAAAGTCACAGTTCCAAAAATGAAATCCAAGGGCAAAACAAAAGTGAAAACCATTGCTCCATGGGTAAATCCAAACAAAAAAGTAGAATCCAACAGTGAACTATATACAGATGAACAATCCATGGCCCATGATCCCAACTGAAGAAATGAAACCTATCAAAAACTCCTACCTAATAAAAAAAACTATATACAAAAATGTGGTCCATTGTCCTAAAGGTCCAAAATAAAGAAAAATACAAAGGAAACCTAATACTATCCAACTATTTACAAGGGCAGCGGGCAAGTCCAACGGCTCACGTGTTGATGTCCCGGGCCAGGGCATCATCGAACTCCTGCTCGATGTCCCGGAGGCGGTCCTCTTCCATGGCCCCGAGGGTTCGCAGAGTGGCGCAGCGACCCTGCAGCAGCGCCAGTAACGCCCCCAAGAACGCCCCTTGCGCAAGGAAAAGCCATCAAAATCCCCAATACAGCGCAAAGGGCTGCGCTAACCCTGCACCAGTATACAGGGCCGCCACACAGCACACGGCAAGCGGGGAACGTGTACTCCTGGGGTTCGTGGGAAGTTTCACGTCCGATTTCAGCAGGGTACGTGTATACCTGGGGTACGGGGAAGTCTAACACGCGATTTCAGCAGGGTACGTGTGTTTCTGGGGTGCGCGGGAAGTTCCACATGCGATTGCAGCAGGGTACGTGTATTCCTGGGGTGCGGGCAAGTTTAACACGCGATTTCAGCAGGGTACATTTCTGGGGTGCGCGGGAAGTTCCACACGCGATTGCATCAGGGTACGTGTATTTCTGGGGTGCGGGGAAGTTTAACACGCGATTTCAGCAGGGTACGTGTATTTCTGGGGTGCGGGCAAGTTTAGCACGCAATTTCAGCAGGATATGTGTATTTCTGGGGTGCGCGGGAAGTTCCACACGCGATTGCAGCAGGGTACGTGTATTTCTGTGGTGCGTGGGAAGTTTAACACGCGATTTCAGCAGGGTACGTGTATTTCTGGGGTGGGGGCAAGTTTACCACACGATTTCAGCAGGGTACGTGTATTTCTGGGGTGCGCGGGAAGTTCCACACGCGATAGGCCCTGTGCGAGTGGGGTACGTGTATTTCGGGGGTGCAGGGGATTCCTACACGTGAATTGGCAGTGTGGGTCCTCCCAGGTGTTCCCTCTATACCCGCCACGGCGCCTGCTCGCAGACCACACCACAGGGGACTACCCTGCACCCCTGGGCATGTCCCGCAGGCAGCCCAACAACCATGAGCATGCCCCCCCCAGCCAAGCCACATGTCACCTTGCACTAGTGATCACCAACGCATTACCCCCTTGCACCCCCACCCCCCAGCTGTGCGGGGCACCTGCCTGCAGGCCCCCACTCATGTCCCCCAGCACCCCCAACCTCCCAGCAGTGCGGGGCACCTGCCAGCAGGCCCCCACTCATGTCCCCTTGCACCCCCACCCCCCAGCACTGAGGGGCACCTGCCAGCAGGCCCCCACTCATGTCCCCTTGCACACCCACCCCCCAGCAGTGCAGGGCACCTGCCAGCAGGAACCCACTCATGTCCCACTAATGTCCCCTTGTACCCCCACCCCCCAGCAGTGCGGGGCACCTGCCAACAGGCCCCGACACATGTCCCCCAGGCAACACGTCATCAAAATCTCGATCCCTGGCCCTTATGGGCAGCCTCCACATGCCAAACACCCACCCAAGTATTTCATCCACCCACATAGAAATGCCAAATACATGATACAACCCCAATGACAAGTATGTAAATGAAGACATGTCCCTCACACACACACATTGGGTGCAAGTGAATGTCAAAACCCATACCATGACATGCATGAAAACAATGAGATGATACCACACATCGAAGTTGGATGAAATAAATGTATTAAAAGCAACATGAATGGAATTAAAATCAAAAAAACGACAATGGAAATTAAAAAAGAAAAGCTGCATGTCTGTAAAATAATGAAAAACAACAAATCATAATCCAAAGGAAAGGTGTCCAAAGTCACAGTTCCAAAAATGAAATCCAATGGCAAAACAAAAGTGAAAACCATTGCTCCATGGGTAAATCCAAACAAAAAAGTAGAATCCAACAGTGAACTATATACAGATGAACAATCCATGGCCCATGATCCCAACTGAAGAAATGAAACCTATCAAAAACTCCTACCTAATAAAAAAAAACTATATACAAAAATGTGGTCCATTGTCCTAAAGGTCCAAAATAAAGAAAAAAACAAAGGAAACCTAATACTATCCAACTATTTACAAGGGCAGCGGGCAAGTCGAACGGCTCACGTGTTGATATCCCGGGCCAGGGCATCATCGAACTCCTGCTCGATGTCCCGGAGGCGGTCCTCTTCCATGGCCCCGAGGGTTCGCAGAGTGGCGCAGCGACCCTGCAGCAGCGCCAGTAACGCCCCCAAGAACGCCCCTTGCGCAAGGAAAAGCCATCAAAATCCCCAATACAGCGCAAAGGGCTGCGCTAACCCTGCACCAGTATACAGGGCCGCCACACAGCACACGGCAAGCGGGGAACGTGTACTCCTGGGGTTCGTGGGAAGTTTCACGTCCGATTTCAGCAGGGTACGTGTATACCTGGGGTACGGGGAATTCTAACACGCGGTTTCAGCAGGGTACGTGTGTTTCTGGGGTGCGCGGGAAGTTCCACATGCGATTGCAGCAGGGTACGTGTATTCCTGGGGTGCGGGCAAGTTCAACACGCGATTTCAGCAGGGTACATTTCTGGGGTGCGCGGGAAGTTCCACACGCGATTGCATCAGGGTACGTGTATTTCTGGGGTGCGGGGAAGTTTAACACGCGATTTCAGCAGGGTACGTGTATTTCTGGGGTGCGGGCAAGTTTAGCACGCGATTTCAGCAGGATATGTGTATTTCTGGGGTGCGCGGGAAGTTCCACACGCGATTGCAGCAGGGTACGTGTATTTCTGTGGTGCGTGGGAAATTTAACACGCGATTTCAGCAGGGTACGTGTATTTCTGGGGTGGGGGCAAGTTTACCACACGATTTCAGCAGGGTACGTGTATTTCTGGGGTGCGCGGGAAGTTCCTCACGCGATAGGCCCTGTGCGAGTGGGGTACGTGTATTTCGGGGGTGCAGGGGATTCCTACACGTGAATTGGCAGTGTGGGTCCTCCCAGGGGTTCCCTCTACACCCGCCACGGCGCCTGCTCGCAGACCACACCACAGGGGACTACCCTGCACCCCTGGGCATGTCCCGCAGGCAGCCCAACAACCATGGGCATGCCCCCCCAGCCAAGCCACATGTCACCTTGCACTAGTGATCACCAACGCAATACCCCCTTCGACCCCCACCCCCCAGCAGTGCGGGGCACCTGCCTGCAGGCCCCCACTCATGTCTTCCAGCATCCCCACCCCCCAGCAGTCAGGGGCACCTGCCTGCAGGCCCCCACTCATGTCCCCTTGCACCCCCACCCCCCAGCAGTGTGGGGCACCTGCCAGCAGGCCCCCACTCATGTCCCCTTGCACACCCACCCCCCAGCAGTGCGGGGCACCTAACAGCAGGCCCCCACTCATGTCCCACTCATGTCCCCCTGCACCCTCACCCCCCAGCAGTGCAGGGCACCTGCCAGCAGGCCCCCACTCATGTCCCCTTGCACCCCCACCATCCAAGCAGTGCAGGGCACCTGCCAGCAGGCCCCGGCTCATGTCTCCTTGCACCCCCACCCCCCAAGCAGTGCAGGGCACCTGCCAGCAGGCCCCCACTCATGTCCCCTTGCACACCCACCCCCCAGCAGTGCGGGGCACCTGCCAGCTGGCCCCCACTCATGTCCCCTTGCACCCCCACCCCCAAGCATTGCAGGGCACCTGCTAGCAGGTCCCCACTCATGTCCTCCTGCACCCCCACCCCCCAGCAGTGCAGGGCACCTGCCAGCAGGCCCCCACTCATGTCCCCTTGCACCCCCACCACCCAAGCAGTGCAGGGCACCTGCCAGCAGGCCCCACTCATGTCTCCTTGCACCCCCAAGCCCCAAGCAGTGCAGGGCACCTGCCAGCATGCCCTCACTCATGTCCCCTTGCACACCCACCCCCCAGCAGTGCGGGGCACCTGCCAGTAGGCCCCCACTCATGTCCCCTTGCACCCCCACCCCCCAAGCAGTGCAGGGCACCTGCCAGCAGGCCCCCACTCATGTCCCCTTGCACACCCACCCCCCAGCAGTGTGGGGCACCTGCCAAACAGGCCCCCACTCATGTCCCCTTGCACCTTCAGCACTGAGGGGCTCCTGCCAGCAGGCCCCCACTCATGTCCCCTTTCACCCCCCACCCCCCAAGCAGTGCAGGGCACCTGCCAGCAGGCCCCCACTCATGTCCCCTTGCACACCCACTCCCCAGCAGTGTGGGGCACCTGCCAACCGGCCCCCACTCATGTCCCCTTGCACCCCCAACACTGAGGGGCACCTGCCAGCAGGCCCCCACTCATGTCCCCTTGAACACCCACCCCCCAAGCAGTGCAGGGCACCTGCCAGCAGGCCCCGACACATGTCCCCCAGCCAACACGTCATCACAATCTAGATCCCTGGCCCTTATGGACAGCCTCCACATGCCAAACACCCACCCAAGTATTGCATCCACCCACTTAGAAATGCCAATTACATGATACAACCCCAATGCCAAGTATCTAAATGAACACATGTCCATCACATACACACATTGGGTGCAAGTGAATGTGAAAACCCATAACATGACATGCATGAAAACAATGAGATGATACCACACATCGAAGTTGGAAGAAAAAAATGTATTAAAAGCAACATGAATGGAATTAAAATCAAACAAACAACAATGGAAATTAAAAAAGAAAAGCTGCATGTCTGAAAAATAATGAAAAACAACAAATCATAATCCAAAGGAAAGGTGTCCAAAGTCATAGTTCCAAAAATGAAATCCAAGGGCAAAACAAAAGTGAAAACCATTGCTCCATGGGGAAATCCAAACAAAAAAGTAGAATCCAACAGTGATATATATACAGATGAACAATCCAGGGTCCATGATCCCAACTGAAGAAATGAAACCCATCAAAAACTCCTACCTAATAAAAAAAACTATATACAAAAATGTGGTCCATTGTCCTAAAGGTCCAAAATAAAGAAAAAACCAAAGGAAACCCTATCCAACTATTTACAAGGGCAGCGGGCAAGTCCAACGGCTCACATGTTGATGTCCCGGGCCAGGGCATCATCTAACTCCTGCTCGATGTCCCGGAGGTGGTCCTCTTCCATGGCCCTGAGGGTTCGCAGGGACGATGACATCTGGAATTCCAGGTCCCTGCGAATGGCCTCGAGGCACTCGGCACGCCTCAGGGCCCTACGCATGGAGTTCTCCGCCCTGACCATTGTGAGCCGTGCCTCTTCCGCCCGCTGCCACTCCGCATTTATCGCATGGCCCAACCGCTGCCACACGGAAGACACTTCCCGTCCAGGATCCTCCTGCACTCCGGCCGATGCCTGCCCCTCCGATGATGAAGGCCCCGAGCCATCATGGCTCCCACCTTGTTGCTGCTGCTGCTGTCCTGCTGCCTGTGCCCTGGCTCCTGCTGCCTGCACATCCTCCTCCAGCTGGGGTTCAGTTGTGGAGGTGGCCACCCCTGCTGGACGTCTGACTCCCGACTGTGGCAGGGATCTGTTGTCCACCAGCCTGGCTGCAGGGTCAGAGGCAGCTCCACAGGGCACCCAGGTGATACATGGGTGGGAAGATGGCATGGAGGACGACTGGGGCATAGGGGGTTCAGTTGAGGAGGGGTCGGAACAAGGTCCAGGAATCGATGAATCTGGCCCTGGTGAGCTGTCCCAGTGGGTCACCGCGGTCAACGAGCCATGTGAGAAGACGTGCAGTCTCCTCATGAAAAGACTGCAGGTCAACTCGCATGGCACGTTGACGCAACGCCACCCCACCCAGGACAGGCTCAACCTGGTGCCAGATAGCCACATCCGCAGGGAGAGGAAGGCCAGTTGGTGTAAGCCAATCCCCTCCCTGAGAACGGGTCTGGACGTAGGCATACCTGCTGGTGCAAGATGATGCAGTGACAGGATCAGGGACAGGATTGCACACAGGCACCTCCGAGGTGGCCTGTGTTGCCTCCTGTCCCTGGTCCTGCACTGCACCACTAGCACCAGTGGAATCCCCACCTCCAGACCCCGTCTCTGTCCCTTGCACGGCCTCCTCCTCCACCAAACCCCCCACCAACATGGATGACTCCATGCCATCTTCCTCCGTTGGGCCCTGTGGGCTCTCAGCTGCCCCTTCTGCTGCCGAGCAGTCCAACTCCGACCTCCGCCTCTTGGACCTCCCCTCGGCAGCTGCGGCCTGGGACGCGGCACCGGACTCCTCACTCCCCAATGAGATGACAACCTGGGAGGGGAGCCGGGCCTTGCGTCTCCGGCTGGCGGTGCGAACCCTGCCACTGTGCTCCACAGCACCTTCTCCGCCCTCTTCAACAGATGACGCTGCAGACAAATAAAACACAGGCATCAGGGCACTGTACAAAGGCCTCATACACGCATGACAGTTGTATATGGGTGGCATTGTCAAACTTCAGACATGGCATCACAATCCCGAACACACATGTCATTTTGACTCACACACATGAGCTATTCCACAGCCATATTGCAACAGCCAGCACCATCCATACACATACAACAGCATGAGCAGCCAAAGGTGAGCCAAACATCACATGAAACACAGGGAGTGCACTACACATGCACACACGCCACCACACTTACATGCATGTGTACACCTCTGCCAACTGTCGCAGTGTTGAGATCGGCATCCATGTCACATCTGCCAATCATTTTTCCACATATCAGTGTCACATGCATCCATGTTGCATCACTGTTGCACCCTTGTCAAATAGACACACATACACATGTACACAGTGCACATACATGCAGCTGGAACCAACATCCATGTGTGACACCACAACTGACATACACAGTAATCTAAACATGTGTGCTCACACATCTGCATTTGGCTTGCATGCTTACCCACACATACACCATCCATGTGTCTCACACATGAAAGGACTTGCATGTGTCTGCCTCACAGCCCTGTACATACACATCCATACATGGCCTTAGAAAACCACATGTACAACCTGCACACTACTGGCACACCACCACACGCACAGCTTCCAATCAGTATGCATGTACACTTAACGCTCGACTCCAAAAAGGTCTGCCTCTCAAGGACCTGGACGTGGAGCGCTGGGCATATGCGTTCCAGGACCCTCATCTGATGTTGCGACAGGTGGCCCCGGAGCCCCTTAGCATCCGCTGCCTTCAAGAGGCGCCGGGTCTTGTTGAGGGTCCTGGACCTGAAGTCCTCCCAGCGCTTCTTGACATGTTGGAAGTCGCGGACTGCCACCCCCTCCACGTTGATGGCAGTCACGATGTCCGTCCAAATCCGAGTCCGTCCTTCCTTGTCGTCGCGCAAACTTCCGAAGAGGGCATCATACTGCCCCAGGACTTGCTCCACCAGGGCACCGACTTCGGTGGCAGTGAAGCTGGTGGCCCTCTGCCTCTCTGGCTGGGAGTTGCCAGTGGTGCCAGATGGTGTAGTGCCCGACATGGCAACCCCAGAGGCTGGAGTGGGTGGGCAACTGGGTCCTGGGGCTGGGCTGTGGAGCGATGGTATCCCAGTCGGGAGTCTTCTGTTCCAGCAGGGGTGGTCACAGCAACTGCACCCCTGGCTGATGAGCAGGTAGCAAATAGCAGGGCACGTGGGCAGCAGGCAGTCAGGCAGCAGTAGATGGCAGGTGGGAGCGTGCTCAGGGCTCTGGGGGGCAGTGATTCGGCCTTTTGGGCAGGAGCGTGATCTTCCGTGTGAGAACGCGTGGCCAGCTTGATACGGAGTGATTCGGCACGTGAAAAATGTGCACGTCAGCATGTGATTCGAGGAAAGGCCCCTAGCGCGTAAGCGCGTCAGCACTCGTACGCGCTTTCATTGGACCAAAGGCCCTTCAAGCGTAAGCGCCTCTGTGACGTGACGCGCGCTGGCGTGCGCAGCCGTGCGCAGGTGTTTCCCTCGTGGCATTAGCATAGTGTTTCAGTGCGCGTGAAAAAACTGCACGTCCGCGTGTGAATGCGTGTAATCCGAGGAAAGGGCCCATGCGCGTAAGTGACGTGACGCGCATGGGCGTTTCCCTCAGCACAGGTTAAAGGTGAGCGGGGGCAGCAGTTCGCTGTACGTGCCTTTCATGGAGACCGACGTGTGTTGCTGCTTCCTGTTGTTTCGCGCGCCATCACAACTTCACAGCTATCAAGGACGTATCTCTTCTTTTGGCGGGGGTATTGGCTACGTGTGTTTTTCTGCATTGCGCTAGTCAGATGGTGAGTCGCACATGCTATTTTTCCCACTGCGGGTGCCCCTGTGTATCGCACCCATTTTCAAGGTCATAGTAGCCTGCGTGTCCCACGCGTACGCGTTATTCGTGTTACTGGGTGCCACCGCGTACTGCGGGAGGTTGATTCCACGCACGTAGGCTGCAGGGTTGTGTGCACGGTTTTACTGCAGTTTTGGGGTGCCTGAGCGTTGCGTGACCCGTCACTACATCATCGGGGTCACATACAGCCTTGCAGGTGCAGGGGGGTTGTTAACATCTTTCTTCCCACCCCCTTCACCCCAATTGCCCAGGTCAATTGTGCTGTACACCTCCCATTGGCACTACTCCATCTGTGCCGGCACTACTCCATCTGTGCCGGCACTACTCCATCTGTGCCATGGTTGGGAGGCCAGCAAAGGTGAGGGGCGCCTCAGTTGGGCGTACTCCTCGTGGCGGGCGTGGTCGGGGACGTGGCCGTGGTGACCAGAGCGACTCCTGGGTGTCCAGGGCGGCCACAGTGGGGGAAGAGGCAGGGGTGCGCCACTTGAGCACAATGTTGTGCCATGTGTCGGTGCAGTCATGCCACCACCCCCTGTGGTTCTGGGAGATGCAGCTTCTGCATCTGGCACTGGCGCCCGTGTGACCCGGCAGTCTGTTCCATCGACTGCCACGGGCCCAAGGGTAGTGGTAGCTGCAGGTGCAGCTGTGGACACCGCCACCCAGGCTCAGGGTCTGCCAGCGCAGGCTACGTTGGCACTTGAGGAGCCCTTGGAAGATTTACAACAGACCAGGAGGGAAACCATAGGGGCATGCAGGGCTGCTCAGACCAAGACAAGTGTCCCTGGGGCAGTTATGTCATCTGCTGCCCCGAACAGCCGGGTGTTGGCAAGTGCAGGGGCAGATGCACCCAACAACACCCCGGTTGTGAGTCTGCCAACCAGGACCGTTGCGGTCAATGACCCTGCCACAGCGGATGTTGCTGCACAGGGTCCATTAGAGGGCACCCAGCTGCCACTGACACAAGTCAGGCCTTTGGTCATCCCTCCACCTGCCACTCCCTTGGCTCAATCCACCGAACCCACTGGCCATACTGGTCAGGGCAGCATTAGCCAGCCAGGGTCTGAGCCACAGTCCAAGAGGAGGAAGGTTGCACCTGCAGCACAGGCTGGGACCCCACACACAGCCACGACCTCCTGCACGTCGAGGAAGAAGCCTTTCTGCAAGCAGGAACTGGACCTCCTCGTGGACTACATGCGGGGCCACAGCCGTGACATGGTAGTGGGTGCCAATAGTCAGACTATGGCTGCCCACCGTGACACCCACTGGAAGCATGTTGCGTAACATGTCAGTTCATTCGGCCATGAGGTGCGCACGGCGCAAGAGTGCAAAAAGCGTTGGAATGACCTGAAACGCAGCGCTAAGGCTAAGCGTGCCTCAAATTACAACTTGACTATGGTGACTGGCGGTGGGCCTGCACCAGAGGAGAAAGAGCTCACTCCGCATGAGTCACTCGTTGCAGAGTTCATACCACCTGAATCGGTCGAAGGAGTGGGAGAGATGCTGGACTTTGATGCCCAGTCCAGTGATTGTTGATGCGTGTTTGTTGAGGACGTGTGCGTTTTACTTGTGGGATATTTTCTGAATGATTGCCACTACATGTGACATGTACATGGTTCTGATGTGCAAGTAATGCAATGCTTCCGTGATGCATCTCTGCTCTGCTGGATGGTGGACATGTGGAGCAAACGGGGACTGTCCGCATCACCACTATTGCATCCTACTCACATGCTGGTTACCAGTATACCCCTCCGGTCCATGTATCAGCTCACTGGCCCTTCGGCATGTGGCGTGGGGTGACCTTCCTCTCAGTCCATGCACAATGTCCGAGCATGACTGACGTGCATGAGTCCTCTGCCTGCATGCGGGTAGTCAATGTGGGCATGCTCCCTTGCCCCTCCTCCGCCACTCTGCACCCCAGTTCCACCTTTGCACTGGTCTCCTTCAATCTTGCCATTGGGTACTTTCCTGTTCATGTGTCCTGTGTACATGCTAACTTCCAGTGTACAATCTGCCAGACATATGCTGTGTGGTACAGCCTTAGTACTTGATGCAGGGTATCTCACTTGTACTGTGCATAGGTCAGATGCCCCGCAGGGACATGAGTGCCCATTCATGCTCCATGTGCATTGCACGCATGCCCCTATGTGTCCTTGACTGGATGATCACTGTAATACAAGTCCTGGGTGACATACAATGCATGGCATCTCATCAGCCTTCCCATGTCAACTGTGGCTCAGTACTGCGTTGCACACATGTTTAGGGTCTGACAATCTGTGTGGGTCACAGGCCTCAGCCTGTTTAATGGCCAATGACTCTGTCCGACTGTTGTAGTGCCTTCTTCACACGTGGGAGGCCTCCAGAGTTTTCATCATGTGTCCTGCTTACTGTCCCATCATATTTTGCAGTATTGTCACTTGAATCACATTAAGCTGTTGATGCCAGTCAACACTGCCTGTCAATACACAGGTCTATGGTCAGCCTTTTGATACCATGCTAGGCATTCCTGCTTTTGTACTTGGGTTGAGGGGTGCTTTGCTTGAAGATATGCTACCCATTGAATGCACAGTGCACGTGATGCCTGAATTTGACCTTGCACTGCCTTCACATTTCCTGACACACACCATGGAGTCCTTGTACATGTAGGTAGTGAGTGACATACACATTTGCTGCACTGCATAGAACCACTTCTATGCAAACTGCCACCTTTCAACAGGTCTGATCACAAAAGCAAGTCCATGTGTCAGGGGTGAGTGATTCGGATGTGGACACTCCTCTGTCCGCGACACCGGCACTGAGGGGTCAGACAGTCTTGGTTCCTCCGCCCGTGGTGGATCGGGACGCAGGGTCACCCTCCACACCAGTCACTGATGTGCCTGGGACATCACGTCGACGGGGGCATGTAGTCGTGCAGCCGCGGGCGGCGCAAACACAGCGAGGACACCCGGTCCTTGGGTCCCGCAGGGGTCAAACCCAGCAACGAGGTCGCTGCATGCAACCGCAGTATACTGAGTGGGAGCAAGACATGACTGCCAATTCAGAACGGCAGGGGGCAGCAATGGAGAACATCGCTGAGAGCATCGAGCGTGTGGCCCGATCTGTGCTCCCCCCTGCTAGGCAGGTGCTTCTCCAGCAGCAGGCAGCACCGTCCACGGCCCGCTCGCTCAGGCTGGGCATGGCGGCCTCAGACAGGGTACGCCAGGCTGAAATGTCATCTCTGCGTCAAGCAATTGCTGCTCACGCAGAGGCGCACATGGATGCCCTGAGGGAGGAGTATGCTTCCCTCAAATCCACTCTGGGTGTCCTTCTGATGTCCCAGAGGCAGCGGGCAGAGGAGAGGTTTGCACAGCTTGAGCGTACCATCTCGGCTGAGCTACAGGCTTGCCGGGAGGTGCAGCGGTTGTCCAGCCAGGCCTTGCAGGAGGAACTCTGTGTTACACGTGCTACCTTGCAAGAGGAAGCACGTCTATCACTTGAGGTTCTGCATGCAGACCTACGTCACATCGCTACACAGAACCAGGCTCACCCGTCCAGCAGACTTGCTGCCGTCGAGGGGCAAGCTACGGCTAGGCGTGGCCAGGCTACTTTGCCACGTCCTCCTTTCCAGGATGAGCCAGACTCGGACGAACATCTATCTCACACATAGGTCGGGCTGTGCAGGCGTTGAGCCCATGGAGTTTTTTTTTTTGGCTCAGCATCATCGCATGTGGGTGTTGAGCAGCACCCTGTACCTCCCCCCTCCTGGGTGCCTCCCCTCCCCCCCCTGGTCGTATGTGGCCATTTTTGATTTTTCTTTTAGTTTAGTTAGTTAAGTTTCTGTTTGATAGTTAGTTTGATTAGGTAATGTAGGTTTTTCATAGTTAGTGTAATTAGTTAATATAGTTTAAAATTGCTTGTCTATTGTGCTTTCATGTGACGGTGCAGTGCTTTGTGGCTTTTGAAAGCATCCACTTTCTGTTCCAGCAGGGCCCTTCAGGCTTGTCTTGTGTATGTGTTTGCTGGTTGGGGTCCTTGACTCACATATGCCACTCCTGCCTCCCTTATCCATGGGCTCGCAAGGATGGTTCGGTGTAACAGCCTATTACACAAGGGCTTTGGACTGACACATCTGTGGCATGTCTGGTCCTGTGTAACTTGTGTTAACACCCCTAGTGGGGATGATTGCGGTGTTATTGACCACTGTTCTGCTTTTGCTAGATGGGGTGTTTCATGATTAATGTGTACATTCATTGCTATGCATTGTGTAGTATGTTTCTTATCTTTACTGTACACATGCTTGTTGCAATTCATGCCGTAGATAGTGTGTTCCACACTTTAGATGTGAAAGACGGACTGATGGTGTGATTTCTGATGTACGTCTCTGACATGGTCCAGTAATGAGATGCCTGAAGAGACACACACAGAGGACTCTAAAGCATTAATCATGTGTTTCATGCCCTTTCTGCAGGGGGATGAGCCTCCAGACCACCTTTGCCAGCAGACATGGCCCATTGGACATCTGTATTCTGGACACGTTTGTTGGTGCCCACATGCACATGTGTGCGCAAGCAGAGGCACAGGGTTTGCAGACATACATCCTAGAACTGCTGACATGTTCCAAGGAACTCGAGGCAAGGTGAGCAGCACAGGGGGTCCACAACACAGCAAAGCTTCCACCAGGCCAGTTGCACATGCAGGCTTAGTAGCAGCACTGAGGGTGAGCTTGGACGAATATTGGTGTTGAAGCACACAATACAGCTCAGATGTGTTGGTGGACTGATGGCTAGTTGATTGTAAGGTTGTCTGGGGCACCTGCAGGGGCAGTGGCACATACCCTCCGGTCCACCATGGGCCATTGAGGCACTTGTATCACCCATGCTGCCTTCCGAGACATGGAAAGGAGCAGCTCACAGGGACGTACAGCAAGGGACAGACTCGGGTGCAGTGCATTTCAATTCCATGTACATTTTGAAACATGTACTGCCTATTTTTTTACGGTCATGGTGGGACACGACTTTTTCTGAAGTCATACCTTGCTATATGCATCTGTCTGCTTACCCAGGGAACATTGCATGTTGTGTGAATCGTGACACATTGGTGTTCCATTTGCCACGCACCCACCGGCGCCTGACTTACTGCATTGACTGTGTATGAACCATCACAGGGGGAATGTTATGTATGGGTATGAAGCATCCACACCAGATTGTCTGTTTGTAGAGTAGTTTGTTGCTATGGGGCATATTTGGTGGTGTGTTTGTGTGTTATGGGCACGCACAGATTATTAACTGTGGCTCTCTTTGCAGCATTGAAGTGCTCCTGTAACCGGACCTGAGAGTGCGCAGGCAGGAGGCCAGCACTCAAAACCAGAGCTGAGTGCCTTGTTGTTTTTCTTTCAAACTGCTCTACATAGACTTGCTGCGGGTTGCACTGGTGCATGGATGAATGTGTAATTCAATTTGGTATGTTTTTTTTTTCCATAATCACCCCGAGTCCTATACAATTCTAAACCCTGTACCCCCTACCCGGTGTTCCTGCTTCCCGTACCTATCCAACCAAAGTTCCCTAACCCTCTTTCCACGCTGGGGTTGCAGATGCCTGTGTAAACCCCAAGCTTGCAGACGCCAATACTCTAGAGGGGGTGGTTGGTTCGTGTCGCTCCTGCGCCTGGACTCCGGAAGGCCCTGACAATGATGTACAAGTTTGTTATGATTGTGTATGTGTTAATGCAAGTACTCCATTTTAGAGCATTCCCTACGTTCACGTGTCATTCATACTCCCCTCTCCTGCCCCTCATTCCAGTTATCCAGTATGCCAACGGCTGTCCCAACTGCATATCCCTGACCCTCCTTCCCCACCAGGGTCTCAGAGGCCTGTGTGAGTTTGACCTTGCAGGCATCCAGGCCACGGTGGGGTTGGTTGTTTCGTGCCACTCCTGCACCTGTACACGGGAGCTGTGACAGTACACATCCGTTTGTGGTGCATCATTCTATGTTATGTACCACACATGGTTCACATCCTGTTGTGACATTGTTTTACTGTGCTACCTTGGTTGTTACATCATTGTGGTAGTACTTTGACTTTGTGAGGTACTGCTACTTCAAGTCATCTACTGGAGGCTGTTGTGGTTCGTTTTTCTGCCTTGGATTTTGTGTCTTTGCAAATGAAGGTGAACTCTGAGGGTGCAGGCAACTTTTGACAAACAAGGTGGGAGATGGTGACGAAGGGGAATGGTGATCCTGTGGCCAAGTGAAATTGAGGATTGAAGGCTCCATGACCCAGGTGCAGTTGTTCAGTGGGTAATGGTCATTTGTGAGGGAGGGGGGGTGTTTTGTTGTTGATAGTTGCCTTGCGCTGCAGTGTGATGGGAACCCTGACATTGTAATTGTGGTATCCTATGTACATGATGTGTTCTGCTGATCAATGCATGTTCATGTGTTGTATTTACCTTTCAGGTGTGAGGGGATAGTTGTGGTTTGACATGCTGGGGTGTACACATGGTGAATGTTCACATGTGATGTGTAGAGGACACTGATGGTCAATTGATTGCACATGCATATGTTGAGTGCATGTCCTTGCTGACACACACACTCGCACTATGATGCACTACATGTACAACCACCCTTCGATATCCACATGTACACTCTGTTTGCCTTCTGCTGCCCACTGTGTCCCTCCAGCACATGTTCTGTGACCAATTATGGATCCTGTACATGCCTATTTTACTTTTTGATGTGGTTTGTCGCTTAGATGTGATGCTCAGGGTGTGCATCACACACAATGGCTGTTCACTGTGCTGTGCGCTGAGCAGTGTGTTGCAGGAGTTGGGCACAGCACACAGAAGCTGCAGTGTTGATTTTGCAATGCACAATGTGCATGCAGACAGGCATTCTTTGTTATGTTGCGGCTACTACTTTTGTGATGCATTTGGGAATTACCTATTTTGGGTGGGAGGTTGTTGGTCAGTCATTTCATCTGATTCCATGTCAGGCATCATTGTCTGATGCCAATTTACATTTCCACATGGCAATGTGTACCTTATTGGAACTGTGTTGGTGTATGGCTATTGCTTGCCATGTCATGTTGTGGTTTGGGAGGGTTTGAGTGACATAACACTGATGGTCATGGCCTGTTTTGCAGGTGTGTGTGATTCACACCTTGCATGTCAGGGTCAGCCGCTTCTCGAAGGAACGAGCTGGGGGTAGATCTCTCTCCGCGGCAGGGGCCTCCCTCTGGAACGGCCTTCCTGCCTCCCTGTAACTTGAGGAGAACCATCTCCACTTCAGGAAGCACCTCACACCTTCCTCTTTGCTTCTGCTTTCTCTCTCCCTCTCCCTTGCTAATTTCTTCACTGAAACTGCACTGAATCTGCAACTGGGCCACTCTCACCGACCTCGGTCCCTGGCCCAGCCACTCTCCACTTGCACTGCCTCCCTGGCAACCCCTGCACTGCGGGACTGTCTCTGTATCCCTACAGCCCCCCTTCCCAGCACTTGTCTGCACTTACCTTTGCACTTGCCACCAGCTGGCCTATTTATTTATTTTTTATTTTACTTACCCTGTACTGCACTCCCCCCTCCCCTTCCCCTTGCACTTTTCCCTTCCACCTACCCCTGCACTTGCGCGATCTAAATGACACCTGGCCTAGTAGGATCGCTGTCTGTCTTCCCTTGTACCCCCCTCCCTGCCTCGTTGCGCCTTGCAACACTTGTGTATAGGCGCGTTACAAATGCCATATCATATCATATATCATATGTGTGCCTTTTGGTCACACAGGATAGCTTGTGTTTAGGTAGCTAGGGATGCACACAATGTGGCACTTCCATGGCAACAATCTCAGGGTGGTAAGGTTGTGACAGTTGACTGTCTCTTTGTCATCATCGATTGTCACCTGGTATGTGCCAGGCCTGTGTGCACTCCGCAGGGGTGGGAGTTTAGGTGAAAAATGTGGCCACAAGCTGGGTCCGGGCTCACTCGCCACATGCCCTATCCCCTCCCATGGGCAGCGCCTGTGCCTGTGGTTGGAGATGTGGGGGCACCACCATGTCCACCGGTACTCCCTGCTGTGTTGCAACATTGTGCAGGACACATGCTGCCACAATGATCCTGCACACTACTGGGGGTGCATAGAGTAGCTGCCTGCCAGAGCGGTCAAGGGAGCGGAAGCATGACTTGAGCACTCCGAATGTGCGCTCCACTATGGCCCTGGTTGCAATATGGGCCGCGTTGTATCTTACCTGGGGTGGTGTGGTGGGGTTCCGGAGTGGCGTCATCATGTGGTTGCTCAGAGGGTAGGCACTGTCCCCTGGGGAGGTGATAATTGTTGAGATTATTAGGGTTTGGGTATTTGTCTGTGTGTGACTTGCATGCATGTGCACAGGCATTTGTACTCACCTAGGAGCCATGTGTCACCATGCTGCCCAGCTTCCAGGGCCCGGCTCAGGGCGGACATTCTGTATATGAAACTGTCATGGGTGGAGCCAGGGTAGTTTGCATAGACAGAGGTGATGATTCCCTTTGCATCGCATACCACCTGTACGTTGATCGAATGCCAGTGCTTGCGGTTTCGGTAGATGTGCTCAGTGGCCCTAGGTGGACGTAGGGCCAATTGGGTGCAATCTATGGCACCGAGCACTTTGGGAAAGTGTACCACCCTGTAAAAATCCAGGGCCACGGCCTGCCTTTCTGCGGGTGTTCTGGGCATGTATATGTGCCTGCGGACTGAGGGGCGCGCTGTCATGATTGCCAAGACCTGGTGTAGGCAGCGTGACTGCGTGGCCTGTGAGACCCCCCCACTATGACAGTGGTCCTCTGAAATGACCCAGTGGCAAAAAAATGCAGGACATTGAGCTCCTTCTCCAAGGGGCTCAATGCTTGGGAGCAAAGGTTGGGGGGTGTAAAGTCATCTTCCCACTCCCTGACCAGGTCTAGGATGATGTGGGGTGGAAACCTATACCTGCCATAGACCTGGTCGTCAGGCATCCCATAAAGGCTTGTCCGTGGTGAGAAAATGCGTGTTTGTTGTTTGCGCGCACTTTTATACTGTGCACGGGACGGTTCCGCCTGCCTTCGTGTGGTGGACGCGTTGACGCCTGTGTGTGTCTTTTGCCGTGCGCGGGTTTCCCGTATTCGAATCCATGAATACGGGTTGTTCGCATGCGTGCTGGCGTTACGTGTAGTTCCCTGCTGTACTTCCCCAGTTACGCCTTCTTTTTCACGCGTTGTTCCCCATTCCGTGTGTTACGCCCACTGTTCCGCCCACTTTTGTTGTGTGCGTCGCGCTATGTGCGCTTTTGCTGTGCGTGTAGCGCACGCCGTTTGATGACGTGTGTGCCCGTGTGCGACATGCATGGATTTGGCGCACGACCAGCGGGAAACTAGCACAGCACCTTCCTTGTATCGCTTTTCGGCGCACGTTTGTTCCATGAATCGACCCCTTAATGTCTTTTCTGTCTTTATTCTGTCTCTTTCTTTCCCTCCGTTTTCTCTGTCTTCTCAGCGTCTTGCTCCACTACGCTGTTCCCTAACAATGGCTCTTTTTGTTTTCACAAGGATGGTTGTGATTTCGGAGTTGCCGTGCCGATGTCGAAGACCACGGTGAGTTATTGATGTAAGGAGCGCTGCGCTGTTTATTGGTGTTAATTGCTAACCTGTGTCATCTTCCCTTCTTTGTACAGGTTGCAGTGATGTTCCGAAGTGATGAGCGATCGAAGCGCTGCTTGCCCAGGTAAGTGCTTTGTTAATGCTGACCTTGTTCCTTCTCCCTTGCAGGTTGCAGTGAATCTCGGAGATGGGCGACTTAAGAGAAGCGCAGCTTGCTGCTAGGACTCGCTGCTTGCCCAGGTAAGAATTGTTATTAATGCTGTCCTTGTTTCTTTTGCAGGTTGCGGCAAACTCCAGAGATGGGTGAGGTAATCGAAGTGCAGGATGGATTCAAGACCGGTTACTTCACAGGTAAGTGTTCTTGATCACTAATGCTGTTCTTCTTCTTCCAGTTTATTAATGGAATCCAGTTCTAGGGCTTCAGGATCGGGCTGCCAGAGAAGTAGATGAGCAGGAGCTGGACACGTGAGCGTTACGCTGCAGGAGTGCAAAATAACGCAAAGTGTGTTCTGCTGTTTGTGTGTGGTTTAAATAGCCCAGGTAAAGTAGTTCCAGGCCAAATAGTTCCAGGGCCAGCCACACCCAAAACACTAGACCGCATGGTTTGGTTCTAAAGAACTGAGCTGTGTAATAGGCCTCCATGATGGATTAAGGTCCAAAACTGGTATTGCTTTATTCCTGATAATGAGCCTGGCGCCAAAGGCACCAGGACTGACTCCATGTATGTTTCTGATGGAGTGTTAAGGCCCTTGGGGCCAGTGTGAAGGGCTTTAGCCCCACTGCTGCCAGGGGGCTGTTATACCTGACGGGGTCAGGGGCATGGATCGTGACAGTTACTTATCGTGCGAATAGTGCTAAAGTTTTATTTCACGAGAGGCTGTGTGAACGATGAATCCTTGCTGCTAAAAAGTATTCTGTCAATGAAATTGATAATCCGATTCAGGATATGCTTCTGGGCACAGTTACTGAGTACAACTCAATCGATACAGAGGTGGATACCGACGACACCGTAAAGTATCCAACAGAATTCTTCAACCCACACGATCCCCCGGGAATGCCACAACGTCACCTTGGACAAAAAGTTTGGTCACCCATTATGCTGCTTTGCAACCACTACCCATCTAGGCTGAGTAATGGCACAAGGTTGTGCGTCAAATAATTTCTGCTCAATGTACTTGAAGTGACAGTGTTGACCGGGAAGGGAAAAGGAGAAGATGTATTCATCCCCTACCTCAACTCACTCCGACAGTCATACCATTCAGTTTCAAGTGCCTACAGATCCCGGTCAGGCTGGCCTTCAGTATCACAATCAACAAGGCACAGGGTCAGTCAATCAAGTGCACAGGTACCAACTTGGAATCTCCATGTTTCTCCCACGGGCAGTTAAATGTTGTGTGTTGTAGAGTGGGTTCCCCGAATCAGTTGTATATCTTTGCTCCAACTGGCAAAACAAAAAGAATCTATATAACAAAGCCTTACAATGAACATGTACTTTGATAATATCAAACTTTAGGTCTATAATTGTTGGCATCGTCGGCACCATGTCACACATCATGCTGCTCAGGAACCTCCATGTTGTTCTCATGTACAGCATAAGTTTCAGTATTCGTTTTTAATAAGAACAAAAAATAAGAACAAAAAACATCTTAATGCCCTTGACACCCCTCAGGATGCTATTCTAGGAAACTCAGTTGTTGATCAGGACTGGGTGCAACATTTTAGAAGAGTCTTTAATAGGGACGAAGAGTTGCCGTAAGAAAGGGAACCAATCTTGCCCAGGAATGGTCTTTCCCAACTCAGGGAGAGGACAACCTGTGAATCATCCTCAAAGCAAGTGGCTCAAGAGCTCCAGGTCCAGACGGGCTCACAAACGCTCACCTAAAAGAGGAACCAGAACTCTGGGCTAACTTTCTGGCAACCTTGTGGGCCTACGTCAAGAAGCAAAAGAAAATCCCACTGTCCTGGTCCTCTAGAGTCGCCCCATGTTTAAAAAGGGGGATAGAAAAGACCCTAGTAACTACCGCCCTATAGCCCTTTTGGATGTTGCTGGCAAGGTCTTTGCTGAATTAGTGTCTTGGGCAGGCTGGGCCACTGGCAGTCGGGCTTTGTCAAAGGTATGAGCATGCCCTTTAATATATTTGTGATCAACCTTTTAAAGAAATGCCAAAGGAAAACTAAAAGGAAACTCTTTGTTGCATTTATAGATTTGGCACAAGCCTTTCACACAGTCGACAGAAGGAAATTATGGTCTAATCTGACAAAGTGGGGATGCCCAGGAGACCTGCTGGAGGCCATCAAAGACCTGCATACTGATAGAGGCCTTTGAATATGGCTAGACCAAGGGGGGTCCCTGCCCATATCAATATCAACAGCTAGAGGCCTGAAACAGGGTTGCCTGCTCACACCGGCCGTGTTTAATTTGAACATTGAAGGGGTGAATATTGACCATCTAGTCTATGCCAACGACTTGGTCCTAATATACCAAACCTACATAGGCCTACAAAGGCAACTTAAATCCATGGAACAGTACATCTTTGAAAATGGACTGAAACTAAACGTGAAGAAATGTAAGATCCTGCCCCTGGGGGAACTGAGGGAGAGGAGACCAGGAAGAAAAATCTGTCACCTGGAAAACAAAAGCTTGTCGGAAGTAACTTCAATTGTGTACTTGGGGTGTTGTATAAACATAGCCCTAAGAGACTTCCCTCATTAATGTATGCTGAGGAACAAAATCAAAGCATTAATTTCCCAAGGAAAACGGTTCCAAAGGAAATATGGGAAATTGTCCATCAAACCAGCCCTAACTTTCTATAAAGCAAATGTAGTGTCCATAGTTACGTATGGAGCAGAAACATTCTTGGCTCTACATTAAAACATCTGAGACCACCTGGAAAGCGGCTAATGGAAAAACTTCTTTAACCACCCAAAGTGTGTTCCCATGGCAGTAGTAAGGCAAGAACTGGGCTTAATCTTGCTCCAAGCGCACCTCACCTGGAAAAATCTTGCATTTCTTCTGAAGCTCACAGCAACAGACTTAATGAGAGGAATTCGGGTGCTGAAGAGAGCTCTACAGGAAGGAGATTGTGGGCTTCAGAACTGGAAGAGTATCTGCCTGGGGGCTTTGGACCAGATAACAGCAAGAGAAGAGCAACTGATGACCAACCCAGACTCTGTGCAAATTAGAATCTGGCGACAGGATTGCATCCTGAAGCTGGATCAATCCAGTAAAGCCAAAATATGCCTCCATGAGGGTGTAACAGGGGCTCCTACAGTGTAGTACCAAAAGATCTGTCCAGGTGCCTAAGTTAAGCAATAAGAACAAAATTCCTGAGATTCCGGCTGAACCTATATCCAACTTCGGAGGTCTTGGCATCTAGAGACAAGGGGACAAAGAGGCACTCTGGCTGTAGATTATGGAAACTGAAGGAGGAGAGAAGCCCTAAAACATTTGATCCAATCCTGCAAAGCACTCACAATTTTAAGAACGCAAATACTGGGCGTTTCTTTGAGAAAAGGAAGACATACACTGCGGATCAATGGTGGTCCTCTCACCTGTCAGGAAACAGAACCACATTAATCATTACACTGATGATTTTTTGGACATGATTTTTAAAGAGAAAGATTACTTCAGATACTTCAGCAGAAAGGGTGGTGGAAAGCATGTGAGCCAGTTACCTCACAGGAACAATGGACTAAAATGGCTCTGCCCTGCCTTGTACTGTCCATTATTCAACTCAAATTAAGAGGCCGATTCATGGAATTAATGTGCGCTGAAATTTTCAGCGCAAGCGTGCGAAAGCGTGCGAATTACAGTGCCAATGCGAAAATCGCAGCGAAACCCACGCACAGCGATTCATGGAAGTCCGTGTGCATGGAAATCCCAGGATGTGCGCCAAAATTCTGCGTGGCGCACGCTGGCGCACACGTCTCCAAACAGCGTGCGCTAAGCGCACAGCAAAATCGCACATAGCGCGGCGCACACAACAAAAGTAGGAGGAACAGGGGGCGTGACACGCTGAATGGGGAACAACTTGTGAAAATGTGGGCGTCACGGGGGAAGTACAGGAGGCAAGTGCGCAGAACGCCCACACGCACGTTCAATACACGTATTCATGGAATCGAACGGGGCTAAGGCGTGCACCAAAAAAGACGCACTAATCAGGAAACACTTATGCCAGCAGGAAGCAGGCGTACGTGGACCCGCGCAGCATAAAAGTGCGTGCAAACAACAAACAAGCTCAGACGCCAGGATGAATATACCGTTCCTAGCAGCAGTGGTCGTGGGATACCGCAGGAGGAGGAGGAGGATAGTCAGGCCCAGAATTTTTACACCCAGAACCAGCCTTTTTGGGATGCCTGATGACCACTTGTTCGGGAGGTACAGGTTTCCACCTCACATAATATTCGACCTGGTCAGTGAGTGGGAGGATGACCTCACATCACCCACCCTGTGCTCCCAAGCACTCAGCCCCCTGCATAAGGTCCTCAATGTACTGCACTTCTTGGCCACTGGATCATTTCAATGGACAACTGCTATAGTGGGGGGGGGGGTGTCACAGGCCATGCAGTCACGCTGCCTACACCAGGTCTTGGCCATCATGACTGCACGCCCATCAGTCTGCAGGCACATATACCTGCCCAGAACACCTGCAGAAAGGCAGGCTGTCGTCCAGGATTTTTACGGGGTGGCACACTTCCCCAAAGTGCTAGGTGCCATTGACTGCACCCATGTGGCTCTACGTCCCCCCAGGGCATCAGAGCACATCTATAGAAACCGCAAGCACTGGCATTCCATCAACATCCAGGTAGTATGTGATGCCAAGGGAATCATCACCTCAGTATATGCCAACTATCCAGGATCCACCCATGACAGTTTTATTTACAGAATGTCAACCCTAAACCGGGACCTAGAAGCTGGGCGGCATGGCGATACATGGCTGCTCGGTGAGTATAAATGCCACAGCACATGCATGCATGTCAGATACTGAGCAATGTCCCAACCCCACTAATGATACCCATCACCACCTCCCCAGGGGACAGTCCCTACCCTCTGAGCACCCACATGATGACGCCAATTTGGAACCCCACCACGCCACCCGAGGTAAGATACAACACAGCCCACATTGCAACCCGGGGCATAGTGGCGCGCACATTCAGAGTGCTCAAGTCACGCTTTCGCTCCCTTGACCGTTCTGGCGGGCAGCTGTTATACGCTCCCGCAGTAGTGTGCAGGATCATAGTGGCAGCATGTGTCCTGCACAACGTTGCAACACGCCGGGGCCTGCCCGTGGACATGGTGGTGCCCCCACAACCCCAAACACACGCACGCCCGCTGCGCATGGGAGGAGAAAGGGCACGGGGTGAGGCAGCCCGTACGCAGCTGGTGGCTAATTACTTCACTTAAAATCACACCCCTGTGGAGTGCACACAGCCCTGGCACATTCCAGCTGACAATCAATGATGATGACATAAGGGACAGTCAACTGTCACAACCATACCAGCCTGAGATTGGTCACCTGGAAGTGTTACATTGTGTGCATCCCTACCTACACAAACACCACCAATGCTGTGTCATCAAAAGACACACTTCTATGCTGCAAAAATCATTATCCCCTTGCAAAATACAACATGACAACAGTGCCATGTCACCCAACCTCTCCTCAGCACCGCCACCCAACACACCATGGCATGTCATGCTATGTGAGAGCAAACAAAGCAATCCCCAAAACATGACACAAGTGTCAAAGTACAGTGTCCTTAATGGAAACTGTGCACACACAATATGCTCCCAGTAATGTAGAACTAAAAACACATATGACCAAATACTTACCAACAATACAATGCAGCTACACAACCTCAAGCACAGCATAAACATGACAGTACTAAGTTAAAGTAGTGATAGTCTTACAACCTGATCATGCCAGCACATCGGCCACTTCCAACTGTACAGTGCTGCTGCCACGCAAATGTCCAAGTGCACTGCTTACAACATGAACTCCATCTCCAAAGTAGACGGCCTTGTGAAGACATGAGGAATTAACCTGCAAATTAGGCGAAAGACATGGATGCACAAGCACATAGCAATACACCATGCAGTGTACAATTCAACAATATCCACTAGGAATGTATACACAGTATTGACTACAGACTGCCCACACAGCTCATGGGAGTCCTACGTCACAGTGTAAGTCAATGTCACTTGGGCACACCCTTTGCAAGCCCATGGAAACGGGAAGCAGGAGGGGTGTGTGTCTCACAAACCCAAGCATCTAACCCAAACTCAGGACAAGCCTGCATGTGCCCAGCTGGAATACAGTGGATGCCCACGTGAGCCACACAAGGCAACACACTGCAAACATTTTTAAAAAAAAATAAAAAATAAAAAATGGCCAGGAGGTCCGAGGACAGGGTGCGCACCAACACCCACCTGTGTGGATGTTGGGGAAAAAAGCACCTCCATGGGCTCATGGCCTGCACGGCTATGCCAATGTGGGAAAACTGCTGCTGTCGCTCTCATCACCCTCTGCTGCTGCCACAGGAGGTGATGCTGCCACAGGAGGTGGTGGTGCTATGGGAGGCAGCCCACGCAAAGTCCTGGTATGGTCCTCCATGGCAGCAAGCATGCGGGTGTGGAAGGTCTCGTTCTGGAGGATTATAGTGCAGAGATCCCCATGCAGCACCTGACGTGATGCCCGGGTCTCCTCCCGAGTTTCCTGCATCTCAGCTGAGAGCGAACGTGTGAGCCGCTCCAGCTGCTGTTCTGTCCTCAAGTTAGTGGAAACCTCAAGGTCAACAAGAGTCTCCCTGAGGTTATGGAGTTCTACCCTCAGGGCTTCCCTGTGGCCCTGGGACTCTATTGATATCGATTGGCGTAGAGTCTCCAGTGCCGCCCGTCTGTCCCTGTTGGACGCCAACATGTCCTCCCTGTGTGATTGGCAAATTGAGTCTGTTGCATTCTGTAGTAGCTCCATCTGCCTTTTAGGGGGGACAATGGAAGTGACCACCCTCTCCATTGCTTGAGCCATCATCTCAACTGATGCTGCCTGTTGGGTTTCCATACCGTAAATGGATTGTTCCCATGCGGTATTGCCTGGTGGCGTATGGCCACTGCGTCGGCGGGCACCACACCTGTTTGGGGCAGGCGATCTGCGCCTTGCTGTGCCGGCACTGCCTGAGGCTGCATGACTGCATTCCCCCTCTGATCTGCTGGCCCAGGAATAGGAAGGATCAGATGTTGTGGAGTGTGAACCTGCATCCGTAACTTCCAAAGGGGGACTTACCAACACTGACATCCCCATAGAGGGTTCTACCCCTGGTACAGGTGGGTTGGACAGAACAGAATCCCTGCCAAGAACACTTACCTGTGACGCCACATAGGTCTCATCATCCGAATGAGCACCTGAATAGAGGTCTGGGGAGGTGCACCCAGAGGCACCCCTCGACAGAATGGTCTGCAGCAAGATTGGGTTCTCACCCACCACCACACCACGTCCCCCACTTGTGCCCGGTCGTGCCTGAGATTCCTCCTGGGTCTGCACCATCTCCTCAACCTCAACAGCATCAAGTGCGTCATCCCCCGGAAAAAACATGAAAGACAAAAAATGGAAACAGGCATTAGCACCATAGCACACAAATAGGCCTGACAAGCTACAGAACCAGTACATGATTTACACATGTCCCACATGACTATAACCCTCCCATGCATGCACTGTCACTGAGTTTGAAGGGGAGGCAAAAGGCAGACACTGATGACACCAACATGGAACAGCAACACATTTGCAGCATGCTGGGTAGCACTGCCATCACACATTGGCCTGTGAGTGGCATGTCCAATACACATACATGACACATGCCATCACACAGATGGCATGTACCATAGCCATGGTACATTCCACAAGTACATACATATGTCATTGATGAATACTTTCAGCCATCCATGTGAGATGGACATGATGAGATGAAAAATGCTACATAGTGTGACAAAATAGGCAAATGCCACACACTGCAACACATCCAGTGTACACAAATACAGTGATTGCAGGCCGATGTACACATCAATGGTTTGTCACTTCAACATGACAGGAAACAACTATCATGTTCCACATTCAAACAGGCCCCAAAAATTCCTGTGATCAGGCCACTACTCAATTAGCCTGAATGGTCAAATCATTCATCTAACAAGGTAACACATGTGGTCCAATGTGGGGTTCATCAATGACAGAAGCATGTCACAAATGTGACAATAGAGCTGAGGAATGCATAGCAAAAGTGGGAGAATTGAAACAATCAGCCTGAACGAACACTGAAAAATACAAACAATGTTGTTGCAAGATGCCACTTCAAGGGCAATTGCCGTAATGTTGAGCCAAATTACTAATGTGGGCAGAAGGGATACTGTCACACCCAAATCCAAGGCCGCTGAATGTTTTGGATGAAGCACATGGGTGACCCATACCACTCAGGCACACACACCCTCACCTGGCACTCAATCAGAACCCGTCACCCAAACAACATACACATGCATTACACACACATGCATGGGCACTCACTGGACAATGCATCATAATCAGGTAGTCCTCTCACACCTTGGTTCTGTTCCTCTGTGACGAAGGCCCCAGCAACAGACTCATGTTCAGTGAGTTTGTTGTCCTCTTGTTGAGACCCACCGCCAGTCACCAGAGTAGCGGCATGATTTGATGCCAGCTTGTTCTTTGCTCTCCGTTTCAGGTCATTCCACCGCTTGTAGCAATCATCAGCTGAGCGCCTCACAAATCCAAGGGCACTTATGCGGTTGGCGATGGTCTGCCAGCGTGCCTTACGTTGACCAGGTGTGGTCTTGCACCCTGCAGTCACCGGCATTTCGTGGCTATGTGCCGACACATAGCCCACAAGTGCATCAAGTTCTGGATCATTGAAGCAAGGCTTCCTTGAGGTACTGGAGTGTGTAGCCGTGTATGGGGTCTCAGCCTGTCGTGCCACAGCACCCTTCTTCCTCTTCTTATTTAAACGTGGAGCAGAGCCAGAGTGGCTTAAGCCGCTCTGGTCAGTAGGGGCAGAATCACTGGTGGACTGGGTAGTAGGAGTGTGGGAATGCACAATGACCATCGGTCTTGATGCAGGCATTGGTTGCAGGGTAATGTTGGCAGGGGGAACGTCAGTTTGATGGACTGGGACTGACACTGTCGTGGCTGGGAGAGTCAGAGCTGGGGCGGATGGAGCTGCAGCTGCCCCTGCAGCCTCCCCACCCTGCATACTTGGGGCAGCAGATGACATAGCTGCCCCAGATCCACAGGGATTGGTGACAACAACTTGCACCGCTACACGTGGCCTAGACTTGCTGACCTGGAAGTCATCCTGTGCCAGGTCAGGTGCTACAATGGGCTGGCCCAGCAGGGGCTGAGCTTGGATGGTGTCAGCCACGTTTCCCTCAACCATGGGGGGGGGCATGGGTGTCCCTGATTGTTCCTCCACACATGGGGGCATAGGGGCACCCTGCAAATCCCGGCCACGTCTCCTACCACGCCCACCACGGCCACCTCTTGAGGGTCGGCCCCCTTTGCCTCCCTTACCGCTTGGTCACCTCCCAACCATGGCACTGATGTTGTTGTGCTTGTGGGAGTTGCAGTAAACTATTGTCCTGGGCAATTGGGGGTCAAAGGGGTAGGATACCAGATGGTATTCGTACCCTAGTGCTCTAACAAGGCTGTCTGTAACCCCTGGGGAAGATGACGGGTCACGCTACGCACAGGCAGCCCAAAATCAAAAATAAACGTGCATGCAACCCCTCGTAGACTCCTGCGTGAAAAAATGAACCCGCACTACGCTGTGGCAATCAGAAACACAAAAAAAAGCATACGCGTAATACACGCAGCCTACAATGACATCTGAAGGGGAACGCGACACACGAGGCAAGCACAGTTGCTAAGAACGTGCAGAACTCACCGTCTGCCTGGAAAAAGAATGTGAAAAATACACAACACCCCCGGCAAAAGAAGAATTGTACGCTGTCTGAGGAGAAGGGACAAAAGGAGAAGTGAACTCTGTTTGAGGAAACAGGCCCAACAAAAAATCAGAAAACATCTGTCAGAGGTAACAGGGAGTACGAACTAGAAACGCTGTGAAGTAATTGTGTGTGAACCGACAAGAAGTACAGATTTCACCCACTCGCTTTCCACGAAAAGCACGTACAAGGAAATGGCGTCCTACACTCAGCTTTTAAACCGGCCCACACTTACACGTCAGAGACGCGTGTACACGGGTGCTTTCATCCAATTACACGCGATGACACTCGGACGTGCCGCTTTTCCACATGTGCTCTGTCATCACGTGCTATGAGAGAAACGCCTGTGCGCGTAATGTAACTTACATGCTTACGCGCTAAGGGCCTTTGGTCCAATGGAATCGCGTGCGTGTGCGACGCACTTACGTGCTAAGGCCCTTTCCTCGAAGATTTTCATGTGCCAAAACACTCCATATCAAGCTGGCCAAACGAAAACACATGAAAGACCACGCTCCTGCCCTGAAGGCCATTTTCCTGCCCCCCAGAGCCCCGAGCACGCTCCCACAAGCCATCTGCTGCTGCCTGACTGCCTGTTGCCCACGTGCCCTGCTATTTGGTGCCTGCACATCAGCCATCTGCAGGGGTCCAGTTGCTGTGTCCACCCCTGCTGGAACAGAAGACTCCCGACTGGGATACCATTGCTCCACAGCCCAGCCCCAGGACACAGAGTTAGGCAGAAACCTGTGCAGTTCCGTCTGGGACCACTGCAAAAGATTTAGGACCACAGGTGTTTGGCAGTAACCCCACTTGGTAGCAGTCTGTACCACACAGATTCACTTGGTAGCTGTGGCTGAGCAGTCAGACTTCCCTCAAGAAAAGTTAGGCAGTATGTGGAGTATACAAGATAGGGCAATTTACACAGTAGAACAAGCAGACACGGAACAGAGCTTCGGTGTAAAGATATATAATTATTTATTTTAAAAACACATCTATGAAAAACACACTGGCACTAATACGGCAAACAACTTCAATTACAATTACTATAAGTATATCGATCCCCTAACAATATTTCGACAAGTCTAGGTTCAACGGCACCACTTATTTGCAGACAGAGGTGAATGCTTTAACCTAGATGGCACTCTAATATTCGTTAGAACGGGAGAGAAAAGGCAGGGTATGAAACCAACTCGGTACCAACACTTTTACCAAGCAAATGCAAGGCAAGTAAGGCAGGGTCTACTGTAGATCACAAAGTTCAGAGGCCAGGCCCACTCGGAGATAGGCAAGGCGATATGTCCCAAAAAGTATCACAGTGGAAATGCACTTCGAGTCTTTGTAGCAAATTGTCACAGAAAGGTTGGACCAGTTTAGAACAAAAAGTTAAGAAGGTCTGGAGGCGGCCCAATGGAAAGGTAAGGATTTAAGACACCTCACGCTAACCGTCACAAGGGAAGCCAGGCGGACACAGTACCTTGTAAGTGAAGAGACAGCTCCGGCAGGGGCAGTTGTTCCTGGTGGTGGATGCAAGTCGGGGCTTTGCCAAGAGATGAGATGGTCTCGTCGTCGAAGGAAAGTTGAAGATCGTTGCACCACCAGGGAAGAGACCAGCCGTGGAGTGCTCCATCACAAGGCACCACCTTTTGGTCGTGCTACGGGCTAGTGGCTATCCGGTTGCCGGGGTGCTAAGCACGGGCAATTCGACCACTACGCCATGGAAGCAAAGAAAAAGCAAAGGGACTGGTTGTTCCACCAGTCACGGGAAGAAGACTCTCCAGCCGGGAGATCTCCTCTGTCGTTGGGAAGTGGTGAGTTGGTTCAGCAGGGCTCCACTGGAGGTGACGTTGTTGCAGGTCGGCTTCAGCTTTACCCTCGTCGGATTCTTAGGTCCTGTGGCGACTTCTGAAGATCCAGTCCCAAAAGCCCCGCTTTTATGCAGAAAACCCCCATTCATTCAGCCTAGCTGTCAATCAAACCACGCTAAGTGGTGAGCGGGGTGGCTCACCACTTGGGCCAATCACACCAGAGTGCGACTTGAGTTGGCAAGGCAACTCAGCCCAGGGTGCCTAAACCCCCTCCGACACCCCCTGTGGTACCCAGACAGAATGGCACCACTCTTGAGGGCTTCTGTGCAGAAGCCCGTCAAAAGTGGAACAAAGTGCTCAACCTTTGGTTCGGAGTTACAGATGCGAACACATATGCCATTTTAAAAACCGAGTTCTGGTAGAAAATACCAACCGGTGGATTTATTTAAGATAAATAAACCGGCGGTATGTTAGAGACTAACGTGAAAAGGTATTAGCCTCCAACAATGGGAAGAATCCCATAGGAATATATTCGGGGTCGAATATAAAAAGTAGTTTCCACTGCCACCAGCCAAAACTCGACGAGGGGGGATGGGACAGTGCCCCCTCGAACAACAGACCCAGGGGTAATCGAATTACCCCTATCAGTACGTCCACAATAGGATGGTTTGTACGGGTTCTGTTAGTAAATTTAGGTCTAGTAAAGCCAATGGCGACTTTACATGCCCTGGGAGACAGTAGTCAGTCCCAGGGTATGGAGTCTATGGTGGGGGTCACCTAGGACACCCCAGTGTTACAGCACAGAGGGTGCTGTGTAACACACATAGCAAAACACATGAGGCCCTATGGAGTAAAAGAACCCATAGCCCATTGAACACATTGACATTCAAAGTAACTTACCACAAATCATGTCCAAGAGTGGGAGAAAAGAGTCTTACTCTTGGCAGGATGACAAAAACAAACTCCAGAAATCCAGCAAAGCTGCTGGGGGACTCACTAGGTTAGGAAATTCAGCCTAAACAGAGAATTCTCCCTAACACACAGTTGCCCACCCATGCCTGCCTCGGGAGTCCCCATGTCGGGGCAAACACCATCTGAGACCACTGGCGACTCCCAGCCAGAGGGGCAGAGGGCCACCAGCTTCAGTCAGAAGGAAGTTGGTGTCCTGGTGGAGCATGTCCTGGGGAATTATGATGCCCTCTTCGGAACATCACGCGCCAACAAGGAAGGACGGTATAGGATCTGGGACGACTTTGTGGTTGCCATCAACGCGGAGGGGGTGGCAACCCGCAACATCAAGCAAGTCAAGAAGTGCTGGGAGGACTTGAGGTCCAGGACCCTCAACAAGGCCCGGCGCCTCGTGGAGGGGGGACGGGGCAGCATGAGTACCATCCAGATGAGGGTCCTGGAACGCGTAGTCCCAGCGCTCCACGCCCAGATCCTTGGGAGGCAGACCTGTCTGGAGTTGAGCGGTAAGTGGCCAAGCATTGCTGTGTGAGACAGGGCATGTTGCAGGGTGCTGGTTGTCTGATACTTGCCTGTATGTGTGACATAGGCCATGTACGTATGTGTGTGTGCAGGGACATCATGGTCATGCATGTGAGACCAGTAATGTGTGAACCACATGGTTGGTGCATGTGTTACAATGCAACATGCGGAGCAGCATGCGGAATGCACACATTAATGCATGCCTGTCTCTGTTATTGGACATGGATAGGGTGTGAGAGATGGGTGCTGCTGTCATGGACATGTATGGTGTCCATGTCTGTGTGTCTGACTTGCGTGTCTGTGACTTGTAAATGCCATGGATGCATGACACATGTCTGTGACAATGTCCAGATTCACTGATGCAGCCTACTCATCCTTGTATCCACTGTGTCTGGGGTGTACGAGGCCAGATGGATGAAACTATGGTGAAGTGTGTGCATGTGATAGGCATGACCCATGATGCATGTGAGTTTCAAACCAGCATTGTATGTTTCAAGAGTCCCTTGGACATGTATGCTAATGTTCATAGCATGCGCCATGCCTGTTACTGCATGTGTTTTGCCTGCACTGACCCATGTGTTGTGGAGGGACATGATGGAAGTGATGTTTGACAGTGCCACTCATCTGCTATTGCTTCCTGTCTAGGGGACCATTGTACAGTCCCCTGATGCTTGTGTTCTATGTCTCCCTCTACACAGCGGCAAGTGATGAAGAGTTCAGAGACGGCGCTGTGGAGCAAAGCGGCGGGGATGCCCCCACCGGCCGGCGACGCAAGGCCCAGTCACCCTCCCAGAAATTACCATCGTCCGGGAGTGAGGGGACTGGTGCTGCGTCTGCCACTACGGCTGCAGCGGAAGGGGTGGGTGAGCCCCCACAGGGGCTTGCAACAGCAGAAGACGGTGTGGAGCCATCCAGGTTGGTGGTTTCCACAGAGGAGGAGGAGGCCGCTCCTGAGCCGCACATGGGGCCTGGTGGGGGTGGTACCACTGGTGCAAGTGGTGCAGTCCAGGGGCAGAGGCAGGAGGCAGCACAGGTCGCTGTGGAGGGGCCTGTGCATTTCACTGTCCCTGATACTGTGACTGCACCACCATGCACCAGCAGGGATGCCCCATGCCAGGCCCGTCCGCAGGTAGGGGGGATATCCATGTCATCTGACACTCCTCTACCTGTGGACGAGGGGACCCCTGACCATATGGAGAAGGTCCTGATTGGTGTCGCATTTCGCACGTGTGACATTCGTGATGACATGCGTGCTTCCCGGGGGGAGCATGCACGTCATCACGAAGAGCAGCGTGCCAACGTGGCCCAGTTGGGAGTGCCCAGGGTCGGGGTTTTGTACATGTGTCGACCACTCTGGCGCCCCTCTCCTCCTCTGTGGAGACCATGCGCCAGTCGTTCTCCATGCCGTCTTCCGGCCCAGATGCCACCAGGGCCCTCTGTAAACCTGCCCTGACCAACGCAGCCAGCTCGGTGGGGATCCCATCCCTGCCACAGTCGGGAGTCGGAGGTCAAGCAGGGGTGGACACCCCAGCAACCGGACCCCAGCAGATGGAGGATGTGCCGGCATCATCGGGCAGGGCACGTGCACAACGGCGTTGGTGGATTCCATCAGCCTGGATGCCGTTGTGCTGGCAGAGGCAGTCACGTCGGAGCCAGCGGCAGGCTCAACATGGGAGGCATCATGGCTCAGGGCCATCTACATCAGAGGGGCAGGCATCGGCCGGAGGGCAGGAAGACCCTGGAATGGGAGTCTTCCGTGTGGCAGCGGTTGGGCCAGCGGATAGGTGCGGAGCGGCGGCGGGCGGAGGATGCACGGCTCACAATGGTCAGGGCGTAGAACTCCATGCGCAGGGCGCTGAGGTGGGCTGAGTGCCTCGAGGGAATTCGCAGGGAGTTGGAGGTGGGCATGGCGTTAGCCCTGCGAGACCTCGGGGCCAGTGAACAGGCCCGCCTCCAAGACATTGAACAGGAGTTCCATAATGTCCTGGCCCATGACATCAACAAGTGAGCCGTTGGACTTGCCCGCCGCCGTTGTATATAGTTCATTAGTGTTAAGTTTCATTTCTTTTTTCTTTCATTTGGGGCGCATGGACTATGCCCCACATTTTTGTATATAGTTAGTAATTAGGTAGGTTTCATTGTAGGTTTCATTTATGTTGTTGGGCTCATGGACCCTGGATTAGCTTTTTGTACATAGTTTCACAGTGGATTTTTCTCCTTCATCTTTTTTTTTTTCACCATGGAGCAATGGATATTACGCTTTTCTTTCCCTTTGGATTTGCTTTGTTGGATAGTGACTTTGGACACATTTTTATTTGGATTAATTTGAATTCTCATTTTATTTATTTATCATTTTTTGGGACCTGCTGCATTTTGATTATTATTGGCATTATTGTGTGTTTTGATTTCATTCCCTTCATTTTGACTTGAATACATTTTTGTTTCTTACTTCAATGTGTGGTCTTCTCTCATTGGTTTCATGTATGTCACAATGTGGGTTTTCTCAGTCATGTGTTGCCATTGTGTGGGTCTGACAGACTTGTACTCATGCGCATACTGCTTATTTGATAAGTTATGAGTTATTTATTGTATGTGTTTCCAAGCACTGAATATAATTATTTGAAATTTAAAAAAATACAAAATAGAAATAAACTACCTTTGGCTTGTATCCAGTACAGTACAAAGTATCCCCACACACCAACTTATACGAGCATTCTGTCCTAACCCGCCATTTTATTTGGATTCATTTAATATGCAAATCAAAGAAAAACAAAGCATTTTTGGCTGCTGGCATTATAAGACACTTTTTAATTTCTCCATTATGTGATGTGATGTGCTTTTTGTCTGACTGGGGAATGATTGTTACAGTAACACATGCTCCGACCTTTGCATGGTGGTGCTGACCACAATTTCATGATTTGTGCCAACAGTAGCCAATTTCTATATACATACTAAGCTTTGCGTCCAGTAGTAATGCAAATCTCATTTGCATGTAAAACGATAGGAGCGATTGACTTAATTCCTGAAAACAAGCATAAATACTAGTGCGGACATCATTTACAGGATTCTCTACACATTGCACCGTTTATTTCATGTGCATGTATCACGAGGAATTCCATGTGGAACCAAGCCTCCCTCCATGCATGACAAGGTGGAGAAATCACGTGATACCTGCATGTCCTTAAACTCCTCCACCATTGCACTGATCATAAAGGACTCGTGGAGAAGGTATCCAGTAACAAACAACTAGAAAAAGCCAAAGTGGAAATAAAAGAAACATTTGTTATGGCCTCCATCCTCACACCCATCCTATGGATAGGGTAAAACATTGCTTCACAAAAAAGGGCTGGGTTTTTTATACATAAAACATTGAGACATACATAGAAGGAAACAGAGTGGATCTAGATTATTGCAGCAATGTCTTACAAGACTATCCAATTCTTTGAACTTTTTTTTCGAAAAATACAGTTTCATAAAAAGTAAAAAATGCAGGTGAACGTAGCATACTAAAACACACACTAAAATACAACATTAAAAACATTGGACTTTCTAAGGCACAGAGAATTTTGAATAAAAACTATAGAAAGGGCCACATTCTTGCAAGGGATAGAAAGCAAAAGCATCGTAGCCTCCTTTAATGTTCTAACGCTGTATTTCCTACAAACAGGAAGGAGAAACATTTTTCTCAAAATTATTCAAAATCTTGGAAAAAAAATCAGAAATGAGTTAAATCAGCCACCAAACTCCCATCAAAATAATATAATGGATTTGAAGCCTGCAACTTGCTAGGGTTCCATTTCATCTCTGCAGAGGCTAGCAGTAGATGGTTAGCTCTCAAGTAAAACAGAATGCCCCACTTACCTAGGTCTGGAGACCAGGTTGCATAGTTGTTCCAACAGAATTAGGAACAATGCTCGAAAAAGTGTTGGACAGTGGACTTTACTAATTCTGAGCTTCAGTGAGTCAGGTCCTTTCTCTGCAAAAAAGCAGCCCTTGGTTTGAGAATATCAGATGCTCCTTCTTCAAAGGTTTTGATGAAAGGGTTACTTAGGGGGTCATTAACAGGAAGGAGGTAACCATGCTGCTAATTGGCTACCCCCTCACCGGGTACCGGGCCCGGGTTCCTTGAATGAGGAATTACCAGGCCATTCCGACCTTGGAGGGCCTGGTAATTCCTCATTCAAGGAACCCGGACCCGGTACATCCCCATTTCCATTCGAGCCCCCATAGGGCTCAATGGGAAGGGGGATGATGCTAACAACCAGTCTGTTAATAACGGACCCATTATTAGCATGCTGGGCTGCTCGCGGGACCCGCTAAGGCCGCCTTGTAAAACCAGGTGTCCTTAGCGGGTTCCCGCAAGCAGACCTCGTAATGGGGCGGTAAGGGGTTGACTGTTCCGGCACCATTACCGGCGCTGTTAACCCCTTACCGCCTACCTCGTAATGACCCCCTAGTCAAAGTGAAGAAATGGCATGTTTTATTGATTGCAGACAAGGACTGCACCCGCCTGCCTCAGAGGCCAACAGTTCGCTGATAAGTCAGTACGTTAGGACATAATCCCACTCCCTCTTGTGCAACATTCAGAGGTTTAAAACTTAGAGAGTCAGCGATTAAGCCCCAGCCGGTTTTCAGGTGCAACAGGTAGGCAGGGGCACCACCCGTCACTCTAAATAAACAGCGCAAGAAATGATTCTCTTTCCACTGAATCAGTGCCACAGCGGAATTGCCTGAGACCTCGGCCCCATAACTAGCAATTGGCACATCTTTAGTATTGTAAATTAGGCAAATAGTTTCCCGGGAGCAACTACCCAAATGCCTGATTACTCTCTGCAATGCACTGTTGACTTGTGCACATTCTGTGGCGCAGTTTGATATCTGAGAGTGCCAGTCCAAGTTATTCTTAAAAATAATCCCCAAGTACGGAAATGGTCCCACCCAGTCTAGTCTTTTAGTCTGCATGAATCGTTGGTAACTTACTCCTGTGACGACCCACACCCATTACCTTCGATTTGGCAGAATTAAGACACAGATCTCAGGATGCCATAAAGTCTACAAAGCCAGAAAAAAGAAGCTGTAACGATTTAGTCGTACAAGCAAGCAAAACAATGTTGTCTGCATAAGTCAAGGAGCGGATGTTACTACCTGCACACTTTAGTGTGCACGAAGACATAGCGCATAGCACAGGGAATAGGGAATTCATAAAAAGTTAAACAACAGGGGTGCCAGAATGCAACCCTGTCCAACCCCTCGCATGGATGTGATCAAAGAGGCGATTCATGTCCTTAAGATACTCCAACATTGCACTGATCATAACTGACTGGTGGAGGTGTCCACTAACAAAAAGCTAAAAAAAAAAGCTGAAGTTGATGGCGGAGAATAGAGAAGATGCTCAGGAAGGTATAAGAAGGAAAAGATGGAGGAGCTATGTGTACAATTGCACCAAATGTATCATGGGACTCTATGTATATGTATTCTATGGGGCACAGCACCGAATGGAGAGATAGCTGAACTGAGCACCATGCCAGCAGCACAGCAATGGTTGGAAGTAAGAAGTGGAATGGTGAAATAATATCCTTGTGTGACAAGAAATAAGACCACAACAATCATCAAGAAACAGAGTCCCACTCAGAGTGAAGTCTCAAAGAAATATGTTTATTTATTTTATATATATACAGCAGCATTGTGTTTCAAGGCACATCAAGACAAGGGGGGCGAGGTGCATGGGAGAATAATTGCAAAAACAATAATGCTCCTAATAGGTCTTGAGCCATTCGGAGCATGCAAGTGTAGTATTATAAATGATGGGGGGAGGAGGGGAGGAGTGGAAGTATAGGAAGGGGATGAGTAGGGAGAAGACAAACAAACATGTTCCTACTAGGTTTTGAGACAATTCAGAGTGTGCAAGTGCAATAAACAGAGAGAGGGGAGAGAGGGAGGAGGGGAAGTGCAGGAAGGGGAGAAGGAGTAATGTTAGGAGGAGGGAAGAAGGGGACTTAGTGCAAGTGCAAGTGCAAGTGCACAGGTACAAGCACAGAACAAGGTTGAACAAGAAGATTCATCAGAGTGAGTGCACAATAAGGGAAAGTCTCACTCTATGCTCACTCTATGCTGCAAGGGGATACAACGGTATGCAGCAGTAGGAAGCAACATTAGACTACCTAACAGCAAGATGAGGGGCTACAACAATTATGCAGGAACAGATAGTTATTAAGCAGGAACAGTTAAGTTAAAAGCACAGTCTGGCCGGGCATTACCTCATGGTACGGGCTACATCAGGTATACATATCCAGAGGGACACAATTAAGGTAGATGTAAAGTCTGGCAGGCCACACGCCGCAGAGCATACATGCAGTGAGTTGGACAGAAGAGCTAGTCAGATTGGAGTCCAAGTGCAGTAGCAATCTGAAGATGTCAAAGGTAATGTTAGTGGAATATGCGCCAAAAAGGATCTGAAGTCAGAGCAGTGCCTTCCATGAGCAATAAACGCTGCAGCCGGGCCATGTGTAAAGGATAGGGGGCAGTGTAGGTAATCCAGAGATCATCAGAACACAGGTAGCAGGCAGCAAACAAAGGAGAGAAACGGCAGGAAAGGGGATCAAACCATCCTTACCATAAGGCGTAGTGTTGCGCAGCAGTGATATGCCTACTAAGATGGCATACCTAGGAAACAGCAGGGATGCTCTGGGCAGAGAGGAAAAGTGGTTCTCGCTGAGTCGCTGTAATACCCAGACAGGCCAAGAGAAGGTGCGCAGGGCTTTTTATGTGGGCCTTCAATGTGGGGCTGCACCGTCTTCGCCACCCGGCTTGTTCAAGGAAGCCAAGATCCAGCCAATGGCAAAGCTCAATAGGAAAAGGCTGGGGAAACGAGTATGGGTTCAGAGAGGTAGAGGGGAGGAAGCCATGCTGGTCGGAGGAAAGGTATTTTAGGCCCCCTCTCCTCCATTCTGACCCGTTTACACATTATGTTCGTCCAACGGCTACCCATGCGCCTGTGGCCAGAGGTGCCTGATGGCCGTGGGATGACCAATACGGATGCAAAGCCCCGCCAGAAGGCCGATTATTGACTCCATTTTGTACATGTTAAAGCAAGACTCATAAACAAAAACTTTTTTTTAGCCCCACTAACAAAATGGACTACTTCCAAATGCAGCTGGAGCTCTACAAATTTTGTAGAAAATTGAAATGAAAAAATTATTTTGAGAAAAATCCAAAACAAAAAAGCAAACCGGACAAAACAATTATTGCATCCTCGCTATCAGAAGAACTAATTGAACATGCAGTTGATCTACTCAATCTGGCTGGAGAAGAGGACTATACAATACAGCAGTACATAGAGGAACAAAGTTTACACCGTTATTTAGCTCAGAGAATGTGATTGACCTATTCCACAAAGCAGTAAAGGAGGATCTTAGGAAGAATTATCTTGCAAACAGAAAGAAAAAAATCAACTACAATTTATCATTCCAAGAATGGAAAGCAGTTGAGAAGCTATCCCTAAACGAGGAAATAATAACAGAGATGGTAGACAAGGGCGGAAAACTGGTCCTAATGAACAGATCAGATTACATAAGAGAAGTTTCAAAACAACTCAATGAGTGCCATTGTTATGAAATACTAAAACAGAGTCCACTGCAAGAGGTAATACTAACTTGGAGCAGCATGAGCAAAAATTGGCTAGACTTGGGTCTTCTAACAAAGGAAGAACACAAACATATGAATACACAATATCCTATTATGTCCACAATCTATTTTCTTCCCAAAACTCACAAAGAATTTAAAGATTACCCGACCTTCCAACCAATAATCAATGGAATAGGGTCAATTACAGAGAAAATCTCACAATACATAGACATTCACTTACAACCTCTAACCATGCAACTAGCATCATTTATGCGTGATACAAAGCATATAATTCAACAGTTAGACTCCATTCCTTGGAAAGATAACTATTATATGGCCACACTGGATGTCGTCACACTATACACGAGCATCAATCATGATCAAGGACTAATAGCCTCAGAATACTTTTTGAAAACAAGATCAATTTCATTCAAAGAACAAAGCAACATGCTATTGGAAATGCTGCATTTTGCCCTAAACAACAATGTTTTTTGCTTCAACAAAACAAATCTATAAACAAAAACAAGGAACTGCGATGGGGTCCAAATTTGCCCCATCGTATGCAAATTTGTTTATGGGCTACTTCGAAGTGAAACATGCTTGAAGAGATAAGGCCTTTACCGACTCCAAAAACATAATCTTTTGGGGTTGGTGCATTGATGATATCTTTATGATATGGGAAGGGAACCAAACAGATTTCCACTCATATGTTGAGTACTTAAACAATAACCTGAAGTTTACAACGAATATCAGCAAAGACAAGATCCAGTTCTTAGACCTAGAGATCTATACGGATAAGGACAAAATCCTAACAAATCTTTACACCAAACCAACAGCAGGCAATAGCATTCTAAATGCTCAAAGTAACCATCCAAGACACATAATATCAAATATTCCGTATATAGAGAAATCCTTAGGATTAAGAGGAATTGCAGTACTGAAGAACTGTTTAAATCAAACATTATTGAGGAAACAATAAACAAATTTATACAAAGAGGATACAAAGAAAAAAATATAAAAGAATCCATCAAAAAAGCTGAAAAAATAACAAGGGAATTCTTAATGCAAGATAAACCGAAAAAGATACTTTACTAATGAAAACCAAGTTCATCACAACCTACGTATCAGATGCTTCAACTCTAAGAAGAACACTTAAAAAACATTGGGATATGCTGAAACTAGATGCAACACTTCTAAAATATATTGATGACAGACCAGGAATCTGCTACAAAAAGGCACCAACTTTGCGAAACAAAATAAGTCCCAGCTTTTTGAAATCAATGACCAAATATGATATAAGTGGAATGTTCAAACAAACACCAATCACCGGAACACTTAAATGTGGAGCCTGTAAACTTTGTCCACAAATAGATAATGGCCACATGAAAATCAAGCTTCCAAATGGAAAAGAAAAAATAGTTAACCAATTTATCAATTGCAACAGCAAATTTGTTGTTTATGCGATACAATGCATATGCAACAAGGCATATACAGGAAGCACAATCAGAAAGCTTAAAATAAGAATATTTGAGCACATGAGAGCGATAAGAAATAAAGATTTAAAATATCCCCTAGCAGTACATTTCATAATGGAACACCAAGGACAAAATGTGGAAGAAATCAAGATTCATGGACTGGACAGAATTGAAGATTTGACAAGAGGAGGCAACAAAGAGCAAATCCTTCGCCTAAGGGAATCCAAATGGATCTGTTTAATGGACACTTGTGACTCTGGACTGAATTTGGATCATTCTTTAATTGGCTGTAATATAGAAATGTCTGTGAATCCAAAATGTACAGTACTAATGTCTGTATACAGTACCTAACCTGTTTGTCAAAAATGCACATAAACTACACTAGCTTCTCTCTCTCTTTTTCTCCTTTTTCCTCTGTTTCCTTCTCCTTTTGAAGTTCCTTATTATAACTTTATCTGTTTATGAATAGCAAAACTCTAAAACTATTGAAGTACCATCGGCATAAAGACACATGTTGTACAACCTAGCCAATACGTGTCTTAAGATTTGTCATTGTTCACACCAAAAGGGAGGCAAACACACTATGAGAAAAAACATTAAAAAATCCTAGAAATACGAACAATGCCCGCTGCATTAAAAAGGTAACTTCTTAAATTTTATAAAATTATGTAAATTATCAAAATAAACAAGAAATAATTAAAGAAAAGTGAAAATTGGTGTAAACAAAAATGGCCGAACACGCGCACAGCGTCATGACGTCATCGCACACACTTGAAACCACGGCGCGATGACGTTGCGACACCCAAATCCATTTTGGGAAAAAAATGGCTGCATTTGCTCGCAGTACCGTGATGTCACGACGCTCAACTAACAAGCGTATAAATATGCTTCGAAAATGCAACTGGTTGTAGCAGAAGGACAATTATATCCATCGCTATCAACCCGCACCTTGTAGGAGTTTCAAGAAATTAAGGTAAGATAAAAATCCTTTGGGTTACCCGCTCAAAAACTGATAGTTTAAATCACAGAATTGATTTACTATCTAAGGACCTTTAAAATAACCAACTAAGGAGTACCAAAAAATGTTTGTTTTGATTAGACTTAACCCTTTGAAACTGAAACCAACATTGGAGAAAAACAAATGCAAAACAAATAATAATAATAATAATAATAATAATAATTTGGCACTTATATAGCGCTACGAACCCTCAGGTATCTGAGCGCTGCTTATTATTACCCACGGTGCGTGGTGCTCATTTATCGACCTCGGAAGGATGAAAGGCTGAGTTTGGCCCTGCCGGGATTTGAACCTGTGTTAGCAGGCTCTGCACGGATGTCAAAGCGAGCGCTCTACTCGCTGTGCCACTTGCGCAAATGACAAAATGGAATACGTATATAATTGGAGTACCAATGTAAGACAAAATTGGTGAGTTCCATATTGCTAAAAAAACTTACCTTTCCCTTTTTTCCACCTTCTGTCTCTACTTTTTCTATTATTTCACCACAAAAGAGAAATCTGAATTCCTTTTTTACCGAACTAATTGATTTGAAAAATTGTTTTACTGTATGACAATTTATTTTTTCTAGAAACACTCTCCTGATGATCCCTTTTTGAATGGAATATAAAAGGTGAAACACATGTAGAAAAACTTTAAATAACTCTGAAAAACAAACTATTTTGCAATTAACGAACACATCTATGTAAAACTGAAAGTGTGGGAACAAATGCTTTGGCGCTCACAACTACAAGACAACACAACTAAAGGTGTCGCAAGTGGATATGCATGCACTCATTACTTTATATACCCTATCTTTGGCAATTAAGATATAGATGCTGTAAGAGGATTCAATTCAGCACTACAGCCAAGTCAACGCCTAGTCTAGAATACTGAATGAAAACCCTTATTGATATATCTTTATGTCCAGTTCATGCGTTCTGGATGACTACCCCTATATAACACCCCTCTCTTGGAATCCTCCTGACCCCACTGAGCCAAGAAGTAGTTCTGTTTTGCAAATTAAAAGGTTTATTTGAGAAGTAAAGCAATATATATCTATCACACTTTATAATAAATTAATAATTGAATATCACACTTAATCTGATATGATAAAGATTAACAACGGAGAATCTGGCACTAGCACACTTCTTTATAATCACTAAGGAGTTGACATGAAATGGATAAGATAGCACACTGGTAAATAGGGACAGAAGAATAATGTGGAAGAGAATGTTTTATAGGGTTCAAGGAAATGCAAGGTTGAATGAATGAAATGCAGTATAGAAAATACTCAATATGATTTCAACAAAACAATGTAATCACTTTTCTCTGGCAATTCACCCCCCCTTTTATGCAATGCAAGGAAATGGAAGGAAGCACACAGTTCTCAGAAATGCAATTCAAATGTAATTCAGTTCACCCAGCAACTTAGACTACAGAAGTTGAAAACACAGGCAAAATGCTTTTAAATGTGCTGGAAATGAAGAAAAAAATATGCTAAAATGCTTTTAATTCCCTTTAGAGGTTCAGGGTGAGTGAAATCAAGTTAATATTAGCTCAGGCTCACTCTAGCAGTGATGCAGGGATAGTTTTTATGAGGCAAACGATTTTTTTTCAGATGAAAGCAAAAGCAGCTATCTTTTTGCAAGTGGAGAAATTTTCAAATCGCGGCAAAATTCGCGGATCCGTCTGGCGCGATTACAGAGGAACTACAAGGACTATCACTATCGTTTTGGGGTCCTAAGAAAGCCTAGGATCTCAGCTTCCAGATGAAAGTTACTGCAAGTCTCTAGCACAAACGGTCACGGAGATATGAGCGATTAAATAAAGGTCGTTTTTCAGATTTGAAATTTTAAAGTTCAAAAAGACAAGTGCAGCTTGCAACTAGAAAATGACAGGTGACAGCTATGCAAATGACAGGTGACAGTTAGGAGACAGTTCTACTTAGATTAAGCTAGATTGAATTATATTATTTTAACTAGGAGATTGGTTCTGCACAGTTTTCTAGGTACTCACACTATATTCTTGAGTGAAATGGGCCTCGCCATGGATCTGGTCAGGTTTTAGACGGGACTCTGGTCTCTGCACTTCACAGTGATCTGGGTCTGCTCTCTCTCTGGATTCTGAAGATTGAGGGATTTAAAGTCTGGATCTTTCTGCACAGCTTTCTCTGGAGATTGATGGAGGTAAAGTATGGATTTTCCCGGCAGAGCTTCCAGCTGCAAATGGATTTGAAAGTCTCTATCTGTCCCGTCTCTCTGCTTTTATGTGTTTTGAAAATGGGTGTGTGTGAGCAGCATCACTAGCCAGCCCCTCTCCACTTGCCATTGGCCCAATTCTCCCCTCTCCCATGATTGGGGAAAGAACTGTGAGTCAGAGCGATGTCATTTTATGGCTTGCAGAGAGGACACTCCCCTGTCAAATTGCACATAATCTATATTTGATAAAAAAAAACATATTTGCAGAGGTACATATTGTTTTAAAATCATATGCACCCATCATGCATTACAGGAGGTATACCCTGTCCAAATCTGCTCTTCCTGAGGGCTTGCATTCAGAAATGGCAATATTTTGCACTTTTTAACTGGTTTGCAATTTCTGACATTAACCCAAATTTATACACATGTGCGCAAGGAGTATGGACATTAGTTGATGAAGTGTCAGATTTTTCACATGCACACATTTTGAGTAATATCCTCTTTTCCGCTAAAACCCCCCTGAACATGCCACCGGTTCTAAAAACCTCTTAAAATGTGGGCAGAAAAATCACAAGAATTATGGTGTCATTTATAAAATTTTCACATGTCCGTACTATGAGTTATTCATCTTTTTAGAGTTATGTTCTGGCCCCAAAGGGGTGTGGTTTACCCTCAGCACAAGGTTGAATTTCTGGTTTTTCCAGTTCTGCCAAGCCAGCTTGCTCTCACAGGCAGTGCTCCTCCCCTTTCCTTCAGGAGGAAGCCACTTTTTACGACCATTTACGACTCCTGCCATAAACCATCTGCCTGTGTGAAGGGGGTTACATTGTTCAGAGCTCCTGTATTCTGTAGGGGGCTCCCCTTAATTCAATTATCAGAGAGATGGTATATCCTTAGTGTGGCCAGCAAAAGGCAGATAGGCCCGGGAACACAGTTGTGACTCAAGTTTCACTCCTGATGGGGGTAGCTGTCAAGCAAATCAAGTTCCTTAAGCCAGACTTTCAGCTAACTGTCATGTTTTTTTGTTGCTTTTTAAATTAACTTGCAATTTTACACATGCAGCTAGAATGCTGATTCTAAGTGCAAAACTATGACATTTCAACAGTTACAAAGGCATGTGACACCAAACATAGGTCACTCATTTAATCTAAACATTTTCGATTTTAGTGTCTTTAAATCCAGTGCAACTTAAACTGCTGACTCCATAGCAGTTTTGTTATAAGCATTGTTTTGGGCTCTTCATTTCCCAGATTTTGTAGGCACACAACACTCCATTCTACCAAATGTCTGCTGGTGTCCAGTGAATATTTTGCACATGTTGCAATGTTTGAAAATAGGCATTTTGAGCCCGCCTTCAGAGAAACACAGGGTGGTTTTAAAGCGCTTTGAAGCTAACCGGCGCTACTGTTTTTCCTTTGGCAACCCATTTCCCTCATGGCAACCCGGCCTATCATTCTCGCACTGGTGGGTGGCAAGTGAGGCAACCATTTTGGTGTGCGCACAAACTGCGCAGCTTTCCTGGATTTCGGCGCACATGTGGGTTTTCCGCTATCTTGAATTTTCTAAGCCCACAGCACCAAATGTTGTAGCATGATAGCTTAAACGTGGGTCAGGACACCCAACAATGCAAAACCACAGCTGACAACTTACCTTAACTACTAGAAGCCACAAATGTTATAAGAAGAATTCGCCCAAAGACTGAAGTCCGCTTATAGTTGCCAATTCTGTGTCTACATCATAAGCAAAACCAGCCTGCAGGGCTGCAGCTCTCCCTTCAAGATCCCACACAGTAAGCCAGTTATTTCCCTCACCCTCCTCCCCTCTGTGTCCCTGCAGCAGTTCTGTTCTCACAGGAGACTAGACACAAACAAGATACAAGACAAACACTGTATCTCTCATCTTCCTCCGTCCATCACTGATCTGTTAATGACCAGGCAAGAGTTTGGGTCTGGGAGAACCAATCCATCTCCACAAACATGTCCCATCACTTGCAGACCCTACATTTAAGTTACGTGTTGTGGATAAACCCCTAACCTCACTCCTCTTTTGAAGTAACAGATGCAAGCCCCATGCCTGTGTGCCACCCTGTTTTACCCACAATGCGAATCCCCTCTGTGAAGGCTGTAAATCCCCTTCTGCGGTTATGTGCTAAGAGGCTGAATCTATGAGATATAACAAAACAATCCTTTATTGTCATGTCTAATTCAATTGCACTGAGCACCAAGTTATAATCTATATGTCTGGGTTCTATATTGTTGGTTACACATCATTCCCTACTAAAGACTTAAGTTAATGTATGATATGCCAAGTATCTCTCTCGATATAATCCAGAATATATGATCCACATGCTCACTGGTTTTTAATATTATGTATATTCACAAACGTGTTCAGATGGTATAAGATTCTGATGTGTACAATATAAACGGCAAGGCCACAAAGCTAATGTAAATAGAGTCATTTTGCAGCATGATGATCATGGTAAATGTGAACTTCATACATAAAAAAGAGGTAAGGATCGTCCCTTAAAGCATAATGTAGATTGGGACATGTAAAAATGGTTATACCAGTAGTATCCACTATGCTATTGAAGATAAAAATCTAATATAATTTGAATCAGATTAAGTTATGGTGTATCCTAACAGCGGATATCACATTTACTTTACGCCATTACAAATACTGAAAACAATCCTTCTTAATTTGAAAAAAGACTTTTTAATGGGATATTTTTGCTTTTTACTTTTTAATTTTTGAACAAACCATTAATGGCACAGAAATTGGTGAAACAAATTCCAAAATATTTTTCTTTCTAAGAATTGCTTGAACTCAAAATCACATAAAAGACAATATAACAAATTTAAACACAAGTGCAAAAAAGAACTTAAAAACCAAAGCATAAATTAATGAAGTCAAAAATGTCATCAAGGCATGGTAAATGTGAAGGCATAGCTTATGATGTAATCAGAGCTTGTTTATTATTTGTTGTACATGCAGTGGAAATACCCTGGTTTTACCTCATCCTAATGATTCACATATAATCCCACAAATCGAACGGGACCAAGCTTAACAGGCCTCAATGGCTTCTCTGCCCTCTCTTGCAGTGCTGCACATTCAGCCCCCACCATTCTCCCCCTCATGATGGGCTGATGGTTTAAGGCTCTTGTCTCACAGATGCCCTGATGCTACAAATACTAAGATTAGTAATAAAAAAGACTCCCTCTTCTCCACTCCCATATCCAGCAACACTAACTCTTCAACGTCACAATCCATCCTGACGCCTCCACCTGCGCCTATTCCCCACTTTAACTTTCGCAAAGTATCTACCAAAGAGGTGTGAAAGTCATTCTCACTCTCAAACCCTCGAATTGCCATGGGGACATATGCCCTGCACAATTGATAAAAGATGCAGCTTGCAAACTTTCCCTGTTTATCACCAAACTAATAAACGCATCCTTTACGTCAGGCACCATACCCAATAATTTGAAACAATCTTGGGTCCTCCCACTCCTTAAAAACCCTAATCTAGATCCCTCGACCCCCACCAATTACCGCCCACCACCACAGTGCCCTTCCTACTCAAAATCCTTGATAAAATAGTGTACCAACAAATTCAACACCACCTTGAACACAACCACCTTCTAGGAGTCCGACAGTCAGGCTTCAGACCCCAGCACGGAACTGAGACTGCGCTTATAGATCTCAAGGCACAGATAGATGAGCTGAGAGACGAGGGTAAGACAGCATTACTGCTACTCCGTGATCTCTCGGCTGCATTCGATCTGGTCGACCATGAGATCCTCTGCAATCAATTACAGTAAGCAGCCCACTTTTCCCAAGAGGCAACCGACTGGATTCAATCCTTTCTCAATAACCGAACCATGCAAGTCTTCTCCTCACTAGCAGCTGCTGACCCAACGCCCATTACCTGCGGCGTGCCACAGGATTTGCCCTTTGTAAATAGAGTGTACCTCATCATCCAGGCATGGATGGCCTTACACGGTCTATGCCTGAATGATGACAAAACGGAACTCCTCATCCTAGGTACCACACCCAACCTTAATAAACAAGACCAAAACTACTCTTCTTTTGTAATTAACAATAACAACATTGCCGTAGCTAAGGAGGTTAAAACCCTCGGCTTCTACTTAGACTCCACACTTACCTTCAAAAAGCAAGTAAATGCTATGGCATCCGCCCCGTCCTATACATGCAAACTCATTAGAGCAGCCAAACTGTTCCTTTCACCAATAACTGCATCACTTTACTAGAGCGTTGATCCTGTCCAAGTTGGACTATTGTAATGCTCTCTATGTAGGCAGTAATAAATACATTACGAATAAAACTCAAATTTTACAAAAGAATGCTTTAAGAGCAGCCCTAAGCCGCCCAAAGAAAGCCCACATTTCAGAGACTAGAAGATCTGTTAATTGGCTCTCAACGAAAGACAATATTTTCCTTAAATCTGTCTCTCTGACTCACAAATGCCTCCACCAAGCTGCCCCTCAATACCTGATAATGAGATTCTCTAGACAGGTATCCTGCTGCACCCTCCAGAAAGGCCAACTCCAATCTCCTTCTGGTGCCAAGATTCAAACGTACTACGTCTGGGGGGAACAGCTTTCCGGTTAAAGCAGCACAATTTTGGAACTCCCTACCACCATCCGTCAGGGAAGACCTTCCCTACCCACAATTCAGATCCAATACCATCCTCTAAATTAAGGAACATGACACCTAATGTAATTCCATGCTGCGCTATTATATAAATACTGTAAATTGTGTATATTCACTGATCCTCTATGCTTAGACATATTATATAACCTGTAAACCATGTATATCTCCTTGTAATTATAACCTGCTGTTTCGGTTTTCAGTGTTTTGATGCTTCCAGCAATGTAACCTCAGTTGGATTCCATCTATTGTGTTCTCTGTAACCTAAGCTTTACAATCCTCTTGTTGCCTTTGCGCCCTGCTACCCCTGGGTTAGGTGCGCACTGCAAATAATAAACATAAACATAAACAAATGTAACCTTTTACCCTTCCGCTGAGCCCGCACAAAGTATCCACCCTGCCCCCAGACTCTGGTTAAAGAAATATGGGCAACAAGCACCTCACCCCAAAGCCTTTTGATGTAACGGTTGCATGCCCCTCATCGGTGTACCACCCCAGCTACCCCCAGACCACTAATCCTATGTATGGCCATATATTCCCCCCACGATAGCAAACAATAAACCATTATTTCATGGGATCTAAGAGAATGGTTGACGAATGTGACAACATAATATTGTGAATAGGCAAGGCACCTGGACTCATCTAGTCTAATTTTTATTGTATGTGTGGCCACAAGGGCAAATGTTAAGCAGCTTATATCTTCACGACTTGGGCATCTCGTCTGACCCTGCACCCCATCCGGATGAGCCCAGCTGACCCACGTGCTCCATGAAGTAACCAGTTCTATGCCAGCCAATCCGGTAGCACCACCCCTACAGCATGGATACAGCACTGTCCCCTTCATCCAATGATTTCAATTGAATGTATACCCTATTGCACACGTCATAGATGACGTGATTTTGTAATATAATGTGTATTTTCTGATGTTTGGGTGAGCGCTTTCAGAGTTTGCTGAATTCTCTGCTTGCTCTATTTAGTTTTAGATAAACTTTACTTTTTATCTTCACACGCACTTGGTCTTGGTCTCATTCCCTCCTGGGGTGTGTCCATTACTGACTCTCATTGGAGAGTTATCACTGTATTTTGGGGGATGCTCACTTTCAATGTTATGGAGCTCTGGCTCCCACACACCATTGTGATGAATTGTGGGCAGTTTGGCATGGATGCAAGAGCCTGCCTGCACTGCTTGCTCAGGATTAGGAAAGAAAAAGAGGGCCTAGATAGGTGCACAGGGCCTTTTATGTGGGGCTTCAATGTGGTGCTGCACCGGCTTCGTGATCCGGCTTGTTGCAGGAAGCCAGGATGAGGAGCATCCCAGCCAATGGCAAAGCTTGACAGGATCAGGCTGAAGAAGCAAGTATGGCTTCATAGAAGCGCAAGGGGAGGCAGCCATGATGGTATGGAGCTCCGGCTCCCACACACAGGGCCTCATTACGAGTATGGAGGCAGCCATGCCCTTAATAGGGGCATGGCTGCCTCCATACCGGGTTCCTCCAATTAGGACTTACCAGGCTATTCCAACCATGGAGGACCCGGTAAGTCCTCATTGGAAAAACCAATCACCATTCCCATTTGAGCCCAAATAGGGCTCAATGGGAATGGGAAAGGAGCTAATAACGGGCCCATTAATAACGGGCCCGTTACTAGCTCCCTGGTCCCCTCACGGGACCCAGAAAGGATGTCTGGGTTTACCAGACATCTGTTCCAGGTCCCGCTAGGGGACCTCGTAATCAGGCATCCCGTAATAAAGGGTGCCGGTCCCGTACCAGCACCATTCATTACAGGACCGCCAGGGTCGTCATGAGGCCCACAGTTGCGATGAATTGCGGGCAGTGCGTCAGGGCTGGAAAGAGCCTGCTTGCACTGTTTGCTCAGGATGAGGAATGAAAAAGAGGGCGAGTTGATTATGAGAGGAGTGACTCAGCATAGGAACTAATGTGCATCAAAAACAGAAAGAAGCACAACACACTAGACTAAGCAAAGGTGCGTACTAACATGATGGAAGCAATGAACTAAGAATGACATAGAAGATCAGTCATGTGCCAACCCAGTACAGAGACTATGGGCCTCATTACGATCATGCCGGTTCAGAAACAAGGATGTCGGTAAGCTTACCAGCACCCTTGTTTCTGGACTGGAAAATTACAAGTTTGACTGCTAGGGCCACTATGCCCGACAGGTCTGACCCTACCTGGCGCAATTGCCCTGGCAGGCAAACTCATCACAGAAGCATCAGCACCATTATTAACGGTGCCGATGTTTCCTTGAACCTATTCCCAAGGAGTCCTATGGGACTCCACAGGAATGGGGACTTACTTTTACCAGCACCCAGCTTACCGGTCTGCCGGGACTTGTTCCTGGTGGCACCAGGAAGTTAGGTGCCGGTAAAATGTTATGAGTCCGGCAGCAACCCTGCCAGACTCGTAATAAGGGCCTATGAAAAATAACAGTAATCACTACCACTCCTTAATTCCCAGCAAGGGAGGTGATGCAGTTAAGTTGCCATCATTCTGTGGAAGCTATGCACATCACAAGCAGAGTGAGCGTGTGGCAAAGTCAAGGGCGGAGTGCAAACCCATGGAGTTTACCATACAGCAAGGAGGAAACCTGTGAGCGGTGTATGGAAGGAAGGGTGTTCAAGGCCCCCCTCCCCTTCATTCTCACCAATGTGCAGACTGTGACTCACCCAACAGCCACCCATGCGCCTGTGGCCAGTGATGCTGGATGGCTGCAGGTCGACACATGTGGCCGCAACACTCAGCCAGCCGTATGGTATCAGACTCCATTTTGTGGCACACTCAGACTCCATTTTGAACACAATAACTTAGGCCTCACAAACACAAGCGGTCTGCAGGAAGACTGCAGCTCTCCCCTGCTGGTCACGCACAGTGAGCCAGGCACTCCCCTCACCCTCCTCCCCTCAGCGTCCCTGTTGCAGGCCTGTTCTCACGGGAGACTAGGCGCAAACAAGTTACATGACAAACACTGTATGTTTCACCTTCCGCAGTCCATCATTGACCTGCAGATGACCGGGCCAAAGCTGGGGTTTGAGAAAAACAAGCTATCTCCATAATACTTGTCCTTTCCCCTCACAGACCCCACATTTATGACATATGTTTTGGATAACACCCCAACCCTGTTCCCCGTTTGAAGTGCCAGACACGCATACATAGCCCGTGTGCCACCCTGTTTTACCATGCAGCTAATCCCTCTGAAGGGACTATACATTTACTTCTGTTGTTGTATGCCACACGATTGATTGTATAAAGTGAAACAAGGTGACCCTCACCCGTCCCAGATTGCACGAAGAGCCATGACTTATATGTTTAAGCCTCTCATCACCAAGCAAGGATTACTGGTTGTTACAGAATACACAAAGTAATATATGATACCAATACATACTCTATGATTTTCTAAAAATTTACCATTTCAAATATATTCCATTAGTATTACAATATGTATGGTTTATTATGATATGTGTCGAGTGTATAATAGAGTGTCCTTTGTAGTAAATATATATAAAATACTTTGCACCCCTTTTTAATATACCAATACACACACTAACCTAGTTCTACCTCGTTTGTATGCTCCATGTGTGCCCCCCGCAACATAAACAATATACGGCCCAACAGGTTATAGAGCCTTTTTCCCCTCTCATGTAACAAGGTGTGCTCAGCCCCCACTTTCCCTCTCCCTCTGGCCGGGCTGAGATGTAAAGCCCTGGCCCTACGGATGATATGATGCTATAATTGTAACGCCTCAGCCTTCCCTTGTGCCTGCACCTAGCTGGCACCCTCCTAAGCCCTCAGACTCGGATGGAAAGAAATATGGGCGGCAAGCCTCGCATTCCACAACCTCTTGATATACCGGCTAAGTATCCTCTGACCCGATAGTATTCCAGTTCACCCTAACCTCGACTGATCATAGAGGACATATATTTTCTCTTGTATTAACATACTACAAAAGTGTCCCCCACTAGATCTAACAAAGAGGACTGATGAATGTATCCCGGCCTGTGCCCCCTGATAAACCAACTAATCCCGCGAAAGCTGCTCACCTATTGCTCACACCGTGTACAGTATTTTCTTTAGAATAATGAAATACTCACACCTAGAGTTATGTGTTACATTTCTTGTGATGTTAGAATAACGATTTGTAGGATTTACAGGGCATCATTAATTACAATTGATACTGAAAGGATATGTGTGGCCAGAAGGGCAAATGTTAGCGTAGTCAAGATGTATCAATCAACCATCGTCTGACCAGAGCTCCACCCTGATGCATCCAGCTGACCTACAAGCATCACCACAACACTTCAAGGAGCCTCGCCAATCCTGAAGCTTCGCCCCTACACATCCATATGTGCCCTTCCCCACTGCCCAATCTCATTGATGCATGTATCCCTTAGCTCCCACATCATAGGTGATGTGGTTTTTTAACAAAATGTGAATGTTTGCTGGTGTTTGGCAGAGCGCTTTCGGAGTTTGCAGAGTTCTCTGCTTGCCCTATACTGGTTTGGATAAACTTTTACTTTTTGACTTCACCCGCACTTGGTCTTGGTGTCATTCCCATATAGGGTGTTGTAGTGATACACGAAATTGCAACCTTGCCAATCAGGGCTTTAGATGACAGCATTAGCCGCTGAAAGCCAATAGTGTATTCAAAGTATGTGCTAAAAATGCTGACAGTAGTACAGGCAGGGAGGGCCCCCAGCTATGTAGCTAATAGGTTTTTGGAGTGTTTGGAACATCATGGCACCTATATAGCGCTTAGATAGCCAGTCTTAAGCGCTATAAACACTAAGCTATGAGTGCATGCCTTTTAGAGCTTGCAGATGGGGTTAATACATCCCTGCTTCCCTTAGAATATTCAGCCTCACTAACGTTAGCCCTGGCTCCAAGCTAATCTTCCTTTTCTCTGGGAAGGTACTGATAAGACATTCCTCAGCCAGCGCAGATGGGAACAAGGGAGGGGGTAGGAGCGAGCAGGGAGCATCTCAGAGAGAGCTGGGTTTTTTCCATGAACCAGCCTCACAGAGAAAGTTCTGGAACTATGCGTCATGGTGACTGACAGCAAGAGATTATAAAACATCCATGCACACATGGGATCAGGGGGAGATCGCCTGTGGACTTGATTCGTGTACAGTCAGGTGCCCGGAATTGGCTCTCACGGTGTCCTCCAGCCTTGTTTTTCTATGAGAAACCCAGGTCTCCCAGGGCTGAGATTAAGGGACGTAAGACTGTGTTTCTCTATGTTTCTCTATGTTTCTCTATATTTCTCTATGTTTCTCTATGTTTATCTAAGTTCCATGTTTCACTATATTTTGCATTGCTCTTTGTTTTATGCTCTGTAATATTCTCTAACTTGAATCCCAAATGTATATGAAATTCACTGCTTAGAATAAATATGCTAATAACACTTTGAGGGTGTCATTTGTCACTAGCATGAGATCACTGCTCAGCACAATAGAACCTGTATTTTGGGCTGAATTGGGTATTTTTGCTCTCAAAGGGCTGGCCCCGAGGAAGATTTTGCCCAATATCAAGACATTTGGTGGCAGCTTTGTGGGATTTGTGAAGAGCAGTGCCATGACATGACAAATGGTGTGAGAGAACACAGTGTAGAGTGGGGAGCAGGCTGTCGCATTTCCTTGATGGTCTCACTGCAGCTCTGAGACTTCAAAAGGCAGCAATGTTGTGTCGGCTTGCCGTGGCCGATAGCTTGTGTGGTTAAGACTCCCTTCAGTAAATCAGTCGTGACTGACTTATTGCATGGGATTGGTGCCAGGGAGTACAAGGCAATAAACGAGCGGGAAATGGCTTTGTTTAAAGCACTCCGATGAATGGTTAAGAAAGATGTATGCTCAATTAGAAAAAGAATTTTATCATGTGGTTTCCCAAGTTTTAAGTTGTAATTTGGAATGCATAGTGAGACGGAGCTCTCATCTCTATTCTGTCATGAGGGCAGGAAAAAAAAATAATTGCAGGGATTTGACATGCAAATTGTGAATAGTGATTTAACCATTGACTCAGCCCCAGTGTGCTAGCGGGTGGGGGCTGTAATGTTCGGAGGCGAAGGTTCGCTTTTTTGATATATGCTTTTGAAGGGATGGCATTCCTGAATAATGAGGAAGGGGAATGAGCCATGCTTAGGAGAATGAGTAACATCTGTGCTGAGAGCCTAAAGAGTTTTTTCTTTCTTTTGGCAACTGTAAAATTCCATGTGCTAATGGTGGCAAATTCTGTTTAAAGGAAACACACTAAAATGGTTATATTGCATTTTAGGCTGTGCCATGCTTATATTGGGTGAGAGACTCACTTAAAAGGAAAGTGAGTGAATGTTATTTGGATTTTCGATTTTTGTGTACTGATTTGAAATTGCAGAACCAGTTTGCAATGGTTTGGGGGGAAAAACAATTTATATTTTTCTAAATTGCCCCTGGAGTATTTTTGACTGTCCCTATGCTATGCCATGGATTTGTGCTGTTGCCTTATAAGTGATGTATGATTTGGAAATAGTGTCCTGTTGACTGTGATACATGGGGAAAAATGTTGTTGACACATTAAACAGCCCACAAGCAATAGAGTGTGGGTTGTTCTTGCAGAAAAAAAAAACGTGCAGGGAGCTGCACTAAATATGGCATTTTTATTTTTTAAATGCACTGAACTGAGTGGTTATAGTTTGGCAATGGTACAACAGAATGAAACATCTGTGTGTGATAAGATAGCACAAAGATTTAATGGGTTGTGAGTTCTCTTGAAAGATCGCACATTACAAGAAAAAAAAGACGCTTTGACATTTTGCAAAATTACATGGAGTAGAAAAATGACAAGAAAAGTGCCGCTTTTGAAAACAAGAGTCTTGCTGTGTGTGCAAAGCTTGTGCCTTGAAGCTGTCTTGGGCGAGGTGCGTGAAGGCAAACAAAAGCAGAAACAGTACAAGAAAGAGTTAATCTGGATGAATTGTCTGAAACGAGTGAAGCCGCCACAGTATAAGAGTTATAGGCAAAAGAGATAAGCTGCGTGCTAATGGCGCTGCCAGGTGCACACGAAAGATAAACATGCCTGCATTCCTGAGGAAGGGGGAGCAAAAACAGAGAGCTGTTCAAAAAAGTAAAGAATTTGCCCAGTAAACTGTGGTACGGAGCAAAGGCTTCATGCAGGATGGCAGACGGGCACATCACATCTGAACATTTACCTATGCATCTGTGAATGGGCCAAGAAAAGACAGCTGCCCATTCCAACAGACATTACTGTGCAAACCGCATTCCCATGTGATGTGATGTGAAGTGAAGTAAAGCGCTATTGCTGTGCAAGCTGCATTCCAATGCTCCATGTGATGTGAACTGAAGTAAAGCGCTGTGCACTGGAGAAGAAACCTCTAGGCGCTTTGAGAAGAGAAAATACACATCTGGCAAACTGCAAGCTACATTGCCAGGGGATGGAGTAACTGACAAAGACATTATGGCATTCCAGATGGAAGCAAAACTGACAAAAAGTGCTTAGCCGTTTTGCAAGAGACAACATGCAGAGCGGGGCTTTGAAGTACAACATGAACACTGCACATTAGCCATGATCCAGAAGCCACACGGCTTAGTGCAAGAATGAATGATTTGTTGAAGCAACAAAAGAAACTGGCTTAGACTATCGCACTCAAAGGAGTGGTTCAAAAACAGCAAACGCCCTTTGAAAAAATGACAAGTGAAAAAACCAGAGGCTTGAAAAGACACTGCTAAGAAAAGAAAGATAAATAAACAAAGCTGCTCGTACAACTGCAAGCGGTATTGGACTGAAAGACTTTACCTTTGAAAAATGGAGTGATGCCAGCAGGGCAAACTGAACCAAGATCATGAGACACTGGAAGCAAGTTGGCGCCTGGCATTTGTGATCGCTTTGGTGAAAAAGAAAAGCATTGTGCGACCTGGGTACTTACTATATGGCTTTGTAAAAGCACAGATCAGTCTGAGGTACCATTGACCAACTATGATTGCATTGCACAAATGAGTTTGTGATTAGGCAGTTACACCCCGTATGGTTGAGTGTAAATAAGCCCCCAGAAACATGCAGAAAGGTGATAAATAATTGCAGTAGCAATGACAAAGTGTGTAGTTACCTGATGAGACTTTTTGAAGATGGGGGTGGTATTATGGGAAGGGGTGGATAACGCTGATATTGAAGTTTTGATGAAATCCTAACATTTCTGTTTGTATTTTGCCTAGGCAAAGCACGACAAGACATTTCATAATATCAGAAGTTAATATGCAGTTTGTGGGTGACACTGATCAAAGAAGGGTCAGACGCATTCTCAGAGAAAGCGAGCCACTGCGACATGCTATTTCAACTTTAACGTGCCCTGCACCGCACTCAATGCTGTAACCTGCGAATAGTGTCCAACAGAGTAATAACTTTTGCTGAACTGGCACGATGCAGACTTGGCTAATTATCAAGTATTTGATGCTACACATTTAAATGACATGTTTTGCCCTTTCTTGTTTAAAGGACTATGGACAATGAATTGTGGACTGTAACATCAGGCACCACATACAGCTGTGTGACACAGCAATTGAATGCTAACACATTGAAAAATGGTTTTTAAATGCACTGTTGAGATGAATCTGAAAAAACCAAATGGTTTTACTCTTCCAACTGAATGGCTTTAACCAGAGATGTTTTGTTTTTTGAAAAAAAAAATATTCTACATTGCACGTAGGCAGGAGAATGATTTATGAACTGTTGGGGCAGCAGAATTATGCAAGCAGGAGTGTAATTAATTTTGAGATAAGATGAGTGCGCACATCAAAGTCACCTGTGCGTAGGTTAAGATTCTTAATTGAAGTAATGCTGCCAAGTGTATGAGCTATAATTTGAAATGGTAATCTTTGAAACACTGGATACTTTTACAGCCAGCTTAAGGCAGGTAAATGAAACCATGACTGACTTGATGTTTGATTTTATGACACAGAGTGTGACACGGTTTTTTGTTAAACCAACCAGTTTCATGTTTTTGTGGGGACAGCTGTCTCCAGCACACTAATGCAAAGAGTCACCTTTTGATTGTAAACATTTGGAATAATTCTTTGGAAAAGCGCTACAAATGAGTATCCACATAGAATTGCTAGTGTACTGGCCTGGCACATTGTCAGGCATCTTTTGTAACTGAATGGATACCATTTGTTTAATTTGTCTAATGTGATGTTTTTCTGACCAAGAACTGCAGCGAGTGTTCTCGCCAAGATTTAATGAACTATAACTTGACTAAATGAATTTTTTCCATGATGTGATGAAACAGCCACTGCCGGATAGTAGTATGGTGTTTGTGGCTAAAGTTAATATTGTATATGGTAGATATCCCACTTGAAGAAGGGTATTCTCCAAGTCACAGAAGGTAGACACTGTGAACCTGTTAGATTTTCCAGTAGTAAGACAACATGTAAATTGTAGGCTGGTAATGCACACCTTCATTATTACAGTGCTACACTTAGACATAGATTTATCATGAGGCAATGTTTCCTTAGTACTACCAAGCTGCTACAAATGGAGTCCATTTCTATGGCCCATCACTAGAGTGCGCGTAGCTAGGGAGCTAGATTCATTAATTGCAGGAGCTTTATATGCTTGTGACATAGAAACTGTGCACAATAAGCTAGCCACTATGGGTTCTGATGCCAGCTCTGCTATAGAACTTCTGGCCTAGTGGGGCCCATTGATATGCCCAGCACTGCTACAAGTATTGACAGCCAATTGAAGATAACAGAATTTTAGACATGAAGACATTTTTGTCTGCCATAGGGCAGGTCAACAAGACTGCTAAATACACACAATGCATTGTATGGCAAACATTGTTAAATCAGCAGGTGTTGGCTTTTTACTGGGTGGGGGCGACCATCCTCCACACACTGGCACGCAGAGCTACAGTTACCAGCATACATATGGATTGAATTGCTTGCCTTTGATTGCATGAATAACACATGCCATGCTTTGATGTAAATTAGTAGAATTGTTTTTATTTAGACAACCTGGTGCCCATGGGTTCACCTTGTTCACGAAATTAGATGGTTTCTGGTTGGGTTCCACCTACCTGGGGGAAGTGTCTAGTCACACAGCCCATAGTCACGCTTGAATGCCCTGGGATCAGGGGGAGGGTAGGCCCTTAGGGTGAAAGGCTGCCAGGTTTTAGAATTGGTAACCATACATAAATGCAATAGTGCATTGTAGATTAGACTACACTGGATTGCCTTGACATTTTAACTGCATGCTGCTTTTTAACTGACAATCAGTTATACAAAATTGATTTAGGTATTTTTGTGTAGGCCAGGTTTTGGCTAGAGTAAATGTCCATGTTCACTTGGCGTAGGTATTTTTGTGTAGGCCAGGTTCTGGCAAGGGTATATGTCACTGTTCACTTTGTGTACATTTTTGTTTAGGTAGTGTTTTACCTTGCATGCCACGCTAACTAACCGCTAGAAGATAGTTTGCTTAAACCTCTTGCAAAGCCCCTAGGTCTTTATCACTGCACTAAATACTATGTTGATAGGTATTAGTCAGCATTTGTCGCACAAACGTTGAATAGGGGTGGAATGTAGTGATACACGAAATTGCAACCTTGCCAATCAGGGCTTTAGATGACAGCATTAGCCGCTGAAAGCCAATAGTGTATTCAAAGTATGTGCTAAAAATGCTGACAGTAGTACAGGCAGGGAGGGCCCCCAGCTATGTAGCTAATAGGTTTTTGGAGTGTTTGGAACATCATGGCACCTATATAGCGCTTAGATAGCCAGTCTTAAGCGCTATAAACACTAAGCTATGAGTGCATGCCTTTTAGAGCTTGCAGATGGGGTTAATACATCCCTGCTTCCCTTAGAATATTCAGCCTCACTAACGTTAGCCCTGGCTCCAAGCTAATCTTCCTTTTCTCTGGGAAGGTACTGATAAGACATTCCTCAGCCAGCGCAGATGGGAACAAGGGAGGGGGTAGGAGCGAGCAGGGAGCATCTCAGAGAGAGCTGGGTTTTTTCCATGAACCAGCCTCACAGAGAAAGTTCTGGAACTATGCGTCATGGTGACTGACAGCAAGAGATTATAAAACATCCATGCACACATGGGATCAGGGGGAGATCGCCTGTGGACTTGATTCGTGTACAGTCAGGTGCCCGGAATTGGCTCTCACGGTGTCCTCCAGCCTTGTTTTTCTATGAGAAACCCAGGTCTCCCAGGGCTGAGATTAAGGGACGTAAGACTGTGTTTCTCTATGTTTCTCTATGTTTCTCTATATTTCTCTATGTTTCTCTATGTTTATCTAAGTTCCATGTTTCACTATATTTTGCATTGCTCTTTGTTTTATGCTCTGTAATATTCTCTAACTTGAATCCCAAATGTATATGAAATTCACTGCTTAGAATAAATATGCTAATAACACTTTGAGGGTGTCATTTGTCACTAGCATGAGATCACTGCTCAGCACAATAGAACCTGTATTTTGGGCTGAATTGGGTATTTTTGCTCTCAAAGGGCTGGCCCCGAGGAAGATTTTGCCCAATATCAAGACAGGTGTGTCCATCATTGACTCTCACTGGGGAGTTATTAATGCCTTTTTGGGGGACGTGCACTTTCAAGTGGTGACCCCTAGGATGTGATTTATCCCTTCATTGATTTTGACACGAGACGTCCCCGACCACAGCGGAGACCCACGTCGCGCCCCTCAAGAGAGCTGCCCGCCTACGGCAACCGGTACACCTAGAGGTGTGCATGCAGTAGGGTGAGAGGGTACGAGTCCCCCTCTGCAAAACCCACCATACCGCTCGTCGGAGCAGGGGGCGGCCATTGAGTGTGGGGCAGCACCTGGACAGACCGGGTCCGGAGGGTCTTGAATCAAGGCGGACACGTAAGTACCAAGTGCGAGCGACATTAAAAGGAGGTGGATATAGAATATAGCATATGGGGTCAGATCAAGTTAAGGCGGAAACAGAAAGGGGGCTCTTGTGGGTATAATAGATGTTATCTTATTCTTTTTTCTTTCTCTGCATATGGCCATTAGGATGAGTTAAGGAGATTACAAGGTGAAAAGGGAATAATGGAACCTAGCTCCGCGAGGAGGAAGAAGGTAGTGCTGCATAGTGCTATCTTGACTAGTACTGGGAATAAATGGAAAATAGAAGAAATCAGTGGGAGTCTCACATAAGGGGAAGACTCGGAATATAACTTAGAAACGCTTTACTCTTTTTCTTTTCTGATCAATGAGAAAATATCCAGACAACAAAGGGGTAAAGGGTGTATAGTATTGGGACAAAGGGAGATTTTGGGTAGTAGAACACTGAGAGGAGGTAGGGAGGATATGTTGTATGTGGTCTATTGGTCAATGTTATGTATTGGACTTGTTATGTCTTTTTGTGATCGCTATATTTTAGTAATGACAAAAATTGTTGCATTGTTGTCCCATTAATAGTGGTCATTGTAAGTGTGACCCTGTGAAGAGTGAGCATATACTGTAAAGTAAAAGTGGTACACAACCGACAAATAATACTGGTATAGCTAAAACTGTGACTGAATAATACATGCCAGTGAAGGGAATACAAGTGGCGAGGGGTTAGAATGGAGGCAGAAACATCATTGGCCCACAACTGTCTTACAGGTTACGCAGAGAGAATTACAAAGTACCATGATCAATGGATCATGGAATTAAAATCGGAAGAGCTACCGCAGGTGTGGCCACAGGGAGGGTCATTTGACAAAAATGTATTGGACATGGTAGCCACATGCCTATTTGTAAAATATAAAGGAAAAAATTGCAGAACAAAAGGGAAATATTAGATCTATGGTGTTATTTGAAGAGGTGCTGCCAATATAAAGAAAATAACAGGTTCCATCTTCCCTGGCAATAGAGAATATTGGGAAGGAAGGCAGAGAAAAAGAAGAGCCAGTAGAAGTTGTACGAATATACCCCCTCTTACAAAAACCAGTACCAGCTGAGGGATACAGTGACCCGGTGTATATGTCAAAACCCACCTCCCCAACCACACCACAACCCATAGCATCCCCACCATATGAGTGCCCAAGAGCGGGCAGACAGGTGAGTACCCCGTCAATAGATATTGAAAAGTTTACAGAAAATTTACCCTGAAGGTTATCAATGGCCCGAAGTGAACTGTCCGTATTAAGAGATATGGGTGAGGAAAGTGGATCAGGTACTTCCAGGATCGATCAGATACAGAGGTCACAGACACCCGACAGTTCCATAGAAGAAGGGTGGAAGAAGGGGGAAATACTATTTTGAATAAACAATGAGCCGACAAGAATAATAGAGTTGGAGCAACACACGCCTGAGGGGGAAACTATGGGAGAGGGCATGACATCGGAAGGAGTGAAAGAACTGTGGTGCGACATAGAGGAACAGGAGTTAGAAGGAAGAAGAATAGGGATTGCAGAAGGAGGGGCAGCAGTGAGGTTACATGAAACACCTCTGGGGCGGGCAATGGAAGAAGAATGGAATGGAAGGTTAAGAAACAGAGTGGGGAGGATGGCAGTACTGGGAAAAAGAGGGACGAAGGTGAGTATGGGGAAAGGGACAAAAGGCAAGTTGCAGCTGCCACTGATACTCAGGGGAGGAGGGAGGCCAAATGACATACCCTGGGCACAGATGGATAAAGCAAATATATTAAAGTTATTATCCCCTCTTTCAGGAGGTGCAAGTAAGTGGATATATGCATTCGAGAAGAACACTGCAGGGGTCCATTTGGCAGTAGGTGATGTTAAAAGCTTGCTGGTGTCTGCGGGAGGTGATCAAGCTGACGTAGTTTGAGCGAAAGCAGGCTTCCTGGGGATAACATTGGATTGTGACCGCCATGACAGTTCTTCCTTTAACTCAGTAAGAGCAAGAATATGGGATGCATTAATAGACACATTCCCAGACACGCCTGATTTACAGTCAGTAAAGCAATGCACAATGAGTGATGAGGAGGATGTGTTGGCTTTCATTTTATGGGTGCAGGAGATGTGGAGAGTGGAAATCGGCACAGCCTGGGACCAATCAACCACCCTGTTTTACTTTATAATAAAGAGAGGGCTCCAGAAGGAAGTTCAGAAAGCGCTCGACAAAATAGCTGGATTGAAGCCAAAGGCTGGCCTGAAATAAAGAGCATTATAGCACACCTTTGAAAAGGATCAAAGAAAGGGAGAAGGAGATAGCACAGAGAAGGCTGGCAGACGCAGCAAAATTAATACAGACGAAACTAGTGAAGGTTACAGCAGCTGTAGCCGCACTTCCCACAGACATAGAACGAGAGGAGGAGGAAGAGTCAACAGTAATACAAGCTAGAATGGCAGCTAATTGGGCAGGAAACGGACAGGAACAGTGGAATGGTGAGGAACAATACGGAGGGCCACAGTGACAAGCAAGATGCGCCCGCTGAGGACGAAGTGGCTACAAAGGATAAAGTGGGGGTGGTCAAGGGTATGCTGGGTATGGAGGGTATGGTGGATGAGGTCAACGGGGAGAAAAAGAGAATTGTTGGAATTGCGGAAGGTGGGGTCATTTCTCAATGGAATGTAGGAGCAGACCCATGAATAATTATCAAAACGAACAACAGTACAGCCACCCTCACCCAGGAAGCCCACATGGACCACCAATGTGCAGTGGAGGGAGAGAAGAACAGTAGGATGAGAGGTACACAGATGAGCGCAGGGCGCCGCCGCAAAATGTTCAACAGCACCCACATTCCCACGAACACTTGACACATGTACAAGGCAACACTTTTGTTACAACGTCAAATGGTGCCCCTACACCATTTGGTGGCATGGCAGTGGTGTCAGGGAATGTTTTTGACAATGAGGGGGACACAAGATACTTAGCATAGGACAGCCCACAGAGAGCACTTGCTTGTCCAGTACTATCAACGACCCTCAATGCAGCTGAGGAACCCCTGGTGGGGGCGGAGATAGGAAACAAATAATTCATTTTTATGGTGGACTCTGGAGCCGAAAAGTCATGCTTACGAGAAGGCAGGTTTCTGTTACCTAATCGTAAATTGGAAACGCAGGGGTTCTCTGGGGCGGTGGTCGAGGTTCCTTACACAGAGGATTTGAATGTAACAGTGGGCCGGAAGACAGTCCAAGCACCTTTACTGTACTATGAAGAATCACTGATTAACTTATTGGGGAGGGACCTCCTCAGTAAGCTCAACATGACAATATCATTCACTGAAAGAGGAAGAGTTGCTCAACCCCAGGGATCTGCCCAATGCGGGTGATGCTGATAGTGCACACATGAGCCACTGCACCAGAGGTGCGTGGAATACCAGTTGATCCAGACATGTTCATCTAGGGGCTGAAGACGCTAGCACGAGCGCGCCCAGAAATAATGCCAGGAACAGTGATGTCCCTAGATTTGCATGGAGTACAGGTGTCCGTACCACGAATAGCGCTAATAGGAATGGACATACATGGTTGTCAATGGCGAACAGTATTGTGCATCAATGCAAATATAGCTCTGCGAGACCTGTCCGATGAGGACCTCTTTACTGGCTCAGACAGCGACGGGGAGATAGTAATGGAGATTGCAATCCCTTGTGATATCATGATACAGACAAGACAGGTGCCAGTACAGTTAATAGCAGTGGTAGGTGCGCCACCTCCCTTTTTTGATGGTGACATGCAACTGGTGCCACCGGCATTGCGGACCACAGGCCCACATTATGTAGGATTGTTGCACGAGGTGACACCAGTAAAAATAAAGCTCGAACCTGGGGCATTGCTGCCCAGGGTAAAGCAATACCCCTTGTCCCGAGAAGCAGAAGAAGGGATAAAATAGACAATACACGCCTTGTTAGCACAGGGAATAATAGTGCCTTCAAATTCACCATTTAATACTTGCATCTACCCTATCAAAAAAGCAAAGGGCGGGGCGTGGAGGATGATCCAGGACCTACGCCCTCTTAATGACATCATACAAAAAGAATTTCCTTTGGTCCCAAATCCTGCATCAATTTTATGTAGCATACCAAAAGATGCATTATGTTTTACAGTGGTAGAGTTGAAGAACGCTTTCTTCTCAGTCCCGCTGGACCCTGAGTCACAATATTTGACAGCATTCTCCCTGAGAAGGAAAAGATATGAGCATTGCAGATTACCTCAGGGATACTGTGAGAGCCCAAGGATATTCAACAGAATTTTACATGAAGATCTATGAAATATCGACACAAAGAGCATGATCATTCAATATGTGGATGATCTTCTGATCTGTGAAAAAGATGAAGATGAGTGCATGAAAGATTCTATTATACTCTTGACATTGTTGGCCCACAAAGGTTATAAGGTGGACAAGGGCAAAATACAATACTGCCGGGCAGAAGTGTTGTATCTGGGTCAATTGATATCAAACAATGGTAAACGAATTATACCAGACAGAGCAGCTGCAGAACGTGCAGTAAATGAGCCAAAGACAGTGAAAGAAATGCAAAAATGTCTCGCCATCTGCAACTACTTCCGTGCCTGGATATCAGAATATGCAGGGAACACGAAACCATTACTGCAGGGACTCAAAGAAGCACAAAGAGAAAACACAGAAATACAATGGACAGCAGAAATGCATGATGCGTTCAGTACCCTGAAGGAATAGATCTCAACAGCACCAGTACTCGCAAACCCAGATTATGAACGCAAATTTGATTTTCTATTTCTATTTCTATGTGTTTATAACGCGCCGGCAGCCCGCAGGCATCAGGGCGCGGAGAACATCCTGAAAGGAAAATAGCATATTAGGGAAGTAAGACAAGGTTAGTTCGTAACAGAAGCTAGTCGGTCATGTGACTGCCAAGTTGACCCTGGCAGGTCAGGGAGCTATTGGAAAAGATGTGTTTTCAAACATTTCCTAATCTTGCTATAGTTTTCTTCTAGTCTTAGATGTGTAGGAAGACAGTTCCAGGATTTGGCCACTCTAATCGGGAAAGCTCTGCCACCACCGGCAGCTCGTTTCACCGATGGAACAACTAGGAAGCCTAAGTTGGCTGATCTCAGGTTTCTCCTAGGTGTGTAGGTAGAGAATTTCTCCTTAAAATATTTTGGGGCCTTGCCATGTAGGCATCTATGAACAATTGTCATGGCTTTGAAGAGGACTCGCTCCTCAATTCTGAGCCAGTGAAGATCCTTCCTTGCTGCTGATGTATGCTCTCCATACTTGATTCTCTTAACAATGCGGACCGCATCATTTTGCATAACCTGGCAGCGTTGCAGCTCCTTCTTGGTGGCGCCTACTAGCATCGCATTGCCATAGTCCAAACGGGACAAAATAGTCGCTCTTGCGATATTTGCAGCGTTAGTTTCACTTATGTATGGTCTGATGGCTCTCAAGAGTCATAAGTAATTTGAATCATTTTTCTGCAAATAATTTACTTGTGCTTCAGCCCACACTGATGCTTCTACTAGCATCCCTAATGTTTTAACTCGGGGTAGCAATTGAATTTTAACTCTTTTTATCATAAACTCCCTGTATTCCTCTCCTAATTTGGATCTTGTCTGCGTCGAGCCAAAGATCATGAGCTCAGTTTTGCTGTTATTAAGACACATCCAATGCCTCTGCATCCAGATGTCAATGATTTTGTAGACTTCTTCTATTTTTGCACAGTCTGTGGCGTAATCTCCCGTCATTTCAAATACCAGCTGGGTATCATCAGCGTAGTTAGTGAAAAACACCCCAATGCTTTTTAATAAGTCACAGAGACTACGCATATAAATGTTGAAAAGCAGAGGAGACAAACTGGCTCCCTGCGGTACTCCAAATAGGATGAGAGCTGCATCAGAAAAGTTGTCTCCCCAGTGAATGCCTGCCTTCCTATCACTTAGGAAGGACGCTATCTACGCTAGTGCTGTGTGAGAGCAGCCTACGATCTTATCTAATGCCACTTGAAGTAGGCGATGGTCCACTAAATCAAATGCTGCACTGAGATCCAGGAGCATAAGCATCCCTGATTTGCACTGTTCTATTAGTTCTAGCATGTGGGACTGTAGGTCGAGCATCGCTGACTCCGTACTATGTGTTGTTCTGAAGCCCGATTGTTGTGTGTGTAACATCTCCAAAAACTCCACATGTTTTTGTAACTGATTCGTGGCGATTTTGTCCAAGATCTTCAGTACAAAATTGGAGTTTGTTATAGGGCGTAGGTTGCTGGGGTCCTTCGGATCCAGGCCTGCCTTTTTAACCAAAGGAGTTATTGTTACTTTTTTAATGTTATTGGGTATTTTCCCTTCGGAAAATGATGCATTAATTATTTTAGTAAGGGAAGGAGCGAAAAGCTCTTTATTGTCCAGAATAATTTTTGTGGGCAGAATGTTCTCCGCACAGGATGTAGGTTTCATTTTAGATAGTAGCAGACAGAAATCCTCCTCTGTTATGGCTTTGAACTGAAATCCTTCACCATTTTTTGGTCTGAGTTCTTCCCTGGTACAGGTTTCCGTACTAGTGGACTCCCTTGCCTGTATTATGTTTGTTCTTGCTTTTGATATTTTAGCAGCAAATGGTGCTTGAACTCTCTCACAATCTTCTTTAGAAGGATTGTGAGGTAGAGATAGTGCCTTTGCTTTTTCAATGGACTAGAGAATTTCAAAAAGTTTACTTGTAGAGTTAACTGCTGACTCTATTTCTCTATTGTAATAGTTTAGTTTGGCTTCTTTGACTGCCTTTCTATACTCAATATCCTTGAGTTTCCATACATTTCTGTTCTCTTGTGATTGGTTGCGAAGCCAGGCTCTTTCTTTGGCACGTTTTTCTTGTTTCAAAGTATTAATTGCGTCATTGTACCATTTACATTGGTTGTTATTTTTCCTAATAGATTTGTTTTTTAATGGGGCATGCTTTTCTACTAGTTTTTCCAAGCCAGCGTTATATTTTGCAAGCATAGTCTCACAACTATCATTTTCCACAAATGATTCTAGGACTTGCTGTAGACATGGTTTCAGAAGTTCAGGTCCTATATTCTTAAAATTTCTACTTCGGATTACTATGTGTGGGTTATCCTGTCTTTTGGGAGCTGGTTCAAGTATTATTTCAAAGGTAACCAGACTGTGGTCGGACCAAATACTCGGCTCAGTAGAGACGTTTTCTGATTGTACATTGTTTGTACAAACCCAGTATAGCTGGTTCCCTTGGGTAGTGGTAGGGTCATTGTTAATGACGTGAAAGGCCATGTTATTCAAGGTCTTTTCTAAAGCCAATGCTTCTTTGTCAGCCGGATCCCCCCTCCACCTATTCATATCGCCTACTAATAAGGTGGCAGAGTTTACCGAGATTAACTTATTGATTTGACTGGTCACCTCATTGTCAAAATCTGAAGATAAGGCAGGGGGTCTGTAGACCACAATAATATTCAAACATTTATTGGGTGAAAGGGTCAGTTTTAGCTGAATAGACTCACAGCCCGTACATTCAAAGCTGGCTTTGAAGAATTGCAGTGTTTCTTTTGCTATAACTGCCACTCCACCGCCCAGGCCCTTATCTCTGTTTTTATTGTACATAATATATCCCTCTGGGACCACGGTTGATGCTACAGGGCCAATAGGCTCCTTCAGCCAGGTTTCTGTTAGGCAGATTATATCTAAATCACTCTCTTTTATAAGATCGTGGACACTAAGTGCATGTTTACTTAGTGAGCGCGTGTTTAATAGGCCTATTTTCAATCTTGTGTTGACTTGTGTACCATCTATGCTCGGCCCAGCCTTTTTGTAAGGCTGGTTTGTGGATGGCTCTATTCTCCCTATAACATCTTGTTGGAGTGGAGTGTGTGTGAGTAGCTGAGGGGTAGCCCCTTCCCCCATACTTCCAGACGTTATGGTGGTTTCACCCCTCTCTCTACCTTAGCACAAGGAGAAGGAAGTGGGAAAATCTCCTAAAAGAGGCTCTTCTTACCTCTGGGACCACCTAGCACCTCCTTGCACAGAGTGAAGTAGATTGTGCCTGCCCGTGCGCGCCGGCGCGTGCGCGCCGGCGCGTTCGCGCCGGGTTTGAAAAGAAATCCGATTGGAGGACTACAATCCTGCTGGGGATTGTAGTTCCTGCCGTCGGAAAACGCGTGCCAGGAGCAGCGTTTGAAAAGAAACTACTCGCTTTACTTGGAATTCAAAACCCCAGATTACTTCAAACCCAGGTAAGTTAAGCAGAAAGAATATTAACAGGTGAAACAGTATCAACAGCACGTAATGTGCTAGAGCTGCACGTGGTATAACAGAAACTGCCTGATAATATTAAAACCACTTCAATAAAATTTCAATTAAAATATCTAACCTATAACCAATTAACAAACAACATGCAATGATTTTTCAAGAAGGATTCTAACTCGAGCTGACCTGGCACTCTGCTTTTAAGCTGAAGCAGACTGTGCGTGCCCGTGCGCGCCGGTGTGTTCGCGCCGGGTTTGAAAAGAAATCCGATTGGAGGACTACAATCCTGCTGGGGATTGTAGTTCCTGCCGTCGGAAAACATGTGCCAGGAGCAGCGTTTGAAAAGAAACTACTCGCTTTACTTGGAATTCAAAACCCTAGATTACTTCAAACCCAGGTAAGTTAAGCAGGAAGAATATTAACAGGTGAAACAGTATCAACAGCACGTAATGTGCCGGAGCTGCACGTGGTATAACAGAAACTGCCTGATAATATTAAAAGCACTTCAATAAAATTTCAATTAAAATATCTAATCTAAAACCAATTAACAAACAACATGCAATGATTTTTCAAGAAGGATTCTGAAATCTATTCTGAGATCTATTTTTGCACTGCAATGGGACACTCATGACAGCAGTACTAACACAAAAAACGTCCTTGGGTCATAAGCCTCTGGCGTACTACAGTGGTACACTATACACAGTCATGCAAGGGCACTTTGCTTGTGAGCAATCTCTCACAGCCGCAGAGTTCGCAATAGAGAAAAGTGCAATGATTGTAATGGGATGTTCTGTAACATTATTTGTGGAAGGAACACTCACTATTCACATTATTAGAGAGATCAAAGAGCACACTAACACAGAGAGCAACATCATACGAGATCATCCTATCCAGTGCTAACACAAACATAGTAAGATGTAAAACAGTGAACCCTGCAACATTTCTCAGAGAGGCATGCACAGTGGAAGACATGCAAACACACAATTTTGCTACATACAGAGGGCAGGATGGAGACACACCCACAGCGAGCGAAGATGCCTAGTTGGAGGACAGGTATACTTTATAGATGGATTAGCATCAATTAACTCAGAGACAAGAGAGAAGCATGTGGGGTGCCTGTTGTGAGATTAGAGGAAGGTGAATATGAAGTACTCGTTCAGCAAAGATTACCTGCCCATTACTCAGCACAGGCAGCAGAGTTAGTAGCACTTACTGAAGCACTGCATGCAGCAAAGGGATGTTCAGTAACAATCTACACAGACTCTGCTTACATGACTGCAACAGTACATGGGGGATTGGCTAGATGGGGGAGGAGAGGATTCCATACAGCAGACGGATCCCCAGTACAACATGCTGTGTTACTAAAAGAGTTGATAGAGGCACTAAAGTAACCTACAGTTGTGGCCATAGTGAAATGCCAGGGACATACAAATAATGACATCACCTCTATAGGAAACGCAGCAGCTGCTGCTGCGAAAGAAGCATCATATTTAGCTAAGGAAACAGCAGGTGAGTACATATTGCAGAAACATGTGGAAGAGGATCGCCCTGATGGATATAATTCCATTCCCATTTCCCAGATATTAGAATTGCAACAAGAAGCGACTGTTGAGGAGAAGGAGTTATGGGAAAAAAGAGGGTGTAGTCAGTCATCCACTGACCTCCTTTGGCATCAAAAAAATACAGGCAAAGTAGTAATGCTCCATAAGCTACTAGAAATAGCATTCCAACAGCTTCACTTCCCAGCACATAATAGCAAACAACAAATTGCAGCAGAGGTACAGGAAAATTGGCTTGCACCAAGGCTGCAGGAGCAACATGTCAGATATATAATTCAGGAATGACATTAAGAACACTGTGAGAAACCTTGCCAAAACCAACTGGCCCATTCAGAGAGTTGCACATAGATTACACCAACATGGGCGAAAGATGCAATGGATCACGCTACATGGTAGTGGTGGTTTGCCCATTCTCAAGATGGGTGGAGGCAGGCCCCTGCGCCCACCCATGTGCAAAGTGTGCAGCAAAGTTCCAAGTGCGGGAAGTGTTTCCCTGCTGGGGAATCTGAGATACAATATGCTCAGATAACGTGACACATTTTGTCAATGATCTGTTCAAAGAAGTAACAGCAATGCTGGGAATAAGACATAAATTGTGCACGATTTATCACCCACAATCGAACGGCGTGGTTGAGAAAATAAACGGCCTCCTGAAGGGAAGCCTCTCAAAACCACAACAACCATGATAACACAAGGTACCCGCCTCATATGGGTATACAGTGGCACACGGCATACAAAGAGAACAAGTGATATACGTGTAACAGCACACCCCCCTGCCCCATACAATGCCTCTGAATATAATATTTACAAATTAAATGATCACAATCTTTCTGAATTACCCTGGTTATATGATGACACCACTCCAACTGTGACACAACTATCTGAAACCACCATAGGGAAACCACCCCCCATAAGTGTGGAACAAGAAAATGCAATGGCAGCTGAAAGGCTTATTGCACTGTACAATAAGTGGGAAAAGGGGGGAGGGGAGAATAACCTTAACGCAACATGAAGCAGGGAATGAAAGAGAATATTCTAAAGGCAATAAAAGACCGAGAAGTGGTGAGGGGAGGAGAAATCATGATGAATATTCAGGGTTAGGGCTAGACGCAATAGAAGATCCACAGCACCCGCAATAGTCCAATAAATGGTAGGCAGACATGAGCTCCACTGCAAAGCAAACAACTAATGAGAGCTGCTATGTGTGCTCTCTGATCCCCCATGCCTCGGTTACCCCCAAGGTACTGCTGCCAAATAAATCACCTATTGCAGATGCCCAATGTCTCCTTCATCTTGCATTATGCAGAATAAAGAACACTTTCCAGGCACACACCGTCTCTTTTGAAATGCTACATAACAAAAAAACATGTCACTCAAGACCCAAAGAAGTGGTATGCCTGAAGGAACCATTTCTAGTGATTAAAGGAACATTGTATTTGGATAATAAATGGCAAGACAAGCAAATCATATGCAAGGCAGAGGCACTACGAGAGTTGGCAGTCAAAAGTTTGCAGTGGATTGAGAAAACATGTGCTCCAATATGGGCCCAGCACATCACAAAGCTCACTTGGGTAACCTCCTTGGAAAAGCCCTTCAAACTGAAAAAAGAAATTACTTACGAACTGTGTTTTCTCAGAGAAGGAAAAATAAACATGGGCACAAACAACAACTGTGACAAAATGCTCATCATTCCAGACATGAAGAAAGTGACAGGTGCATTAATGGATACATACTGGGTTTGCGGTAAGCAGTCATACTTGCACCTCCCACAGTCATGTAGGGGCATGTTTTCCCTGGCAACGTTGCATTCTATCCTGATGGTGGTCACTGTAAATCATATTCAAGATGTGAAGGGGCTGTCAGCCGTCCGATAACCAGAGGCTCCACAACCAAACGAGGAGGCCCCAGTGTATGCCCTATCCATGGAGAACATGCAAAGCTCAGTATCCAGAAAAAGAAGGTCGTCCAATTACATATCCAAGGCATCCAGAGAACTTTTGGCACAATTTCCACACAGGTTCCGGTTGCTCAATTCCGCTGAAACATTTTTCGCCTCCCTCATCCTAAGTATCCAAGTGCGAGCCAATGCAAAATGGCTCCAAATCACGTGCTGGGAGCTGATCCAACTGGCCAACGACACAGAAGAAGGATTTAACATGATAAAAGTGGAGCTAAGGGCCCTACGACTAATGACGACGCAGAAGAGGTACGTCCTAGACCTGTTGACTACCATGGTTGGAGGTGTTTGCTGAAAAATTTGGAACACATGTTGCACTTTCATACTTTCTGCAGATGCGGACAATGGAACTCCTTCGCACGTTATTGCAGCCGTGCACAACCTTGGCGAGCAGATGAAGGAAGAAGGAGGGGTGCAGCCCAGCTCGTGGTTCAATGAACTTTTTTCGTGGGTACCTTCCTGTCTTGGATGGCCATCAAACTACTGGTGCTGTAAGTGATTTCAACTCAGCACTTCACCTAAGTCGATGCCTAGCATGGGATGCACAATTGAAACCCTTAATTATTTATTTATGTCAATAAATTCTTTTATTTCTGAATGATGAACCCTTATATCACACCCCTCTCTTTGAAATCCCTCCCTCCCCCGGTCACACTAAACCAGGAAGCAGGCTGTTTTGCAAAGTTACAAATATTTATTTTATGTATTTCACAATATATATATATCACACTATTTTACTGGTTATACAATGATCACAAATGGGGTGAAGTCACAATAATTCCATTTAATCACACAGAGTAATGATAGGAAAAATGATGCAGCATAGAATAATACTTTGGTGTGGGTTCAATCAAAATGCAATGTGATTACTCTTTTCCCCTTGCACACTACTCAATCCCCCCAATATGCAATAAAAAGAGATGCAAGGATAGAAAATAGGTTTCAGGAATACAGAATTCAACCAAGGAGTATCAATCCCAATTTCCCCCCAGCAAACACAGAGAGAGAAACAGGAATGATTGCAAACTTGTAAAAAATGGTTTAAAGTTGGCTATGCATGGAATGGTAAAAAACACTGAAAATGGATTTAATTCACAAAAATTGTTTTCCAAACTAGTGGAAGCAGCTGTGTATGGTATATATATATGATAGATTTGAGATAAACAAAAGATTTGCGGGAAACTATTCCGTGCACGCTAAGCGCGATAGCGGAATAACTATATGGGATGCGGTTTCGGGTTCGTTGGAAAGCTGAGGATGTTAGACTCAATTAGACACTGAAATTTCGTTTCTAGCATAAACGGTGAAGAAGTTATGAAGGTTTTTGTGGAGGACGTTTTTTCACAAAGAGGCAAAATTTGCAAAACAAGAATGAGCTTTTTAAAATTACAAGCAAGGTTTCCTTACACTAGGGAAGACTATGACGATGCAAACTACACGACAGCGCAGCGACCAGCCCAGGATATCACTGGATGGTTTGGCCTGCCGAGACGCTCGCCTTTCTTCAAAAAATATATCAGTGCAAAGATGATTTTAACACTACTATTACAAAGGACTATAAGGTAAGAGAAAGAGTTCAGGCAAGACAAAATGATTTTAGCAATACAGTTCTGGATATAAGAGAATGGGTTTGGATAAGATTACTTATGGATAATACATTTGCTAGTAACAATCCTATGCTATGGATACTCACTGCCAATGTTTGGAATGGACCCGTCAGGGATCTGGTAAGAGATACTTTCTGGACAGGAATTCTGCTAGCACACCGGACTGGACTCAAGGTGCTCTGGTTCTGCAATCAGCAAGGCACTCTGGACACCACACGGTGGGACTCGACTGGATCTGACGTGTTCTGGTTCACAGCATGGCTCTTCTTGGTTGGATCTTTGGATTCTGGCAAGAATTCTTAGCAAGAAAGCAGCACAGTACAGCCAGGCTGTTCTTTTGTTCCCCTTAGAGGTCTGGGGTAAAATCTGGTTTCTGGATTTTTTTAAAGGCCAAGCTGAGAAGGGTTCAGCTTTTGAAATGGGCCTTTCTGCTTTCAAAGTTCTGGTGTCTGGAGTATGGATTACTCTTGCAAACCCGGTTGGTGGGTGAATGTGTGTGTCTTTCTAGGTCCTAAACTGTCTCTATTTATATATTTTCTAAAGGGATGGGTATACCGAATTATTCTAAGCACACCCCCTGGTATACTATTGGTTAGGGTCTTTCCTCTCCCTTGATTTGAGAAGAAAACAGAGTGTCATCATGACAAAGTGTTTTATGATCCAGGGAAAACCTCCCCTTTGTCTTTGCACATGAAATCTACTTTTCCTATAATGCATATTTACAATTTTACAAACTTGATAGCAATAGCATACTTATATCACAGATTTTGTGGAGCAAGTATTCATCCAAGCCCTGTCGCGGTGAGAGCTTGGGTCTAGATTTGGCAATTTTTTGCACTTTTGGTCTGTACCCAATGTCAGATTTGTCCACAATTTTACCCATATGTGTGCATGATATTTGGGCATAATCATATGAAGTTTCATGTTTCTGGCATCAATACAATTGCCACAAAACCACAATTTCTGCAGTTATGTCCCTGGACATAGCACAGAGTTCTGAGTACTTTTAAAATGTGACCAAATATTTCACATTAAAAATACTGTAATTTTACAATTTTTTACAAATTCGCACAGTCCTTTGTCAGTCCTTTTCAGAAATATACTTTTCTGAGCTTTAAGAATAAACAAAACTGTCTGTTCCCACACCCAAAGTTTCTGGTGGCTCAAGATCAATCCCCGCCTCTTTCCTCTGGCAGCGCCTTCTGTTGACACTTGCATCTGCATATCTTTTCAATCAAGGAAGTCCTTTGTCTCTCCCAGGAGCAGCAGCCCAAATCCCCTCCCCTCTTCATTAACACCTGAATGTGAGTTCCTGGGACAGAGAGCAGAAGGGAGGTGCCTTTTGTTGGGGCAAGTTGTGGAATTTGCTTTGTAGTTCTTTGGCTTGTATCGGTTACTTTAAAAATCACTTTGTTTACATTTTTCTTTGATTAAAATAAACTTATAATTTCAAAACAGGCAAACAGAACTCTAATTCCAGTCTTTTAAAACATAGAGATTAAATAGTTGCAACCTATATTACTTTTGATGGCAAGTCACTTAATTCCAACCATTTGATTTTAACTGCACAAGTTTAAACTTCTAATACAATTAAATGACAGCTGTCATACAGGCGGCCGGTGGTACTGCGCCCATATTTTGATAGATTTTCCCAGGCAAGCACATTTTTTAATGTGGATATTCTGCTAATAGCTTCTGTTTTTCCTGACATTGTGTGCTCGTGTGGATTCCTTAAATGAGTGACGGGTAACACCCAGGAAGGATGTTGGATATTTTCTGATGTTTGGAACCATTATTTTGTAATTTCAGCAACCAGGGGAATAAAAAGGATTTCAGAGCACTTTTGGGTTTCCTTGCAATAAAGCACTGCCTTTCATGTAGTTTCCATTTTCCCTCTGTGGGCAGCCCATTGACAGGTTTCAGCAGAGTGGTCTCCTGTTCCACCACTGACACAGGCAATGTAGATTGGCAGCCAACTTTCTGGTTTCACAGCACAATTTTCATAGGTTTAGCGTGCATAGGGCTTTTTGTGGCCATTTTGCTGGTTCTGGTGCCACCAGCACACAGTGATGTCGCAGGGCAGAGCCTAGAGGGTCAGTACATACCACAGTGCCCACCATCATTTTGTTGCTCCTGATTTTCTGTGTGTGCCAGCTGGGTCTTTGGTGCTGCGCAGACGCAGTACTCAACAGTGCCATGATGATGGTGACAATGGGCAACGCTAAAGGAGTGATGCAGATGACACGCGAGGCACAGGTACAAAAAGGAGAGGACCCAGGGCATAAATATAGAATGGTACCACTGTACTATGATGGGTACATACTGGACAGATTATATCACACTACAATAAAGGAACCCAGTACACTAGAGGGGTATAAGGAAGTATAGGTTGACTTGGACGGAAATGGAGGGTGTATATATATATATATATATATATATATATATATATATATATATATATATATGACCTGCACTCCTGATGAATATGCTACAGCTGGACAAGCCTCCGGGGAGTGTGCAGGGCGTGAATGCCATGAAAGGGAACCCCTGCATGGGACGAAGTGGTGGCTGAGGAGGAAGAACGAAAGAGGTTGGGTGAACTACAGTATTCGTTACTTAAGTAAAGAAAGGAGGGAATGTATAGAAGGAAGGATCTTCAAGACCCCCTCCTCTTTATTCTCACCAACGTGCAGACTATGACTCGTCCAGCAGCCACCCATGCACCTATGCCCAGGGAAGCGGGATGGCTGTGGGTCGACACATGTGGTTGCAACACTCAGCCAGCAGTATGGTATCAGACTCCATTTTGTGGCACACTCAGACTCCATTTTAAAAACAATAACTTAGGCCTCACTAACAGAAGCGGTCTGCAGGGACGCAGCTCTCCCCTGCTGATCGCGCATAGCGAGCCAAGAACTCCCCTCGCCCTCCTCACCTCTGCGTCCCTGTTGTAGGACTGTTCTCATGGGAGACTAGGCGCAAACAAGTTACATGACAAACACTGTATCTTTCACCACCGCAGTCCATCATTGACCTGCAGATGACAGGGCCGAAGCTGGGGTTTGAGAAAAACAAGCTATCTCTATAAAACTTGTCCTGTCCCCTCGCAGACCCCACATTTATGACATATGCTATGACTATCCCCCAACCCTGTTCCCCGTTTGAAGTGCCAGACACGCATACATAGCCCATGTGCCACCCTGTTTTACCATGCAGCTAATCCCTCTGAAGGTACTATAAATTCACTTCTGTTGTTGTATGCCACAAGATTGATTGTATAAATTGAAACAAGGTGACCCTCACCCTTCCCAGATTGCACGAAAAACCATGAATTGTATGTTTAAGCCTCTCATCACCATGCAAGGATTAGTGGTTGTTACAGAATGCACGAAGTAATGTATGATACCAATATATACTCTATGATTTTCTAAAAATGTACCATTTCAAATATATTCCGTTAGTATTGCAATATGTATGGTTTATTATGTGTATCGACTGTATAATAGAGTGTTGTTTGTAGTATATATATATATTTGCGTGTATATATATATATATATATATATGTATATATATATATTATATATATATATATCCCCTGAGCATTGAATCATGCACCCCATATTGTAAGCAGAACTTTGCACCCCTTTTTAATATACCAATACACACACTAACCTAGTTCTACCTCGTTTGTATGCTCCATGTGTGCCTCCGCCCGCAACAAAAACAATATATGGCCCAACAGGTTACAAAGCCTTTTTCCCCTCTCATGTAACAATGCATACTCAGCCCCCATCTTCCCTCCCCCTCTGGCCGGGCTGAGATGTAAAGCCCTGGCCCTATGGATGATGTTATGCTATAATTGTAGCCCCTCAGCCTTCCCTTGTGCCTGCACCTAGCTGGCACCCTCCTAAGCCCCTAGACTCAGATGGAAAGAAATATGGGTGGCAAACCTTGCATCCCACAACCTCTTGATATAACTGCTAAGTGCCCTCTGACCCGATAGTATTCCAGTTCACCCTAACATCGACTGACCACCGAGGCCATATATTATTTCTCTTGTATTAACATACTACAAAAGTGTCCCTGACTAGATCTAACAAAGTGGAATGATGGATGTATCCCTGCCTGCGCCCCCTGATAAACCACCTAAACCGTCGAAAGCTGCTCACCTATTGCTCACCCTGTGTACACTATTTTCTTTAGAATAATGAAATACTCACACCTAGAGGTATGTGTTACATTTCTTGTGATGTTAGAATAACGATTTGTAGGATTTACAGGGCATCACAAATTACAATTGATTCTGAATGGATATGTGGGGCCAGAAGGGCAAATGTTAGCGTAGTCAAGATGTATCAATCAACCATCGTCTGACCAGAGCTCCACCCTGATGCATCCAGCTGACCTGCAAGCATCACCACAACACCTCAAGGAGCCTCGCCAATCCTGAAGCTTCGCCCCTGCACATCCATATGTGCCCTTCCCCACTGCCCAATCTCATTGATGCATGTATCCCTTAGCTACCACATCATAGGTGATGTGGTTTTGTAACAAAATGTGAATGTTTGCTGATGTTCGGCAGAGTGCTCTCGGAGTTTGCAGAGTTTTCTGCTTGGCCTATATTGGTTTGGATGCACTTTTACTTTTTGACTTCACCCACACTTGGTCTTGGTCTCATTCCCACCTCGGCTGAGTCCATCCTTGACTCTCACTGGGGAGTTATTAATGCCTTTTTGGGGGACACGCACTTTCAGCGGCAATGGGGGTCAAGTGATAGATCATTTATTATGTTGAGAGGAAATTAAAGAAACAATCTCTGAGACGTGCAAGCATGTAAAGAATGTCTTTAAAGTGTCTGATTGAAATGTAGCACCCACATTTGATGGCCAGCATTATAGTGATCTATTGACTGTGGAGTGAATTTAAAAGGCCCAAACAGAAGTCCCTTTCACATGAACAGCTGGATTTTAAACAATGCAACAAAACCGGCTTGGCCTTTGTTTTTTGTTTTTCTTCAATTAAAATTAAAGAGTCATGTTGAAAAGGCACCTACCTGTCATTGCCCAAGGAAAAGCAGAATTTTACTTCACAATAGGAGTAATCAAAGATCTCTTTCACATGGAAAACAGGATTTTTAAACAGTGACACAAAAACGGCTTGCAAAGTGTGTGCATATAAATGCAGTTTAAATGTGAAAATGTACCACTGCTCACAGAAAAATAGCAGGGAAAAGACATGATGTGCAGGTTGACAAAAAGCAATGTATATTATGTTTCACATACAAAACTCCAGTGACATTTGAAAAGACACTTTGTTTTCATGGAAAAATGTCAGCCCACAAAAAACACTGTTGCTGGCTGTGGGCAAACTTCACAATGAAATCTTCCACTGCCAGTGTGGATGTTACATCTCCCATTTAATTCCCAACTGCAATAAAGTGTCCTCCTAAAGGTGTCGAAATTCGGTGTTCTCCGGACGTGCTGGCTCTGAAGGCATTGACTACAGGAGAAGTTCCCATTGGCTGGAGCATGACCAATAAGTGTGAAAATGGGGGTAAAAACTTAAAAGAGCCAGCTTCCTACACAAAGAGACTGATAAAAAGAAAAGTCTGGGTACATGCGAACCAAGTGAAAACAAATGGCCGGAAGGCAGGAGAATGGACATTTGTACCACTGAAGATTCACAATTAATTTAAAAGGACTATTATCATTTAGGCCTTTTTCTCACCAACCGTAAGTCGTCTGATTTTATTTATGCACCATTTTGTATGTAATTTCCAAGTGATTTTAGAGATTTAAATTTCCTCTACCTGCATTTTAGGGTACTGTAATAGCCTATTAAAATGGGTTTCTGGCTGATCTGAACATGATCCAAATGTGAGCGGGTGGAGAATAAAATTAGGGACATGGTTAATAACGTACATATTCATAACTGGTTTACTTCTTATGGAAACGGTAGAAAGGTGCCACATGGACGTGCTACATGGTATGGACCTGGTGGTCGGCTTATATCATTTCCCATGATTAGCTGAATCAGAAAATATGTATATTATGGCAGTTGCTAGCAAAATTATGAAGTTGTGATACATAAGTAGTTTTTACCAAAAATGTGAAAGGAGAGCAAATGGTGATTATAAATTGGAATGCCATATGTTGCTCCAGATCCCTAAAACAATCCTGACTTGTAGGCTAGGTTTGGGAGGACAGATGAGGGTAACTGTCCAATCCTAGTTGCTGTCATTATTACAGGGTACTTCCCCAAGATTGTAAAATTGATGGTGTCCTCACTGCTAGATAAGCCTATGAATTAATTGGATAATCCTTTTTGTCCTGCTGAACCTGGCTTTTTTAAGGAAGAGGGGTGTCTGTGTTCTTAAATCAGTCCAACCTTTTATCCAGCTTCCCCAACACAGGCCTTTCAGTGGAGTAGGGTCTGAAATCCAAAATTCATGACTTTGAAAGACGATTCCTCCATCTTGGAGCTGTGAGAAAAGTTTGCATTGATTTGCGAAAAAACCTAGATCTTACTTTAAAAATCTCAGGAGTCTGCCAAATTAAGTTGGTGGGGCAGGGCAAGAGCAGGGCAACTTGACAGCTGTGCCCCTCCTATCCCCTCTCTTGGCCTTCGAGCTATGTAGGATCAGGGTGCAGTGTTCCTACTCACCCCCTGCCTTGATGTGTATTGATTGGTACATATGGATTGTGGGCAGAATTCTATTTGTTGAGTTTTATGCATCTGCCAATCCCTGTGAGGCAACATACCTATTTTACACACGTGACTATCAACTATGGGTAAATATTCCACTGAGGGGTTCAAAGTCACATTCGGTTGATGAGAGCAAATCACGATTTGTCTATGATGTCACTTTGTACCCTTAGGTTGAATATTTCCCTTTAATTGATAGTCCTCCATGTACAATTTAAGTTACATAAGGGTCGCTTTCAACAGATTCCACCCTCTTAGAGGAAAAATAGGGTCCTTTCCTCTCATAGAATACAGTCACTTCCTGTTTCAGTGAAGACTGGGTGCTGTGAAGATTCCTGGAAGTGGTGTGAGGAAGACCCAGCAGCGTTTGTTTCTGCCCACAATATGGTAGGTTTGCAGGTGTTCGATTTCACCGCAGTGACATATGGATTTCGTATATCACTGAGGTGACACCATAGCGGGGAGATGGGACTTTTTTGGTGCAACAATATACACTAAAAGGATTCATTTTTGTTGTTGTTTTTTTATTTATATATTTGTGTTTTAGTTTGTTATTGGAATCCACATATAAAAAAAATATGTTGCCTCAAACCAAGAGCTAACATGGATAGCTGTACACAGTATCTGACAATGGAAACTGCGGATTTACCAAAGATGCAAGAAATGCATAAGGCACACAGTATGGCAATGCAAGACTTCAATTATGCATCACATTTCCGATTCATGCCTAAAAATGTACACCTACACGTTTACAGTATTGCCTTCATAATTCACTGTCAATCTACCATGCACAATAAACTACACATAGTCATGGGTTTAGGTGAAAATACATTTGGAGCAAAAAACTGCACAAACAATTTTGATTTCAGATCCATCAATCACGATATGATGTGATGCTGCAAGAAATGCGTCTGGCAGATCGCCTGGAGAAACTCCAGCAGTCAAACTTTGCAATTGCACAGTATGGTGAGGTTGTCACACGTTGCCTGACGACTGACGAGCCACCTGACTCGAAGCATTAAAGGAGCAGCATATGGACGGGAACTGGGGGCCCTCGAGAGAGGGAGACAGGCAAACAAATCAGCAAACACTACTAATGGCAGGTTGCCTGTCCTGCGGGCAGAATGGTTATCTTGGAACCAGCCAAGAGGAGCCTGTTAACGGCCAAAGCCTCGGGGGGTTCTGTCATTTGGCGCCCCAGGCGCTCTGCTGGCAGGTTTGTGCTGAAATGTCAGGAGCAGGCAGAGAACAGGAATCAAAGGGCATGTGACCCAGGGCACGGCGTGAGCGGAGCGCAGACAGAAACCTGAGAATGAACAGAACATTCTGAAATGTGAAGAGGAGCCTCGGGAAGGGCAGCCGGCTGTCGAATTACTGCATGTATTCCTCACTTAATTGTCTTTTTTAATCCAATGTCCCCGTACGTGTGGAAATGTAGGCTATGCCGTGTGGCTCTCTTCTGGGCATGCTGTTCATATTATGTACCTGAGAAGGACTTCTTCCTTCGGTTCTGGGGAAGGCTGGGTTTCTTTTTTTTTTTGTTTACAGCCCCCTTCTGAACCGCCTGGCGGATGCGTTCCTTCATCCACCGCATAACCTTTCCGAAAGATTAGATAAAAGCCGTTGAAGTACGAAAATAACACGGAAAAGAAATCGCCAGTCATGTTTAAAAGTCATCAGAAGACGGAAATGATTTCCTGTCACCCCGGCCTAGTCTGCTTTGAGAGACGAGGCCGCAGAGAAGTGCGACCCCGGCTTTGAGGTGTTAGATGAATTTAATCCAACACCTCGGCCAGAGAGTTGCGTCTTTGCGCAGAACTCTGCAGCAGTCCGAGAGAGTGGGCGCGCCTTTATTTCGTAAGCCGTAATGTACTCTAACTGTGTAGGTATGTTTGATAACAGCAGGTTCCTCGCCGAGTTCCCTGCTGCCACCGGCCGCCTTCAGAACTGTTAAAGATGTTGGAAACAATTACATTTGCATGCAGGCATTCGCATGAGTTGATATTTAAACCCAGACAAGATGAAAATCCAAATTTCCAAGAACCTTCACTGGGTGATTTTGTACAAAGGAGCTCATTTAAAAAAATAAAAATAAAAAGAATAATAATAAAGGCGTGAATAACTCGGATTTGCCCGCGTACGTTTGCACTTATGGTCAAAGAGGTTCCCCCAGTGCAATATATCGTTTCCATTTCAGAGCAGGCGCGCGCCTAGGATAACAATTTGGGTGGGGTGACGAGGAGGAGGCCTAAACCTTGAAATGTTGAGAGGCGCTATTTTCAGAGACTGTTGGGTAGGGGCAAACATACTTGTGTGGGTTCATCTAACTTCTTTACACATTCTAATGTTACTATTCTAGTGCATCTCAATGTTGCGAGCAGTTAACTCTCTCATTTACGCCTGAAAGCACCCACTTAAGAATTGCTGTGAGAATGAGTGGTATCCTGTCCCCCCTCTCGCTACCAATCACGCCCCTAACATGCAAGGACTAACCCCCATCACGATTGCAATTGCCTAAAAACGTATGGATATGAATGCAGATGCTAACAAAGAAGCATTTTACATTGTGAGCTGTGAAGCTTCAAACACTTTATTGTAATTGACCTGTCCTTCTACAGTTTTGTAGGTCAGCGATGTCAAGTCAACATAACCCAACATTCGCTTTTGGGTAAAGCCTGATCTGCTCATTGGGTGTTGTGCCACGGCTTCAGAGTGGAAAAGGGAAGTGTATAAGGGTGGCGGAAGCAACTTTACACACCTTCCCTTTGAATGTGTGACAGTGTTTTACCAACACTAGTGTTGTTTCTCTTTCTATTGTGTTAACAAATAATAGGGAATTAGGGTACTTTATAGAAGTATGGTTTAGGGTAATGGCTTATACTTAAATGTGTGAAGTGAGTTAGGAGTCAGTGGCAAAAGTGCACTGACACGTAGTTATGGAGGTGCCATGGATTGTTTGGTAAAATATGTGAAATTGTGTGCCGTATGTTATGGATGTATGGATGAGGGTAATGGGTGCACAGAAGTGGGTGTAAGTGAGTTTGGAGTCGCAAGAGTGTGCAAAAGTTGATTGATAAAGTGTTGTTGAGGTGCCAATTGGGGTGCCCATGTTATGGATGTGTTGCTGAAGTGTTACTGTGGTGCCAGTTTGGGTTCCTTGTGGTCTGCATGCAATGATAAGGTGTTATGGAGGTGTACATTTAGGTGCCAGATGTTATGGATGTAATGCCAGATTATGATTTGTATGGTGTGTGCAGTGTGCAGGTGGCATGTTGAGTGTTTGTGTGGAAAGAGAGGAGGGGTGTAGTATTGTTGTCTCTTGGTGTGAAAGGAAATGAGATGTGTTGTATAGTTCATGGGTGGAGGAGTGATGTCATGAGCATTGTGTGGAATGTAGGGACCTAGGTGTTCCACCAAAGCTTTACGAGATTGCGAGTTGGAAGGATGTAGTCTGAATGGTGGGCATCAGTGGGTCCAGCTCCAGTGTAACTTACTAAACTGTAACTCATGAAGATGTTAATTAAACCTACCTTCATGGAAGCATACCCAAAGCCTCCTGGACATCACTTATTAACAGCAATCTTACAATTACCCACTTCAACTTTACTAATTTGATCAAATTCAGAAGGAGCAAAGGCTGAGTTTTGTAGCCATATTCAAACCTGAGACCTGCAAGTTACACCTAGATCTCTGCAGTAAGTGCTTAAAGCTACAGAGATATCTAACAGCAGAGTTACATTTGCTGTCCTATTTGGATAACACACACAGATTCCCAGGACTCCATTTCCTCTTGCTAACCTTACTTCCCAGTCTCTCGTCCAATTCCTCATTTCACCTAACCTTTATTTCCTATTCTGTAGCCTGTTTGTGTTGTCTTTCCCATGAATTAGTCTGAACCTGCCCAAACTTATCTAAAAAGTGCTTGAAGATTTAGGACCCTTAAAGGAGATTCTGGATTGATGAAAAATCTGAGTGAACTTTGAATGTATCCAGATGAGATTCATTGGAGTCTGAATACCTTCTAAGAAGGTTTTCCCAGTCTTACTCACTAGATGTGACCCTAATGAATGTAGACCCCATGTATTTGTTATAATTGGATGTGTAACAATATATTGAGAGACCACACATAACAGAGGGAGTTCCCCCCCCCCAATCAAGATGACCCACAGCACGCCAATTATTTAGCTTCAGCTGGACCTGTGTATGACTCATTTAGAGCCACGTAGATCCCTCTACATGTGCCAACAATGAGCCAAGAACCAGGCCATGGTATAGAGAGAATATATATTTATTTAAAGTATAGGTTAAATTCATAAATTGCCCTAAATGATTACACACACCACCTTCTTTGTTGTGGCACAAAACAAGGCTTCAAAACAAATCTCACTGTTTCCTTTTGTTTCAGATGCAGAGAACACAAACCAATAGATCAAACCTCTTGCCCCACGAACCCCTTTTGATGTAGAAATTAATAAAACTGTGGCACGTTACTAGAGCATAAATATCACTTGATAAGATTTACATTTTAAACAAAGGTACAGTTTTGTTTTTAAAGCAAGTTCAAGTGCAGCCCTTTGTACGTGTCAGTTCCCTGCACACTGGAAAATGCCAGCAGTTTTGAAATCTCACAGACTTTTAAGAATACTATTGATTTAGAGAACCCTCATTCCTTCTTCATCCCCAAATCAATACAAAATCTTCCCTCTATTAGGGTCCCTTACTCACGTTGATATGATATGGCATTTATAACGCGCCTATACACAAGTGTTTCAAAGCGCGATGAGGCAAGGGAGGGGGAACAGAGGGAAGACAGAGACAGCGATCTTACTAGGCCAGGTGACGTTGAGATTGCGCAAGTGCAGGGGGAGGGGCAGGGGGCAGTGCAAAACATAGAATCAACGGTAAAATAAATAAAAACAAGAGGTAAAAGTGAGGCCAGCTAGTGGCAAGTGCAGGAGTTAGTGCAGACATCGGCCCTCATTCCGAGTTTGGAGGTAAGGTAAAAACGATGCCGGTAAAGGATTACTGGCATCGTCTACCGCTGCGGGCTATTCTGACCAACCAGACCGCTATTAACGGCATCGTAAAGTACGATGCCGTAAATAGCGGTCTGGGCGCGCGCATGCGACACACCATGCTGGTGGCATGTCGTAAACCGGAGAAGATCACAAGTGAGGCGGACATGCAAATAACGGCCTCATGAAGGCGGAAAAAGTGCACCACGATGATACCAATAGTAGTAGCATTACTGGAGCTGGAGGCCCTTCTTGCAATGCCTCAACATCAACAACAACAACAGCCGCCACCACATAGGAGACGCAGGAGGAGAAGGAGGGTGAGAGAAGACCTGCATGCCCCACCAGTGCAGCCACCGTTACCACCCCGGCAGCCCGCAATCCCTCTCATCAGAGCCAGTCCATTCAATCTAACCCCTGAGCAGATCCACACCCTGTACCGGCTTGACCAGGACACCATCACCACCATAGTGGACCTGATACACGACAACAGAGTGAGCCTCATAGAAATGTGCATCGCCATCCCCCTCTACTGAAGGTAGTGTCTGTGCTCCACTTCCTTGCCACAGGCACCTACCAGCACACAGTGGGGCACATGCATGGCATATCACAACCCTTATTTTCCCGGATTCTGAACCAAGTGCTGGATGCCCTCCTCAAGCACACACGGGACTACATATCCCTACCACGGACTCCCAGGAGATATTCAATACAAAAGTTGCCTTCCATGCACTGGCAGGCATGCCAAATTGTGTAGGTGCCCTCGACTGCACCCACATGGCGTTGGTGGTCCTGCATGCCATGGAGGTGGTGTATCGCAACCGCAAGCAATACCACTCCATCAATGTGCAGATGGTATGCGATGCCAGCAAGATCATCACACATTTCTGTGCCCGATATCCCAGATCAACTCATGACTCTATGGTCCTGCGGAACTCCACGCTGCCACACTTCATGGAGCGACATGCTGGACGACGTGCCTGGCTGCTTGGTGAGTTGCCTGACTGGGCTATGGCAGTGCATCAGGGTTGTGAGGTGGGTGGATGCATACTCCACCTGGGTGTGAAGGGGGGTTGCATGCTCCACCTGAGTGGGAAGGGGGGGATGTGTACTCCACCTGGGTGGGAATGTTGATGTCAGTGCACAATGTGCACATCACCGAACACTGTGCCCCAAAGCATCAGAAACGGTACATGACACCCAACTCCCATAGTGATGAAGTAAGGCCGACACCTATCACTACATGACTAACAGGTAACCATCCCACATCCCACAACACATGCACCTCTCATCAGTGGCCCTCACACACCGTAAGGCCATCCTGCACCATGCAGTGCATATGCACTATGTTGCTGTCTCCAGCATATCACCATCCAGGACAATCATCCCTGGGAGTGCATCGAACTGAGCCAACCAGGGATTCCACAGTGTGTCACTGGTTCGGCACACCCATAGGAGTGCTGTCACCATGGACATTATTAGTGCAGAATGCCCAATATTGTACAGACTACAGCCAACGCTCCCTACTACTAAATCTCACAGAACACAACACATCACTAATTTTACTCCAACACTGCTGTATGCATAAACGATGCACGTGCAACAAGATGTCAGTGCACACCATGAATCATCTTGAAGATGCAACCCACACCATTAGTCCATTGCACAGGACACATAGCGGGACCTGAAATGGGGTCAATGCATCCAGGGACATGTGCATGTGGGCACAAATTACCTGCAGCCATGTGAGACTAGTACAGGTGTCCAACATGAATGTGCGCACATTTACCTTCATTCCCCTCTCATGCAGTTGATGGTGGCTATTCCTTGAAGCCGTGGCTCCTGACCCCTGTCCGAAACCCACAGAACAGGCACGAGGAGGACTACAATCATTCCCATACCCGTACACGTGTGGTAATTGGGCAGACCTTTGGCCTGTTGAAGGCACGATTTCGCTGCCTCAGCCGGTCGGGTGGGGCACTCCTCTACAGACATGAGAAGGTGGCCAAGATCACCATGGCATGTGTAATGCTGCACAATATGTGCATCTGCTGGAACGTGCCCCTGCCCCCTGACATGGAACACCTACCACCTGATGAAGAAGAAGGGGATTATGAAGATGTGGCAGGACCTCATCACGGTGGCGATGCACAGGAGGGACGTGCTGTGCGCCAGTCAGTGATTGCACAATATTTCTGACTTACATGTCAGGAGAGGGTGACATAATGGTAGGACATAGTGCACTGGGTGTGGGGGTACATGTACAATATTCACTGTGCAAGATTAAATGACACATGCGCAATGATGAATGTCCACTCTGATTCTTTTTTTGTAACACAACCGGTGTATTGAAAGTAATAATATTAACGTGAATAACAAACCCTTCACCACCCTCACCACCCTCCCCCTCCCCCCACAACTCCCCAACATCCCCTCACCCCTCTCCCCCTCCCCCACATCTCCCCCACACACCCTCACCCCCTCCCCCTCCCCCACAACTCCCCCACGCACCCTCATCCCTCTCCCCTCCCCCCACAACTCCCCCACACAAGTCCAATAGGGTCCACAGAGCCCACATGAGGCTGCCAGTACAGTCACTCAGTGCTCCCGGAGCCAGGGGGGGGCATGTCCCGTCGGCACAGCGCACGGACCAACCGGCGGAGTGGGCTGGTCTGTGTAGAGTTGCTTGTGGATGGTGTGGCCTCATGCTGAGGCTGTTGGGCAGGAAGAGCTGCCTCCAAAGCATCGGATATGCGGCCGAGCACCTCGCAGAGGAGGATTGTGTTATCAGTGATGGACTGGCCCAGTGCCTTCAAATCCGCGTGCCACTCCTCCCTGGCCTGCCGATTGTCCTGCACAAATTCCGAAATTAGGGCAGAGAGCTGGTCAGCCCGCTGTGCTTCTGCGGCTGCACCAGTGGCCCTGCTGGGGATCTGGCTGGCATGCCCAGCTTGCTCATCCTCGCTGCGACTGTTTACGGGACTAATATGTCCCTGGGTCTGTTCTTGGCCAGATTGCTCTGGTGTGTTGGTATCTACAGTGTCACTCATGGATACCTGGGGGGATGCCAATTGTGCTGGGGTGTGTACAACATCCACTGAGTCATCCTCAATGGTGCCCTAGATGACATCAGGGCTGTCTTCGACTGCGAGGGGGGCCATGGTTGCCACCTCCCCAGCCACACTGGACTCCTCCGAACATGGCGTTGGACAGGTGTTTGCAGGCAGTGCAGTGAGGGGTGGGGGTGGGGATGGAGTGCCCTCCACGGACCTTGTTGTTGCTGGTGGTATGTGTCCCTGTGTTGGCTTCCTTGCTGGGACCCGGCGCCCCCTGGCTTGGCTCCTGGATGTGGAGGGACGGTTGCTGTCCTGTGCAGGGGTGGTGTCCTCCTCCTCCTCACTGCCATGCTCACTGACTGTGGGGGTGAAAGAGAGGGACGGCATGAGTGATGTTTGGATAGGCATCATACATACATTGGTACTATTGCACATCCACACAATTGTGGGTAATAGGCATTTGGGTTGGGAACGGCATGGGTGGTAAATGCACCAATATGTCGGTGTCACTCATGTTGGGTAGGTACTGTGCTGTCTGACATGCTCACAATTTAGGTCATGCACGGTGTGTGCTTCATGGGATTTCCGAGTTTGTGTGGTATGTGTCATGTGCGTTACGGACTTGCACCAGGCATCGGCATGTGTCTCACTTGCTTCTGCATACTTTACAGGGAGTGTATGTGTGGCCGACCATGGTTTCACTCTTAGGACAGAGATTGGCATTGGCTTTCATCACATTTGGCTTAGTAGATTTTACTTTGGACACTCACCTCCATCAACAGAAGACGTGGCGCCACAGTCCATCTCTCCTACGCCTTCTGTGGATTCTGGGCCTATCATGCTCGCACATGTTTCCTCCCACGGTGTGAGCTTAATTGGAGAACGTGGTCCTCCTCCGGTCTCCAAGGCCTGGACACAGTTTGCCGAAAGAATGCTCTGCACCCTCAGCCGCAGGTCATCCCACCTTTTGCGGCAATCCTTGACCGTGTGGGGGGTGTTGCCCACTGCACTGACCTTCTGCCCGACTAGTGCCCAAATTTCCTTTTTCCGCAACACTGCCTCTCTCCTCATGTTGCTATTGAACACTGTCCCTGTGTGCTCATGCAGGGTGTCTACTAGCATCTTTAGTTCATCCGGGCTGAAGCGCTCCTTTCGGAGGCGGGCAGATCCCTTCTTGGGTGCTTTAGGCATTGTTGGGAGGAAGGATGTGATTTTTGGAAGTTCACCAGAGTCCCAGGGGTCCTGTGTGGTGAGGATGGCAATGGATTGTGTTTTTTAAAGATGGCCGCCATGCTCCTTCCCGTTCCTCTGCGATGACCATATTTCCAGTTCCGCTATTTAATGGTGACTGTAAATAGCGGTGACCGCTAATTACTGTCACCGCTATTTACGGTCACTGCTAATGCCACTTTGGACTATGGCGGTAGTGTTATCTATGGTGCGCTTCATACCGGTAAGGGTTTTTTTTGTGGCCCTTTTGCAGCATGGCGCTAGGAACCTTATCGGCATGGCGCAAAGCTTGTGCCCGCGAAGTCGTAATAGTCCGCTATTAGCGGGCTGCTGCCAGCTCGGACACGCTATTTGTGCCAGGCCGGTAAGGGACGGTACTTACCTCCAAACTCGGAATAAGGGCCATCAAGTGTCAAGAGCTGGTGGGGACTGTAGGACACAAACAACAATCAAGGATTTTGATCATAGAAAGCAGTTGACCATAAGTGTTAGTTAAAGTAAACATGTTAACACACATAAACACTTCTTTGGAAATGAAGAGTATTTAAAAAATATTATTTTTTCATAACACTGAATGTGTAAACTACCAATCCCTCGACGGAAGAACACCCTTTTCCTAGTGGCAGGTGTCAGTCCCTAGGTGGTGAGTGATGGACCGCCTATCTAAAAGGAGATAGACAAAGAGTGCTGTCCCTGCATCTACAATGTTGCTTCTACTTGGAACATTGTTCACTTTAGATATCCAAGGTTAAGTCACGTTGACATTTCCAGGAGAAACTTCTTCCCTGAGGCCTCTACGCAATGTATTGCTTTATTGACTGTAGGGATACAGAAACAGCCCCAAGTGAAGGAGTTGGCCGGGAGGCAGTGCAGGAGTGCAGTTGGCGGGGGAGGGGACCTGTGCCTGAGATCAGAGGGTAGCCAGGTGACCAGTGCAGTTTCAGTTAGGAGGTCAGCAGGGGAAAGGAGGATAGAAAGCAGAAGCAAAGAGGAAGGTCTTGATATGCTTCTGGAACCGGAGATGGTCCTCCTCAAGTTTCAGGGAGTCAGGAAGGCTGTTCCAGAGGGAGGCCCCAGCCGAAGAAAGAGGTCTACCACAAACTCATTGCTTGGAGAAACGAAGGACCATGAGGGAGTTGGAGGCGGGTGAGCGAAGAGCTCTAGAATGTAGATATTTAGCAAGATAGAGTTGGAGGTAATGAGGCTCCAGGCCACAGAAGGTCTTGTGGACAATGCAAAGGGTTTTGAACTTAATCCCCGCAGCCAATGGGAGCCAGTGCAGAGATTTCAGTCCTGGAGAGATACGATCCCTGGGCTTGAGGCCAAAGAAAAGTCTTGCAGTCCTATTCTGGATGAGTTGCAGAGGGTGGAGAGTAGAAGCAGGCAGATTTAGAAAGAGGCTATTGCACTAGTCCAGACTAGAGAGAACCAGAGCTCTGGACACAGTGAGCTTCTGGGGGAAGGAGAGGAAAGGAAGAATACCTCTGAGGAGGTGCAGATGGTAGTGTGACTTCTTAGAAATGTCAGAGATGTGAGGAGAGAAGGAGAGAATGGAGTCGACGATGACCCCAAGGTTTTTCGCCTCACAGGTGGGAGAAGGAAGAGGGCCAAGCGAGGCCAGCCAGAGAGTGACAGGAAAGGAGGGAGCAGGTATGCCGATGAGGAGAATCTCAATCTTACTGGCACTATGTCAGAGATTGTTGGCAGCACACCACTCCTGGTTAGCGGACAGACAATCACAGATGAGAGAAGGAGAAGAGGTGGCGGAAGGGAACCTGAAAATGAGCTGAGTGTAGTCGGCATAGCACTGAAAGTTGGGGCAGAGAGTGGTAATGCAGTGGGCAATAAGTGGCAGGTATTGGTTGATCTGCCAGAGAGAGAAGTTAGACACCTGGGGAACACCACAGGTAGAGATAGAGATAGAGGAGAGGAAGGACCCAAGTTGGGCCTGGCAGGGTTGATCTGAGAGGAAAGAGGTCAGCCAAGCCAGGGCCTGATCGGTGATACCCAGGTTATCATGGAGACGGTTGAGCAGGATGTCATGGTTGGCCATGTCAAAGGCAGAAGAGAGATCAAGTGAGATGAGGACATGGGTGTATTGGAGTCAAGGTTGGAGAGCAGGTCTTCACAGATGTTCAGGAGAGCAGTTTCCGTGCTTCTGGCAGCTCTGAGGCCAGACTGATGGTCATGGAGACAACTAACCAATTCAGTGTGAAGATTAAGCTGGGAGATGGCCAGCATTTCCAGGAGTTTGCCCAGGAAAGGAGTGATGGAGATTGAGTGGTAGTTAGCAGGGCAGGATGAGCCGGCTGAGGATGTCTTAAGAAGAGGGTGCACAAGGGAGTGCTTCAAGGGGGATGGGAAGAGTCCAGTGGAGAAGGAGTGGTTGCAGAAGTCAGCCAAAGCAGGAGCCATTGTGTCAATGTGGTCCTTAATGGTTTTAGAGGGACAGGGTAGAACCTGTTTCGACAAGACGTTCATATGATATGATATGGCATTTGTAACGTGCCTATAAACAAGTTTTTCAAGGCGCGATCAGACTCTAGAAACCTTGTCTGGGGAGAACAGGGGAAAGGCAGAGAAGGAGGGAGGCGAGGTGGCCACAAAAGGACCAGATGAAGAGAGGGGAGTGGAGGTAGGAGGAGGAGAGGAAGAAAGAGGACAGGATGTCCTAAGATTTAGAGATGAAATGAGAAGCCAGGGCCGTGCAGAGGACCTGGGAGGGGACAAGTTAGGTAGAGACTACTGTAGGATTGGCCAGCTCCTTGTAGATTTTAAAGAGTTTGGCCGAGTTGCTGGATGCTGCAGAGACGCAAGCTTGGATGAGTGCTCTCTTCTTGGTGCGCACAGAGAGCCGGTATTGCCTTTGGAGCAGGTAGCGGGATAGTTTGTTAGAGGATGTACAGGAAGCATGCCATTCCCTCTTAGCTGCCCTGCACTTACGTTTTACGGGTGAAGAGGTCTGAGTCATACCAGGAATTGCGTTTGGCTTTGGGCTTCAATCGGATCCTCATGACAGGGGAAAGAACATCAAGAGTATCAGATATAGCAGAGTGGAGCATACAAAGGGCTGTGTCAGGGTGTGAGTCAGCTGACGGGGGAGGGGCATGAGAAATTGATGGCAAAAGCCTCAACTGACACACGCTTCATGGGTCAGAGAACTGAGAAGGCAGGTGGCAGTGCTGGAGTCAGCTTGACCTGAGGGGTGGAGAGAGTGAGCTGGGTGGATAGGAGAAAGTGATCACTCTAGGGGAGAAGAGTGGTGAGAGGGATAGAACGGGGAAGGTCTGTAGAGATCAGAACATCCAGAGTGTCCCCTGCAGAGTGAGTCGGCCCAGTGGGGAGGATAGAGAGTGAGAGAGATTTGCAGAGGTCACAAAAGAGTCCAGCGGAAGGACATGAAGCATCCAGGTGGATGTTAAAGTATCCAAGAAGGAGGAGGTGAGTGGTTGAGACCAGGAGGGAAGAAGAGAGGTCCGCCCACTCAGAGAGGAAGGAGGAGATCTGACCAGGTGACCGGTAGATGGTAGTCACAGTAAGGGCATGGCTAGGCGAGAGCGAGAGCCTACAGATGAGGCATTCAAAAGAGGAGTAGGCCTGCGTAGGAATGACAGAGGTAGGAATTCACTCAGAGAAGGTCAGGGCTAGACTCCCTTCGGAACTATTGGAACTGGGTGTGGAGGGATCTTGTAGCTGTCAGGGAGCGGAGTGTCAAAGCTTGTGACAGAACTGGCTGTAAACCATGTTTCAGTGAGACTGAGGACATCAAGGTCAAGTTCTTCGAGGAGGACGGCAGATGTCAGAAGAGTGTTTCACAGCTGAGGAAAGATTGTTTATTTGTCAATGGAGTGTTACACTTGGATTCATTTTGCAAGCACCAAACACCCAGGCAGTTGTTATATGCAGCACCCTTCTGTTTAAAGGTCAGGTTATGGAGTAGACACAGTTAGGAATATTGTTTTGGGACAAACCCTTGGTTTAAAAACAAGGTCCAAGGAGTTGAGGACAGTTAGTCATTTTGTTTTGGGACAACAACACCCCTTTGTTTAAATACGAAGTCTTGGGAGAGGGGACATTTTGGGATTTTGTTTTGGACAAGGACACCCGTGTTCTTTAGAGAAGTCTACGGTTGATGGGAAAAATACATGCACCCCAATTATTTTAAATGACTATAATATTTCTTCCCGCTAGGAAGGAGGCCAGAGGTTTCAAACTCTCAAGAGCTCCCCTTGCATCAATCTATATGGGAGTTAATAACATTTACATTCAGTAAAATACTCTAAGGGTCTACACAATTTGCCCCCCCCCCCTATTCAGGGAACATAGTAAGGCAGGCTGATCCCCCACATGCTTGGTTTCATTTGGACCAATGTACTCACATTGGAAACCTTTGATGTTGGCACTCAGGAAAGACAGCAGGGCCTCTCTCTAGAAAGTGTAGGGGTCTGTTCAAATACCTTAATCAAAGATTTTCACCAGCATCCATCCCTCATTTATCTCCCCTTAATCATATGGGCCATTTAGTCTTTTAGGCTTTCCTAGTTTCTCTCTCCCATGAAAGGTTATGTCTCCATCAATTTGAGGATTCCCCAGGTAAGTTCAGACAGCTGTGTCAGGACTCACCCAGATAGATTATAGGCAAGTCTCCTTCAAGATGTTTAGCAGCTCTTCTTTTCCGTAGATCAAGGGTGTTTTACCTCATAAGTCTCAACCCCAACTATTATAATTAGAAGGTGCCGGTTTATTGGTTCTGACTTTTCATTGGAAATGTATCCCCTCTTCCTCTCCCAAGGTCCAATCCTTCTCTGCCGATAGGCCCTTGGAGTTCTCTGATGGAAGTGATGTGAAGGGGCACACCTACTGTCATTTACATTTTTTTCACTCAAAAATGGCAATTCACCATGAAACGACACAATGTATAAATATTTAGATTCCCCTAATCATGAGGGACCTGTGGAATCTATTTTCACTTAGGCAGGGTTTTGCATGTGTGAGCTATAGATTTTCACCCTTTATACAAACCTTATCATAGCCATGAATAAAGGATATCGTGAACCCAAAGTGAAAGGACGATGTCAAATGTAAGAAGCTTAAGGCATGAGCAAAATGACGATATTCAAGTTTACACATGTACATATGCTTGAAACTGCAAGAAAGCTAAGAAAATTGTGCAGCTTGCTATGCTTAGTAGAAGAATAGTGAGGAAGCGCCACCTATACAGATCTACCTCAATAGAAGTATATTATATGAGTATATTTACACTTTGCACAAAAAGCAGAATTAACCAAGACTACTAAAGGCCACATGAGAAAAGTTTCACATTTGGCAGAAACGAAACTCAGCAGCGGCAAATCATACCTGGAGAACCAAGGTCGTATTTGTCAAGATGGACGAACAGTAGTTACAATTTATTAAGGCAAAGAACAGAATATACTGCTTTGAAGGGTTAAGATAAGAAGCTGAAGCCAGGTGGTAGGTGAAACAAAAATAAGAAGAGGCAAATTCACGGTGTCTGAACCACTTGACCAGCCGAGCGAGCAGAAGTAAGCCTTTCACACCTACGCATGGAGCCTTATCGTACCCATCCTCCTTAAACTTTCTCAGACCAAGAGGCAGACTCAAAGCCAACTACAAGGCAGTAATTGACACACAACACTAAGGTGATGAATGGCTTTAACATAAATTGGAGGAAAGCTGGGGTACAGACTTACTCCTTGCACCTGGCCTCATTATTCTGCATGCTGCTAAGCGAATTGGAAAAGTACGGGTAGGGGTTGGTGCCAACCCAATCACAATGGACCAAGTAATCTAGGGTCCTATAGTTAGTAGAACCAATGAGACGTCATACTTTTAGTGACGTCTACAGTAGCTAGTTTGAAGGTAGGGCTTAGATGCCCCACCTGACAGTGTTTACCAAATCCTCTTACTCTGTTACTATATACAGATATAGTACCTATAGTAAAGTTACCTTTTCCAAACCAATAGAATTGCATGCCAATTTTTAAGTATTAAACATTAGTGATGACGAGTTTTTAGTATAAATGATGTGTTTTTTATGAAGTTTGTTAGAGTTGTGAAGTGAGAAGGAAGATCACGCATCCGCTGATGTTCATGAGACTCCCAGTTTTTTGTACTTGTCATTAAACGGACTCCCTTTGCCAAACCGTTGAGTTGTCATTATTGATTTGGTGTTAGAGTATTTAAACTGCACCCCCATCCATCTCACAGGTGCTGCTATCTTGTCTTAAAGTGCTTCTGGGCAAACTCCGACTCTATGGGCCGGTTGGGAGTCTCAGAGCTTACCTTCACAGGAGATCAGTCCCCAGCAAGCAAGGTGTGCCCCATGGAGTCACAACTGTCACCAAATGTTTTAATCAATGTCGCCCAATTTTGATTTCCAGATCTGCAGTCCCTTCCCCAGGAAGGTCATTCCCATCAACATTTGGAGTTGTCTGTGAAGAGGTATGAGGGGAATTTGGTGACCATCCCCCCTTCCTGAGTTTAGGTGGTCAAAGGCATTTTTGGACAGCAGGTTGACCTGGGATCCAGTATCCACCAGAGTTGATAATTCACACTGACCCTGCACCTTGACCGGGGCATAACATCTGCCTTCTTTCCTCTCAAGGGTGCAAGGAAAGTGGGAGTTCTTTGCCAGCTCGGGGCCATTTCCTTGAGACAGTTGCCAGAACCAGTTTGGGGGGAGGACACCGACTAATTTTTAGTATTATCGGCTCAAATGGTTGGGGTCTAAGAGTTTCTTGATCTATGTCAGTGTCCATAAGTAACCTGAGCTACTCAGGGTATTTTGGGACCCTTTCACTTTGCGATGGATCCCCCCATTCCTGAATGAGATGACATGCTTACCTGAATCCTCCAAGGACTATTCTCTTTCAAAGGGTATTATCTTGAGTTCCTTCACAAAGTGGGTTCTTCTTTGGCCTCTCCTACTTACACATTGCTCTTTGGGTTCTAACTTCCAGTGATGTCATCAATGACATTTGTGATGTCATCTTTGATGTCCTGGGTGTTAGTCTTAGCAGTGCACGGTGGTGGCGCGAGTTATGGTTGCTTAGCTTACCATAACTGGCGAATTTCAGGGGGTTTTCGGTTGTACTTGGAACCATAACGTCCCTTTAACAAAGTTTTTTCACTGGATTTCATAGGTTTTTAGTAGCGCAACTTAACCATAACGTCCCTTTAACAATGTTTTTTTACTGAATTTCATAGTTTTTTAGTTGCGCAACTTAACCATAACCTCGCTTTAACAAACCTTTTTCATTAGCACGCAGACAATATACAAAGATGGAGTGTAAAAAGTAACTTCTCAGGGATGGCTTTACGCAGAATGTTGCAAAGTAAGAATTTATGCTCGTTCACAGTGAAGGTCAGCTGCTTCCATTTTTTGCTCACGGGCCGGAGTGGCCCACGACTCGCACTATAAGGTTCTATTGTTTTTTTACCTTGACAGACAGGGATCGTGCCAAAAGACTTCTTTTGAAGTAGGGGTGCAGTAACGTAAGAGACAATAAGGATGAAATTTCTGAAACAAAACCGCTTTTATATATTATATCACTATGAGAAAGATCGTTGGCACAGACAGAGTCGTATTTAGGGACTGCATTACGCGTAGACAATGGAAAATGCCAATATAATGTAAGTAGCCCTTTAGATTATTGTATACCGGAATATAATAACAATAGCGTGGCGTTAAAGCCCGGTTAAGTTGTACTTGTTCGTTCAATGTGGCATATTGTTTTGTACCGCGCACTATCACCGCCGAAGTGGTCCCCGGCTCTCAGACGGCTCTGAAAAAGGCAGAGGAGAGAGGGTGGGTTAATGGGAATAAGTTAACATACTCCGTTGCACTATCCTCGCTAGCAAATAGTTTCACGCCCTAATAAATAAAATTAATATTTTTAATGAAGATCGGCTGGTGAGACTAATTTATGTTTTTAAAACAGGTACATCCTTCCCTACTGTCAATGCCACGATTTTCAGAGCCGGGCCAACAGATTTTTTAACTGCCAGGTGCAGCTCCTAGTAAACAACTTCATGACCCTCACCATTTTATGGGACAATCGCCAATGACCAATATGCCCTTACACGGTACTAGCGGCTAGAAGCAACATACCAACCGTTATGGTGGTCTAATGCCTCGTTGTTGGAACAGCCTTCCGATTATCAGTGCGACCACAGTCCTTCTTTTATCATAAACCAACACCCTGTGTAACGCAAAGGAACAGCGCGTGACTCAAGATGAACTTTTGCGGATCGACAGCAAAGACAAATGCAAATCGCTGAATATTCTCTAAACATTTTATGTCAAATAAATGTACTTTACGAAATGTACAATCTTGCCGTTTGCTTTTAAATCACAGTTTCATATTCAGAATTGTGGCGCGCTGTGTTGTGAGATGATCTGTGTTGTTTTCCGGATTCTGTATGAAGTCGCGTAGGAGCAGTGTTGGCAACTCCTTAGTAAGAAAAGCAGCTATTGGCTGTCATAAAAGTAGCTAGAAGTAGCTAAATGACGTCATAGCCTAATTTGCATAATTCACCAGGTGCATGATGGGTGATTGCCGAGGGCATGGTTGTTATAGCCTCTCATTGAGCTCACCCCTTTTTTGTAATGAAAGTCGCGAATGCACAGATGCAAACTCATTACATCCATATGCATACATTCACATGCAAATGCAGTAGTATTTAAATAAACCCCACAATGATTAGGTCGTTCTTTTGTCGCTTCTTAAACGTGTACTGCCATTTTTAATATGCTAGTATATTATAATCCATAATGCCTCGTTGTTGGAACAGCCTTCCGATTATCAGTGCGACCATAGTGCTTCTTTTATCATAAACCAACACCCTGTGTAGCGCAAAGGAACAGCGCGTGACTCAAGATGAACTTTTGCGGATCGACAGCAAAGACAAATGCAAATCGCTGAATATTCTCTAAACATTTGATATCAAATAAATGTAACTTATGAAATGTACAATGTTGCTGTTTGCTTTTAAATCACAGTTTCATATTCCGAATTGTGGCGCGCTGTGTTGTGAGATGATGTGTGTTGTTTTCCGGGTTCTGTGTAAAGTCGCGTAGGACTGGAGACGACTGGGCGCATTTGGCTACGCACCCTGTAAGGTCACGGAGAGAGACAGGGAATATGAATGCTTTGATAATGTCAGGCTTAGGGGCGGGAGATATGATTTAGTGTCGCAAAAGCAGGTCAGCCAGGTCGTTGGGGCAAGTGATAGGATTATCACATAATGTCGACGCACAGCAGCCTGATTTATCGTTTGTTTAGTGGACAAAAAGTCGGAAAGGCCCATAGGAAATTGTAATGTCAGCGGACATAAGGAGGGTTCTTAGAACACTTTCAACCTGACAACGAACAATACGAACAGCGTTCTCAGAACACCCCCATTTTGTTTAATTGCAAACATTTCAGGACACCGCGAGTGTTCTTAGAACACATTCAACTTGCCAGAGTACAATACGGACAGCGTCCTCAAGACACCCCCATTTTGTTTATGTACGAACAGTTAAGGATACCGCAAGTGTTCTTAGTTCAATTTTAGCTTGCTTGTGAACAAAACGGACACATACTCCGTCCTCAGAACACCCCACCATTTAGTTTATATAGAAAATTTCAGAACAGCCGTGTTGTCTGCAGACAAATCGAACACAACAAAAGCGTCTAGCACATTAAAAACACAGAACATTGAACCTATCTCATACTCCCCCACCCTCCCCAAACACTCTTACACAACAACACACTCCACTAAATACAATTTTTAATCCAAGTTTCACTGCGCTGTCCGCGGTCGGCGGCGAATGCAAGATGGCGGGCGCCACAAAAAATCGGATGCGCTTCACGCACCACGCCGTCCAATCAGCGAACGCGTTGCATGTCTGCGGACATCACGCAAGGCGCTTGGCCAATCGGGGCGCTGTCCACGGAGCGAACAGGGAAGTCCGTCCGCGGAGCAAACGGAAATATCACTCATTTTTTTGCCTTACATTTTGGTCATTTTAAAAATAACTGCTGGAGGGATTTACACCAAATTTGCAAAAGCACGCTTTTGGCACCAAGCCCCCACTCCTGCCGCAAATTTGGTGTAAATCCGTCCAGCGGTTTGGGCTGTAGGCGTGCGCAAAGTTTTTTCCCATTATGTCTATGGGAAAAAACAAAAGGTTTGGGACCCCCCCTATAACTTTGCTCCAACTGGACCAAACCTCTCCAAACTTTGCAAAAATATTCAGAGAGGGCCATATACTTTTGCAAAGTTTGGTGTGGATTTGCCCAGAGGAAGCGAAGTTATAAGCCACCCAAAAAATGCTCTTCCTATGGAAACACCAACTTAACCATAACTACATGGACGCTACCGCGTCCATGTAATATATATATATATATATATATATATATATATATATATATATATATATATATATATATATATATATGTATATATATATATATATATATATATATATATATACATATATATATATATATATATATATATATATTCAAAGAGAAAACTTTGTTAAACGGACGTTATGGTTTATGGTTAAGTAAAATCGAAAATCCCCAGAAATTCGCCAGTTATGGTAAGCTAAACAACCATAACTCGCGCCACCACCGTGCACTGCTAAGACTAACACCCAGGACATCAAAGATAACATCACAAATGTCATTGATTATATCACTGATGACATCACAGGTAAAATAAATTTTGATGAAAAGTCCCTACAAGGAGTTGTGTTTATATTGTTGGTAACAAGATGTCAGGGGTGATCGGGAGACCTATCATGAACTACTTAATCTATTAAAGAATGTACTCATCTAATATCATTGTATTGGAGTGTTGTTGTTAATATAGAAACCTAATCATATATAAACATATAAACATAGGCAATCACTGCAGCATGCACCATAGAAGTACACTATTTACAATCTTGTAATTTTGGATAGTACAATAATGAATGCTACCCTATTAGAGTTTTGAGTAATGTTAAACATGTAATAACCAGCTAACATTTCAAGACTTACAGCACTTGCGCTGGTACAAACAATACATATGAAGAACCACAATGCATACAAATCAGAGGCACATACAGGGAAACTAAAGTAAGGAAGAAAGAAACTGCATCATCAGAAAATGTTAATGACGTTAAAGTTTATCTTCATGTATACAAATTAATTGTGTGTTTGAGGCCTGCTCATTTCCCCATGTATGTGCACCATGAGCTGAGATCAAACCCTAAGGAAAGTATGTAAAGAACATATGACAAGGTTAACGTCTAGATATATAGAAACTTTTTAAATTTTATTATTCTGACTGCCAGTGAACAAAACCACCTGGCCTATATATGTCAATAAACAAAAACAAGTGGCCCAGATATGTGATGTCATCAGTGATGTCATCAATGACATTTGTGATGTCATCTTTGATGTCCTCAGTGTTAGTCTTAGCAGCGCAGAGTGGTGGTGCGAGGTATGGTTGTTTAGCTTACCATAACTGGCAAATTTCTGGGGTTTTTCGGTTTTACTTGGAACCATAACGTCCCTTTCACAAAGTTTTTTCACTGAATTTCATAGGTTTTTAGTAGCGCAACTTAACCATAATGTCCCTTTAACAAAGTTTTTTCACTGAATTTCATAGGTTTTTAGTAGCGCAACTTAACCATAACGTCCCTTTAACAAAGTTTTTTCGCTGAATTTCATAGTTTTTTAGTAGCACAGCTTAACAATAATGACTTTGACTTTATATACATGTCATATGGAACTGACTAGATCTCTTCTTATGAACTTGATGTCCGTGAACTTATTTAATGTTCGCGGACATGTTCGGAGAACAGTACCACTACCTAAAAACTGTGGGGGGGGGTGGTGGATTATGTTTGATTGTTATATCATAATATAGGAACATTTAACAAATTCAAAAAGCAGCACACAAACATATTATATATAGTAATACATAAGAAATGTAACCCATATATGTAACACACTAACCATTCATTTAAATACAATATGTTCTGAAATGGAATATACCACAAGAAGATAAATTGGCTTCCAACATAATTACCTCACAGACACAACAGAACTGAGAACAAGACCAGACCCACTGAATATATAGGACTTATCTTACCAGAAATAGTAAGTGTACTTCATTTTACTCATATATTTATAAATTTTCTGTATTAGATTAAAAAATATATTATCTTTTTTTTTTCTCACAGAAATGTCTAGTACTCTGGAATGGCTAGAGGACAATTTCCCACATGAAGAAATGTCACAAGATAGTGAAACTAATGGTAAACACTTTATAATATAAACCATTTGTTTATTATTTTTTTTATATACATTTAACATATATATTATTTTTTTGTACAGAGCATACCAAAATAGAAAAAACTTCAGAAAACCCTGTTATGGATAACAGTCTTCACAATATAGAAGAAAAAATTGATGTATTGTTGGCTAATTTTAATAATTTAAAAACTTTTGTAGAAAATCATTTCAAACCAAAAACCTCGTACCATTGCCCCACATGTACTTGTCCCTCTTCACCATATCCCAGTCAATTATCCCCAAACCCTCTCCATAATCCAAAACGTTTTGATGAGACTTCCATCCCTTCTTCACCTAATACCAATCATGTTGAAACCCCAAATTCTCCTGTTTTTGTTTCTGTTTCTGCCTCACCTTCTCTGTCATTAATTATTAATATATGTTAAATAAAGTTTAATTTTTATATTGTATTGTGAATAGTTTCCGTTTTTTTTTAAAAACAATAAAAGTGTCCGCGGACAGTGCGAGTGTTCTGAAATGTTCGTACATAAATGAAAATGGAGGTGTCCTGAAGAACACCACACCTGTTTGTACTGTTCGCTAGCAAGTTGAAACTGTTCTAAGAACACACGTGGTGTCCTGAATTGTTCGTAAACAAACAAAAATTAAAGTGTCCTAAAGAACACTATACCTGTCCGGTACTGTTCGCTAGCAAGTTAAAACTGTTCTAAGAACGCTATTGGTGTCCTGAAATGTTCGTACGTAAACGAAAATGGAGGTGTCCTGAAGAACACTATACCTGTTTGTAGTGTTCGCTACCCAATTGAAACTGTTCTAAGAACACAATTGGTGTCCTGAAATGTTCGTACATAAACGAAATTACACGTCTCCTGAAGAAAACTATATCTGTCCTTACTGTTCGCTACCAAGTTTAAACTGTTCTAAGAACACAATTGGTGTCCTGAAATGTTCGTACATAAACGAAATTACACGTGTCCTGAAGAAAACTATATCTGTCCTTACTGTTCGCTACCAAGTTTAAACTGTTCTAAGAACACACGCGGTTTCCTGAAATGTTCGTTTCACGTGTAACGCACTTTTAATTACTTCAGAACCCGAACAGTGTCCGTAGGACATCAATGCGCATGCGCTAACCAATCTCCGTGCACTTGGTGTCCTGCGGACAGGCGCTTTCTTCGCGGACTAGTTCGCGAACGGATCATATGACCGCACCCACGCTCATCGTGTGTCCTGATATGCGGACACTGTTCGTGTCCCTGAACAATTTAAAAGTACATTTTCAGTTAATCCATAATATTTTCAATAAAATCTCACCATGGCACAAGTCCCACATAGCAATCCTGAGTTTCTATATACCTTTTGAAACTTTCCGATCCTTTTTTTGTGTTCGATGTGTCCGCGGACAGTGAGCATGTCCGCGAACCGCGCACAAGCACTCCTATAAAAGACCACACCCAAGAGCTTATTCCCATTGTGTTTCTGGCTATTCTTCAGAACACAGTGATTTTTGCTGCCACCTGCAGACTACACCATCATCGAGATGGCATCCTTGGCTGCTGAACTGCCACTTGGTGCTGCACATGCTTCAGCACCACCCCCACCCCCTCCACCACCACCACCTCCCCAAGGGCCTGAAGAGGGGAACAGAAGTGAGGATGCGGAGGAGGAAGAAGAGGATGATGAGAATGAGGTAGAGGAAAACCCTACTACCCGCACTAGGCGTGAGTCTTGGGTGTGGCGGTTATTTACCATTCATGGTAATGTTCCTAAGGCTCGTGCGAACCGTGTTACCTGCAATGAGTGCAAAATGATACTCAGTCGCGGGAAGCACGGTAAGTACAGCTTTGGGACCATAACTATGAAGCAACACCTGAGGTCATTTCACTCTGGGGCTATTCACAGGGTTGTACCTTCCGAAGAACGTAGCAGGTTGATTTCCTCTACTTCATCCTCTGTTTCTGATCCTGTCACTACAAGGACCACCTCTGTGGGACAGCGTCTTCCTCAAGCTGCCTCACAGGCCATACAAAATGCTGATGACCCTTACCTTTCGAGGGTCACAGTTGTATGTATGTACTGTGACACAGTACTCTGCAGGGGGGAGCGACTTTGGAGTGCTTTTGAGACTATCGTCTCAGAGCACGAGAAGACCTGCTCACTATCCAAATAAAACCCACTCTACATCTTCCTCTCTCAGCTCGCCCTTTCTTATCCCTGTGGTTGGTGTCCCCCCCCCTTTACCCTCCTTTACCCTCCTCTCCTAGTGTGTCGTGTCTGAAAAACCAAAAAAAATACAAAATTACAAAAATCAAAAAAAAAATAAGGCTCTTTTCAGAGCCGCCTTTCCCAGTTAAAAAATAGAAGTGAAAATAAATGAAGCAGGGCTCTTTGTATTTTTTAGAAGTCCGCGGACTGTTCGCGAACATTAAAAAAATTGGGTTGCTACTCCATCACAAACATTGTAATTTTCTCTGGAAAAAAGTGGTGGCTCTTAAAAGAGCCTTTGGGTGGTGTTTGTAAGTCAAAAATTGTAAATGCTTAAACATCTACTTCAAAATCGTTGTTGTAATTCCAAAAAAGGTCGCAATGCATTTTGTACATTTCTCAGAAAAATCTGATTGCCAGCATAAGTAAGATGGACTCCATCTCTGCGAAAAATGTATGTAGTACAAAACATAATATTTTCATTGTGAAAAGAAGACATGCCAAAATCTCTTAGAAAGGCACAAACAGCCTTATTAACATTGCGCCTTGCTTTTTCCATTTGTGGACCAAATGAAGAAGAACGAAGCCACATTTGTCTCTGCGCAATCCGTGAAAATATCACTTGAGAATTAGGAAACATGTCCATAACCTTCCTAAGTCCTTCTTTCATAGCAAATTGCTAAATAAAATCCAGTCACATGTCCTAAACTGTTCCCTCCACAATGAATTACAATTATGTCTGGATGTTGCTCTGTCTCCAAAGTAGCACAGAGAGGTAGCAAGTCCAACCACTTCATTCCACGTACTCCATGCCAGTGTACTTCCACATGTGGGAATCCAAGATCTACAGCTACTCCACAGCTTTCTGCATGCACCTTCAACCAATGTATCCACGAATCTCCTAAAATCCAAACAATCTGTTTTCTGAAACACACAGCCATAGCTATCTTTTGTTCTCTCAGCAAAAAGAGTATCTGAGAAAATCTCTCCTGGCACAACACACCCACCAAACTTTCCTGACCAATCCCTTTCAGTGCTTATTCTCATTTGCATGACTTCTGAACCCAAAAATCCCCGGCTGTAACTCCCGATGTCCGAGAACTACCGCCATGTCCGCGGACATATCGTAACATGAACAGCCCTTCTACCATTTCCACTACACTCTCTCTGCCATTCCCTCATTGGATGTACCTCAAAAATCACATGACCATGCACCAATCACATTCAAGACCTCTACATCTAACTGCATCATCATAGATCAGCACTGCAAATGTACTCTGAATCTCTCTGAGTACAAGTGTCTTATCATTGGCAAGCAGCATCTACCAGAAATACTGTACAAGTCTTCAAGATTTCTACTTGCAGCTCCATGCATATCCATACACAACCTTCAGGTATGCATATTTTCTGTATAGTAGATGAACACATTTTCAAACAGACTTTTACCTTGTAAAATCTGTAAAATGAATTTACTGTACTTTTTTCAATTTCCTAAAATCAACTATCAATTATAAACCTTTATACTATTTACTTTCTTTATACACACACACTCAAATCATGTTAAACTAACATTTTTTAAATGAAATATATAGACTACATATATTCAAACAAAATTGCATGCAAACACAATCTATGTTTCAACCTTTATAAAAATACTTATACAATTTCATATTTTTTTATTTATTTATTTATTTACTTAATTACTTTAAATTAGACATGACATTGAGGCACTATTACCTAGAACAGTTTACTTACAGAAATAGTGGTATTCACTAATATATTATAAATTTCACAAGACATAGTAAAGATATTTTTTTTTTGCTACAGTTAGTCATTCAATACAATTTGTTCATTAAGAACATATCATATGTAGTGAACTGATGCAAAGTATCTTATGTAAATAAATTAATTTAATGGTTTTACAGAAGGCACTGAGGATTTCAATTAAAAAAATCAATATCTAAATCAAAAACAGTGCCATATACAAACAAAGTTACTAATTTGAAGCTTTTACAATTGCAGTGAAGACCAGTTTCCTGAAAAGAAGCAGCCGAATTCGAAGAAGAAAGAAAAACTAAGAAGTTACCTGTTCATTTTAAAAAAAAGTAAGTAAAATATCACCATAATATTTGTATTATTAATCAAATATACTATAAAGTTAATACGAGCTATTTCAGTTTCTAAAAATAGAGATTTTGTACCATTTTGTCCAAAAATGTCCATGTCTTAAACAGCGATTTACAGCCAGAATGGCCCACAAATTTCTATTTTTGGACACACAAATTACCCAACCAAATCAAATCAAATCAAATTATTTAATGTGATATAGTATGAAAATGAATTCAAACTTTACACATATATTAATACACATAAAAATCATACATATATATAAGATCGTACATATAGAATCATCAAACCAAAAATCCCTACAAATAACATCTAATACAAAATGCAAGTCGAGTAAAATAAGAGAAGTTGAGAGATTAAATTAGAAGAAAGGTAGACATGGTCACTAAAGACCTTCGAATTATTATTAGTTACATAATTTTAAAACGGCTTTGCCTATTTTTCAAGCACCCTCAGGTCACTACATAAAAATCAGCGTTAAGGTTTACTCAAGTTTCCACTTCATGTTCTATCTGTTGCCAGACATTATACAGGGCTATGAATAAATGCATATTCGATGTATTGGTACAGTACTGCCAAAACCTAAATTTGGGTATAGTTAGCGGATCATGCACAAATTCACCCAAGAAATGGACAATAGTCTTCTTGAGTGCTCTACATTGCGTTAGTACATGTCTAGCGGTCTCTAGGCACACAGTAGATTTACACAGTCGGCAAGTTCGCTCTGCTGTAGGTATATTTTCCCTTGCTCCTATTTTAGATAAAGTAGACAGTTGTTCCAATCTAAATAGAATAATAAAACGGCGGAGTCTTCTGGTTGGGCAAAGGAAAAGGTAGTCCTGTGGTTTCATGAACTTATATACTCTATAGTTAACGAAATGGTAAGATTTGAGGGAGTCCAGATGGGCAAAATTCTCTAGCCAATCCCAAAGGTCCACCGTTTTCCCCAGTGCATTTAGCATTTCTTTAGTCACAAGGATGAGGTGGTAAGTTTTTTGCTTAGTTCCTGATGTAGGGCCGTTAGTAGGGGATTAGGGGAACCACTTGTCATTTTGAGGTAGAACCCAGTTCTTTTTTTCAGCACCATAGCCTTGAGTGACGGCAGGCCTAGCTCCAGTCTTATCAAGGCCATTGGCACCCCCGGGGGAAGCCCCAACATACGCCGCCAGAACTTTCCCTCTAGCACTTGGAGCCACGCCAAATTTACCGTCAACAATGATTCCAGGCCATAGATGACCATGGGTGCAAAAACTTGCATATACAGGTGGCGTGTTCCCCACAAAGTGAAGCCCCCTTGTTTGTTGGTGAAGGATGCGATAAGTGCGATCGCTTGGAGGGCCCTGATGTTACGGCCCTGTTTGCAGAGCGCATAGTCTCCTAGGGGCTCTATTTCCACTCCTAGGTAGCGGTAAGATGGGGCGTACAGAATTGTCTGTTTATGTACTATCAGATTCACACGAGTTACTCTTTTCTTAGTGAATCTTAATACGTTGGTCTTCTGCAAATTGATGGTCAGGCCATTGATCTTAGCATATTCCCAGAGGACATGTGCAGAACGCCTGAGACCACCAATGGTGTTATCAAGGACTACCAGGTCATCTGCATACGCCAAGACCACACACATCACCTCGCCTAACTTTGGTGGACAATTATTAACCTCCACAAGTGTCGCCGGGATGTCGTGTACATACAGATTATAGATGAGAGGGGCTGTGACACAACCCTGCTTCACCCCTCTGTTTTGGTTTTCGACTGCCCCTCCTGATTGAGTCGGAGGCTCACCGAGGTGTCTCGGTGGAGCAGTCTGAGATAATATAGCAGACCTGTGGGACAACCCAGTACTTCTAGTTTGTTCCAAAGCCTGGCTCTTGGGATTGAATCAAAAGCGGCCTTAAAGTCGATGAACAATGCGTACATATGGGGCTGGTCCTTACTAAGTGCTCTCATACGCAGTATGTCCATTACTAAAAGGTTATGTGAGGTCGAGAACTCCCGCCTAAAGCCGCATTGGAATCTGCTGAGTATTTGCTTCTCTTCCACCCATTTTTGCATTTCACTGAGTAGAAGGGAGGCAAAAAGTTTCCCAGACACATCCAGCATGGATAGTAATCTATAATTACTTGGATCTGTGCGGTTGCCTTTTTTATACACCGGGATCAAGATAGCCTTTTGCCAAGATCGAGGGATTTCCCCCAGTGCGAATACCTTATTAAAGAGTACAGAGAATAGCTCTGCCCAAAAAGACGAGTTACTTTTTACCACCACATTCGCTAGCCCGTTGGGTCCGGGGGCTCTAGAAGACTTAAGGGTAACAATTTTGTTAAGTATTGCCCCAGGTGAGACATCAAAGGGTTGAATCATCGGAGGTTTCCCCATAGGCCGGCTTGCCGACCCCCCTTCTTCCATATTGCGATTTAGGAGAAATTGCTCCCATACTTTCTTATTTATTGGATTGGCAACTAAGCCGTTGGCCCTAGTTCTATTTTCATTTAAAAGTGCCCATATACTTCGAGAGTTCCTGGAACAGATAGTTTTAATAAGTCGCTGATAGCAGTTGTTCTTCTCTGTTGACTTGACGCTCTTCACCTCCGACCTATATCGATTTTTAATTGATCTTAGTTTCTGTTGGTATAAGGTTTCAGAGAGATTCTGGCTTTTTAGACTACGTATCGTTCTTCTCAGTCCTCTCTTGAGATCTCTGATTTTCCTGTTATACGGGAGAGGATCATTTCCTTCTTTCATAACATATCCCTTTTTAGTTGCTGCGTGATGGCCTGAGAAACCTGATATCCACTCTTCTATTTCATTAGCAGACATAGCCAGGAAATCTCGTCCGCTCTCTTCTGTGTCCCACTTTAGCGCTTCTGATGCCGCTTTGACATTCTTCTCAGACCAAATAATTCTAGTTCCTGCCCCGTTAGTTGCAATACTTCCAATATTTAGCTTGGGAGTGTCAGGAATCGGAGTCATAAATGAACATAATATTGCCGCATGGTCACTCCAACTGTTGGGCTTTACCCACATATCCGCCACTCTAGTCTGCATCAGGGGGCACATAAATATGTAGTCCAATGTACTCCATGATGATCCATTGGACCAAGTGTGCTTCCCCGGCCTGTCACCCGAGGTGCGGCCGTTGATCATAGCCAGGTCCCAAGAATCAAATAATTGCAACCACCCTAGGCCTTCCTTTTCTATCTTTCCATGGGTCATCCTGCATCTAGCGCTAAGGCCTGGATTGGAAAAAATAGAAGTTTCATCTTCCATATGACAATTAAAATCCCCCACTATCATAACTGCCGCATTGTTTGGTCCCATTGACCAGGAAGACAGTATATCCAGTATAGCCTCTTGCAGAGAGTCTCTTACACCTGCGCCAGGGGGATTGTAGAGGTTGATAAGCAGAAGCTTACCACTTCCCTTATCTTGAGGGTATGCTACCTCTACGGCCAACAAATGGTCCTCAGCTCGGCATTGAATTTTGCGTGACATCATGGAGTTTACAACCCCCGTAAGTAAGCCGCCAAACGGACGTCCTTTGCTTCCCCAGTGTGCCGGTGATTGGTGTATAACATAGCCATCCAAAAAAAGGGGTTCCCGAGACCAGGTCTCTTGTAGGCAGATAAAGCTATGCTGGAATAAAAGAGCTGCCGAGCCCTCTGCCCTAAGTAGATGGGAGAAGCCTCTACAGTTCCAAGATAGTAGTGATAGGCTTCAATGCCTATACACCAGCTTCGGAAGTGTCTCTAATAGAGACTTAATTGCTTGTTGTACTTCAGCCAGTAATGGGTTTTCCCCTACCACCAGGCAGGAATCATTTTCCAGATTCGAAATTATATCTGGGACTTCAGGAATTGCTGTGAGATCTTTCTCCTGCAGATCCACATCAATAGCGATGTCCACTGTTTTCAGCTCTTCCTTATATTCTCTGAGTAATTGGGCGGTATTCAGAAACACGCAGTGTAGAGCAGAGACATTAGGATTAGGGCCCGATAGTGGCTCAATAAACAGAAAGTCCTCTGATTTTAGTACTCGGAGTTGAGGGATATGGTATAGCCTGGTCAGTAGCTCCGATCGTGCCAGCCAGGAGTGGTTATCCCTTGGGTATAGGTTCTTTATAAGGCAGATGCGATTCGTGTGGTTAACCTGGGCATCCTTCTTTTTCTCTGGCAATATAGGCTCCAATGATTCTCTTAATGACCGTCTCTCATATGGGGTATCATGCTGGGTTATTATGCTTGTTCACACTCTATTTCAGAGATCTCCCCGGTAATAAGATCGAGGTTCTCCTCATTTTGCTTCTCTTTGGGTTTCAACCAATCTGCCAGAGGACCTTTTTTCTCTGCCATCCGAACAGCCGCTCTCCTCATCCTTTTCTGGGCTTTTCTTGATTGAGTTTCCATCGCAGGGCCACTTCTCCCTGAAGGAGGCAAAGAGCCTGTTGTAGGAGGTTTATTTTTAAGAGCCTTTTTTGCCAATCTCTGTTGTTTCCGTGTGAGGGGGCCCTGAGGACTATAATTCTGCTCCCGATCTACTTCCTCGATGGAGTCCTCTTCGATCGAGATGTTAGTCTCCAGTTCCTCCTGAACCACACTATCCTCTCTCTCGTCTGCCTTATCTTCCATCTCCTTGGCAATTTGAAGGGCCTCTGCTAACTTTTCTTCCGCATCCTCTTTTGGTAAATTCTTCATTTCCAATGCTAGTGAAATGGCATTGGAATTTACCAGGATACGGCCCGTCATCTGTAGCAGAATTTTTAGAGCAAATTGGAGGGCGCCCACGGACGTTTGCAGCTCAGCTAGTTGGGTAGAGCCGGATATAGATCCCCTATCCCCCATTGTCTCATTGTCTGGCTCATCCTCCATCGAAGCCATTGCAAGATTCGGGGAAATGGAGAGACGTTCGCGGTATCCTACCACATTATGCTCCCCCGCTACAGAATTCTTGCTGTTATCTTTCCGGGTCGGTGAGCCACTTGGAATAGTCTGTGGGGTATAGGGTTGCATTTCTCTTTGTATTGTCAGACACAGGTCCAGGAGGGAGTTATTATCAATATCGTCATAATTGGAAGAATTGATAGAATGACTAACCCTGGGCACTTGCGCCGGCCCCTCGCTCTGCGCAGGCTCTTCATCAATTGTGGTGGAGTTTGTCTCGGGCGGTGGATTCACCGGGAAAAACTCAGTGATGGCACCTTGTGCTACCGGGAGTTCATATTTAGCATTCTTCCTTTGTTTGACCCCTTTTTTATTGGGCTCCTTAGGCTCTCTCTGAGCTTGTGTCTTATTATTCCTCAGATTATATATAGAGTGTGTAGCTCTCTTCCCCCGCTGCATCACTATTATTCTGGCACCTTAATGTGATTGGGGGATTCGTGGGGTCTGCTAATTACAGAGAACTGCACAGTTTGATACAGATAGACAACTCACTCAGAACACTGCTCTGGCAGAATAGGGACTCAAGTTTGTGCCCAGCGAGCCACGGAACATTCGTGTGGTCTGCCCAATCTAAAATCCGTTTATGTCACAAAGACAGCTCAAAAAAAAAAAAAAAAAGCTGTCCTGGCAAAAAGGCACACAATTCTATGCCCAGCAAACCACGTTAAGAGACCACGTCTCCCACCAGACCCAGTAGCCTCTCCACTTACTTGCACCCTCACAAGCCACTGGGCTCAATGTTGCCCAGCACTGCTCCTCTGTTGCACTGTCTCCGGAGCTGTGGGCTGGCTCTGCACACTAGGAATACCGTTCCCTGTACAGTGTGCCGTGTGCCGTGTGTAATTGCGTCTTCCTTCCGCTTTCTTTCCGCGGGCCCCTCATCCAGATACCGCAGGTACCGCAGGGAAGAGTCCACACAGTCACCAAGGGCCGTCCGCAGTATTCACGGACCCCTCTCGCCTTGCTCGCCTCGCTCGCCTCACCTCGTTTGTTAGAGGAAAGGACCCACACGTACTGCTCGCAGTTCACGCTCGTGTCAAGCCGCACCTCCTCGTCTTCCTCGTCTCTGAGGCCGCTTCCGACACTGAAGTGGATCAGGCCCAATGTATCCCAATTACCCAACTGAACCACTACAATTTTCATATTATAGAACAAACAACTGTTTTAATTGTATACATTAGATTTACTATTTGTACTTTTCCACACCACTAGCTTACTTTTTTTTTGTCATCTGAACCCCAGTTTAGTAACACATAAATTCAAGAATACCTATCCCTACTAGTTTTAGTTCCCAATGCACAATCACACACCATTACATACATCTTTATCAATTACTCAAACACTCATGCACACAGCACACATACATTCCAGAACACCCCAACCCATATCTTCTTTATTTTTTTTCAACAGACCCTAAAGAATGCCTACCAAAAGTCAAGTCCGTAGAAAGCAACGCAAAAGTAGAGCAAATGAAAATAAAGGTGTCCAACATAGGCATCCATCTCTAGCAGAATTTGTAAAAAAAGTTGAAACAAAACAGCTAATACAATCATTTAGTGAAACACAAGAAGTTTCAAGTACAACAACTTCGCTTCCTCTATCAAAATGTAAAACAAACCAAAAAACAATTAACAGAAAATCAGCTATCAGTACAGATAAAACTACTTCTTCAAATTTTAATATAGTGCAAAGTAAGCATACCAAGAAAAGTATTTTAGCCAAAATATATCATCACAAAGTCCTTCAAAATCTTATAAAAAACAGGAGAGAAGTCAGGTTCAAAGCTTAAAACCTATCGTAGGAAATTAATCTTAGAAGCATTGATGGACAGTGCAATTCTTCTCAAAAGAAATTTATTTATTTTACTGTTAAACAAAATGAAACCACTAACAAAACTAATAACTAAATTACAAAAAAGACTTCTCAATAAGCGAAATATCAACAGAAAGAACTTCTTAAGTACCAGCGGAGGTGAATGGAATCACACTACAAGCACAGAACCATATTTTAATGAAGAAGCGTACAAACAAAAGCAAACAAATACAATTGACATACATAGCAGTGGTCGAGGTTATGAAAAAGTGAATAATACCATAATGGAACAAGAAGTACTTCTTACAAAAATATGCCCTGAAAACTTAGAATTACCCCTCCATTCAACTGAATCAGAACGTCTAGTGTACAAATGGCCATGCACGTCAATGTGTAACATTCCCAAACAATGTTTCAAATCTTTACGCCAATTCCTCAATAAATATGTAAAAAGCAAAGACAAAATCAAAATTAAATTACTGCAAAATATAGATACCTGTCCAGTGCGCAAGTACACAGGACTACAAGGACATTCATTGGCCTGCATTACAGGACCTACTTGTAAAACCAATTTCCATGATATCAAAAGGATATCAACACATCATTCAACTATAAGAAATCTAGTCTATAAACTGTACTCTGCTAAAAGTCGTGCTTTAGCACTAGCAAAGTTAAATAACATCCTTCTACATGGTACAGCAAAAGACCTACTTGAAGAAATTCACTATATCCAGAAAAAATATTTTGGAAGTGAAAGCCATTTACAGAATGAAATAGATTTAAACCAATTAAGCAAAAATTCTACACATGGCAACCTTTTGCTAAACACATACAAAAAAGAAATACTAAAATTTAAAAGTACATCAGCTGAAGTACCAAACCATGTATGTGTATGTTGCCGTAGAATTTTTTATAAAAGTAACACAAAAACTGTGGACCTATCATACAAAATAGAAGACAATGAAGATTCTAAATGGTTTGAATTAGCTCTCTACCTTGTAGCAGAAAACAAATATGAAATAACTGAGCCCTTAATACTTTGCAGTTATTGCACTACAAAACTTGACAACAACCAAACTCCTTCACATTCTATCACAAATAATTTGGAATTATACTGTTGGCAGCATTGGAAATGTCAACCTTTGGCAACATTTCCAATACAGAGAATTAACAGAAAAACATGTGCAGAAGCGACATTGAAAACCCGGCACATTAATGCACTTTATGGCGATAATGCATGTGCTACAGATGTTATGGCACAATTATCCCACAAAAATGTCAATTGTATGGCCTTAATGCCAACTCTTGCAAGCTGTCTCAAATTCAATGAAATAATGTTAAGTAAAGAAATGCAACCAATAATGGAAATTAGCGCCACAGACAAACTAGATGTACATGGTATGCCACTACCCATGTGTGACCAAGCCACAACAAGACTAAATAATTTAGAAAAATCAATCTCAAACACAGCAGGCTTAGAAAAGATTTTAATATTATCCTTAAATTGCAGAGTAATGCTTAAACATAACCTTGACGTGGACCAAGGACTAGTTAATGGAGCACTGGGTACAGTTGTTGGCTTTCAAACATACCCACGTGACAACAAAATTCAGTTTGTCAATATACTCTTTGACAAACTTTCAGAAGTAAAACGGATAGGACGCTCAACAGCTAGATTCCTTCTCTTCAAAGATATGTATGTACGCAGAGAACAATTTACTCTAACTCTTGCATACGCAGTCAAGATTCATAAATCACAAGGTCTTACCCTAGACAAAGCAATGATAGATATTGGTAACACAGTCTTTAAAGAAGGCATGAGCTACGTAGCACTATCACGCTTACGTACACTTGACGGTCTATTTCTAATCAACTTTGATGCAAGTAAATTAAACGCTGATATTCCTTGCATTTTAGAATATAATAGACTTTGCTCACTATACACTCCCCATCTAAACACATATTCTGTTCCACAAAAACTAAAACGTTGTAAAAGAAAACTAAATCAAACAGAAATGCAACAGGACGTCACTGCAAATCCTCCAAAGAGAGTAAAAGAAACTAATACTTCATCAAGTACCACAAACAAAAAAGAATCAATTAGAGAAAGTAAACCAGGTACTTCTTTAAAGAAGGAAGACAAACTCTAAAAAAAGCAGTTAGATACAGAACTACCTGGACCATTTAAATTCTCAAATATAGTTGGTGTAAGTTGCTATGCAAATGTAGCAATGAATATTCTATTTCAATTACCACCAATTGTTGACAACATTTACTTACACAGTACAGACCCTTTGTGTTTGCAAATGTTAGTACTTCACAGAAATGCAGCAAACAATCCTGACAAACCCATATAGTGTTTTTGGAATAAGACGACAATTGGACTACTGTGCTGGAATGGTGAAATTCACTATAAACTCACAGGAAGATCCACAAGAATTTCTAATGTACTTACTATTAGTACTGGAAAACAAAAACATACCTATAAATGAAATCTTCCAGATTTCATACATGTGGAAACATACATGCACTCTGTGCAACAATGTGACACAAGAAGAAATTCCCAATGAACGCTTCATGTATATATCAATACCAAATTGTGAATCCATTCCATTTCAGCAACTTGTACAAAATGCAAACCATGGTAGATTATGCTCTACCTGCAATTCAGATAATCGCTCCACGTTAGTAATACAAACACATAGTAAATACGTAATACTAATGCTTCTACGTTACAATGCAGATGGTACCAAAAACAACTGCAAGCTGACTGGATTCACACATAGTCAAATATCACTTGGTAAGAAAACCTTCACAACAATAGGTATAATCTACCACGCAGGAGCCACAACCAATTCAGGGCTCTACACGGCATATATAAAAGAGAAATGTGGATGGTTTGAATGTAATGATAGTACCATTACTCTAAAGCAGAGATTACCAGCAAATCTTACAAACGCTTATTTGATGTTCTTAAAACCAAAATTTGATAAATAAACTGTATTTAAACCTTGAAGTAAATTTGTGTTAAAAAAATATAAACTGTTAGAATACTCCAAAAGCTATCTAACTGCTCAAAGATTCTACAACAACTAATCAGATAAATGAATACCAGTAAATTAGACCAAAAAATACACAGTTAGAATACGCCAATTGGTATCTAACTGTTCCAAAATTTAACAATATCCAAATAGATAAATCAAAACCACTAAAATATATTGAAAAATAGACAGTTAGAATACGCCAATTGGTATCTAACTGCTCCAAAATCTTATAATATCAAAACAAATGAAGAATCTGTTACTGCTCCAAAAAAAATACAACAAAGCAAAGTATAAAGCATTAGCCGGAAACAACAAGTGAACACTGAAAACAAACAAACAAATAAACTGTAGCATAACAGAAAAGGGTTTTTTTTTTAATCCAACATGGATTTTTTTTTTCCCCCACAGACCCAATGATTTTAGCAACAAATACAGAAACTGAGCAAATTGCACAGTACTCTGATTTGTACTCTACTAAATATGAGGGTCGAAAAAAAATAAAAGTATATTGCTTATACAATGTAATTAGTCATTACAAAATACTAATACTAACATGCTATTTTCTTTTATCACAGAAATGAAGAAGAAAAACATGGACTCCCATTAATAGACCAAACAGTAAGTATACAATAATAAGGACAACCATAGCAGCATATCACATCCATAGTATCTAATACCTTTGTTTCTTATACATTTGTTTTTCACCCAAAGTTATAAGCAAATATGAATGTGATATGCTGCGGTGGTTGTTGCCAGGGCATACAGTCTTGGGTGCACATCCATAGAGTCAAACATTTCAACTATGATCTATGGGAAACTTTTAATGTCCGCGAACAATGTGAGTGTTCTTAGAACACTTTGAACTTGCCAGCGAACAATACGGACACTGTTTTCAGGACACCCCCTACGAACATTTCAGAACAACGCGATAGTTCTTAGAACACTTTCAACTTAACAATGAACAATACGGACAGCGTCCTAAAGACACCCCCTACGAACATTCCAGGACACCGGGAGTGTTCTCAAAAACGTCTTCAGAACACCCCAATTTTGTTTATTTGCGAACATTTCAGGACACCGCGGGTGTTCTTAGAACACATTCAACTTGACAGAGAACAATACGGACAGCGTCCTCAGGACACCCCCTACGAACTCTCCCCGGACACCGCGAGTTTTCTTAGAACAGTTTCACTTTGCTTGCGAACAAAACGGACACATATTGAGTCTATTCACTACGTATAGCCATCCTTATGATTACTTAGTCTACTTGCGTTACAGCATCTGTACGATTATAAAATGGCTTTGCATTTTCTTCGGTGCTCTCCGCACATGCAATCTTCATTTTGCTCATTAAATGTTGCTCAATTTCTTATTTCGCTATCAGATTCTATAAGGTCTACGTATTCTCTTCATTGGCATCTCTTCTGTGTGCGTCATTTTTGCTTCATGTGACATCACCAGTCTTCTCTTTCATTCATCTTCACACTTCCTCCGGAACTTTCTTCAGAAGACTATCATTTCTCTGTGGGCGCATCATATAGGGTTTTCTCAATGGATACCTTGTTTCAAGGACTCTTTGCAGTATAGATACCATTATTGGCTCTGCGCATGTCACACTTTCCAGGTTCCAACATATAGGCAAAACGGGGGCGGGACTTTCGGTAGAGGCACTTGGCTCCTCCTGTACAATATGTGTGGAGAAATATTTCAAAATGGCTGCCTTTGTAGGTGGACCATTTATAATGATCCGGTACTGCAGTCCTGCAAAAGAAGCTGTAGTACTCAGGGGAAAATGTCCATTTGGCAAATGTTATGCAATTGACATCATTTCTGATCTCAAATGAGTTCCAATGCTCCCTCACCGAATACTTGCCATTCTTATGCTATGGGGTCTGGAAGCTCTCTATGACCTTAATTTGTCTGATTGGATCTTTAAGAAACCCGTTTCTGTGTGTCGCTGTCTTTCTTTTTCTCTACATCTGACTACATTCACTTTCCGACTCAGAGCTGCTATTTGGACTCCATTCCCTGTCCTCTAGGTGCTCTCTATGTCCATAAGTAGGGGAATACCTCTCAGACTCATAGGATCTGCAAAGAGGGCAAAGTAGTCAATTTGCAATCTCATCTTCTGCAAATCTAACTCTATGATTTTCTCATCAAAAGAGTTTTCAGGGTCAGAGGTACTCAGAGGATTATTTTTAGTCTCCCAGAACACACCGGTCCAGGCCCCTTCCATTCTGTGTATTAGAGATGAATACTCATCAATTCCAGAGAAGGACTGGCCTTCTGGATCAGTCTGCCTCATTTTCTCTCTGTGAGTCCTGTGTTATGCATGCATTTTTTTTCAAGAGACTGATCTCTTTCTCTTTCTCTTGCGCACCTTTACAATGCGCTGCCTGTGAAAGGACAGCTTCTGCTCGCTTCACATTCTCCACAAGCTCTGTGTTCTCATCCCTTATTCTGGTCAATTCCTGAGAAACTGACTAACCCTTTTCTGCATTCATGTTCATCTTTAATGCATCTTGGTCTTTAATCAGCTGTAATTTCTGTTGCTTCAGAATAATTACATCCTGACGCATTTGATATCAAATTCCTGTTTTGAGTCCAACTTTTTGATGATGAATTTACTGTTTTCCCCTTCCACTTCCTTGATTTGTTGTTTAAGGGGCATGATGTCATCCAACAGCCCTCTTTTGTGAATAGTCTGATCCTTCAATTCAGTTAAATCTACGGTTTGTTTTTTTATTTTACATTTTTTATATGGATTCCTGTTTTCCACACTCAATGTCAAATCAAAAATCAGTTCAAATCAATTTATTTTCGCATTGGTACTCTACAAAATCCTATTTCTCTATCCACCTCCTTTACTGATACTCAGGAGTCAAGTCACTGTGGTACTTTAACAGAGCATAAACAATCTTCTATCCAATTCCACTTGGTTAAACCAGAATGAATAGTCTGTCACAATGCACTAGTCATGAGTCAAAGACAGTAAGCTAAATACTAAATACTGGCACAAGCCTCCACTTTCTAATGATATATTGAGAAGACCACACTTAACACAGGGAGTTCCTTCCCTCCATCAAAGAAGATCCACAGCACACTGATTAATTTGTTTCTGCTAGCAGGGTCTATGACTCATATAGAGCCATGTAGATCCCTCCTGCTGTGCCAACAATGAGCCAAGGACTAGACGAGACTGTATTACACAGCCACTGTAGTGGCTGTGTAATTATGGTTAAGTTGCTGTTTCCATAGGAAGAGCACTTTTTGGGCGGCCTATAACTTCGCTCCCGCTGGACAAATCCTCTCCAAACTTTGCAAAAAAAGTATATGGGCAACTCTGAATTTTTTGCAAAGTTTGGTGATGTTTGGTCCAGGGGGGGAAAAGTTACAGGGGGGGTCCCAAAACGTCTTTTTTTCCCATAGACTGAATGGGGGAAAAACTTTGCGCACGGCTACAGGCCAAACCGCTAGACGGATTTTCACCAAATTTGCGGCAGGTGGTTGGTCCCGCAAGCGTGCTTTTGTAAATTTGGTGACAATCCAGTCATTGCTTTTATTTAAAATCAGCAAAAAGTAGGTCTAAAAAAATGAGTGATATCTATGTCTGCTCTGCGGTCACACTTCCCTGTTCGCTCCGCGGACAAGATACCGATTGGCTAAGGGGCTGGAGTCATGACCACAGACATGCGACGTCTCTACCGATTGGCTACAGTGAGACGTGTTCTGCGTCAGATTGTTTGGATGCGCCCGACATCTTGGATCCGCCGACAGCGCAGCGGCGACCAGTGGCAACATACTATTCCGAAAATTATTTTGCTGTGTCATAGTGCTTGAGGAGGTTCACACAGTAAGAGAAGGGTGTAAAACTGTATTTGTTCAGTTTACAGTTCGGTAGGTGTTAATGATGTATTCTCTATGCTCGCCTTGTTCGGAATGTTTGTGCGTACAGAAAATGAGGGGTTTAATAAGGGTAGTATTTCAGTCCGTGCTGTGCACAGGCACCTTGAAAATGTCCTACGGACACGTGTGGTGTTAGCGAACATTGAAATTGAGTACATGTCATTATTACATTATTTTTTCCTTTGGTTGTGCTATTGATTAGTACGCCGCCATGGGTGTGACATACTGCGGTGGTTGTGGCCAGCGCCTGGAGTCTTGGATGCATGTTTGGTTGTTATAGAATCTTGGGGCAGTTAGATACCTGTTGGCGTATTCTAACAGTTTATAGTTTTTTAATTGAAGTTTTGTTAATGTTTAAGTACAGATTAGTTATTAAATTTTGGTTTTAAGAAGATTAAATAAGTGTTTGTAAGATTTACTGGTAATCTCTGCTTTTGAGTAATGGTACTATCATTACATTCGAACCATCCACATTTCTTTTTTATATATGCAGTGTAGTGACCTGCATTGGTTGTGGCTCCTGCGTGGTAGATCATACCTATTGTTGTGAAGGTTTTCTTATCAAGTGATACTTGACCATGTGTGAATCCAGTCAGCTTGCAGTTGTTTTTGGTACCATCTGCATTGTAACGTAGAAGCATTAGTATTACGTATTTACTATGTGTTTGTATTACTAACGTGGAGCGATTATCTGAATTGCAGGTAATACATAATCTACCATGGTTTGCCTTTTGTGCAAGTTGCAGAAATGGAACGGATTCACAGTTAGGTATGGATACACACACAAAGCGCTCATTAGGGATTTGTTCCTGTGCCACATTGTTGCAGAGAGTGCATGTATGTTTCCACATGTATGAAATCTGGAAGATTTCATTTATAGGTATGTTTTTGTTTTCCAGTACTTCTAGTAAGTACATTAGAAATTAATGTGGATCTTCTTGTGAATTTATAGTGAGTTTCACCATTCCAGCACAGTAGTCCAATTCTTGTCTTATTCCAGGAACACTGTATGTGTTGTCAGGATTGTTGCTTGCATTTCTATGAAGGACTAACATTTGCAAACACAATTGATCTGTATTGTGTAGGTAAATGTTTTGAACAATTGGTGGCAATTGGAATAGAATATTTATTGCTAAATTTGAATGGACAAGATAGTTCTGTGTCCAAGTCATTTCTTCAGAGAGTGTTTTGCCTCTTTGAGGAAGTACCTGAGTTACTTTGAGTAGTAGATTCTTCTTTGGTTGTAGTAATTGATGAAGTATTACCTTCTTTTACTCTCTTTGGAGGATTTTCAGTGAGATACTGTTGCATTTCTGTTTGAAGTAGTTTTCTTTTACAACATTTTACTTTCTGTGGAACAGGATACGTTTTTAGATGGGGGTGTACAGTGAACGTAGTCTATTGAATTCTAAAATGCAAGGAATATCAGCGTTTATTTTACTTGCATCAAAGTTGATTTGAAATAAACCGTCAAGTGTACGTAAGTGTGATAGTGCTACGTAGCTCATACCTTCTTTAAAGACTGTGTTCCCAATATCTATCAATGCTTTATCTGGTGTAAGACGTTGTGATGTGTGAATGGTGACTGCGTATGCTAGAGTTAGAGAAAATTGCCCTCTGCTACATACATGTCTTTGAAATGAAGAAATCGAGCTGTTGATCGTCCTATAATTTTTACTTCTTATAGTTTGTCAAAGAGAATATTGACAAACTGAATGTTGTTGTCACGTGGGTATGTTTGAAAGCCAACAACTGTACCAAGTGCTCCGTTAACTAGTCCTTGCTCAACATCAAGGTTACGTTTAAGCATTACTCTACAGTTTAAAGATAATTTTTATATTTTCTCTAAACCAGCTGTGTTGAAGATAGAGTTTTCTAAGGTATTTAGTCTTGCTGTGGCTTGTTGACACATGGATAGTGTCATACCATGTACGTCCAGTTTGTCTGATGAGCACATTTCAATTATTGGTTGCATTTCTTTTTTCAACATTGTTTCATTGAATGTTGAACAGCTTGCAAGAGTTGGCATCAAGGACATACAAGTGACATTTTTGTGTGCTCATTTTTCCATGACATCAGTAGCACATGAATGATGGCCATACAGTGCATGGATGCGCCGGGTTTTTAATATTGACTGGCACATATTTTCAGTTAATTCTCTGTATTGGAATGTTGCCAAAGGTTGACATTTCCTATGCTGCCAATAGTTTTATGACAGAGTTTGTGTCATAAGGTTTTAAAAATAGGTTCACCTATCACTGGTGTTAATTGAAGAAGATCTCCCAAAACAATAATGTCTTTTCCTCCAAAGAGCTCTTCGTAGTTTGTTTTGAGTACTTCTTGTAATCTGAGGTGAATCAAAGCCAACATTAGGTTGGAGACCATGCTCACTTCATCTATTAATAGCATTTTTGTTTGTTTTAACACTCTGTGCAGTTCCATTGCAGCTTCTGTAGAAAGTTTGTAATAGTCTAATTTGTTTTGGTGTTCTACTGGAAGGAGTAGTAATCAGTGTACACTGCCTATGTTGTAGGCAGCTAAACCTGTGGGGGTAGTTACAACAGCTGACAGTTTGTTGTTTGTCAATTGTTGAAGGAACTTGCTGATGATTTTGATTAAGAATGTTTTGCCTGAACCAGCTTGACCACTGACATATAGTAGTATAGGTTTGTAATTTTAGCAGGTATATTCTTTATTTTAATGTTGTACAGCATGTGCAATTTTTTTGTTATTTCTTCAAAAATGCTATGCTGCTCATTGTTCAGTTTTGATTGCAGTACAGTTAAGTTTTCTGTATCTTCTTCATAGTGAGACATGGGCCCTCATTACGACCCTGGCGGAAATCGAAAAACGATGGCGGAAATGCAATACCGCCATCGAATAGCGCTCGGTGCGATTATGAGCCGTCACCGTAAAGTACGATGCCATTAGCGACACCGTAGTGAACGCCAACGCTAACTGCACCAAGTACGCGCACGCGCGCCATGCCAAACCGTAATTACCACCATGGCATAATGGTACGCGAATTCCGATCCAAGCGGACATGTACCTAACGCCATCAAGCATGGCGGAAAGTACCATTCCGCCATGGTGAGAAGTACGGCTTCGCGAATCAACCGTAAACGGCCCTACTGAGTGCCTGTACACCACTCCCTGGCCACATTGCACAACTCCTCGTAGGTGCAATGAAGACACAAATGCTCCAAGTGCCTTGTGAGTGGCCATCCATTTATGCCATGGCACCATTGCCGCACTTATGCAGCACAGGCATGTGAAGGTTCAAGTACAGCAACATGAGCAGAAAAATGAGACAAACAAAAACAGGCCCCCCCATCGACTGACACCAGTGTAAGGCAACATACAAAGCAGTATCCTGAGGGAGACTGCACCAGCCCTGTACTCCTGCCAGTAAACCAACCAACCATCAGCATAAGCATGTACCACACAAGTTGGCAGAGTGACTGAGCAGCCAGGCTCATCTCAAGAGGGGCCAATGGGAGCTGCAGGGCACAGATGGCACGAATACAGAAGCTATTCCAATGGACATGACCTCAGTCTTCCTCCAAGAAACGCACGCAAACACAGGCACCTGTGACCAGCCATATTCTGATAATCACATCATTCCACCAATCCACCTGGCTGACCGGCATCTGTTACACAAAAGCAAATCCCCCGCCCATGAGCAGGACATCATTAAAACAGTCACAATGGTAGCCCCTATCCCTGACCACACTGGGCTTCGTAGGCAAACGCGCCCAGTACAGTACCATGCAACTATACTCAGAAGCCGGAACCCAATGCAGATCTTCTCACAAAACATTGCACCACAAATAGGAATATGCTACATTACTTGCAAAGAAGAACGCTACACGGTTAAAATCAGAATAGACATTTAATGCACCACAAAATCACCAAGCCCATACAGCCATTAGGTCATGAACCTCAAAATACATTTCATCATTGTGGGCTGCATCCGCAATAAATGACCAGCTTCTTCTTGTGTGACGCCCTGTTCCTTCATGGTACACAGGGGCTACATTCACGTTCAAAAAGGCAACATGGAAGCGCCTACAACCGCAGGGCCGTCCCATTAGGTAGGCACTAGTCCAGCTGAAAGCTCGAAATGTTGCTCCTAGCCACTAGTACTGCGTAAGGGCATGTGGCCCATTGGCGATCGTCCCATAAGATCGTAATGGTGCTCCACTGATTAACTCGAAGCAGCAGGTGCCGGGAGTAAAAGCCATCTGCAGGAGTGGCATACAGATGGCAGCGGCAAAAGGGGAGGAGATACCTGTCACCCAAATGAAATGAAAAAGAATAGTAGGCCATCAGAACTTGTTTCGTATTACTCACTTCAATGATCACACTAAATCTACAGCCATATGCATGCTAGCCCACTCCAAAGGATTATTCCCACCCAAAAATCACTTGCGAATCATAACTATAAAAATCGAGCTGGGAACACTATTACACACGAGTGCTTGTGTGCATGCGTCCGTCAAAACAGAATCCATTCGATGGGATTAGTAACGTGCATAGACACAAGTGTATGAAGGCGCGTCGAGACACGGAGGGTACAACAAGGGCAGATAGATGATGGTCCCACTATGGCAGCTCTGCATCACATAGCGCAGGGGAGGTGGATAGATTCCAAAAAGCCCTGTACATGGCAAACTCTCCATTAAATCATCTGCCCATGCATCCATACATCATTTCCTCATCCCGGTATGAAAACGCATGATTATTTACTCACATCACATGTGAAATTTCCATTGAGTCTGTGCGTAATGCAGTCTGCAAAATGCACTGTGCTCCAGGCCGGGATTCCAGCGTTGTGAAGTAAGATGTATTTGGGAACGTCCTGCCTCATCGTGCACTACGCTATTGCGCATCCCATACTATTCATATCAATCATTGCATTCTCGCCATGGCCCCTGTCCCAAGGACACTAAACAATAGAACGTTATATTTGCAGTCAGACCTGTGGGCGTCTCCTCGCCGCTAGCTGAAGACCAAAAGCGCCGTCCTTCGAATACCTCATTTGCAACATCACGTCGAAAAGGCATCTGTGACCGCTTGAAATCACAAATTCATCCATGTAGTGCGGCATTGTGTGTAAATGCAAACTGGCTTCACTCACAAATGGGACGCCCCGCCCGTCGGTGAACCGCGGTACAGTGCTGCATGAGGGTCCACCGTTAATCGAGTACTACATTCCACTGACCCTTCACAAGTTTGTTCTCGACTGCAAAGATAGTATGTGAAACAATGGGACCATAGCAGAATGAACATATGAACCAATATTTCACTGCCATCGGGATCATATACATGATTGTAATAGCAAGATGCCATGCGTCGAATTGCAGCGTTGTGTGCGGGACGTGCTCGCCCAAAGGGGATTGCAGCTTGCACAGGTGGAATGAATCACCACAGGTGGAGGCAATACAGCTTGAAAACACATAAATTGCACACCCAACCCCCTCCCACACCCACACCAAAATGCTACCGGCAGGACTAGCGATGTTGGCCCTGGGGGACCTGATTGCACTGCAAGTACTCCAACTTCAAGAAGAAGAGGAACAGCAACTACTACAACAACCGGCTGCACAGAGGAGACGCAGGAGGAGGAGGAGGGCAAGGCAGGGCCAGCAAGGCCCGCCAGCACAGCCACTACCACCACGCAGGCAGCCCGCAATCCCACGCCTCCGAGCACATCCGTTCGACCTCACAGATGAGCAGATCCACACCCTCTACCGTTTGGACCGGGACACCATAACCGCCATTGTGGAGATGACACAGGCTGACCTTGTCAGCATGATAGATAGCCCAACCGCCATTCCACCCCTACTGAAGGTGGTGTCTGTACTCCACTTCCTGGCCACAGGCACCTACCAGCACACAGTCGGACAGTTGCATGGCATTTCACAGCCAGTGTTCTCACGGACACTATTGCAAGTGCTCGATGCCCTCCTGAAGCACGCAGACGACCACATCTCTCTACCACGCTCGGAGCAGGAAATTACGAACACAAAAGTGGGATTCCATGCACTTGGCGGCATACCGGGTTGCATTGGTGCCATCGACTGCACCCATGTGGAATTGGTCGTCCCGCATGCCATGGAGGCCCAGTACCGCAACCGAAAACAATTTCATTCTCTGAATGTACAAATGGTGTGTGACTCCAACAGGATCATTACACATTGTTGTGCCCGATTTCCTGGATCAACCCATGATTCTATGGTTTTGAGGAACTCTACAATACCACGCTACATGGAGCGACATGCAGGGAACAGATCCTGGCTACTCGGTGAGTCTCATTTCATGCATGATAATGTGGGGTATGTGATGCGGCAATGACCTGGCAGGAAGGGGGGGGGGGCGTACGTAGCAATGTCATTCCACAAACATCCTTTATTGTCCACATACAGGTGATGCCGGGTATCCACTGAAGAGATGGCTCCTTACACCACTCCGGAACCCACAGAACCAGCATGAGGAGGACTACAACCATGCCCACTCACGTACCCGTGTAGTCATAGAACAGGCATTCGGCCTACTGAAGACTCGTTTCCGCTGCCTCAGCAGGTCTGGCGGGGCACTCCTGTACCGCCATGTGAAGGTGGCAAAGATGGTCATGGCATGTGTCATGCTACACAACATGTGCGTACGTAGAAATGTGCCCATGCCCCCTGACGCAGAACTGCAAGCACCTGAAGATGGTCATGATGAGGGTGGGGATGTGGCAGCACCTCAAGGAGTCCGCGAGGCACAGGAGGGCCGAGACATTCGTCAGATTCTCATAGATTCATGCTTCTAGCACTCACGCCTGGTGGCTGATACATGGACACGGGACTTGTGGCAATGTGTGTGTCTGGAACATGCACAATATGGACTGTACGCCTATAATGGCCTCGTACACAAAGATCAATGTCCACACATCTCATTGGATGATAGTGAAATGTTTATCGCATATGTGAAATTATGTTACACACCCCATCGACCCGCCACCCAAGTGAGCCCAACACACCCCCTCCACCCTCCTACCTCCCCCCCGAACACCAGTGTCCAAAGATGCTCATTGTCAGTGGGCAGACGCTATTGCAAGCCCCCTCTGCGGGTATCAGGGGCACCCCTGCCTGTGGAGCGCAGGTTCCTCCCAGATCTACGTTGGGGGCTGCCCTGGACGGAACTTGCAACGGATGATGTCTCTGCCTGCTCACGTCCATGCATGTCCCTAAGGGTTTGTGAGAGCTCAGTGAGCACAAGGCGCACAGCGGCAAGTTCAGCACATACGTCTTTGGACGTCGCATGCATTTCCCCCCTCAGGCTCTCCATGCTTCTCTCCATTTGTACTCTCAGGCTCTCGGTGCTTCTCTCCATTTGTGCCCTTAGTGTCTCTGTACTTCTCTCCATTTCTGCCCTAAGTGTCTCAGTAGATGTTTCTATGGCTGACTTAGTACCCCCACATTCATCAGCATGGTCCTTGAGGAGCGTGGCCAGTTGCTGCTGTTGCACGATCACCTGGTCGAGGGACTGTTGCCTCTGCTGGGCCATGGCCATTTGCAGTGGTGTCACAGAGGGGCTGGTCACCTCATGTTGCCTTGCCACAGGGCTTGTGGGGGATGGCCAGTCGTCGTCTTGTGGGTGCCCCTGCGTGGTATCCTCATGGTGTACGGGATGGAACAAACAGGGGGATTGAGACAGGTCATGGATGGATCTTACTTCGACATCCCCGTTTTCTGAGTCGGAGCATGCTGCCATTAATGCAGTGTCACCTATGGTGCTGCTGCCACCAGAAGCAGTGCCTTCTGTGGCATCCATTGGGGGGACCTGTGGTGGTGCTGTTGTGGGCATGCTGGCTGCTGGGGTGCCTGTTGAAGTTCCCTCCTGTGTGCTGTCACTTGATTTGTGCTGCTGCCGTGTCTTGACGCGTGCAGCTGAGGTGGAGGGTCTTTGGCCGTTGGTCTTGGCCCTCTTTGTAGGTGTGCTGGTAGGGGTGTCCTGGAGCTCGTCGTTTGAATCGGACCCTGTGGTGGAGTAAAGGAGGGCGAGCGTTATTAATGGGTCTGTTGAAATAGGAATGGCAATGCATCACATGCATTGGGGTGGTACCTGAGGGTGATTTGGGTCGGGGCCTTGGAGGTGGTTTCATTTTTGTGTGGATTGAGGATGCAGTTGTTTTGCAGCCTGCAGTTAGGGTGTGCATGCTGCACGTGTAGAGGGTGTTTTTAGGGTTTTTAATTATTTATGTATTTATTGTGAGTTTTAAAGTGCGCTATCAGGCCAATGTATGTGGACGTTCTCCTGGACATGCGTTACTGTTGCACTATGTGGACACATGGTACTTCACATGATTGGACATTGTGGATTTAGCATTGTTTTATTTGGCCCACCTACCTGATTCTTCGGATGTCTGCACTCCTTTCTCCATCCCTCCGACTCCCTCTATACTCTCCATTCCAATGGTGGAGGCACAGGTTTCTTCCCAGGGGGTCAACTTGATGGGTGATTCCGATCCTCCCCCGGTAGCTGTGGCAATGTTTCGGTTGGCAGAAAGTATGCACCGGACGCGTATCCGCAGGTCGTCCCATCGCTTTCTGCATTGCTGTGGGTTGCGGGGTGCGGTCCCCACCGCACTTACCCGCTGTGCCACCAGGGCCCATATGGCCTTCTTGTTCGCAAGTGCCGTCCTGGTCATTTGCGTCGAGAAGACGACGGCAGCATTCTCCTGGAGGGTCTCTGTGAGCACGGTGAGTTCCTCACGGGAGAAGTGGACCTGCCGCTTGCGGTCGCACGCTTTTTTCGCTACTTTTCCCATTGTTATTGTTTTCACTAGGGTGGATGACAGGTTGTGATGTGTCTCAGGGTAGTATTTTTAATGGTTGTGTGGGAATTCTGATTTTATAGGTGTACGGCGTGCTGTTTCCCGTTCCGGGACCATGTTTTTACTTCCGTTTCCGTATATTTACGGTCACCGTACTTTCCGATTGCCGCTCATTACGGTGTCCGCTAAGATGGTTGGCGGAATTGCACCTAGGGCGCCGTACGACGGCGGTGGGGAGCGTTTTGGGGACATTTCCGCCATCGCGGACATTGCACTTCCGCCATGGAGTAGTGCTCGTGCCCGATGGGTCGGAATTAGCCGCACTTTGCTCCGTCGTGCAATGGCGGAAACGCTATTTACGCTGTGGCGGTCAGGTCAGTCACTTTCCGCCATGGTCGTAATGAGGGCCATGGTGTTTTCTACCTCTGTCATAGCTAATTCTGCCTCATTTGCTATTAGTGGCTGTCCCAGTGGTTCTTGGGTTCCTGTTACAGAAGGTTGACTACTGTCGGGAGTGTTCTTATCTAGTTGGGCCTGGAGTTCTTCTTTGTGTTGCTGGTCATTGTGCAACATTCTTTTGTACTGTGTAAACTTTACATTGGTTATAGTGCTTTCATTTGCTTTGAAAGCGTCTTCATAGGAGTCATAGATATCTAGTAACTCTTCTTTTTTTCTCCATGGTTTAAAAAGTTGTAGTAGGGACATGTAATATAGTTTTTTATGTCATGGATTTTTTAATGCCAATTTGATATGATTAATTAAGCTTCGTTTGGTAAGTTTCACTAAGCTGCTTTCACAATTTGTCACTCTGTATGTACCTTTATTTTCATCGGGATATATATTATTTTTATATGTGAAGTTTTGGGCTATGTGGTATAGACACATAGTTTCCAAAGTGGTACTCCTGTTTGGGTAGTATGTGTCTAGTAAATTGTTTCTCAAAATTTCTTGGCTGTTGGGATCATTTTTGGCTATTGTTTCTATGTCATCGTATGATTTGAGAACTTTTTTTCAGGATTTAGCAGGACCAAGGCTTAGCCATACTATATTTTCAGATTTTCCATACAAAGCAGTACCGGTTAAATGATCTGAAGCTTCATAGCATCCACATTCTCTTTGAGAGAGCATTTTTATGCCTAAGCTGTACAATTTCTGAGACAGTGTTTTGTATGATGATAGGTCATTCCAGAGGTCTTGAAGCTCTGTTTTTTCTGCTTTGGTTAAGTAGGCTGTAACATATCGTGCCACTGCAGTGGAATTGTCTGCCATGTACTGCACATCTATGTTTGCATTCCATAAGAGGGCAATGATTGCATTGTAATCATTGATATATTTTGTTTCTTCTGTTCTTTTTATGTAATATGTGTTCTTAGGTGATTTACCTTTAACATTATGTCTAACTGAAGACATGCAGTTGTTCACTTTACCTGTTTCTGTAACTGGTCTAGGGAAACCAAAGCGGCATTTGGTGTAGTATTTCCCTTTGTTTTTGTATTTGCAACAACAATATTTACCACATTTGTGTCTTTGAAATTGTACAATTTGTGCATGAAGATCACTATTTGTTGCTTCCGATGGAATTTCACAAGTGTCATATTTTTCAATAAACTGTAAAACAGTGGCATCATTGTCTTGATCAAATTTAGGAGCATCTTTAATCCATAAAAGCATGTGGATATGTGGTGCTCCTCCGGGTTGGTATTCTTTTCTCCAAAAGAAGTGTTGCACTTCTCCGAGGGGAGTAACAGTTTTATTACAAATAAAGTGTAGCATAGCAATGAAGCGATGATGGAAATATCTTGAAACATTAACAGGAGCTAGAGAGCAAAGTTCTCCAGGTGTTAGTATATCTATGTTTGTTTTGTTTCTGTTTGATATGCGTAGGAAATCATGTAAATCTTCCCATGCATATTCTGCAGAACTTAATGTAACTAACCAAGTGGGTGGGCCAAGGTTTCTTATCATACAACATACATCTCCGTGATGTCAAAACCAGTACTCTTTAGTACCACGCATGTTTGCTAACAGATTTGTAATGCTTGATTGTAACACCTCATCCTTTTCTTGCACTTTTTGTAGTAATTGCATAGCTGACATATTTTGAAAGTGGGTACCTGATTTCAATGCGTGTGCAACTCCGTAGCATAGACTTGCTAGTTCACTTTCAAAGAGAAGGTGGAATATGTATTCCACATTTTGTCTAAATCTGGGATCTTCAGAATACATTTGTAACAAACAGTATTCTGATGCTGTTATATGAGTGGGTCTATCATCGTATCTTCCTCCTTTCCCAGTAGGAAAGAGTAGAGGAAAAGCACATGCTTCTATACTTTTTTCCCTTATGCTGATTGGTGATCCTTTGGTTTGTCGCATTTGGTACATTTCTAGTGCATCATCTATGGTATGGTGTCTTTAGAGTGTAATGGATGAATTGTATAATGGTCTAAAATATTGGACACTGTAGCAGGATCTAGAAGTTCAAATTGACAAGTTACTTTTATAAAAAATTCTGCGGCAAACACACACACATGGTTTGGTACTACAGCGGTGGTACTTTTAAATTTTAGTATTTCTTTTTTGTATGTGTGTAGTAGAAGTATGCCATATGTACAATTGTTGCTAGTCTGTTGTAAAGCTATTGCATTTTGTAAGTGGTTTTCACTTCCAAAATATTTTCTCTGGATATGCTCTATTTCTTCAAGTAGGCCTTTGGCTGTTCCATGTAAAAGATTGTTATTCACATTGGCTAGTGCTAAAGCAGGACTTTTAGCATAGTATAGTTTATAGACTAGATTTCTTATAGTTGGATGATGTGTTGATATCATTTTGATATGATGGAAGGTGCATTTGCAAATAGGTCCTGAAATGCAGGCTAATGAATGCTCTTGTAGTCCTGTGTATTTGCACACTGGACAGGTATCCATATTTTGTAGCAGTTTCATTTTGATTTTGTCTTTGCCTTTCACATACTGATTGAGGAACTGGCGTAAAGATTTGAAAGATTTTTTGGCAATGTTACACATTGACGTGCACGGCCATTTGTATACTGGACGTCTGGTTCACTCGAATGGAGAGCTGCTACTGAGTTTTCTGGGGATATTTTTATAAGCAGTATTTCTTGTTCCATTATGGTATTATTGTGTTTTTCATACCCTCGGCCACTTCTATGTATGGCAATTGTGTTTGTTTGCTTTTGTTTGTATGCTTCTTCATTGAAATATGGTTCTGTGCTCATGGTGTGACTCCATTCACCTCCACAGATATTTAAGAAGTTATTTTGGTTGACATTCTTTTTATTGCGAAGTCTTTTTTGTAATTTAGTAGTTAGTTTTGTTAGTAGATTCATTCTGTTTAACACTAAAATAAATAACTTCCTTTTGAGAAGGATTGCACTGTCTATGAGAGCTTCTAAGATTAATTTTCTATGGTAGGTTTTAGGGGTTGTGCATGATTTGTCTCCTGTTTTTCTAAGATTCTGAAGGACTATGTGGTGCAACATTTTTTCTAAAATAATTTTTTTGGTATGGTTACTTGCCACTTCATCAAGAGCAGTGTTAGCAGAAGTGGTAGCTGAATTCTTGTTAATCACTTCCTGTTTTGTTTTACATTTTGAAAGAGGAGGGAAAGTTTTTGTACTGGAAGCTTGTTTTGTTTCGCCTAATGACTTTATTAGATCTTTTGTTTGAACTTTTTGTACAAATTCTGCTAGAGATGGATGCTTATTTTGGACACTTTTATTTTCATTTGCTCTACTTCTGCGTTGCTTTCTACGGACTTGCTTTTTGGTAGGCATTCATTGGGGTCTGTTGAAAAAAAGAAGGCATGGGTTGGGCTGTTCTTCAATGTATGTGTGGTGTGTGCATGAGTGTCTGGGTATGATGGTAAGGATGTATGTGGTGGTGTGTGATTGTGTATTGGGTAGCTACAACTAGTTGGGAAGGCTATTTTTGTATTTGTGTGTTACTGTACTGGGGTTCAGATGACAGTAGAAAGCAAGCTAGCGGTGAGGAGAAGCACAAATGCTAAATCTAATGGTATAGAATTAAAACGCTTCTTTGTTCTGCAATAGTAACATTCTAGGGGCTGAGTTATGTCATTTGAGCACCGAAAAACAGGGATATGTGCGCCATTCTGCCTGCAAATCCCTGTTTAACAAATGGGGATTTGTGGGCAGAATGGTGCACAAATCTCTTTATTTTGGCACACAAATACCATGAATCAAACCCACAGGGTGTTTGAGTAACAGTAAGAATATTATGGTAGTATTGTACTTACTTTTTTTGTGTGGAATGAGCAGGTTTCTTCTGAGTTGTTGTTTGTACTTCAGATGCTGCTGCTTTTCTGGAGAATGGTCTTCAATGCAATTGTAAAGGAAAGAAGTTAGTAATGTTGTGTGTTTATAGCACTGATGTTAATTTAGACATTGATTTTTATGTTTTTGTAGTAGTATTCTTGTTTGATATCTGAACATAGTGTGTGCATGCAATTTCCTTTGACTATGTGCAGTCTTTATATTTTACTTTAAATATGTTAGTCCAACATGATTTGCAAATGAGTTTCTAAAGGCTTTGTTATTGAATGTTAGGAGATAGAAGAAATAATGATATAACTATTTTGCAATTTTTATAAGGTAAATGGCAGAAACTGTATAGAAAAGCATTGGAATGTATGTATGTGTGAAGGTGTGGGCAATAAAGCAGAAGGATGTGATTTGCAGGCAGTGGTGTTATTTCAGCTGGGAGCTTTCCAATGTTAGTGTCTATCTGTGTGAGTGTATAAAGATGCATGGCCTTAGCCTGGCTGTGTGTAATTATATAATACACTACTAAGTGTTTTTCTACAATTATACTGTCATTTCTCCCATCTTTTAATATTATAATTTTTTAGATAGCTGTGTGTGTAAAAATAAAAAAATAGATAGCAGATAAGTTTGGAAGTGACAGTTGATTATAGCAGATGGGAAAAATGACAGTAAGTTCATTTTATATGTTATACAGGTTAATCGGCAGTTACTCTGTTTATATGCATTCATAAGAGTTGTACATGTACTGTATATGCATACCTGTAGTTTGTATTCATGCATGTGTATGTGCAAGTAGAAATCTTGGAGACTTGTTCAGTAGTTTTGTAGTAGGTGCTTTCCAATGATATGAGCCTTGTACTCAGAGTGATCAACAGTACATTTGAAGTGCTGAACTCTGATGATGGAGTTAGATGTACAGGTCTTGGATGTATTTATTGGATGGTTGTGTGACTGCTTAGCTGTATCCAATGAGGGAATGGCACAGAGAGTGATGTGGAAAGGGTAGAAGAGCTGTTTAATAGTTATGTGGTCCGTGGACACTTGGCTGTCCGCGGGCAGAGCGTGCCACATCCGGAGTTTTCCAGCAAATCCAGCATGGAAAGGGGACTTTAGGGATCAGCCAATCAGATATTGAGGTTGTGGATGTGTGTTGAAAGAGACTGTGTGTAGTGAAGATGGCAGAGGTGGAGAAAGTCAGGGTGTTGGTGCTTGGAGATATGTTTGTGCATGGTTTACAGCAGTATGCTCAATGCAGGCATGTGGCAAACAATTCTGATGTTAAAGGAGTGGAATACTGTTCCTGTTTGCAATGTACAGGACATTGTAGAAGATTGTGAAGATATGGGCAGGATGAACAGTCCCCATGTGGTAGTTTTGCACTATGGTGCTTTCCATTTGGGCTATGTGAGTGCCCCTACTTTGTTGGCAGATTTGGAACACTTGGTTCAAGCACTAATGAATATCTTTCCAAATGCCAAATAAATTTTTTCTGGATTGGTACCTAGGGCAATATGGGACAATAGTTCTGTTTTTTGTCCTCAACAAAATATTGCTAGGTGCGCAATCAACCGAGGCATGTGTACTTTTATGATTAGAACTGGTATGTTCTTCTGTAATAATGAGAATATTGATTCCAGTAATGCTGTTTATTTAAAAGAAGATGTCATTTCCTTATCTTTTATGGAAAATGCCATTCTGTTTTGGAATGTAAGGGTTGCTTTGGAGAAGGTTATGTGAAGATTTTAGGTGTAAAGTAAGAAATAAAACCCCAAAAAAATACAAAATAATAGGTGTCTGTCAATCATCTGCAAAAAAAAAAACGGCTCTTGTCAGAGCCAACCTCAAAGGGGAAATGGGGTACACTATTTAAATATACATTCACCACGCTCAGATTTTTGATATGTCAGCGGACATGGCAGTAGTCCGCGGAAACTGCGTATTACATAGAGGAATTTTGGGGTGAAGAGGCATGCAAATGAGAATGAGCAGAGCAAGGGATTGGTCAGTAAAGTTGACTGGGTGTGTTGTGTAAGCAGAGAGTTTGTCAAAAAGTCTTTTTCCTGAGAGAAGACCAGATAGCTATGGCTGTGTGTTTCAGAAAACAGAGTAACTGGATTTTGGGAGACTCATGGATACATTGGTTGGGGGTGCATACAGAACGCTGTGGAGTGGCTGCAGGTCTTGGATTCCCTCATGTGGAAGTGCACTGGCATGGAGTGCATGGAATTAAGTGGCTGGATTTAGTACCTCTCTGTGCTAGTTTGGAGACAGAGCATCATCAAGGCATAATTATAATTCATTGTGAAGGGAACAGTTTAGGACATGTGTCTGGAATTTCTTTGCAATTTGCAATGAAAGAAGGACTTGGTAAGGTCATGGACATGTTTCGAAATTCCCATGTAATTTTTTCTCGTATTGCGCAGAGACAAATGTGGCTGCGTTCTTCTTCATTTGATCCACAAATGGAGAAAGCGAGGCACAATGTCAATAAGGCTGTTTGTGCCTTTCTAAGAGGTGTTGGCATGTCCTCTTTTCACAATGAAAATATTATGTTTCATAGCGCATACATTGTTCGCAGAGATGGAGTCCATCTTACTTATGTTGGCAATCAGATTTTTCTGAGAAATGTACAAAATGCATTGCAACCTTTTTGAAATTACAGTCATCCATTTTGCAGTAGGTGTTGACCATTTCAAGTTTTTCAAACACAAAAAACACCACCAAAAGGCTCTTTTCAGAGCCACCACTTCTTCCCAGAGAAAAGTGCAATGGTTTTGCTAGGGCAGCACCCCAAAATTTGAGATGTCTGCGAACTGTCCGCAGACTTCTAAAAAATGCACAGGGCCCTGCTCCATTTTTTTGCCACTTCTATTTTTAAACTGTGAAAGGCGGCTCTGAAAAGAGCCTTTTTTTTGTTGGTTTTTGTTGTTTTATATTTTTTTATTTTTTTTACACATGGCACACAAGGAAAGGAGGGGAAAGGAGGGTAAGGAAGGGACACCAACCACAGGGATAAGAAAGGGCAGTTGGAGAGAGGAAGATGCAGGGTGGGCCTTACTTAGGTAGCTAGCAGGTCTTCTGGTGCTCCGTGACTGCAGTCTCGAAAGCACTTCAAAGACTCTCATCCCTGCAGAGTACTGCATCACAGTACATACACAAAATTGTGACCTTCGAAATGTAAGGGTCAACAGCATCATGGATGGGCTGTGAGGCAGTTGGAGGGATGCGCTGTCCCACAGGAGTGTCTCTTGTGGTGACAGGAGCAGAAGCGGAGGACGTGGTAGAGGAACTCAACCTACTACATTGATCACAAGGTACAACCTTGCGAATGGCCCCACCGTGCAACGACCTTAGATGTTGCTTCATAGATGTCGTACCAAAGCTGTACGAACAAGGCTTCCCACAACTCAGCACCATTTTGCACTGGTTGCAGGTGACCTTGTTCGCACGTACTTTTGGTACGTCACCATGAATGGTAAACAACTAGCACACCCAAGACTCACAGCGAGTGCTGGTAGTAAGGACTTCCACTACCTCATCCTCTTCATCTTCTTCATCCTCCTCTACATCCTCACTCCTGTTCTCCTCTTCAGGCCCTTGGGGAGGTGGTGGTGTTGGAGGGGGTGGGGTGGTGCTGGGGCAGATGTAGCACCAGGTGCAAGAACAGCAGCCATGGAGGCCATCAGGTTTCAGCAAAGGCAGCACAGCAAAATCAGGTTATCTTCAATAGTAGGAAGACAGAATAAAGATCAGCTCTGGGGTATGGCCTTTTATAGGGGTGCAGGGGCACGCTCCGTAGACAGCCGCGCTGTCCGCAGACAGATCAAACACCCCCAAAAAAGCTCAAAAAGTTCTAAAAAGTATGTACAAAGCTAGGTTCATTGCCTAGGACATGAGCAATGGTGAATTTTTTCTGTCAAATACTTTGGATTGTCTAAAAAAGTACTTTTAAAATGTTCGGAGACCCGGACAATGACCGTAAATCAGGACACACACTCAGCTTGGGTGTGGTCACATGATGATGTTCCGAACATGTCAGCGAAGGGAACAGGTGTCTGCAGGACACCAAATACACGTGAACGGTCGTGCGCATGAGTGCGGGTGTTCTACGGACAGTGTTCAGGTCCTGAAAGTAATTAAAAGTGCGACACACGTGATACAGACAGTTACGGACAGGTGCGATATTCGTAGGATTTATGGGTGTGATGCGCATGTGCATAGATGTTCTACAGACAGTACGGACAGGTATAGTGTCCGTAGGACACTTCCATTTTACTTAATTACGGACATCTCAGGTACCGCGCATGTTCTAAGAACAGTTCCATCTTGCTTTCGGATAGTGCGGACAGGTGTAGTGTCCTTAGGACACCTCCATTTTATTTAATTACGGACATCCCAGACACTGCGCATGTTCTAAGAACATTTCCATCTTGTATGCGGACAGTCCGGACAGGTATAGTGTCCTTAGGCTTCCTCCATTTTGGTTAATTGCATACAGGACGGGTGTCCGCAGGTACTAAAAGTGCAGGAATGGGCGTGCACATGCGCGCGGGTGTTCTACAGACAGTGTTCGGGTCCTCAAACTAATCAAAAGTGCGACACACGTGAGATGGACAGTTACGGACAGGTGCAATGTTCGTAGGATTTATGGGTGTGGTGCGCATGTGCGTAGATGTTCTACAGACAGTACGGACAGGTAATGTGTCCGTAGGACACTTCCATTTTAGTTCATTACGGACATCCTGGGCACTGCACGTGTTCTAAGAACAGTTCCATCTTGCCTGCGGACAGTACGGACAGGTATAGTGTCCTTAGAACACCTCCATTTTGGTTAATTTCGGAGATCCCGGACATCGAGTGTGTTCTAAGAACAATTATAGCTTGCTTGCGGACAGTACGGACAGGTATAGTGTCCTTAGGACAACCCCATTTTGGTTAATCACGTACATCCCGGACACTGCACGTGTTCTAAGGTAATGATATTTATTTTTTTCTTTTATGTGGTCTTCCACAAAATGTTTCAAAAGATTGAAATTTTGCATAAGCATGTCCATTTTTTGTTCAATGCACTGCATAGTATTTTCTAATGTCTCATTTGGTGTATTATTTTCAATGCTTGTATGGTCTGTTAAAAAAATATATATGTGTTAAGTACACATAAAGTAATGATTATTAATTTGCTTATATAGAGAAGTGTCTACTACCATTAGTATCACTGTCTTCAGACATTTCCTCACGTGGGAAATTTTCCTCAAGAATGTTTTTAAATCCAGGGAAGGATTCCTCCTTTTTGATGTTAAGAGGGAGGGAGTTCCAGTGTTTGGGAGCAAGGACTTTCAAACTACTACCTCCAGTTCTGGAACATTTGTACCACAGGATTTCCAGGAGTGTGTTGTTATTGGATCTAAGTGTCCTACTGGAAGTTTTTTTCTTAATGGTATGGTTCATGTAAATGGGGGCTTTATTGGCGAATCATTTATGTGTGACACATAGGGTTTTGAAAATAATTCTGGCCTTAATGGGGAGCCACTGATTCTCCCTCCTGATGTTGGATATGTGGTTGGATTTCTTTATTCCCAGCGCTGCCGGTAATGCTTTGTTCTGCATTAGTTGTAATTTACTAAGGTTCGTGTTGGACGTTCCTAGTAGTAAGGCATTACGATAATCTAATTTTGATAAAACCAGTGCTCTGGCCAAAGTAATACAATTTGTAGCTGTGAGGAATTGTCTGCTCAGTGTGATTAACTTGGAAGTATATGATGTGGAGGACGCAAGTGCTGAGATGTGTTTGACCATGGTGAGGTTCGCATCTAGATATACTCTTAATGTTTTCACGTGTTTGGTAGTTATTATCTTTGATGAAAGCTCGATTTTGGAAGCTAATGCATCTTGGATAGTAGTGCACCATTCTTTGCTGGTGTCGGCTGGGATGGATGCTGGGATAGGGTTTTCTAACTCTCTAAGGATAGAAAGCAATTCTTTTGAATCCAAAGAGGCATTGCTAATCTGGGTATTATAAGTGTCAGCTTTGTGAGTAATAATTGCTTCTTTTTAGATTTTGTTTGCAGCATTAAAGGCATTAGAGGACTCTATGGTGAGTAATTTTGTATGGATATGCTCAAGTGAGCGTTTAATTCGCCTTAGCGATATTAACTCTTCATTGAACCAAAAAGATGTTTTTTTATTGGCACGTCTTGTTTTGGTTGTGAGGGGTGCTAGGCAGTCTATTGCATTTATAAGGCAGTTATGGTAGGTGTCTGCCAGAAGGCTAGGATTATCACTGGTGATAAGAATATCTTTTAGGGCTTTACTCAAGATAGGGTTAAGGCTCTCAGCTGTGAGCTTACGAATGTTCCTTGTTTAGTAGGTGCCCATTATTTTAGTCTTAGGAGGGCCTATTCCATTGCATGTGAGGGAGAAGTTCACACTAAAGTGATCTGTCTTGACTAATAGTGTGAGTAAATCAATAGCTGGAGTGGCATTGGGTGAGAGTATCCAGTCTATTGTCCAACCCTTAATATGGGTAGGGGCATCCACAAGTTGTGTGAACTGCATATATTTTAGGTTATTGTGGAGGGCTTCAGCTTTATGGTCTTGGCAGTCATTGAAGCCTAGATTGAGGTCAACAAGAATAATACATTTAATGTTTGGTTTGATAAATGGGGCTAATAGGAGAGGTATGTCTACCTTTGGCTGGGAATTGGAATAGCTATAAATCACCACTAAGTTGGTAGTCATTTTATGATTAGTAGCAAGTTTAGCTAGTAGGATTTCGTAGCCTTCTGGGTTTTCAATGGGGCATGATCTAAGTTGAAGGTTGGATTTAGCTATGATGGCTCCACTACCTCCAACTGCATTAGCTCTATCAGTCCTTAGGACGGTGTAGTCTGGTGGGATGGCAATAGTGAGCAGGGGACCGGACGCTTGATGGAGTCACGATTCTGTGACTATTAGTATGTCCAGTTGTTGGTCAATAATAAAGTTGTGTATCTCGGAGGCATGCGCTCATATTGATCTGGCTTTGATGAGACTACCTTTAAGATGGACAGGAGACTCAATTTTGGGTGCGGTGGTAGTAGTAAGAATTCAGCCGTATGATGGCCTAACAGAATTTTTGGTGGTGACTATTGCAGTTGACTTGTGAAATTCGGATTGGCTATCAGGAATGGGTTTGGTTTGGATAGGGGTAGTTATAGCCTGTTCATTATAGAGGGTGCTTACTTTGGTACGTGACCTAAGGCAGTCAATTTTGGTGATACCCTGAATGGGGATCGACTTGATCTCAGTGGACCAAGTAATGTTTAAGTTGTCGTGGAGTTTAGTTCTTTGCGAGCGTGACCTCAATGTAATATGTCTGGTGTTACCCTGTGCAGGGTATGAAGATGATTCATCAGAGGTCTTTTGTATGTAATTATGATGCAACTTGTATGGACCGGTAGTGGGTTTAAACTTGATGAGGGTTTTGGTAGCCATGGGAGTGTTGGCATGATCCTGTATAGGCGTGAATGGTGCTGTGGGGGTAGGAACGGGGTGGGGTATAGGATAGGATGATTCCGGGGGCAACCCAGTCTGGCCAGGCCATTATGATAGGTAATGAAGGGGCTTACTGTACAAGGTAGGCAGTTGAGTACCACACAAAATGGGAACATGGTGGAGAGTACCCAACCTGACATCTCTATCGGCACTGAGTGATAGTCACAAGGTAGTGAAGTAATGTGTATAGCGGCTAGGGTAACTCAGGTATGTGGCACCCACCAAGACTATGCGTGCAGTCTAGACTTTGTTATTCTACTAGTATTTAGTCTTTACAAGACATTGTGTAATGATAACAATGCTTTAATCATTAGTACTGTACATAAGAATCTGATGGGGACACAGTCAGCCTAATAGCTTAGATTAGAGAATGTACAGTTAACAGTATAATGCTAGCGATTTTAAGCTCGGCATATTTTTGAATTGACATACATACAGCAGCTTTGTGCATAGCATTTTGACATTGGTAGTATAATGATGTACATTACATTACAGTGTGACCTGGATGTTATCTTGTAGGTGGCAATCTAAGGCCCCAGACACAGGAATGAATTCACTATTTGAGAGCGTGCACACTGGCTGTGTGGATTTCGAGGGGTGCCCAGACAATGCTTAGGAGTGAACACAAAGGACTGACAAGGCAATAAGCATCAGATTAGGCACATATGCATGTGTACAAGTAAACAGTAATGATGAGAATGTTGCTGTGTGTTTCTGTGGTATTCTTTTTTTCCTGAAATGGGGTTCTGACTCAGCGGCACACAGTCCTTGTTGCAATGACTGTAATTAAGAAGAAGGTAGGTATCCTATGGACACCGCAGCTGTCCGGACTATCCACAATGACAATGGAGGCATCCATACACCACCAGCAGGCTCTGCATGTCTGCATGTTATGTTGTCCACCACCTATCAATGCATGTGGGAGCAGAGGTTTGTGTGTAGTGCAAGTACACGCATGTGCATTTGTTCCTCTGTGTCCTTGTAACATCGCCACTGTGCAGCATATGTGAAGGAACGTTAATTAGGTCAGGGCGTCCACCCACGTCCTACAGGTAGCTATACAGATAAACATCCAACCTGCTGTAACTTATAAACAGCCAGCGTCTACCAAAATGGTCAGTGCACATGGGGTGCACTATTAGTCAGCAAAGAAGTGGCAACCATGTGCATAGGACACCAATGCACATGCGCACAACGTATTCCACCCAAAACGCATCCAGTGGACATCTGTCCCAAAGGAGAAAAGTGGCGATGTCACCATGCGACCACACCCACGCTGTGCATGGGCACTTATTTCAGGTACAGGAGCCGGACCCTCGAACAGCGTCAAAGTGCAGGGTTGAGCAATGTATTTATTTATTTATTCGCATTTGTTGAGCGCGCAGCAGACCGGAGGCATCGTGGCGCTTGTTACAGTGATTCTTAGACTTAGTTACATACAGATTGGTGCCCGTGGTTACAGTGGCCATACATTGTACTTTAATGACATACATGTTTTGATCATCTAGATCAGAATGGTAAGTTAGTTGAAAAGGGTAGTTTTGAGTTGTTTGCGGAAGGAGAGGAGAGATGTCTCGGCTCTGAGGTGGGTGGGCAGCGCGTTCCATAGCTTAGGTGCGAGGTATGGAAAGCCTATACCTCCAGCCTTGGTTCTATTGATGCGTGGAATGGTAAGTAGGTTGGTGTAGGTAGATCTGATAGGCCTGGTGGATTGAGATCTGTGCAGTGTGTTGGATAGGTAGGAAGGTGCTGTATGGTTGATGCATTTATGTGCGGTTGTGAGAATTTTGAAGGTGATCCGTTCCTTGACTGGGAGCCAGTGGACTGCCTTTCTCGCTTGGGTGATGTGATCTCCTTTAGGTATGCTGAGGGCTGCTCTGAGCGCGTTGTTTTGAATGGTTTGGAGCCTGGATAAGTTGTTCTTAGAGGTGCCGGCTAGGAGAGCATTACAGTAGTTCAGTTTGGCACCTATAGTGGCTCTGGCGATGGATAGGCAGTTCTCTTTAGTTAGGAAGGGTTTTATGGCGTTAATGAGTTTCATACTCAGTGCAGACGCCGATACTATGGAGCCAACTTGTTTGTCCATGGATAGGGTGGCATCTAAGTGCACTCATAGCGTTTTGACTGAGGATAAGACTGGGATGATGCAGTTGTCTATGTTAAAGTTGATGTATAGCGGGTTTAGGTTGGACAGGGTGGGTTTCTGACCTAAGATGAGGATTTCGGTCTTGTCCCCATTCAAGCAAAGGCCGTTGGTAGCCATGCAAGCTTGTATGGTGGAGTATATTAGTTGTAGGGTGGGGGAGTCTTTGTGATAGTTCCCTGTCAGAGGAAGGAGAATCTGCGTGTTATCGGCGTAGTTGGTGTAGGTGATCCCCATAGCGTCTAGTTTGTCAAATAAGGGCTTGGTGAAAAGGTTAGAGTGGGGGCTGTACAAGAACCTTGTGGGACCCCACAGTGTATGATGGCGGGTGTTGCGTGAGCTGTGTTTGAGAATACTTTCATAGCTCTGCCTTGTAGGAAGGAAGTTCCCCAAGAAGCAGCGTCCTTAGAGAAGTGTGCTGCATGCGTTAGGTGACTGGTAAGAGTGGTGTGATCTACCAAGTCAAATGCCGCTGATAGGTCGAGGAGAAGGAGGAGCCCGGGCTTACCTTTGTCCAGAATGTTAGTGATTTTGTTTTTTAGGTCTAGAAGGGCGGTTTCAGTTCCGTGACCCTTACGAAACCCTGATTGTCTTTGACCTAAGATTGAGTTTGATTCACGGTAGAGTTGGATCTGAATGTGGGCGGCTTTGTCAAGTAGTTTTAGGAGGAATGGAACTGTGGTTATGGGTCGGTAGTTATTGGGGTTGGCGGGGTCTAGCGTAGGCTTTTTTAGGAGTGGGCGTACCCAGGCCTCTTTGAGGCTGTCCGGGACTATGCCTGTCTTGAATGAGGCATTGATGAAAGCCGTGAGTAGAGGGGCGAGCTGTTCTGCACAGTCTTTGATGATTTTAGGGGGGCATACATCACACTTACATTGTGAGGGCTTGAGATGTTTGAGGATGTTATTGACATCGGTTTCGGAAATCATGGTGAATGTGAATTCAGGTAAATTGGTAGCTTTAACGCTAGGTTTCATCTGTACGTGTGTACTTTGCTTGGGTAAGGAGTTGTAGTGGTGGGATATCTTGTTTTGGAGGAGGTTTATTTTTTTTAGCATGGCTGATTGTATGCCTGTGCACCAGGCCTCGTCTTTGACGATCTCATCTGGACACGTTGGTAGTACAGTTAGTTCTTTAAATATACTCAAATGTTCTTTAGATTGGGAGTTAGCAGCGGTGATGCGGTGGTTGTAGGCTTCAGATTTAGCAAGGAAGATGGCTTCCTTGTATTTTTGGGCTATGGCTTTGAATATTTCTTTTGTGTTGTCACTGGGGTTACGTTGCCAGTTTTTTAGCGCCTGACGTTTGTCTGTGCGCAGAATTTGGAGATCCTCCGTGAACCAGGAGTTGGAGTGGAAGGATTTTTTCTCTTTTTTGTGTTCTAGGGGGCAGCTGTGTTGACAGCCCTTGTAATGGACTCTTTGAATATATCAGCGAGAATATTGGGGTCTGATGAGAAAGGGGGCTTTAGACAAGACACGCTGAGGAGAGCACTGATATTGGATGCCGTGAGTTTTTTGGTATTTCTGGCTAGGGTTGCTGAGGCTATAGTGGGCACTTTAGAGCTTGTTATCACAGGGATGTCGAATAAGATGAGATTGTGGTCTGTCCACGGGAGGCTAGAATTGGCGGTGATTGCTATGTTACAGTTGTGGTCTATAATCCAATCTAGGGTGCGTCCTTTGGCGTGTGTGGGCGAAGTGATCTTTTGGGAGAAGCCCAGGTTGTGTAGGTCTTTGGCTAGGGATATAGCAGCTTTGTCCTTGGGGTCATTGAAACCTAGGTTAAGATCTCCTATCAGGAGTGCCTTAGTAGATTTTTTGAAATTATTTCCTATGATGTGATTAATTTGACCTTGGAAGTTGGTGGTAGGGCCAGGTGGGCGGTATATTGTATGAATATTTATAGTGCTGTTGGGCGAGAGTGCTAGCTTGATTGATAGAATGTCAACATTTCCTTCCTCTTGGTGGGGTAGGGTTCTGATAGATAGGGTTTCTTTATGGATAAGGGCTACCCCCCTCCTGATTTAGCGATCCTATCTTGTCTGATGATGGCATAGCCTTGAGTCAGGGCTAGTGTGATGGCTGGGCCAGACGCTGCGTGCAGCCAGGTCTCTGTAATGGCGAGTATGTCTAGGTCATGGGTGGTTATAAGGTCATATATTTCTAAGGCGTGGGCATTGAGGGATCTTACATTGATTAATGTGCATTTGTATGGAGTGTGGCATGGGTTCTTAGGGACTGTGGTAAGAGGGTCTACTTTAGGTATAGCAGTTCCTGGAGAGCAGAGATTACTGTTAGGTGTGGTATATGTCTGCGTGCTGCTATGACATGAGGCAATGTTCTTTCGGCGATGGGGTGTGTTGACTTATATGGTGCGTGAGCTAAGTCTACAATTTCTTTGCGGTGTGTGTGCAGGTGTAGCCTGGTATTGGGTGGGAGAGGTGCGCGCTCTGAGTCTGTCTAATCTGAGGCTAGTATTGAGAGTCAGCGCAGTGATTTCTAGTGGGTGTGAGGGCGTGGGTAAGAGGACCATCGTGGATGGATGATTACGGGAGATTTGGTGGTGGTGGTGAGGCTCTTGGCTGCCGAGGAGTGGTGTGTTCGAGAGGGTTAGTATCGCACTCAGTAGGCAGGTGTGGAGGAGTGAGGAGTACATATTGAGCATGAGTTAGTAGCGCTATGCAGTAGGGCCAATGAGACGATATGCATCAATCACAGTGGGGCCAGGGAGGCGCTATGCATCAATCACAGTGGGGCCAAGGAGGCACTAAGCATCAATCACAGAATAATAACAGAGGGGACTGGGGTGGCGCTGGTGGGTCGTGGTAGACAACTATACAGTTGACCCAGTGTTAGCCTGGGGTGGTGCATGATGGCTAGGAAGCATCCAGTAAGCATGATCAGGATTGGCTAGTGTGCACACAGTGAATGGGATCAACATTGGCTAGAGTATACACATTTAAACTGGATCAACAGTGGCTGGGATGCACACACAGAGCATATGAAGGGCGTCAACAACAGTTTAGCGTCATTTCATCAGTGGGCACGAGGGTAAACGGGGGACTTGCATTTAAGCAGCTGATATTAGAGGGGGTTTGCGACACCAGATGAGAGCGCACAAGGGAGGGTTATAATGCACGGATTTAACAGTACCGTAAATTGCATTGCCCGGTCCAGGATCCAGCAGAGTTTTCAGCCGACGGCGAGGAAAGGCGTGGACAGGCTGGGACAGGAATACAGCCTTTGAGCAGGCCTTCGAGGCCAATGTAAACAGTGTTTTTCAGAAAGTACACGCTTACAAACACACCACAATGTGCCTTTGCACATCTATGTATGTTTTGGAACAACGTAGGCCTGCTTTCAGGGTGAAAGTTGTCCGCAGCAACCCTACAAAAGGGCACACCCCAGAGGTGCTGTGCAATATCTTTGCAGCTTTTCAGAATAGAGTAGCAGGCCACATAGGTTTGTCCTATAAGTAATGGTGCACCAAATCTGCTGTGCTACAGTGCATCTGCAACTAATAGCAACCATGTCAGTCCGGCTGAGTACGCACAGTAATGGAGAAAATTATGAACGGGCCTTGCTGTGACCCACACCCGCAGCAGCGATAGTCCCCATTGTACCAAAGTCATGGGTAGCTAGCAGAAACGGGGGTATGCGCACATGCGTTTCCCCAAGGACATCGAGGGCCCTGTCCCAGTGAAGCAGAAACATTCCTTCTTCCCTTTCCAGTTTCTTCTTTGCAATACATGTCATTGCGTACTGTTAAAAAGTTCCACATGCTTCCACCAATGACATTGAATAGCTCTCCATGTAATAGCATCAGTTCTGTACAACAGTCCTCTACATACACACCACACCCAGAAACATTGTTGTGCAATCCCTGTGGCTCCACAGTCCCATTTCCATGGCCGCCATCCTGAAAATCCCTGGAAGTGGCTTTTGTGCTGTGTGTGAGCATGGGGGAATAACTTAAAACCAGGGTAGGGGGAGTTCGTTGTAAGGGGTGGCTCTGAAAAGAGCCTTTTTTTTCTTTTTTCTTTAGATGCTACTAGAGAAACACCTTTTTCACTTTTTATTTGATTTTGTGTTTTGTTGTGCGGACATTGTTACGGTAAACTCTTCACCACAACTTGTAGACAGGCAAACAAAACAGCATTACCAATGGGCGACAAAGAATTGCCATTTGCTCGATAAATTCTGCATTTCCACAACTAATGAGGTCATTGTTGCAGAAGAACATCCCAGCAGCGGACAAAAAAGTATACATGCTTGTGTTGATGAAACACCTTCCTGCCTCTGGCTCAGAACAACATTCAGGAGAATTGTCAGATACTCTTTGTGATATTATGGATGAGAAAAGCACCTTGGCAGTATAAAAAAGCCTCTTCACTAGATTTAGCAACCTCTTCAGTCAACAGAACAAACCTAAACAAGACACGTAACCCAAATGCATGCCGCCATAGTGGATGATGATAACATTGGCTATAGCAAATGTGGCCAGGTCTTTGCAATGTGCATACATGTCAGCAAAACTGGGCTCGTAGAGACTGTTCCACAATGCGTCCACTCCTTCCAAAACAAAATTGCCATCAAAGTTTCTTTCAGGGCATACTTGTGCAGATCTAGTTGAAATGCATCACATATAGGCAACACAATGCGTTTCGCCATGTCAGCCAGCCTCATTACGCAGATTATAATGTACAACAGTTTTAGCACCCCTTCCTGTGAACCACACCCACAGTACCTGATTGGATAATCCCGAAAGTCCCATGTCCATTGGCCAGCAAGGTAAGAAGCGCAGATGTGGCATGTGCGGTGCCCAAAGTACTGCGAGGGCCACACCCCAGTAAAGCAGGAGCAGTCCTTCTTGCCTTTCCACTAACCTTTGTCCACCACAACCTCATTGGGTACAGGTAAATAGGCACACATGATTCCACCAATGCCGTCCAAGACGTTAGCATCTAACACTGTCATTTCTGCACAACACTTCTTAGGTACCGTTATAAATTCAGCCTGCTAGTGTGCTGTCACTGGACAGCATGTCCAATAGAAAGTTCAATAAAAGATGGCAAGATGTGTGCATTCACATTCATTCACATACGCACCCATCACCACAAATGGAGGGACAGAAACTTATTCTGCACTATGTGTATGACTGTGTTATAAGTGCCTCTGAACACAGTATCTGCCACTGAAAAGCCATTACGTTCTTTAAAAACATATTGGTTTTTTTTCATCCCCTACAATGAAGTGCCACTTCAGTTATATGAGCTTGCAACGTTCTCATTTACCAATAACATACAGTGTAAGCCACCTCCTACATAACTAGTAAAAAAATGCCATATGATATCATACACACAATGCATGCACACAAGTAGGATGCCTGCCAATTACTGTGTACACTGCAAAGATGATTTTTGTTTGCCACAGTACCCCACTTACTGCACACCTTTCAGAAAATATCGCACAAATGGAGCACAGCTTGCATGTTACTCACTGCAAACAAATACATACAGTTCATGCATCCACCCAGGATGCCTGCCCCTTACTTTGCACACTTCCACCATAACCTTCTGCACTTCTTTGTGCAAACAGACCTTCTGGCACAGTGTTTGCGTACACACCAGACCCACCAACATTATAGAGCAGTGTCTTTTGTTCCACAGTTTCATTTCCATGGCTCCCATCCAAAAAATGGCTGGATGTGGCTCGTGGAAGCATGAAAGTACAGCGTAATCCACTGAGTTGTCATGCTATGGAGGGGGCATTTGGATGGTAAGTGTAAAAAAGGGTAGGGGTTTGGGTCTGTAGTACTGTCTCCGAAAATAAAAAGATTATTTATTTCTTTTTTTGTCCTGTTTTTGTTATGTACGTGCTTGGATACAATTTTTTTTTAGAGTTTCTGTTTGCTTCTCCGCCTGACATTTGTACAGACTGAACATCAACGCTTCTCTTAGAGTTCTACAGGATTGTCTGTAACACTTTGTGCAGAGTGGCAAACAAAACAGCATTGCCAATGGAGGTCAAGAACATTTAATTTCTTTGGAACCACTGCAAATCTTGCTCGTTAATGCTGTCATAGTCGGTGCAGAACATCCCAGCACTGCATATAAAGTCACACATGCTTCTGTTTATGATACACATCCCAACCTCTGTCTGTGGGCAAATTACACCGGCATGGTCCCATGCACCTCTTGGTGGCATGGAGGAGAAAATCACCTTGGCAGTGGGAAAAATCTGCATCACTGCTGTCAGCAACTTCTTTTTTTAAAAAAACTTTATTTTTCAACACAGTAGAAGATATACATCCAAAGAAACAGTGTGCAATGGGAATACATTCATACGGCAGTGTGCAACAATGGAGTCAGCAAATGTCCACATCGAGTACATACTAGAGACAAGCAATTTAGTTCAGTGGGCACAGTCTGTACAGTCCTTCTGTTTATGCAAATATTCTCTAAAGGGCTCCCCTATGTGATTTGGTCAGCAGCTCAGTGTAGCCAGTGATATATACACTTCTTCACATTCATAAGCATGTGTCATTTCACGTAACCATATAAAAATATTCAGAGCAGTTTTGGACTTCCATTTGAGTAATATACATTGTTTTGCTAGCAGGCAACCAATGTTCAATAGTCGCCTCTTTCCGATTGAGACCTTGCCAATGTCATCGAATAGGTATTTGGGGAGAGATAAAGCCGGGAGGACACCAGTGCATTGATACAGTATGTCAACAACTTCAGACCAGAACTTGGCGATCTTGCAAATTTGTAAGCAAAATGTCAGAACAAAGGGAACTATTCCCAAGAAATTGTTAATAGGTAACTAGGTCTTCAACTAAAAACATTTTTTGGAGACCAAAAATCACATCCCAGGTCCAAACTGGGATGTGTTTTTTGGTCTTCAACTACTTTTTTTATACTAATGCAACACGGTATTAGCAGATTGAGAATGTGTGATCTATTAGATGGATAGGGCCAACAATACAGGATTTTACTGTGTTTTCAAATTGTATTGGCCCTAATGTGCCACTAACCTGTGTGCTTATTCATCTTGCATAGATACCTATTCACAATCTTTGGGAATAGTTCCCTATTGTTCTGACATTTTGCTTACGAATTTGAAATAGATTATATAATTGTAAAAATGTATAGCCAAATGCAAAATGCTAGTTTTTGGGTGTATAGGCAACAGGAATGAATATATGAATTTTTTCATTCTCACATTTTTTTATATGTGCTTGTTTTATCTGTAAAATTATATACAGGTCTTGTAAGTTTGTTATGGTCAATGTTGTAGGACCCATGGCCTACTTAATACATTATGAATAATAATTTTTGTAATACTTTTCTGTGCTGTTTTTGAGGTTAAATAGAAGCCCTTTAAGAGTGGCCAGGTTTAAGTAAAAACCAGGCTATTGAATCAATTCAAGAGGATGACATGCGTCCGGCTCTTTAGGGAACGACAACCATTTTGCCCTGATTGCAGCTCTAATTCTATAGTACTGTAATGTCCTGATCGGGCCAGCTCCCTATTTTTCTGTAAAGACTGACAGTGTTAAAAAAGTGCCTTCAGAGAAAGGATCGTGCAGTGTCATTACGTCAATCGGATCCCACCTTTCATGGATAGCTTTATCGTATGTTGGGGGAGCCCCTTGCAACACCAAAGCGGGATGGAGCCCGCGTAAGGCTTGCGGACCTGCAACCTCTTCAACCATCTGGACCATGCATTAACAATCATACGGAACGGGTGGAATGTGCAAGTGTCAGGGTGGCAATTAGCAGTATAATCGTGCGCAGGTCTGATGGGGAAGCGCTATATCTCTCGAGTCCTGTATGTAATGGACGCCGTGTGTGGTGTACCAGTGGCTAGTGAAGTGAGCCTGAGCGACCTCATAATATAACTCAAAGTCAGGAGCTTGAAGACCCCCCTGATCGTATGGTTTGATCATGGCCTCCCATTTCATGCGTGGGGTATCTACGCACCAAACAAAGCCAATTGCCAATGATCGGAGCTTGTCAAAGAATGTCTGCCCCAGCCACAAATGGATATTGACAAAGTATTACCATAGTTTGTGGACTATGATCATCTTTAGTAGCGACAATCTGCCATAGAGTGAGACTTGGAGCCTGACCCATAGTTTCCGTTTATCTGTAAGTGTGGGCATGTATTTTCCATGGTTTTCGAGAAGTAAGGTGTGGTGTTGTCGCATAATCACGATGTCCAGATATTTCAGCTTATCATGGGCCCATCTGAAGCCCTGGAAATCTGCTTGGGGATAGTAGCTTCGTTCAGGGGGAACAACTCTAATTTGGCCTCATTAATGTGGTACCCAGAAAATACAGCGAATCTGTGGACTTCCACAAGTATTGGAGCGAGGTTTGTAGCCTTGTTTTTAATGTAGTCAGTTGTCTGCGTATAAATAAATTATGTGCGTCAGGCCCGTCATTCGCAGCACTCGATGTATGTGTCTGAAGTGCATGATGCATGCAAGGGGCTCTGTGGTAAGGGCAAAGAGTAATGGGGACAGAGGGCATCCATGTCAAGTGCCACGTTCAAGCAAAAATATAGGGGACACTGTGGATCCCAGTTCTGACCCTTGGCTTCGGGGAAGAATATAGGAGACTGACACATTGGATAAAAAATTTGCCACGCCCATGCAACGAAGAACCGAGAACAAGAATTGCCAGGAGACCGAGTCGAATGCCTTCTCGGCTCCCAAGGAGGCTGCCACGGCTTGCGTCTCTGGGTTAAGTTGTGAAACGATACCAAAGAGTCTTTGCAGGTCAAATGCAGTCGTCAGCCCAGGAATGAACCCCGACTTATCAAGGTGAACTAGATCTGGCATGTACGGGAGGAGTCTGGCAGCCAGCAATTTAGCGAGAATTTTAGTATCAGAGTTAATTAAGGACAGTGGCCTATAGGAGCCCATGTCTGCGGGGGATCTAGTGGGTTTCAGCAATACAGTAATCAATGCCTCTGACATCGGAGGGGGGAGAGTTCCGGTTTGTAATGATTCTTCCCAGGTCAGAAGCAAATTAGGTTCTTTATATAATTCAATCCCTAGCCCCGTCAGGGCCGGGGGCCTTGGCCGAGGGGAGAGATCTAATGGATTCAGAAATTTCTTCTGTAGGGAGAGGAAGATTGAGTGCCAGGCAGGCTTCGTCAGTGAGCTTTGGTAATGGTATAGTGTCGATATAGGATTCCAGCTCCCCTGGCAAGCAGTTATCATAATTGGAATATAGAGTTTTATAGAACCCATGGAATTCCAAATTAATGGCTTCAGGGGAGTTCAGTGTGTAACCCGAGGCATCGAGAATCCCAGTGATGTGTTGTACTCCCGATTCCCTGTTGACCGCATGTGGCAATTGGTGACCCGGTCTGTCTGCCTCGCCATATCTCCTCGCCTGTATTGGGTGGTATAGGAGGTGGACCTCTCTGTCAGCAAGTTCCCTGAACCTTAAAAGGTTACCCTTTATGCAGCCCAAAAGGTCCCGCTCATGTGTATTGCCATATTCATCTTCCAACATTTTAAGCTCAGCCTCTACCGCCCAAGGTTTTTTCTAGTCTCCCGTAATGCCCCTGAGGCCGTAGATATGATCTCGCCCCTAGCCCACACTTTGTAGGCCTCCCAGTCTATGCTAGAGCGCTGAACCAATGCAACGTTTCTCTGAAATAATTATGTACACTCGACGTGTAATCACTCAAGGGGTATTGGATCGGATAGACAGGACGGGGGCATGCACCAAAGAGATCATGGAGCAGGCGAGATGGACCACTCGAGGGACAGTGTGATGGAGGAATGGTCAGAGAGCGTACGTGGGAGGATCGCGGATTCAACCACGTGTGACATAAGTGAGGAGGGGATCAGCCATAGGTCAATCCTGGAGTGAGTGTCATGGACAGTGGAGTATTTTGTGTACTCGCGTCTAGTCAGATTGCAGCTGCACCAATGTTCAGTTAGGCCCAAATGGCCCATCACATTCAACACCATCTGACCCGCTGCGGAAAGATCCCTCTGTGTGTCCCTGGATCTGTCCACAACGCAATCCAGAATTAGATTAAAATTGCCCCCCCCCATATTATGTGTGAGGGGGAATTGCAGAGTAGGACATCCAAAATTTGACCATAGAATTGGGATTCATCGACTTTAGTACCATATGTATTTACAAGCGTCACCTTGATCCCACCAAGAGAGCCCCACAGAATAACATACCTGTCCAGTGGGTCAATACTGCGTTTAGACTCTAGGAACGGTATCGAATGATGCATCAAGGTTAGAACCTCACAGGACTGGGACGAGTAGTTAGTGTAATATCGTTGGGGGCCCCAAGATTTTGCAAATGCTTCACTGGTGGGCCCCAAAGCATGTGTCTTCTTGGGCATTATCATCTTGGGGGTCCGTCTGCTTATGTAGGCTGTTACCTTGCAGGCCTTGATGGGTTGATTGAGGCCCCGTACATTCTGCGACAGGAATGTGATATTAGTACTCAGTATATCACGAGTAAATGGAATCAAAGCCAGACCGTTGTCGGACCATCAATGGGGAGGGGCTGAATGCATCACTAGTGGGGAGGTCTTCACTAATTTTCAACATACAAACAAACATTTCAAACAGGGGGCCACTGAGGCCTGAAAGTATGACTAACATGAGACCAACATGCAGTTGCAACTGCAAATAACCCCCTTAAATCCCCCCACCCACATCATCACCCCCAACTTGATGATGAATACCCCATCATGTAACAACATTTCAAACTCTCTGAGGTGCACTGTGTGCCCGGCGTGGACCTGTTGCAGTGGCCACTGAGCAGAGAAAAGCTGCAGTGCTTAATGAGTCTATGCCCCTACTTCGTTCTAGCAATATAGTTATGCAGTGCACTAGGATCAACCATTGTCCATGATATTTGAGTTGTTATTGTGTGCAGGGGAGCCTCCACCGCCCCGACGGTATCGCCTGGGCAACGGTTTGGAGATATTGGATTCTATGTAAGCTGTAGCTTCATCCAGATCTTCAAAACAGTGGGCTCTTCCTCCGTGCTGCAAGCAGAGTTTGGCAGGGTATAGCAAGGCATACTGCACCTGGCACATTCGTAAGAGTTTCTTAACAGGATCAAATGATTTACGTCTAGCGAGGACAGTCGCAGCAAAATCAGGATAGATATGAAACTTCAGAACATTCAAAGTGTAGGTCACCCTTCTCCCTAGCCATACGTAGGATCAGGTCCCTGTCACGATAGTTAAGTAGGCTGGCCAACAAGGTGCAGGGAGGGCCTCCCAGTTTAGGGACCAGCGCCAAGACACAGTGCACTCTTTCTACCAGGAAATGTTGCGATAACCTGGAGGGATCAAACAATGATTTGAGCAGGTTCTCAACAAATTTTTCCATGGGGCCCTTGCAAGACGCCTCTGGAATTGCGACAATTTGAATGTTATTATGACGTGAGCGTGATTCGAGGTCATCACATTTGTTGCAGACTCTACTGAATTCCTGCTGCAGGTGCGCAATATCTCGACCATGCTTCGTGATCTGTTCCTCTGTCTCGCTCACCCTTGCTCCACCTCTGTTATGCGAGAACCCTCTTTTTCCAATTTGGACTTCAGCAATCCTATTGTAGAGACTATATTGTGAAGCTTCACATTCATCGACAAGAAGCCATTTTGTACAGTCCCAAGAAGATGATTGTCCCTTGCTGTGGAGGGCGTAGGGGCCTTCTTCTTTGACGTAGCACCCTTAGTCATGATGTCAACGGCAAGTCAACCGATCAGCGGTGCATCGGATGGAGGATGAGGGCTGTTACCTCGAATGTATGTTCCACCGGGTATCACCTGGGGTCAACGACAAATTGATGCCAAGTATACTAGGGTATCATCAGTGAGGGATTAAATGATCAGCGATATCAGGACAGATACCAAGGGCCACTGGACCAGCAACAGGCACTCCAAGGACGAATGAGTAATCAGCACACCGAAGGCGTTCGATCACCAGTAGGGTGATTAGTTTGCAAGGATACCCCACCCGCAACACATCCATGAAGACGCTCGGGCGTGGAACAGAAGGCAGCCAGTCCAAGGCATGCAACTGCAGTGCGGATCTGGATCACCCCCACGCAGGGCGCAGGGCCAGCCAAGACAAAATTATGGAGTAGCCAAGACAGGCTGGGGGAGCCAAGAAGTGCAGCTATTGTGTGGGCACCAAGCATGTAACACCAGCAGGGGGAATGGTGTCAGGCCAAGCACCAAGGAGTCACATGGACCACGTGAGCGTCTATCTGTATTAGTTTACTAAGATGGGTAGTGCCGGGGTAGTTGTCAGGTGCAGGCCAGTACCCCCCGCAACTCCACAGTGGCAGCAATGCAGGGAGACCAACTACGCAGGGGTCCCTGCGCCAGCCGGATCCACCCAGAGAGCGCCACAGGACACACCAGGGTCTTAGCCCTCAACCCCCCCAAGGCCAGGATCAGGCACATGAATGGAGATTGATTATCGTAGAAGGACCAGTGGAGTGATAAGGCGTGTTAGATCACTCAGCGCTGCGTCTTGGAGAAGGTAGGATGGGAATACAACCTGGGCCCCACATGCCCCCTGGGAAGTGATGGTAGAGCAGGGGGGGACATGCGGACCCAGGTGACACAGGGGAACAGCAGCCGCAAGGAGCCAAACTCTCCACACAGAGTCCTCCACGGTTAAGTGGTGGCGGGGGGCACTTACTTGAGGAAAGGTGAGCCTGGAAGTGCCGCAGAACCAGCCCCCCCGTGGCTCCAGAAGAATGCTGCAGTGCCACCACAGCTGCCCTGGGGAGCGGGGGAAGACCATGCGGCACACAACGCAACCATGAAGGCTCAAACGGCGGGCCCCTGAGGAGCTGGGTCCAGTCACAGGGGCGGCCAGTAGAGACAATCAGGGAGCCGGGCAGCTACGGAGCAGTGGGGCCTCCAGGCAAAGGCGACAGCCGAAGACTGCAGGCAGCAAGAAGTGGAGCGGTGCGGCACCCCGAGTGGTACCACAGGGCCGAGCAGGAAACCAGCCCGTGGTCCTGCCAGGATCAGCCAGCAAAGACGCCCAGAGGGGGCCGTGGTCGTCCATAGGTCAGATCAGTGCAGATGGACATTCCAACACCAGGTCGTAGATGGTGCCCCCCCGAGGAAGGCTATCGAGGGGCATAGGTCCCACGCCCCAGTGTGCAGCACCATGCTGTATGATCCGAGTGAGTGCCGGGGGCACTCAGGGGCTGGGCATGATATTGGGCCTGTCCCGGAGAACCAGATGCCCAAGAGCAGCCCACCGGGGCAGACAATGCCTCGGGACACCAGGAGGAACAGCTGAAGTGGGGGGTCAAGTGGCCCGCACAGTGGCACAGTCTGGGGCCACAGCTCCTCACAGTCAGCCCAGCCAGGGACTACAGCAGGCACCAGCAGGATAGCGATCCAGGCAGGGTCTCGGAGCTCATGGAGGTCACCACGGGTTAACCGCAGCAACCGCAGCAACCAGGCAGAGGATGTGCTCACCGCCACTCCGCTGATGCCAACAGCAAAATAAGGGCAGGCCACAGCTCAGTCCGGAGTGCACCAAGCAGGCACAGTGGTCAGACGCCCCAGTCCACTGTCGGCCAACAGCAGATGTTCCAAGGGCCACGGCTCGCTTCAGATGCTCCTATTCTAATTGCGGTTTGGCAGGAATACACTCCAGGAGCTCCTCAGCACGGCAATGTGTCAGGCACCAGCAATCTTGGAGCACAAACAGATTTATTGGAGAAACGGATTACGTGGGGCAGGAGCTCTCCAGCCAGGCAGCCATCTTGCTTGGCAGCTCAACAGCACCCCTATCATTAACTTCTTGAGGTGACGGAGCAAACGTGAGCACGACATGTACCCCAAATGTAGTGCTCCATAATGCACAACGACAACACCTACAGTACCGACAGAGGCCACACATTTACAAAGAAGAACCATGGCACCGAAAACCCCACTCATAGACTGTGCCTCAAAAAGCCTCCACTTCTTCCAACTGAAAGTTAGCATCAAAGCCTCTTTCAACAGCATACCTGTGCAGATCTCGCACAGAGGTATCACCCACGATGAGTACTCTGCATCTGTCCATCTCTGTCAACCTCACTACATCGATGTTTTGGGAAATATATCACTGCCCCTTTCTGTGTACCACACCCTCGGCAAATGATTGTATAATCCCCACAGTTCCATTTGCAAAGGCACCATGTTCATAAAGGCACATTGTAGCATGTGCGCCTTCCCAGCTACAGCGAGGGCCACAACCCAGTAAAGCAGAGGCACTCCTTCTTCCGTTTCCACTGTTGTATATGCAACACTCCCGCATTAGGTAGTATTCAATAGTCACACACGCATGTAGCGTTCACATCCAAGACCTCCGCATTGAACACTATGGTTTCTGAAATGCACTGCAGACATACCTTTACACACTCATAGTACAGGCCTTGTGTCATGTGAAAGCACCTCCAGGTAACAGCTCTCCAAAGCGATCCACACTTTCAGGGTCCACATTTCCCCAAAGCAGCACCCAGCACCACGAACTGCAGGTAGCCATAGTTTCTTTTCTCCCAGCACTCCACCAACTCCAATGATACAATACTTCAAAGTGCAGTACAGTAGTTCTGCACAATGCACACCACTCAAGCACATACACTATGCAGTTGAACCCTATCATGGAATAAGGTCACGATCCGGACAATGTGGCTACTGGCCATGACCAGAAGGGACAAAACATAGGATTAAAGTGGCCATGTCCACCTGGAACTGGCTTTGTGGTAAAGTTATTCGAAATTAGAATAGATTTGAAAGGGAAGAAAAATCTGCTTGTGGCAATATGTCATAGGGTTTTCCTTTTGCCTTCTGCAGGCTGCCATGGAAAGCGAAGAGGGGCTCTGTATGGAACCCCCGCCTTCCCTTTCCATTGTGGCCATCTTGGAAAAGGATTTTCCTTCCTAAGGTGTAGGTGTAGGACGGAAAATCCTCTTTTTTAGTACCACGGGTTACCGCTTTGGGAACCTAGTCTGCTAATGGCCTTCATCCCCCATTTCAGGGTCTGGAATGGGGGGATAATGGTCCAGAGACCTTGTTATCCACCCTAGCTTCGCTTGGGCTGATAACTTGGGCTGCTGGGCCGGTATCCATCGTTCCAGTCCCTGGAACGGAGGATGAATGCCACAATATTCCCATTAGCATAACACAAAATGCAAATGGAAATGTTGGAAAATCTTATTGAGTCTATGTACTTTACTGAGAAATATAAAGTAGATGGAGTTTATACATGTTTTTTTTAGTTCTATTTTTAACTGTGAAAGGTGGTTCCTAAAGGTATATGGCTTTTGTTGTTTTTGGATGTGTTTTTTTTGGAAGGAGAGCTAAGAATGAAAGTTGGGGAGGGTAATGAGGGAAGAGGGACCAAACACTAATATGGAGGGGTAGGTGGAGAAGCGAAAATGTTGCGTGTGTGTTTTTTCTAAGGTAAGGGGCAGTGTTTCTCATGCTCCTTAATTACAGCAGTGGTGGTGGTTCTTGGGGAGGAGGGATGGCATTAGCTGATGCTATTTTAAGATAAATAGCAGTTTTGCTAAAAGTATGTACTGTGTACTAGATTGTTAATGGATAATGAGTAGGAATAGGTGTTGGAGCTGTGCAAGGGAAAGTTTGAAGTTGAAAGTTCCTAGATCAGTAGAAAATGAAGTTCTGAACTGTCCGCGAAGCAGAGATCTTATCGTGAAGTGTGGACGGGTTTTCGGACACGTCATCATGCCGCGCACCAGTATATGGTCATGTGGCACTGTCCGGAAGGTCCGCTATGAAGTCAGATGTTCGTAGATGTCTACCGATGCAAAACTAGTTGAATTTGTTGCAAAAAGTGTATAGAAGTGTTAAAAATGATTCCAGAAGGCGGGAAATGGCAGAGTTTTAAGGTGACACTTTGTAAATTGGACACAAACATTGCTATATTGGGTAAGTATGATATTAGTAAGTTGTAGGGAAATAGCATGAACTGGTAAAAACCCATGAAATTCACTGAAAAAACTTTGTTAAAGGGATGTTATGGTTAAGTTGCACTACTAATAACCTATCAAATTCAATGAAAAAACTTTGTTAAAGAGACGTTATGGTTGAGTTGCACTACTAAACCAACAATTACAATTAAACAAATATCATTTGATATTATTGCTAAACGACATCATGAACCCAGTACAGAAACAGTAGTTACAAAAAATAAATTTAACTTTATTGTCACACATTATATATAAATAAAAAGGCACTAATTGCCATATTACACAATTAAACAATTCACCATTTGTTAAAAAACTTTTTTGATATAAAGTGCATAGTGCACCATTAAGAGAAAGGGGTGCAAGCAACTCAAAGTTTATGTATTATTTTAAACACTTTGTTTGCATGAAAATCCCACAATTGATTCAAATGGGTATTTCAGATAACTGTCGACATGTTTCGGCCATTTTTTGTTTCAGACACTATCCCTAGTGTCTTTCGTTCTTGCTTTTTTTAGGCCATCTTCAGGACACAATTTCTTCAAAGAGAAGTCAACAAAGACTCTATACACCAAAAGTTGATCAGCATGACCAGTTCTACAAAAAACAGATACAACATGTGAGACCCAACCTGATTCATTTCATGGGTTCAAGATGGTTCAACGACATACTTGAGTATTATTATTCTACAAATAAGCATTCAGAACATTGAGATAAACACATATTAAAATCATTCAAAAACACATGAATGTGCAAACATCACTTCAAAAGACAGTTTAACAAAAGGGCAAAGTAAGCAAGCTGTTCATAACTCCAGATACTTCAATTAATCTAAGGCTTGTTAGTAGCAATGACTCTGTGACTATATCTCAATTGAAATATATTCACGAAAACTAATTTCTGTTCCCACATCTAGTGTAGGATCCTTTATAAAGTCACATATATCACAGTAAACTTGTGAAAAAAGGTCCCGGACAATTCAATAACCTGAACCTTGAGAACAAAGGATGAAAGGGAAGGGAAGCATGCAGAAATAGGTACAGATGTCCTAGGACATCTGAAGTGTCCGCAAACACCACAGAACTGCCCCAGGACATCTGGAGTGTTTGTGGACTGTCGGGGAGGTAACACAGCCTGTTTTTTGGCTTTTTATGGCCATACCACATCCCATCCTCATCCCCCACGCCTCCCCAGAGATTGTTTGTTGAGTTTGACAATTGCAATGTTGCTTTTTTTCACTATTTTTACTGCGCTGTCAGCGGAACCCAAAAAAGTTTGGGAATTCAAGATGGCGGGCGTTTCAGGAAAACCGTTGCATTTCACGTTTTCTCACCACTCAATTAGCAGACGCATCCCGATGTCCGCAGACCACGCAAAGGTCAGCACATTTTTCTGGCTAATCAGAGGCCAGTCCGCGGACCGAACAGGGAAGTGTGTCCGCAGAGCGGACAAAGATATCACTATTTTTTTTAACTTACATTTTTGGTCGTTTTAAAAACAACTACTGGACGGATTTACACCAAACTAACAAAAGCACGCTTTCGGGACCAGGCCGCCGCTCATGCCGCAAATTTCGTGAAAATCCGTCCAGCGGTTTGAGCTGTAGGCGTGAGCAAAGTTGTTTCCCAATATATCTATGGGAAAAAAATACATTTTGGGATCCCCCTATAACTTTGCCCTCCCCTTGTCCAAACGTCATCAAACTTTGTAAAAAAAATTCAGAGTGGGCCATATATTTTGCAAAGTTTGGAGAGGATTCATCCAGGGGGAGCAAAGTTATAAGCCACCCAAAAAGTGCTCTTCCTAAGGGTTTAGCAACTTAACCATAACTACATGGCCGCTACTGCAGGCCATGTAATATATGTATGTAAAGTATAAGTTCAGGTAATAATTGTCGTGAATGATGACACACACCACCATCTCTGTGGCATAAAGTAAAGTAAACCTTCAAGACAAAATACACTTTTTTCCTTTTGTTTCAAATGCAGGAAACACAGACAAATAGACAGGTTAAACCTCTTGTCCCATAAACCCCTTTTGTTGTCAAAATTAATAAAACCATGGCACATTACTAGAGCATAGATATCACTTGATAAGGTTTACATTTTAAACAAAGGCACAGTTTTGTTTTTAAAGCAAGTTCGAGTGCAGCCCTTTGTACATGTCAATTCCCTGCACACTTGAAAATGCTTGCAGTTTTTAAATCAGAGATGTTTCAGAGTACTTTTGATTCATAGAAACCTTGTTCCTTCTTCAGCCCCAAAGCAATACAAAATCTTTCTTCTATTAGGGTTACTTACTCACTCTCAGGAAAGAGTGTATATTTTTCAAGGGAGAATGACAATTGGTTTAATTTTGCAAAGCACTTCTCCACCCCAGCACCAGAAACTCAGGCAGCAGTTATATGCACCACCCCTCTATTTAATGACAAGGTCTAGAAGGTGGGGACAGTTAGGAATTGTATTTTGGGACAAAATCACCCCTTAGTTTAAAGGCAATGTCCAAGGAGGGGGGACAGTTATTTAATTATTATTTTATTTTGTATTTATTCATTGGATATTTGTAAGGGGCCTATAAACCAAATGGGGCCTCATTCCGAGTATGGCGGTAAGGGATAGCGGCCACCGGTAACGAGACCGGGGGCGGTGATCCCTTACCGCCATACTCCGAGTTCCCTTTGCGCCCTCGCCCTTAACGCCTGCTTTGAGCAGGTGTTAAAGTCGAGGGCGCAAAGGGGCCTCCAAGCCAATAACGGTGACAGTAATGAACGGTCACCGTTATTTGCATCTTCCCCATTCCCATTGAGCCCTATGGGGGCTCATTTGGGAATGGGGAACAGCCTTGGTGAATGCGGAATTACCGCCCCGCCAACCTTGGAATGGGGCGGTAATTCCGCCATCCACCAAGGCGCTGCCGGTCCGGGTACGGCGTCAACCAAGGCGTTAATAGCGCCATTGGTTAGCGCCGTACTCGGAATGAGGCCCATGGTGTCTAAAGGCACCACAAGACAAAAAAAGGTGGGGGTAACAAGGGAGAAGATAACAATAACGGTCCTACTAGGCCTTGTGACAGTTGGAATGTGCAAGTGCAGTAACAAGAAGTTCAACAGCGGGGGAAAGCCGGTCTGCACAAAATGCAAAATGCTAGAGTGGGAAGGGAAGTGCAGGGTGAAGAGAGAGTACAAGTGAACAGAGGGGGTATAGGAGGGGAGGAAGAGGGTAAAGGGGCTATGCGAGTGCTAAGGGGAGTCCTGGAGTGACATGGATTTGAGGGGGGAGGGTCCACATGAGGCGAGCGCTAAGGGGAGGCCTGGAGTGACATGGATTGCAGAGTTGAGGATCCACATGCTAAGTGCAAGGAGGGGGGTCGACTGGTCAGGGGCACCATGTTCCCTGTAGAACTCAGAGGGAACCAGCAGCCAGTCACTGCAGCAGATGGAGTGTTAGCAGGGGAAGGGTAGGGGAAAGGACAAGGAGAAAAGGAGGATCTTGAGAGCTTCCACAATTTAAGGAGATCCAGCCCAAGCCTGAGAGGATCTGGGAGGCCATTACAGAGGGAGGCTTCAGCAGAGGAGAGAGATCTATCCCTGCTTTCTGCTTAGAGAAGTGTCTGATCTGCAGCGAGTTGTAGCTAGAAGATCGAAGGGCTCTCGCAGGAAGGTATTTAGGGAGAAACAGTTGGATGTAGCGGGGCCCCATACCCCAGAAAGCCTTGTGGATGATTTAGAGGGTCTTGCATTCCTATTCTGGACTAGTTAAAGCGGGGCGAAAAGAGGATAAAGGAAGATTGAGGAAGTGCCTATTGCAGTAATCCACCCTAGAGAGGATCAGAGTTCTGGAGACATTGGGGGTCATTACGAGGTAGGAGGTAACCATGCTGGTATTAGAGGCATGGCTACCCCCTTATCGGGTACCGGGTCTGGGTTCCTTGAATGATGAATTACCGGGCCATTCTGACCTTGGAGGGCCCAGTAATTCCTCATTCAAGGAACCCGGACCCGGTACATCACGATTCTCATTCAAGACCCCATAGGGCTCAATGGGAATGGGGAGCATGCTAACAACGGGCCGGTTAATAACAGGCCAGTTGTTAGCATGCTGGGCTGCTCGCGGGACCCGCTAAGGACACCTGGTAAAACCAGGCATCCTTATGGGGTCCTGCGAGCACAACTCGTAATGAGGTGATAAGGGGTTGACGGCTCTGGCACCTTTACCGGCACCGTTAACCCCTTACCGCCAGGGTCGGAATGACCCCCATTGAGTTTCTGGGAGAAGGTGAGGAAAGGGAGGATGCCTCTGAATGGTATAGCTTATAGTGGGCCTACTTGGCAAGATCCATGATGTGGGGAGAGAAGTAGAGAGAGGAGTCAAAGATGACACCAAGGTTTTTTGCCTCACAAGAGGGTTAGGGGAGGAGACCCATAGAGGGTGGCTAGAGGGTAGGAGGCAAAGAGGGAGCTAGGGTCCCAATGAGATTTATCTCAGTCTTACTGGCCTTAAGGCAGAGATCATTGGTGTCACACCATCCCTAAATAGTAGTCAGATGTCTATGGATGAGAGAGGAGGAAGAGGAGGCAGTAGAGGGAAGCTTAAAGTAGAATTGCATGTCATCTGCATAACACTGGAAGTGAGGAGAGAATGAGGAGATCAAGTGGGTCAAAGGGGCAAGGTAGATGTTGAAGATCCAGGGTGAGAGGATAGAGCCTTGAGGGGCGCCGCATCTGGAGAGTGTGATAAGAGAGAGAAAAGGGCCCAGTTGAACCTGGGAAGATCGGTCAGTGAGGAATGAGGTCAACCAGTCCAGTGCCAGGCCAGTGATGCCAAGGGTGTCACAGAGCTGAAATTAGTTTGAAATTTCATTTAGGGACAAGAACACTCATTCCTTTAAAGGCAGGGTCTTGGGAGTGGGGATTGTTGGATATTTCATTTTAGGACAAAGACACACCATTTCTTTAGAGAAGTCTGGGATTGATAGGAAAAAAGATGCAGCCCAATTACTTTAAATTACTATAATATATCTTCCCTCTAGGAAGGAGGGCTGAGGTTTTGGACTCCCCAGAGCTCCCCCTGTCTCAATCTGTATGGGAGTTAATTAATGGTAGTGATGTGAAGAGGTACACCTACTGTCATTTACCTTTTTTTTTACATGTCAGCTTTTGCACTCAAAAACTCCCTACATGGCAAACATTAGCAATTTACCAACAAATGTCACAATGCATAGATATGTATATCTAATTCTCCTAATCATGACAGACTTGTGGAACTTATTTTCATTTCAGCAGATATCTAATTTAATAAGCCGTCAGCTCCCCAACTTTCATGTTCATTGCATTTTCGGAGAAGCTAGAAACACATTTTTGGTTATAACCTAATTTCTACAACTCAATTTTGGAAAAACGTGATATCAACAGCATCGACTCAAAATCAAAATTAATATTACATATGTCCAAAACCTATAAGTACTATGGTTCAAAGGCTACTGAGTAAAATGACATTTCACATATAAGCCTATAGCCATATAGTCAAGATTTGCTCAGTTTAATTTTTTCATTTAAATTGCGGGGAGGCCACAGCATCTGTTCCAGTTTCTGGGCCCAATGTTGATTTAAGGATGGGGTAAATGCATCAGCCTTTGTTCTCCGAGGGCTAGTGGATGCTGAAGAGATTCTTATCCTTCAGCATATGGCTCACCTCTGCCCTCTGAACATCATGAGGCCATGTTGTCATTTTCCTTCTCAATCTTGAGTCCACCACAGTATTGCAGTTTAAATAGTTTAATAGGGATTTTTTGTTGGTCCACAATGGTTTTCAGACGACTGAAAATGCTAAGACTGAGAGAAAGGGAGGATAGCTGAAACTGCATGAATAGGCCTTTGCCATGCTTCTAGTTTAGATAGCAACAATTATTAGTTCTGTTGCAAGCAGACAGAAATATACAAAGTTTAATTGCCAGGTGCATGCAGTAACATTACGAATAACAAACTAGCAAGATATATCCACAGCGCCACCAATGGTGAAAGCAGGTCAACTAATGCATAAAGAACACAGTTACAGGTTGAATACATTGAAGCTAAAAGGTCCTATACACTGGCCTCATTCTACAATGAATAGTCATGACCCCATTAGATTAAACACCTGCAAGCAGCATCATGTATCCAAAGGGAGTGCAGGATGAGCTGTCCAAGATTGAACAAACTGTCTGGGAGATTGGGGCCTGCCATGGAAAGATGAGATGGGAGTGAGTTTGCTAATTCTTTCTCCTGGGCAATGTTTTGATCTCTCCTTTCCCACCAGACATTAATTGAACTGTTATAAATAAGTGTAACACCCAAGGCCACATCAGTATGAGGCACCAGCATTGTAACGATGTCAGCATGTTGTGATGCTAACCAATTAGAGCACAGTCTGATGATGTCTGGGACATGATGTCTTGCATAGTGGGAGGGTCCCTGGACAGGCTCCAAGATAATGGTTACCCAATTAGAAGAAGTAATGTATATATAAATATAGGTGATTTTATTTTAATAACCAATGGCAGCTTTGGATATTGTTTTTTTGAAGAATGTGTTTAGTTTATAACCTCTGGACTACCGGGAAGTGATTGAGAATGTCTGTGGACCTTCTACTGGCCGAATGGAGTAAATAAAGCTGGTTTCTTCGTCCATCTTGGTTTGCTCCATTATTTTGGTTGGTTTGGATTATTGGGAGCGTGTTTACATTGTTATAAACATCTTGTTATGTACAGGTGACAATATCCATCAATAACAGAATGTGGAAACCTGTAGCAGGAGTTCCATTATTCTTTTCTCCTTGAATTGTGCAAATGTTTCTAATTCGTACCTCTCATTCTCACACTTGATCCCTAAATGTACCATCAGCAAAAACATAACTATCACTATGCTCATAGCGATCCGTTCGGTACTGCAGAACCGCCTTCTAGGATGCCTGACCAACGCTTCTGAAATTAGTTAAAAATAGGGCATATATAATGGTCATAATGGGAGACTTCTATTTACTGTATATGTATTCCTTCCCCACACAAACCAGTGCAAAACATAATATGAAACCTCTCAACCTGAGCTTCACCCTACTGATCCCTGTCAGCACACATGAAGGAGACTATACCATAAATGGCAAATTCACTGTATGCTTCAGACTACAGAAGCTCTACTTGATCAAACATGTTTTCATATATATATCACTGTCTATGCCTCGCCATCTTTGACTATTATCATGCAACCACTTGCAAGAGCCCACTGAAATGTCACCGATGCAGATTTTGCAAATACCCATAAGAAGCCAAAAGGTATAGGTAATGTACTATATGAGCTCTACAATGAAATAGGGAGGACGCTAAACATGCTAGCGGCACCACTACCAACATAATTAGATCCAAGGTTGTCCAACGATTCATTAAGTAGGATCCTGGCAGTACTCAAAGGGGAACTACAAATGAACAACAAAATGGCATGCAAAAAAATAAAATAATAAGTATTACAAAAAACGATTCCATAAGGTGAACAATATAACAGCCGAATTGCTCAAAATCTGCAATGGACTGACTGAAATGAAAAAGTAAGGAATAACATTAGGGCCCTCACGCCCCAACAAAAAAAACGATGACATAGCCTAATATTTAATACTTTAAAAAAACAGTGGCCATTAGCTGGCAGCATCTTCCTACCACATACCCCCTACAAGACCCAGCTACACCCAACAGCTTTGCCTGATGCCACCTACCTCAAAGGTGGAACTCATTAGGGCGGTGGGCTGCATCAAGGCTTCCACCTCTCAATGACATCAATGAGGCAATATTACCCGGGGAGGATGCACGCGAGTGCTCTTACACAGTGGTTCGTCAAGCCGAGGCACTTGCAACGTTATATATTGTTCTTCTTTGATGACCACAAAGTCATCAATGAAGAAAAAGAACTGTAGAAGTGAGGCGCATCTTGGGAAATCACGCATTCGGTTCTTGTTTAATTCTAAAGAGCCGTTAGCACCCGTGTGTGAGCTTCGGGGTGCTAAAGGGGCAAGGAGAGTCAGGTAATGGGAGTGTCAGTCGAGCTGCACACAAGCTGCTTGGAACACAGCCTTTTAAAACATATTTACTTTTATTAACGTTGTACAAAAAAAAAGACTACAAAACAAGATGAAGAATAAGCCACAAATTCAATAACATTAACTCCCACAATGACACCTTAAAAAAATGCAGAGCGCCATATGAGCATCCTTATTGGCTAACGCTTCGCCAGGGTGTTAATGTCGAGTAAGCTTGATAACGGACCAAATCACTACGCCAGCCCCTATCTTAACCACATGCAATGCATACCTTATATCAGGTATATAGTTATGTTGAAAAGAGTAATTTTCACACATAAAATACACCTCAATGGCCTAGCTCACTTAAACCCATTCTCGAATCTGGTCCTCAAAGCCAAATACACTGAAACATTCTAATCGATCCATGAGCACCAATAAGGTTTTAGACCTACCAGGGGAACTGGGGCACTAGAGAGTATCCTACCATACACACTAAATGCCCTCCCTTCCCTCAGCACTTTAACCCCTTCCTCTCCACTGCACTTGCGCAAGCTCAATGTCACTGGGCCTAGTAAGATCTGTCTTGTCCCCCGTGTTTCCCCTCCCCTTGCCCCGTTGTGTTTTGAAACACTTGTGCATTGGCGCGCTAAATAAAATATTATATCGTGCCCCAAGAATATTCTTCTTTGCTGTCTCTGACCCAGCATGGGAATTACTGGCAAAGCCCTTGCATGGATTACTTCCTGGGACATCATTTAGTGGGTGCCAGGGGTCGCACCTGCGACCTCTGAGGTCTCCCTTGCTACCCCTAAAAAAACAAAAATGTAAAACAATTTGATGCTCCTGGGCTGTGGCCAATGCCATGTGGCTATTTGAGCTATTTGTCATTATGGAATTCCATACAATAATTGCTAGACTCATTAAAGGTTTTATTTCAGGCAAACTTCAGGGGATGAGTCACTGATTTAGTCTGTTCTTTAACAATGCAGACAACATCCTCCAAGAAGCAGTTAGAGTAGAATAAATAGTCATTGCGGACTATGTATTTTGCTTTTCTTGCAAGTTGCAGTTATAGCATGTTTTGTTTCTTCTGATAAATATGGTGATCCATTCTTGTATGAAATGTATATCACGTTACAGTAATATTGTAACCATATTTTCATAGTGTACTTAGAAACAATGCTATGTGATGTCACTTCCTGTTTTGTCAAGGGATAAACATTTGTGTTCCATCACTTCCTGTGATGTCACTTCGGGGTGGGGGGTCAAATGCCATCACTTCCTGTGATGTCAGAGGGCAAAGGCCATGTGATGTCACTTCCGCTACTCCTGGTATTTTGGTGAAATGACGTCCCTGATTACTTTCTTGCTGCATGACAGCTCCATGCAAGGGATGCTATGTCAGTTTGTACCCAATACCATCATCCATGTCTGCAGTGTTGTGCTGGCATCAGGCTTTTCACCATGGCTCATTTATGCTTAGATGAGACCTGCTTCCATTCCCATTGAATGAATTTTGACATTATTTAATCCATGTGCAGCCAATACTCCAAAAAACCTTTGAATACAACAAAATGGGGCAAAACAGCAAAATGTAAGACAATCCAGGACTGGATGATTGACGGTGGCCTATGCCTTAACAGGGCCAACACAGACATCCTACTTTCCCACAGTGCACAGTTAAGCACCCCAACCCTTCATCAGGCTTGACTCAATAGGCAGTTCACCCCTATTGCTATCATTTTGAACAGCAACTTATTGCTCAACCACCAGGTAAATATTGACACAGGAAATACCCTTCATTGATACCCACATTACTCAAGAAGATCCTACCACTTGCTTTTGCTATCAGATGGACATATACAGAGCACGTAAAGCAAAATGTCTAGATTATTGTGCCAGCATGTATTCATGGCTGTCGCAAATATCATCCGGTGGTGAGTTGCCACCATGCAAAAAACTTCAGTAAAATTGAAAACATGAAAAAGTAATTAGTACTTATTAATTTTAAAAAGAGGAGCCACATTGGCATAGGAAGCAATTCTTGGTGGATTCAGGACCCTTACTCTGGCTCTTATTTTCGTGAGAGATCCTCATGCATGCCTCGTTTTCACTGGTCTGCCTTAGTGCACACTTCAGCTGTTTTTCACAGGGCAGTATACACTTTCTTGCCCCCCGTCCCCGCTTCCCATTACCCTTTTCCATCTTTTATGTTCTTGTTCCCGGAGTTCCTCAGCTAAGCTGCTGTGCCTGCAATAGGGATAAACCATTGTCCTTGCATTACAGAGTAAACCTAGAGGCTGCCTCTCCGTCCTTTTGTTTCATGTCCCCCTCCCTGTTACAAGGGGTACTCCATACAACCCCTGTTTTATTTTAGTCCTTCCTTACCTGGTTTGCTTTCCTTCTTGAGCCCCTCTACTGCCTTCCCCACTCCTGATGCATGAACCAAAAACCAGTGGGAGCCATGGCACGATGACTGTGGCATGATGACGTACTCATGTTCGTGCATGTTCAGTTTCAAAGGAAGTAGTTGTTGAAAGAAAAAAGAACAAAAGTAAATTGCAATGCTGTGTGAGTGATCTCCTCTTACCCCCTTCTCTAGGATTTCTGAAACATATTGTGAAGTAGTGCCGGTGGATCAACAGAACAGATTGGCTCAATTACAGGGGCCAATGCTCATGAAGAATGATCCCATCATTTCATCTGGGATCAGGTTCATGAAGCTATTATTATTGTGTACGCATCCTTTGTTTGGGGTATTTATTGAGTGCTGACCTGGCTTCGAGAAGCAGCAGAATGATTTTCAACAATGGATTACTTGGTAGATAGGTAAGTTGGCACAAACCGCAGCAGGGCAGTGATACATGACAATAAGGCAAAAGGAGCAGTGATCAGAGTTGAGGTGGGCTTGACTGGTGCCTGGGACCGAGGGTGTCTATGGTGCCGGAAGAAGGTGCTTCTTGAAGAGCAGGGTGTTGTTCTCCTTTCCGAATTGCCTGAGAGTTGGTGCAACTGTGCTACAAAGAGCGTTTGCTAGTCTAAGGTTGACAGGTGTGAGGTTATAGGAGATCCATTGCCCTTATGATGTGGGCAGACAAGGAGCTGGAACATTATCCTATGTTTTGGCCACAAATTGTTGGCCTATATCTTGAGGTCACTGTCCATAAGAACAGTACCATAGTCAAGCGAAATGAGCAGGGTCAAGAGTGTCAAAAGACTGGATAGTCATCCATGTGATGCTGGAAATGCATCTGAGGGACAGGGCCTCTGAATCCTTGTCCTTTTTCTGTTTTTACCGTGTGTTCTGTTATGTTTTCTGCCCCGGAGTCCATGTGGGACTCCTGGCAGTGCAGCTCTCTTTTGGTTTGGTGAACAGACCCATGGGATACCCTTATGGCACCCATGGGTAGGGGTACAACCCTGTGCCCTAAGTGTATGTTTTTGGGCACCTGTGGGTGGCCCACAGAGCAGGGTATGGGCTGGTGGCAGCTCCATGCTGAACTTGACAGGTGCTCTGGGTATCCTCCATTTTGGGACACCCCGGCCCTGCCATCGGGATCAGTTGATTCCTGATAGAAACAAGATGGCCCCTGTGGCCTCTTGCTTTCTATTGCCTGTTGTCTTGTTTTTCCCAAAGTCCTGGGAAGCCCTGACTCTGTCCCTTCCCCCTGACTGGCTGTTGGGTGGAAGTTCCATATATGGTATTGTTGTGAAGGCCCAGCTAGACTGACTGGAGCCTTCCCAGTGACTGTATGTTATGGGTACCTCCTGTGGGTGGGACCTGGGTGAATGGAGTGTGTGACCAATATACACTCCTTGTTGTGGTTGTCTGGTTTCTGGCATAAGAGACAAAGACTGAGACAGCCCTGCCCGAAACTGGCCTGAATGCAGTGTGTAGTGTTGAATGGCTGGGTACTTGTTCCAATCCACATTCCTTGTTGTGAGTGTCTGGAAGGGAGGAGTGTGGCCTGAATGCACTGTGTGCCTGATTGGCTGACTGACTGCATGAATGCCCTGCAGTGTGATTGGCTGCTGTGTGTGTGCCAGCAGTGTGGATGAGAGGGAGGATAGTATATCTGGGGACCTCTCACCACTGGAAATTGTTCAGTTCAGAAGGAACCATTGGTTGAGAAGCAACCATTGGGTTCAGAAGTTCAGAAGTGTCCAGAAGCTGAGTCTCCACTCAAGAGTAACTGGAACTGCTGATCCTCGACGTCCAGCTGGAAGAAGAAGACTTGCTGTGGCATTTGCTTCGACCGATCCGAAGGCTGTCGAAATTCGTCGAGGACTGACCCAAGAGAGGACCTGGTAAGGCGCCCTCTTCCCGTGCTCCGAGGGACCATCGGGCACCGCTCCATCTTCGCCGAAGCGCCCTGGAAGACAGGTCCTCGAAAGGCTGTCGACCCGAGACGGGACCGCCGAGGAGATCGAAGTGAAGCACCCGGACATCGACGCCGTCGAAGTCCATTGCCGTCGACCAGGGTTCGCAGGTTTGTGGAACCGCTGGAGGCCCGTCGAAGTTGTGTTGCCCAGCCGGGGGAACCACTTGACGCCGTGCCGCCGACGATCGGAGCCGTCCGCTCCATTGCCTAAGAACATTCAATCGAAGGACTCTCTCGACCGCATCGTCGACCGCTTATCCTGCCGGAGAAAGTCGAGGACGACCAACGCGCCGAGGAGAAACCTGCCGGTGGGTTTCCCGCCACCCGACGACCTCAAAGACCCGGACGACTCGACGCCCTTGCTGGGCTCTCGTCTCTACAATCTTTGCGGTCCAGAACTATTGTCATCGAGGTGCCCCGCACACCTCCGCCTTGCAGGACGCCGACGCCCCGACGCCGACGAGCACCGCTCGGACGAAGCTGCCGCCTCTTCGACATCATTCCACTTCGTTTGTCGACGGAAGTTCGACGCCCCGTGCCTCCCGCTTGAAAGGGAAGGCATTCAAGAAGGGCCGTCGATTCCCCGTCGCCAAACAGCGAGTCCCTCGACGTTAGTCGACTCCACCAGGTACATTGGGGGGGTAAAAACATTATAGGGGAAAATAAGACTTGCAGAGCAATATATGGACTGGGCTGGTGCTATATCTTTCTTTACAGGTTGCCCAGGTGGGGGGATCTCCACACAGAACTGTGCCTAGTGGTAGGGGTCAGTATTCTGCCTATTGCTCAACCATCTTATTTCCTCCCCTCTCTCTATTGCTGGTTTCACTCTATGGGTCTGTGTGACATTGTACAGTATTGTTCATGCACTTCAATGAGATCTAGGGTGGTACCACTTTAGGATTGTAAATATTTGTCATTGTAGATTTTGCCAGAGTACAAAGTGAGTTATCATGATGAATGTACATAACCTTAACTATTGATTATATAAAGACTGTGTTCTAACCAATACAGAGTGTGGATATTCCTTTGTGGGGGCTTGGGGATACACTGTACTTAAGAACCAGCCTGCATCACCTCCTGAGAAGCTAGGCCTTGATTGCTCGACCATTGCTACCGAATAGAGAATCTTGGCTGGGGTCTCCTGTGCCTCTCCTCCACCATATAGGGAGTGGGAGTACAGACACCCCCCACCGGTCGTTGAGATCCGTTCTCTCACAATCCACATCTCCCCACCTACTCAAACAGGCCACCAAACCATAGACATTTAATGATGGTAGAGTTCACTTGGATTAGCTAGAAGATTTCAGTGCTGCTGCCCCCACTCTTCTCATAACAAACCTACCTCTATTTGCCTCACTTTCTTTCTCTCTATTTCGCTCTCTCTCGCTGGGAAATTCCTTGTCAAAGCCTGCCTTCAATTAACAACAGAACTCATTTCTCAGATGTGTCATGGTGAAATATGCTGACAACATGAAAATGCAGAAACCATTTAATCGTAAGCATGATTAGCAAGTATTCATAGACATGAACTAACGCAATTCCACCTGCAAAGCACTGCAGCTCGTACGTACACATTTTAAACAGGGCACGTGTTCAATCCTGCTGCACTTCTCTACACTGCAGACGATGTGTTTTGTAATTCGCACCGTGTTGCCACATTCTGCCCGCCCCCATTTGCAAATATCATGTGCGTCTGAGACACAATGGAAGCCACACCAATCACGGAATGCAGGAAAGCTATGATTACTCAACGATTCCAATTAATTCTGAATATCTCATCTGTTGCTAGGGATCTCTTGCTGAGCAGCGCCAAGCCTGCTCTCTTGCATGTGAACAGCAGGCATACTTTATCCTGTCGGCTGCTTAGTCATCAGTATGGCACATCTCATCTGTTGCTGGGGATCTCTTGCTGAGCAGGGCCAAGCCTGCTCTCTTGCATGTGAACAGCAGGCATATTTTATCCAGTCGGCTGCTTAGTCATCAGTATGGCACATCTCATCTGTTGCTGGGGATCTCTTGCTGAGCAGCTCCGAGCCTGCTCTCTTACAGGTGAACAACAGGCATATTTTATCCAGTCAGCTGCTTAGTATGGGACATCTCATCTGTTGCTGGGGATCTCTTGCTGAGCAGCTCCGAGCCTGCTCTCTTACAGGTGAACAACAGGCATATTTTATCCAGTCAGCTGCTTAGTATGGGACATCTCATCTGTTGCTGGGGATCTCTTGCTGAGCAGCGCCAGGTCTGCTCTCTTATGGGTGAACAACAGGCATATTTTATCCAGTCGGCTGCTTAGTCATCAGTATGGCACATCTCATCTGTTGCTGGGGATCTCTTGCTGAGCAGCTCCGAGCCTGCTCTCTTACAGGTGAACAGCAGGCATATTTTATCCAGTCAGCTGCTTAGTATGGGACATCTCATCTGTTCGGGACCTCTTGCTGAGCAGCGCCAGGCCTGCTCTCTTACGAGTGAACAGCAGGCATATTTTATCCAGTCGGCTGCTTAGTCATCAGTATGGCACATCTCATCTGTTGCTGGGGATCTCTTGCTGAGCAGGGCCAAGCCTGCTCTCTTGCATGTGAACAGCAGGCATATTTTATCCAGTCGGCTGCTTAGTCATCAGTATGGCACATCTCATCTGTTGCTGGGGATCTCTTGCTGAGCAGCACCCAGCCTGCTCTCTTACAGGTGAACAACAGGCATATTTTATCCAGTCGGCTGCTTAGTCATCAGTATGGCACATCTCATCTGTTGCTGGGGATCTCTTGCTGAGCAGCACCCAGCCTGCTCTCTTACAGGTGAACAGCAGGCATATTTTATCCAGTCGGCTGCTTAGTCATCAGTATGGCACATCTGATCTGTTGCTGGGGATCTCTTGCTGAGCAGCGCCCGGCCTGCTCTCTTACAGGTGAACAGCAGGCATATTTTATCCAGTCGGCTGCTTAGTCATCAGTAAGGCAACACTTCCACATGTGTGCCATGGAAGTGCATTCTGAATCTTTATGCGGGAGAAAGGTGCATGCCCCAACTGCTAAACTGGCAATTCCTCCATTGTCTTCCACGTGGGTCTTGATAATGATGCGTTATTTCACCAAAGGGTTAACATAGAACATACTTACATACAATGCCACTCTGCCGAAGTTGGTAGTCATTTATCGACCTCGGAAGGATGAAAGGATGAGCCCGCCTTGCTTGCGAGTCCATGCCTTGCAGAGATCGAACCTGCGAATTGAAGATAAAACACCGATAGCAGAAGCGAGGGCTCAACCCATTGAGTTAAATTACTGGATTGATCGCCTACAGGGACACTATTTAGCAATAAGCAAAATGAAGGAGAGATATTTATGAATGCATGCATGTATGTATGCACTTACATATGTTTGCGATTTATATAGGGAAAACCTAGCGGTGGAAGAGCACCAGATCAGTGTACACATCAAGAGAGGTTATGCGACGATCCAATGATTGCTGAAATAAGGTTAAGATACTCACAGACCCTGTCCTTGACAAGACTGCGATGCCCTCTACTGGCCTTTTGACAATCAAACTCAAAACTTGCAATAGTTTATAGTGAACAGAGTCTACTGTGGCATACAATTGTCTCGGGCACCAATGAAATTCCTTTTGTGGCACACTGTTTGAATAGTACCCGAGCGGGAGTTTTTTGATAAAATACGATGCAAATTATGCATTTTAAAGATATTTATACAGCAACACTGATCACAACTACTAGCCACTTAGTGAAGTAACTCATCAAATGGGCCCACATGGGCCAAACAAGTGGCCTACTTTGATCCAAAAAAACTGGCCCATAACAGCATTTAGCGTTTTTGGTTCAGGCATTACCATATAACCCTATCAGCCAGTACGAGCATGCTAGTGGAACTACACAGCAAATATGTGTTTTGTGACATTATACTAGATATGTCTCGGGGGAGGGGTGACACATTGTGATTACATGAAAATGATAAGACATTTCGGGGGATGGTTAAGAAGGATCTTAGCGCGACATGACCAATATGTTAGAATGAGATGCAATAGTCTAGTTGCTACCACGTGTCACAGTGCATGCAGGCAAAAGAGTTAACCCACTGCACTCTCATTCAGTTCAGCATAAATAGATGCCACCAAGCTGTCTGCACCAGTTTAAATACGTAGTTTTATTCATTGGTCTTAATGATGAATTCAAGAATGTTGGATCATAACAGGTGTCCAGTACACTGACACGTGTTTCGACCTGTGGACTTCTTCAGAACTGGACTATTGTTTGCAAATTAATTCTTGGTACTGTGCATAAGTCTCCAATCACAGTATTCATATCAGAAAGTATGGTCGCATGCACGTAATTTAAACAATGTCACCCATAGATACATGAACAGTAAGCACATCACGTAGATCGTAACAATAAACGTAGTCCATTGGACATGCATTATATAATTGTAGGATAGAGACGGAGAGTGAGGGGGTTGGACCAGGGTAGGATATGTTGGGTAACAAGAAAAACGCAAAGATAAAGAAAATGGTATTGAGAACATAAAATCCCACATAAGAACATGCTTGCAGAATATGTGAGATGTTGCTAGTGCGTGGAAAACTTGCTCCTCTGTTTTTCTCATATAAGTATCATTTCATGTTCCAATGCACCGTTCTTTCTTTGCCTATCACTCATATATTCATCATGATGCGCTTGATAATTGTTAACAGGCTAGCATATTAATGAATTGGATTTATATTCCCTCATTCAAAGTAATTTGTTAATCTGTGTGTGGTCCTGCGATGATCTGTAACACATGAAGCAGTCCAATTTACCAATTTAGGTGTTAGGGGAACCACCATCAGTCGGTAGCACAATATTCAATGTTCCGGTTTAAGTCACCATGCCTGTAAATGTTATCAAGAGAAGAAAATGCTTCTCAAATTGCAATATGTGTCTCTTGTTGCATATTATATGAACATGGCTTGCTTGGTACCGTTTCATAATAGTTAAATCCAAGATGTTAAACTCTTCCACTTTGAAATATTTATATCAAGTATTTATCTTGCGATTTAGGGGGCCTTAGTTCTATCCAGGATTCTGTGCTTTAAATTCCTTAGACAAGTGTCTTATGCGGAAAACGTTGCTTGTATGGAAAAATGCAACTGCCTATTGGTGGTGTCCTTACCATTTAAATACAAACACTAGTGTCAACGCAACCATAGTTCTGTTTCGAAACAGTAAAAGTTAAATAATTGAAGATTAATAATCTGCTAGTCTCGGATCATGTGTTGAATGTTGTCCAAAATGAAATGGGCCTCATTCCGAGTATGGCGCTAACCAATGGCGCTATTAACGCCTTGGTTGACGCCGTACCCGGACCGGCAGCGCCTTGGTGGATGGCGGAATTACCGCCCCATTCCAAGGTTGGCGGGGCGGTAATTCCCCATTCACCAAGGCTCTTCCCCATTCCCAAATGAGCCCCCATAGGGCTCAATGGGAATGGGGAAGATGCAAATAACGGTGACCGTTCATTACGGTCACCGTTATTGGCTTGGAGGCCTCTTTGCGTTCTCGACTTTAACACCTGCTCAAAGCAGGCGTTAAGGGCGAGGGCGCAAAGGGAACTCGGAGTATGGCGGTAAGGGATTACCGCCACCGGTCTCGTTACCGGTGGCCGCTATCCCTTACCGCCATACTCGGAATGAGGCCCACTGACTTTGCTTTTTTAATCTGCGGATTTCGTCCTGCAACAGAGTCTGCCTGTGCCATTACTATATCGTCAGACTGCATTTGGCGGAAAGAATCTAGACAACGCTATTGTGCTATATTCATCGTTCGCTTTAATGTGTGTACATAGACTAGCTTCTTTTAACACTTGGACTGAATGGCCTCTCTCCAATAAACCACCCAGTTGCAGTAATAGTAGGTTCTGAAAAAGATGCGCGTCTTTCAATGAGTTTAAATTAATACATTTCAGGCTAATCTGGTACACGGAGTTCTGTTCTCCTCGCCTGTGTTTCATGAAATAACATTTGGCGGCCCTGTCTAGTATTTCAATTGATTCAGACCTACATCTTGAATGGTGGCCCTGCCAAGGGTTTCAAACCAATCAGTGATATTGTTTACACAGTTCTCCGTTGCCGAGAAACGTGTAGTTCTCAATGTCTAAGTGACTGGTGGAGTATGTGTATTAATGGAACGTTACCAATAGTGTTTGTATCTAACAGACTAATCTGAACCACGTAATGTATCACTGATTTCGTCTGCGGTGTTGGATTAACTATTTGATTGCAATTATTAGAATGCCTTAGGCATCCCTACGAGTCTGACAATTAGATTTGATCTTCTAGCATGACTAGCCAAGTGCATCCCAACATTTCAAACTGCGCTAATACGTGTTTGTAGAAAACACTCTCTGGTAATTACTAGTAATATTTCTCCTCATGGTATTTAACATCATATCCCTAAATTGAATCCTTTTTCTCTTGAGGTCACTTATGAAGATATGTGGTCATTATCAGTGAGTCACACTTCCTATGTAACTCTTGCCAAGATGTTTGTATCAAAAGTCTAAAACATGAACTCTCTAAACTGTGATATTCACTTCTGGGTTTTATAGAGTGAACTGCTTGTACGGGAGAGTATGAAGCACTGAAAAGTCATTACTGTGTTAGTATCAAGGTGCATCTATTGAGCGTTTGTTACTAGTTAGTGCCCGCCATAGCAAGTGTTCTATTGAACTAGAAGATGTTGAAACTTTAACATACACTTCTGTGTGAATAACTAATTACATAATTAATAGTTAATGAAATCAAACTTGAATATTAGGAATACTAGCAGTTCTGAAAATAGTACGTACTTTGCTGTCAGTAATGTCTCGTGCTTTAACATGGACTTATGTATGGATAGCGACTTGCATTATTACTGGTTTGTAAAATCAAACTTGAATTTTTCAAAATACAAATAATTCAAAAATCAGGACACACTCCGCTGTCAGTAATATCTCCTGCTTATTATAATCCATTCTACTTGAAAAAGTCTTTGTAAAGAGAACTTCCTCAGTTGTCATGCACATAGTATCTTAACCACAAATCAAATTTAGAGTTACAAACCCATCTCATGATCAACGTTTAGCCCAATTCCATTGCACGGAAGTAGCACATTAATTTAGCTTCCATTTGTCTTAGGACGCGTTCCTTGCTACCGCCTCTGACATTCCTTTTGATCTCCTTTAGTCCAATAAACCTCAAACCATCTTTGTTGTGCCATTGATGTTCTTGTTGCCAATGTACAGCTAGAGGCAACCTTTGATCTTGACTGGAAATAGAGGAGAGATGTTCACACATTCTGGTTGTTAATTACCCCATCATGCTCCCAATATAAAGCTTGCTGCATGTGCAGATGAATGCATACACCACAAACTGTGTCTTACAATTGATCAATTCTTGAATCTGACAAGTGAAATATCTTCAAATGTAGTGCTGTCTTGATATGCCTAACAGCACATAGTACATGTGCCACATTTGTAAAATCTTTTCACTCTTGGACTCAGCACACTTGGAGTACTCTTAGTTGCTGGCATGGTTAATAGAGATGGACTTAGCAGGTTCTTTATTGTCTGTAACCTTTTGAAAATTATACGAGGATGTGTATCCAGATATTTAGAAAGGTCCTTTTCCAACAGAAGAATGTGCCAGTGTATGTTTAAAAATGTCTTTACCCTGTAGTGATTGTCGCAATCTTTAGTTATGAATTGCACTGGCAGGTGTAGTGAATCTAATTGTCTCTTTTTGCTTGTTGTCAGAGTGTATTCTCTGTCCATGTTGCTAGCTCGATTCTGTCCTCTCTGTATATCTGTTATGTTGTAAACTCTCTGAAGAAATCGCTCGGTGAGTAACTTGCATTCTGACTGGAAAGACTTATTGGTAACACAATTTCTTTGAGCTCTTATAAATTCTCCAATTGGAATATTGCTGATGACACGCTTCTGATGACAGCTCGTTGCATGTAGTGTGGAGTTTACCGCTGTCGGTTTTCTATATGTTTGAGTCAACAGCCGTTGTTCTACTACAGAGATCTCCAGGTCCAAAAAACATATTATGTCTGTCTTGGATATACAAATGTAATACCCAAGTTACTTAAATGTATTGCATTGGTAAAGTCCTCCCCAACTCTTTTATGGATCCATTCCAGATTGCAAAGACATCGGCCCTCACTATAAGGTTGGCGGAATGGGTTTACCAGCACCGGTAAAGGTACCAGTGCTGGTAAACCCGTTCCGCCCTATTACGAGGTCTCCTCGCGGGAACCGCAATGGGCGCCTGGAAAAACCAAGCGTCCTTAGCGGGTCCCGCGAGTGGACCAGGGAGCTAACAACGGGCCTGTCATTAATGGGCCCATTGTTAGCTCCATCCCCATTCCCATTGAGCCCTATGGGTGCTCGAATGGGAATGGGGATGGACCGGGTCTGGGTTCCTCGGACAGGGAATTACCGGGTCTGCCAAGGTTGCAATGGTCTGGTAATTCCTCATTCGAGGAACCCGGGCCCGGACTGCGGTATGGAGGCAATCATGCCGCTAAAAGCGGCATGTTACCTCCAACCTTCTAATGAGGCTTATCGCCTTTATAGCGTGTCCATAGGGACACTTTCGCAGCAAATTCAGAATTGGTATACATAACAGTGTCTTCGGACATAGCCATGAATAGATTTGCCAAGGCAGTGCATACTTGGTGGCCATGGCTACTCCTTGCTTTTGTTGATAACATGTGTTGTTGAATATGAATTTATTAAGTTCCAATGTAAGTTGTAGCATTTCTGTCATCATTTTGCAGCGATAGTAGTGGGAAGCTGAACTATCTTGGTAAATATATTCTATGGTCTTGATGGCAAGGTTGTGTCATATTAAGGTATAGAGGGCTTTGTTCATCAAAAGTAACTAGTTGACTCACTTCTTTCCACTTATAGCTCTTCAAGATGTTAAGTAAACTCATTGAATCCTTCAGATATGATCTGATTTGTGGAACATGTTTTGGAGACTGAAATCTCAGCTGTAAGGACACTCAAAGAAGATCCAGGAATCATGATCAAGAAATTCACCATCATTTTGCTAAGTGACAGCAGCAGTAAGAGGATGAAGATATGATATGAGGATATAGTACAATTGGTTCACTTTGATACATGTTACATTCTTGTGGAAACGTTTTATTATACAACAATTGTTTTTTCTGCCTGGCAAAGACTTGCATTTGTGATGATATGCTAAAATTATTTCTGTTTTGATTCATGTCACACTACTGCATACATGACTGTTCTTTTTGTCATGCAAAGACTTGCACTGTTTAGCCCCCAATATGGGTATCATGACTATATGCTTTTAGCATGCCTTCTGCTAGGCAGCACATTGACTGCGCAATATTCGATCTATGGATTTCATCAGCTGGCATAACTGACAATAACGTTCTGCAAGTGATCAACACACATTAGATGCCTCATTTTTTACACGCAGCCCCTCTGATTTAATTCCACGTAGCATTTACTCACATCGCAAACAGCACTATACAAGATGGTGATCTTGGTAAGCGCAGACACACGCGTCTCCACACTGTTGCCAGGACTAGGGCCAGGAAAGAGCCATGCCACTTGGTTGCCATGACAGCAGCCCGACATAAATTACTCTGAGACGAGCATCGCGTCCAGAATCGCACAACAGTGATCAGACGTGCTCGCAGGATCACACTTATGGATCCACAACAATTGAGGTAAGGAGTTCACGTTTCCCCCAGCACTGATCTCGCATGGACTCAAGCGGGCATACAAAATGCCTAGCAGAGGGATGTTTAGCTCTCACTACATGGCTGGTTTGAATAGATGACAAGCAAGTTGCTGGCCCGTTTAGGCTGCTGCCACATCCTGAGGGAACCATTTTGACTCAGTAATTGGGTCGCACACAGACAAATAGTTGAACAGTTGAGACGAATCACTGAAGCATCAACATTGTATTTCGCCTTGTTTTCAGACAACCAACAGGGATTTTGTAAATGCGCTCGGACCCCACAGCGGCTGGTTGGTATCTTCACAGAACTTCACAGAACTTCACAGGCTGCAGAGCACTCACCAGTTAGGTAAGTTACACATCAGGTGCGTCACTCTAGGATTAACCTGTATGAGTGAATGTATTGAATAAAGGCATATTCATTATTCTTTATAGAACTCCCAGATGGACCAGAGGAGAACAGTATCTGAATAATCAATTCACGTGCTTACCCATAAAGGCACAGTAAGCTTAACCCTTTATAGGGCTTTTTGCTACTTTTGAGAACCTAAAAGAAATCTCCTGTACATAGTCCCATATTGATGATGTGTCTATTTAAAACTCTTCTATGTACCAAGTGTTATGTTTACTATTAAGGACAGTGTATGTTAAATGTTGGGGATTTGTTAACTCTGACAGAATGGTCAAAGTCATGTATCATTTTGTCTTTGTGAAATATTCATCTAATAACACCATTCATTAGATATTGTTAGGGGTCATCCATTGTCCCACATTAGATGAACAGTACTCGAAGGTCTAGTGAGATGTTGTCCAACTTGGTCCTCCTTATATCGTTGTGGCATTCCTTCTCGGTTGCCATTGGGCCTTTGATGAGATTTTGGTAGGTACAGCTCAAAAATAAACTCCCTCATCCAATGTAAACTAATCTTTTCAGATCTGAGTCATATAACATAAAGTGCTCTGTGATGGGAAATTCTGCCTGTTCTAGACCACACCTCTGACGTGTGGCACTGCACTGTATTTCTTCACTTTTTCTGACATATTTGTTCGTCCTGTTTCCCTGGCGAGGCTTGCTCCGAGGCCTCATCCAGGATGTGATTCCTTCATGTTACACTTGGTATATCCCCTGTGCATTCTTTTCTTCCTTGCATTCAAAGTTGTGTATTTACTGGGCAGGTGTCAATGTTCGTAATTGAAGTAGAGAGAATTCAGCATGTTGAATTCGTAGTGGGCCTTTTCTAGGTGATATCATGGGTAAAACGTCTACAGTATATTGCACAGCTAAACATCGTCCCTGTTGTGTAAAAAAGGAATGTGTGAAGCCATACATTGCCATGGCCTTTGTTAGGTTAGATTTTAATAGTAATTATACATCTTCCTGACCTGTGTCAACCCCAGAACCTTTGATTTTACTTGTGAATTATTTCTCCTTATACCTCTGTGAGTGGGAAAATGTTTAACAGAATCTTTTTCTCTTTTATTGGGTGTCATTTTTAAGACTCTCCAATGTGTTGTTTAAAAGTTAGCCTCTTTGACAACTTGTTGGCAATAAGTGCCTATTGTTGCTGGGTTGCCCTATGGGCTCCCCTTTTAAATTTCTCTGACTAACCTTGTGAGAACTACAGTTGCCATGGGTAGAAAGGAGCTTTGGATCCCTTTCACATTTTATTTGGTGAAACCAGAACACCCCATTTTATATGGAGTGCTGAGGAGATACAATGTATCCCCTTTTACACTAAATGTGACATTTATGTTACAAAGACAAACTTATTTTTAATGGCTGGTGGCTGTGAACCTTTTTATTATTTCAGTGAACCTTTACTGCGGGCTGTTTGCACAGCCCCGGTAAAGGCACCCATGTGTGCTCATTTTACCAAAATGGCTGTCTTGTTTATTCAATATTTTAGTGTTCCTTGTCCTTTCTTGTTCCTTCCCCTGACATCCAGGATGGGAAATTCCTTTGTGCGATTTTAAACTTCGGCGGGAGTCCTGTGGACTCCACGCCCAGGCTCCAGAGTGTCTGTGAAAGCAGGAAGTGAGGGAGATGTCCAAAACTCCCCAGCACATCGTCCTCCAGCCCCAGTGCAAGATTCCAGTTCAAACTGCAAGGCTGGCTGTCCTGAAAGGATTGCCAACCCACCAAGTTAGAATGTTGCAAGACTGTTTGGTTGGCTGGGTTCCTGCATAAAAGTCTGAACCTGGAAGCCGAAGAAGTAGTCGACCACTGGAACCAAAACTGAAGAGGAAGATGAAGAATTTGCGGCTGAAACAATTTCCAGCAACCAGAGAGCCTGCTGTGTAACCCAAGCCTGCTGTAGCCCTTCCTTCCAATTGACCTGGGGACTCCAAAAATGATGATCCCATCTAGAGCCTAGTGGCGATGGTAGGGATGGGATGTTGGGAGAGAGGTGTAAAACACATATTAAATAATAATCCTATCAATAATCATTTAGTCCTTTTCAGGGGGCCGTGCCTACCCAATGTTACCATTCCTGGTGACACCGAACAGGAAACCAGCCACCCCAGGTGAGGCGTGGTATACGCCAGAACACATAGCCACTAGGGGGATAGTGGAGGGCACATTCAGAGTGCTTAAGTCACGCTTCTGCTCCCTTGAACACTCAGGCAGGTGGCGTATTGCTATATGCACCCTCTGTGGTATGCAAAATTATTGTGGCATTTTGCCATGTTGCGTCTGCTTAATATTGCGGCACATCGTGGCATAGCAGTAAAGTAACAGGACCGCTTCTGTCCTCATTCACAGGCCCCACCCATTCCCTTAGCAGGCCAAAGGGCATAGGGACTGGACACACCCAACAAGTTTGTAAAAACCTGCTTCCACTGAATTATAATTCCTGTGGAACACACACAGTAATGCTACATACCTGATGCAATCAGGCTGATCCAGTGTGCCCATAACACCATCCTGAGAATGTGTCTCTTGGATTGGCAAACACTGTGTGCCCCATAACTTTAATAGTGAACTGCCCACTCATTCACATCCTTGATATAAAGTGCACAAACCATGTCCCCACTGTTGTCAAGTCGGAAGAAAAGTGTCCATGTCACATGCCTAAAATTCCTTGAATTGCAAAGTCAGGCCCTTGCATAATGTCTCTATCACATGTGTTCCTCTGAGTCGCATGCATCAAGTGCAACATAATATGTCTCATCTGACTAGCATCTTGATGCTGGGTCCCTCTGCACCATTGATGCTAGTCCTGCTCACCACCACTCACCACTGCATTGTACATGCTCTGAAATGGAAAAAATCAACAGCTGCCCACCCAGACCCTCCTAATGCATGTTCCCCATACCCTCAACATGCATACTTGTCTTCTGGATCATCCTCTTACATGGATTGTGCGAGTCAGGTGTGTTGCACGTGCATGCATTATGGACAGGGGTTGACAGGGAACCAAAGGAGGCTCTGGAAAATATTTACAAAGTGGCTCCATACATATCCCAGTGTAGGACAAAACATCCTTTTGGGATCCCGGGGTGCTAATGGCTTCCATCCCCCATTGCAGGGGCTGGAATGGGGGAAAACAGTCAAGAACCCTTGTTTTCCGCCCTCACTTCACATGTGTTGATAACTTGGGCTTCTGGGCCATTATCCCCAGGGACTGGAACGTGGGATGAACACCACATTATTTCCATTAGCATAACACAAAGTGCTAATGGAAATGTTGGAAAATCTTATTGAGTCTATGTACTTTAGTCTTTACTGAGAAATGTAAAGAAGATGGAGTCTATAAGATTTGTTTTTTTAGTTCTATTTTTTACTGTGAAAGGTGGTTTCTAAGGGAACCTTTCTTTTGTTGTTGTTTATGTATTTTTTGTTCAGGAGAGGTTTGTGTATTTTTTGTGCAGGAGAGGTTAGAACGTAAGGTGGGGAGGGAAATGAGGGAAATGAGGGAAATGAGGGAAATGAGGGAAGAGTCACCAACCACTAATATGGAGGGCAGCTGGACAGGGGAAGATGTAGCACATGTGTTACTTCTAAGGTTATTTCAAAGGTGGGGGCAGTGTTTCTCATGCTCCTTGATTACAGCTTCAAAAGCACTTCGTAATTGCTTCCCCCTGCAGAGTGGTGTGTTACAGTATATGCAGAGGACTGTCGTCTTCGAAAGATTTGGATCAAAAGCCTCTTTTGTTGCTTGCAAGGTAGCTGGTGGGATTTTGTGTCCCACAGAAATAGGCTGCATGGTTACAATATTGATTGAGGAAGAGGAGGTGGAGAAAGATAGCCTACTACTTGCTCAGAAAGGAACAACCATTTTTTATTCATTTTTATAGCATGATTATCAAAACAGACATTTACTCAGTCATAAAGATATAAACACAATGTGATATCTGACATAACTAAAATATATACAAAACCTCTTTAGAATAAATATTCAAGTATCGTTGAATATAACTACTTAAAACATCATTGTAGAATTAATTGAACGCTCCATTCCAATTTCTTTGGGCAAGTATTGCGTGTACAATACATGTTAAATTTGGGTAGATTTGTCATGAGTTCATTGTGATACATCCGTTTGCTTACCAGCATACAACAGTGACCTCTGAATGATACGTAATCAAAAACACGACATTACATAAAAGTTGGAATGATAACCTGAAGGGATTACATTAAATCGACTTCATTGTAAAAGTAGCTATAGTGCAAAATATATATATACTTATAAAAATAGTCACCATTTCTTTGTGCGGTTTCCTATTAAAATGTACAGTTATGAAAAACTCCATCTTATTCTAATTCCAACATTCTACAATACAAAACGCCCTTCTTGTTCAAATACCAGCGGTCTCTATAGCTGTCTTAAGATGTTTTGCAAACAATTTAAGAGTAAATAAAATAATAAGTCAGTGTTTTTGACATTATATTGTGCTAGGCAATTTCAATCACACATAATGGCTGATACAGTGAGTTAGGTAGCCAAGTTTCTTCAAACACCCTGTCAAAAGTTTGACGTTCATTAGTTCATCATTGATAATAGTCAAAAGGCGAGTATGTGACAGTACCAGCAATGTGTTATTACGCCACATAGAGCAAATCCATAACCATTTCCTTGAAAATACAGAGTCCCAATGTTGATTTTGCCAAATGCCAGAACTCTGGATGCCTTATAGTATTGACCAAAGATTACTAAATGTTTTAGAGTTTCTAGTTGTTCAAAACATAGACAAACATAACATGACCCAGTAGAATGAGTCTCATTGTTGGAATGCCAGTGCATAATTCTTTCCTTTGTTAGAAATTGATTAATTTTGAATCTCAAGAAACGCACATGCGCCTTATCACATGGAAAGCACATTAAATAGGCAATTTTCTGGGCCATTTTGTGTTAAAGTGTGCATATTCTTTGTAGCCACTATATCAACTAATTGTCTGGATGGTAAAAATACAATCGTGTTCATATAATTTTTTCTTCACATATGCCGGTCTCATACTGAGATCTTCCATATTTGAGTCAATATTTACCATGGCCCTCATTACAACACTGGCGGTAACCCATGGCACTATTAGCACCATGGTTGCTGCCGGTGTTGTAACGATTCCGCCAATGTTCAATGGGGAATTACCACCCCATTCCAAGGTTGGTGGGGCGGTAATTCCCCATTGAACATTGGCCCTTCCCCATTCCCATTTTTGCCCCATAGGGCTCAATGGGACTGGGGAAGGCGGTACTTACGGTACCGCAAATTGCGGTACCGAAATTACCTAGAAGGTCTTTTTGTGGGACCAGCCATTCAGGTCGGGTCCCGCAAAGGGACCTCGTAATTAGGCGCTAAGGGGTTAATGGCACCGCAGCCTTTTACGCCGCAGTTAACCCCTTAACGCCAGGGTCGTAATGACCCCCCATGAGTTGTTTTACAGTCATACCTAGCCATGGATAGCGGATTGGAGACTTTCAGCATTTGTGATAGGTCTTCGCACAGAGATTTACACAAAGGACTGATCACTTTGTCTAAAGTCTGCTTCCATATACGCCCTTGCAGTTGGTCCAACATGTTTTTAATATTTAACAGGCACATGTCAAGTCTGTATAAAACTATTGCCTCCACCTTTAGAGAATACAATTCTAACACTGGCATGAGAGAGTATCTACAGTATTTCCTGTAGATTACACGCATTTGGGATATGAGCGGCCTGATTTTTTCATTTAGTCCACATGCTTAGGGACAAAGAATCACATAAATTATAGCCTAGATATCTGAATGATGCTAATGTTCATTCAATGTAAGTGCCATCTAGTGACCATTTGAATGAGCATATTTTTGTCCTCCTATTATTGAATCATACAATTCTAGACTTGCTGGCATTTGAGTGCAAATTAAGTTTTTTTGCATAGTCTGAGAAAATGTGTAATTTAGTTTGCAAACCGATGGGCATTTTGTCGAAAAAGATAAGATCGTCATTGAACGCCAACCAATGCAGACGGAGCTTACCAGGTGTGACTTCAAAAGTGTTAGTGTGTTGCCATATATCATCCAAATCGCAAATGTACAAATTAAAAATCATAGATGTGAGATTGCACCCTTGTTTGACCCCTACAAAGGTGGGCATGGGCTTCGTTAACACCCCATCGTCATTGATTCTCACCCTATATTTGGTGTTGGAATGAGCCCAGAAATCATGAGAATAGTCTGTGGAGAGAAGCCAAACTTGTTCATTTTATTCCACAAGTGATTTTGTATTACGCAATCAAATGCTGCCGACATGTCTAGTGACGCCATCTACATTGGACCAGTATTAGACTAATAGGTGAGACAAAATAGTGGCATTCAAGGCAGTTCCCATGGTGGTGTGAGAGAGTGTTGTGGGCCAGCATACGTCTTTCTATTTCATTTAGAATTAAGATGGCAAGCACCTTTGAGGAGGAATGCATAATGGCAATTGGGCGTAAATTTGCTGGATTCACGGGATTACCATTTTTAAAGATTTGAATTATGATTCAAGTGAGCCAAGACTCTGTTAGTGAGTTTGAAAGATATATGATGTCATATTTGATTTTAAAATGGAGGCCCACAAGCAGGGGTCATGTTTCAGGACACGTGCAGGAATGCCATCAGGACCTGCAGTTTTGGAATTTTTTAATTTGGAACTGGCCCATTTCAAGTCTTCCACAGACCAAGGACAAGAGTGCTTAACTGATCTAGTAGGATTTGCGAATAACACTTTTTTTGTACGCAGATGGCACCTGAAATGTGTTCTTTATATAAACAAACCAAGAATCCGCAGATATAGATGTTTTTCATATTAGTAGATGGAACCGAAGTGGCATTTCTCATAGCTGCCCAGACCAATCTCTTGTTTTGTTTACACAAGTTCAAAATCATCTTTTGGTTGTCTGCATTATACAAACTGCATTTGAGAGATTTGATCTTGTTAGTATATGATTGACAAATCTGCTTTTTAGAATTTAGATAAGAGGGACCAGAAACCTTAGAGCAGCTAAGTCCCCCAGTTTCTTGTTTTTCTGGCGTTTTAGAATGACAGCATCCATGTTAAGTGTATGCTTGTGACGCTTATTATTCATCTTGTCATATTTCACTAACTTGTCAAGCAGGAGGGATATCGTCCAGTTGTTCCATTCCTCTATTTTTTGTAGGTTCATACCATGGTCGAGCTCATCTGTACCAAGAATGATTACATTGCTAATCATATTGGTCTGTCTGTGAAATAGAGCCAAGTTCCAGTGAACAGAGATCAAAGGCCGATTTATCTCTAATAGTCCTAGGGCCGACATTGAGTCATGTGTTGGGCACATCATTTTAATATGGAGATTAATTACTAAATGATCTCCCAGACCAGGATTAATCGTGGTTACCTCCTCACACATGGCAATAAGATTACTGGAGATACCAAAATAGTCTATGTAAGCGTATTTGGAACCTCTATGCCAAGTGAAAGAATGTGCATTGGAGGCTAACGGGGCAATCTGGATATCCCAGTCTGCAAGGAATGCATTCCATCTGTGCCCTCTAAGTGTAGACTGCAATTCGCCATAATGGCTACTTTTGATAGAGACTGAGACAGTTGGAATTGAAGTAACCACCTATCACATTCTTGGAATCAGATTTGTAAATTAAGGCATCTTCAAGTATGTTTTCTAAATGCACAAATATCAACTTTTGAGAACTCCTTAGAGGGTTCCAATATATACAAATTATTAGATAGCAATATTGCTCACATCTTGAATGGAAAGTTCAATTGGCAAAATATCTTCAGATGCCATGACCTTGCGTGATAAGGCTTTCAAGTAGTTGTTAACTAAGATGGCTAAACCACCAAAAGGTCTACCAAGGTTACCAATTTTAGCCGGATCGGAATAGGTTGAATAACCATTTACATAGAAATTTTGGAGCTTCATGGTTTCTTGGAGGAGTACAATAGAGGGTTTATTAGTATTAGACATTAAGTTTACCAAGGAGGTAAGATTAGAGTATCCACATGAGTTCTATGAAACAAATGTAATTGCATTCAGGCTACACTTTAGAATTAACATTCTTGGCCATTATCAGACTTTTCATTAGTGGATCTAGCCACAGCAATACCGAAGAAAGAGAGGGAAGCTACAACATTATATCTTCACTAGCAATAGTTTGAGAGTCATTGTTGGAGGATGTGATGTTCCCCTCCTCATTTTTAAGATCATGAGTGTCTATGAATGTAGCAGCTCCCTCACTTGATTTAAACAGGTGTGTTTGTAGACCAATTTGTATGAGATGAGTCTGATGATCCCATATCAAGTTTGTAATCATAGCCGAGTGAAATTGGCATATCATTCTGTTGTTACTGATTTGGGATAGCGTTATCCAGTCCATGTCATCCAAGTTCAGAATTCTGAGCGCAGGTATCTGGTGAAAGGCATGCAAAATGTAGGATCAATTAAGTCTGCGCCTGCCATTGATATGATGGTCACTTAACCATCCTATTGTGTTGATGGTGTCAGAAGAGCGTTTGTTAGCAGCAATCTCAATGGCAGCTACTATTTTGCCAGAGGGCAGCTCATTGCCAGATAGCAGCACATTATTGTCATTTGAAAATACCAGTTAATGTATCTTAGTAGCAGGTAAGGATGCTATTGGAGAGCATCATTACTCGTAGATACTTGTTTGGGAGAGAGAGAGAGACTCATTTGCTTATTATTAGAGTTCAGTAAGATTAGGTCAGAGGTCACAGCATGCCCCTTTTTCTTACTAATAACTGGAAAGTAACTTGGTAAGTGTGTTTGCTTAATGCCATTAGATCCTGTCAATAGATGTAGAGGGACCTTCAAGGACTCAGCTTATTTTTAGTTACTTAAGTGCCCAGTGTCCCCATCAGTGTCATGGCCAAGTTTCTTTGTGTTTTTTTTATTTTATTTGTTTTTGTTTTACTGATCAGTACAACTCCTGCAATAGTTTGCAGTACTTCACCTTTGAGTTGCAGCAATGATCTACTCTCCTCATTAAGCTGGTTAAGATCCAGCATCACATCCTCATTAAAGATGTCACAGAGACCCTTTATGTGGGAGCTATGTCCATTAATTTTAGGGGCATTTTGATTTTTAGGTTTCTTCATTAGCACGTCTTTATGCTTCAATCTAGTGATCCTTCTCTTCAAGGCTCTATTTTCGAACCATTTGGCTCTTCGTGAAAGATAGTGAGTGGGAGTCGTTGCTTCTTCAATATGTACAGTTTCGACAGAGAGTGTATGACAACCTGCACTCACATTGGCTGTTTGATGAATTATATTAGTAAGTGCAGTCGGGCTATTTAGATGGTCAGATGTAGATTCAGAGTATATTGCATTAGTCTGTGATACCACACAGCAGTTGTCGTAAGAGTGACCATTGAAACCCTGAAACATTTTGAGCTGAGTTTCAATATTAAGAATGTTTATGTGTTGTCATGGATACTAGGCCATATGTCAGGTGGAACTACACACTCTACATTTTTATAAATTGGGGGACAGTTGCTATCCCCTTGTGCATATGACTTTTTTGGAATCTATGGAATCTTTGATAGTTTGTGTAGGGGTGGACATAACCTCCACATTGATTATTTGCCAGAATTGAGAAGTCTTATGTGGCTTATTTGAGGTAATAGATTTTGACAAGTTCATATCCAAGTTTCTTTTGCATAAATGAATCCTTCCATCTTGTTAAGCTTTGCCAGTATATCAGACATGTACAATTGTATGTCCTTGATTTTATAGTGAGTCGTTTCATGACCTTTGTCCAAAAGGTTCAGAATACTTGTAAGAACTGGAAATGAGAAGGTATCAGGATTGTTGCGGTCATAAGACAAGTGTGTGTTTGTTATAGAGGCTTTGGAATGGTGATCTTCATTTATATGCCTAGAACCCTCTCTAGTTGGAAATTGTTGGGGCTCATGGTAATTGGCACTTTGTTCGTCTTTGCAGTAGATGGGATTGGGTGCTCAGAGTTGTGTGGGGAGCTAGTCCTAGGTAAGTGAATGTGTGTGGTGGAGGAGTTTTCAAGTAAGGGAGAGGTTCAGATAGGGCAGCAACAGTGTTCAGTTTATTGTGCAGATGTACATCTTCCATCGTGGTGAAGTGGGTGCTACTGGAGTGGAGGGCCAAAGCGAAAGGCAAACCCTTTTGCCTAATTTAACCATCACAGCCAGAGCCAATATTGACACGTCGGATACAGAGTTGGCAAAACCTTCAACCTGGTTGGTTAGCAGGCAGGTGTTAGTTGATTTTTCCTGGTGATTGTGGAAGCTGTGATGAATGGAGAAGTCCATGTTGTGGACTTCGCGGAGAGCATATGATTTAACTTTTCCGAACATCGTTGTTGGGGTGTGTATTTGGGCACAAACCCAGGAGAATGCTATCTCATGGCAAATTAAGTTCGAGGATGGATCACCTCCGTTATCGACATGATTATCCCTTTTTTATTCACAACAATAGGTTTGTGATGTAATGGCATCAGCTGGTGAGTTAGATTTCTAGGCGGGTCACCTCTGTGAGCTACCTGCATGCGGCTCACCTTAGTATTCAGCACATTAGAATAGTCAGGAAAAAGGCACAGGCTTTTCTATGCCTTCACCAACAGGACCTGCTCCTTGCATTGGAGTATCAGAGCCTGTAGATCAAGTTACTGAAGTCTCTGCACAAACACGACCACTTCTAAGGCCGCCAAGCATATTGCGCAACAAAGTGAAAGTTGTATTTGACAAATTCTCTTTTTTTATTTTTTTTATTTTTGATTACACAAACCAGTCTTGAGAGCGTTCTCTGCCCCCAACTCTTGATCTTTTTGGATTACTATGTATCTAATCAGAGATAATCTCAACAGTCAATAGAAGTTGAAAATACCATTCATGCCTTTTACCTATTTGAACAAATTGTGAAGGACTAATAATCTCAGTCGCCGGCCAAGAATGCGTTAGTTACGGGAGAAGCAGGCACTACGTAATTCACTCTCACGGTCACAAGGACAGTGAGGCGTGGATAGGGGGGGGGTAGTATATCACCAGTTAGTTGAATAAGGCCAGAGCTCACCCTGTTTACTGTACACTCTCAATAAAAAAGGAGAGAGAAGAAATTGCCATAGTGTGTCCAGTCTGAAAAATAAAACGTACACAAAATCACAGCCTGGACACACACAGTACAAGGTGTCAGCAAACCTGACCCAAAGTCATGGAGTCAGCATGCAGCATTTGCCGAATGCCTCTCTTAAAGTTAATACCTTGTCAACAATGTCTATACAAGAGCAGTACTTTTACAAAGTGAATCAGCTCCATAAAAAGAATCCCACTCACTACTCACAACAAACAGCTAACAACCTTTCTGAGAGCATTGCAGTGGTTGGAGTTTGTGTTGGTGTTAGTCTTAGCAGTGCACAGTGGTGGCGTGAGTTATGGTTGCTTAGCTTATCATAACTGGTGAATTTCTGAGGTTTTTCAGTTTTACTTGTAACTATAACGTCCCTTTAACAAAGTTTTTTCATTGAATTTCATGGGTTTTTATTAGTGCAACTTAGCCATAACGTCCCTTTAACAAAGGTTTTTCATTGAATATATAAATATATGTATATCATGCATACATGGCACTCACCTGATGTGGCTGTAGGGGTGTCCATGCCTTCCATGGCAACCACCTGCTCACTGATGATGAGGCCACTGGCAACCTCTTAAAATGAAGTTAGCGCCTCAACATGTGGTGATCCATCTCCAGTAGCCTGGGCAGAGGCCACATTGCTGCCACGCTTCTCCTTGGTCTGCCTAGTGTAGCTAGCCAGCCTGTTGTGGACTTCTTCTACAGTGCACCTCTCCACTAGACAGAGATGTATGAGATGGGTGACCTCCTACCACATCCTCCATCACTGGGTCACAGGAAGGGTATGGCCAGCCCAAGGGTATAGGTCGACATGGTGTTCTTCTATGTAATCCTTGAGAATTGTTGGCTCCTTATCAGCGAAGCACTTCTTCCTTGGTGGCCCCTTCTTAACCTGTGGCTATTTGTGGGCTGATGGCTGTGCCTGCTCTGCAGGCTGGCCCGTCTTCGCCCTACTGAGCCCTAGTGGTACTGGGGCACCTCAAGCCTCACCACCATGTTTTGTAGATGGGCCCTTCTTCTGCCCTTGTCCCCGTCCTCATCCTCTCAGTGGAGCCATCTCACTGAGAGAAAAAGTTCTCCAATTATCACCGACTCCCTGCATACCAGAAATTCCACCTAGTACCCCCAAGAATTCACATTCAATGGGCTATTGTGTTACTACTGCATCGTAGATCAAGTGGAGACACCTATGCCTTGCTGTTCCTAGCGCGGTGTGCTATGTTTGCCTTCTACAGCCATATTTGGCCTCCAAACCTCCAAACCTCTAGGTCTCCTGATGCATTGTAGTGTGTCCTGGCTGCTGACCCCTTGTACCACCTTGTAGTGCCTGGTATTCCTACATAGCCTGTTATTGTGTGGGTATCCTGTCAGGCTATGTGACTACATCATCTGCCATATACTCTTTTCCAAACCTCCATATCATCACCACAGCTCCACAGTACACATACAGTCGGGCCCAGGTTCACCCCACGACCCTCAGATTCACCATGTCAGCTACATTGACCAGCACCCCCAAGGTGGAAAGGCTGAGGGCTTTCAAATTCTCTGCTGCAGAAGTTGGCATTGTGGGTGAACAGGTCCTGGCCCATTATGATGCCCTCTTCCATCCGCTGAAGCAGCTTTGGAAGTGTGGCTGTCAGAAGATCTGGATGGACATCCCGGCTGCCATCAATGTGGAGGGAGTGGCAGTCCATAGAGCAGGCAATGCAAAGAAGTGCTGGGGACCTGAGGATCTGGAGCCAGGTGAAGGTGAAGACAAAGGCGGCCCTTGAGGCAGGTGCTTTCATGGACGTGCACTCTGCGGGCTATCGGAGGACACTGCTTCACCTCTGTTCCTGGAGAGGATCAACCCAGCAGTCCAGGTCCTTGATATGCAGGCCCATATTCAAGCAGCTGATGAGTACTTATATGGTGAACATTTCTACATATTTAGAATGTCCTCATTAATTGAGCAAGTTAGTGTTTTTCATGGCATGTGTGTTGCACAAGTCTTAATTGGCATGCAGCCTCGTACACACACTGGAGGTATGTCATGGCACACATCTGTAAAGTGAACAGGTGTAGGGATGAGCTCTGACAGCTTTTGTTAACAAAGGATACTCGTGTCCATGCAATGTGAGATGCTGTGAGCAAGACCGCAGACAGGAACGCAACCCAGATTGAAATTCTGATGCCATGTAAGGTACATGCATGCACACCTCCTTTATGGTTTGTTCAATTGGGAATGATGAATGTATCATCCCCACTCAGCAGCTGAGACTGACACATGTGTTTGGATGTGTGGTCATGACAATGTAGTGCATTTTACTATCTGGATCTACATTGGGACCTGTCAGGCTAATGGAAGATGGGGCATCCATGGTACATAATCATGTTTTGGGACCGACATCATTGCTGCTTGATCTTCACCAACGGGTGCATGTATGTGTTGCAAGTCAGGGATGCATATTGCAAAATGTGGTTGGATGGAGATGTGACTATGGCAGTAGAGACACATGTGGCCAGGTGCCCTTTCCATGGCTCTGCCTGCAGGTTACACCTGGGTCACTGCGTCATTTCTATTGTGAAGTGAAATGAGTAGTTGTCATGTGTATGAAGCCATGTGTTATGTTCACATCTGCATGTCTCTTAATTGTGCCGTGTCATTTTCCTGTCACGTGGAAGACTGGATTCATTCAGATTTCCAATCATGTGCTTGTGTGTGTGAGGCAGTTGCTTGTTGACATATTATGGCTATATGCTACTGATACATTTTAGGGGAGTATACATGCATTGCCACTTATGATTGATTCCTATGTTGTATCTTCCCTTTTTCACAGTTGTGACAGCTGAAGACCTTATGACCTGTGCTGTGGAGCTGCATCCCAGGGTCAAGGCCTCCAGACCCAGGTGGAGACCCAGGCACACTTAGTTATATCCACCTCCTCTGAGGGCAATATGCCTCACATTCTGATGGCACTGTTGCTGAAGAGTCCCAGGATCCCATTATCATGGTGGACACCTCAGCAGCACAGGGACAAGGTGGTGACATTATCATACAGGGCCTCATGACATGGAGACCTCATTGGAGGTGCCACGGTTGATGGAAGGAGGAGACCCCATTGTGAGCCTGCCCATGGTGTCAATTCGGGGGTAAGTAGGGGGATGTGCAGTCTGCACACCTGACCCTGAGACACGAGGCTGAGCAGTCCACAGTGGAGTGGTCAGCATATCCTCCAGTCCCAAGGCCATCTCCTGCAGCACTACCCACCTTCACTGATGCCTCCACCCAGACAGAGCTTGCACTTCTGGCTGATGAGGCCATCCATGATTCAGTACTGCCACTGCTGGCGATGTCTTGAGAAGGCAGGCGTCCCTAAGTGATGCTGTTCATGCGACTCTGGAGCTGCTTGAAAAGCATCACCATGAGATGGGATGCTTCTTGTCTCAACTGGCAACAGCACTGCTTAGTGGTGGGTTCTCTGGACAGACCACTGCAATGGCCCCCTCCTCCTCCTCCTCATCTGTTCCCCAGTCAACCTCAACTGTGGCCAATATGCCAGCTATCACCATTTCTTCCTGTGCCCCTGTCACGCTATTGGGGAGTCTAGATGTGTCTGTGTCCATGGTGGAGGTGGAAGCTGGTACTGTGGCAGATGAGGTTGTCACAGAGCCTGCCTAGGAATCTACAGGGGAACCGTCTATGTAGAAACACCAGACAATTGATAGCAGTGCAGGTGTTGTACTCCCCTGACGCAGACTGCCATCCAGTGGGAGGAGTACCTGCACCAGAGACACATTGCCAGGCAGCAGGAGATGTTGTTGGTGAGGAGGAAAATTCTGATGGCAAAGTTGGCAGTAGAATTCAAGACAGTGCACTCATGGTGCAAGTGAGGCAGAAGGTACATCAGTGGGTTTCTTCCCAGGCGACATTTGCGGGGCAGCACGATGAGGAGTGGTGGTGGGTGTTACAAATGATTTCTCTTTACTGCACCTTTCCTTCCATTTTTATGGACCCCCAAACTCAATGCTTTTATTTTTGATCGTGACCTGTACTTTTTACAGTGCAGTGGAGCATTAAGCCTTCTCATTTGTTATGAGGAAACTGACATGTTCTTCAGGCTGTCAGTACTCAAAAACATTGTTTACCTTGGTCTTGTGACTTTGATACTACATTTATTAACTTATTAACACTTGTGGTTTTTTATATCATTATAGAAGGCATTTTACAATGCAGTATAATGGGGTACACTATTTGTTTTGCCCTAGACTAACACTCAAAGGATTTTTGGTTACTCTAGGTGTGCTAAACAGACACGGAAGTGACTTTTTACCATGTTTTGGTGATTTTCATTTCAGCCTTATCACACTTACTGTATTTGCCTACTAACCGTGGCTATTGTCCAGACTTCACCGTGCCAAATGGTTATTCGCGTGTCCTTTGGCCAGCTTGTCTTTTAGCCTTCTTCCTGGCCTGTGATGCCAGAAAAATCCTTATGCAGACTTCCAGTGCCGGGAAAGCAGAGGCTTTTGGAGGGCTACCGGAGGGTTATGTGTGTTGGCTGGCAGGATGTGGCCTGGGGCTGTCTAGTCCCAACCCACAGACTGATTTCAGTGTGTCTAAGTTTTATGCATGAGTGTTCCTGCCAGTGGACCTAATTGGACCACTTCTGGGGTGTGTGTGGGGCTAGCTCTGCTTCTGGCTAAGAGGAGTTTCAGCTCTTAGCTGGCTTTTAGGATAAGAAGAGGATCCTGCACCCACTCTTCAGAGATCCTGGAGTAACCTGAAGGAGCCAAGATTCCTGTCCAACTGTGAGAACCATGAAGAGACCAGAGACCCATCTGAAGGAGGCATGGGGACCAACTTCTCTTGCTGTCCTGGACGAGCCCAGTATTGCTATTGATCTTCAGAAGTCCTGCAAGGGAGCTGCGACCCTTGCAGTGAAGGGAACATCCTTTCCTGATGTCTGCTCGGTACCCTGCAAAGAAGAGCCATCAGAATGGTCCCAGGAACGTCCTGTGACTGACCAGCTCTGTGTTTGGGCTACCGTGCTGCTGACGTCACCGTTCTGAGTGGAGGTCTGGAACTTGGGCTTTCCTCAGCTTGTCCTACAAGACTTACATCAGCAAACTTTCATTCAGAGTCCTAGCATCAAGGGGACCCGAGTTAGGAGGGAAAGTCTGACTGTGACAAGTGAGGCCCTTTGCATCACAGTGCCGCAGTGACCACTGTCCAAAACAGCTTACCTGCATGAGTCCAGTCATGAGAGGGGTCCTACATCATGTCTTTCTGAATTCTTGATCCAAGAGTCCTTGCACCAGCGAAAGGCACCAACCGGAGATCCTTTTAAAATTGCAACCCCTTCGAATCAAGGACTGAGGCAGATTGCGGAAAAAGCAGCCTCGGCTCTACCTCCATGAACTGCCATTCCTGCTAATAATCGGAGTACGGGAGGTACGTTACAGTGGTTCTTACCTCCACATAAACTCCTTTTAAAAGTTTGCCTAACTTTTATAAAACATTTGCCATACTTTGGCTTTGCGATTGTGCAAGCCTTCCAAAAGTTGGGGAAACTTATATTAGTTAGAATACACTGTCCTCTAACCCTTGGAACTGTTCACTGGACCCGAGAGACCCTACCTTAATTTTTTTCATGCATCACAAACTGTGTCAGAATGGTGCCTGAACGTTTGGGCATAAGGCCCAGACAACTTAGGGAAGGAATTTTGAAGTTAGGGTGAATTATCTGTGGACCTGTGGTACATACAACTAATCTGCACTTTCTTCTACAGGAGTTTGATTTGTTTAATGCCCTACTCTAGTGACTGTATATATGTAATCTATTATTAGTTTTGTGTGATAATTCTATCTGTTAGTAGTCATTTGTCATAGTGATATTTGGCCATAAATAAATAACTGTATTTTTTTTTACACACTGTCTAAGTCTAATCTGTAATTCTGTCATGCGCAGTAGAAAGGTCAGGCACACCAGGCACACCGCCTTACAGAACACTCATACCCACGGTGATTCTCTGACACATAACACAGCGAGAATCTCCAAGTCACAGTCAGCCCTTCACATAAACACGCTACCTGTGGTGCGAGGGAAGCGTCTCCAACTTCCAGGCTCTGTCAGCGGGCGATACTATTTGTTCCCTCGTTTCCGCTGGCAACTGCCATGGATTGAGACAGGGCTGGAGCAAGAGTAATCGACGACAACTACTTCCTGGTTCCAGGCCGAACACTTGGTCACGTGCCCTGAGCTCCGCTCACGTGACCAGGAATCAGCAGGTATAAAAGTGACGCACTTGGATCACTCGTCGCTTCACAGCTGTTTTGTAACAATGTTTGGCATTTTCAATTCACGTTGGATTCATTTTGGTTACAGATCTCAAGCTTACGGATAACGGACTGGGTTTTTCTTGTTCCTTGGATTTGGTGTTTGGTTTTTGCTTGGATGACTTTAGCTCACGTTTCATGGACTGATTGGATTATCCTTATCTGCTTTGTCAAGTATTCTACGCTCTCCAGAGTTCCTCGAACTGCTACGTTACCACAGTTTTCAGAATACTTCCAAGAATCCTCAGGTGGTAGTCAGCGCTGAGTTTCTGGCGTCTTGGCTTTGAAGGATTACCGACGCTTCCCTGCACTACAGCCTCAGAGTTACTGGCAGTTAGAATATAACCCTTGGGTAAGACCTATTTCAATAACAGTTACATTGTTGACATTACTGTGTTTGTTTGTACTAATACCTAATTCATTTCACAGCTCTGGGGTCCTCGGAGGCGTCTGTTCCTGCGAAACAACAACAACCACCTGTGGCCTCAAGGCTCGCACGGGGAGTGATTTTTCTTCTCTCCGTGTGGAACTTGGGGACAGAGGCCCATATATTCTTCACAACGAGTCAAGTTATGACAAATTCCCATTGTGTGTACTCATTGTGGACCCTTTACAAGCTCACCACCTCTTAAAACTTAGCCTAGACCTCTCACCACTGCTACCTTGAACTGGTTTGGCTGCAGCTCCCAGAGTTGTCCCTGTCACAATATAGGTTAGCCTTCTATACATCTGTCCACCAGGCCAGAGTATGGACAATCAGTCCTAATAGTGGGCACATGAGGTAGCAATTGCCGGGATTAGGGCTGAGGCTGTGGAGAAGTTGGAGTGGGCGCGGGCTGCCACGCTACTGGACTCTTGCAGGGCAGTAGAGGAAATAGAGTCAAGGATGAGGGAGGACCTACAAGCCCTCCAGGAAACAACAGAGATCCTCCTTGCAAGATGTAGATGTAGATGTGGCTGAGGCATTTTCCGAGGTTTCTATTGACTAGCCCGCTGACTCTTGTACAAAGTTCTGAAGTTGTAGGTTTCCTTTTGTTGATTTTATTTTTTCCACAAGGATTATTTTGTATTCATGTTTGTGCATAGTTTTTCATTAATACATAGGTATGTTAATATTTATTACCACTGGTTTCCGTCTCTTTGTGCCATATGCAGCATGTCTTGGCTTGCTGGTGTATGCATGCTTTTGTGCTTCTTTGGCCGTGTGTACCTTTTGTTTGAAAAAGGTCTACAAGTGAGTATGTCCTATGGTTGTCATGTGGGTTTAAGGCACACTCTGTGGCTCATAGTGGTACTGGCCTATTTGCTGGGGGACATGTGTGCATGCTTCAGGTGAGTGTGATGTTTAGTATGATGCCTTCATGGTCAATGTGCGTATGTGGACTATGGTAGATGTAGGAAGATTACATGTTTGGAGTTGAATATCTTTCCCATGTTTATCATACACATCTGTTGCTTGGCTATATCCGTGCATTGCAGTACAGGCATGATGTTGATTAATGTACATGGTGTGCGTGGGTGTGTCAACTATGTATGCTGTGGGTGTCAAGGCACTTCCTTTGTAAATGTTTTCATGGGTGTTGAGTCAAGTTGGCGGATGTTTGAGGTAGGCATGGTGTCATTACTTTGATTTACTTGCTCATATGGCCATGCAGACATGTGTTTCACAAATAGGGAAGGGACCATTTCAATGGTGGGGGAGCAAGGTGTGGTTGCCTAATGCCATTTATGGTGCATGGGCACTCCATACTTACTTTAGATGTATCAGTGTTGATTGAGATTGTTTTAGATTGTGTCTCTACTGGTGGAAATGTGGGGAACCATTTTGAGATAAGAGGTATTTTTATAATGATGCGAGTCTCTTATTGAGGATGGGAACTCATTTGAACTAATTTGTTTAGGTGCCTGGCTGGGTGTTCTCCAGTGTGAGGATATTTGAGGTATCTGGGGATAGCTCATTCACCTCTGTCCATTCACTTCTCCAGATTTCAGATTCTTCTACGTAGTGTTCCTTTATGTTGCCACAGCAGTTTAGGTGACCTTTGGCACTTGCCTGTCAATGTGGATGTGCTCACACTTCCACAACAGGTATAGCTTATTGGCATTGGGGATGATGAGAAAGGATATGGTACCACGTTGATTCACTGGAATACCCATCTCACTTGAGAACTATGTCACGGGACAAAAGTGTGGCTGTGCAAACAATATGGTTGGCTGTTGTTTTGCACCTGAGTGTGATCCAAGGGGAAGCCATGGAAGAGGTGACTGTCTAGGATTCACCAGCACTGATTCCAAGTGATCGAGTTGGACAAAGATGTCTGCCGGGTGTAGTTCATGGAAGACACAGGGCAGAAAAGTAGGCGAAGGCAAGTGCCCCACATTAAACTGGCCCATGGATGTTTAAGATGCATAACTGGAAAGTGTTGTTGCACTTACAATGATTGTAAGTCAAACACCACCATCGTACTGAGCAGGGCCTGCACGCCTGTTTATCACTTTGTAGGGACAGTGAATGGTGTGGGTATGCATTACTGTTTGGTATTTGACTGTACCGTTTTCACAACACGTCATGTGTGTGTGCCATCATACAGTCATGTCAGTTCAGCAGCCAACAAGATTGGTACCTCTTTGGGAGTCTGATTGTTGTGTTTCTAAGTGCAAGGGATATGGAGGGAACATCCAGTGAGCTGTTGTTAAGCGATTGTTGTTGCCAAATTACATGGGAGTGGATGTTGTCTAAGGTGGACTGGGGATTCATCATAGACCTGAGCAAGCAAGCTGATTCAATGTGATCTTAGACATTTTACATTTTATCCAACTCCTGGTGTCAGCCTTGTGCACTGAAAGAGTACGAGTGGGCTTTGAGGTGATGTGTACTTGGAGGCATTATTGTGATGTTACACCTTGATGGGGCAAGAACTGTGTGGAAAAGGAGTGGGCGTAGAGTGATGCAGATTTGGGGGGGCACGGATTAGTGGAGGTACTGATACGAGGGAGGACTTGTGGGTGGTGCCTTAATGTAGGGTTTTTGGGCGTTGTTTAGTGGAGGTACTGGGACAAGGGAGGACTTGTGGGTGTTGCGTTAATGTAGGGTGTTAGGGTGCTGATAAGTGAAGGTACTGGTACAAGTGAGGACTTGTGGGTGCTGCCTTAATACAGGGTTTCGGGGTGCAGATTAGTGGTAATACTGGGACAAGGGAGGAACACTTTTGGGTGCTGCCTTAATGTAGGGTGTTGGGGTGCAGATTAGTGGATGCATCGGGACGAGGGTGTACTTGTGGATGCTGCCTTAATGTAGGGTGTTGGGATGCAGATTAGTGGAGCTACTGGGATGAGGGAGGACTTGTGGTTGCTGCCTTAATGTACAGTGTTGGGGCACAGATTAGTGGTGGTACTGGGGCAAGGACATGTCATTCGAAGAGGAGTGAAGGTAATGGTGATTGCTGGTAAATAATCCTTCATTACTTCTTTCCCATGGGTCCGGCGTAATAGCTATTCACAAGCGCTATGTTAATTGTGTGCTGGGGGCATGTTTTCGCCGTGGCGGCTGTACATTTGGGGCGTGAAATCTTTGCGCTCGCACTAACTACTTCACTGCTTTTTTTTTGTAAATTAAATTACTTGTATGCAAGTAGAAACAGAGAGGGAAACAGAGTAAACCAGAGTAAACCATTATTTAACTGTATAACGGGGCTCACTATAACAAGATGATGCGTCGGCCTGAAGAAATTAGGGACAATGGAAACAGTAGCACAACTGTATGCAATATAACATAGGAAAAATATAGAAGAGTATACCTGTCAGCACCTAAAAGACAGTGCAGAGAATAGAACATTTTAAAGATAAAACATGTTGCGCTGTTTTAGACATTGATAAGTTTATTTGCAGAAACAACAGAAATACCAGTTAAGAAATATTCATGTGTTATTACTGAATCAATATATTACAGTTGTGTGTTTTATATGGCATTCATATGTTAAATATAATTTCTCACCTTTCATTTCCCATGTGCTACTATAGAAAAATGCATTTATATTATTTTTATTAAGAAAGAGCACATGATGCCGGCCCTTTCACAAGAGGAACAGTAACAGCTTATCATGGAGCATAACTCGAGAGCGGCTCCTTGATGGAATCTTCAGTGTGTATTCGGTTATAGAAGAATGCATTGGCCCACCACTAGACAGGGACTGGATGGACCCTATCAAATAACACAGACACATATCAAGTCAGCCTGCTCTCAAGGTGATTGATGGACAATCAAAAGAACTCTGTAAAGAGGCTGGAGCGGCTGAGAATCAGACAATGGCAAGAGATATTGAAGTGCTCCGAGGATACAACTCAAAACACGAATCTGATGCAGAAAACAACTCAATCCTAAGAAAATGGAAATGCTCTTCCATTGAAGGGCCAAACTATAACATTATTTTTAATTGTATTACTATGATTGTTATTATTATTATTATTATTATTATTATTATTATTATTATTATTATTATTATTATTATTATTATTATTATTATTATTGTTATTATTATTATTCTTTGTCTTTTTTATTAGTAATAATGTAATAATGATATTACTAATAATAATATGTTCTTTATAGTGCTGAATTTATTTAGTGCTTTAAAGCATGGGGAATCCCTACATTAATTTAACATGATATTATTATTCTAATGATCATGCCATATAATAATAATAATAATAATAATAATAATAATAATACTAATAATAATAATAATAATAATAATAATAATAATGGGAGGTCTTGGAAAATATGCTTCAACAAACGGCTTCACTCACAGTTTATTGTCAAACGGCAACAAAAAATGTGTTTTTCACAATTTGACCTTCTGCCTGGATGCAAATTGTGAGCATATGGGGCCACATTGCGGGATCTTTACACTGATGCATTTGCGTGGCTTTAGCACGAGAGCAACGTTTGCCTCACTGGATAAAACATACAAGCATGGTATTGGCACCCAGGCAAAGCTTGTCCTTGGGCGAAAACCTCTTCTGTCAATACATTTTTGTAAGAGAGCAGAGTTTGCCATGGTCCGAAAATGTATTGAAATTATGTTTTTCACACTATTGCAGATTTTTTCCTAGTGGTAATACCATGCAAAATTGCATTTGCTATGGTGCAAAGGATTTCTAATGGAGGTAACACGCTTTTTTGATAAGGCACTAGTGCAAAAAACATATGGGCCATATTAAAAAACGTGTGCACCACTATTCCTTGTGCAATTATGCATGGTATTAGCACTGAGCCAAAGCCTGCCTTTGGGCAAATACCACGTTCCTCATAGCACTTTTGCAACAGAGCAGTTTGCTCAGGTGCAAAAATGCATTGAAAATATATGTTTTCTGAACTAGGGAAGTTTTTGCTCTAGTGCTTTTACCATGCAAAATTGCACCTGCCATGGTGCAAAGGTTTTGTAATGTGGCCCAATGTTCCAATAGGGAAAAGTTTGCCCTAGTGCTAATACGATGCAAAATTGAACTTAATGTGACCCATGCATTTTTCACAAGAGTAGAATTCGGCTTAGTGCTAATACCATGCAGAATTACACCTGTACCGGTTCAAAGTTCATGTTATTTGGCCCCTGGTTATTCACACACAGTGCCATGCAAACAACAAGTAATGTGCAACTCTGGCAAACTTAGCCAGTCTGGTGGGTCTTAGGTCTCTCTTCCTCCGGTGCTCTGTGAATGCAAGCTTGATGGAATGTCTAATGGAATGTTGATGTGGAGAATGTTGATGTGTGAGTGCCCTGAATGTTCCATGGATGTCAGTTGAAGCTGAAATCCTGTGAGAGTGGGAGCTGGTGGATGTTTTCTGTACCTTCCTTTATAGTCACCTTTTAACTTACCTGCTTGTTATTACTTTGCCAACTGGAACTTAAGTAAAAGAGTTCACTTTCCTACCTGGTGTCTCTGAGGTCTTCTTCATTAAGAGCCCATCTTTACAATGGGGACGAGTTGGCTTGACAGGAAGAGTCAGGAACCTGCAGCAGCTGTCCAAGGGGAGCAGCATCTGGAAGAAGGAAAGGAAGTGTGCGACCAGCAGAGGAAGCATCCACCGTCCCCTCGCTCCATTAAGGTGAGCTGACCCCTGGCTCAGAGGGGAGCAACAGCGGAAGGGCTAGAATACAAGGGGCAGCTTGGGGGCGAGATCGTGGCTGCTAGGGCAGCAAAGGGTCCTGTGGTATCAGTTGGGCCGTTCTGTGTTGGCAGGACATCGTGTGGCGCCCTTTATACCCTGTGAGAGAGCAGTGAGGCGTCTGTGTGGTCCTGGGAGAGACATGATGGCTTTAACAGCATGGGAGAAACAATTTCAATTGGCAGCTTCAATTGGCCTGGGAGAGACAGTGCTATATTGAATAGTGAGGCCAGCAAGAGCCTGTGGACCTGGTGTTACCTGGGTTCATGTCCCAAACATGAGGAGGCTGCTGTGACAGCCTGGCGGTGAGACCGCAATTGGTGAATATTGAAGAGGATTTGGCCTCTGGGGCACTTACCAATTTTAACTGTTATGGAGGAAACTGACCCATCCTGTTGGTAAGGAAAAGCATCTTCAGGAGGGCGTGCATCGCGTCCCCATGTCCTGAGTGTGGTGCTGGCCGTTAGGCTTTGGCCATAGCAGGACCTCTGTGCACCTTGAAGTACCGATCTGAAATGATGACATCTGATAATGTTGTCACTGTGGTGCACAGCGCATCACTGTGGACGTTCACTGGAGCAGCGAGTAGAGAACCATGCTGTGTCCCGCCGCCTTACATTGACTCTGCTTTGAGTTATGAAAGTATGGAGACGCTCAGGCCATTCAGTGGCGTTCTCAGTCAAGCCACATGATTGCGATGCACTGCAGAGTTCAGTGGCGTATACGGCTAGTCTCAGAGCATTAAGGGGAGATATAAAAGTAATCCATCTGTGTCACGCGGCATAAGGAAAGAAAATTTGCCAGAGTCGTGGCATTTGAGTCGAAAAAAAAGGGAAGAAGTTTGGTTTTGCTGCATTTCAGCCCTGGGGTGTTTAGGTACTGTGGCATCTTTTTCGTTTTTGGCAGCAGCAGATTGCCCCTGTTGCAGTTATTTTTCAAGGCCATTCCATCTCTGATTGCTTGTCAGGGAGCTTGCAAAAGAAGTTTGACATAATCTGTAATAAGCAACGTTGCTCATTTTGACATTTGATGTGCTGGCAGTTTCAATCCTATCAGCATTTATGGTGGTGGGCAGTGTTATTCTGTTATCCCGTTTGGTGATTCTGTTAGCCTGTTTTTGGTATCGTGTGAGGCCTGTTGAGCTTGATGGTGGTGAGTTTGGGTCTTGTGTGACTCAGTTGGGGGTGAACAGTGAAAATGACATGGCCTCTGTTTATTGAGAAAATACATAACCTTCTATACAGCAATGTTAAGTGTTATGTATGTATGTTGCGTAACCACTTTTTCCTCCACAGGACCAACTACCTAATGGACTTAATTGCTTAGGGAATGGATTCCCTAGTAGTAAGGAATTATACTGTACCATGTACTGATAGTTTCAATTTCCAATTGTGTGTGGAGGTTGTGTTGTTGTGTGTTTTATTATGTAAAATCCAGGCTGTGGCCTTTCAAGTCACTCGCTGGGTTTGTGGCGGCCCAACACCTGTGTGTTTGTTTAGCAGTGCTCTGTCCGCAAGTGGGCCCAACCTGATTGCTGTGTTGTGTGTTGCAGTGTCCACAGGAGTGCCTGGCCATGGGCTGCCCTGGGTGTTGGACACGCAGCACTTTGTTGGGGGTGATCAACCCTTGCCTTTCAATATTTTATGGTGGAGAGGTCTTGGACACCTATAGGTTTTGTACTTTTTCCTGAGGGTTTATCTGCCTATGCCTTTGGAGACCCCGTGGTTGGACACCCAGTACCATTGTGTGGGTGATCCTCTTTCTCCATTAGTGTGTTTGGGTGGGCACCTGAAGCCCTGCGTTCTGGTGTGTATGGTTTAGGATAGCATTTTGGGGACTTGTAGTTGCTGAAGGGTGTTCTGTCATCGCAGTGCACCTCAGTTATTGTTGGTAGGATGTGAGATGGTTGTAGTTTGTGGGTTTATGGACTTGTGGGGGGTTGTGGTGTTGGGCTGGTTCCCTTGGTTAGAGTGGCTCGCTGTGGCCCTGCAACAACACTGTGACTGTTGCTTGGATGGGTTGGCCTGTTCATGTGCAGGACTTTGAGGGGATGAGGTTGTTCTCAGGAATGGAGTCAGTGTTTGTGGGAGTTTTTCTTCCTGTCTGAGTGGGATTGGGAGTGGTGTTGGAGATGTCAGACTTCTGGTCGCCTTCTCAGGTGGTTTTCCCTGTGTGCTCTGTTCCGTACCCTCTTTCCTTTGTCTGCTGTGCATAGGGAGATGTGTTGTGTCTTGTGTCTCCCTTGCCACAGTGCTGTGTGAATGCAGAATTGATGGAATTCCTGATGGAATGTTGATGTCGAGAATGTTGTTGTGTGAGTGTCCTGAATTTTCCATGCATGTCAGTTCAAGCTGAAATCACGTGAAAGTGGGAGCTGGTGGATGTTTCCTGTACCTTCCTTTATAGTTACCTTGTAACCTACCTGCTTGTTATTTCCTTGTCAACTGTAAATTCAGTGAAAGAGTTTACTTCCCTACCTGGTGCCTCTGAACGCTTCTTTATTAATAGCACATATTTACACAGTCTTAGGAGTTTAATTGAGAACAAGTTACATTGCACAAATCCAGCTGAATATGTTATTAAGCAATTGAGGGACAGAAAACAGTTTCAACCCCAACATTTCTACAAACTAACAGTGATCCCAATCATAAAGGTAAAACATGCACAGTCAACAGAAATACCTAATTAGCATTTTAGGGGATTGTGGCCCAAGAGAAAGCTATACTCTCATAAGGGGTCTGAATGTGATCCTATAGCAAACCATACAGCAAAGTATATGAGTCCAAAATAAAAGGGATGCACAGTAAAAGTTATATAAACATATATTTCTCTGTTTAAACACACCAATGTACAAATAACTATAAAAACACTATAAAACCCACATCTGTAAGACAGAACACAGAATATGCAAATATAGAAAAAAGCAGCCCTTGGGTAGATTAAACAGGAATAAAAAAGCAATGGTAAAGGGTCAAACAGACTAAGCCAGTCCCTTGTGGACTGTAAAAGTATATTTTGCATGAATACCACCAGATAGTAAACGATTGGCCTAAGCACATTTGCATTGCACTATAAATTGCATTGAATGAACCTGCAACAGGCTGACTATGCCGCCATTTTTAGTTATCCGCCATTTTGATCGCTTCTTGCTTTCTGTCTATGTTTAGAATTGTGTTTTTGGCTTCAGAAGAGCAAAATTAACTTTGTACTGTTTCCATGATGTCAACGTAGATAAGAATGTTGAAGCTGCTAAAGTGGATTGTTTGTCCTACACTGAGAAACCTTGGAGTTAAACAAAAGCTTTACTAATCAGTAATTTAGGTACCATCTGTTCCAATAGAGCCTTTGTCACGATCCATGCCCCTGACCCCCTCAGGTATAACAGCCCACTGGCAGCAGTGGGTCTAAACCCTTTACACTGGCCCCAAAGGCCTTAAAACTCCATCAGAAACATACTTGGAGTCAGTCCTGGTGCTTTTGTCACCAGGCTCATTATCAGGAATAAAACAATACCAGTTTTGGACCTTAATCCAACATGGAGGCCTATTACACAGCTCAGTTCTTTAGAACCAAGCCATGCGGTCTAGTGTTTTGGGTGTGGCTGGGCTTGGAACCACTTGGCCTGGAACTACTTTACCTGGGCTATTTACACCACACCCAAACAGCAGAACACGCTTTGCATTATTCTGCACTCCTGCAGAGTAACGCTCACTGTGTCAAGTTCCTGCTCATCTGCTTCTCTGGTGGCACGATCCTGAAGCCCTAGATCCAGATTCCATTAATAACCTGGAAGAACAAGAACAGCATTAGCAAGCAAGAACACTTACCTGTGAAGTAACCGGTCTTGAATCCATCCTGCGCTTAGCTTAGCTCGCCCATCTCTGGAGTTTGCCGCAACCTGCAAAGGTAAAGAAACAAGGACAGCATTAATAACAATTCTTACCTGAGCAAGCAGCGAGTCCTGGCAGCACCCTGTGCTTCTCTTACCTCGCCCATTTCTGGGTTTCGCCGCAACCTGCAAGGGAGAAGGAACAAGGTCAGCATTAACAAAGCACTCACCTGGGCAAGCAGCGCTTCGATCGCTCATCATTCCGGAACATCACTGCAACCCTGTACAAAGAAGAGAAGAGAACACAGGTTAGCATATAACACCAATAAACAGCGCTGCGCGCATCAATAACTCGCCGTGGTCTTCGCCATTGGCGCGGCAACTCTGAGATCACAACCATCCCTGTGAAAACAAAAAGAGACATTGTTATGGAACAGCGTAGTGGAGCAAGACGCCGAGAAGACAGAGAAAACGGAGGGAAAGAAAGAGACAGAATAAAGATGGAAAATACATTATAACTCATCTGGAAGACAGCAAGCAGAGTCAGAGTCACAGACGTTCTGGACCTGACCTAAGGGCACACGGACCAGTGAAGCAACTAGGTCCACGGAACGCCCGCACCAACCATGCGCCCGTGAACAGAGACACAGGACGGAGAGTTCAACACACAAAAACCTAAGCTGAGCAATAACCCCAAGGGAGGGGATTTTGACCAGAGGGAGGTGTTAGTCCATCCATCACAGAACCAGTATCTTAACCCTCCATTCTCCTGTTATAGGCGCTACCCAACGTCTGGCACATAACCAAGCAGAGAGGGGTCCGGGATAGCGCTTAGACCTCCATCCAGTATTGGGTGGGGCCCCCGTGGATCCCAGGTGAGCGTAACAGCCTTCCCCGTTCAAACAGCAAAATAGAATGATGACTAGTTGAACGTGCTCTTCTAGCAGAAATCTTTGTTTTTGTTCCTTGAAACTAAGCTGTCTTTAAACTCATGAACAAATGAAAGACAAATATAAGAGAGCAAAATATGGAATGTTACTGTCGTGTCTTATATTTGGAAAACATGTGAAATGTTTAAAGGAAAAGAACAAACTATTCAACGATGTTTAAGCATGACTTAATTATGTGGATAGGCCATACCCTAGGTAAATGTATTACACAAAGAGGGGCTGGATGATGTGTCCGGGATTGTGGAAAACCTGTATAAATACTTGGGTTTTTGAAATGTCCAGCACTTTCTCATCTCAGGGTGTCTGCTTGCACACATTGCGGGGTGTTGAGAGCCAGACAGCTGCCTTTTAATAAATGTACATTATACTTTTACCTCATGACTGGTGTATTTCTATTATGTGGTATTAAGCCTCGAGTTTCTTTAATCTTTCAGGACCACTGAACAGGGTAACTTCAGAGCACCTTGATCCAATATTCGGTGGTCAGTGGCATTGGGCCAGACTTTGAGCAGTTGTGTCAGTGGGTTTAATTGGTCTCCAAGGCATTGAGTCACATTGGCCCAGAGTGTGAATATGCATCAAGTCGTGTCGAGCGGGTGCTCCATGTGGTTTCTAAGCATTGTCAGGCAGTGCAGGTTGAAGGGATGAAAAGGGTTTCAAGACGCTGAGTGCCGCTGATTATGTTCAATGTGTGGCACACTGCGCCCGGTAACCTAAGGGTCTGGTGCGCAATATAAATAAATAAACAAACAAACAAACAAACAAACAAACAATGACCCTGCAGTTTGAGCAATGCTGTGATGAAAAGACTTGATGTTGTGTCTGAAGCGGGAATGCTGAGTCGAGTGCATGGTGCACAAGTGCTTGAACCTAGCAGGTGACGAGACTGCTGAAGCACATTGCAGCGATCAGATTCAAAGATGCAAGCATGGTTCTTTGAAGTCGAACAAGTGCCAAAGGCAGCACTGGTGGATCCCATTGGCTTGGCATATTCAAAGAGAGCTCAGAGGTTGTTTAAGGGGGTATGACAGTAAAAATAGGGATTCTGACTGTCCTGAATCTAAGGATGCAGTGAAAAACACTACACAGGCTATGCGAAAGGTGTAGTCTTTTCAAGTTCTGTCCTCCTATCCTAGGGTGGTATGTTGCAGTAGGTCCCGATATTCAGGAATAGTCACCCCAAAGTGCCCTGGGAGTGGGTAGGAAGCCAGCAGAAGTTGCCTCTGTGTTGGAATCCTCCTTGTTCAATTCTCCCAAATGAAGTCCCAATGGATTCTTCCTGAAGTCTAAAAGTGAGCCAAACAGGAGTGTGAGACCCCCACTTGTATAGGCAAACATCCACAGGTGATTAGACTAAACGAGTCTGCTTGAAAAGGTCCAATCCGTGTTCCTGAGACAAGTGGTCTTTGCCTGCTTGCATCATACCCACAGTGCTTTGTGGTAAAGAAAGTGGAGGAGAAAGGAAGGAACGAGAGGAAATGAGAAAAACAAGATGGTGCAAACCTCCTTTAACTAGGCTGAACTCCCTCTATCTACTCTAACCACACCCTCCTGCTTTATCCACAGCATCAAGGACACTTTGGTAGGCAGCACCATTGTGTGAAGCTAACCATTTTGTGCATGGTGTTCCCTTAGATTCCTGTTTCACAGGACAGCTCCGGCTGACAATATTATGATACCAATGTGAAGTGGCTTTAGTAATTCTGAGATTTGCTAGCTACCATACTTTAAACTCAGATATTGTTATATTAAAAATGTAGAGCTGCCACCAATATAGTCACTCTCATAGTTATGTGGTTTGGGTACAGAGGTGCCTATTTCAAATGCAGCTCCTGCGCTGAAATTACTTGACTGTCATTGCAGTTGCCAAGAGGGCACCTGTGACCTCTGTACCTGCTCTGTGCCACCAAAGAACAGCTCTGTAGTTTAGGATACTGATTCAGCAGGACACAGGTTTACACTATGCATTTGCATTGGAGTTTGAGTCTGGATAGCAGGCGTGCCATTCTGAGACGACTTACCTGCTTCATCATATACAATAAGATGTCAATCCTTCACAGAAGGTTCTTGAAGCACCCTCCCAGTTCTGTTTCTTGAGCAGCTTTTATATGACCGTTCTGGAGTATACAATGATACTGTAAAACAGGGAGGCGTTTACTAGGGCCCCAACTGCAATGGCAAAGATCTCTTGTGCTATAAAAGGGTGTATCGCTCTTAGCATTTCCAGTTGGGGTAAGGTGTTCCAGCTTATCGTACTGACAAGAATGTGTATTCACATCTCAGTGGCACCCATAATGCATAGGTTCCTCAGCCTTTCAGCACTGTTTGTCCAAAAAAGTGGGGACCCAGCAGAGATTGTTGCTTTTATTTCCTCCCTTTCCCATCTCTTTAACACTCAGGTATAGACGTGTCTACACTAATTACCAATATCCAGAGGCAATTTACAAATGACCCCACTCACTCACCCACTCAACCACTCACTCAGTGCTTCAGGCAAAAGATGAGAATGTTGATCTTGCAGCCGTTATGTTTCAGAATGGCTGCATTGATTCAAGATGTCATTGTCCCCAGTTCCGTAAATACGTTTTGCTAGACCCTTGAGGATAGATGTATGCGTCATAAGCGTATGAATTCATGAGCTGTTGGTGGTCAGTTGCCAAGATATTTAAGCGGTGGGTGAAGAAGCACAGCAAATCTTGACTAAAAGTGTGTTCCACATTTTGGGTATAAAACCAGAGAAGTGTTAGCTGAGAAATATTTGCTTTTTGTATTCTTGTTTTTGTTGTTGTTGCTGCCCAACGTTTTCATATGTAGCTAATGCTTGATACTGTACCCACCATATGAGATCTGTGGGAGAAAGAGGCAGAGTTTATCCGCCTGGTACTGAAATATCTACCGTTTAAGGGATCTTATTAATATGGCAGTCAAGTCGTCTTCGATAGACTTAAACAACTGCTATTTTCAATGAGGAGCCAGACAAGGATTGCTGTACATGTGTGGGTACCACCTGAAGATAACTAGGTAAGATTCTTATAGATTTTTCATTTTTTATTTTTAAACTAGAAACACTACCATCATTAATCGAAATTGCTGAAATGCTACAATGCAGCAGCACTTAGCAGCACTAACATCGTGCTTCTAAATCACCATTCGTTCTAAGCAAACCGAAGCATAAATTGCTAAAACTCCTTTTCAGTCATTCACGTAAAAAAAGTACTACTGCGCAAAATATTCAGTGATGTGTTTCTCAAATCTTTATTGGTACACTAAGAATGCTCATACCCAAGCCACGGTGGAAACGAAAACACTCTGATGCGCAGATGTGTTTTATAATGGTGCAATCCATAGGAAAACACTCTGTGAGTCAGCCCTAAACTTGTAGACCGTTTACACTTCAGGCCCACAAGTCATGGCAGAAACAGAAACACTGGCACAGAAGACACGGCAGAAACAAAAACATTAAAATTGTAGATCTTTCACCCTTCAGTTAACATTTCCAGAGGGGATCAAGACTGTTTGGGAAACGCCCATTGTTATGTAATGTTATATTAATTGCTTTTATAAAGAGCACGCTCGCCGAAACATCTTGGTGCTAAAAAGGGAGAAACCGGGGGACTAGAAGACTAACTAACAGTAGAGAAAATAGTTGGAACAAATACGTTTTTAACAACCGACGAAAGACCAGAAGATTATTTGTCGCTCTATAAGGAGCCGGCAGAGAGTTTCACAACTTAGTGGCCACCAGCAAAAAGGAGCAGCCTCCCACCCGCTCAAACTTGTAGTGGGGAATTATAGGGAGGCAAGAACGCTTAGACCGCAATTCACGGGCGGGCACATAAGGCTGAGGTTTTCCTGAAGGTATTAAGCGACGAGGCATAAAACGCCCGATGCACTACAACAAGAGATTTGAATCGAACCAATTGAATAAACGGGAGCCAATGCAGATCTCAAAGTACGGGAGAGATGTGGACACCATATGGGGTACCAGTACAGATGTATGCAGCATAGTTTTGAAGGAGAAGCAAACGGCGGAGGAGGTACAGAGGTTGAGCCAGAAGCTGACATTAGACCGTAAGAGTCCTAGCCATCGATTTCCCTGGCTCAACAAAGTCACCATTGATATAGAGCTACTGCTTAACTTCCTCTTGCAACTTATAACGTGCCACAATGCAAAATTGATTCAGTCCCCCTGAGACTATTTCTAATCTGTAGTGTATGTGTGGTGCTCACCAGCAGACACCTAATCGAGTAAACTACCATTCTTGCATTAAACAAACTGCATTGGTCCAATAACCCACCTGGCAAAGAATGTAACAAAGCTAAATGTCATGAGGTGCCGCTACCGAAAGGGTCAGACGGCCACTGAGGGGCATATTGCCATTAGCACCCATGTAGTTACCCACACAGGTGCTAACTCGCAAGCTCTGCCAAAGGTGGTCTCTTTGGCAGAACAGTTCTTGCTTCTCTTCTGTCTTCCAGGTTTTTGCATGGTCATCAGTGTTTCTTTCCAGTTTGTGATGTAACTTCAGCATTGGTTCCACCAGGCACTAGTTGACCATTTTCTGTGCGGCAGTGTTTCTTCTCTTTGCTGCATGGCCAAGCTACTGCAGTTCCCGGCCACCTTCCAGGTTGGAGCACTCCATGGGATTTCTTACTCCTCCACAAATTCTGTGTGGGACTCCTTCTTGGATCCACCTCGAAAGCGTGATGGGGCCTCCAGAAGATGGCTCTGCATGCTACCGGCTCTCCTGCTCTTCCAAACCCCTCATTCTGTCTCGCAGTACCTTTAGGTTCCTCCCTGAATAGGATGGAACATTCCATGGGTCTGAGACTTCATGCCGGATTGAAGACAGTAAAGTGTTGGAAACCACACCAGCTACTTAACTATGAATATTCACAGAGTTGTCTTGTGCAATCCCCATGTAACCCATAAAGACATTAGCTTCTTGAGACAAGGTAAGGTAACACATATTTCTGTTAAGGAAGAGGGGGTAACCCCCAGTAAGGTCCCTCTTGCCCTGTTCACTGGGGGTGTCAGGCTTAGTGGGCTCACTTTCCTAGTCCCCGAGGGGTTGGCTCCCGCTTTGGGAGAGGGAACAAATTCCCTGGATTCCTCACGTATGTGAAAGGAGAAGGGAAGAAATACCACCAATGAGGGTTCCTTGCTATTTTGCATAAAGTCAAAAAGACTTTTTGTAAAATAAGAATTACCATAGGTCTTTACATATGTTTGTATGCTTGAATCACTAAGCACATAATGTACACTGGGTTTGGTCCTCAGTTTTGTTTGCAAAACACTGACGTTAAATATTAAAGTATTTGTAACATACTGATTCAGAAATATTCATAACTTGGAGGAGATGATAAAAAGGCTGCAACATGTGTCATTTCATTGGGGTCTGAGAAGCCTTGCAGAATTTACTAAGAGATGGGCATGTCAAATACTTAATGCACAGACATCAAAATAATTATACATAACTTGCAGTGGTGCCTACTTACACCTTACCTCACCACTAACCAGACTCTCTGCTCTTGAACCTGGAGGGCTTTTAAAATGAGGTAAGAGTCTCTGAGATGGATGGGGATGCAGGTCTTACTCGTACATCAATAATCAGACCGACAAAGGAAGTTTGGCAAAATCACAACTGTTTTATTTGCAAGTTAAAAAGGGAGTACAACGGGCATCAACACATGCCGTGCATCATTCTCACTCAAGAGTTCCTCCAAGCTTTGCATGGAAAAACACAACTATATACTAAAAATGTATCATACTGACATCATACTACATGGCAAAATAAGAAAACCTATTAGGGGATGTGATAGGCTCAAAGGGAACATCTAAGTATTCTTTCTATTAGGGCAAGGATGGTGATTGGGTCTTTAAGATCAGGTGGACAACTAAGCCCATCCCAAGTGCAAGTCATCTTCTGTGTCATGAAAACACACAACGTTCTATTGGCTTCTCAAACTATAGGGATCCTTGCTACGTGGCCCTCTACAATTGGTTGGCACACTTGTACCCTTCTGGAATATTCCACTTGCTTGCAGCACACAAGTTGGTAGCCCAGGTGCTGGGGGTTTGGCCTGGTCATGCCTCCTCACCCAATGAGCCCAACATCCATCATCACTCCTGCGGTCTGCTATCTGATTAAGGTGTTTGAACTCGGCCTTGCAAAGGCTCACTGTGCCTGCGAATAAAAGACAGTGAAGGCATGGCCTTATCCTCTGGTCTCGGTGTACCTCGCCCCAAAGTCTATTTTTATCTGACCATGTCACTAGAGAGCACGTTTTGAGCTCCTTCGTTGTATTTAATACTATTAAATGCAGAAAACCTGTCACTTCTAGTGTTTTTCCATTAGACCTCAAACAGGAGCTCTGCTAGCTTCTCATGCTCATTGTATCTTCTCAAGTAGATAACTAGGCTCTTGGTGGCCCCGTCTCTTGACACTGGGCCAGGCAAGCCTTCTGAAATCTACCTTTGCCATTAACTGTTTCGTTCTGCTGCGCCACACTTCCAGCCCTTTCATTCACGTGGTCCAAGTTTGCTAAAATGCGTCATGGAACATCCAGATTCTATACATTCCTATATATATATTGGCGGCACCGCCTGCAGTCTATTCACTACATAGCCAGCCTCATCATTACTTCGTCTACTAGCATTACTGCATCTGTACATTTGTAAAATGTCGTTGCATTTTCTACAGTGCTTCTCCGCACGTGCAATCTTCATTTTGCTCCCAAAATGTTGCTTACTTCGTTACTTCATCATCAGATTCTATAAGGTCTATGTTCTTTCTTCGTTGGCATGTCTTCTGGGTGCATAATTTCTGCTTCATGTGATGTCACCTGTCTCCTCTTTCATTCATTTTCACACTTCTTCCGGAAGTTCCTTCAGCAGGCTGTCATTTCTTTGCGGCTAAATATAGGGTTTTCTCAATTGATACCTTGTTTCAAGGACTCTTCGCAGTATAGGTACCATTATTGGATTTGCGCATGTCGCAATGTCCAGCTGCCAACATATAGGCAGAATGGGGGGCGGGACTTCCGGTAGAGGTATTTGGCTCCTCCTCTACACTCTCTTTTTCCTACCACACTAGCACTTAACAGTTTGAGGTGACAGCTCATGTTAAGCTAGACAGACTTCCTACCCGCTGACATTTACATGTCCTAAGTTTGTCCACCAGATTGTTCCCGGTATCTGTCCAATACACACCTTCTGAAATGCAGTCATCATGCCACACACACTTGCCCCAGTATAAGAGGCGCACTGCCTCCATTTTATCTGCTATATTACCTTTTGTACACTCCTTTCTGCCTAAAAAAGCTTTTCTTCCCTGTATGCATGTCTGCAAATAAATAGATAAATAAAATATATAGAACACAAGAAATAAAACAGTTGCTGCTGTAAGACCAGCTCGGTAATTTTCTCTTTACGAAGTCATTTGCATCCATATCAGAGAATAAGTGTGCCTCAGTTACATGTAGTGAGTCAAGAGGAAATCCTGCTTCTTCTACACTGTATAGCGATGCATCTAAACCTATGGCTATGGTGCAGAGTGTTGTGTGCACCATGTCATTGTTGCGCTTTTGCAATTGCTCTCCCTTTGCATGTCCAGGGAAACACCCTTTCTTTTGTAGGAGTGATAAGAGCCACTACAAAGAAGCCCCTGTAATGGCCTCAGGCCTATCTCAAATAACAGATGTGTAGTGTGAGTGCACACATAATTTCTATGTTCTGCTTTCCCCTGGGAATATAGACAGGATATGCTCCTGCCCACAACCTGGCTTTTGGAGGATGATAGGATTACCACATGGTGAAATGCTGACCGCATGTTTGGTTTCTATTTGACCTCACCCTTGAGTGGTCCATTGCCAAGGTGTATCATCCGTAATACTAAAATGTGCCCAACCAACAGGGATTCCCTCTTTTGCATGTTGCATGCAAGGTACTTCAGCAACACTTGCAGTAGTGAATGGACTACACACCATACATAACAGAATGCAGCTTGGTCTTTCCCTATGCATTATGTAATGTGGCCTACGATGTCCTAGACTGACCTGATTGTCTAACTTTACGAACAGACAATCTAATTATCAAAAATAATAACCAGTGCCTCTTTGAAACAGACGATTCATTACCTTTCATTTACTTAATTAAAACATTCATTAATGTGACATAAAAATGTGGAATTATCATCTAAAATGTTACACTCTTTAAAATAATTATAGCCACGCTTGGTAGAACAACTGCAGAAAAATGGTGTCACAAATACTTAATGTTAAAGTGTATAATGCATACCATATGTGCAGGGAAATATAACCCCTGGATGCCAGAAATACAGAGGCCAGAGTGATTTGTGAATGCTCACATAATTATAAGGCCAGCACAGAAATAAGGTCAGGCATCAGGCCTTTGAACCTAATCACAGATTAAAGAAAGTAGGCCTCAATCCAAAAATGCTAAAATGTGTGCAATGAAGGAAGGAAAAGACATGTGGCTGACAATTCCATGGAGAGCTGCACTGATATTTCAGGAAACCACAGTGCACAGTATCCTCAATGGAATACCAGACTGTGTTCCAAGCAGCTAAAGTAAATCAGAGTTCACTACATGTAAACTAAATAAACAAATGTCATTTTCATTTTTCCCTCATCCAAATTGACAATCTGCTAAGTGAAATTCTCACCAAAACGACAAAAAGTGTGAATATGATGTTCTCATCTCACAGCTGTATGCAAGGGACAACTTAGAGGTGACACATATATATGCTGAAACTGTGTGACTTATAAGATGTCATTTAAAAGTGAAATTGTTTGTGAATTTAAAAGGCAATTTGTGGTTGGGTGCATGAAAGGCCATTTCTTTAGAAATGAAACTAAACTCCTGCATTCTTCACTCTGCTGCCTTGAAGACCTGACCTGGGTGTCATCATTAATCAAAGCCAGTACTTCACTATATAGAAAAAAATACAATGCTTTAGATGGAAAACATGGTGGGGAACTGATAAGCCATTTCTGTTCTGGCAGCACTTGTGACGTTTGGGTCACAAGTCCCATAAAAAGTGCATTAGTGTGGCCATTAGGCATTGAAGTGGGAGGCGAAATCTAAACACAGACCTCTCTGTGTGCGTCATATGCCTGAAGAGAAACAAAAATCAAGCAGCAAGGGTGGGGGCCAGAGAGACAGAGGATATGAAACTGCAGTTTGATGAAATAGGAGAAATACATAATAATGCATACAAGGGGCAGTGTACATGTCACAAGGGTCATTCCAGGTGTTTATTAAAGGTGACAGTCACCCTCTTCTATCCACATGCTAATACGATTTTGGTGGAATAAATACAACTAAAGTTATTTATGAAAATGTGATTGGGGCCTTCCCTTGATTCCAGGAGATGCAAAAGTTGGTAAAAGCATGCCATTAATAATTAATATGATGACTGTAAATTGGTACATTTTTCACTGATATGGTTCCTGAGCAAATGAAGAAAAACAGTATCTCTGCACAGGAAGCATGTGCAGACTCCAGATTAGTCTCATCTGATTCACTTTAAAATGTGGTTCTTATAAATATATTCATACATGTAAACATTTGGAAATTCAGGCTACTTGCCATGTTGTGAAATTCCTATGTCCTAAAGCATGCCGAGCCAACCTGTCAAAGTGAGATGAAGCTCCCTCCTCCCACAGCTATACCAAAGCACTCCCCATCCCTGTGTCCGAGAACCACACAGGTGGGAGGTGGGTAGTGAAGACAACCAATCCCTTTCATGAGAATCATGAGAAGTTAGCAATGTCATTTGCCCTATAAATAAGCCAGTTTGCATCAGAACTGGGGATCTTCCACTAATTCTGAGATCCAACCTGCTGCTGAAATCTGGCGAGAAACATCCCAGCAGAGAGGCCTAAGTCTTGCATTGGAGACAGGGGCCAGGAGACATAGAAGCTGACTGGGACCCCTTGGAGGAAAGAGAGGAGCCCCTTGACTAACACCCCTTGCTGTCCCAGCGGTGCCTTGATTTTCCCTAATGCCCAGTTATAGGCCTCTCTTGTAAGTAGAACTACCCTAAAGCCATATATTGTGTAGGCCCTATATTTCTCCAGCACTGTTTGTTTGTGTAGATCCCTGGCATATTTATCCAAACTAAATCTATTAATTCCCCTAAAGAGATCACAGGATGTGTATTGTTGGCATTCAAAACCAACAATCGTTTCCCAGTGTTTTGTGAACCGGTATAGACATAAAGACTTGACAAACAAATTGATCTCAAAGCCCTATTTTTATGCGAGTGTGCAGGGTACCAAAACAAAATTCACCATTGATCCCCTTCATTTTAAATTAGAAGGGGAAGCCTAGCAGTGCCTTTGCATATTCAAGGTGTAAAATGAAATTGCCCTTTTGTATCCATTGGGCTCTGACCAAAACCCCATAAGCCCCACCTGTTCTTTGTAGGTGTAGCAAAACACATTTTCCGAATTGCATCTTTCTCACATTGTATCTGTGATTCCAACCCAAAAAGCAATTTTCCCATTTTGCTCTGATAAAAACCTCAAAGCCCTTTGTGATATTGTTAGGTGTAGCAAAATAAATACCCATTTCTTTCTATTATCTCATATTGTTTCTGTGATCAAATATCCCAAAAAACTATTTTCCCATTGTGTGCTGAGTAAAACCCCAATGCCCGGCCTGTTCTTTTTGGGTATGGCAAAATGAATTTCCATTGCTTTTCTTTCTTTTATATTGTTTCTGTGAGTAAGACCTCAAACCTGATTTTCCCATTGTGTTCCCTCTCTCTGTCACTGCCTTCCATTCAGAGGAATCAAGTCTAATTGATGTTTGGAGGGTGAGGGTTGTTGGGAGATAAGCATAAGACTGTTTGAAATCACTGCATGCGTTGAATTGTTCTTTTCTTGTATTGGTGGGTGATTTAAAAGGAATTCATTGTGAAAACATATATCTATGTTGGTGCCTTTACAGAATGCATTTTGTTCTTCTGTTACCACAACATTGGTGGCTGAGGTTAATCTATTTGAATAAATACATTCATTAATAAATATATTTGGAATACACACTGGGCTGGTTGCTATTCCATTGTAACACTGGCTACTTGTTAGTGGTTGGGTATGAGACGGGTTGAAGGCATCATCAAATATAACCTGAATCAACACCAAAGTACTTTATTGTGCGCTACATTCATTGTGGGGGAAAAGAACTCCATGAATTGGGTGTGACGGTGTAATAAACTGCGACAATTATGTATATATTACTCAACGGAAGACATAGGCATTTTGCAATGGATAATTGGCATGATGGTGAACATTTAGAAAAATATGCATGCATGCAAACATGTGGGGACTCAGTTGGGAGATGGATCTTTAACATTGTGTGATCAGATGCAGTAGAACCTAATGTGGTGACATATAGCTTGTGGTCATCATTTAGTAATGCTGCATTTAGTTTGAATTGTAATTTAAATGAATAGCAAGGACAGAGACATTAGACCTCCTGTGGAATTCCAAACCTGTCCCCAAGAAATGATGAACTTGTATTAGCATACTCTATGTAATGGTGAAGAACAAGGGTACACAGTGGCTCTTAACAATAATGTTTATATGATGCCACACATGGTACACCTGACATAAACTCTCGTTCCGCCATGGAAAAACCTTGAAACAACAATATAATACCAAAACACAAACATTTTCTGTCAACGGATTCATGAATGGAGTACATTGACACATATGAAATCTAAGACCATTGTAACCATTATCATCTGAGGAAAACACAATTACTTGTTTTACCATTGTTTGTGTGATACAAAGGGCACATACATGCAACAGTAGGCAGAGCTTTTCTACCCAATTCTATTTGTATTTATACCCTATGTATACAGACATTCTTCAAAGATTATTCGCTCATGGAAAATACCCTTTTGTAGCGCTAAATGCATACACAAATTGTAGTCAAATACAATCCTAACATCTATCATGTAGAGGCACAGGTGGAGGCCTCTTCTCTAGTCCGTCCCATTCACCACCATCCTATTGAAGTAACAGACAAAGGGCTATCATTGGGGATTCAAGCAAAATGTTTTTGTGACATGTCCATACCATGTTGATTGTACGAAAGATGATATGCACTTAGACGCCCATTCAGAAGATACACTTATGTTGAGACAATGGAAGGAAGTTACCAAGAAGGATGGCAATTGCCTAAGTGCCAGGAAGCAGCTATGAGAATCATGATGAACTCTAAACAAAATTTGATGACAGCAACATGATGTCATAAAGAAGATATCAAGCCTACACCAAAACGATATGAAAATACTTAAGTCTGATGCTGTAACAGAAGTACTAAGAGAAACATGTACCAAAAGTAGATGTTATTGTGAAAATAGGAAGAGGAAGTATGAATTTTTCATGGTGTATTGAGCCTGAACCTAGATTCGGAAAGCAAAAGAGCATTTTACAGAGTAACATGAGTAACATGGGAACTATTTTAAAGGGTAGTAGGTAAGAAGGGGTATAGCATAAGGGCAAGCACTAAGTAATGTAACAATATATTGGTGGACCACACTAACATAGGGAGTTCCTACCCCTCAACTAAGATGGCTCACAATACACAATTTATTCTTGATTTAGCTAGCCCTATTTATGACTCAAATAGAGTCAGGTAGATTCCTCCACCTGTGCCAACAATGATTCAAGAACCAGGCCGGAGTATAGAAATGATATATATTTATTTAAAGTATATGTTCAATTAATAATTGCCTTTAATGGTTAAACATGCCACAAATCAAAGCTTCAAAACAAAACACAGTTTGTCTTTTTTGTAATAAACAGGTAAATATTACTAGATAAGATTTAGATTTAAAACAACTGCACATCTTTGGTTTTTGCAAAAATATAAATTACACATGCAGCCCTTTGTACGTGTCAATTCAATCACACTTGGAAATGTTAGCAGCTTTAAAATCCCACAGGGCCTGGTCACGGTGGGTCTTAACACCGGATCACGGGTTGGGCGCTAATGATTAGTCCTCATTGGGGAATTTCTGGTACAATTACTGTGCAGTAATACCGCTGGCAGTAATTGCACATAAAATTGTCATTTTTCCAGCGTGTTAACCCCAGCGTCTGAGCTGGGGGTAAACACGCCAGACTCAAGGTAGAGTAGACCCTTCAATGCAGCCATAACACCATTACTGCCGCATTTAAAGGCTACCACCAACTCGTGATCAAGCCCACAGACCTTAAAAAATACTTTTGATTGATAGAACCTTTCTTTCATCACCCCAAAATAATTACAACATTGTTCTGCTATCAGGGTCACTTACTGTCAGAAAAGAGTGTGTATTTTTCAATGGAAAATAACACATGTTTTCACTTTGCAAAGCCCTTCTCTCCCAGCACCAAAACCCAGTCAACAGTTATATGCAGCTTCCCTCTGTTTAAAGGTCAGGTCTAGGGAGAGGGGACATTTTAGGAATTTCATTTTGGGAAAAAACACCCCTTTGTTTAAAGGCAAGATTTGGGAAGTGGTGATAGTTGGGAATTTTGTTTTGGGACAACGACAAACCTTTGTTTAAAGGGCAGGTTTGGGAAGTGGTGACCGTTGGGAATTCCGTTTTGTGGCAAGGACACCCCTGTGCAAAAGAGAAGTCTGGGGTTGACAGGAGAACAAAAATGTACCCAATTACTTTAAAGGCTATAACTTAACTTCCCGCTCCTCCAAGATGCCCTCTGCGTCAATCTATTTGTTAGTTAAATAAATTAATATTCAGTCATATTAGCTAAGGATCTACACAATTTGCCCCCCAACCACTATTAAAGGAAAATATTAAGGCAGGCACATCCCCCACACATTTGGTGTCATTTGGATGTATCTGCTTACATTGGAAACCTGTTTTTGGGCACTCAGGAAAGATGTCAGGGTTCCTGTTTGGAACAGCACAGGATCTGGTGCAACACTTCAGTCAGAGATAGTCACCAGCATGCATCCCTCATTTGGCTCTCCTTATTCATAGGGCCCATCAGCTTTTAGGCTTTCCCAGTTTCTGTCTCCCAAGCAGGTTAAGTCTCCATTGATGATTTTAAGTCTTCTCCACACAGGTAAGATCAGGCAGCTGAACCAGGATTCAGCCAGACATATTATAGGCAAGTCTCCTTCAAGATGTTAGGTAGCTCTCCCTCCAGTATGTTTTTTCTTTAGGCAAGTTGTCTCCTAGCAGGGTTTTAGGCAGGTTTCTCGCCTCCTCATAGAACAAGGGATTCTTGCTCCATGAACCACATCTCCACTTATTAAAATCAGGAATTGTCAGTTTATTGGTTCTAACTTTTCTTTGGAGGATTATCATGTCTTCCTCCTCCCAAGACGCAACCCCTGTGATAGGCCCTTGGAGCTCTATGTTGGAAGAGATGTGAAGAAGAATCCACCACCAGAGTTAACTTTTCATATTTTTAACCCAAAAAGTCACAGCGTGACAAAAATGTGCAATTTGCAAATAAACATCATAATATCTATATGTGTATGTTCCCGTAATCATGAAGGATCTGTGGAACTCATTTCAGGCAGAGTATTGGTTGTGTGAGCTATAGTCTTTTGTGCAAACTTTATCATTGTTTAGAATGTGAAATGTTTTACCCAGATACCTAATTTAATATCCATTAGCTACCCAACTTTCAGATTCATAACATTTTCAGGGAAGCTAGAAACACATTTTAGTCTTTAACAGAGTTATCAACAAACGGATTCAGATACAAATGACATCAACATAAAGGGTTCATCACAAGCTTTACAATGACAGCTGGATGGACTTGGTGCAAGAAAATGGCCAATTAAGATAGTCCATTGAAACTAATGCACATTTTTAAACCGATATGAAAATCCTCACTTCCATTGCATCATGTATGTTTAAGAAAATACAAACAGCCTGGGATTAATGGAGCAGGACTGAAGATTGAAGAAAATAAGATGTTATAATGCAAGGATAAGAATGGGAAGGAAATACGAGAATGCTGGGAAAGAGGTCAACTAAACATCAAAGGAGCAGTGCTTATTCCTGAAGGATGGGCTGATGGATTGGTTGTGAGTAAATCAACAGCATTAACAAGACAAATGGAAGTAGTTGTCACAAATGTAGAAAAGCAATGCAAAAACCAATGCCCTAAGATTGCACGATTGTTGACATGGGTCGACGATGAGGGGGGACCATTGCAGAAACTACCCGTGAAGAATGTGTTTTTATGCTTCAAAAATAATGGCACTGTGAAAAACCACAAGTGTGGCCGAGTTTTTTATGTACAAGGCATGAAGGAAGGAACAGCAGTCATGATGGACCATTACTGGGCTTGTGGTTCAGAGCATATATACATTTTCTGTCAAAATGGGGAGGAGTTTGTGCATTGGTACTGATGATCATACCAGCCGTAGCAGTACCACCAAGTGACCTGCAGATTACAGACTTCCCACAAATGGACACAAACCTGAGAAAGAAAAGATTGTTTCATCGAAGTAGAATTACTTCTCAGCAAAATCAGTAGAAGCCTATTATGACATTCCAGATGAGCATATGTTGTTCAGCAGAACAGCAGTGAAATTCACAGATATAGTCTTGCCAAGAATTCAGACTGCAGTGAATGCCAAGTGGCTGCAAATCACCAGATGGGAGCTACTGCAAATGATTAATATGGCAATAAAAGGATTTAATGCAAGCACAGAAGAGTTGATGGCAATCAGGCTCATGGCCCTCCAGAACAGGTATGTCCTGGTCAGTTGAGTAACTTTGCTGAAAATGTTGTGGGGACATGAACACTGAAGGAAAGGGGCAGGGTGGAGGTGGGGCAGATGGAGGCTCTGAGGGATAACACTAAACTACTACACCACAAGTTTCCCTTGCAGACGCTCTGGTATAACTTTCATAAGACTGGTGGAGTATCTTTAAAAGTCAATTCTAAAGATATGCCAGCCTTTGGAAAGTTAAAGCACCGCAGTCTGTCATTAGAATTTACAGCAGTGGCAACAGTAAACAAGCCTGAGCCCACTTTACCTAAAGAAGGCCTGCAAGCAGGCAGAAGGGGGACTGGTGTTTTATTATTGCCACCAGTACATTGAATCAAACAAGCATATAGCCATAATACAAAATGGATGCCTGCAAGAGTTTTAAACAGCACATTACGTTTCTTATTCTGACTTACTTGCAACATGTTATATTGTTTTTATTAAGCACTAAACGCCAAAGTAAAAGAAATGGTACAATTCAAGGGTGTTAGGGAGAATTCTCATAAATGTGCTAATTTCCTTCACCTTCGAGATCCCCAGCAACTTTGCAGGATTTTGAGGACTTGATTTTTTTACCTGGAAAGAGAGTGAGCCTTTCTTCCCACCCTTTCATGTATTTTGATGTGTGTTTTACTATTGTGTTCTTTGATTAGGGAGTTTTAAGATAACTCCATAGACATCTTTTCATGTGTGTTATACTGTTACACAGCACCCTAAGTGCAGTGACGCAGGGATGTCTTTCTTTTAGACTTCCAAAAGGTTTATATACCTTCTCTGGGATAAACTACTGTTTCCCAGAGAATGCAAGGTTAAATAGACTTTACTAGTCTTTTTAAATTCCTAGACCCAGCACACACTATCTTCCTATAGACTGCTGGAGGGGATACCTAGTATTCCCTGTGTCTAGAAGCTCATGTAGCAGTCAAATGCTACGCTTTCCCATCGAAATGGCTGGTGGCAATGGTTTTACAATGAACTACCATGATTTTTCCCGACCACAAACACTGATAGTTAAAAATCGCGGGAGCCCTGTTTTTCAAATGGCGCCTTGAGCCCCTTTGTTTAAACGGGGCCCGGTCTTCTTTTTTTTCTTTTTCTTTTTGGAAAGGTCCTTCTAGAGTTTATCTCTGCACGTCAAACCAGGTTTGATCCCTTAGTTTCTATGCCTTTAGTGGGCCTCAGGACTGAATACCGCCTCTGGCATCTGAGTGTCTGGGGTGGGCAGGAAGTGAGGGAGGTGCCCGAAACTCCCTGTGCTTAGTCTCCTAGGAGACCCAAATGCACTCTGGCATGATTGGCTGGGTGACTGTCCAGTAAGGACAGCCACCCTGCTGGGTGAGTGGCAGCTAGGCTGAAATGAAAGGGAGAAAACTGTGTAAAAGGCAAGTCTCTGGGACTGGAAAGCAGAGTCAACCATTGGAACAAAAGAATCGAAGACGAGCTGGAAGAGGACGGCTGCTGCAACTCCTGGACCGTTAGTTTGCCCGGTGAAGCCCTGCTGCAGGTCCCAAGGACAACTTCTTCCTTTGAGTTGGTGGGACCAATCAACTCATATGCCACCTGGATACAATTGGGTTTAACCGGGGGGAAGGAAACCAGATTGTGTGCTTGACTACAGCCACTCGAACTGAAGTAACTCCATTTTGTACGTGTTTTCAGATGATCCCGTGCAGTGCAGGAGTCCCTCGACGTCCTCCCTCTTGTCCCCACGACTGAGGCTCAGGAATAGTGAGATCTGCAGGAACTGCCAGGAACCAACATCTTCAGCTACATTGTTTGCTTCATATTAAGGTACTGTGCCAACCCAATTGAGAGAACGCATCTCTCGCGGTGAAAGTTTGTGGAACATTCCCAACTTGCAGGCCTAACCAGCTTGTGACCCAAAATATGATTCTTTTTCATACAAACTACTTCCGAGAACATTGGAAAACACTTTACCATTTACTACAAGAATTGCTCTTTCCTATGCAAGACACTAGCCCTTTGACTTTGGCCTAGGCCTATTGAACTGAATCGAGTCCTCTAGTGAACTGAAACTATTTGCACTGCCTAAGAAAATATTTGTGATCTATTCTATTAACGTGTGCCTTTCTACTCCCATTTAAAGTAACTGAAATGCCATTTTGCTCCTATTTCAGGGGAGCCTAATTTACTCAAAAACATATTGGTTTTGTATTGAAGTATATTTGTGTATAATATTAAGTTGCCTCCTTCTAGTGAATGTTTTCTAAATGACTGTGTAATAAATCAATAAGTGTTTTACAAAGAAACCTTGAGTATAAGTGTCTATTTGAACGACTGTGATTGTACGGCCTCTGTGTAACATCCTTGTACTGCTCACATTCCCTCTTGAGATAAGCCTGGCTGCTCAGCTCACTACCACAAACTGTGTAGTACACACTTATACCAAAGGTTGGTTTTGCTTACACCTGTAGTCCTAATTGTATGTGGTGGTCCCAGAGGGTAGTGCATTCAATTCTGCCTAACAAAGGGCAAATACATGAAACAACCAAATCAGCAAGCAAACAAATGTGTTTTTGAGACGAGAACGGAAGTCAGGAAAGAGGAGCGAGAGAGAAGGGGGAGAGGGAGTGCATTCCAATTTTTAAGGGTCAGTAAGGAAAAGGAATGAAAGCAAGACATGGAGGACACAGACCGTAAGTAGAAAAAGGGCTTGAGATAAAAGGGTGTGGGGAGTAGAAGGAAATGAATGAGGAAATATGGGGGACACGCCATGAAGGAATTTGAAGACAAGACAAAGTTAAAGAGAAGGCAAAGTTAAAAAAAGAGTGTCTGGAGATAAACAAGTGCAGGAGAGATGGTCAAGCGAGGATAAAGAGAAAAGAAGACGTATAGATGTGTAGCCGGGAAGCTTAAAAGAAGAGTAGAAAAGTAAATTAAATGAGAAAAATTAAGAAGAAACAAGGATTTTCGTAGTTTAAAAGCTGTAAAACGTAAGAGCGAGATGAAGAAATATTGTCTCTCCAACCCAGACCTTCAAGTGCGAAAATTGCATGCACCCCGCAAGAGTTGCTGACTGATAATGACGCCAGTACAAAATCCCATGACAGCCAGTGATGCAGTAAGAAAGGCTTAGAATGGCTGCCCCACAATGCTAGCCTAGCCAATTAATAACACATACCATGCTTGCTTTATCAAGATGCCCAGAATAAAGTCATGTCACAGTAAGAAAGGTCTAGACTGGCTGGCCCAAAATGCCAGTCCAAGTCTAGCCATGTCGTATTTCATATTTGCCTTCTCGATGCCCATAACCAAATGCAGTGCCTGGCCTCTCATGCACACATACACATATACACTCACAAAATTCATACCCATGCACCGTGGACGGCATCAGGGCCTTTCAACCTTGTCAAATGAAAGAGGCCTCAAGCCACTTGGTGCCCCCCAGCCCCTTCCCCCATGTCGCCAGTCAGCACAGTCATGTAACATGGCAATGTATTAATTTCTCTCTATTTTCATTATGGGGCCTAAAATGTGCACTTTGCAACGCTCGCATTACAAGCTGTGTTTTCTCTTCCCACGGGACTCAAGCGAGTCTATACAAGACCCGATCCATCCACAAGAGGAATCCTCCCGCGGAACAGAGCAAGAAGCGATCCCAGGTGAGACGGGGGGAGATTTACGACCAGTAGCCACATTGTGAGGATCATGACCTTATACCATGACCCCAACATTCTGCCCACTCCCCATGGCTGCAGCCTACCCCTCAGTCAATAAACGTATACCGCTACATTTTTTAACTACATTACTTGTATAATACGAAAACACTCGTCACATAACCAACCCTAATGATATTGTACACATTTGGTTGACGTTCCTTTCCAGCGTAGCCAAATGCGTCCATAAGCACCTACATGCCATGACGCAGAACCTGTAAATGAACACACAGCGACGTACAATGTAGCACGTTACATTTTGAAAAAATAAACTGTTTTTTAAAGGAAAACATTAACCATTTTAGAATTTGTAAAGTACTTTAATTTCACAATAAACTGTCTGAGACCATCGGACTATTCCCATTTTCAATCAAATAGTAACTTTGTTTGTTCGGTCGTCATCGAAAATGTTAATCGTGAGTCACACGTTGATCTTTTCGCATACACAAAGTATTAGTTTGTATCACCTCGTTGGGCTTCATTATGACCCAGGCGGTAAGGGGTTAATGGCTCCGTAAAAGGTGTCGGCGCCGTTAAACCCTTACCGCCTAATTACGAGGTCCCTTTGCGGGTCCCGACCTTAATGGCTGGTTTCACCAGCCGTTAAGGAAGGAAACCGCAAAGGGACTTTCGAGGTAATTACGGTACCGCAATTTGCAGTACCATAATTACCTCCTTCCCCATTTCCATTGAGCCCTATGGGGGCAGAAATGGGAATGGGAAAACGCCAATGGTGAATGGGGAATTACCGCCCCGCCAACCGTGGAATGGGGCGGTAATTCCGCCATTCACCATGGCGGAGTTGGTAAAATACCGGCATCAACCATGGCGCTAATAGCGCCATGGTTAACGCCAGGGTCGTAATGAGGCCCATTGTCTTCTAACATTGGATCCTCCACATCAGCCACTTGCTGACAAAGAAGGTTTTAGAGCACTTCAGCGGGCATTTAGTGTTTAAGCTCCCTGCAGGCTGTCCGCCTCATGATAATCGGTGCTATTAACCTTATCGATGTTGCCATTGTAATGTGTGCACCCCACGGGTGCCTCAGACTGTTTTTGCTCTAAGCAGGGGGACCCAACCATCATGTTGAAAATGAACCCCCACACATCTTCAGCTGGCACTGCCATTTACCCAGTGATACAACTTAACATTCACAAACTTCATTCCACCCAGAACTTACGAACAATGAATTATTCATCCTTCATTCAGACACAAAAGTCAACACAAATATGCTTGAACACACACACACATGCATACAGCACCTGCATTGATATGCACTGTATGGACACAACTTTCATATGTACATTATATATACAATTACACATGCAGAAAATTGTGCAATGGCCACTGAGAAGAGAAGGATCCTGAAATGTTGGGTTATGTTGACTTGACCTGGTGTGACTTGACCTGGCTGAACTACAATGCCATGGGAGGACAGGACCTGACAAACAGTTCTTGGGGAGGATTCACTTTTAACATAGGCCTGCCAATTAGTAATAATTTAACGTGTTTCAATTATAATACCTGAATTTGTATGCATACATTTTTAGGCAAATGAAATCATGATTGGTGACTTGGTACTTGCATGTCATGGGAGTGAACAGGGCATGGGGGACAGAAGACAGCTCAGTCTCACAGTTCTTAAGTGTGTGTTTCTGACACAGAGAGTCAACAGCTTTTAACATAGAAAAAGTCACTCTTGAAAATACGGCTAAGACAACATGCCAATAATATGTGGGAGAAAATGCACAAAGGCTTGCAGGGATTTACCACTGTAGAGCTCGGCCATATGATGTTTAATAGTGCAATTCTGCAGCTCGGAAATGTTTGCATGCCTTTTCATCCTTGTGTCTCTGGTCCCTGGGTGCGAAAACACAGCAGATATAGCGCAAAGCTGTATTCTGAGGGGTAGACACACTCTGTTTCCTGCCAGTGTCAAGGGGGCCCTGGACACCTTGAATGTATAGGAAGAGAGCAGTCGGTATTACATTGGTGAAACTCTTTTCCTTCTTAGTCAAGAATAAAGTACAATGTGCTTTTTGTATGCACAGATTGTGTAGGTAACACATCTTTGAGCTGTACATTTTATTGAACGATAATGTAAAATAAGGGCAAGTGGTGCAACGCTCCTGATTGATGACATTTCCCCATTCGTTAAATCAGCGTTTACATTTCTGTACTGAGCCGTGTGGGACATCCCAGCTCTGAACACTATTGATGTAATGAGACAGCACGAGCCTGGTTGGGAGCCCCAGATAGGTTTCTGCTGTCCAATTACTTAACTGATGCGGCGGTCGCAATGTGCCCCCCTCCCCAGCCCTGCCCTACCCTGCCATATGATGGGGGGACAAAAAGGTATGGCAAAATATTTGGGAACATCCCACCCTATAGTTACGGACATGATCCTGGACTTAATTACTGCAAAGGAAGGAGGCATGTGCACAAAGATCAGGCCTTCTTGCTGTGCATTTAAAGCTGCCCACGATGTAGAGAATGAGACTTTGACAGAAGCAATAACGATGTTGTCAACCTTGCACATAGAAATGGTGGAAGAAGTTGGCAAATGCCTTCAAATTACTTGGAGCAGAACTAGTGTTGGTATTACTAGGATTTTGTCTCATAAAGATCATCTTGGGACAATGCCAGAAGGCAACCAACAAAGCTTTTGGGATGAAGATCATGATTGATATAGATGCTGGAACTGGTGAGCAGATGCAAAAGAGGAAAATACCTGTGAGAATATAAAGAAAAGTACCCTTGCACTTCCAGGAACAAAGTTCTACAACCCTAAGGATCATAATACATATGTAGGACAATGAATATTCAGTCCACCATCAGGAGATTACTGCCACGTGACCTTGAGTGCAGATGAACCTAGAAAGAATGCAGGTCACCTGAGGGGTGACAAAGATATGGGTCCCAAAGAAACAACAGTATGAAGAGATGATAAAGGAAAATGAAGAGGAGAATGTGATTGAGGACTCAACCAGAGAGGGGAATGAAGAGGAGCAGGTGGATCCATTTTCCCTAACTCATGCCTCCTAACTGCCATCATATTGGAACAGCAGGAGAAGGGCCCTATATGGGACTCCATGTGTCATTCCTATACCACATTGAGTGTTCAAGAGATGATATGCACTCAGACAACTGTATCAAATGTACCCTCACACTGAAAGTGTGGAAGAATGCCGTGTGGAAGGATGTCAGGACGCACCATTGGACATCATGGAGCGCTGAGTGAAACCTGATGAGGGCAGAGTGATGTCATAAAGAATCTATACGAGGACATACTGAAACAATATGAAAATACTTAAGAGAGGCAATGTAACTGAAGTGACAAGTGAAACATACACAAAATGATAAAGTAATCATGAATGCAAAAGAAGACAACGTAACTTGCTGACCAGTAGGTGTAAATACGCAGTAACGCAAGGTAAATGAGATACATAGCAGCTTGCTATAAAGGAATATATAGCGTGGCAAGGACAACTATAGTTGGGAAATGGACGCTGGCTCGTGTTAAGATTCAATTCAGCTACCTCAGAAACAGATCAGGTTGCAGAGTCAGGAGACAATGGAAGAACAACTTTGTGATCAAAACAGAGAGGTGTCTATGTTTGCTTGGGATCAAGGATTCTATATTTAAGGAATAGCTGCAAACCACAAAGGGATGCAGACTGATAAACCAGCCACGAATTGGACAATTAAGAGTGTATAAAGTCTATACATGGCAGAGTGAACCAATCTCTAGAGGCCAAGAAGAACAATGACACTCAGTATAATTAAATCAAATAGCAGTAATTAAGTGGCTGGAATGGACACATTTGTGGTCTCTTCACATGCGACTCAGAAGTTGAACACAAGGGCTATTCATTAAGCCTTAGATGAAGATAGGTATGTGCATATTCTCCCTTGAATGTCACAGAACAGAGCGCATGCTACAAGGTCAACTACAGACGGAAACATTTGGTTCATGGCCGGACTGATGAGAGATGATAGACTAATTGGGAAAGTAGGGAGTAATCTAACGTGATTTGTTTCCCTTACATGCTGGTAGCCGAGCTGAAAGTCCAAGGTTGGGTGAGAATGCCAACCAATCAGTGGGTCTATGGGGCAACCTACTATACAATGTTGCATAGACCAATCCACTGCCATTTTGTTCGCTACAATCAGTATTATACATATTTACAGGTAGTTCGAGCCTTGCGTCACAGATAAGAGAAAGACAATGGTTTACTAACCCATATGCATTCTATAAGTAGACATCTTCCCTTAAACAATCCCTCTTGCTAATACATTTTATTGTTTGCCACGTAGGATGACATCATAGATGACGCATATTGGGGAATAAAACATCTGTGCGATCATGTTTGTGTGTGAGTGTGCAAGCATCATTCCCATGTCTGGCCAGTTGACCAAGCTTTATCAAATTGATAATAAAGTAGTACTTTGACATATTCTTTGAGTCTGTCCAGTTATTTGGTCTGAAATCTTTATTGGTAATTCTATCTAGCACAAGAGACACTTCAAAGTGCTAGATCACACTAGTTTTCTACTCAAGGAAACTGCCCATTCGTGCAGCTCTTGCTAAAGTGGTTTAGTTACTATATAAGATTCCATTATGCTCTTTGGCACTTATGCACCACTTTTCACTCAAAGTTTTTGGAATACAAATGTGTTTTTACATGAGAACATGACTTCTGTGTTCCTCATTCACCCCCTTAATGTCCTGTCCCTTGTGTACCTCTCGCATGACCCCATCTGACCCTGAACACCCTGAAGTCAGTCATGCTGCATGTCTGTGCTGTAGAAATCACAATTCAAATGACAATAGAGGTTAATGGCCAAGCCTCTGTTAGAAACACCGAAGTAAGAGAGATTGGGCCTCATTACAACCCTGGAGGTGACCATGGCGCTATTAGCGCCATGGTTTCCTCCAAAACCTTACCGATTCCGCCATGGTGAATGGAGCAATTACCGCCCCATTCCAAGGTTGGCCGGGCAGTAATTCCCCATTCACCATGGCCCTTCCCCATTCCCATTTTAGCCCCCATAGGGCAAAATGGGAATGTGGAAGGTGGTAATAACGGTACCGCAAATTGCAGTACCGTTATTACCTCTAAAGTCCCTTTGCGGATCCCGTCCGTAACGGCTGGTTTAACCAGCCGTTAAGGGAGGACCCGCAAAGGGACCTCGGAATAGGGTGGTAAGGGATTACCGGCACCGGTGCCCTTACCGGTACCGGAAATCCCTTACCACCCGGGTCGTAATGAGGCCCACAGTTTTGCATCAGGGTTGGAGGGGAGTTATGGCTAGAAATAGCGTATTTCTCAATAAAAAAAGCTCCGTTGTGTAGCCTCTGGTTTTTACACTGTCACTTAAAAAACAGTCTCTAAGAAGGGTCAACTGTACCTCAACGCACAATTTAACAATACGATTACTTAGAATGATTGAAGGGTGACTCAGGAAAATAAACAGTTGGAGGTGATATATTACGGAAAACGTAGACCTAAATACACTTAAATGCAAAGCCATCGCTGGGAAAGAGACCTATGACAAAATTAATATATAAGCAGCATGCACGCGATCATTGAGCAGAGCCTACTGGGTAAATAGTCAATACGGAATCGTACCAAAATGTCGGCCTCACAATTAAGTCGGCCGAAAATGCAGACTTCTTTTTTTTTGGGCCCCTCCTTACACCACATATATATGCGGGGGGTATAGAATATAATATTAACATTGGTGGGGTTGCGGGGGTCTCCCCCTGAATATATATGTGGTGTAAACAGGTTTAAAAAAAAGTCTGCATTTTCGGCCGTCGCAATTATCACATGGATCCAGTTAATACATATGTTCAGAGCTCGGTAATGTATACGACCGTGAACGGTGTTAAACTAGATCATAATGGATAATCAATTATGATTAAATTACTGAAAGATGTATAGGGAAAATGTATCGGACCAGCCCGCGTTTGCCATGCCATGCCTCTATTATCAGGACTTTACATTTTAAAAATACAATAACAACCAGTGCCTTCAGAAGATTCCCAACATTGCCAACATACAGTTGCTGAGCATTTCTGAATATACGCCATACTATTTCACGCCATACTATTTCACGTATGCCATCATGAGAATGTGGAGCAGATGGCTGTCTCCTTGCGGGATGCTAATGAAAAAACACCAGACAAAACCTGGGCAGCAGAACCCTGGGGGAGAATGAACCTACATATGCAGAACGCGCTTCTTTCTTTGCTAGAAAGAGATCAGAAGCATGCCTGCCCAGCACTATGCAAAAGAAGGGATAGAGAAAGAGTACAGCTTGAAACACGCTTTGGCAAAGCCAACAGTTTGGACAGTCAACAGATGCCTGGAGGAGCAGCTCGTGTTAAACAAGGTATGACTGTGGAGAGGTGGGCATATGGCGAAGGCACTGAACATCTGCTATTTAGTGTCAATGGGTGTTTTTCTTTTAAAGACAAAAGACACACTTGCTGTATAGTATTTTATTTTTTTGTTCACACGAGCTACAATTTTATTTGTACAAACATACAAACAAACACATGAAAATATGATCAGTACAAGTAAGGGCATACATTTTAATGATGCTAAAAATGAAAAATAAGACACATTTAAAGTACACTTCTGTTGGGCAAATATTGTCTCTAACATGCATTGATGTGTAAATATGCATTGTAAATCTACACACAATCAGTCCAGTTCTTCTGTGATTGGTAATACATTTCAAGTACACACGTTAATCCCACATCAGAATGTTAAATCATCGTAGGTTGTGGTTGCCATCTGCAGCTTTCCGCAATGGATTTATAATGCACAATGCATATGTGAATGGGCCACTAACACTCAATATGGAGCAGCCAGAGGGCTATAATTACCAAAGCAACTGTGCCACGAAATGTATCATCTCTACATTTCTTTTGTAATTCTCAATAATGTATCCAAGAATTGGTTGGTTTATGTGAATTATCCATAGAGGGATACTTCAACTCAAACTTAAACACATCCATCATATTCCTTCCATACCTCTACAACTTGAGGTTCTCCAAATGTTTTGGACTATGATTCCTGTGACCCGTCATCAATGGCTAGGCTAGCTAGAGCTGATGGGAGTTGTAGTCCAAACATCTGGAGAGCCATAGATAGCAGACTGCTGTGCTAGAAATATGTATATAACTATTCGGTAAAATAGTTATGGTTAAGTTGCGCTACTAAAAACCTATGAAATTCACTAAATAAACTTTGTTAACGGGACGTTATGGTTCAAAGTAAAACCGAAAAACCCTAGAAATTCACCAGTTATGGGAAGCTAAGCAACCATAACTCGCGCCACCACTGTGCACTGCTAACACTAACACCCAGGACATCAAAGATGACATCAGAAATGTCATTGATGACATCACTGATGACATAACATGTCTGGCTCCCCCTTTTTTCCTTTACTAACATATCTAGGCCACATGGTTTTCTTCTGTAACAGTCAGGAATTAAAAATGTAAAAGGTACTATATTTGTAGACTTATCCTTCAAGTATGTTCTTACAGTAATTCCCTTGGGGTCCAGTCAAATCATGTGATACATATGCATAGGGTAAGTCGCACCTTTGAAACAGAGCAATCATTTCTCTGCATAAAGATAATCAGTTAGGTTATGAACACTTACTGCTACTACTTCTGTTTTTTTCCTTACTTCAATTTTCGTGTATATACTCATATTTGTATGTGATGTTGTCTCTTTGTGATTTGTCTATAATAATCCCACTACGCAGTAAGTGGTTTTCATTACCTACTTATGACATGTTTCACAGTACCCAAAACTGTAATAAGAAAACAGTTATCATTTCACTGTTCAACATGGCAAGCTTATGAATATTGCACCTCCATCATGTATGCTGCACACAATGCCTATGTTTCTACATGAGTACCTTAGTATACTGCATAGAACTTCAAAATAGAATGCTACGTATATCAATGCATTGCTTAATGCACTAATTAGCACCTCGTTGTCACCTTTGTCACTCGCCCACAGCTACAACTACTATGGACCACGTCCTGTACTCCCACGACTGAACCTCGTGCATCCCTTACGTGCACCTCTCCTTAGACCTTTATTTCCATCCCCATTATTTACAAGTATATCCTGTATGGCCTATCCAATGCCACCCTGTTTCTAGATGCCTCTACTTTGCCGAGTAAACCGTGGTGCACTGTTGCTTAGCCGCCTAACTGCACCATTTTCGAATCTAGATGTCCTGTACTGTGCCTACTCACTTGATTTGCACTGCTGCTAGCTGTCCAATTGTGCCATTTCGCATCTAGCTATTCTTGTACTGTGCTTACTGACCTGTTATGCACTGATGCTAGCCGCCTAACGGCGCCATTTTCGAATCTAGATGTCCTGTACTGTGCCTACTCACTTGATTTGCACTGCTGCTAGCTGTCCAATTGTGCCATTTCGCATCTAGCTATTCTTGTACTGTGCTTACTGACCTGTTTTGCACTGATGCTAGCCGCCTAACTGCGCCACTTTTGAATCTAGATGTCCCTGTACTGTGCCTTCTCACTTGATTTGAACTGCTGTTAGCTGTCTAATTGTGCCATTTCGCATCTAGCTATTCTTGTACTGTGCTTACTGACCTGTTTTGCATTGATGCTAGCCGCCTAACGGCGCCATTTTTGAATCTAGATGTCCATGTACTGTGCCTACTCACTTGATTTGCACTGCTGTTAGCTGTCCAATTGTGCCATTTCGCATCTAGTTATTCTTGTACTGTGTTTACTGACCATTTTGCACTGATGCTAGCCGCCTAACTGCGCCATTTTCGAATCCAGATGTCCCTGTACTGTGCCTACTTACCTGACTTGCACTGTTGCTAGCTGCCTAATTGTGCCATTTCGCATATAGATGCCCCTGGACTGTGCCTATTGTCCTGAGGTACACTACTCTGCACTGAACCCTTATAGCCATATCCTCGGCACATTGAGAAATACAAGTTGCGACATGCAGCCAAGAACCTTTGCCAGCATTATCCTTATATGTATAGTCCTCCTAGGACTATCAGCCTGCACTGCCGATAGCCACCGCACAAGTATAACTAAGATCTTACTTATTCGCCCATCAATCATGCTCTACCATCCTGTGCCTATATCGAACCCTTAGCTCAATGACCCAGCCCTCTGGCTCAAGCACTTGGCTACCAAACCCACCCCAAACATCCCATCTACTGTACAACAAAGGAATAGCAGACTTAGAACTAGACTGCCTAGACCACCTAGTATTGTGCACAATCGCACTGCCCTTCCACTACCCATCCCTACAGCAACGCCTAGCCCTCCACCATCCACCCTACCTATCGCAGCACTCAAGGGAGCCCTTATCAATGCTAGATCCCTCACAGCACACGCCCTTGACATCGCTGACCTCATCACGGTCCAGAACCTGGACTTCCTAGCTATTACCGAAACCTGGTTACATGACGCCTCTGGTCCTCTCCTCGCTCTATCCCCACCCAAGGGTTATACCATCATCAGAAACGACCGCCACTCCAACTTGTCGAAAGGTGGTGGAGTCGCCTTTATTCACAGCAACAAAATCGTTATGAGAGCTGCTCCCCTCATACAATTTAGTTCTGCAGAATCTCTCTCAGTGAAACTATCACTCTCTCCTACCAATACAGCAACACTCCACCTTATATACAGACCTCCAGGCCCATTAGGTTCATTCACAGATGAGGTTGCATCCACCCTGTCGACTAACACCAAGCCCAACTCTCAGATACTGCTACTAGGAGACCTTAACCTAGGTCTCTCAGATCCCAAGGACCACATGGCTACTGAAGTAGACACCACCCTCTCCAACCTAGGCTTCCAGCAGCGTATTCGTGATCCCACACACATCAAAGGAAGAACGCTCGACTGGCTAGCCGACCTTAACTGTAACACCAATGTCACTTCTAATGATGCATGCGCCTGGTCGGACCATCATGTTATTACCTTCCTCCTTCCAGCCACCAACCCCCAACCCATACCTACCATAGCCCCCGCTATACCTACCAGAAACAAAAAAGATATCACCAGGGAGAAACTGCTTCCTCTATCCTCCCTTGCTTGAACACCTTTGCTGCACAGCAGAAGGATAAGGACCCCACTGTCCTAGTAGACATTTATAACAGCCTAATGACCAATGCCATTGAGAGCTTAGCTCCTTTAAAAATCCGTAAAGCTAAACAACAGTCCCACCTGAACACTTGGTTCACCCCGCAGCTCAACGCGATGCGTAAAGAAAAGCGCAAAGCTGAATCCCTTTGGAAAAGCCATCCCAGTGCTGCTAACAAAGCCTCCCTTCTAATCACCTCTCTTAATTACAAGGAGGCCATATTACAAGCCAAAAAGGAGACATACAACACACGAATATGCCAGGCAGAATCGAACACCAGGGAATTATTCAAAATCCTTAAAGAGCTAGAATCTCCCTCCCCTGCACCGGACACGTGCACTAAGGTCAGCACCTGGTGCAACAACATACAAAATGCCCTTCTTAACAAAATATCCACCTTACAAGCCAAAATCAATGCCAAACAAAACACCCTCCACACCCCTTCATTTAGCAATACCAGGCCACCCAAAATAACAACCCTCGACTCCCCGGTGCCGTTTAGCTTCACACCACTCACCGTTCTGGAGGTTGAAAAAATCATCCGCAATCTAAAACCCTCAAATTGCCAAGGGGACACCTGTCCAGCCCCAATCATTAAGGAGTCGGCTCATGACCTCGCTCCTTTTATAACCTCTTTCATCAATGCCTCCTTTCAATCTGGAGTGGTCCCCAATAACCTAAAGGATGCTTGGGTTATCCCTCTCCTAAAAAAACCCACCTTAGACCCGGAGGTTCCAACCAATTATAGACCCATCACAACGGTCCCTTTTCTGCTAAAGATCTTAGATAGAGCAGCCTATCTTCAGATACAGAACTATCTGGAATCAAACAACCTACTAGGCATGAGACAATCCGGCTTCAGACCGAAGCATGGTACGGAGACAGCCCTCCTTGATCTCAAGACCCAAATCGAGGATATCAAAGACAAAGGTAAACTAGCCTTGCTACTACTACTAGACTTATCTGCTGCCTTTGATCTGGTTAATCACCAAATCCTCTGTCACCACCTGAAAACTGCAGCTCACTTCTCTGACATGGCCACAAACTGGATTCAATCCTTCCTGGCAAACAGACAGATGAGGGTATTCTCGGCCACCTCTGCGGCTGACCCTGCACCAGTCCCGTGCGGATTCCCCCAGGGATCGTGCGTTTCCCCCACCCTTTATAATGTATTCACTAAACCCTTATTCGATGTGCTTGATTACCTGGGTGTTACCTACACAAATTATGCGGATGACACCCAGATACTCATCCCCATCACGGGTGATTACACTTTAGACTCAAAAGCCTTGAACGATGTCTACCATGTCATTCAAACTTGGATGGCCCAACATGAGCTCTGTCTCAATGATGACAAGACAGAGCTCCTCATCCTAGGTACTCAGCAAAGACTAAACAAACTGAACCCTTTGTTTAGTTCCTTTAACATTGATGGAAACATAACTAAAGTTTCTAAAGACACAAAAACACTTGGAATCTACCTTGACTCCACCCTCTCCCTTCACAGACAAACCAATGCAGTTGCGGCCGCCGCCGCCTATACCTGCAAGTTGATCACAGCCTGTCGTCCTCTCCTCGCATAACTGCACTACCCTGGCTAGGACCCTGGTCATGTCTAAACTTGACTATTGCAATGCATTGTACCAGGGCACTAACCAGTGTAACCTAGACAAGCTCCAAATTATACAAAATAACGCCATCAGGGCAGCCCTCAATATCCCCAGATCTGCACACATCTCGGATACCAGGAGGAACCTTTACTGGTTGTCAGTCACCCAAAGGATCTCACTAAAATCGCTTGCCCTTACCTACAAATGCCTGAACAATCTGGCCCCCACGTATCTCTCCTCACGATTCACGATGTACACTCCAGTCCGATCACTTAGATCTACCCTGAATCAGAGCCTAACGATACCCAGATACAAGCTCCAAACAGCCGGCGGGTCTAGCTTCCCAGTCCTGGCAGCCAAACTGTGGAATACTGTCCCCTTGACTATCAGAAACCTCCCCTCCTTCAACCTTTTCAAACACAAAGCCAAATGTTGGCTCGCCTCCTCCATTGCCTAAGATTCTTACTAAAACGTGCTGCAATAACATCAGTAAGGATGCATTACTTGACTTTCCATGTACCACTTACACATGTCTATTTCTATGCCTTACTTATTGTTGATATATCATCATTGTATACAACGTATGTAACCATTGCCTTAAGAAATGCGCCCGGTAGCCTCCGGGCCTGGTCTGCGCTATACAAATAAAATAAATACAAATAAATACAAATACAAATACTTTTTGGTCAACATTATAATATGAATACCTTCTACAGAGTTTTCGTTCATTAGTGAATTTTATAGTTTTTTAGTAGCGCAACTTAATCATAACATCCCTTTAACAGTTTTTTTGCTAAAGTTGATTGGTTTGTAGTAGTAGCACATAACCATAATGTAAAGTAACATCTGACTTCATTGCACACCTTGCGGAGAATGCCACATGACCATATGCTGGCGCACAGCACGGTGACGTTTCTCAGTAAAGGACATAGACGCAATAACATTCGCCATTAACAATCTAGATTTGCAAATCAGTAACGTGTGCTACTGAAAAAGAGGATTTGTCGTTCTAACACGGGACGCCTGTGGCGTCCCGGTGTTACGTTTTCTACACGGAATGACAGTGACGGCTCATCTGTTTCATTCACGCGAAGGACAGCACACTCATGGGCTCCCCTCTGGAATCGATACAGGTTGCCATGGTGCTTGTTTACACGCTGGCGCGTTTCGTGTCAGCTGACACCTTGCAGGCGTAAGGAACGCGCACCTAAACCACACCCCCTGTACTTTAAAGCACCGCTACTCGTACAGCTCTCTGCTGCGAATTGTAGCGTTACTCTCCTTGCGGTTACGTTCTGTATTCCCTTCTGACATCCAGTCAGTGCTCTATTTTGATCTTCTGGTTCCCGACGCTTGGCTATTCTATTTGGACTGCATTTGGATACTCCTTTGGTTTTGGTTACGCCCGCTCCTTTACTGACTCGGACTGCCTGCCTTTTTCCTCAGTGACTTCCTGGTTCCACGGCCCACTAAGGTAATTGGTTGTCCTCTGTACTTGTCCACGGTCTCTTTCTTGTTCCTGAGGCCATTTCACTTGCTATTATCCTGAACTGTTCATACTAGATAAAACCCTCTCTGCTGGATTCCACCGTCAGCCTTTACTTTTGAACTTGGTTGCTACATCCTTTGGGACTTCTACATTCTACAGTGAACTACTCACCAAGTGCATTTGACGCTTTCCGGTACATGCACCAACCTGTCACTAGAGCGACCCTCATGCCGCCTGGGTTACACTCCTGTACTAACCTTCCTTTTTTTATTTTATCCTTTCGTTGTTTCCCTCCATTTGGACTTCAATCATTCCTGCCAGTTCTCCCTTCAGGTCTGTGTTTGAATTACTTAGCCATTTTTTTCTGGGATGCTCTGGTTTATTACATTGACGTAGAGGGTAATAGTTAATTTTCTTTTATAGGTCAATCCTATAGAAGATTCCACTCCTCAAACCCCGCCTAGGTACTCCTTAGTACTATTGTTTTCTTGCATTCCTTCATACCTTGGCTCCTCTAACCATCTTTGTATTCCTTTGCATTATTGGTTGGCAGTGTGTGCTCCCCGCTCTTTTAGGCGATTGGCATTTCTGCCTGTTCAGGTTGAAACAGCAGAGAGGCACATCGCAGAAAAGAGCCCCTCCTTGAGGAAGCCTGAATCTTAGAATTCAGGGGGTGTCGGGTTAGCAGAGGCTGTCTTGTGAATATCTGTGTAAACTACCGTCTCCAAGGTCGCCAATACAGGCAGGGATCGATTACCGGGGCGATGAGTAACTCCCGGATTAGAAAACAAAATCCTTTTCCAAGATGGCCACCATAGAAAGGGAAGGCGGTTGTTCCATACATGGCCCCTCTTCGCTTTCCATGCAGCCTGCAAAAAGCAAAAAGGAAACGCTGTTAACATATTACCACCAGCACTTTTTTCCTCCCTTTCAAATGTATTGTATTGTCGAATACTTTACCACAAAGCCAGTCCCAGGTGGGCATGGCCACTGTAATCCTATCTTTTCTCCCTTCTGGTCATGGCCAGTAGCCACATTGTGCGGATCATGACCTTATACCATGACCCCGACATTCTGCCCACTCCCCATGGCTAAAGCCTACCCCTCAGTCAATAAACGTATACCGCTATGTTTTTTAACTACATTACGACACTTGTGTAATATGAAAACACTCCCACATCTTGTCACATAACCAACCCTAATGATATTGTACACATTTGGATGGCGTTCCTCTCCAGCGTAGCCAAATGCGCCCATAAGCACCTACATGCCATGACGCAGAACCTGTAAATGAACACACAGCGACGTACAGCGTAGCACATTACATTTTGAAATAATAAACTGTTTTTTAAAGGAAAACATTAACAATTTTAGAATTTGTAAAATACTTTAATTTCACAATAAACTGTCTGAGACCATCGGACTATTCCCATTTTCAATCAAATAGTAAATTTGTTTGTTCGGTCGTCATCGAAAATATTAATCGTGAGGCACACATTGATCTTTTCGCATACACAAAGTATTCGCTTTCGATAAAGCAACCGCTTCGGTCGCACAGTGATTTCCAAGACGTCGGCATGAACTTTGGCCTACACCACCATAAAAGATGTTATGTTACTCCTAATGGCCACTCCAGCGTACGGACAAATGGTGCCGGGCCGGTCGTCCCACAATACAGTGACGGTTAGGTAGCCGGTCACGAGTACGTGCATCTGCCGTGCAAAGAATCCATCACTTGGCATCTGGAATCCATGGCAATCACAGTACGGCAGAATGTAGCTGTTCGGAAAACATAACAGAAAATACGTATCAATACCCAACCTTTACCAAACAATTTCAAAAAAGACAAAAAGAATGTGGAAACTGACACACAAATAGATGTGGTCATACATGTCATTTTAAAGAAATAATAGCGTTGAACATGGGTGAACCTAATGATAGGCTACAAACGTCGAGAATCTGCACTCTCCATAAGTTTTAAAAAAAATCACAACTACACAGAAGATAGTACCTCAGTTATAATGCCAAAATTATTGTTCTGGTAATAAAAAATGTAAACTCGTTCCGGTGTAGAGTCGTCAAAAGTAAACTTACACACTATTTACCGTCTCCATTGTCTTTGTTAAACCCAGACAGTGATGTACTTGCAGCAAAGAATCTTCTTCAACTGATATTACATGTGTCTTACAAACATTTTGAATACATAACCTTATCAAATGGTATTTTTTCCAAACTTGCATTCCCTGCATTCTTACTGAATTTTCCCTTTCGCTCAAGGTCAAAAAACAGTTGACCCTTATGGGTTGAGTCGGATGCGTGGGCCTACTGAGCTTGCAACCAAAAAAGCAAACCAAGTAACCTTCACTCAGAATGAAAATACATTCTGACTTTGCAACAACATATCTGAATGCATGCATAAGAACATCTACTCCCATACACTTGCAGAACCGCTGTTTCCATCAAACAGTGCAGGTGCCTGCCTCAGTTAACAAGTGCAATGGTGTGTTGTTTTATATATGTTAGCGGCGATGTCCGCGTACACCAAAACACGAATGAAAGATGGCGGGCGCAGCGACAGAATATTATGCACTTCACGCCGTTCAACATCCAATCAGTGAATGCGCCACATGTCTGCGAACATGACGCTACGGATTAGCCAATCGGTATCTTCTCCACGGAGAGAACAGGGAAGTGTGTCCACGGAGCAGACATAGATATCACTAATTTTTTCAGACTTACTTTTTGGTCGTTTTAAAGAAAACTACTGGACGGATTGGCACCAAATTTACAAAAGCACGCTTTCGGGACCAAGCTCCTGCCGCAAATTTGGTGAATCTGTCCGGCCGTTTGGGCTGTATACGTGCGCAAAGTTTTTCCCCCATTCAGTCTATGGGAAAAAAAGACGTTTTGGGACCCCCCTAAAACCTCCCCCTGGACCAAACATCACCAACATTTCCTGTGTAATTACTCACCATAGCTAATTGTGTTACCTTTGGAACATTAAAAGTCAGAGATGGCCATGCTAGAAGACCTGCATGTAATCCATAGACCACCTGCAGATCTCTGCAGAAGTTTCATTAACACAGGGAGTTATTTTATTTATTTATTTATTTGAATTTATGAAGCGCGCACACGGGCCGGGGGCAGTGAGGCACTGGCCCTATGTTCTCCAACCTGAGACCCACACACCGTAGCAGCCTACAAGTTAAACCTGTGATCTAGGTCAGTGTAGGTCTGTGTATTCATGGAAATGCTGGATTTGTTAGCAAGTAACCTGCAGGACCGATGTTTCAACCAGGCGGGGATCTGCGAGTGCCATTTATGGAACCAGTTTTTAAAGAAGCAAGTAGTCCTTCAGTTTTAAAGGTAGTCTCATAAAAATGTATAGATACTGACCAAACCAAGTTCATTTTTAGGACCTCACTCTGCCATGCGTTTCTGTGGTACTGTCACGTTTCAAGGCTGTTTATAAGTGTTTGAATCTTGGATGAGCACAGGTTTCCATTACAACAGAAGCCTTTATAGGATCTGCTGCAAACGTTTAACATGGCATCCCAAGAGGTCATAAGCCAACCTGTCCCATTTCATTTGAGATGTCCTTGCCCACTCCTGTTTATTGTTTTTATGTATTGCATTCCTGGATTTCTATTATGAATGCATCCGTGTAAGTCCCACAACACAAAAAAAGCCTCGACAAGTACCTCCAGATTGTTGTCATGTATACATTGCTACTGCAAGGCCCGACCACAACCCTCCCACCCCCACAAAAAAACAGGACCTGACAATAATTTTAAACAGGCTATAACTGCTTAACATGGTGGGTCATAGAAAGAATTAATTCAAAAGTTGATAGCAGCCTCTGTGGTTTTCTTCTACCACCTACCTCGTATATTACAGTGGCAAAACCCTATGTCGGGGTGGGGTCTTCACAGTAAACATTTAGTAATATAGGTTAATGGGTTTTCATATCTGATAAGAAATACAAATAGTTTCAAGGAGGAGGAGACACAAATGATGAAACAACAATGGTATATGGCTTGCATTCTCTTTGTCTCATATGTGAAAGGAGGACAGCACAGGGGCAACACAGGGGCAACATGCTTGTCTTGGAAGGAAGACCATGCAGAGCAACTAGAGGTTTGAATCCCGGATCCAGCTTAGAAACTGAAGGGGAGTAAAGGGGAGTTTGCTGTTTCTGGAGATCGGACAGGGTTGCTTTAAATTGCATTGGAGAATGAATTCAACATGATACATTGTACATTTGACAATATCCCCTTAAAAACACCTCCCTCCGCGAAGGGGAGTTTGCTGTTGCTGGAGAGCGGACACTATTGCTTTAAATTGTGTTGGAGAATGAGCTTCACGTGATACATTCTACGTTTGACAACATCCCCTTATAAACACCTCCCTCCGCAAAGGGATTAAAGGAGTGTTTGTTGTTGCTGGAGAGCGGACACAAGCTTGACGTGATACAAATGCAACATCACAGCCAAGGCTATAATACACCTAGTAACCCCCATACTTAATGCCATACCTGCCACAAATGACCTGAATATGTTGGTTGATACTTATAATAATGCATTGCTAGTGAGGGACTGTTTGTGATGACACCTGTTGCGGTACCTACGCGCCCAGTTGAATTAGAAGGATTTGTCCTTGAGAGTTAAGGTGACGTTAGAGATCTTGCGTCGCACCAGGTTTAGCTACTACGGAGACTTAGAGCCCCTCCACTCCGTATGTGACAATATGTATTGGTTGTCTGGAGCTATACCTTCGTAGTGCGCCGAAAAATAGCGGAATAGGCAAGTAGTTATGATCAGAGTTATAAATTCCTTTTATTCTTGTGATATTAGAGCCTTTGTGGATGACACGTGTTTCGGCAGAGCTGCCTTTTTCAAATCCAGGCTATATGGTTAGCTCATAGGTCACTGCATAATGCATGAAGAAGCTGATGTTCACAGGGATGAATCCCTCCTGGACAAAGAAGTGCTCCGTATATTCGAGTGTCCTGTGTTTACCGTATTGGGTACTTATAATAATATTACCAAAGCTATAGACACTATTGCCCTGCTCAAACTACGTAAAGGCAAACCTAGAACACACTTGAACTCCAGGTTCACCCCTGAACTTAAAGTATTACACACAGAAAAAAAGAAAACTTGAGATACTCTGGAAAACAACCACTTCTACTGAAAACAAAACTTACTTGACCAATATCACTGCCACATATAAAAGTGAGTTACTCTGCACCCAAAAAAGAGTGGCGGCGAGTGGCAGTCTTGCAGTATACTCCCACCACCCAGTATTTTCTCCAGCTCCATTGTTGGAGGTGTGTTTCCAGCTACACCCAGCATCCTACACTACAAAACCTTCATTTCCACCGCGGAGCGGCGCGGAGTGGCGGCGAGTGGCAGTCTTGCAGTATACTCCCACCACCCAGTATTTTCTCCAGCTCCATTGTTGGAGGTGTGTTTCCAGCTACACCCAGCATCCTACACTACAAAACCTTCATTTCCACCGCGGAGCGGCGCGGAGTGGCGGCGAGTGGCAGTCTTGCAGTATACTCCCACCACCCAGTATTTTCTCCAGCTCCATTGTTGGAGGTGTGTTTCCAGCTACACCCAGCATCCTACACTACAAAACCTTCATTTCCACCGCGGAGCGGCGCGGAGTGGCGGCGAGTGGCAGTCTTGCAGTATACTCCCACCACCCAGTATTTTCTCCAGCTCCATTGTTGGAGGTGTGTTTCCAGCTACACCCAGCATCCTACACTACAAAACCTTCATTTCCACCGCGGAGCGGCGCGGAGTGGCGGCGAGTGGCAGTCTTGCAGTCATGCCAGGCAAGACGGGCCCGACTGCTGTCCCACCAACCGCCGCCCTACCACCTAAACTCCAGGCTTTGGACCCCGAAGATCTGACAGGCCGCCGCCTGAGAAGCAACGCAAAATTGCTGTCTAAAAATGCAACTGAAATACTTACAGACACTCTCAATCACCTCCCTGTGTCTTGCCTTGAACCAACAGACGATCACCTTTCATCCCAGAGCCCTGACCCCAAAACAGGTCCTTACTTGGGAAAAAGTCGTAAGACACTGGAAAAGGGTATGTGTACAGGAAAAAGAGACACTGAAAAGTGCACCTTTTTTCCCAATAGTAAAAGGCCTACACAAACATATGAAGCAGACTCACCCGAGGATGACACCTTGATCCTGGACGCCCATGCCATCGAACCTCGCCGGCCTCCGGCACCCGCCGTTTCATCCCTGCACCTACAGGCGGGCCCGACGCTCCCCGGAGCTCCGCAGCATCCCGAAGGGGCGGCCGCGTTGAGTCCCGGAACGAATTCGCCCAGGCCGCCAAATGAGTGTACGCCGGCGGGGCCAGCGGCCGCCGGTGATCGGCGGTCACCCGGAGGGGGGACCGCCTTGAATCCCGTGCCTATGCAGCTCGTTTCCCTGCCGACGTTCGACAGGCCGACCCAAGCCACGGCCCCAGCTCCGCAGTCACCCGGAGGGGAGACGGCGTGGAGCGGGCTGCCCACCTTGAGGCCGGTGAACGCAGAAAACGGGCTGCCAGAACGGGAGGCGGCCGCATCGGAAGGCGGCCCCCCGCCCCCCCCCTTGGGGGGGAGAAAAGAAGTGTCACCTGACCCCGAGGGAGAATCACAACCCGGGGTCAAAGAGCTGGAGTGCCAGAGCGGACAAACATCTGAGGGAAAACCGCCTGCGAGAACATCTGAGAGCGAATCCGCATTAGCGCCACCTATTGACCAAACTCAAAAATCCACAATATTACCCAATGAAGCCTCAATAAATTTGCCATCAGCTAACCTCGACGATGAAATCAACGAGGAGACTGCTTCAAACCGACCACCACTCAATGAAGAAAAGGGCTCTGCCTTTAACGCCACAAAAAAAAAGAGACCTCGGTCATTTGACGATCCAACAAAAAAAAAAAAAGTTTACGAGGAGGAAATAGCAAGCAAACAAAGGAACCCAGACAGTTCTGCCAAACAACTACCAAAACACACGACCTTTATTAAAACACTTCGTGTGGTCACTAAAGACTCAAGAAAGAACATGAAAAAACCTCAACGCCCTTTGAAACTATTATCGGACTTCTTCCACAAGCACTCCAAAGCTATCCAACAAAAGTGCAAAGAACTGACAGACGCAGAAATCTTGGAGGCAGCAGATGCAATCACCCCTCCTCGAAAACATCGCAGGGTAATACAAGTCCAACGTAAAGTACCCCTTCCTCTTACTAAAGAAGACAACAGATCAGCAATCACCATAGATCCGACAAAATGGCACTTTTCGGGCCAAGTTACTCCAACAATCCCACAAATAACGACAGACGAGCCAGGGGTGCAAATCGCCCCTAAACTGACCTCACCCGCCGCACCCTCCTGTAAACCGGCGGTACTTTATTCCGGCAATACAACGGCGCAAATAGCACCATCAATTTTGGCCCCTCAACAAAGTCAAAAGAGCTGCGATCATAAATCACAGATCCAACCCCAGCCCCACAGCCAAGAGACACAAGAGGGTGACAGACCCATATCTTCTCGATATAACCTGACCCCGTTGAAGCAAGTAGGCTCCCCTACGACAAACAACACTCAACCTACACCAATAGATATTTCAAGTGATAGGGAGGCTTCACCTCAACCAAACAACAGCGATAAAGAACACTTACTTGAGACCTCGCCATGGCCTTTGAGAGAGGCCCACATATCTATTCCGCAAACCCGGGAAAGAGACTGTGAAAGAAACCACCCGGTAAAATCTAAAAATAGAATCCAGTTTGAGAAAACTCTAGATAACTTCTACTCAAACTTGGACAGCTATAATAACCAAAGAAGACATTCCTCAGATCACGCTTCTAGAAGGTTATCTGCAGTCACTATACCAGCCACACGACCGTCATCACCTACCAGAGGCAAATCGACACCGTATAGCCCCTCACCATCAAACGACTTACAGTCAAAAAAAACTGGACACTTGCACCCTGATGTCAGCTTTATCTATAGCTTTAAATCCTTTTGTCAAGCTATACGAAACAATCGGAGACACAATGAAGGATCATACATCACTTCAAACGGTAATGCTAAATAAACTAACTTTTCTGGAGGGTTATATCACGGCCCTAGAAGCTAAGATAGCATCGATTGAAAACAACCCAACTCAAGACCAGATGACGCTTCCGTCTCAACAACCAATTCAACCTACGTGCCCTGTTCGTGAAGAAAGACCGCAAATGAAGTCATTGGGCACACAAACACTCTCATTCATCGACTTAACGGTGCCCACATCTCTCCCGACAGACAATTGCAAGTCGACAAAAGGAGGGAAAGAACCCAACTACAAAAGGAAAAAAACAGCATTACTAGAACCGATTTTCCAACGACAGGTCTCAATCAGCTTAGAAACAACAGCCTCGTTAAAAAGCCCTATAACTAAACCCAAAGGGAAAGGGGAAGCTATAGACCAACGGGAAGCAAACACAGAAGCTCATGTAACATGTAACCACTCTCCTAGAGGGGCGGAAGCCTTTCTAAACGACGAGGATTTGATGAACATTACTCAACATTTCTCAGATCAATCTACAACTTCAATCCAAGAAGTGCAAAGTGCAAACGACTCTTCACCTAACCACACAACGTCCTCAGAACACCGCAATAAAGAAAAGGAGACTATTGAATCTCCTTTTTATACCCTTGAAGAACGAAGACAGTGGCTGTCCAGGGATACCAACAACCTAAAAGAATCCCCATTGGGAAAACTGGGGACAGTACCCAACCCTAAACCCCAAAAGCCAGAAAACGAGAAACGGGATAAACAATCACATCGACAATCATTAAGGCACACTCAAAGATCGAGTAACAGCCACTATCGCCATCGTCCAACAGGTCAATCAAAGAATCCTACACCAAGACCATATCCAAAGGAGGCTCCAAAAAGAACCTTCAAATCAAAAACTGTTAAACATCACACAAAACCTCAACCACGATGGATATTGAATCTAGAGCAGATTCCTGGGAATTTCGATGAAGTAACTCTAAACAGAAGAGCAGTTATGGACCTGTTTAGTTTCATTCCGAAACTACGCTCAATTAAATCAGATGACCTTCAGATCGTAGACCCAAGCCACCAAGGCCACAGAGCAATTTCACATCTATACATCGCGTCACAAACAACAAATAATGCCCTTAAATCCGCCCTGGAAGAACTTTTAATAATGGGTTACGATCTTACGGAATCTACGAGAGAAATCAAACCTCGTAATCACCGAGAAATTAGAGAATCCCAAGAGCGTAAAAGAGCAACGGAGCACCATCGACTTTCTTATCAAAATTCTTACTCGACATCGAAAAAGACAGTCAAAACAAATGTTAGAGTCCAAAACCCAAACTCTAGCAACCCACCTCATCAACAAGAATCCACTCGGCCAGTAAAAGGTCCAGTTAGCTCAACTTTAACTGTCAAGGAAACAAAATCTTCCAAGATTCTGGCCAAAACCAACCACCCGACAGTAGACCTAAAGCTCCAAAGGACAGTCCGAAACAAGTCTTCTCCAGCAGACCCATCACAATCCCAAACCTCGTCGCTGCATTCCCTCTGGTCTTGGCTGCCGAAAGCCCTGAAGCTAAATTCACAAAAATAGCCACCCGAGAAAAGGACCTACAGCAACGCTACCGTCTACCGGAATTCTAACCCTCAAGACCAACTAAAAATGTGTTCGTGGAATACTCGAGGTTTTCTTCACTTAACAGCCCCGGGGTCCGTGACCCTCACAGCATACGATATCATCTGTCTGCAAGAGACATGGCTGCTCCAACCTCCAGTCCTTGACGGTTACGAGACCCACACAGTGTTGGCCAAGAAGGGCCTTTTAGGCCGCCCAACTGCAGGTCTCCTTATAGCAATTCGCAGTGGACGAGGCCTAACCGATACACAAAAATTAAAGGAAAAGCATTTCATGATGATGGTAAAATTAAACTGGACTACAAGAGATGAAAAAACAAATAAAATACTGACGAAGAAATTAATAATCGTTAACATATACTGGAACCCAGCAACCATCGACTGTACAAAATTCATCAATACAATCGAACAAGATCTAGACTGGGCTCAAGTAACCCACCACCCCGACTATGTAGTCCTATGTGGTGACCTTAACATCACTAGACAACCTTACGAGAGCACAAAAGGACTTAAATTGAAAAAACGCCAAATTGACCAAAGATCGATTAAATGGCAGAACCTAATGAAGTCTAGATCTTACGACAACCTAGACGAAGCCTTCCCTGACCCAAATAGATTACCAACATGGGAAGGAGCTAAATCGAATTCAACAATCGATTATATCTTAGTATCACGCCCTTTGTTACTGCATATTAACTCCTTTAAAGTTGCCAAAACCAGAGAAAGTGACCATAACCTTCTCGAAACCACCTGGACAACAAAGGCTCCGATTAACCATACTATGAGCGTAGACATTGAACCCAACGACCAGGGGACTAGACTAAGGATCACAGAAAAGGCCATAACATCCATTTCATTGCTTTACAGCGAGCACAAAACCACTCCAAGCAATAACGAAGTAGATTATACTCCACTGCTGACAGCATTTAGAATTTCAAAACGAAACAAGAAACCAATCGCCTCAGACCAAAAACATAAGTATGACACACTAGTCGCTGAAAGAAAAAGGGAGCTGAGGAAAACAAAAAGACAAGCTCGTAAACTCGACTTTCCACAGTCAACTGCCATCATCAAAGACGCAGTTAAAAACTACAAAACTTGGCTTAAAAGCTACCGGCACAAGCTTTACCAGCAAGACGCAGAAGATATCCTGAAAGCTATCACAGGAAACCACGCAAGAGATTTTTGGTCCCTACTCCACTCAACAACCCCTGGCGCTAGACCTTGCCAACTGAACGGAATAGGCCAGCTAGAATGGGAAACACACTTCAGAAATCTCTTCAAGAACACCATGACCACATGGCCCGTGATGGAAAACAACGATACCGCCTGGATCCGTGTAGACAATATCGAAGAAATCGTAACTTTAATCAAAAAATTAAAACCTTCACGCGCACCAGGTCCGGACGGCATCACGAATTTTGACCTGAAGGCCCACCCCGAAGCCTGGGCGCCTTTGTTAAGCCAAATCATCAGACGATGTGCCACCACAAAATCCATCCCTCCATCGTGGAAGAGTGCTAACGTGGTACCCATCTATAAAAAGGGCAATAGATCAGACCCTAGCAGTTATCGACCTATTGCCCTCCTAGACCCAATAGGAAAATTGTTTGGATCCCTTTTACTAAACCATTTCACCACCTGGGCCAATGACGCTCCCTGCCAAGACAATCTCCAAACCGGCTTCAAAAAGAACTTAGGGACCAACGCCAATATACTAATACTGAGTGCCTTGAAAAGCAAAGTTTTGGAGGGACGTCCAAGTCTGTTTATCGCGTTCGTCGACCTGACACAGGCGTTCGACAAGGTGGATCGCGACAGATTGTGGGAGAAACTTGCACGATGGAAATGCCCTCCTGGCATCCTCACCCCAATCAGAGCCCTTTACTCCAACACTTCAATGCGAGTACGCCTTAACCAACAAGGCCTCCTAACAGAAGAAATAACAACGGCTAGAGGGATAAAGCAAGGCTGCCCCCTAGCCCCGGCTCTGTTTTGGACCTACCTAGGAGACTTCCAGGAAACAGAAAAACTGGTGAGAGCATTTCCTCCTAAACTCGGAGGTGATCAGATTAGTTGCCTCCTTTACGCTGACGACCTCATCCTTTTGGACAACACTCCAATAGGCTTACAACGCCAACTCTCAAATTTACAACAATATATGTTGGCAAACAACTTGGAAATTAACCAAGCAAAAACCAAAATGATGGTCATCGAGAAATCTGCAAAAAGGAACGCCATTCAACCTTTAAAACTAGGTTCGATCACCATCGAGAAAGTCTCCAGCTTTAAATACCTGGGTATCATCCTAGATAGTTCGCACAGAGAGAACGCGATGAAGGAAGAACTGCACACAAAAACCATAAAATTGGCCGCACAAGGGAAAGCCATCGATATAAAATTCGGCAGATTCTCAATCATCCCGGTACGAGACTTTTACAAAAAGAAAGTCATACCATCTTTGACTTATGGCGCCGACGCAATGCCGAATCTTCCACAAGAACTGTGGCAAAGCCTGGAAGCAACTTTCTGGAGATCAGTCCTTGGCCTCCCAAAATCTACCCCGATAACATTAATCAGACGGGAACTCACTCTCTCCTCCTTAAAATCTACCACGGACAGCAACAGTGTGCTACTATATCGGAAATGTATACTGCAAGACGCCCCATACGCTTACAAGCAGATAAGAGAAGAAATCCGTCTCGGGACATGTCAAACGCTTAACCGATGGGAAACTAAAATCCTTTTCATGCTGGACTCAGTCGCCTGCAATACGGAGGACCTTATTAGCAACCCAGTCAGAGTAATTAAAAAAATCAAAGAAATGGACTGGATTAACACCCTTGAAACAGCTACTCGATATAAACTTACCAACCATCTCCCCCCGTTCTGTAAAAAATTAGACTCTGTTCAACCATACTTGAAACTATTCCCTAATAGATCAACTAGAAACTTCTTCTTAAAAATTCGACTCAATCTACTAGAAACAAACGAAATCTTGGCGATTAGACGCATATCCACGACCAGTAATTGTCGGCTTTGCAAATCTACAGAGACTAAAGAATCCATAAGACACCTGCTTTTGACCTGCCCTGCGACGACAGACATCCGTCGAACTTATTTGAAAGACACCTTCTCAAACTTCACCTTGCAAGAAGAAGAATCGTGTTGGAACAAACTGATAGACGGTGACAAACAAACATGGCAGTTGGCAACAACAAGCATCATGAAGCACATTTTTAACGTCCTCCTTCCGTTGCAGTCTCAACACAATGTTCCTCCGATTCAATGATTTTCTTTTCCTCCTTACATTGACAAATACGTGAGGCAGTTCTCGACTATTTAACTATTAGGAACGTCAAACGTCACAACCGCATCAAACGCGTCTTCAAATTTTCTTTCTTTGTTAAAAAATCTTATTTAGATTAAATACAAAAAAAAAAAAAAAAAAAAGAAACTTTCAACGTTAGAATTAACCAGGCAGATTTCACACGTGACACCACCCTGTAATATGTTAGTGTACTCACCATCTGTACTCTGCCTTTTATAACTGTATTATGTAAACATTGTAATCATGCCACTGTACTCATTATCTGTACCCTGCCTTTATAACTGTACTATGTAACCACTGTATTATTGTATCATGTAACGTCATCCTCACCTAAAGCGCCCAAATACCTCAGGGTCAGGCGTACTATATAAATAAAATAAACAAACAAACAAACATTTGACAATATCCCCTTATAAACACCTCCCTCTGCGAAGCAGAGAGAAGTGGAGTAAAGGGGTGTTTGCGGGTGTTCACAGATGTGAGCCCCTTCTGCCCCCTGCTGAGTATTCATCTGGGGAAGATGCCGCTGGATGCCAGCTCACAACTGAATGCCCGGACAAGACTGCAGGTGAGACTGTATGCAGCCTCTATTATAAATGATAACTCTGGCCTCCACTACCCATGTCTCCACCCAGGTCATTATACATCTTCTCTAGTCCGACTATGCCTATAACTAATATAACCCCATGATCAGCAGTACTATCTACACCTGTAGAGCTTGGAATAGGGGTCGTGGATGTCGGCACTGGAATCTTCCATCTCTCCATCTAGAGAGTACCGGTTTGAACGTGGAACAATTAATGGTGTTTGACCGGGTGTCCGTGAGGGATGAGGACACAAATGGAGGGAGATCAAGGGATCCTTGGAGGAGGCTGAAAAACGGGGTGCCCCCAGGGGAGTAAAGAGGAACCATCCAGAAAGGCCGGACACGCCAACGCTTTTGCCAAATACAATGACTTCATGGGGGGAGACTTGCCAAATCTGGCCGCTGTTATAGAAGGTGGGCCCATGAAGACTCCCTCTAATCTACCTTCCGGTAGTGTAGGTTTGAATATATCCAAGAAAGAACTACTGACAATGCTGAAGATGGGAGAGGAGGCGGCGGTAACGGCAACAAATGAATTTTCATGTGCAAAAGGAAACATTGCAAATTTCGAACACTCTGCCATCCCAACCTCCACCAAAAAACTCTGACCTGGTTGCCCAGTTGGAAGTGGACTTGTCTCTCCTGACACAGAAAATCAATACTCAGAGGAGACAAAGTCTCTCGGCCATCAAAGACAGATTGGACACCATTAGAGATGATCAGAGCCCTCCCAGGGTGGCAACTACCATCTGGAAGGTGCCAATTGTTGAACCATCTATCCTCCCACAGATGGCAACGGAAGTATGGATAGCCAATGAGCCCAGTGGGGAACCAGACCAATTAACCAGCTCTGCGAAATCTAGGAGCCGTAATGTAATAAATCCAATACAGCAAGTAAGTAAGCTTCAGGGATGACTTCCAGCAAGGCACAGACTACCTCCAAGGACATAATGAGTCAAGTTCCAGCTCATCATCAGCTGAATCAAGTAAGAGGAATGATTATACTGAAGCCAGGGAGGTGCTGAATCAAGGAGGTTTAAACATCAAATTTGCAACCCTTATTCAAAACACATTGCTGGCCTCCACGCAAATATCTCTATCATCGTTCTGCAAGCTTTACGAATCACTGCACTCCTCGATCCAAGATCAAGTGAGTCTGATCAGTACGCTGGAGAAAAAATTGATAAGTTTAGACAGACTTCATATTGAGGCTGAAACCTCAAACTAGTTGCAGATCAGGCTGTCTGATCTGGCCAGAAGAGAGACCGCAGATAAAACAGCTCCAATGGAGGCCATTATGGAAGACAGTAAGTGGATGAGATCTCACTGAAAAGCAAACCCGCGGCCTGATCTGGCACCTAGAATCGAAGACCCCGAAGAGATCCAGATGAATGCTGAGATAGCGCCTAATAAATCCAGGGTGATTCCAATACTTGAGCCTGATGCTGCCCAAAAGGTCGAAACTAGGCCTGTAAACATGAATCCTTTTGCTATATTTAAGCCATCTAATCTGACGAAGGCAGGTGAATTGGGCCGCAAAATAAAGAGTACCATTTTACAGGAAGAAAAAAGTAAAAAAAAAACAGAAATTAGTCCCTAAAAGAAAAATGAATGGCTTTCGAGCCTTCCTATGTAACATCCAAGTATCATCACATGGAGAAAACTCTCAATTCACTAAAAGGCTACATGTTGAATTAGTGATGCATAAAGAGGTACCACCCCCCAGTACAATTGACTCAACTGTGGGATATTTTGACCCACTCAGCTATACTTCACTACATCACTTCGCTGCATTGGTGCAAGAAACAGCACAACATGGCCCCTGTGCGTGCAAGTTCTCGAAAGTGCATTTGGTCACAACCAGAAAATGGCTGCACTACCCTACCAACCCCATTTCAGGTGGGGTAAAACGGAGTACTCACTGCAGGAATGTGCCAGTGTGCTCTGCAACATTATACATGGAGCAAAGGAAAGACAGCATTATTTAGCTGTAAACCCAAAATGCCTCTTTGAAATGTCATCTTTTCAAAATTCAAAGTGCTGTTTGACACTAAATTCCTCAATTCCTCCTGAACCACTATGATCAAAAAGGCCCTACAGTGCCCATGATCATTCCTGAGTCTCAGAGGAATGAGCCTCATTTGAATGACAGCCCCTATCAAAGGTATCTTTGGAAAAGCAACCCAGGGACTGTGTATTCATTTTCCACGGGAAACATGGCTATTTCTTTGCAACAAGTATCAAGAATCAGCTGTCCAGATCACCTATTTTAAAAGTATGTTATTGTGTAAAGGCTTGATTATTTAAGAAAAGTAAAAGGATTTGCTACTAGTTAAAAATCCACATATAAACTGTTTTAATTCCATAGCTTTAAAGTAAAGATTTAAAAGGAAATCAAAGCTAAACCCAGGATAAGTTGGTAAACTATATTTAAAAGAACAAAACCTGCTCTGCCAGTGCTAGCCCTGAGAAAGGGTGATACCTCAAACTGCTGGTGCTGGAAAGGCTAAATGCTAGCTTGGAGGCTTTAAATACCCAGGACAATGGGACTTCCCAGTCGGCATCAGACATTTGTCTTTGCCCCACGCTAAAACAATAGCAGGCCAAGACTCTCACGTTTCAAGTGGGAGGGGCAGGAAACTTCAGTCAAGGGAGAGGCCCCTGATTCTGCTTCAAAGGGATTGACATTTGCTTACACTTGGGAAAAAGAAAAAAACTGACAAGTGACATTTGCAGGGTAATTCATAGAATCTCGCACAAAAGTGGCGCCAGCCGCGTGCGCTAAAATCGATTTCTGCGCACAGCGTATTCATGGATTTTAGCCTCCAAAACCAGCCGTGGCGCAGAGTGGTGCAGCGACCCTGCAGCAGCGCCAGTTACGCCCCCAAGTACGCCCTTGCGCAAGGAAAAGCCATCAAAATTCCTAATTCAGCACAAAGGGCTGTGCTAACCCTGGACCAGTTTACAGGACTGCAAAACAGCAAACGGTAACCTGGGAACATGTATTACTGGGGTGCGTGTGAAGTTTCACACGTGAAAGGGCCTGTGCGAGTGGGGTACGTGTATTACTGGGGTTCGCGGGAAGTTTCACATGCGATTTCAGCAGGGTACATGTATTACGGGGTTCGCAGGAAGTTTGACACGCGAAAGGGCCTGTGTGAGTAGGGTATGTGTATTACGGGGGTGCGCGGGAAGTTTCACACACAATTGGGCTGGGTACGTATATTTCAGGGGTACGCGGGAAGTTTCACACGTGAATGGCCTGGGTACGTGTATTTCAGGTGTGCGCGGGAAGTTTCACACGCGATTGGCCTGTGTACGTGTATTTCAGGGGTGCGCGGGAAGTTTCACACGCGATTGGCCTGGGTATGTGTATTTCGGGGGTGCGCGGGAAGTTTCACACGCGATTGGGCCTGGGTACGTGTATTTCAAGGGTGCGCGGGAAGTTTCACACGAGATTGGGCTTGGTATGTGTATTTCAGTGTTGCGCAGGAATTTTCACTTGCAATTGGGCTGGGTACGTGTATTTCGGGGGTGCGCGAGAAGTTTCACACGCGATTGGGCTGGGTACGTGTATTTCAGGGGTGCGCAGGAAGTTTCACACGCGATTGGCCTGGGTACGTGTATTTCAGGGGTGCGCGGGAAGTTTCACACGCGATTGGCCTGGGTACGTGTATTTCAGGGGTGAGCGGGAAGTTTCACACGCGATTGGCCTGGGTACGTGTATTTCAGGGGTGCGTGGGAAGTTTCACACGCGATTGGAGTAGAGTACGTGTATTACCGGGCTGTGCATGAAGTTTCAAATGCGATTTTGCTGTCAGAGCGGGGAACGCGTATTTCAGGGGTGCGCTGGGAGTCCTACATGTGAATTGGCAGTGTGGGTCCTCCCAGGTGTCCCCTCTACCCCCTCCACGGCCCCTGCAGGCAGCCCACACCACAGGGGCTACCCCGCACCCCTGGTCATGTCCCGCAGGCAGCATATCCACCATGGACATGCCCCCCAGCCAAGCCACATGTCACGTTGCAATATGATCACCAACTCATGTCTCACAGCACCCCGACCCACCAGCAGTGCAGGGCACCTTCCAGCAGGCCCCCACACATGTCCCCCAGCACCCCCACCCCTCAGCAGTCAGGGGCACCTACCAGCAGGCCCCCACTCATGTCCCCTTGTACCCCCACCCCCCAGCAGTGCAGGGCACCTGCCAGCAGGCCCCCACACATGTCCCACAAATGTTCCCTTGCACCCCCATCCCCCAGCAGTCAGGGGCACCTGCCAGCAGGCCCCCACACATGTCCGCCTGCACCCCCACCCCCCAGCAGTCAGGGGCACCTGCCAGCAGGCCCCCACACATGTCCCCCAACACCCCTACCCCCCAGCAGTCAGGGGAACCTGCCAGCAGGCCCCCACACATGCCCCACACATGTCCCCCTGCACCCCACCCCCCAGCAGTCAGGGGCACCTGCCAGCAGGCCGCCACACATGTCCCACACATGTCTCCCTGCACCCCACCCCCCAGCAGTCAGGGGCACCTGTCACCAGGCCCCCACACATGTCTCCTAGCACCCCCACCCCCCAGCAGTCAGGGGCACCTGCCAGCAGGCCCCCACACATGTCCCCCTGCACCCCCACCCCCCAGCAGTCAGGGGCACCTGCCAGCAGGCCCCCACACATGTCCCCATGCACCCCCACCCCCAGCAGTCAGGGGCATCTGCCAGCAGGCTCCCACACATGTCCCCCAGCACCCCCACCCCCCAGCAGTTAGGGGCACCTGCCAGCAAGCCCCCACACATGTCCCACACATGTCCCCCAGCACCCCCACCCCCCAGCAGTCAGGGGCACCTGCCAGCAGGCCCCCACACATGTCCCCCTGCACCCCCACCCCCCAGCAGTCAGGGGCACCTGCCAGCAGGCCCCCACACATGTCCCCCTGCACCCCCACCCCCAGCAGTCAGGGGCACACTGCCAGCAGGCCCCCACACATGTCCCACGCATGTCCCCCTGCACCCACACCCCCCAGCAGTCAGGGGCACCTGCCAGCAGGCCGCCACACATGTCCCCCAGCACCCCCAGCCCCCAGCAGTCAGGGGCACCTGCCAGCAGGCCCCCACACATGTCCCCCTGAACCCCTACCCCTCAGCTGTGAGGGGCACCTCCCAGCAGGCCCCCACACATGTCCCCCTGCACCCCCATCCCCCAGCAGTCCGGGGCACCTGCCAGCAGGCCCCCACACATGTCCCACACATGTCCCTCTGCACCCCCACCCCCCAGCAGTCAGGGGCACCTGCCAGCAGGCCCCCACACATATTCCACAGCACCCCCACCCCCCAGCAGTCAGGGGCACCTGCCAGCAGGCCCCCACACATGTCCCCCAGCACCCCCACCCCCCAGCAGTCAGGGGCACCTGCCAGCAGGCCCCCACACAAGTCCCCCAGCACCCCTACCCCCCGCAGTCAGGGGCACCTGTCAGCAGGCCCCCACACATGTCCCACACATGTCCCCCTGCACCCCCACCCCCCAGCAGTCAGGGGTACCTGCCAGCAGGCCCCCACACATGTCCCCCTGCACCCCCACCCCCTGGCAGTCAGGGGCACCTGCCAGCAGGTCCCCACACATGTCCCCCAGCACCCCCACCACCCCGCAGTCAGGGGCACCTGCCAGCAGGCCCCCACACATGTCCCCCTGCACCCCCACCCCCAGCAGTCAGGGGCACCTGCCAGCAGGCCCCCACACATGTCCCCCAGCACCCCCACCCCCCCAGCAGTCAGGGGCACCTGCCAGCAGGCCCCCACACATGTCCCCCAGCACCCCCACCCCCCAGCAGTCAGGGGCACCTGCCAGCAGGCCCCCACACAAGTCCCCCAGCACCCCTACCCCCCGCAGTCAGGGGCACCTGTCAGCAGGCCCCCACACATGTCCCACACATGTCCCCCTGCACCCCCACCCCCCAGCAGTCAGGGGTACCTGCCAGCAGGCCCCCACACATGTCCCCCTGCACCCCCACCCCCTGGCAGTCAGGGGCACCTGCCAGCAGGTCCCCACACATGTCCCCCAGCACCCCCACCACCCCGCAGTCAGGGGCACCTGCCAGCAGGCCCCCACACATGTCCCCCTGCACCCCCACCCCCAGCAGTCAGGGGCACCTGCCAGCAGGCCCCCACACATGTCCCCCAGCACCCCCACCCCCCCAGTAGTCAGGGGCACCTGCCAGCAGGCCCCCACACATGTCCCACACATGTCCCCATGCACCCCCACCCCCCAGCAGTGCAGGGCACCTGCCAGCAGGCCCCCAATTATGTCCCCCAGCACCCCCGCCCCCATCACTGAGGGGCACCTGCCAGCAGGCCCCAACTCATGTCCCCTTGCACCCCCACCCCCAGTAGTGCAGGGCACCTGCCAGCAGGCCCCCACTCATGTCCCCCTGCACCCCCACCCCCCAGCAGTGCAGGGCACCTGCCAGCAGGCCCCCACTCATGTCCCACTCATGTCGCCTTGCACCCCCACCCCCCAGCATTGCAGCATTGCAGGCCACCTGCCAGCAGGCCCCCACTCAAGTCCCGTTGCACCCCCACCCCCCAGCACTGAGGGGCACCTACCAGCAGGCGCCCACCCATGTCCCCTTGCACCCCCAACCCCCAGCAGTGCAGGGCACCTGCCAGCAGGCCCCCACTCATGTCCCCCTGCCCCCAGGTCATGACGATCCTCAATCATGGCCCTTATGGCCAGCCTCCCAGCCCAAAGACCCAACCAAGTATTGCATCCACCCACATAGAAAAGTCAATTACATGATACAACCCCAATGGCAAGTATGTAAATGAACACATGTCCGTCACACACACACAATGGTTGCAAGTGAATGTGAAAACCCATATCATGACATGCATGAAACCAATGAGATAATACCACACATCAAAGTATGAAGAAAAAATGTACTAAAAGCAACATGAATGGAATTAAAATCAAACAAACAACAATGGGAATAAAAAATGAAAAGCTACATGCCCGTAAAATAATGGAAAACGAGAAATCATAATGCAAAGGAAAGGTGTCCAAAGTCACAGTCCAACAAAGCAAATCCAGGGGAAAACCATTGCTCCATGGGGAAATCCAAAAAAAAGAGATTAATCCAATAGTGAACTATATACAGATTGACAATTCAGGGTCCATGATCCCAACTGAAGAAATGAAACCTATCAAAAATACTACCTAATGAAAAACTATGTACAGAAACGTGGTGCTTTGCCCAAGCGTAACCAAAATAAAGAAAAAACCAAAGGAAACCTAACACTATCTAACTATTTACAAGGGCAGCGGGCTAGTCCGACGGCTCACTTTTGGATGTCCCGGGCCAGGGCATCATCGAACTCCTGCTCAATGTCCCGGAGGCGGTCCTCTTCCATGGCCCCGAGGGTTCGCAGGGACGACGACATGTTCTCCTCCAACTCCCTGCGAATTGCCTCGAGGCACTCGGCCCGCCTCAGGGCCCTCCGCATGGAGTTCTCCGCCCTGACCATCATGAGCTGTGCCTCTTCTGCCCGCTGCCACTCCGCATCTATGACATGGCCTAACTGCTGCCACATGGAAGACACTTCTCGTCCTGGGTCCTCCTGCCCTCTGGCCGATGCCTGCCCCTCCGATGACGAAGGCCCCGAGCCATCATGGCTCCCACCTTGTTGCTGCTGCTGTGCCTCTCCCCATGCCCTGGCTCTTGCTGTCTGCACATCCTCCTCCGGCTGGGGTGCAGTTGTTGAGGTGGCCACCCCGTCCGACTCCCGACTGTGGCAGGGATGTGTCCTCCACCAGCCTGGCCGCAGGGTCAGAGGCAGCTCCACAGGGCACCCAGGTGACACATGGGTGGGAAGATGGCACGGAGTACGACTGGCGCATAGGGGGTTCATTTGAGGAAGGGGTCGGAACAAGGCCCAGCAAACCGAGGAATCCGGCCCTGGTGACCTGTCCCAGTAGGTCGACGTGGTCAACGAGCCATTCGAGATGACATGCAGTCTCCTCATGAAAAGACTGCATTTCGCCTCGCATGGCCTGTTGATGCAACGCCACACCACCCAGGACAGGCTCAACCCGGTCCCGGATAGCCACGTCCGCAGGCAGAGGAAGGCCAGTTGTCGTAAGCTCATCCCCTGCCTGAAAACGGGTCTGGACATAGGTATCCCTGCTGGTGCAAGATGATGCAGTCACAGGATCGGGGACAGGATTACACACAGGCACCTCCGCGGCGGCCTGTGCTGCTTCCTGTCCCTGCCCCTGCACTGCACCACTAGCACCAGTGGAATCCCCACCTCCAGATCTCATCTCTGTCCCTTGCACGGCCTCCTCCTCCACCAAAACCCCCACCAACATGGATGACTCCGTGCCATCTTCCTCCATCGGGCCCTGTGGGGTGTCAGCTGACCCTCTGCTGCTGAGGAGTCCAACTCTGACCTCCGCCTCTTGGACCTCCCCTTGGCAGCTGCGACCTTGGACGCGGCACCTGACTCCTCACTTCCCGAAGAGATGACAACCTGGGAGGGGAGCTGGGCCTTGCGTCTCCGGCTGGCGGTGCGATCCCTGCCCTTTTGCTCCACAGCACCCTCTCCGCCCTCTTCATCAGTCGACGCTGCAGACAGGGAGAGATAGGACACAGGCATCAGGGCACTGTACAATGGACTCATACACACATGACAGTTGCACACGGGTGTCATTGTCAAACTTCAGACATGGCATCACAATCCCCAACACACATGTCATTTCAAATCACACACATGAGCTATTCCACAGCCGTATCGCAACAGTCAGCACCATCCATACGCATACAACAGCATGAGCAGGCAAAGGTGAGCCAGACATCACATGAGACACAGGGAGTGCACTAGACATGCACACACGCCACCACACTTACATGCATGTGTACACCTCCACCAAGTGTCGCAGTGATGAGATCGGCATCCATGTCACATCTGGCAATCAGTCTTCTACATATCAGTCTCACATGCATCCATGTTGCATGACAGTTGCACACTTGTCAGATACACATACATGCACATGTAAACAGTGCAGATACATGCAGCTGGAACCAACATCCATGTGTGACACCACAACCTTGACAACAGACATACACAGTGAATAAAACATGTGTGCTCACACATTTGCATTTGGCCTGCATGCTTACCCACAAATACACCATCCATGTGTCTCACACATGAAAGGACTCGCATGTGTCAGCCTCACGGCCCTGTACATACACATCCATACATGGCCCTACAAAACCACATGTGCAACCTGCACACTACTGGCACACCACCACACGCACAGATTCCAATCAGTATGCATGTACACTTACCGCTCGACTCCAGACGGGTGTGCCTCTCGAGGACCTGGACGTGGAGTGCTGGGCATACGCATTCCAGGACCCTCATTTGGTCTTTCAACAGGTGGCCCTGGCGCCCCTTTGCATCCGCTGACTTCAAGAGGCGCCGGGCCTTGTTGAAGGTCCTGGACCTGAAGTCCTCCCAGTGCTTCTTGACATGATGGAATTCGCGGACTGCCAACCCCTCGTGGATGGCAGTCACGATGTCCGTCCAGATCCTGGTCCATCCTTCATTGTCGGCGCGCAACCTTCGGAAGAGGGCATCATACTGCCCCAGGACTTGCTCCACCAGGACACCAGCTTCGGTGGCAGTGAAGCTGGTGGCCCTCTGCTTCTCTGGCTGGGGGTTGCCAGTGCTGCCAGATGGTGTAGTGCTGGACATGGCAACCCCAGAGGCAGGAGTGGGTGGGCAACTGGGTCCTGGGGCTGGGCTATGGAGCGATGGCATCCCAGTCGGGAGTCTTCGGTTCCAGCAGGGGTGGTCACAGCAACAGCACCCCTGGCTGACATGCATGCAGCAAATGGCAGAGCACGTGGGCAGCAGGCAATCAGGCAGCAGCAGATGGCAGGTGGGAGCATGCTCGGGGCTCTGGGGGGCAGTAATTCAGCCTTCTGGGCAGGAGGCTGGTCTTCGGTGTGTGAACGCGTGGCCAGCTTGATACGGAGTGATTTGGCACGTGAAAATCTTGCACGTCAGCGTGTAATTCGAGGAAAGGCCCTTAGCGCTTAAGCGCGTCAGCGCACGTACGCAATTTCATTGGACCAAAGGCCCTTAGCGCGTAAACGTGTCTGTGACGTGACGCGTGCAGGTGTTTCCCTCATAGCACGTGATGACAGAGCACACGTTGAAAAGCTGCACGTCCGAGTGTCAGTGCGTGTAATTGGAGGAAAGGGCGTGTACACGTGTAAGTGACGTGTACGTGTGGGCCGGTTTAAAAGGTACACGTAGGACGCCATTTCCTTGTGCGTGCTTTTTGTGGAGAGCGAGTGGGTGGATTCTGTACTTCTTGTCGGTTCACACGCGATTACTTCACAGCATTTCAAGTTCGTACTCCCTGTTACCTCTGACAGCTTTCATTTTTTTACTTTTTTTGGGCCTGTTTCCTCAAACATTGTTCACTTCTCCTTTTGTCCTGTCTCCTCAGACAGCGTACAATTCTTCTTTTGGCAGGGGTGTTGCCAACACGCACACGCCTGTATTTTTCACGTTCTTTTTCCAGGCAGATGGTGAGTTCCACACGTACTTAGCAACTGTCCTTGCCCTGTGTGTTGCGTACCCCTTCAGAGGTCATTGTAGGCTGCGTGTATCACGCCTACGCTTATTTTTGTGTTTCTGGGTGCCACAGCGTAGTGCGGGTTCATTTTTCCACACACGTGGTCTACGAGGGGTTGCGTACACGTTTATTTTTGTTTTTGGCCTGCCTGTGTGTTGCGTGACCCGTCATCTTCCCCCATGGGTCACAGACAGCCTTGTTAGAACACTAGGGTATGAATTCCATCTAGTACCCTACCCCTTTGACCCCAATTGCCCAGGACAATAGTTTACTGCTCCTCCCATTCGCACAACAACATCAGTGCCATAGTTGGGAGGCGACCAAGCGGTAAGGGAGGCAAAGGTGGCCGACCTTCAAAAGGTGGACGTGGTGGGCGTGGTAGGGGATGTGGCCGGGATTTGCAGGGTGCCCCTATACCCCCATGTGTGGAGGACCAATCAGGGACACCCATGACCCCCCCATGGTTGAGGGAAACGTGGCTGAGACCATCACAGCTCAGCCCTTGTTGGACCAGCCCATTGTGGCACCTGACCTAGCACAGGATGACTCCCTGGCTGACTTCCAGGTCAGCAAGTCTAAGCCACGTGTGGCGGTGCAAGTTGTCACCAAGCCACGTGGATCTAGGGCAGCTATGTCATCTGCTGCCCCAAGTATGCAGGGTGGTGAGGCTGCAGGGGCAGCTGCAGCTCCATCCGGCCCAGATCTGACTCTCCCAGCCAGGACAGTGTCGGTCCTGGTCCATCATACTGATGTTCCCCCTGCCAACATCACACTTCAGACAATGCCTGCACCAAGTCCTATGGTCAATGTATATTTGCACACTCCAACAACCCAGTCCACCGTTGATTCTGCCCTTACTGACCAGAGCAGCGTTAGCCACCCTGGCTCCGCTTCACCTTCTAAAAAGAGGAAGAAGGGTGCTCTGGCACGACAGGCTGAGACCGCAGGCACGGCTACACACTCGGGTACCACAAGGAAGCCTTGCTTCAATGATTCGGAACTTGCTGCACTTGTGAGATATGTGTTGCAACATAGCCACAAAATGGTGCTGACTGCAGGGTCCAAGACCCCACCTGGTCAACGTAAGGCACACTGGCAGACCATCGCCAACCACATAAGTGCCCTTTGATTTGTGAGGCGCTCAGCTGATGATTGCTACAAGCGGTGGAACGACCTGAAACGCAGAGCAAAGAACAAGCTGGCCTCAAGTCATGCCGCTACTCTGGTGACTGGCGGTGGGTCTCCACAAGGGGACAACAAACTCACTGAACATGAGTCTGTTGCTGGGACCTTCGTCACAGAGGAACAGATCTGAGGTGTGGGAGAACTACCCAATTATGACACATTGTCCGGTGAGTGCCCATGCGTGTGTGTTTAATGCATGTGTATGTTGTTTGGGTGACGGGTTCTGATTGAGTGCCAGGTGAGGGTGTGTGTGACTGAGTAGTATGGGTCACCCGTGTGCTGCATCCAAAACATTCTGCGGCCTTGAATTTGGGTGTGACACTATCCCTTCTGCCCACAGTAGTAATTTAGCGCAACATTACGGCAGTTGACCTTGAGGTGGCATCATGCAACAACATTGTTTGTATTTTTCAGTGTTCTTTCAGGCTGATTGTTTCAATTCTCCCACTTTTGCAACACATTCCTCAGCCCTATTGTGACATATGTGACATGCTTCTGTCATTGAATAACCCCACATTGGCCCACATGTGTCACCTTGGTAGTTGAATGATTTGATCATTCAGGCTGAATGAGTATTGTCCTGATCACATGATGTTTTTGGGCCCGTTTGAATGTGGAACATGCTAGTTGTTTCCTGTCATGTTGAAGTGCACAACTATTGATGTGTACATGGCCCTGCAATCACTGTATTTTTGTACACTGGATGTGTTGCAGTGTGCGGAACATGGCGTATCTTTTCACCCTATGTGGCATTTTTCATCTCTTCATGTCCATCTCACATGGATGGGTGACAGTACTCATTCACTGACATATGGATGTACTTGTGGAATGTACCATGGCTATTGTACATGCCATCTGTGTGATGGCATGTGTCATTTATGTGTATAGGACATGCCACTCACAGGCCAATGTGTGATGGCAGTGCTACCCAGCATGCATCAAATGTGTTGCTCTTCCATCTTGGTGTCATCAGTGGCAGACTTTTGCCTCCCCTTCCAATTCTGTGACAGTGCATGCATGGGAGGGTTATAGTCATGTGGGACATGTGTAAATCATGTACTGGTTCTGTAGCTTGTCAGGCCTATTTGTGTGCTATGGTGCTAATGCCTGTTTCCATTTTTTGTCTTTCATGTTTTTGCAGGGGATGACGCACTTGATGCTGTTGAGGTGGAGGAGATGGTGCAGACCCAGGAGGAACCTGAGGCACAACTGGCCACCAGTGGGGGACGTGGTGTGGTGGTGGGTGAGAACCCACTCTTGCTGCAGATGATTCTGTCCAGGGGTGTCTCTGGGTGCACCTCCCCAGACCTCTATTCAGGTGTTGATTCGGATGATGAGACCTATGTGGCGTCGCAGGTAAGTGTTTCTGGAAGGGGTTCGTTTCCAACCCACCTGCACCAGGGGTAGAACCCTCTATGGGGATGTCAGTGTTGATTAGTCAGCCTTTGGCGGTTACGGGTGCAGGGTCACACTCCACAACATCTGATCCTGTTCCTGGGCCAGCAGATCAGAGGGGGAATGCAGTCCTGCAGCCTCAGGCAGTGCCGGCACAGCAAGGCGCAGATCGCCTTGCTCCAAACAGGTGTGGTGCCCGCCGACGCGGTGGCCGTACGCCACCAGGCAATACCGCATGGGAACAATCCATTTACGGTATGGCAACCCAACAGGCAGCATCAGTTGAGATGATGGCTCAAGCAATGGAGAGGGTGGCAACTTCCATTGTCCCCCCGAAAGGCAGATGGATCTACTACAGCAGGCAACAGACTCCATTTGCCAATCACACAGGGAGGACATGTTGGCATCCAACAGGGACAGACGGGCAGCACTGGAGACTCTACGCCAATCGATATCAATAGAGTCCCAGGGCCACAGGGAAGCCCTGAGGGTAGAACTGCATCACCTCAGGGAGACTCTTGTTGACCTTGTGACTTCCACTAATTAGAGGACAGAACAGCAGCTGGAGCGGCTCACACGTTCACTCTCAGCTGAGATGCAGGCAACTCAGGAGGAGATCCGGGCATCACGTCAGGTGCTGCATGGGGATCTCCGCACTATAATCCTCCAGAACGAGACCTTCCACACCCGCATGCTTGCTGCCATGGAGGACCATACCAGGGCTTTGCGTGGGCTGCCTCCCATAGCACCACCACCTCCTGTGGCAGCAGCAGAGGGAAATGAGAGCGACAGCAGCAGTTCTCCCACATTGGCATAGCCGTGCAGGCCATGAGCCCATGGAGGTGTTTTTTTTCCCAACATCCACACAGGCGGCTGTTGGTGCGCACCTGTCCTCGGACTTCTTGGGTGGCCTCCACCCCCCCAAGCCCCACAGGGCCATTTTTGATTTTTTGATTTTTGATTTTTGATTATTTTTTAACAGTGTGTTGCCTTGTGTGGCTCCCGTGGGCATCCACTGTATTCCGGCTGGGCACATGCTGGCTTGTCCTGCATTTGGGTTAGATGCTTGGGTTTGTGAGACGCACACCCCTCCTGCTTCCCGTTTCCATGGGCTTGCAAAGTGTGTGACCAAGAAACAGTGATGTACACAGTGATGTTGGGCTCCCATGAGCTGTGTGGGCAGTCTGTAGTCAATTCTGTGTAGACATTCCTTGTGTATATTGTTGTTGTATTATACACTGCATGTTGGAATTATGTATGGTTCTGCTTCCATGTCTCCCTCTGAATTTGCAGGTTCATTCCTCATGTCTTCACAAGGCCGTCTACTTTGGAGATGGAGTTCATGTTGTATGCAGTACACAGACATGTTTTGAAGCCTGCAAGACTACAGTTGGAAGGGGACGACGTGGTGGCATATTCAGGTTGTAAGACTACGACTACTTTAACTTAGTACTGTCATGTTTTAGTTATGTTTGAACTTGTGTAGCTGCATTGTATTGTTGGTAAGTATTTGGTCATGTGTGTTGTTAGTTCAACATTACTGAGAGCATATTGTGTGTGGCCTGTTTCCATTAGGGACACTGTACTTTGTGACACTTTTGTCAGGTTTTTGGGATTGCTTTGTTTGCTCTCACATAGCATGACATGCCATGGTGTGTTGGGTGGTGGTGCTGGGGAGGGGTTGGGTGACATGGCACTGTTCTCATGTTGTATTTTGCAAGGGGGTAATGCATTTAGCAGCATATGTGTCTTTTGATGACACAGAATTGGTGGTGTTTCTGTAGGTAGGGATGCACACGTTGTGACACTTCCAGGTGACCAATCTCAGGCTGGTATGGTTGTGACAGTTCACTGTCCCTTGTGTCATCATCGATTGTCAGCTGGTATGTGGCAGGGCTGTGTGCACTCCACAGGGGTGTGATTCTAAGTGAAGTAATTAGCCACCAGCTGCATTCGGGCTGCCTCACCCCGTGCCCTTTCCCCTCCCATGCACAGCGGGCTTGCATGTGGTTGGTGATGTGGGGGCACCACCATGTCCACCGGCAGGCCCCGGCGTGTTGCAACGTTGTGCAGGACACATGCTGCCACTATGATCCTGCACACTACTGGGGGAGCGTATAACAGCTGCCCGCCAGAACGGTCAAGGGAGTGAAAGCGTGACTGGAGCCCTCCGAATGTATGCTCCACTATGCCCCGGGTTGCAATATGGGCTGTGTTGTATCTTACTTCGGGTGGCGTGGTGGGGTTCTGAATTGGCGTCATCATGTGGGTGCTCAGAGGGTAGGCACTGTCCCCTGGGGAGGTGGTGATGGGTATCATTAGTAGGGTTGTGACATTACTCAGTATCTGCCATGCATGCATGTGCTGTGGTATTTATACTCACCGAGCAGCCATGTATCGCCATGCCGCCCAGCTTCTAGGTCCCGGTTTAGGGTTGACATTCTGTAAATGAAACTGTCGTGGGTGGACCCTGGATAGTTGGCATATACTGCGGTGATGTTTCCCTTGCCGTCACATACTACCTGGAGGTTGATGGAATGCCAGTGCTTGCGGTTTCTATAGCTGTGCTCTGATGCCCTGGGGGGACGTAGAGCCACATGCGTGCAATCAATGGCACCTAGGACTTTGGGGAATTGTGCCACCCTGTAGAAATCCTGGATGGCAGCCTGCATTTCTCAAGGTGTTCTGGGCAGGTATATGTACCTGCGGACTGATGGGCGTGCAGTCATGATGGCCAAGACCTGGTGTAGGCAGCGTGACTGCGTGGCCTGTGACACCCCCCCCACACTATGGCACTTGTCCGCTGAAATGATCCGGTGGCCAAAAAATGCAGTACATTGAGGACCTTCTCCAGGGGGCTGAGTGCTTGGGAGCAGAGAGTGGGTGATGTGAGGTCATCCTCCCACTCACTGACCAGGTCGAGTATTATGTGAGGTGGAAACCTGTACCTCCCATACACCTAGTCATCAGGCATGCCAAAAGGCTGGTTCTGGGTGTGAAAATTCTGGGCCTGACTAACCTCCTCCTCCTCCTGCGGTATCCCACAACCACTGCTGCTAGGAACGGTATGCTCATCCTGGCGTCTGAGCTTGCTTGTTGTTTGCGTGCACTTTTATGCTGCGCGGTTCCAAGTACGCCGGCTTCTGGCTGGCATACGTGTTTCCGGATTAGCGCGTCTTTTTTGGCACGTGCGTGTGGGCGTTCCGCGCATTTGCCTCCTGTACTTCCCCGCCCACCCCAGTAATACACGTACCCAGCTCGCCCAGGCCCAATCGCGTGTAAAACTTCCCGCGAGCCCCTGAAGTACAGGTACCCCGCTCGCCCAGGCACAATCGCGTGTAAAACTTCCCGCGAGCCCCTGAAGTACACGTATCCCGCTCACCCAGGCACACTCACGTGTAAAACTTTCTGCGAGCCCCTGAAGAACCCGTACCCCGCTCTCCCACGCACAATCGCGTGTGAAACTTCCCGCGCACCCCCAAAAAACATGCTATTTTTGACAAAGCGGGTGTCCGTGTTTGTCGCGTACCCCTTTGCACGTCATTTGTCCTAGAGGGCCACAGTATGGGACATTCATCAGAGCTGTATATACAGGCTTTTTGTTAGCGCACATTTTTTTAATGCACAGGGACGCTACCGCCTGCCTTCGTGTGGCGGACATGTGTTGATGTACATAGTTGACTTTTGGTTTGTGTCATGAGATCGCCATTTCACTGCTGGGCGGTGGGGGTGCAAGGGAACACGAGTGGCGACCTGCTGGCAGGTGCCCCTCAGTGCTGGGGGGAGGGTGTGCAAGGGGACATGAGTGGGGGCCTGCTGGCAGGCGCCCCTCTGTGCTGGGGGGTGGGTGTGCAAGGGGACATGAGTGGGGGCCTGCTGGCAGGTGCCCCTCAGTGCTGGGGGGTGGGTGTGCAAGGGGACATGAGTGGGGGCCTGCTGGCAGGTTCCCTGCACTGCTGGGGGGTGGGGGTGCAAGCGGACATGAGTGGGGGCCTGCTGGCAGGTGCCCCTCAGTGCTGGGGGGTGGCTGTGCAAGGGGACATGAGTGGGGGTCTGCTGGCAGGTGCCCTGCACTGCTGGGGGGTGGGGGTGCAAGGGGACATGAGTGGGGGCCTGCTGGCAAGTGCCCCGCACTGCTGGGGGGTGGGGTGCAAGGGGACAAGAGTGGGGGCCTGCTGGTAGGTGCCCTGCACTGCTGGGGGGTGGGGGTGCAAGGGGACATGAGTGGGACATGAGTGGGGGCCTGCTGGAAGGTGCCCCTCAGTGCTGGGGGGTGGGTGTGCAAGGGGACATGAGTGGGGGCCTGCTGGCAGGTGCCCTGCACTGCTGGGGGGTGGGGTGCAAGGGGACATGAGTGGGGGCCTGCTGGCAGGTGCCCTGCACTGCTGGGGGGTACGGGTGCAAGATGACATGAGTGGGACATGAGTGGGGGCCTGCTGGCTGATGCCCCTCAGTGCTGGGGGGTGGGTGTGCAAGGGGACATGAGTGGGGGCCTGTTGGCAGGTGCCCCACACTGCTGGGGGTGCAAGGGGACATGAGTGAGGGCCTCCTGGCAGGTGCCCTGCACTGCTGGGAGGTGGGGATGCAAGGGGACATGAGTGGGGGCCTGCTGGAAGGTGCCCTGCACTGCTGGGGGGTGGGTGTGCAAGGGGTCATGAGTGGGGGCCTGTTGGCAGGTGCCGTGCACTGCTCGGGGTGCAAGGGGACATGAGTGAGGGTCTCCTGGCAGGTGCCCCGCACTGCTGGGAGGTGGGGATGCAAGGGGACATGACTTGGGGCCTGCTGGCAGGTTCCCTGCACTGCTGGTGGGTGGGGGTGCAAGGGGACATGAGTGGGGGCCTGCTGGCAGGTGCCCTGCACTGCTGGGGTGTGGGGGTGCAAGGGGACATGAGTGGGGGCCTGCTGGCTGATGCCCCTCAGTGCTGGGGGGTGGGTGTGCAAGGGGACATGAGTGGGGGCCTGTTGGCAGGTGCCCCGCACTGCTGGGGGTGCAAGGGGACATGAGTGAGGGCCTCCTGGCAGGTGCCCCGCACTGCTGGGAGGTGGGGATGCAAGGGGACATGAGTGGGGGCCTGCTGGAAGGTGCCCTGCACTGCTGGGGGGTGGGTGTGCAAGGGGTCATGAGTGGGGGCCTGTTGGCAGGTGCCGTGCACTGCTCGGGGTGCAAGGGGACATGAGTGAGGGTCTCCTGGCAGGTGCCCCGCACTGCTGGGAGGTGGGGATGCAAGGGGACATGACTTGGGGCCTGCTGGCAGGTTCCCTGCACTGCTGGTGGGTGGGGGTGCAAGGGGACATGAGTGGGGGCCTGCTGGCAGGTGCCCTGCACTGCTGGGGTGTGGGGGTGCAAGGGGACATGAGTGGGGGCCTGCTGGCAGGTGCCCTGCACTGCTGGGGGGGTGCAAGGGGACATGAGTGGGGGCCTGCTGGCAGGTGCCCCGCACTGCTGGGGGTAGGGGTGCAAGGGGACATGAGTGGGGGCCTGCTGGCAGGTGCCCTGCACTGCTGGGGGGTGCGGGTGCAAGGGGACATGAGTGGGACATGAGTGGGGGCCTGCTGGCTGATGCCCCTCAGTGCTGGGGGGTGGGTGTGCAAGGGGACATGAGTGGGGGCCTGCTGGCAGGTGCCGTGCACTGCTGGGGGGTGGGGGTGCAAGGGGTCATGAGTGAGGGCCTGCTGGCAGGTGCCCCGCACTGCTGGGGGGTGTTGGCGCAAGGGGACATGAGTGGGGGCCTGCTGGCAGGTGCCCTGCACTGCTGGGGGGTGCGGGTGCAAGGGGACATGAGTGGGACATGAGTGGGGGCCTGCTTGCAAGTGCCCCTCAGTGCTGGGGGGGTGAGGGTGCAAGGGGACATGAGTGGGGGCCTTCTGGCAGGTGCCCTGCACTGCTGGGGGGTGGGGGTGCAAGGGGACATGAGTGGGACATGAGTGCCGGCCTGCTGGCAGGTGCCCCTCAGTGCTGGGGGTGGGTGTGCAAGGGGACACGAGTGAGGGCCTGCTGGCACGTGCCCCTCAGTGCTGGGGGGTGGGTGTGCAAGGGGATATGAGTGGGGGCCTGCTGGCTGGTGCCCCTCAGTGCTGGGGGGTGGGTGTGCAAGGGGACATGAGTGGGGGCCTGCTGGCAGGTGACCTGTACTGCTGGGGGTGGGGGTGCAAGGGGACATGAGTGGGGGCCTGCTGGCACTTGGATTGGGTCCGCCAGGGCAGGCGCGGAGGTGCTGGGGTTGGTTCCACGGATGAAGCTTACTGTGTTTCAATCTGGTAACCTAGCCTGAATGCCCTAGTGTAGAGCATGTCTAAACATTGATTCCTGTTTTCTTTTTCGCGCCTTTATTTTCCAAAAATGCCTCTCATTCAACATTGCATAACTGACTCAATTTAATAGCTAGAGACATCGTTTCAACTCTGGATTATACCTAAGACATGTAGCTACATCCCAACCTAAAAGCCCAATCAGTATATTTCACCCATTTTCCTTGGTTAAGTTTAGGCAGGAATCCGCATTTCTGCAATGTTTTACACGTGTGATTTTCACTCTAAATTATTTTCAACTTTCCATTTGTATTCAAAGTGTTTACTTTTGCTCAAACTATAGCTTATGATTGTTAGCATCTTTTCAGTGTTGCTCCCATAGAGATTTGTATTGATTTAAGAACTTTTGCAGACATTCATTGTTTTACACAGCCATTTCAGAAATGTCATTTTAAGGTGTAAGATTTCGAATCCGTTTTTTCTCTCTTGTTTATTGAGAGGGAAGGTTGTATTCAAATACTATTTGCTGTTCTTTATTCCTGATTACCTGCTGATTCCTGATATCTAACTACAGCTGTGTATTTGTGGGTTGAGCAATATTGCAGGGGGAGATCCTAACTTAAGTGCTATCCTTCCAAACAAGCCAAAAGTGTTCTTTTCTTTTCTCTGATGTTTTATATTTGTGTTGCTGAAAGTGAATTTAACTGCCTTACATACCTTCTTATCTGTAATTGTCACCACACTGGTGATTGCTGCTCCCTATTAAAAATTATATGTTTCATTTGAATTTTAAATAAATAAATATTACCTTTACCAACCAGCCTGGGGTATTTTGAGAAGGGGTATGATATTAGTGGTATATCACTCAGAATATTGAACCGGTAGACATAATAAAATAAGCATTTCAGCTGTGCACTGCATTCTAGGGTGAGACCAGGGTGTATCAACTGATTGAAATACTTAACACAACCAACCTTGCCAAAGACCACACACCACAGTGGGGGAGTTCTCCTTCCAGTTAAATGCATGCCTAAGTGATCTCATTGAGATTATGAATAATGAGGAGAATGAGCGATGGGACGACCTGAGTGAGTCTGACTGGAGGAAGATTGAGAAACAAGACGCCCTTACAACACGGAAGCCAGGAGCTAAGACCGCAGCCCCAATGATGCCAAGAATTTCTGTTGGAAGAAGTACTATGTCGTCCTTTTTAAAGTAAATGTTTCGCGCAAGACCAGAAAAGTCGACTCAATTCTGACAGCGGTCTGATTCCATAAGTAAAGGCAACGTTAATTAAAAATAAGGACAGAACATGGAGGGAACCCCCCGCTAGAAGACACTTGGTACCCTACGGGTTGGACTGAGTGGGTCCCTAAAGTTTTTTTGGAAACAATTCTTCCAGATCACGACTCCCTGTTATTAAATAGAGGGAATGTGATGAATCTTTTCCGGTGCACCCCATTTTTAAGATGCATATCAACAAATTACATTTGGGTTCTTGAATTTGTATCAGAGGAACGGGGCAACCAGTTCATACTACATCGCGAATCTCAATTGATCAAGGAGGCCCTCCTGGAGCATGGTACAAAGCTGCTTCAGCTAGGATACGACCTTAGTACCCATCGAGAAGACCAACAGCCCCTTAATCAGGCCCAAAAAGGACCTCATTCTCCTTACTAAATGCCTCCAAGGGAGTGGGAATAGACTATACAGAAAGTGCTCAGCCTCCTCCATCAACCTCATTCAAACTGAGGAATGCGATGCATCTCTGGAAATTTACGGTAGAGAACCGTATGCCGGAAAATGCCCCTAGTACTAACAAACCCCATCATACCCAAACTCAGGAGGAATGATCGGACTGGAGGTGGCTAGCTAGTACGCTGGCTAATCCATCTATAGAATAGAATGATGGAAATTGCTCTGAAGAAACCCTGAATGTTGGATCTTGGAACACCAGGGGTTTTACGTTTTTGTTTATGGAGGATGGGAAAATGCTCTTTGGTTATGCTGTTTTGTGTCTCCATGAGACGTAGCTCATGGCCAAGTCATTGTTTGATGGATTTGGAACCTTCCTAAACCCTGCACTAAGGGGAATCTTAGGAGGCCATTTTACTGGCCTATTGTTGTTAATTGAAGTAGACAGGGGTCTTGTTGTCCGAAATCATTCAGCCCCTGATCCTTTTGTTCAAATATTATCGGTAGGAAGGCTACACAGATCGGGGGAATCTGACCTCCTCTGATAAATCCTCTCTCCTCTGACCTACCGGGGCATCAATAAATTACGAGCGGGTGAATTTGTTGAGCTAATTATGGCCCAGATGTTTAAAGCATTCATGGATTGGGTTCATCCAGAAATAGTTATCTTTGGGGATTTTAACTTCCATTTACTATCTAAGGAGGGGATCCCACTTTTGATGGCTTAATTGAAGGGGACGGAAAGACACTGCTTACATGAATCTAGGCTACGTGAATTGTGGATGTTAAATGGTCAAACAGAGGGAAACTGTCCTGGGACAATTCAATTTGTTTATCATAAATCTATTAAAACATAGAGCAATAAGGCGTAATCCTGTACATGGCCTTCCTGGAATTGCGCCAGGCATTTAATGGAGTTGATAGAAACCACCTGTGGGAAAAACTGCAAAGGTGGAAATGTTCTAGTGACATATTGGAAGCTATTCAAGCTCTCTACATGGGAACCTCCATCCAGATTAGTTTGGGAAATGAAGGTAAAATGTCAAGAAATATCAGGACTCTGGGTGGACTTAAGCAGTACTGCGGCTTAGTCCCTCTTTTATTTAGTTTATACCTGTCTTACCTGGGGATCTCCCAAAAGAACATCAGAGCATTTCCACCAAAGCTGAATTGCAGTGAACTTCCATGGCTATTACACTCTGACAATATAGTATTTTTTAGATCAAACTGCTATAGGTCTTTAGCGCATAATCACTGCTTACAATGAATATCTGAATATTAATGGCATGAAAATGAACGTAAAAAAATCACAAGTCCTAATCATGCCATCAGCGAATAAAAAAATATGATACCCTTTACGTGAAAGGTAAAAGAGTGCCCCCTAGAAACTGTGGATTCAATGGTTTACCTAGGATTGGTCATAAATAAAAACATAAATGAAAGTGCCCATTTTGTTTGAGATAAAACTAATGAGTCAAGGAATAGCTATCCACAGCTACGGGGCTTTCTCGCTTGTCCCTGTCATTACTTTCTATAGGCAAAAGGTTATTCAAATCCTAAGCTATGTGGATGAGGCGCACCTTAGCTTGGATTAGAAGGTATGGGCCTGGATGGAGAGTTTTTTCTGGCGCAGAATTTTAAGATTACCAAATTCACTTTCTGTGGAGGTCATCCGCCATGAATTGCGTTTACCTTCGATGGCCTCCATAGTTTTATGGAAATCGGTCACAATATGCCGAAAATTTATCTCAATTGATGATGCATTACCTTTTTCCACAGTAAGAACGCAGGATTTGTTAAATGACACAATCTTTAATGAATGGGTGCTCCAGATAGTCAATGTATTACATTATATATACTATGTATAGTGAATGTATTACACTATTATGAAGTAGACATTGAATTATTGATGAAAAATCCCCTGAAAGTGAATGGAATTTTGGTAAGAGCAGATTGGATCCAAACTGGTGAGGTGAGAAATAAAAAATCCCAGTCCTATAATTGGAGAAGAAGGGTCTTATTGAGCTGCCAGTATATCTACTGAAATTTTCCGTCTGCTTTTTTTAGAGACCTTCTTCTCAGACACCGTTTAGACATCATGCCCACCCGTGAGGTACAATTGAAGAGACATCAAATAGGGGAGGAAAGTGCCTTTTGCAGTGCCTTTTGTCGATTCAGTGAAAATAAAGAGTGGCTAGAATCTCTCTTCCATGTAGTCATTGAATGCTGTATGCTTAATGAACTTAGAACTTTACATCTGGGGGCACAATTGAATCAAATAAAATCACCACCAGCCACAGAATGGTGGGATTGGATACTATTGGGAGAAAGGGTGAGGACGGTTTTGGGAATGCTGACATTTCTGAACATACTCTATGGTCTGAAAGGGGAAACCTTTGCTGGTTCTTGATGATTGACAGGGTCTAATTGGATGATGCCTCCTTATGACAGTCTTTGTTTTTTCTGGGTTGACTTGATGTGATATGATATGATATTTAAAATGCGCCTATACACAAGTGTTTCAAGGCGCGACAAGGCAAGGGAGGGGAACAAAGGGAGGACAGACAACGATCCTACTAGGCCAGGTATCATTCAGATTGCGCAAGTGCATGAGAGGGGGCAGTGAGGTACATGAGAAAGATGATAACAATAATAGGTAACGGCCAATAAGTGGCAAGTGGAGTGGTAAGTGCATACATCAGGTCTCAAGGGCGGGTAGGGAGACTGTAGGGATACAGAACATTCCCCAAGTGCAGGGGTTGCCAGGTGGGTGGTGCAGGTGTATGCCACTGGCAGGGGGACCTGGGCCCAAGATCTGAGGGTGTCCAGGTCGCCAGTGCAGTTCTGGTAACATCCAGGAGGTCAGCAGAGGAGAGGGGGTGAAAAGGCGGAGGCAAAGAGAAAGGTTTTGAGATGCTTCCGGAACTGGAGATGGTTCTCCTCAAGTTTAAGGGAGGCTGTTCCAGAGGGAGGCCCCAGCCGAAGAAAGAGATCTACCACCAACTTGTTGCTTGGAGAAGTGATTGACCCTGAGGGAGTTGGAGGTGGATGAGCGAAGAGCTAGAGAAGGAAGATATTTAGGAAGAGAGAGTTGAAGGTATTGAGGCCCCAGGCCTCAGAAGGCCTTGTGGACAATGCAGAGGGTTTTGAACTTAATTCTTGCAGCCACTGAGAGCCAGTGCAGAGATTTCAGTCCTGGAGAGATACGATCCATGGGCTTGAGGCCAAGGACAAGTCTCGCAGTCCTGTTCTGGATAAGTTGCAGAGGGCGGAGAGTAGAAGCAGGCAGATTTAGAAAGAGGCTGTTGCAATAGTCCAGCCTAGCGAGAACCAGTGCTCTGGAGACAGTGAGTTTATGGGGGAAGGAGAGGAAAGGTAGAATACCTTTGAGGAAGTGCAGCTGGTAGTGTGACTTCTTAGAGACGTCAGAGATGTGAGGAGAGAAGGAGAGTGTAGAGTTGAAGATGACCCTGAGGTTTTTAGCCTCAAAGGTGGGAGCAGGAGCAGGGCCAAGAGAGGCCGGCCAGAGAGCTACAGGGAAGAGGGGAGTGGGTTTGCAGATGAGGAGAATCTCAGTCTTGCTAGCATTAAGGCAGAGGTCATTGGCAGTACACCACTCCTGGATAGCAGACAGACAGTCAGAGATAAGGGAAGGAGAGGAGGAGGCCGAGGTTAGCCTGAAAAGGAGCTGGGTGTCATCCACATAGCACTGAAAGTTGGGGCAGAGAGTGGCGATGTGGTGGGCAAGGAGTGACAGGTATTGGTTAAAAAGCCAGGGAGTGAGGTTAGACTCCTGGGGGACACCACATGTAGAGTAAAAGACAGCAGAGAGGAAGGACCCAAGTTGGACCTGGGAGGGTTGGTCAGAGAGGAAAGAGGTCAGCCATGCCAGAGCCTGACCAGTGATACCCAGGTTATCATGGAGATGGTTGAGCAGGATGGCATGGTTGACAGTATCAAAGGCAAAAGAGAGATCAAGCAGGGTGAGGACTCAAGGGTTGTTAGAGTCAAGGTTGGAGAGCAGGTCTTCACAGATGGTCATGAAGACAGCCAACAGATTCAGTGTGGAGATTCAGCTGGGAGGTGGCCAGTTTCTCCAGGAGCTTGCCCAGTAAGGGAGTCATAGTGATTGGGTGATAGTTAGCTGGGCAGGAGGGGACGGCAGAGGGTTTCTTAAGAAGAGGGTGCACAAGGGAGTGCTTAAGGGGGGATGGGAAGACTCCAGTGGTGAAGGAGTGATTTCAGAAATCAGCCACGGCAGGAGCCAGGGAGTCAATGTGGTCCTTGATGGTTTTGGAGGCACAGGGGAGAACCTGTTTTGATGAGACTTTCATAGATCGGACTTGTCTAGAAACTATGTCTGTATAAAACAGGGAAAAGGCAGAGAAGGAGGGAGGAGGGGTGGCTGCAGAAGGGCCAGAGGAAGAGCAGGGAGTAGGGGGTAGAAGGGGAGAGGAAGAGAGTGAGAACAGGATGTCCTGAGTTTTAGAGATGAAGTGAGAAGCCAGTGCGGAGCAGAGGGCCTGTGAAGGGACAGGAGAGGTAGAGAATGTGGCAAGATTGGCCAGTTCCTTGCAGATCTTAAAGAGTTTGGCTGAGTTGTTAGAAGCCGCAGAGATGCAGGCTTGGATATGAGCCCTCTTCTTGGTTAGGGCAGAGAGCCGGTATTGCCTTTGGAGCAGGCAGCAGGCCATTTTGTCAGAGGATGTACATGAAGCACGCCATTTCCTCTCGGCCACCCTGCGTTTTAGGGTGACGAGGTCTGAGTCGTACCAGGAGTTACACTTGGCCTTGAGCTTCAGGTGGATTCTCATGACAAGGGCAAGGATATCAAGAGTATCAGATTTAGCAAAGTGGAGAGAGGAGAGGGTTGTGTCAGGGTGAGAGTCAGCCAAGGGGGAAGGAGGGTGAGAAGGTGGCGGTGAAAGCTTCACCTGACACGTGTTTCATGGGTTGGATGACCGAGAAGGTGGATGGCAGTGATGGAAGTGGCTTGGCCTGAGGGGTAGGGAGGGTGAGGTGGGAGGAGAGGAGAAAGGGATCACTCCAGGAGAGAGGAGTGGTGAGAGGGATAGAAAGCAGAAGGTCAGAAGAGATCAGAACATCCAGAGTGTGCCCTGCAGAGTGAGTCAGGCCAGAGGGGAGAATAGTGAGTGAGAGAGAGTTGCAGAGGTCGCGGAAGAGTTCAGAGGGAGGACAGGAGGCATCCAGGTGGATGTTGAAGTCTCCAAGAAGGAGGAGTTGAGTGGTGGAGGCCAGGAGTGAGGAGGAGAGGTCGCCCACTCAGAGAGGAAGCAGGAGATCTGACCAGCCGGTCGATAGATAGTAGCCACAGTAAGGGAATGGCCAGGGGAGAGAGATAGAGCCTGCAGACAAGGCATTTGAAAGAGGAGTAGTCCTACATATGAATGACAGAGGCAGGAATCCACTCAGGGAAGATCAGTGCTACACCCCCACTAGAGAGGTTGGACCTGGGTGCGGAGAGGATCTTGTGGCTGTCAGGTAGGAGCGTGTCAAAGCTTGTGACAGAGCTGGCCGTGAACCAAGTCTAAGTGAGACCAAGGACATGAAGACTTGACTTTGGTGTTATATTTGAATGTCAGAGCTTATTTACTCATTTTTATCTCCTTTTTCTTTAAATTGATTTTGTACGGGCACATTTTTTTTTTACTGAGTTTTAGTAAAATGTAAAAAGTAAAAGAAAATTAGAAACCGAACTCAGCTACGGTATTAAAATACAATTAACAAATGTACCTTTGTGTTTTTTTTTAATAACACAAAAATATTTATATCTCTACCCAAAAACATTCTGAGATGGAGAAAAATGTTAACAAGGACATTAAGAACAATCACTGTACAAACACATGAGATCATTTATAATATCCCTTAGTCTATCCATCTAGACAACCATTTAAACAACATTTCTTTTTTATACAATCACCCCAATTCCCTCTAAAAATCAAGTATTGCTTCCCAAAACTATAGAATTACAAAAAAGAAACACAAAGCTAGACAACAAATGCTTGGTGTGCACATGTCTTCCACCCTGCAGGAAGAAGGAAGCCTGTTAAGAAAAAAAGACCTTATAAAGCAAACCCAACAGGGAATGCGGATCCCAATGAAAACAAGTACCAAAAAGGAAAGCATCAAAGAATGACACCAACTCCATCCAATAAGAAAGTACTTCTCGCGTCATGAAGTGACAGGCTTCAAAGAAATAGGCATCCCAGCGGTGAAGTGGAGGGAATATAGATGACTCAAATATCTATTTACCTGCTGCCAATACAATTCTCGACTCTGTACTATGAACACTATATCACATATTCGTTTTCGATCACACTGGGTGGTTTGAAAGTGCCATCTACGATCCCACACTAAAAAAAGAGTGTACAACGATGTCAATGATGGGTCTGACCTTGTTGTTCTTTACACAAAAGCACAACCTGTGGTGGCACATTTTCATAAAAAGTGCATGCTACAATTATTCAATACTGAGGTGATAGCGAAAGATCAGAACACACCATTGGCTTCACTACAAAAGCGGGCAGATCATGTTTCCACATCAAGTTTCAACAGGAGTTATTTTAAATTAACACAATGGGGGTCATTACAAGGTTGCTGTTCCGGAAACAAAGGTCCTGGCAAGCTTGCTGGTACAGTTGTTTCCGGACCAGCAAACTACGAGTTCTGCGAGCGGGTGCCCTTCCACCCGCCAGGTCTGGCCTGGTGTGCGGAAAGGCACCCGCTTGCAGACCTTGACGGATGCACCGGCACCATTCTTGAATGGTGCCGGTGCATCCGTCCTCCTAATTCCCATTGAGTCCAATGGGACTCCAATGGGAATGGGGAGTAGTATTTTCCGGCAATGGGCAATTACCGGGACCGCCGGGCCGTAATGCCCCGGTAAATCCCCATATGCACACTTTTACCACAAATGCCAGCAATATGGAACTTCAATATGCTTATAAGAACATTACATGTGGCCATTCTAGGCTGTTGTTCAGTCTGTTCTGTAACACTTGTCATATTTTACTTAATTGGTTTTCTATAATGCACTTACCACGGATCCAGGATTCAAATCTCTGTTGCTCTGCATGGTTTACTTCCAAGACCAGCACAATGACTCAGTACTATCCTCAGTGGTCAAAGTGTAAGAAATGAAGTAGGGGAACTAAGTTCCCTACTGGCCTACACCCGCACCCCACAAACCCCATTGCCACCCCCTGCCACATTCAATCCAAACCCCCAAACAAACGCGCCTTCTGTTTAAGTGAAGGTTCAATGCAGTGCAATGAAAGTTCAACTTTCAACTGCTTTCTACACTTTTATTTTAAAACGATACCATTCTGGAACTGTTTCTTTTTAAAATAAAAATATCGGAAGAGTAAAATGCAATTAAAAAAAGTAGAGGAGCACCAGTCCTAACTGCTCCTGCCCACTTCGACCACTGGCTATCCTCCGTTAACAAACCCTCATTACGGTGCCAGATTGATACCTCAAAAACAATACACATTGAACATTCCATCTGCTTCTGCCATGGGACATATCTCTATAACGGTGTCTCTATGGGCCCCTTTGTAATTTGACAGAGGTCACAGTGCCTGCACCCACCTGTTCACAACACACATGGAATTACTGTCAGGAGTAGAGTGCTGCATACATGTTCAGTCAAACTTTGGTCCCCAGAATGCCGATGAACCCCAACCTGACCATTTGCTTGTTGTGACGAAATGACTGCTGCTCCCAAGCAGTACAGGGATGGTTAGTTGCTAAAGCCCCTTCTCAGCCCCACTCTACTAAATCAGCTGTGATCCCAACCAAACAGGTGAAAGGGGGATATCCTGACAGTATATACCTCTTTCACTGTTTGGACTAGAACATGCTGAGGCAGGAGGGTTGTGGCCAGCACAGAAACAAGCCAAACAACAATAGTATTTTAGTGCCAAAATAAAAGAATGTCCAACGAAGGTTCTAGAAAAATTAGCTCTTCAAATAAACGTATACAAAACAGACAACCCATTAATACACTACTGGTTCATGCTTGAAAGGGGACAAAACTGAAAGTTGACTTTAAATTGAAAGGGGCACAGTGGGTTGGAATAAAAGGGTGGTCAGGCAAAAATGTTAGCAGCAAAATGTCAAAGTTAATGAATAGGTCCTTCAAAAGGTAGAAACAGTGGATATAAATTTGCTAAGATACTTTAAATCGAATCAGGAATGGGCCACTTCAAATACCTTTAGCTCTTGTCTGGCAAGGCTCAACAGTGTCAAGACAGGCTTTTCGGCTCGATCTGGGAGTCTGGGCGCTTTCAGCGCCAGGCCTGATACAATCCAGAGCAGGGAGTGGCTGCGATGGGTTCCAATGATGGGGTGTTTTTTTGCAGAAGCAACGTCTTGCAGGATAAAGAGACGTGGGATGGTAAGTGATGTTAGGACAGTGGAGCTGGAATACTCAGCAGAAGAAGTGGAGACTTGCTTCTGGCGGGAGCACAATCAACTGGCTCAACACATGTCAGTGTTCTGCAATGGCAAGTGATTGGAACTCCAAGGTAACCAGACAGGCCGCGTTGATGTGGGAGCATTAGAATACTCAGCAGGATTCAGATGCAAGGATAGCAGAGCTTCAGCTTCTGGCAAAACTCGCAAATGTGGAAATGGTCAAGCATGATGTCAAAGATGTCAAAGATGAGTCTAGTGGTTCCCTTGCAGCAGCTTGCAATGCGTGAAAGGGGTCTAAACTGGTGTTGAGGTGGTTGGAGATGCAGGGAGATACAGGGGGATCTTCCTCGTTTCTTTGGGTTCTCTGAAGGCTCTGTCTGCCTACATCAAAAGAACTACAGTAATCAGCATCTTGTTTTGAGGAGGTCATTGTAATGAAAGGGATGTCTTTGAGGCACCAGTATTGCTCCTGTGAGAGGGTTACAACCCTCCCCAGGGGGATCAAAGAGAGGCATCCTGGGTGGAACCCAACATGTTTGTTGTGGGTACACACATGGCAGATATCTGGATGCAAACCAGCCCCTGTCATGAAGGTGTCACTGACCACAAAGCTGACATACAATGACATTAAATGCTTGTGGCTGTATACTTGTGTAATATCAGTAGCTACTATGAGAGTGTTCTCCCCTTTAGCCTCCGCGGACCCAATACATATCACCTGTGGCGTCCCACAAGGTTCTTGTGTCTCCCCCACAATGTACAATATCTTCACCAAGCCCCTCTTCGACAAACTTGACAGACTGGGGATAACATACACTAACTATGCGGACGATACGCAGATCCTCATCCCACTTTCTGGCAACTTTGCCGAAGACACAGCTCTGGTAAACAAGATTTATCTCCTCATTCAGGCATGCATGGCCCCCCACGGCCTCTGCCTGAATGACGACAAAACTGAGATACTGATCCTGGGTTCCGATGCCAACCTTAAAAAACTCTGCCCTAACTACCGTGCCTTCAACATAGATGGCAATATAATCAAAGTGGTAACCGAGGTAAAAACTCTAGGTTTCTACCTGGATGCCACACTATCTCTCAAAAAACAAACCAATGCCCTTGCATCCTCCACGGCTTACACTTGCAAATTAATCAGGGCCTGCAGACCTTACCTCTCCGAAACCAACTGCATCACACTAGCCAACGCCCTAGTAATGTCTAAATTAGACTACTGTAACGCCCTCTACTCGGGCGCCAGCAAAACTACTGTAAACAAACTGCAAACACTACAAAACAATGCCCTTAGAGCAGCTCTGAACATACCCCGCAGAGCACACATCTCCAACACTAGGAAAGATCATCACTGGCTAAAAATCAGCGACAGAGTCCTCCTCAAAACATTATCCCTTACTCATAAAGGACTGAACAACGCTGCACCACCATATATTTCGGCTAGACTAACCAGAAAATCTTTCACTTACCACACTAGAGCATCTAACCACCTCTTACTCGCAATTCCTAAATTTAAACTAAAAAAAATGGGTGGAGCCAGTTTCCCTGTGAAAGCTGCCTGCGCATGGAACGCCCTGCCCTCTGCATTGAGAGCTAATCTACCATACGCGAGCTTTAGACGCCACATGAAGAACTGGCTCTGGTCGAATGACAACTAACCACTAATTCTCCTTCCCTGGACCTACCACTGACTAACCACTGTGAATAACTGATATGATATTCCTGATCCCTGATCCGACTCCTTCGTTGCATAATAGTGCCTCTCGGCCTGTACCTTCTTACCTGCTTGCTAATCGTTAACAACTATACTTTCTTCATGTATTATTGTATTATTGTATGTAACCAAGCTCAAGTATACTGCTGTGCCCGGCTACCCCTGGGTTTGGAGCGCATTATCAAATAATAAACTAAACTAAACTAAACTATGTCAAAACAGACATGGGTTATATTTAGTTTTTGATAACATTCTGCAGACCTCTGATATTTATGAGAGGCATCTCTGTCTATTGTGACTTTGGGTTCCAGCAGTTGTGTTCAGGAATGCACATTTAACGTGTGAACCTGCCCTGTTGCCACTGCAGGGCAGCTGGTGGGGCGATCAGTAGACTATCACGATATACATGGTACATGGTTGCATTATGATTTTTGGCACAGGACATTAAGATAGTGGGGTCTGATTAGCAGACCCCCTGTCAGAAAGAGAATTACTAGCATCATTTTGTTGCTAAAAACCAAACAAATCACAGGCACTCTCACCCTCACAGATGACATTCCACCACTTGCCCTGCAGCCAAAAAAAGTTGAGCAACAACCTTCTAAGTGTGTGGGTAATCCTCAAGACAAACATATCTACGAGGCTTTTCTTTGTGTCGAGATCCAGTCTTAGGCAATATGTCCTTATGGGATCTCAATAGCCATATGGCCCAAAGCCAACATTGTGAATTCTTCTCAAGTTCCTTTCTCTTGTCATCAGCTGCCTTCTAATGTACACAATGTTCCACCCATGCTGGGTTTAGCTGCACTAAGTATTTGCCAGCTAAAGATTTACAGGAATCTGTCTGATGTACGAGTTCCTGTTCATAGTCTGTCATCTCTAAAACTGGAGTCCTCAGCAAATCATTTTTCAGATACTGAAAGGCTGCTTGGGAGGCAGAGATCCAATTGTCTACCTGCAATATCTTCAGGGATGCAGATAGGCTGTGGGGTCTCAGATCATTTGCTGGGATTAATCCCACATGCGAGAATATTCCTGTCTCCTTATTAGGCAGCCCAGCCACTGGTAGTGGGATTATGGAGGTTTGGGTTGCCTCAATTAACATACCAGATCCTTGTCAAGTCTGGACAGAGTGCAATGTTCCCTTTACTTGTACACCCACCTGAGGCCATTACCTGCTTGCTAATGTAGGCAATGGGGTGATCCACCTATTCTGGGTTTAGCTGCACTAAATCTGCTTCAGTTAAATATTTACAGGAATCTGTCTGATTTATGAGTTCCTGTTCATAGTTCATAGTCAGGCATCTCTAGCACTGCTAGTTACTGAAATGCTGCTTGGGCTGCAGACATTGAATTGTCATCTTGACATATCTTTAGGGATGCAGGTAGGATGTGGGGTCTGAGAGGATTTGCTTGGCAAACCCCACTGGAGTTAATATTATTCTTCCCTAATAAGACCGCCCAACCACTGGTAGTGGGATTATGGGGGGTTGGGTTTCCACAACCAACTTACCAGATCCTTGTCAAGTTCGGACAGTGTGAAATGTATCCTTCATTTTTACATATGTCTCTGGACATTAAACATGATCTCAGAAGCGGTCATATGTCCCTGCCACTTTTGAGTAAGGAGCTGTGCCCAGAAGGGACATTCCGGGGCAATGGGATACAACTAATCTCTGGTGATAACTTGCCTTAGAATTCTTGGACTCACCGTTGAGGAGAAACTCAGGGCTCTTACCATGATCTCGCTCCTCTTTCTGATTCCACAGACCTGCGAGAGCGGAGCAGCCCCTCTGTTCTTGGCAAAAGTGAACCTGATTTGGGCACACAAATGAGGACAACTCACTCAGTTCTGTAAGAACCTTCAGGTCCGAAGCCTCCATGCCCTCCATATGAGGTTCCTTTTTCCAAACCAATAGTCAACTTTGAGGTTGCTGAATCCTATGATACCTCATTTGGCACATTGACAACCGGACCATCTTCCGCATGATATGTCACCTCAATGGTCTTGGGATTTGGACAAGGACCTACTGTGGTGTCTGGTCTTTTGCGCTCACCAGCTGAAAAAGCCTCAAGGCGTAGGTCATAGAAAATATACACCAGATTAATTGGACACATTTGTATGAAGCGGAGTCTGGTTAACAGACCTATGCATATCCTCAAGTCAAACTAAATTATGGAGATCAAAGGATAATTGTGATGTATTCACTTGTCACACAGGATCATAAATACAACATTTTGTGTGGACAAATACATAACACAATAATTCCATAAACACTTTTATCAAAGATTGTGCCTGAAATCGTAACCCAATATAAAACCAACACGTGCTTCAATGCTAGGGTGGTGAAACTAAACCTGGAATATCTATTTCATTGTCCAATTGCTGTTTGAATGGTGTAGTGATTCAGCTTCAAGCACATCCCACTCACATCTTCTTCAGGGTTCCAATGTGGTTACAGTTCTATGAATTTCCTAATTTGTGAGAGTTGATGATCACTGTTGTTGTATGCTGTGCTTTGTGAGCAGTACCTCCCATTCGAGGTGTCCTATTTCCCAGAGAAAGCTTTGCTGCAGGAGGATAGATAATGTACCTCCTGTTTATACGCTACACATGATCCATCAATGGATCCTGGTTAAAGTCCCCATATCTGATGACTGCCGAGGACCTCATGTGCTTCTTCTGTTGTTGCTCACACAGCTCTCCTACAGGAAGGTCAATCCATAACAGAAACTTCATGGGAATTGAGTTCTTCACTGTCAGGCAGCGCATATTGGATTTGCATCTCCAGCTCAAATCTACCATCGCAATGGGGTATTAGCTGTGGCCTCAAAACCTCTTAAATTGCAATCTGGGCATTTGATACACTGCCCATCATGTATCTATTGTCGCCTGCCAGGTATGACACTAGCAGCCATGGCTGACAGGGTGGGAGACTTTGTCCCATTCATGAAGACATGCTCCAGAAAAAGAAAATGACTATTGGCAGGACTTGGGTCCTCTTCTAGAGACCTGGTATAGTACCTGCTCAGAGTTATTATGGAACATTTGGCCACACCCTGGCATAGTCAGGCTTTGTCAGCTAGCATGCACACACACACTATGGCCTCCTCGATGAGACCAGCACTCACTCTGGCCTGTGTGATTTTGCCCTAGCGGTCTGGATCTCCCTTTCTGTATGACAAGTTCACACACAAAATATATCTGGGTACACATGGTTCTGCCTCCCCAGAGGTAGAGTCTTGCTTGCTCCTCTTTTCAGTGGTGGTTACCAAGCTAAGAGTCTTGGATTTCTCTTCATGCTTTCGGGTTCTTTCTTATAGGAACAGTGGGAGCGTGTGCCCTCACCCTGCTTGTGTTCGCTTTTATCAGACCTTTTCTACTGTTTTGGGTGTGCTCACCAGAGCCTTTTTCTGGGTGCAAGTGCTCACATAGTGGTCAGCTGACTTTGCCAGATCACTATGGTCTGTAATACTATTGACAACTAGATTCGGGTGTAACTCTGCTTCACAATTCTTTAGGAAATGCTTACATGAGATCAAATGAAACATTCCAACAAATACGTTAACTCAGTTATCTGTCACCTGCCCACTCTGATACTTCATGGACAGGTGTGTAAACATCTAAAATGTGTTTTTTTTTGGCAATTTTGGTGAGCTCTCTAAAACTACTTATTGTTCCTGGAGATGACAGCCTTAATTTTGGAATTAATTGGCTTTTCCTCAGGAGCCAACTGAATGATGACATCAGGTCCCGCTACCAGTAAGCAGATCAGTAAGACTGCACCATGGAATCATTATTCCAGCCTCTAATGCTAGTAGGCTAACTCCATTGCTTTGAACTAGTCAGCAATGTCTTTCCCACCACATATTGCTGGACTAAGTCCAAGGGGGTGTGGTGTCTAGGCTTTGCTTGGATGCCACTACTGGAGTGCTTGCCTCCCCATCACAAGATTGCATGGGAGGTCTCCCTTTTATCCTCAGGTTCTAGCTTGTTCTGCTTTAAATTTACCTGATCCCGCTGTTTCCATTCTTCTAGGGCCATCCACCATTCCCCTAGAAGGAACTTTCTTGCAGCCAACTCTGCCCCAGAGAGACTATTCTCGGACCTGAGTGAGATTTGGGACCTGACAGAAACATTGCATCTAGATGAATCACAGGATTTGTGGGAAAACGTACTATCCTCTCTTTGGAAAGATTTATGGAAACAGTTATCACTGGGAATGCTTGTGGTCTTGTGCAGGAGCGATGTGACCTAGCAGTTCAGACTGGAATGGCCATTTTGGGATTTGACCAAGCCTGGCTTGCATATGGTCTTTCCCCGTCTGTAATGGTTTGGCAGCCTGAAGAATGATGGTCTGGAGGGTTGCCCAGAGCAATGTAAGAGGTTAGGATTAATTCCTTAATTCCAAACCTTCCACCCATCATCTTTTTTGTTTTGCCTAAGCCTTTTTCCATGAACAGATCAATGGCATACACCATTCCATCTACAGCCTAATCTGACCTGCCTGCCTCTGTGACCCCAAAACCATGGATGGTGTATCTTTCTTGTTCTTCAAACTGTGTAACATGTCAGTGTCATTCATTTGGCAGAAACAAAAGCTTCACCATAACAACATCCACATTCCAGAAAAACCATAAAAGAAATCATCTCCAAAATTGCCACTCCACTGTTACCTCAGCTCAACTGTTCCTTATTCCTGAATTTCTTTCCATGCCTCACAATGAAGATTTGCATTGTATCTCTACTCAGGGCACCTAATGATGGCCCCAGCAACCTAAACAACTCTTGCCCAATCAATAAAATTCCCTTCTTAGGCAAGATTGCGGAAAAAGCTGCCACACTCCAATTGATGGCAAAAACTTAAACCTCTAGCAGTCCTCATGATTATCTGTATGCCTTCTGCTACTTGGAAATGATGGAATCTTCAATTTTATTCCCCACGGCATGACCTCTTGAAAGCTCTTGATTCCAGGAGTCTAGCTGTTTTCATTCTCCTAGATGCAGCATTTGAAACAACAAATCAACTGATTCCCCTCACTGTCTGGAACACTCATTGATGGACTGGCCCTCAACTGAATTGTACAATTTCTCACAGAGAGAGTACCCTCGATGTATGGCAGTGCTCTTCTTAGTGAGGCATCACCTCTTAACTTGGAGTTGCCACACGCTTGACTTTTCAGTGTTCACCTGAAACTGCTTACTGACATCTCTCTTCCTCACTACCATTTTTCAAACCTAATTCAGTGATATTCTAACTTGCTTAACGCTCTTTAGCCCTGGTCTCGAGCTGCCTTATAAAGATGCAAGACACGTTGATTGCTAACAGCCGTTGTTAGAATGCTTAAAAAATGGAAATGATCACTTCTCTTTGTTTTTTCATGGTCGATGTCAAAGGGGGTGCTAGGAAATATTCCTCTTTACTGCACCTTCCCTTCCATTTCTATTGATCCCTAAACTGTTTGCTTTTATTTTTCTATTTGCCCTGTTCTTTTTACAGTGCAGTGAAGCCTTAAGCTTAAGTAGCAGTGACTTTTTATCTTTTTTGGTGCATTTCATTTTAGCTTTACCGCGTTTACCGAGCTCGGCTACTAACTGTGGAAAGTGGTCAAACGTGGTCATGCCACGAGAATTTTCGCTTGTCCTTTGGCCATCTTGTCTTTTAGCCTTCTTCCTGCTCTGTTAGGCCAGGAAAATCCTTATATGGATTTCCAGTGCCCAGGAAAGCAGAGGTTTTTGGCGGGCTACTTGAGGGCTATGTGTGTTTGCTGCTAGGAAGTGGGCTGGGACTGTCAGGTCTTGAGTTGAGGACTGGAACTTGGGGGATCTTTAGCTCCTGCAACAAGACTTCCCTCTGCAAAGTTTTGTGTTCCTAGCATCACAGGGATCCGAGATAGGAGGGAAAGTCTGACTGTGGCAAGGCAATCCCTTTGCATCGCAGTGCAGTGGTGGCCATCACCCGAAACTGCTTACCTGCATCCATTCCTGTTGTAAGAGGGGCCCTGCAACGAGTTCTGCTGCATTCTTCAACGGGGAGATTTTGCATCAGCATTAGACAGCGACCGGAGAGCTGCTCGAACCTACAACCCCTGGGAATCAAGGGCTGAGGTTGACAGTGAGAAAAGTGACATTGGACCCTCTATAATCGACCTATCAAGTCTGGTGAAGAATGGGAGCATGGAGGAGGTGAGGCATAGCAATACTTACCTTAACCCCTTTACTCCCTTTTAAAAGTTTGATGCATTTTAGAAACGTTTAGATTACTTTGGTTTTGCCGTTGCTTATTCACACAAGCACTCCAAAAGTTTGGAACCCGTTTTCTCCAGCTTCACAAAACTGCATGGAACTTTGCTGAACTTTTGGGCACAAGGACCCACACATCTAGGGGATGGACTTCTGAAGATATGACTGAATCTCTGTGGATTAGCAGTGCTAATCTGTAACTTTATTTTCAGGGGTTTGCTATGTATTTTTCCCTACTCCAGTAATTAAACATATGTATCTAATATTTGGTATTGAGTGATAATATTACCTGTCAGTAGTCATTTTCACTGTGTTATTTGGCCATGAGTAAACAGGTATTTGTATACCTGTTTGTCTAAGTGTGTTCCTTGACTATTTCACTATGTGTGCTCATTCAGGACCCCTTACAAGTGCACCACCTCTTGAGACTTAGGGCCTCATCATGAGTTTGGCAGTAACCCTTAAATGTGGCAGTAACGTTATTACTGCTGCATTTAAGGGTCCGCCAAATCAGGGGCATGGCGTATTTTCCCACAGCTCTGAGCTGGGGGCAAGTCTGCCATTATGTTGCCGAATTTCAGCACTAATACCGCCGGCGGTATGGGAAATTCCCGAATGGGCCCAATAGGGAATGGGGACTTACCATCCGGTCAAACCCGTGATCAGGTGCTAATAGTGCCGGGGGGGTTTGGCGGTAGGGCTAATGGCGCCCAACTCGTGATGAGGCCCTTAGACTAGACCACTCACCTTGCTACCTTGAACTGGTTTGGCTACAGCTTCCAGAGTTTCCCTGTCAAAATACTAAGTTGGCTTTCTATACATCTGTCCACCATGCTAGAGTATAGAAAATCAGTCCTAACAGGGGGTCCCCTTTTTCGCTATCCTTCTCTGCGAAACATCTTGATGTGGTGTTCGACTGGCTTCTCTTCTTCTGCCGGCAGATCCATTAAATCACTAAATACTTTAATGTCCAGCTCCACGGTTTCAGCTATGATTATCTCACAATTCGACTACTACATCAGTCTCTATGTGAGTCTCTGGAAAAGACTAACCCACCAGCTACAAATTATCCAACATAAGGCTGCTAGATTGGTTCGTGCCCTGCAACCCCATGACCATATCACCCATATCCACATTGCCTTACAATATATTTTCCACAATTAAATTCAAAACCCAGTGCATTGTACACAGAGTATTCTGGAAATGTGTCCATCTATGGGGTCTCATCATCCAAAAGATTAAGAAACAAGCTCCTACTAGAGGTCTTGCATCAAATCTCTGGCTGCTGCCCTCTTCAGGAAAACAACTCAGATGTGTTCACCTGGAACACTCTCCTCTGGACCTAAGATCAGAGGAGAACTATCTTATTTCATGGAAAAATAAAAAAATGTTTTCCTTAAAAAAAAGTGTTTCTTATTACTTACTGTGACTGCCTCTTCTTGAAAATATGAGCATCCTTCGAACTGTCCATGAACCAGACCTTTTCCTGGGCCATCTGCTTGACCACATGCTCTGCCCTATTGTATTTATGTGCACTTATCTTAGTTTGGAAGTAGGCTCAAACCCAATTAGTGCCAGTGTTATGCATAATTGAGGTTGTTAAAACTGCTGTTGGTCATTACAGCTGAAGTTAAAAAACCACAAGAAGTATGCATTATTTTTGCATTTCAAGAATTTAGGGAAATATTTTTTTTAAAGTGCCACCACAGCTAAACAATACTGCTTGCCGTAACACATAAGACTTTCAACAGCTGCTGTATGGGGGACACTGAGAACAAGCGACTCCTTAGCTATTGCCGGCCTCTTTGTTGACCGTAGTTGCCCTACACTTAAGTATTGATGGCTTCTTTTTTACTCTTGCCAAGGTCATCTCAGGGCTGCTTTTGTTTTTGGGGAGAATTACCAACATGTTCCCGTAGAATTTTGTTCTGTCTTTTGTGAGAATTCTCATGAGGTAACTCATTGACCACCTTTCAAAGGTGGCAAACCAGAGGAATGAACTTTATTGCTAAGCACGGTTGTACATCCAGTGGTTATTGGCATATACCACCAGTGCGAATTATAGCATCCTTTCCATAAAAGGGCGAATGGGACATTTGCAGGCTTTAAATAAGACTAAGAAAATAGTGCATCTCACCATTGTTGACTTTGTGGTTGAAGACAACCCTGCTAAGGGTTTCAGTGTAGAAGGGAATTAGCAAAACATGATGGATGCATGGGATCAACACTTGTTTTCTCTAGGAAATGCATGATTGTGGCTGTTTTGTAACAGGCTGGGACGATATCAGTTGGGTGGGAGAGGTTGAATATGTTGGGGAGGTAAGGTAGGGGAAAGGTGCAAGTTCCTTAACAGCTTGTGATAAATAAAGGGGTCAATTGGAGCAGAGGGTGTTTTGGCAGAACAATAAATGGTTAACAGTTCAATGGAAAAGGTGAGAAAGAAGTGTGATAGAAGCAAGTATGTGGAATATGGTAGGAGAGAATGAGTCTGGTGGGAGAGATAGAAGGATAGGCAATGTCCTGTATTCCTGATTTTAGGCAAGCAGCAGGAGGCACGGTCATCAGCAACTAGAGAAGATGAAACAGGGGTTCTTACAGGAAAGGGGGGCTTGGCCTGGAAGGTCCTTGATCGTTTTTTGTGGGTCAGAATGGAGAGTGAAAACAAGATTAGTATAGTGGCAGGATCTGACTGTTTCAAAAGATATAGTCTGAGGCAGCAGAGTGTCCTTGTAGGCAGCGGGAAAGAGTGGAGGATCACTCTTCACACCATTGATATACACAGAAAATCATGGATGTCCTCAGCAGCTGGCCTGCTGGGGAGTTCCCTGGTTCAGAATGTGGGCAGAAGAGGTTAAAGAAGAGGGCAGAGTAGTGAGCATGGGAGGGGGTGAACTGTGAACAGTTGAATACAGTAAACAAGATTACGGTAATAGGATTTCCCTGTCTCAAGAACTATAGTCAGGATCAGTAGAGAGGCCACGTAGGCAGTGAGGAGTATATGCACCATCAATGTAATTAGTGACGCATGGCTGTCTTCAGCAGCTATGATGTCTAGAGAGATTCATGGCTGGTGATGTGGGAGGGGGCAAAGGAAACACCAGGGTAATAATCATTGTAGAGGTAGACTGTGCAGGATTGAAACCTATATTATTGGTCAAGATCATGAATTTCAAGCCTATGTGTTTTGTTTATAAAAGTAATACGTCCCATATGCTTGGATGCATGTATCATATAACTCTGCATACATGATTTTGTGTTTAATTCCATTTCAAGTGACTGGCAAGATTGAACACTTTCTGGCAAAAACTTAAATAGTCAGTTCCATAATCTGCATTTAAAAATGTCCTGTATCATTTGTGGATAGTTACCATGACCGTTGCTTTGCCTTTTATTTGAGATTTTGCAGTTTACTTGTATGTAGGTTGAGATATGAAATAAAACAGCTTGCAATTTAAGGAATGCTAGACTGCTGACAAAAAGGGTTGCAAGCAATATAATATGAAGCATTTCCAAAGATAATTGCATTCTTTAAAAAAAACGATGCATTAACAGTTTCTACATAGTTCATAATGCACAATTTCACTAAAAAAACAGAAACTCATACAAAAATAAAATGTATCTTTAAAATACATTTAATATAATTGCCTGGCTGCTGACCATTCCATTAGGTAGGTGCACTTTCTGTGCATTACTGCACCTCCAGGGGAATTATTGAACCTGAAAAATCGAAATTGGAACAAAAAAAAAAGAAGAAAAAGAATTTTGCATAAAATTGTTGGAAAGGACTGTTTTATTTGGCATTTTCATCATGCTGCCATTTTTTAAGCTTTTTAATACCTGGAGCTGCCTTGCTATTTTGAAAGCACAAGTTTTTTCCCACTATTGCCTGCTTATTTAACTGTTTTTTGGCCCTTCCAAGATGGCCGCTGTGGTTTTCTTTGTTGTGCAGGCAGGGTGTGCTAAACCACCTCTCCCTTTGCTGCACTCCCATTGGTTGCTGAGTGTTTTCTTCCATCGAATCAGGGACCGGCAGGGTTCAGTCGGCCCTCTCAGCAAAGGCCCACTTCTAAGGCCCCTGTCTACTCCCTGTCCGCTTCCGGAACGCTAATTGGGTTCCTCCCTGCACCTTAACCGCAACGATGCTGCCACCTCACTCCTCTAAGAAATCCGGACTGCCTTGACTTTACCTCCTCCAGAACTATGGGTTAGTTCCCTCATTATCGACTCACTCCTACCACCTTTGACTTTCACTGTTCTTTCTGCTTGTTACTCCCATGTTGTCATCCTGATGCGCAGTGCTTCCTAAAAACCCTTTGCTAACATCTGATTCCAAGATTGAAAAGTCAAATCTTGCTGTTTTTGCTTTGTGCTAAAAAGTCAAATTTTGCTCTTTTTGCTTTGTTCTAAAAAGTCAATTCTTGCTGTTTTTGCTTTGTGCTAAAAAGTCAAATCTTTCTGCCCATTGCGAAATTCTCTGTATTTTGCTTGCATACTGTTTCCTATCTGTAACTCGCCAGCCCAGTGACCTCACCACTCTCTTTTGTCCCACACCTACCTGCCTTAGCCCACCCAGGATCTCCATCCTCTCCTCGCTTTGACCCCAATGGCGCTTTCTGTTTCTCCTATCTTTTCCAACTGCTTCTCCATTGACTATCCTTCCCTTCTCAAGTCTAGTAGGAAGAAGTTCAAAAAGGATATCTTGGCCTCTAACCCTAGTCTTCCTATCGCCGACACCTACTCCAATGCTTCCACCAGACAGACCCTCACCGAGATCCTCTTTGCTGTTCCTTCACCTGCTCTATCGACTCTTAATATGGTCTCTGTGCTCTGCCCTATCTCCTCCTCTCCCATTAATGGTGCCACTCACTGGGAAGTTCTCATGGCTTCCTTCAACTCCTCTAAAGTCATCATGAATGTCTACCTAAATGGCACTGTCATAGTCTAAGGCCCTCAAGCCAATCTCCTCCTCTTTGATAGGCGCTTCCCTCAGCTCATCAATTTCCTCTTATCTCCTGCTGTCCCCTCCTCTCCCCCTTGGCTACCTTGCCCTCTCTCTCCTCCTCCTCTGCCCCTCCTAGGGCTCTTTCTCCTCCGCCGAGTGTACCACTGATCTGTACCCCTCCTCGGAAGGTCTTTAATGCTGGCAACCCTCTTCATATTTCCACTCTCAACTCTCGCTCTGCTGTCAAACACTCCTCTGACATCTGCCACCTCCTTGAAGACCTAGACCTTGATATCCTTGGTCTTACTGAGACATGGTTCATGGCCAGCTCTGTCACAAGCTTTGACACTCTCCTCCCTGATGGCTACAAGATCCTCTCAGCACCCAGATTCTCCCGGTCCAGAGGGGGGGGGCAGCCCTGATCTTTCCTAAGTGGATTCCTGCCTCTATCATTCCCACTCAGACCTACTCCTCTTTTGAATGCCTTGTCTGTAGGCATTCTCTCTTGCCTACCCATTCTCTTACTGTGGTTACATCTACCGGCCTCCTGGTCAAATCACCTCATTTCTCTCTGAGTGGACAGACCTCTCCTCTTCCCTCCTGGCCTCTACCACTCAACTTCTCCTCCTCCTCCTCAGTGACCTCAATATACATTTAGACTCTCCTTGCTCCTCCTCTATACTCTTCCATGAACTCTGCGACTCCCTCGCCCTGTCCTTCCTCCCCTCTGGCCTGACTCACTCTGCAGGGCACACACTCGATGTCTTGATCTCCTCTGAACTCCCCCTCTTCATCCCTCTGACCACTCCTCTCTCCTGGAGTGATCACTCCTTCCTCTCCTCTCATCTCTCCCTCTCTTACCCCTAACGAAGCCTACCCCAACAATGCCACCTACCTTCTCGGACATTCGGCCCATGAAGCGTGTGTCAGTTGAGGCTTTTGCCCGTTACTTTCTCTCCCCCCCCTTCACCTTTGGCTGTCTCACATCCTGACACAGCCCTGTCTCTGCTCTACTCTTCAATTTCTGATACGCTTGATGCTCTTGCTCCTGTCATGAGGATCTGTTTGAAGTCCAAATCCAAGTGCAATTCCTGGTATGACTCTGACCTTGCTACACTTAAACGTAAGTGTAGGGCAGCTGAGAGGAAATGGAGGACTTCCTGTTCATCCTCTGACAAACTGGCCTGTCGCCTGCTACAAAGGCAATACCGACTCCCTGTCCTCACCAAGAAGAGGGTCCACATTCAAGCTTGTGTCTCTGTGGCATCTAGCAACTCGGCCAAACTCTTTAAAATCTGCAAGGAACTGGTTAACCCTGCTGCAGTCTCTACCTTTCCTGTTGCCTCTCAGGCTCTTTGCAATGCCCTTGCCTCTCACTTCATTTAAAAATCCCAGGACACCCTGTCCACCCTCTCCAACCACACCCATCCTCTGCCCACTACATCTGTGCTTGCTGACCCTCCTTTAGCCACCCCCCACCATCCTTCTCGTCCTTTCCTCTTTTCTCCCCTGACAAGGTCACTAGACAAGTCTGATCTATGAAAGCCTTGTCAAAACATGTTCATCCCTGTTCCTCTAAAACCATCAAGGACCACATTGACACCCTCGCTCCGGCCCTTGCTGATTTTTGCAACCACTCCTTTGCCTCAGGATCCTTCCCCTCCCCTCTGAAGCACTCCTTTATGCATCCTCTTCTCAAGAAACCCACAGCTGATCCTTCTTGTCCAGCTAACTATCACCCAATTTCCCTTACTCCCTTTCTGGGCAAACTCCTGGGAATGTTGGTCATCTCTCAGCTTAACATTCATTCCAATTCTGTTGGCTGTCTCCATGACCACCACTCTGGCTTCAGAGCTGCCAGAAGCACGGAAACTGTTCTCCTGAACATCCGTGAAGATCTGCTCTCCAACCTTGACGCTAACATTCCCTCTGTCCTCATCCTCCTCGATCTCTCTTCTGCCTTCGACATAGTCAACCATACCATCCTGCTCAACCGTCTCCGTGAAAACCTGGGTATCACTGATCAGGCTCTGGCCTGGCTGACCTCTTTCCTCTCAGATCGACCCTCCCAAGTCCAACTTGGGTCCTTCCTTTCATCCATCTTCCTCTCTATCTGTGGTGCTCCCCTGGGGTCTAACCTCTCGCCCTGGCTTTTCAACCAATACCTGGCAACTCTCGACCACTGTATTGCCACTTTCTGGTCAAATTTCCAGTGCTACGCTGATGACACTCAACTCATTTTCAGGCTGCACTCTGCCACCTCCTCTCCCTCTCTCATCTCCGATTGCCTAACTGCCATTCAACATTGGTGTCCCGCCAATGATCTTTGTCTGAATGCCAGCAAGACGGAGATCCTCCTCATCGGCACACCTACGCAATCCTTTCCCCTCACTCCCTGGCCAGCCTCCTTTGGTCCTCCCAATACCCCCACCTGCCAGGCTAAGAACCTCTGGGTCATCTTTGACTCCACGATTTCCTTCTCTTCCCACATCTCTGAGGTCTTTAAAAAGTCAAATTTCCTACTGCACCTCCTCAGATGTACTCTGCCTTTCCTCCCCTTCCCCCAGAAGCTCATGGTATCCCAAGCTCTGGTTCTCTCTAGCTTGGACTATTGTAACAGCCTCTTTCTAAATCTACCTGCCTCTACTCTCCGCCCTCTGCAACTAATCCAGAACAGGACTGCGAGATTTGTCCTTGGTCTCAAGCCCTGGGATTGTATCTCTGCAGCTCTGTAATCTCTCCATTGGCTCCCAGTGGATGTAAGGATTACATTAAAAACCCTCTGCATTGTCCACAAGGCTTTCTGGGATCTGGGTACAAAATACCTTCAGCTATCCCTCTGCAAATACCTCCCCTCTCGAGCTCTTTGCTCCTCTACCTCCAACTCCCTCAGGGTCAGTCGTTTTTCAAAGAAACGAGCTGGGGAGATCTCTGTCTTCGGCTGGGGCCTCCCTCTGGAACAGCCTCACTGCCACTCTAAAACTTGAGGAGAACCATCTCCGGTTCCGTAAGCACCTCAAGACCTTCCTCTTTTCATCTGCCTTCGCTCTCCCTCTCCCCTGCTGATCTGTTCTCTCTTAGCACCGTGCACCTGGCCATCCTCTGTCCTCCGGGCCCAGGCACCTGCTCACCCTGCCACCCTCCCGCACTGCCTCCGGGCCACCCCTTGCACTGGGGTCTGTATATGTACCCATACAGCCCCCCCTTTTTTTCTTTCACTTATCAGACCTACCCCGTCTGCTGCCTTAAACCTAGCACTTCCAAATTGCTGGCTGCACTACCACTGTTTGTTGCCTTTATTATTTATTTATTTCAATTTATCTGTTTCTCCTCTGCTTTGCACTTTCCACTTCGTCCCCCTTCCATGCACTTTTCCCCTCCCCCTCTCCCATGCACTTACACGTTCTCAATGTCACTGGGCCTAGTAAGATCGCTGTTTTGTTCTCCCCTGTTCCCCTACCTTGCCTTGTCGCGCTCTGAAATACTTGTGTACGAGTGCGATAGAAATAAAATATCAATATCAATATCAATAACATACCTGCACTCACTAGCTTTCACCCACAAAGCACATCCAGGCCACCATCACAAGAGGCGCCACCAAGGGGCGTCCAAGGGGGCCACGGCCACCCTTATAAAAAAGGCTGCCCCACCGGCCCGCATTGTCGATTATGTGTTTGTTTTGGTGTTCCACCCCAAGATTTCCAGTGACCTCAACAAGCCAAGCCTATGAAAAATGTCTGGGTGTGCCACTGGCCTTCACCCGTCACACCTGACATCTACTCAAGGCTTCACTCACAGCTACAGTTTGTTGGACCTGGGTGCCTCTTGTGCAACTAGATTCTATGCACCTACAACTCCTTTCAACCAGCTGGCAACTCCCATGTAGTGATATACACTTTGGGGCCTGTCCCCTCCAACAGCTCCCTCAGTCCCACAAGTGCGACATCACTCTTCCTTCATTCTGTCGCTCAAATGCTCACAGTGCTCATCACGATCAGAGACCTGACAATACCACATGGAGACCTTGAGCCACTTCCGTTGGTCTTCCCTCCACCTATTGTCCTAAAGAGGGACCCTGCATGGTGTGAACTCCTGGAGTACATCTTTGGTCGAGTTCTGCAAGAACTTGATTTCGTCATGTCGGGCGACAAGCCAGCGAGCAAAGATCTCAATCAATCATTATCTGATTCTTGATTGGTGCCCATTTTCCAACCAATTAAACACTTTCGGGATCAAATACTTCCTTGCACTTCCAGTAGGAAGGCTATCTAGGAGTCTGTATGGACAGAGCCATCTATCTGCTTAAATCCCTCACCATGTTTAAGCTCGACTGGTCATGCCCACGGTTAGAACTGACTGTCTCTTGGAAGCTTCCAGAGTCTGCCATGAATTGCTGTATAAATCACCCACAATTAATTGAATGTCGATCAGTGGAGTACATTGAGATGTTGTGAAGTGTAATAGCTATACATGTGTATTTCAATTAAACATAATTGCTTTTCAAATTACAGTTCTGCCGTGTAATAGGTCCCTGTTTTGCAATGCACAATTTTGAAATGAGTGCTGCCAAATTGAGTGCTGTCTCCCGGTGGCATCTGGATCAGAGTGCCGTGATTACCCCATGCCATTTCCGTGGGCCTGCCAGCATGTCTACACGCAGCCTGCTCAGAACTAATTGCGAGGCTGATCCGCGTGTATTCAGATACAATAGACGCCATTTTTCATCTGTACACTTCAAAGTTGTAATCGGTTGAAAGGCCCTCTTGTGGGTACAATTTAGATCTATTTTCCCAGTGAAATATAGGCCTGCTTGGGCCACTTCAGGCCCGTGAAGTGCTCTATGTTTTAGCCAGTGGATTTCTAATTTGCATTGAAGCACCTCACCTGTGCCAGATGTAAACCTCGGTGGACTAGAACACTGAGGTCGATAAAATGATCACCATTCAGCTGGGGGCGAACCTGTACTCTATAAATACACCCTTCTATACCTTCGCCTGACTGCTACTTATCTGACATGTCTGCTGAGGGCAGGCGGTAGCACAGGCGCTCCTCCCTCCCATGGGGTCGGGTGTCCCACTTCTCTGCTCGTTCCACAGCGCATGCCATAGTACGTATATTCCTTTGTGAAAACATCCCCTAAGTCCTTGATCTTAGGTTATAAGTTATACCTGACATTTATAAAGCACACAGTGCACCCGATTGGTGAGCATAGCATTGTTTGGTTTCAAGTTACCAGGGATTGCAATTGTTTCTCGGGTATAAACAGACTTTTCTAAGTCTGCGACCAGACTTTTTACATTTCGACGAGTCATTTTAGCCAACAACGAATTCCAATAGTGCCCTGAACATTATTGTTAAAAATAAACATTTCTGGTGCACATTAATTAAATCATGTTTTAATGTCAGCAGTCGATGTCTTCCTTTTTTATGTTAAATATATTATTAAGGAAAGAAAAGAATTACATCACAAGAACAATACGAATGTAAAGATGCTAGTAACAGTTATAGATCCAATTTATTAAGCTAGAGTGTCAGCCTAGTCATCCTCACATGGTTATTTCAGACTTTCACAAAAGGCAAACTAGAGACGTGCACAGGCGGTCACGCAGCACGCGCGCACGTGCACGCACAAGACGCATGAGATGGGGCAGGGGCATGAAGGGGTAATGGATGAGGTAGGAAGAGGAAAGCAAAAATCCCACCAAACTGTACTACACGTCATCAACACACATCATAAGAGGGAGTATGAAATAAATAGTCCCAAAACGTTCTAGGAAGGAAAGAACACCGTGATATACATACATGTGAAATGTCAGTACATTGCTCTAAATCTGTCATTTTGGACACACACAGTACACACTGTACGGGTACAGAGGACATGGGTGAGGTAAGTGCAGTCAAGGGGCAAAGAAGAGAAGCGGAAACACTGAAGTCAAATTACATTGATTATCACCCTTGTATCATACCCCTGGACTAGGTGTTCTATCTTCCCTACATTTGTATAAATTGACCCTATATCCTGCCATATATCCATCCAGGGTATCATTTTTTTTACACTATATCTTCTCTAATATGGATTGAATAACACAACCCCAATCCACATCTCACTCGGAGGCTTCCTCTTACTTTTACAGATACGCAGGACCTCCTCCTTGGCATCTATCAACGCCCTGACAAACCGAAACCTACAGAACCTGTCTAAATCAGTCAACCATTCATGTACTAGAACTGTCCTGTGGCTCATAGGCAGATCGCACCCCAGCATCGGATGCATTCTATTCAACACATTCAGACAGAGCTGTTTAAGCTTTGAACACTCCAAAAGCATACGTCGGAGAGACCCGGACCATCCCTGAATATTCCAGATGGTTCACAGACAAGCCCATGTGGTGCATCCCGTCAGGAATCTAGTACGCCATGAAGACTATCACCGGATGGGCACACCTGCCGCAAATGGGTTTCTGCCAAGAAGAGGCCTTGTTCTACACACTAACCCCTCTGGTTGTCTTTCAAAAGTAAATGCTCATGGGTTAGGGAGACTACTCCGGATATGGAGACAGGGGATGCCATAAGAAGACCAATTAGCAATGGCGCCAGCCTGATCCTCAGCCGTTAACTGCATCCTATTTTCTAACAAACCTCTGAGATTATTATGCCTGCCAATCTCTCTACTAACCAGTATTGAGGATGCGGTGGTCCAATCCCACCCCCTCCACCATTCCCGAAGTGAATAGATCATGTGTAAACCGGGGGGGAGAGGCCCCCAGCCCCACAGGACCTTGCCTTATGATGTTACATAGAAATGTGCCTGCATAATCTAACTCACAGCCCCGTAGATAGGAGCCATTTTGTATTAGAACAGATGCCATATTTTTACTAGGACTCAGTATCATCCCTCTGCAAAACCCAGCTCTTCCCATCCCCGCCAGCTCCGCATTAGCCTTGTTCTCACGGAAGTCCAATAATTTACTATTGCAATTGTCCAGCATCACTTCCCCAGATTATGCTCGCCACAGAGTGTGAGATCGAAGCAGGCCTCTGAACAAGTGCCCATCCATCTCCACAAAACTGCCCTTGCCCCTTTCAATCCCCACCCTGCCAGGTCATGGACGACCAGGCCCCAGCCCCTCACTCACTTTCATACTGATGCCTGTCTGACCTCCTTGTACTGACCATTCCAGAACACCCACCATAAACTTAATCCTGCATTGTAATATATTCACTCCTAATCACAACATGTCTGGTTGTGCTATGAGGTATCAGGAAAACATAAATAATAGATCAAACCCCCAAGGGGAGACACCTGGGTGCAGAGCCCTGATTTCAAAGAAGGGCTGAATACAAAGGTTGGAATGCCGATATATTAACCCATGTTCTTCCAAAAGTACCCCCATTGATGCGCATGTTTTATGGTCACCATTATTCTCGTATTATCAGTTCCCGTGTATTACTTTAGTTAGTCAGGAATGTATCACATTTGAACTGACCTTTACCGCGGCGGTGAGCCCAGCTGACACACTTGCCACCGGACTGACTGAACAGCAATGTCCAATCGCAGCCTTGCATCCCTTATAGACCCAACTGTGCCACATGGCTTCTCCAATCCACTCCCCAAATGTGTCCCCTGTACGTGTCGTAATTGCTGGTGTTTTTTACATTTATAATGGGCTGCCTGTGTTTTGTTTGTCAGGGAGCTCTTGGGGAGCAGAGTTCTTTGCTTACTAACTTTATTTTATATAAAGTTTGTTTCTCCTTGTAAGTCATATCTTTGTCTCATTCCCCGACGGGGTATGACGTCATTATTTGGTCTATTGGAAATCACGTGTTTTAGGGTTCCCACCTACATCTGGTGACCCCGATGTGTTATTCCTCAAGACCTCTGTGCTTGCGGTGAGATCCAGGGCTTCTCCGGCAGGGCTGCCCACAACTACGGCTGACCAGGCCCCAAAAAAAACATGTATGTAGAAGAAAAAGGTTTTTGTGGGTTCCGGCCTTGCAAATACCCCACTGCTCGCCTGAGCCGGGCGGCCCCCGGGAGAGGGCCAAGCGTTGTGGATAGACCGCAAACTGAGGCACTTGGAAGAACACAGGCATGTGAGCATAAATTGCAAGGAACAACAACTGTTGGGAATTTGGGGAATTTAGAGCGGAATGGTTGAAGGGAACAAGCAAAGATTGTATGTGGATGAACATGTTTATTGGTTGAAGTAAAAGCACTTTCTTCCTTTTTATGGCCATTAGTTTTTTATACAAAGAGAAATAAGGTGAAAATATAGAGGAGATATGGGAAACTAGCCCCGAAAAGGGGGTGGAAGGCGGCGCCGCAGTGCACTGCGCAGTGCACTGTCCCGGACAAATAAGGAAGAAAAAAGTAGGAGCCCCATATAATTAGTGGGCTCAGGAATAAGTAGTGGTTGTTGTTTTAGCTTGTTGTTTTAGTTAATTATTTTTAGTGTTTTTATAATATGTGGAGGTAGGCCAAGAAGGGGCAGAGGTGAAGCGAGTGTTGAGTAGATGAGAAAGTGAAGATACTCTAAAAGAGGAAGGGCGGGGTATCGTTTTTTCCTTTTTGGGTACATGTTTTTGTTCATGGTTCTTGGTTTGTTTTGTTGGTTTTAAAACATTCAATGTTCAATGTTTTCCATGTGTAATTGTACAATGTGTGGTCATGTTTAAAACAAAGGGTCTAAGACATTATTGATTGTCCCAGAAATGGTAAAACTGGAAAGGGGAGAGAAAAAGAAGGTCCTACGAGTTGTTGGGGATCCGATACCTATAGAGGGGAAAAGGTTCTGTTTAGGACATGGGAATGAATACCCCACTGTTACATATTTCTAAGCATCTCCCCCTGTATAGTGAGCGAATAAAAAAGTACCACAGTCAATGGGTAAGTGAGACAAAGGGGAAAGAACTATCTCATGCTTAGCCGGAAGAGGAGTCCTTCGATAAGGGGCCATTGGAACACCTATCCACATATCTAATAGCATAGTATAAGGGGAACCAGCTCTGAAACAGACGGGAAGTGCTAGATTTGTGGAGGATGTTCGAGGAAACACCCACCACAGATAGGAGGGAGAGTGGGTTTTGCCCGAAATAGGGAAAGGACGTAAAGGTGAAAAGGAAAAAGAAGTGGAAGAACCCAAGTGATATACCCAGACGTAGCATATGTATCTGAGGCAGTGCGCTAGCCACACCCAGCACAGCCCCATCTGCACCTTACAACCCATATACAACCACCCCCGCAGGACCGAGTACTCAAGATCTTCAGGAAGCACTAACGTTCACCCAAACAGAACTAGCTCATTTGCAAGCCACATGCGAAGCAACACAAGCATCACAGGGACGGCCACAACCTCTAAACAGCTCCTCTCTTCTACCAGAAGACACATGGAAATCGGGGGACTTCCTTTTTATGGTAGACAGCGCCCCCATAAAGGCGGTCAGAGTAGAGACAGTGGGAGAGATAGATAGCATGGGATATGGCACGGTAGCCTCAATACGGCATGAAGAGTACTGGAGTGATTTTGATGAAGTGGAAGAAGGGGCTGTGGAAGGGATACAGCAGCTGCAATGGGCCTCCCCGAGAATAAGTGAGGGATGGGAAGGAAGGCTTCGGAACAGAATGGGAAGACTAGCTCTAGCGAAAAAGAAAGGAACAAAGGTGAACAGTGGAAAGGTAAGATCAAAGCTACAAATGCCCCTTATTCATAAAGGAGCGGGGCAACCTCCCTATGTGCCCTGGGCACCGATGGATAATAAAAACCTCCTTAAATCCCCCCCCAATCACAGCAGGTGTGGGAAAGTGGATTTATGCTTTTGAAAAGAACACTGCAGGTGTGCCTCTAGCGATAGGAGATATTACAAAATCTCTTGGTGTCTGTGGTAGGTGATCAGGCAGACTCAGTGTGGGTGAAAGCGGGGTTCTCGGGTGTGATGACAAGTAATGACACGCATGATGGGGCATTGTTCAATAACGTAAGAGCACAGGTGTGGGATGCTCTGTGGAGAACCTTCCGAGATACCCCTGATTTACATTCCATAATACAGTGCACTATGGGGGATGAGGAAGATGCTGCGCAGTTCATTCTTCGGGTGCAGGAGATGTGGCGCGTGGAGACGACACCGCGTGGGACCAGTCTATCTCGCTATTTTACTTCATAATCAAGCATGGCCTCCCCAAAGAAGTACAGAAGGCCCTTGATAAAATATTTGGGATAGACGTCAAAGGCTGGCCTGAGATTCAAAGCATCATAGTACACCACTGTAGTAGGATCAAAGAGCGGGAAAAGGAAACAATTCAGAGACGATTAGCTGAAGAAGCGAAACTGGTACAGACAAAGTTAGTGAAGGTCACGGCAGTAACAGGGGCACTGCCCTCAGAGCAGCAAGGGGAGGAGGGAGGTGTGTCTGTAGAAACACAGGCATGGGTGGCTGCAATGTGGGCAGACAACGTGCATGAACAGTGGGGAGGAGAACAGCAGTACATGGGTCCCCAATTACATTGAAGATATTAGGGATCTACAGTTGCTTTGCTTTTCCAGATAACACAGGCACATACAATCGCTGCTTGTATCCAGCTGGTTCAGCAAGATTACCCCTAATGGATCTCTCCCCATGAAATAACATATGATCATGTATGGCTTTTCATGAGCCTTCCCAAGTCCTAGCCATATAGGAAACTAGTGGGAGTGAGATGACCTTTTAGGTCATTGTATACATACATAGAGATCTGTTCATCTAGATTGTACAGGGTGGACGCTGTTTCAGTAATCTTCCCTGCATTGTCAACGAAAGACTGGCAGCTCTCAAAGTCAAAGTTCAATGATAGTCAAAGCGCTACGCACTCCAAATACTTCCTCTTTCACCTTTTTGCTAAGCACCCAGTCGAGGAATCGATGCCATGTTTTTGGTTATATATGTACCGTTCAGCTGACAATATTCATCTCAACATAATAGTAGGTGGAGATTGAACTGTGTGTTCAAGAGTTCCACTCAAGGGATGTATTCCTGAAGCAACCAAGGCAAAACCTGTCAAGAGAGCCAACAGTGGGTTTCATCATACTTACTTGCTTTTCAGGGATGACACTTCAATTTTGTTAGTGTGCTTAAAGTGCATGCAAATGGTGCAACCAGCAGGGTGCTACGAAAGGGTACACAATGCAAGCAAAAACACAAACCTCAGTACTGGGTTAAACGAAGTTCTGGACAGACCTCCTGACAAAAGGAACTTGCTAAAAAACAATATTTGCCCGTCGTGATAGAGCATAATGTGTGCTGTATGTATTTTACCCTCTAAAAATAACATACGTATTTATTATACATTTGATCATTTATATTGCCAATGTGGTCCAAACAGATTTGGATCAGGAGCAGCGAATGCGGACCAGATGGAGTGGAATATGGAGAACAAGATCAGGTCCAGACATTCAGGTTTGTGTGTGCACAAAATAGTCGAGGCAGACATTCGTTTAGAGCTGACAATGTGGTCTATCGAGACTGGGTTTGAGGCTACACGAAGTTTTCCGGATAGACTAGGATTGGTAGCATGCCATGAGGCCATTCAGGGAACTGGTTGCCTTGGAATGGGCACGTATGCAGCGAACAATAACCTTCAGAATTTTGCCATGGACTGGGGACAAATACCTTCATGAAAGGAGACTTCACAGCGCAATGGTGCCCACAAAGATTGAAACTCCTGGACTTGCACTGAATCAAAAGCTCAGTGATCAGGCATGGGACTTTCGGAACCAGCCTGCTGCCAAGTGGGGGATTAAGAGGGTAGGGGAGTTAAAGGATACTGTGTTGTAAAAGCAATAAAGAGATGTTTTTTAAAAAAGCATCACACATGTTGCAATTTATTTGTTTAGCACATCGTTTCCTCCTGTCGCTTAACACCGGAATCAACAATTATAGATCATGCTGCAGTACATCGCAATACATGAAGTCCCAGTACAAATACATATTTTTTATTCAGATCTCCCAATGTACATATAAACCACAACAATAAACAAAAACAGCGTTTCATCAACATTTCATCATTACTTAAAAACTTTACAGTATAACAACAAGGTACAATAAAGAAAGAAGTATATTTACAAACATGAGACAAACCAATGATACAGTATGTGGAACTATTTACTTAAAAAGAGGGGAAGGGGGGCAGGGGAGGGAAGAGGAGGTAGGTGAGGAGGTTTTCAATGTCTGATTTGAGGTCAGCGGGAGGGAAGGGGGAAGGAGGATGGAGAAGGCAAGGGGGGGGAGTCCCCTGGTGACCTCCGATGCCCCCTGATAGTTTCAATGTCTGATTTGAGGTCAGGGGAGGAGGATGAAGGGGGGAGGGGAAGAGAAGGGCGGCATGTGGTTTGGGGGGAGAGAGGTGGGAAGGAGAGTCGGGGGAGTGGAGGAGAAGGGCTTTCAGAGAGGAGCAGAAAGATGAGTAGTTAGGGGACGAGCAGATAGAACGTGATAGGGAGTTCCAGTGGAGGGGGGGCAGGAGTTGAAAGGAGCGGAAGCATGAGGAGGCGCAAGGGGCTGGGGGCACAGTGAGAAGGTAGAGATCAGCTGAGCGGAGAGGGCGAGAGGGAGAGCAAAATGAGAGGAGGGAAGAGAGATAGGAGGGGCGAGATTATGGAGAGATTTGTAGACAAGACAGATGAATTGAAATTTTTGTTGTGAGAGGAAGAGAAGCCAACGGAGTTGAGAGAGTGAGGTAGAAATAGAGTCACAAGGGCCAAGAAGAAATAGAGTACGGATAGAGGAGTGGGAGATGGATTTTAGGGGAGTCAGGTGAGAGACAGGGAGTCCAAAGAGGAGAGAGGAGCAGTAGAAGAGGTGGGAGAAAATAAGGGAGGAGATTAAGAGTTTAGAAGCGTGGAAGGTGAGAGAGGAGTGGATCTTGCGGATGTATTTATTATTTGCATCCCTGCATTTCTTCCCCATTTGGTTGCCTTCGTATTGATACCTTTCCTCAAGCTGCACAGATCACTAAGGCATCTTATATGCGATAGCGATGTGAAGTCTAATTTAAAAAGAGCTGTTTTCAGGGGTCTTCTAAACATGGACAGATATCTGGCATCGACATCTACAAGTGATGGCCTTGCCCAGTCCATGCTTTGTATCCTAAAACTCAGAAACTGCAGCCGCCCATTGGTTTAAATTTGAAATTAGGTTTGCAGGTTGTCCTAGTGCTAGTTATGTAGGTATTGCTGTGTGTCTCACTGTGCAAGGGATTAATAATAAGATTAGGAGTGTTGTTAGGTTTAACATACATTGTCTGCTTTGGCTGCTTGGGGTCATGCAATCATACCAGCGAAGGGGAGACTCAGCAACTGTACAAGTTGTCAAATAATGGTGCAGTGCAAACATCAAGGTGATTTCAGGAGGACACATGCACTGGTGACACTCATTGAAGCAGCATGTTGGCTGATAGATGTAGATGTGACCACATTCAGATTATCTATCGCCACCATGGCCATGCTCATTTAGGCCAATGCTAGCTCCATGGGATGCTATTGGTGTTGATGGGCCCTTGAGGACTATACCAGGTAAAGACACCATATGTGAAGCCTAGTGTGTACCAACATTTCACAATTAGTAACAACAACTCATACAATTCACAAAACTGTACAAGCACACCCTTCCTCTAAAGGTACATGATGACTGCACCATAAACCACGTTAAGCACACACTGGTTTGATGCAACTATACGTCTTATCTTGCAGAGCATTTTTTGATTCAAATATAATGTCTATATCCTGCTGAGACCATGGTTGGGATGGGGTTCACTGGACCATGGAAGCAGCTAGGGCTGAAAGGATTGTTGGAGGAATGAGTAGCAGAGGCAATGGTTGCGCGTTAGAGGAGGTGGATCCATTGAAATGCTGGACAGGGGTCCAGCCAATGGGTAATGGAGGTATTGATGGTTAGAAGCAGGGGAGGTGAAAAAGGACCCACATATTCTGTGGTGAGGGCAGTGGAAACTCATCAAAAAGACATAAATGTTTAAGAGTGGTATCAGAAGAGTGTTATCCATGAAACATTCATTGTGGTATGATCTACTTTTTTTCCCAACACACTCACTTGGCCAGAACTTTAGGTGGGTTGAGGTGGAGAACTGGAAGTCTCTTAGTACCTGTAACTGAGCCGGGGTGCCTTGAGTTCCGCATAACAAGCCCTCAGCGTGATTTTAGACAAGACCCTGTGAAAGAAGTAGGTTAATGGAAGACACCTGGCTGATTAAGCAGGACAACCTGCACCGACCTCCCCAAGCATGATGCCGTCCATATTTGCATATGACTCTTAGTTCACTCTCACTTCATTAGTAGGGTTTTATCATTAAATAATCAAAAGACCAGTGTGTATGCTGTGCTCAGAATGGCTGTAGGCTTGAATCACTATCAAAGATATACCATTAAAAAAAACATGTTTGGTTGTTCCTATGTTCCAAAAATGCTCTTTGATTTAATGCAAATCATCAAGGGGTTCATATTTGAGATTCACATAAAAACACAGCAGGGACCTGTTACATTTAGTATGTCATTGTGAATTCCTTCTCTTATAATATGTATGTGTTCATGGGCTGTGAAACAGGCATGTGCTTCACACACCTCCCACATTCACTGAATCTCCAGGGTTTTGTTGCGTTAAATATGCACCACTTAACTGCACCTTAACTAAAAGTTTTTTCTATGAATTTCAAGGGTTTTGTTATATCATAGTTTTTTTTATGGGCCACTAGACGTGGCCATGTCCAGTTGCCATGTTCACTGTACATGTTCCTGCAATAGTTTTCTTTTGCAATTAGTGGGTGCCGTAGCCACTATGCATTTTGGCTGTGCCCTCTGTATCTTTTAAAACACTTTTAAAACACTACCTTTCTTTCCCACTCACTAGCCATGGCCTTCAACCATGACCATTGGCCATCAGCCTTTAGCTGTGGATACTATACATGTGCCTCCAATAAAAAAATGTGGGCCCCACTAGCCATGTCCTTTTTATGAGACCACCCACTAAGTTTCTTTGAATCCCACTAGCTTTGGAGGCCACTAGCCATAGCCTTACGCTGTTGCCACACCACTGGCTTTCTTTGGGGCCAACTAGCCACAGTCTTTGACCAAGGCCCATTTACATGTTTCCAATAGCTTTCTTCGGGTCCCACTAGCCATGGCCTTCAGCCATGGCCAGTACCCAAGGCCTTCGACCGTGGCCACTCTGCATGTTTATTTATGTATTTATTTATTTATGTTTGCATTTGGAATGTGCACTAAACCCATAGGCATCAAGACGCAGTTTACATGGAAGAGAACCCACAGAGAAAAGGAGAAACACAGGAGAAAATGGACAGAAGTTACAAGACAGCATTACAGTTAGTACATAACAAGTTTTCAGTTGTTTGGGAGGACCCAGCAAGACTACTCCTCCCACAGAGTTGGGGGCAATGAGTTCCATAGTTTTGTAGCAATGACTGGGAAACTTGTGGCTCCCGCGCTTGCTAGTCTGTAGTTGGGCTGGATGAGCCTGTTTACATAAGCTGTTCTGGTTGGTCTTGTGGACAGGGCTCTCTTAAATTGCTGTTACTCCACTATGTTTCCTAAATAGGCCAGCTAGCCATGTCCTTCGGCTACGGCAATACCACTAGATTACTTTTGGGCACACTAGCCATGGCCTTCAGCCATGTCCTCTTGACATGTTGTACTAATAGGTTTTGTTGTGCCCTACTAGGCATGGCCTTCAGCTTTGGCCACTGGCCATGGCAGACTTTCCATATTGCTCCATAAGGTTCCTTAAAGTAACCCACCAGCAATAGCCTTCGGCCACACCTCACCGTAGGATAAGTCACCCTTTTTGTTTTAATCTCTCTTGTTTGATTGATGATTGATGATCATTAATCAAATCTTTTAGCTCTCTTTTGTTTAAAATTGTTTTCCCAAACCGGTGGTTAGTAATAGCAATGTACAACAGATAACCACGGTTATCTGTAAACGCTCTCAAATAACCATGGTTATAGAAAACATGCATGCAAAATCCCAAACTCTTACCTGCCCTCCCAGACACTCACCAAGTGCCCTCCACCTCTCTTGGCATTCTCCCCCTAATTCCCTCAGGTCCATTTTTCCTCACTAGCCCCCTCCCATTCCCCCCAAATACTTGTCATTTTGTGTGTTGCACTTTAATTCTCGATCGTGTCTTCTATTATAACCACGGTTATCCCATGCGTTGCCTGCGCTACTACCACGGATATGCGAAAACCTTTTACTTCTTAACTTGGTCCTCAGCCCCTCCAACTCCTCGATTTAACAAACATGGTGTACTCTTTCACTCTGCCCACCTCTATCCTGAAGCCATATCATCCCTTTTCTTCCTCCAAATGGCTTTTTTTGCACTTTTCTTTTTTGGCTAACCCCAGAATAACTGTGGTTACCTATCGCATTGAGCATAACTGGCAGGTTTTTCATTTTTGAAAAGCCTCTCTGATGCATTGTGGGACTCATATACAGCTATAATTTGGGGAGAGGGGGTCACCCCCTTACCTGTTCAATATTTTAACAACTACTGAATGGAATAACCCCAGACCCCCAGAAACCGAGTAAATGCTTCATACCCAAGTTCTTTTAAACCTGGTCCAATTCCATCCAGGGGTTTTTGCTGTGCGCTGCGCAGAAATGTTGACTTATACTCTATGGGAAAATTAATGGGAGTTGGCCAAAAACAGTTTTTTTATCTTTCTTAATAATTATGTAATTTAAAAAAAAAATAATGTTTTCTAGTATTTCGGGCATGTGGCAAATGTTTTGTAAGCAAAATTTCAGCCAAATCGGTCATTCAAGTGAAAAGTTATTAACAATTCAATGTATGGGTTTCCTATGGAACTAGCTACGCAACTTACCTATAGGGCAGTGACCGCTGCACTATAATATATTACAGGGTCTGAGGTAGCAACCCTGTAGTTATGGTTAAGTTGCCCAACGTATAGGAAAATCCGTTTTTGAGCGGCTTATAACTTTGGCACCGTTTGACAAATCCTCACAGAACTTTGCAAAAAAAGTATAGGGCCACATCTGAATGATTTAGTACAGTTTGGTGATGGTTCGTCAAGGGGGGGGAGGGGGCAAAGTTATACGGGTGTCCCAAAACATTTGAAATCGAGATAGACATACATTGAAGAACTGTTGCTTACGTCTACAGCTTAAACCGATGAATGGATTTGCACCAAATATGTACGAGAAGCAGTGGTCTGGTCCCGAAAGCATGCTTTTGCACGTTTGGTGTGACTCCTTCTAGAAGATCTGTTAAAAAAAGGTGAAAAAGTAGGTCTAAAAAAATGTGTGGTATCTCTGTGCGGTCTGAGGACTCATTTCCTGGTTCAGTGTCCACGGGCGCCTCTGAGCCGAACAGGAAGTGTGAAGTTCACAGACATCGCACGCAGCTGATGATTAGTCAATTATAAACATGAGGTGCATCAGAAATTTTGAAAAAACTGCTACATTGGATCCACAGACCACAGCTTTAGTCTGCCAACAGCACAGTAGAAATGTGCTGTGAAAGATACATTCTAAAATATGACATATTTATATTTTAAATGTCATCCTTTAAGAAATACTACAAATGAATGTTCCAAGAGTAGTCATATCAGATATGGTCACCCGGCTGTTGTTCTTTGTCATGTTCATATTGTTATTAAGATTGTTATTAAGTATACTGAAATAGCATATGTACCAAGAGAGTGACCCAAACATATTTTAACATACATAATGAGTGATTTTATGTCTGATGGCATCAGTGATGTAATAAATGAGTGGTGTTATCTCTGATGTCATCAGTCATAGCATAAGTGATGTAATCTCTGATGTCATCATTGTGGTCATACACTGTGCAACAGGCGATGAGAAGATAAGGTGACTTTGCTTGAATTTCAAGGGTTTTGTTGTGTTAAATGTTCACCTTGACGTCTCTTTAACTATGTTGTTTAACTGAATTTTAAAAGTTTTGTTGTAATGTATTGTTAAGCTTAACTGTTGTCAAACTAAACGTTTTTCCAGTCATTTGCAATGGTTTTGTTGCAATGTATTTTTCACATTTAATCTGAGCATCTTAACTCTCTGTTAACTAAAGTTTGTCACTGCATTTCAGCAATGGCCAGTGGAAATTGCCTTCAGTCTTGGCCACTGTCCATGTTGCAGCGAATAGCATTCTTTGGGGATCTCTAGCCATGGCCTTCAGCCATGACATTGGCCACCGCCTTTTGCCACAGCCATGCTGCACCAATGGGCTTCTTTGGGGCCCATTAGCCATGGAATTGGGCCATGACCAGTGGCCACAGCCTCTGGCCTTGCCCACTGTACATATTGCACCAATAGGTTTATTTGGTAGCCATGGCCTCTAATTATATCACACATTTCATCAATGATGACGTCTCTGATATTAGTGATTAATTACATTTTTAATTATGACAACTCTGTTTTGTTACACAGTACATTGTATTCTGCCGTTGTTTCTTTAAATGTAGCGTACACTGGACAATTGTAGGCACATACACAGATTATTACAATGAAGAGTAGTATACAAGCAGTACATACTTTGCAAGGTAATCTGTGTGGGATGTTTTTACCCATGCATCCGAGCCCTACCTCAAAAACTGTGCAGTACTGACATGGAAAACATCATGATGGCCAGAGCTTCCCAGAAAATGCACAGGGAAATGCATGAGGAATAGGCTGCCACTCATTTTTGCCGATGTTATGGGCACAGAAGGGCACTGCCTAAAACCACCATTGGACTACCCACACAGTAGTCTGAAACCATTGGGAATGGCAATGCTGATTGCCAAAAGCAACCTAGAATTGTGGGGAATTCATTTTCTTAAATCCCAAAAATGGTTGCATTACCAGTACTCACCACTATCAGAAAGCCGGCGTTTTAAAACAACACCAGACTTTTTTTTTTTGTGTAAAACTGAATAAATGAACCCAAAGCAGGCCAAAGAAAGACTTACTGAGGGGTGGATACAATGTAAAGTTATATTCTGAAGTGACTTGAAGGTTTATAACAAGACTGGCTGAGCTGTGGATTTCAGCAGTTTAAGTAAATTTGGACTGAAAGACACTAAAAATCTAAATGTTTAAAAGAAATTAGTGACCTACTTTTGAGTGTCACATAGGTTGCAATTGTTTAAATGTCATAGTTTGAAACTTAGAATCAGCATTCTAGCTGCATATGTAAAAATGGTTAGTTTTATTTGAATGCAGAAAACTGGGTAACTAAAAGTGACATTAGCTGGGGCCTGGCTTAAGGAACTGAATTCTGCCCACCAGCTACCCCCGACAGGAGTTGAGATTTGCACAACAGCTGTGTTCCCAGGCCTAGCTGCCTTTTGCTGCTCCCACCAAAAGGGATATGAGACTTCTCTGATTGAATTACCTGGGCTCTGCAGGAAATTGAACAAAGCCATGTCCTGACTCAGGCAAATGTTTTATTATGGGGGCCCTAAAAGTGGCTTCCTCCTGGAAGGAAAGGGGAGGAGCACTGCCTGTGAGAGCAAGCTGGCTTGGCAGAACTGGAAAAACCAGAAATTCAACCTTGTGCTGGGGGGAAACCACACCCCTTTGGGGCCAGAACATAACTCTAAAAAGATGGATCATTCATAGAGCGGACTTGTGAAAATTATTTAAATGATACCATAATTCTTGTGATTTTTCTGCCCACATTTTAAGAGGTTTTTAGAACCGGTGGTATGATCTGGGGGCAAACTAGCAGTTAAGAGGGTATTACTTAAAATGTATGCATGTTAAAAATCTGACACTTCATCACTTAATGTCCATACTCCTTGCGCACATGTATGTAAATTTGGGTTAATGTCCGATATTGCGAAACCAGTTAAAAAGTGAAATATGTTGCCATTTCTGAATGCAAGCTCCCAGGAAGAGCAGATTTGGACAGGGTATACCTCCTGTGATATGTGATGGGTGCATGTAATTTTAAACAAATGTGTACCTGTGAAAATATGTCTTTTGGGTCAAAATATAGATTGTGTGTAATTTGACAGGGGTGGGTTCTCTGTACCATAAACAGACCTCATCATGATGACACTTCATTTCATTCCCCCAATCAAGGGGAAGAGGATGAAGTGGCCAATGACAAGTGGAGAGGGGTAGGGCCTAGGAAGCTAGCCTCTCCACCCATTTTCAAAACACATAAAAGCAGACAGTCAGGACAGATAGGGGCATTCTATTCCATCTGCTGCGGGACGCTCTGCCGGAAAAATCCATACTTTACCTCCATCAACCTCCAGAGAGCCAACATAGAGACTTCAATCTATCCACCTTCAGAGACCAAGACTTTACTTCAGAATTTGTAGCAGAGAGGTCAACTACAAGCTAAATCCCTCTTTAGCAGGCCTCAAATCATTGCCATAATCCCGCCAGGCGAGCTGTTTGAATTCTTTGCAAGAACTCTTGCCATTTGCCAGAGAGCAGTGTTGTATCCAGAGAGAGACCAGCTGAACCGGAGACCGCTGTATCCGGACCCACAGACCTGATCAGAACCAGAGACCCAGACCAGACCGCTGTTCGCAGAACTAGAGAGCTGACCCAGACGCTGTGCACAGAGACCGTCCGTGGCGAGTGAAGAAAACCTGACCAGATCCGGGGCGAGGCCCATTTATTTCAAAAATATATTGTGAGTACCTAGCAGAACTGTGCAGAACCAATCTCTTAGTTAAAATAATATAATTCAATCTATTTTAATCTAACCAGAACTGTCTCCTAACTGTCACCTGTCATTTGCAAAGCTGTCACCTGTCATTTTCTAGTTGCAAGCTGTACTTGTCACTTTGAACTTTTAAAATTTCAAATCTGAAAAACGACCTTTACCATATCGCTCATATCTCCGTGACCTTTTGTCTTAGAGACTTGCAGTAACTTTCTTCTGAAAGCTGGGAATCTTGGCTTTTCAACTAACCTAGAACCGCATTCCTACCCCTATACTTTTTCCGCAATCGCGAAAAACGCACTCGCGAATTTTACCGCGATTTGCAAATTTCTCCACGTGTGAAAACAGCAGATTCCTTGCTTTCATTTGCCAAAAATTTGTTTAACCTGCTAGTTACTCCTAGATCCTTGCTAAAGTGAGCCTGAACTCATCCCAAGTATATTTCACTCACCCTGAACCTCCTAAAGGGAATTAAAACCATTTTTAGCATATTCCTCACTTCATTGCCAGCACATATAAAAGCATTTTGGGCCTGTGTTTCAAACTTCTGTAGTCTAAGCTTGCTGGGGTGAACTGAATTACATTTGATTGCATTTCTGAGAACTGTGTGCTTTCTTTCCATTTCCTTGCATTGCATAAAGGGGGGAGGGGATTGGCAGAGAAAAGTGATTACATTGTTTTGTTGAAATCATATTGAGTATTTTCTGTATTGCATTTTCATTCAACATTACATCCATCTGAACTTATATAAAGCATTCTCTACCACCTTATTCTTCTGTTCCTATTCACAAGTGTGGTAGTGCCGGACTATCCATTATTGATTACTGCTCAGATTCAGTGTGATATTCAATTATTAATTTATTATAAAGCGTGATATATATATATATATATATTGTTTAAATTATCAAATAAACCTTTAAACTTGCAAAACAGAACTACTTCTTGGCTCAGTGGGGTCAGGGGGATTCCAAGAGAGGGGTGTTATATAGGGGTAGTCATCCAGAACGCATGAACTGGACATAAAGATATATCAATAAGGGTTTCCATTCAGTATCCCAGACTAGGCATTGACTTAGCTGTAGTATTGAATTGAATCCTCTTACAAATTGGGGGCTCGAGCGGGACGTTTGGGTTAGATCTACCATTTGTGCAGATTAATACAGCGTGCCAGCTGACCAGATACACATATCCGGTCGGATCACCACGCTGTGTTACGCTGTAAAGCACTCCTCAAAGGAACGCTCTAAGGAAAAGGTCTGTTTTGCAAAAAGAAAATACAAACTTCTGTAAGTCAGGAAGGAACTCAAATTCCAGAATGACGACCTTAGTAGACATGAAAATAGCCAGAGAGCACTTCTTACATAAGCTATTTGTGAGAGGTGAGTGGACCCATCAGGACCAGACGGTCTGGTTGCAAGCAATCGCACCCCAGATCACGGAAACAGGGTCAGATACATGGAGAGACCAGGGTCCCTTACATGTGGCACTGAGTGAACTATATATGTCCTCTAAGGCCAAGGATGAGCACAACAAGATTGCCAGGGTAGCGGCATATTTATATTTACATATGGGAGCCATACAGGACAAATGTGCTGAAGGCCAAGATCTGGCGAGTAGGCAACTGCTGGCATTACAGAAGGCCCAATCTGATCTGGACTCTTCTGAGCAGAGGCTGCAGAGGAGCCAGGAGTCAGAAAATGATAGTAGGCAGTATATCATTAAAATAAAAGAGGACATGGATATACTGCAACAGGAAAAGGCTGACCAGGATACTAGATTTCTGGCCCTGCAGAAGGAGCACCAAGACAGTTTGGACTCCTTACTGCAGAGCCAGAAAAAGCTGGAGCAACAATTAGACTTTAACAGGGCATGCACGGAGCAGGTAGCCACCCTGCAAAGTCATCTAGATAGAGTGAAGGCAGAGAGCAACAAGCTGATTTTGAAAGACCTGGGTACCCAGGCAGAGTGTGATGAAGAACGCCAGAAAGCTGGTGCCTTTCAAAGGCAGAGGGACGACCTGGCGGCACAAATGCAGGCTCTTAGCCAGGAAAGAGACGCCTTAGGCCAGGAAGTCTGCCATTTAAAAAGAAAAACAGAAGAAAATCACTTGGCCCTCCAGGGGCTGGGTGACCTCCAGAAAGAACGCCAGAACTTGTTAGAACACACCAGGAGGGTGGAGGATGCTCTGGCAAGAAAGGAGCAGGCCAATAGGGACACAGCTCAGGAGGTAACCCTCCTGCAGCAAAGACTGGCCCAGTGCTCCAGGACCAATCAGGAGGCACAGAGAGAGAATGAGGCTCTCTGCCAGCACAATGATAGACTCCAACAACAGGTAGCGATGCAGGAGAGACTGATAGAGTCTAGTAAGGCCTTAAATGAGGAACTGAAGGCGCAGGCTCTTGCATTGCAACAGGGAGCAGGGGCGGATAGAGATGAGGTTCGCTGGGAAAGAGAAACTCCTGAGCATAACCCCAGGAGCCCTAGTACCAGAGGCCTTTATCTCTCTCAGTCCCTGGACTCTGCCACCCCCATGTCCCCTGGCGCACATGAGCACAGGGCCACAGGGATGGCAGATTACTATCCAGCCAGAAGCATGGGGCTCATAGGCCAGTACCACCCAGGAATGGAGGGGCGGGCATCCGGGTATGGGCACCCAAGCACAGTGCAATTTGATGGGGAACCCCAGGAGAGTAGGCCCATTAAGGGCATCCTGAAAACCTCTGCCCAGTTAGGTCAGTGGGGGGGTACCCATCAAATCCTGGCAGCAAGGAGGGATCTGAAGACTCCTCTGAGCGGTACAGGACACAGGAGACCAGGTCCCCACATTCTGCCAGCCATTCCCAGGCTCGCAGAATCTGGGAAAACCTGGAAGAATAGACGGGAACCTCTGGGAGCAGTGCCTCTGAGTCAGAAGATGAATGGACCAGGGTTACCCAGACCAAAAGGGCCAATAAGACAAAAAGGGCCTTGCTTAAGGACCCCTTAAAGCAGATTAAGGCAATCAGGAGCGTCATCACGCCTTATCATAAGAATGCCAAGTATTCTGTTTGGGAGCACTTAGAGTTGTTTGAGCAAATGATGGAGACTTTCCATTTGAAGGACAGCCAAAGCTGTATTCAATATGTAAAGTGGACCTTCTCCCCGGAATACTCCAGTTTCTTTGCGGGGCTGGAGGACCAAAATCATTTAAGATGGTCCACCTATAAGGCGGCCATCTTGAAACATTTTTCTACACATAGAAATCCTCAAGAGGCTCGCAAGGCAGTCTACAATTTACAATGTGGGGAGGATCAGGCCCCACAAGAATTTGTGCAGGAGTTAAAGCGTGCTTTTGCACAGACCACAAGAAGGGTGCGCACGGATAGCAGAAAATGTATTAATACGTTTTTCCATGCCTTGCCCAAATACATAATGACCCAGCTCGTGAGGGATTTTCACGAGAAAAGATCTTTAGACTGGGTCATTGAACAGGCGACCCGGATCTATGAGGTGCAGAAGCCAATAGAAAATAAAAATAATGCGCCCAAAAACCCCAAAGCCAACAACACCCCTGCTGCTGCCAAGGTGGCAGAGGTAAAGGTCACCCCTGTTTTAGAGTTGGAGATGGGGGGGCCTAAAAACCTACCTGCACCTAATAATGCTAGGCCCAGAAGGCCCTCGGGCCAGTCCCAGACAGGGAGCCAGGGAGGCAGCCCCACAAATGGGTCCCTCGCTCTCCTGATTATGTAAGCCCCCGTTACAAGGGAAACAGACCCATCCTGGGTTATGTGTGGACTCCTCCAGCCCAAGGGGGGGGATCCAGCCAAGCACCTAACCCAGAGAACTTCCCTCCCAACTTCTCACAGGAGGGCAGAAACTCACCAAACCCTGGGCAGAACTTCTTCCCCAGGTATCCACCCAACTTCCAGCCCCAAAATCCTCCACCCTTCTTTCCCCAATTCCCTGAGCCCAGACAACCGAATCCGGGAGAGGGGAGGCCAAGGGTGGAGGGGTATCCAAATCTTCCCAACCAGGGGTACTACCAAAGAAGGGATAGCTACCCTTCCCGGGATCAGCCCAGGGGAGAAAACAGGGCCCCGTATCAGCCTGAGCGGGTTTCCCAGTTAGAGCGCCAGGTTCAAAACATGGCGCGGGATCTGGGTCACATACTGAGGGCTCAGCAGAACCCTCAGATCGGCATGCCGGCGCAGAACGCACCCAACTCTGGACCTGGTGCTCCAGAACAATGACGGGGGCAGCACCCCGATAACTCACCGGTTCCCAGGGAGGAGGCACAAGGGGAAGGGGGGTGTAAAGCCTTGGAGGAAGCTTCCTTCCTCACTTGTAAACAGCCCCTGGAAACCCAGGAACCGGAAACAAAATCTCCTGCCCCTGAAAGTCTGCCTCCTAAGGAGCCGAGGGGGGGTAGGAGAAACAAAAGACCCAAATAGACACAGTTTGAGGAGGAGGTACAGATCTTCCAATTTGAGGGAGAGGGATCCTCAGAGGATCCTGGGAAAAGGATCTTCTCCTTCAGAGAGGGGGGAACTCCTCCCAAAGATAAATGGGTCCCTAGGGATGCAAATCCAGACTGGGGAGATGTGGAGACTGAGCTACCGCCGCCCACCATCTCATCCCAGAACCAACCCCAAGAAAATCCCCTGGCTCAAACCCATCCTGATGACTGCCTCCAAAAAGGGTGGGGCGTCCCAGAACCGGAACCAGGGGAACCCACAATGGCTCTGATCTCCAGTTGCCAACTTTTTCTTTCAGATTCCCAAGGCTCTCCACAGAATTCTGCCCAAATCTCTTCGCTAGCAATGTCCAAAACCAGAACCCCTTGAGGAGAAGTAGGGAAGATACTATGCCCCGGTAAAAGTACAGGGGCAGGGTACAATTTTGGCACTGGTGGACACTGGATCTCAAGCTACCCTTCTGTCCAGAAGGGCCTTTGACGAACTGAATGCAGGAAGGGGAGAGAATTACCAAATTCCTCTCACCTCTCTTCCTGGACAACTGCAGAACTTTGACAGGAAGGAAATTCCCGTTGAGGGAACTGCAGACTTGGACATTAAGATCGGGCAACACAAGGTGAAACACCCGGTCATAGTAGTGACTCCAGAGGGCACCCCTTGTTTACTGGGGAATGACCTCCTGAGGAGGTTGTCACCCTTAATAGATTGCGTAAACAAGGTCCTCTGGACCCAGACTAGCCGACCAATAAAATTAAAACAGAGTGTCAACCATGTTAGTTTAAACGGCACCTGCCACATGGTTGAACAAAAATCTGACCAAGTAGAATTTCACTTCCAGAATAGCCAAATTCCAGACGTGACAGTAATAGCAGTAGGACAACAGACTGGTGATGGAGGGTCCTCTCTATTTCTGAAAATCAACCTTCCTTCCAGTCTAAAGTGGTACTCCACGCTGGAAGGAAACACTCTGAGATTCTATACTAATCCACAATCAGAAACTCCCACTCCTATAGTCCAGAAAGATGTGAAATCAGCTCAGAGCCTGGCTGATATTCAGCAAATTGGAGAGCAGTTGTTCATCCCTGTCCAATTAAATGATGGGAAGGACTCTGTTCTCGCTCGAGTGTGTGTGAGCAACCGTAAGAGCTTCATCAGTGAAGCCATGTTCCGCCAACTCCCAAAAGATCCAGCCATTCCCACATTCAAACTGATAGACAAATGGGAAATGGACCTGGAAGCACCTAATTCCAAACAGCTCCTGCCAAGCAGGTGTATGCTCAAAATCTCCATTGGCAACAAGAGCATAGTCCATAATTGTTGGGTCGTGCGAGACGTCACTGCCGCCTTTTACTTAGGCAGTGACATTCTCAATCGCTTTGCCATTAGTTTGGACCTAATAAACTTCAAAGCTTGGTCCCGATTAGCGGATAATCCCATGGGCTTTGATGATCCAGAAAAAGCATTTAGGTCAGCTCAATTGCTACCTTATGCAGTTGAAATTCAGATCAAAGAGGAAGTCACCATCCCAGAAAGGACCCGACAATTCTCCCTGGAAGTGAAAGTTAAAAGAGGACAATATCTGCAAAACCCTGATGCTTACATACATCTAAACGCTTCTCTCCAACAGAAAGGGTTGGGGGTAAACCCAACTCCATTAGTCAACATAGAACATGACACCATTCCAATAGAGGTGGATAACAGCGACTTAAAGAGTAGTACTCTAGCCGCAGGCACCATTATTGGAATGGCGGTTGATGACCGACATTTTTCCATAGATTTAGGTAATGAACTGTTAGGGCCAATCCCCAAGGACTGCTTTGACAGTGACAGTGATGACAATACAACACCAGACAGGATTTTTACCCGGCATGGGGGGAACTTCCTGGTGTACACTTCTTGCCCTTATGGTAAGGAAGATGTGACTTGTGACTTCAGGAGGGATGAGGTGATTTTCCAGGTCCATGAGGGCTGCCTTTCCCACCTGAAGCCTCCAGTCCAAATCAGCACCCTGACCAGGGACTTCTCCACCCAGCTGGAGGAGGCCGCTGAAATAGCCAAACCAGAAGTCTTTCCAGGCTTCAGGCAGATGGTGGAAGAGAGAGTCAACCTAGCTGATGCCTGTGTGACTCTAGAACAAAAGCAAAAGTTGAAACAAGTTTTCTTGGATTTCCAAGATCTCTTTGCGGTAGACTCATATGACTGTGGTTGCACCGACATCCACACAACAACAATCCCCACGGACCCTGGCATGACTCCGGTGTTTGTGAAGCAATATCGCTTGCCTCTCGCATCAATGGAGTCCCTTACTGAAATAATTAAGAACCTTGAGTCCCGGGGAATAATCCGTCCAGTCCACAGCACCTTCAATAATCCGGTGCTGGGAATATTGAAGCCAAACGGCCAGTGGAGACTCTGCGCCGAACTCAGGGAGCTCAACAAACGGGTCCATACTTCCCGATGGCCTCTGCCCTACATTGACCAAGGGCTGGCCCAGATCCAGGGGTCAAAGGTATTCACTGCAATAGACCTGACCAATGGATACTGGACTGTGCCTGTCAGTAGGGAGGACCAATACAAGCTGGCTTTTACATTTGGGGGCCAGCAATACACATGGACCCGGACTCCCTTCGGATACCTCAACTCCGGCAATGAATTCAACATTTTCCTACATAAGGCCATGCCCTACCTGGGTGCGAGGGGTAACCTGGCTTATGTAGATGATGTCCTCATCAAAAGTTCATCTGTGGAGGAACACATAGCGGAGACCCGTTATGTTCTGACGCAGTTGAGGGCCTCCGGAGCAAAACTTTCCTTTCAGAAAGCACAGTGGTGTAGAACCCGTGTTAATTTCTTGGGGCATGAGATTACTCCTCAGGGTCTCTGTCCCCAGGAAAAGAAAGTGGAAGCACTTCAAAAACTGAAAGACCCCACAACTCTGCGGGAACTAAGGAGACTCCTTGGACTGACGAATTACAGCAGAAAGTTCATTGAGGGCTACGCAGAGATCACCATACCCCTGATTCATCTCCTGAAGGGGGGGGTCAAGTGGGAATGGGGTCCAGAACAAGCCGAGGCAGTAAGACAACTCAAAAGAAGCCTCTCACAAGCGCCCTGCCTAGCTTACCCTGTCAGAAACAAGGAGTTCTTCCTGGAGACGGGGTTCTCTAATACGTGCTTGACGGCAGTATTATACCAAAAGCATGACAAGGTCAATAAAGTAATCTCCTATGCGAGCAGAACTTTATCCTCTGTGGAGGAAAAATTCAATGATTGTGAGAAGGCACTCCTGGCAACGGTGTGGGCATTGAAGAATTACCGCCCGTTCATCCAGGGGGAACACATCATAGTGGAGACTCCACACCAGCCTCTGCAATATCTCCAAAGTGACAGAATCCGGGCCGGAAATGTGAGTAATTCCCTAATTACTTCCTGGATTCTGTCAATGCAAGGCTTTCCTGTGGAGGTCAGATATGGCCAAAACAAGAAGAGTCCCCTCGCGCAAGGTCTGGCTGACTTGCATGATTGTGCCAGAGAAAACTGTCTCGAGGACGAAAGTCTAAAAATCAAGGACAACACGGAGGCATACATTAATTCCCCACACAAAGTCTTTGAAGAAGACAAGTGAGAGGGAATGCCCACTGTCTATGTGGATGGATGCTTTTACCATGTTGACAACAACGGGGAGAAAGAACTGGTGGCCGGCGTAGGGAATGCATGGGTGAATGAGTCCCCAGAACCCTCCGCTGGATACAAAATTGGTCCCCGAAGTAGTCAGGTGGCAGAGTTGATGGCTGTGCATCAAGCCATCCTCACCGCTATCCAGCATCAACTCCACGAACTGGTCATAATCAAAGATTCGGATTACGTACGGAACGGGTTCGTGGAGCACCTGGTTAATTGGAAAACCAGAGGCATGTTATGTGCTAACAACAAACCCTTGAAACATGGGAAGTTGATCCAAAACATTGATGATCTGGTCACCTCGAAAGAGATGACCATCTATTGGAAAAAGATCAAGGGTCATTCCAAAGTAGAGGCACCAGACAAAACTGGAAATGACTTAGCTGATCAGCTGGCCAAAACCGGGGCCATCCAAGGGGATCTAATTGAGATTGAGTCCCTGTTGGGGGAAATCCAGGTCACTGCTATCACTAGGTCCCAGACAAATGCTCACAACGACCTTTCAATTGCACAATGGAGTAAAGAGACCCCTGATGCTGATTTGATTACCGCTCAGAAGGGGGATCCAATTATTGGTAAGTTTTACCAACACCTTGAGGACCCTGAGAACTTTCCCCTGACGGATACCGATTATATTGGGAAAGAGGACCTAAGAGTGTTGATGAAATGTCCAAAAATGTTCCGAATCCAAGACGGTTTGCTGGTAAGGAAATCCAAAGCTGGCCACGATCAGTGGGTGGTTCCTACCTCATTCCGAAGCCTGATGTTAAGTCACGCCCATGATGCGGCCACCGCCGGTCATAAGGGGTTTCACACAACACTGGAAATCTTAAGAGAGGTTGCATACTGGCCACACATGGGGCAGGACCTTGACCAATACTTGAAGGGGTGTCTTGTGTGTGCGCAATTTCAGCCGACGTCCTGTGAGGGGGTTACCAGTCAAATGGTCGAAAACATTTGGTCGACAGACAATTTGGTCGACACCATTTGGTCGAATGCCAAATGGTCGAATTTTTTTTTTTTTTTTTTTTTACCCATTTTTTTTTTTTTTTTGGGGGGGTCCCCCCCCCAACCCCCTTTTTTTTCTTTTTTATTTTTTTTCCCCACACGAAAACCCACAAAACACATATATATATAAAAAAAAAAAAATTCGACCATTTGGCATTCGACCAAATTGCGTCGACCAAATTGCAGTCGACCAAATTGCAGTCGACCAGTTGACTGGACACCCCCTCACACACCGCGCGCCTCTCCAAAAGCAGGGGATGACACTGCCATGGTCAGATTTACAAATCGACTTCGTAGGCCCCGTGATTCGCTCTGCTAGGGGGAATACGTACATGTTGACTGTGACATGCTTGTTTACCAAGTGGGTGGAATGTCTCCCAGCCCCAAATTGCAAGGCAGAAACTGCAGCTGCCCTGATGATTAACCACATCTTTTCCCGTTTCGGTCTACCTCAAAGGATTGAGTCAGACAGGGGTAGCCACTTCACCAGTGAAGTAATGACAAAGATGTGGGAGATACTGGGGGTCAAAAGGAAGTTGCATATTGCTTACCGGCCAGCTTCTTCTGGGGCAGTAGAGAGATATAACCAAACCATTGTGAGCATACTAAAAAAGTTTGTGGCAGATTCTGGGCCAAGTTGGGATATCCGATTACCTCTGGTCCTAATGGCCATCAGATCTACCCCTTCATCTGCAACCAAAATGTCACCATTTGAGTTGATGACTGGACGCAAGATGGTGCTTCCTCAGCATTTGCTCTACAGGACCCAAGAGCAGACACTGATAAATGCCTCCACAACTCATGAGTATGTGGAGAATTTAAGGAAACACCTTCAACATGCTTTTGCTTATGCTCAGCGGAATCTAGAAAGATCAGCTGATAGCATGAACACCCACTATGACCTGAAGACTTCCAGGAAGGAATATCAGGTGGGGGACCAGGTCTATCTATACAATTTCCAAAGGAACCAGGCCAAACAGCGAAAATGTTTGCCTACATGGAAGGGACCCTTTGAGATTATAGACAAAATCTCCCCTGTGGCCTACAAGATCCGCATCCCCAAAGGCGGTTTGGCAGAGGGGGAAGACAAGTGGGTCCACATTAACCAGTTGAAGTGTTGCCATCCCAGGCACACTCTGCAACAACTGGAGGAATCCTCTGGAATCCTAGAGGGTACTGTCTCAGATTAATTCAGTTCTAACTTAAAATATCCTACATATCGCCTATCAAATTCTGAGTTTCTCAATGTGGGTGTTTTTCGTTTTTGAATGCAAAAAGAAATGTGCATGTCCATATGTTTTGACTATAAATTTATATGCCACCCCACTATATCAATGGTGGGGGAAAAATGTCTATGAATAGGTATTGCCGCTCTTCCTTTGTCGTCCTAGGAGAAAGAAAACCTCGAGACTGGCCAAGGAGGACGATCCGGAGACCGGGAGCAGAGACGCGAGGGGACCGGGGTACCGCCCAATATTCCCATCAGGACCGGCGAGGAGAACCGATCGATCCGACCGGATGGAGGAAAAGATGCTGAACTGTGCCATCTATTGGAAGAAGATGAGGAAACATCCCAGGTCTTGCGAGTCCCATCAGTGAAACAGAATGGCCATAGCAAGAGGGGGGCTTGTGGGATGTTTTTACCCATGCATCCGAGCCCTACCTCAAAAACTGTGCAGTACTGACATGGAAAACATCATGATGGCCAGAGCTTCCCTGAAAATGCACAGGGAAATGCATGAGGAATAGGCTGCCACTCATTTTTGCCGATGTTATGGGCACAGAAGGGCACTGCCTAAAACCACCATTGGACTACCCACACAGTAGTCTGAAACCATTGGGAATGGCAATGCTGATTGCCAAAAGCAACCTAGAATTGTGGGGAATTCATTTTCTTAAATCCCAAAAATGGTTGCATTACCAGTACTCACCACTATCAGAAAGCCGGCGTTTTAAAACAACACAAGACTTTTTTTTTTTGTGTAAAACTGAATAAATGAACCCAAAGCAGGCCAAAGAAAGACTTACTGAGGGGTGGATACAATGTAAAGTTATATTCTGAAGTGACTTGAAGGTTTATAACAAGACTGGCTGAGCTGTGGATTTCAGCAGTTTAAGTAAATTTGGACTGAAAGACACTAAAAATCTAAATGTTTAAAAGAAATTAGTGACCTACTTTTGAGTGTCACATAGGTTGCAATTGTTTAAATGTCATAGTTTGAAACTTAGAATCAGCATTCTAGCTGCATATGTAAAAATGGTTAGTTTTATTTGAATGCAGAAAACTGGGTAACTAAAAGTGACATTAGCTGGGGCCTGGCTTAAGGAACTGAATTCTGCCCACCAGCTACCCCCGACAGGAGTTGAGATTTACACAACAGCTGTGTTCCCAGGCCTAGCTGCCTTTTGCTGCTCCCACCAAAAGGGATATCACATTTCTCTGATTGAATTACCTGGGCTCTGCAGGAAATTGAACAAAGCCCTGTCCTGACTCAGGCAAATGTTTTATTATGGGGGCCGTAAAAGTGGCTTCCTCCTGGAAGGAAAGGGGAGGAGCACTGCCTGTGAGAGCAAGCTGGCTTGGCAGAACTGGAAAAACCAGAAATTCAACCTTGTGCTGGGGGGAAACCACACCCCTTTGGGGCCAGAACATAACTCTAAAAAGATGGATCATTCATAGAGCGGACTTGTGAAAATTATTTAAATGATACCATAATTCTTGTGATTTTTCTGCCCACATTTTAAGAGGTTTTTAGAACCGGTGGTATGATCTGGGGGCAAACTAGCAGTTAAGAGGGTATTACTTAAAATGTATGCATGTTAAAAATCTGACACTTCATCACTTAATGTCCTTGCGCACATGTGTGTAAATTTGGGTGAATGTCCGATATTGCGAAACCAGTTAAAAAGTGAAATATGTTGCCATTTCTGAATGCAAGCTCCCAGGAAGGGCAGATTTGGACAGGGTATACCTCCTGTGATATGTGATGGGTGCATGTAATTTTAAACAAATGTGTACCTGTGCAAATATGTCTTTTGGGTCAAAATATAGATTGTGTGTAATTTGACAGGGGTGGGTTCTCTGTACCATAAACAGACCTCATCATGATGACACTTCATTTTATTCCCCCAATCAAGGGGAAGAGGATGAAGTGGCCAATGACAAGTGGAGAGGGGTAGGGCCTAGGAAGCTAGTCTCTCCACCCATTTTCAAAACACATAAAAGCAGACAGTCAGGACAGATAGGGACATTCTATTCCATCTGCTGCGGGACGCTCTGCCGGGAAAATCCATACTTTACCTCCATCAACCTCCAGAGAGCCAACATAGAGACTTCAATCTATACACCTTCAGAGACCAAGACTTTACTTCAGAATTTGTAGCAGAGAGGTCAAGTACAAGCTAAATCCCTTTTTAGCAGGCCTCAAATCATTGCCATTATCACAGCCAGGCGAGCTGTTTGAATTCTTTGCAAGAACTCTTGCCATTTGCCAGAGAGCAGTGTTGTATCCAGAGAGAGACCAGCTGAACCGGAGACCGCTGTATCCGGACCCACAGACCTGATCAGAACCAGAGACCCAGACCAGACCGCTGTTCGCAGAACTAGAGAGCTGACCCAGACGCTGTGCGCAGAGACCGTCCGTGGCGAGTGAAGAAAACCTGACCAGATCCGGGGCGAGGCCCATTTATTTCAAAAATATATTGTGAGTACCTAGCAGAACTGTGCAGAACCAATCTCTTAGTTAAAATAATATAATTCAATCTATTTTAATCTAACCAGAACTGTCTCCTAACTGTCACCTGTCATTTGCAAAGCTGTCACCTGTCATTTTCTAGTTGCAAGCTGTACTTGTCACTTTGAACTTTTAAAATTTCAAATCTGAAAAACGACCTTTACCATATCGCTCATATCTCCGTGACCGTTTGTCTTAGAGACTTGCAGTAACTTTCTTCTGAAAGCTGGGAATCTTGGCTTTTCAACTAACCTAGAACCGCATTCCTACCCCTATACTTTTTCTGCAATCGCGAAAAACGCACTCGCGAATTTTACCGCGATTTGCAAATTTCTCCACGTGTGAAAACAGCAGATTCCTTGCTTTCATTTGCCAAAAATTCTTTTAACCTGCTAGTTACTCCTAGATCCTTGCTAAAGTGAGCCTGAACTCATCCCAAGTATATTTCTCTCACCCTGAACCTCCTAAAGGGAATTAAAACCATTTTTAGCATATTCCTCACTTCATTGCCAGCACATATAAAAGCATTTTGGGCCTGTGTTTCAAACTTCTGTAGTCTAAGCTTGCTGGGGTGAACTGAATTACATTTGATTGCATTTCTGAGAACTGTGTGCTTGCCTTCCATTTCCTTGCATTGCATAAAGGGGGGAGGGGATTGTCAGAGAAAAGTGATTACATTGTTTTGTTGAAATCATATTGAGTATTTTCTGTATTGCATTTTCATTCAACATTACATCCATCTGAACTTATATAAAGCATTCTCTACCACCTTATTCTTCTGTTCCTATTCACAAGTGTGCTAGTGCCAGACTATCCATTATTGATTACTGCTCAGATTCAGTGTGATATTCAATTATTAATTTATTATAAAGCGTGATATATATATATATTGTTTAAATTATCAAATAAACCTTTAAACTTGCAAAACAGAACTACTTCTTGGCTCAGTGGGGTCAGGGGGATTCCAAGAGAGGGGTGTTATATAGGGGTAGTCATCCAGAACGCATGAACTGGACATAAAGATATATCAATAAGGGTTTTCATTCAGTATCCCAGACTAGGCATTGACTTAGCTGTAGTATTGAATTGAATCCTCTTACATCTGTTATATTGGAATAAACATGCACAATCTTAATTTGTTTCTATAAATATAATTATGTAGTAAAACTAACTAATTTGTTTTGTATATTAACCAAACTTTGAATTTTTAGATTCTATACTATTACAATGTACATGGCACACAATTTATATTATATGTGATTTTTTTTTAATAAAACTTAGAAATTAATGTATTCATGCAATGTTATAACAGTAAGGAGAATTGTAAATGTAAATGTGTTTTTCCTATCAAACATGCTTCTACTTCTATCTATCCTTATATTTTTAAATATATATTTATTATAATATGTTTGAAATACCTGAAAAAGAATTACCTGAATCAGGTACTTTGCCTGCAATTAAGTATTGTAATTGCTTACTAATACATGAAATTCAAACCATTTGCATAACGTTAATTATTTTCATTTTACATTTTATACATTGATAAGTACTATACATGAATGCACCACACATAATCAAATTATACTTCTGTATCAATGTGATGTTGCATGTCATGCTGTTATTATTGAAAGGTGTAATACAATTAATTATGTATCAAAAGGTGAACAGAGAAATTCTAATTTATATGATCAATAATGTGATATATGTTGTAAATATTGATCTCATCACTGATGTCTAGTATGATGTCATTAGTAACACCTTGAGTGATTTTATCAGTAATGCCATATGTGATGTAATTAGTGATGTCACCAGTGATGTCATCATTGTGGGCATGCACTGTGCAACAGTGGCTGCATAGTTAAAGTGCACTTGCTTGAAATGCCAGTACTACACTTTAGGGGATTTTATTGTGTTAAAAATGATGACCTTAACCCTCCATTAACCAATGTGTTTTCAATGAATTACAAATGTTTTGTTATACTATAGTTTCCTCAGGGTCCACTAGCCATGGCCTTTGACTGTGGTCACTGCTCATATTATACCAATCATTTTCTTTTGGCCACACTAGCCATGGCCTTCTGCTTTGTGTTTATGTTTTCTTAATAACTTTTTCATTTTGTAACACATTTTTCCAAAAATGTCCAGTTTGTGGTGGCCTTGCAACCTTTCTGTTGGGAAAATATCATCCAAATGCATCCAGCAAGTCAAAAGTAATTAGCCTCACTCAGCCTCTCTGCTGCGAAGCACAAAGGGCGATATAAAGGTTTTCAGGAGTAGGGAACACCCCCCTTTCTCCGGCCAATATTCTAAAAACTACTGGATGGATTTACACAAAGCAAGTCAAGGAAATAAAGCCAATGCTTTGGGCCCATGTTGGTTCTTACTTGGTCCAAATATGCCCAGTATTCTTTGTGCTACGGCTGTTTAAAATTGCACTTTTTCTCTATTGGACAACGAATGGGCTGAAAGCTGTGGTGTTTTGTTTCCTTAATAACATTTTCATTTTTATAAAGTATTGTTCCAAAAATGTGGAGTTCGGGAGGTCCAGAACAAATGCTTTGTTTTGAAAATGTCATCCAAATCCATCCAGAAAGTCAAAAGTTATTAGCAATAGAAGTTTGGGAAATAATTGCTGTTTTTCATTTATAAAAAGCTTCTCTGCCTCAGTGCTGCAAAGCACCACGGGAGATGTAGCTATACTTTTGGGAAAACGGAGCATCCCCTTCACCGTCAAATATCTTTAAACCTACTGGACGAAATTACCCAAAATGTGTCCCTAAAATTAAGTCAACGCTATGTGGCCAAGTTGTTTCTTATTTAGTCCAAATCCATCCAGCAGTTTGTGTGCTTTTTGATGCAGAAATTTGACTTTTTTCTCTATGGGGAAAATGAATGACAGTAGGCTATAAGCAGCGTTTCTTTGCTTTCTTAAACTTTTTTCTTTTTTTAATGAATATTTCAGAAAATGTCCAGTCTGAGGGAGGCTCGGGACATGCTTTTTGTTTGGGCAATGTTAGTCAAATCCGTCATGCAAATCAAAAGTTATTAGCAATAGAATGTTTAGGATTTCCTATGGATCAAGACAATCACCTAAACTATAGTGCAGCGACTGCTGCATTATAATATATACACACATATGGGCCAAAAAAAGATTTGGAAAATTGACACAGTTGCGTCAAATGAGTCAAAACAAGCGTTATCGGCAATACAAAATGTTCACAAATTCTAAGAATCTTAGATGTCATCTTTAACTGTAGAACGAAATATATGTGTATATGTGTGTTTGTATGTATGATGTATAATTTCAAATAAAAAAAAAGGAATATAAGGCATTTTCAAGCATCTGAAGGCAGAAGCACATTTTGTATCCAGCATTCTCTGACTATCTCCAAAGTGCATGTTCATGACATTTGCCAGCTCTTTTTGGCTGACATTTGCTTTTTGAAGTCCACCAGCACATGCTTGAAAGCAAGTTCCTGGCGAGAAAAACGCACATTTGTTGTAAAATAGATGGAAAAATTTTCCTCTCAATTTTTCATGCAGAATTCGGAATTGATGCCTTTTCCAGGGAAATCAGCAATCAGAAAAGGGTCTAAAAAGTCGTTTGAAATTCCAGAGTTACTGCCCGAGACAGCTATTTTTAGAACACAAACTCAGAAGTGAGCATCCAAAAGAATACGCAATCTGTCCGTGGTGGCCAGGAAACGGTGCTTAAATGTATACTGCAATAGCCTTGCAATCAAGTCTTGCTTGCTTTTATAGCCTCTCTCAGTAATGACACACTGCAGAAAGATATTGCAGCATCTCAGCAGGTATTAGCAATAGGCCTGGTAGAGGGTGTGTACATGCGTTCAATAAGCTTTTCAGACTGTGGTTAGGTACCAAAGCAAAGACCTATTCAGTTTCTCTTTGGAAAAAAATGAAACATAATTATGTTAGAGGTAGGTACATGAGACAGCGAAAATGGGAAAGGAAAGACAAAGCCAGGAGGCTGAGGAAGGATTTATGTAACAATATTCCATTCTAAAGGGGTTAGAAGAGGTGAATGTTTCTTGAGGACAAAGAACAGCCAGTTTGGAAGTCAGTCATACTACAGTTCTAATTCAGTGAAATTAAGTAGCAGACTATCATTCTAAAACTTAAAACTTAAAAAGGGTTGATAGATATGTCAAGTAGCTCTACATACTGAAATCACATTTGGACTTTGGATTTTGCTATGTGTGCAAAATGTCATTGTGCCTTCTACTTATCTCCAAAGTACGTGTGGGAGTATAACATTGGCAGAACCCTGAAGAACCCAAATGTGTCTCTGTATTCTGGATTTGTGTAGTTTTCACAGTATTTGAGATATTCGGGGCTCGGATTCAGGCTAAGAGCATGCCAATTTCATGATGATGAAATGTTGCTGGTAAGAGTAATTTGAACTGTGCAGACCCTTTCCTTGCAACACATGCACAAAGCAAACAAACTGCAAACTTAGTCTAACAGGACAATTCAGAACCTTACTTACCAGATATGTAAAAAAAAAAAAAAATGCCCTGATTCAAGGAATTGTCTGTGTGGTAAATCGGGCGCCATTCTGTGTGCAAACCCTTGTTTGTTGATTCATGGAATCGACTGCGGGGGACCTTTCTGGGACTTGCGTGGAGTTCGTGCCAGGCCCGGCACGTCTCTGCAAGTGGTCGAGCACCTTGTGCGAGATTCCAAGCAGAGTGTGGGCTGGGGCTATGCTGCGGCCCAAATAGGGGGCAGAACATGCAGGATGAGGAAGAACACGTGAAAATGTGGGTGTGTTGAGGGACGGTCCACGGCTAAGCAATCGCACGGCCATTCCAATACAAATACAACTGTTTTCATGGATTTCAACGCAAAGGTTGCGTCCTGAAAAAACACACGCAAACCCTGTGATCCATCCGCTACATGATGGCAGACATAAACTTCAATGCGCATAGGAACCAATACGGATAAAGTTCGCAATACACACCAAAGCAACATCTACATCCATGATGAACCGAGCAATAGTAGGAGTTATCATGCACGGACACCGCAGGAGGAGGAGGATACCAAGTGCCCAGATCTTCAAAGCACCCACCCCGCTGTTTGGGATGCCATGGGGAACTAAGCTGCAGCTCACTGAGGAGACCCAATAAGGCTGAAACATGTCTGGTGTTGCTTGTGTTTCTGTGCAGAGGGGAATGGCCTAGCAGTTCAGACAGGGCTGATCCAATTGATGGCAATACCTGACTGATTTGCATATGGCTGGACCCCTTTTGCAATGGCGCAAATGGGCTAAAAACAGTGGCATGGAAGGTTGCCCAGAGCAAAGCCAGTGGTTCAGATGAATTCAAAACCTTCCATCAATCACTTTTTCGGTTTTGGTATGCCAAATGACCAGGTATATGCCAGGTACAAGTTCCCCCCATATAATCCTAGACCTTATCAGGGATTGGGAAGATGGTTTAGCATCACCCACCATCTGCTCCCAGGCCCTTAGCCCCTAGAAAAACTGCTGACTGTATTCCATTTCATTGCAACTGGGTCCTTCCAGCGAACCACTGCAATAGTTGGTAGGATATCTCAGGCCATCCAATTCTGTTTTCTACACCAAGTATTGTCATGCATAACAGCACATGCATGTATGCGCGGGCATATATATATATATGCCCTGAACGCTAGTGGAAAGGCAGACAGTGATTCAGGAATGTTATGCAGTAGTACACTTTCCCTGTTTACTAGGTGCAACTGACTGCATACATGTTGCGCTACGGCCACCCCGAATGACAGAACACATCTACTGAAATCGTAAGCACTGGCACTCCATTAATGTGCAGGTAGTGTGTGATGCCAATGGAATCATCATGGAAGTGAAAGCCAATTTCCTGGGCAGCTCCCATGATATCTACAGCTTCCACCAGTCACCATAGCACCAGAAAATGGCATCTGGAAAACATGGCAATGCATGGCTCATTGGTGAGTATGAACAGTCATGCACATGCATGCATGTGACACAATAAACAATAGAACCTGACAATAAATGACGATGACAACCATGTACACATTTACAGGAGACTGTACCTACCCGCTGTCACCATTCGTGATTACACTAATCCGGAATCCCACAACACCAGCTGACTGAGGTGAGATACAATACAGCACATGTAGCCACTAGGGCCACAGTGGAGCACACATTCGGAGTGCTGAAGTCACAGTTCCACTCCCTTGTCCATTGTGGTGGGGTGTTGCTATATGCACAAACGGTAGTATGTAAAACCATACTAGCTGCATGTGCACTGCACAATGTCGCCACATGGTATGCTGTACCAGTGGAAATGCAGGTATGAAACCCCCGCACTCACAGGCACAACCCTTTCTTATTGTTGGCCAAAGGGAACGTGGAGGGGTTGCACGCACCGAGCTGTTGCAATCATACTTCACATAATAAACAGCCCCTGTGGAGCACAAACACTGAAGCCACATCCCAGGTGCCAATCACAATTGAATTGGGGCTTATCCTCTGTGCCCACAACAACACCCTGAGAATGTGCCTCGGGAGGGCAAAATTGTGTGCATTTATTAGACATAAAACAACATGCACAAACTGAGTCCCTGATGAGATTTGTAAGTCGGAGTATACCACTCCCTCTTTGCAAAGTTGGGAGTAAAATGATTCTGGAGGCAGAATAAATGTACATATGTGAAAACTACATAAACAGAAACATGTATCAGCTTGGCAACAGTAAAATCTTAGCACCTAGTCATTCATGGACATCAGAAGCTACATGTTCACTAATTTCCATCAGCCACCCTAAATACTATTGTACGCCTGTAGAACTACGTGCACTACAGGCTCAAACCTATCCATGTTGCTGTGAGCGTTAAAGCAGGGGCGCAAGATTCCACATGTTACATACATACTGTAAATAGGGAGACTTTTCACCCCATATTAAAATTACCACTGCGCATGAGCCAATTTGTCAGTGACAAAAAGTGCTTGATACACCTCAAGGGCCTGATTCACAAAAGCGTCAAATAATGGCACAATCCCATAGAGAAACACTCTGTGAATCATGCCCCTAATGTGTATGGATGTGCACAAGTCAGCAACACAGTTATATCAACTTGAACCAACAGTGTCCATGTAGTACACCCAGAAGCACACAGCACAAGGAACAAAGTCCCTGACCACCATCACATGGACAACAACTGTTTTGCATGTAGAGACCAAAACACACACGAGACCCCAAGTAGGAAGGCATAGTACAAAAAGGATGCAAACAACAAAGACAAGCGAGGAAAGCCCTGGACCCACTATGTGTGTACTACAACAATAAACTGGTTGATTGGTCGACCCACTCCCTGACAAAAACTATGGTCACAATACACAGTCACATCAAAGCTGTCCTGTTGATCCAGAAAAATGCGTACTGCAAGAAATGTGCACATCTCACCTTATCCCTTGTGTGCCTGCACCAACCGAACTGTGCAAACCATGGATGTCGCCCTCTGTCTGCCTTAAACCACCAAACCCTAATGCTGTGTCCTGTACACGCATACAGCAGCAACTTCACCTTCAATCGCAGCAACCAAATTCTCATGCATAATGCCTCTGTAGAGAAATACAAAACAATGTGAGGGCAGACAACACATCCATGCACCCAAACATGCAGCAAAATTGCCCAACCCCCTGAGTGACATGCAATAACTGCAAACAATATCTCACCAACCACACATCACCATGTGTTCCGGCACACATGCAGCCAGATCACCCTTCTCACGACAATGCAACATGAACACCCCACACAATGACACCTTAACCACCCACAACACCTACATTCTCTTCCCCCCAAGCACCATGCAGTGAAGGAGGACCATGTAACACTTACGCATTATCATGTTGTTGGGACAGTCTGAACACATGCATCTGGGCACAGTCAGTATGATACTGAAAGGACACCCAAAAAGAGACCATTGAGAGGATGGAAACCCAGGATCTGCTCAATAACGTGGCACTCAGACCCAGTACACACAGGCAGGGGAGACAATGATACAAAGTTCAAGAAGATGTGATTGAAAACTATCACCAGTTGCACAGAAGACAGGATCTGGCAGAAGCAATGGAAACAGAGGCTAAGGACAATGACACAGAAAAGGGAGCAGGCAACAGGAAAGTGGACAGGAAGGCAGACTTCACCAGGACTGGATTGAATTGGGTCAAATGTGCTTTGAACTGAAGGGAGCATTGAGATGCAATCAGTAGCTGCCAACAGGCCTCATACAATCAGCTCGTGTACCGTGCATGGTACATGTTCACCATGGCACACACCAACCCTTGGGCAATGGTGTGTGCCTGGTGTCTGTGGGGAACATGGAATCTCACAAATGGCATGCAATGTGTGTAGATCTGTCTCAGGACAGCCCACCCAGAAGGGTGAGAAGGAGCAAGATTGGATTGCATTCGTGAGTAGACATGACTATTGAAAAAAAGATCATTTTGGGATCCCAAGTGGCAGGCAAGACACATTTGAAAAGTGCAAGAAAACACTCGCCATTCCAACCATCACCATGTGTCACAGCACACAAGCAGCCGCGCCTGCAATCCTAATGACAACTAGCCAACAAAGGCCCTGCAGGGACAGTCTCCCTCACAACTATGAGCCCACAACCAGTGCCACCCTGATTGGCTTTAGAAAACAGCAGGCATAGACACACCGGCCTACCATCACAATGTGTCACATGTACCCATGAATCTGGACCCATTCACCTCAATATAAGTACAATAAAAGGGACCCCACACAGTGCCAGACTCCCAGCCACAAACCACAACACAAGTGACACCCTGAGTGCCGTTCACTTACCTGCAAAGGGTACACACCTGGTTTGTATCCACTGCATCCCACCTGAATTGCAACAACATAAGACACTGGACATTCATGACAACAAGGTTATAGGCCTGGCCCACCCAGTGTCGAAGGATGACAGAGTGCAAGAGGGAGACAGGACACAGGGTGATGATTGCCTAGCAGTGGAGTGGAGCAAGAGAGGGAGAGAGGGACAGGTGAAAAGCACTGCAAGGAGTAGAGTAGATGAAGATGGATATGTCTGACATCACAGTGGATGAGGGCAGAGAGAAATTATCCAAGAGAGGAAGACATGCACACTTTTGCAAGAAGCAGCCTGGTCAGAGAGCCGGGAAGGAACAGAGAGGTAAAAGCACCACATGTCGTGTTCCATGAAGAACAAAAGTGGGTGAGGGAGAAGGGCAGACTGGCAAAGAATGGGCACGTGTGAAAGGTCAATCATCAGCTCTACATCAGACAATCCACCAGCAACACCCACCATGGCATGAAAAGCAGAAAAAAGACCCATATATGCTACATCCCCACAAAGAAGTGCCTTCAACCACATACCCATACCCTACACCAACCAACATCCACCCCGTTGGACACCACTGCAAATGGACCTCAAGACAACATGCAGCTATTCACTCACCCCCCAACAGACCATACACCCTGAGTGAGAATGTCACAGTAAGTGTACATGGATTCCACGGTGCACTCACAACTCACACAGGGAGAACAGATGAAGACAAGCTGTGGGAGTGGACAATGTAACACATGCATGGGCCCACAATGTGCACAGACAATGTGTATTCACTGACGGTGTCGGATGAGATGAACAAGGAATGGAAACCAAAAAATATGCAACACACGCCAGTGTATATAACCAACAGAAACAAACAATGTACAAAAAGTGACCTGATTGGGTAACACAGAAGCAGTCTGTCAAGAGTACACATGTGCATATCTATACAACCCAACATGCAATAAGTGTGACAAAGCTGTCCTGTGGAGTCAATGTACACAGTCTGACCAGATCCTATGTCATGAAGCCTTGCAGCAGGGGATGAGCAGACCTGACAGTGGACGTGTGTGGTACATGTGTAACAGTGGCAGGGCAGGTCATATGAGTGGACAAGGAAGTGGGTTGGGAAGTGGCACACGTCAAAGAGTAGTGTGCATAGGGTGTACACCTGCAGGGCCAGTAGGATACATGGGGCCGGTGGCAGAATAAGGGTGGCAGTAAGGAGATATCATCACCGTCAGTTAGGCAAGTGTTGGAGATCCAAAATACACAGAGTGCATGTGCACAGAGAATGAATGCCATCAATTAGTACGAACTGCACATATACACACATGCATATCAACATGGACAGACCTTTACAGTGACTCAAGGATTACCCCACCAGCTAGTACAAATGTCCCATGGATGCAAAACCATGGCCACCAATAATACAGACACAACAAGAGAGACAGTGCACTTGTTTACCTGCTGACAGAGCTGGCATGATGTCATTCCCTCATCACCTCCACCAGGATCTACGTGAAAGGATGGCCAGTGCCTGGCAGAGGGTATGGGGGGCTAGGGGCGTAAAAAGGGTACAGGGTGGACCACCCATGGAGTGCAGTCAGCAGAGGAATCAGGACCACTGCAACAACATGGGACATTGCATGTCACCAGCCATAGTTTACAATCATGCATGCAGCACACATGTATCAAGATTCCATATACCTGTTGTTGTCTGCACATCCAATCCTGTCGACCTCAAGGCAGCCATGGCAGTTGACACCACTGTGCATGGCTGCATGTCCACAACTGTATTAATCGTGACTTTCAGAGGGCAACTGCACATCGCAAGAGAAAACAAAAGAAAAGAAAAAGATTCCACCTTGGAAAGGGCAAAACAAAAACACATGCAACCATCCGGGCCAGGAATATTGAAAAACAAGAAAAAAGTGTCCATGCTGAATCAAGGGGCCCAAAAATAAAATAAAAGACTGTATCAGTCATGTAAAAAAGAAAAGAAAAAGGTCCAATCTGGACTGGGGAGGGGAGGGTGGTGCACCCTGGAAGGGGGAGGGGCAGCGTGCATGTCAATATCCACATGAGTGAAAACAAAAATAAACATGGGCACACGGACTTCACAGCAACAGTGGGCCAAGGGGCTGGTCTGCACTGGGCCCCCCATCCTGTGGTTTATTTGCAGGTCGTTGTGGTATTGGAGTCCTACCATGCAGTGCCAGGACCTGGTCTTCACTGGCCACGGCCAGCCATGACACGGTTGAAGGCACCAGCACAGCAAGGGTGGTGAGATCTCCATGCATGTCCTCATGGATGGCTGCAGAGTCTGTATGTGCACTCACTCATGATGCATTGACTTGCCCGGACAGTGTCTGCCTAAAAACATCCATCTTCTTGTGGATCAGTGTCCCTGTGGCTGAGAGTTTGTCGTGGATTGCAGGCCTCTCTGTGTACCTGAGCATCTGCATGCAGGGACCCCTGCAGACACCTCAGATCAGCCCGTCGACCCTTGATGTTGGCCTCCATGTGCAGTCTGTGGGAGCGGCATGAGGATTGCAAGACCTGCAGCCGTTGCTCTAACCGGGCTGCTGGTTGGGTCATGGTTTTGGTCATCTTATCCATGCCCTCTAAAATTTTGTCCAACACATTGCCATGTTGGATGGCGACAAGCAAACTCTGCTGCTCCCACACTGTCTCCCCAGCCTGCACAAGTCCATCATCTGTGTGGGTCCCACAGAGGCCTTATGCAAGGGACCATGCCCGTTGCTGTGGTTCCCCTGTTGTTGGCTGCAGGTCTGTAACCCTCCCTTGGACATCAGCCACAAGACCTGATGCCAATTCATGACTGGCTGGCCGGTGAAGCCAGCTGCACCACCGCAGACTAATGGGCCCCATCTGATTCACTCATTGGGGCACTCACCTTTGCCCCCTTTGAGTCATACACATCTGGTTCAGCATCAAATCCAGCTGAGTCTGAAGAGTCTGAAGAGTCTGCAGCATGACTGAGGATGATCTGGAGCACCAGTGGGTTCTCATGGCGTACAGCACCACATCCTCCAAAGGTGGCCTGACGCACCACTAACACTTATTCTTCCTCCTCCTCTGCATCTGATGCTTCCTCACCTGCACATGGACAGAGAAAGAAATATTGGGCCATGTGCCACGAGACAGAAATGCAGATATGCATCAAAGTGCACTCAAACAACAAATGGCGGGACACACAGGCATCAGACATTGTGGATTCACACACTTTGAGCTGTAAGCAATGGATGCATTGCATTTGCTGACTAATGTCTCCCCCACCTCTCCCAGTCCTGACCATGCCATCAATAGACGCATTGACGTAGAAAATTGGCATACACGCACAATGATGGACCATGCAACTGTCATTTCACCACACATACCAGGGAAAAATACTGCACATGCAACATTGTAATGCTGAAGGATATCTCATGGCTACAGTTAGCCACCCATATCCACAGAGAGCACCACGGTTAACACATGACACACAAATCAAGATTGCAACAGAGAACTGGAGACATTGAGTTAAATGAATGCATGAAATTGCTCCCACCTGCCTGTTACCTGTCACATGTATTACACGCCTGTAACCGATGACCTTTGTAACCTGTAACCTGTAACCGTACTCTAAGCTGTACATCTTCTTACCTTTTGCGTCCTAATACTCCAGGGTCCGCTGTGCATAATAAATACTAAACAAACAAACAAACAAACAATGAGGTCCATAGACCCACAAGAGAGTGAAGGGAGTGGGACCATGGCGTGTGGCCAGAGAGTGGGAAGGAAAGAGGGATCAGGGGTCCCAATGAGTAGGATCTCTGTGTTGGAGGGATTGAAGTAGAGACTGGTAGCAGTACACCATGTCTGTATGGCAGATGGGCAGTAATGTATGAGAGATGATGAGGGGGAGCCGGGGAGTACTTGTTTGAGAGCTCTGTGTCATCTGCATTACAGTGGCTTGCCCCTGCCCTGTTGCTCTTTCTCCGCCAATGCTGGTGGGGAGGCTGTGTATGTGCAAATGTCGAGCGCATAGAACATATCCTGAGACACAGTATTTGGACATGGTGATGAAGGTCATAGAAGGTCCATGAGTGGCATGTACCTGCAACAATCAATCACCACAGAAATGCCTCTGGCATGGGTGTTGTGGTTTGTAATACAGTCCCTGTACATGCACATCATCCCACAATTCTGGGTGAAAGGTTCATGTCCATGCATGCTCAGACTGTGGACCAGCACTGGCTCAGATACCTATCATATTACACATGTTACAACAAAGCCATCATGCTACATCTGGGTATGTGATATAGCTGGCATATCTGACTGTATCAAACAGATGATGCAGGTGTGGGGAACTGTGCATGTATCCTGTTCACAGATGGGTCAATGTCTGTGCACCTGCACAGCACAATGATGGAAGTGACAAGGCTTGTGCCTGTCAAGTATCAACTGACAGACACATGCAGACCTTTGACACCAGACAAGTGCCTTAAAATGTAAGTCACTTGATATGTTTGAACAACTACCATGCACATGCATAGAATGGGATGCAGCCAGCTACACTCATTGACATTCATGATTGCATGACCTACCACATGGGGTGTCTACATCCATGTGAGTGTCATGTTGCATGGATGCCAACCTCTGCATGACAACCCAATATCAGCTATTTTTCACCATGTAGTGAATGATGTAACCCCTTACTACACTCATTTGTATAAGCACCAATATCATACCAGCAACTCAGGGATGTAGTCTGTGGGCACCTATGCACCTTCACTCTGGGAAAACCACAAGGTGTTGTGAAAGACAGCTCACATCATGACAAGGGATCCCATAGGAGCAAGTGACAAATGGAACATGCAACTCAGCATGACATGATGTGCGTGTTCAACATCAATGGCATCTACCTGTCCAGTAGTGCAGAGTGACATGCCACAAGAATGTAGCACACAACAGTACATGTTGGTGTCTCATGGTGCCCATGTACCAGGGGAGTACCCCGTGGGTGATGCGTACTGTCAAACAGACATGTGTCACACTTGTCCACCACACAGAGTACTCCCAGAATGATCGCTATGTAACATGAGTCTGAACGTCTGCAAACATGCATTACCCAGGAATGTCATACAACTGCAGCCAGATGTGCCACTACACAAATAGGGTGGCTCATGCATGACTGGCAAAACATATGATGCACAATGACACCCACTCACCAGATGTGTCCTCATACTTCTCCAGGCCTCCCACACCTTGCACCTGCTCAAGGAGGATGTGTTGGTGTGTGGCTTCTTCATGTGGTGTCAGCTGCTCCTTCTCTGGTGGCCCCCCTCCAGTTGCCAGTGCAGAGGCCAGGTTGACACTGAGCTTGTGATTGGTGTGATGGGTGAGATCATTCCAGTGCTTCTGAACCTGTTTAGCCTTGCACATCTCCACCGCTAAGGCATTTCTTTTGTCTGTGACCCACTGCCAATGCAGCATACTTTGTGTGCATTTACGGGTGCTCCCCGCATACAGGCACATGTAACGATGGTGATCGTCACATAGTCAATGAGGATCTGGAGCTCCTCATCAGTGAAGTTCTTCATCTTCTGATGGCCAATGTCCTTTGCCATGTCTTGGATTTGAGCCTTTTCCTAATGTGCAGGGCATTCCTTCTTGGCAGGAGTGGCACAAGGTGTTTGTGCTGCCCCTGTCTGGCTGGGACCATGCTGGCGTCAAGGTGCCGGGCCACCTGTGAACTGAGGCCTGTCATGTCCTCCTGGAGCTGTGGCAGATGTCTCCACAGCATGTCCCCAACCCCCTGGGACTGAGGCAAATGTCTCCACACCATGTTCCTGACCCCCAGGTGCTGGGGCAGATGTGTCCTCACCACGTCCCTGACCCCCTGGTGCTGGGGCAGATGTGTACTCACCACTTTCCCGACCCCATCTGCCCCCTTTCCCGCTTGTGACCTTACCACCCAGGCCACGGGTGTAAGGGATGAATGGAAGGCACACTGAGTTATTGGCCTGGGCATTATGAGGAAGGGAACAGTCTACGTGATGTGCGACATAGATATGTTTTCCAACAAGGCTCAAATGTACCCTAAAATCAAAAAAATATGTTACATGACACGCTGTGGCACCCAGAGACTGAGAAACTGTATATGTGATTACCGGAAATCTGAAGAAAAAGAAAAAAGCGGTATGCTATACACAGTGGCTCCCCCAAACACAAAAGTTGTGTATGCGTCACACCGCAGGCCTCAATATGGGACAGAAAATATGCATGCACGCACAGAGGCAAACCTCCCAAAATAAATATGGTACGTGGTAACTGAAGGGAGCTGATTGCATGGCTCCCTCAAATACGTGTAAACCACACTCGTCGATCTTCGTTCCTTGGTACGCACAAGCAGCGTTGTGAATCCCTGTCCTTATATAGCCCATCAATGCCATGCAGCATCAGCATGCTGCATGCAGCACGTGTCACGTTACTTAAACTCTAATGGCCTTTACTATGTTTATGGCTGCCTTTCAGGATAGACACAGAAGACCCACTCTCCTGCCTCAGTGCCACTTTACCTGCCTGCTCCTGCGCTGCCTCCCTCGTTGCCATTTTATGCTGCCTGTCCAGTGTGAGTGCCTACTGCCCACCTGTACTGCGTTGGGAGTTCCTGCTTTCCAGCCATTGCCTATGCTCCTGTCTCCAGCCCTGTGACCACCTCAGCTGCCATGTTGGACTTACATCTTTCCATTACTCCACCACTGCTCCAAAGCCCATCTCCAGGACCACCTTGCGCACCCACACCTGCCTCTGAGGTACCCATGTCTGCACCATCTTCAACCAACCAGAGTAGCAACCCCACGGCAGCGCGAAGAGGGCTGCCAACGTGAGCTCCAAGAAAGTAGGCATCCTGGTGGATAAGGTCCTGGAGAATTATGATGCCCTCTTTGACCCAGCAAAGCAATGCGGAAAGGAAGGACGTAAGCAGATCTGGGGTGCATAATGGCTGCCATCAACGCAGAGGTGGTGGCAGTCCCCTGCATCAAGACTGTCCATAAGTGCTGGAAGGGCCTCAAATCCAGGACACACACCAAGGCCCTACTAGCCCTGAAGGTCAGTTTGACTGTCGAGGTGCTACATGCGGGTAGGCGCAGGTTATCTTCTAACAACATGCAGGTCCTGGTGAGGTTCTACCCAAAGCTGCATACCCAGGTCTTCCATTGGAGAAAACGCCTGGGATCTGCTGGTGAGTAGGCATGTGGTGCAGTGCTCTATGGTGCATGTGCGTTGTGCATGTATCTGCATGTTTGTAGTGACACATTTACGTTAGCAGCATGTGTGTTTCAGTAATCAACAGTGGCATGCAGGCCCTAGACAATGCTCCCGATGTGTGAGGTGTGACATCTACAGTTTGTACATGCACTGGTGTTTGAAGTGTGTGTTGTTGTACATTTGGGCAAACTGTGCACATGAAATGTCACTTGTGGCTTAGACCTGTTTGGATGGCAAGGATGACAGTTGAGGATGTGGGGCCCATGTCAGGAGCATGCATAATGGACATGATGTTGCGCTGACAAGTGCAATGTGTGACTATGCATCCTCTACATCTGACGGAGACAGGTGTGTTTGGAAGTTTTGGGTAGTCAAGTTGTGGCATCGCAATTTTGGGGACTTTGATGTGATCTGTCATGGCGCTGCTTGTGTACTCAGAGTTGATTTATGTGCAGGCCATGTGTATGTGCTTGGGGCTGTGGAATACTCACATGTGCCTCTGCAATTGATGCATGTATGTGTTGCATGTGCACAGGTTGGGTTGTGATGGAGGCATGTTTTGTGATGTGAGTGTGGGGAGAGATGCTCAAGCAGGTGTTGGCATGGCCATGCTGTGAGTGGTGCAATCATGAGTGACTACTGGTGGCCAGGAATCCACTCTGTGTCTTGTTATCAATGTGCCCACGGCAGTGGCCCAGCACATCTGTGCTTACATGCTTTATGTGTATGTCCATTATGCCGCTTTACTCCCTGCCCACCCCTGTTCCCCTGTGGCATGTCTCCCATGGATATGCATCAGGTTGCAGTTGGGTCATGTTGTCTTTCCCATTGTGCCATGTAATTTCTCTTGGTATGTGTCTGTGCACTGCCCACTTTGTGCTGTGTTTTCATGTGGGAGTGTCATGACTGTGATTGTGCCTGGGTTGTTTTCCCCCGTTTGCATGTGAATTGCATGTCCATGTGTGAGAGTGTGGATGTTGCTGGTTTGTACCTTGGGCAATTCATGTTCCTGTAAATATTGTTGATGCCACACAGGCTTTGATGCAGTACACTGATGTCACTGTTCTGTGTCTCCTTTTCCACAGTTGCTGCAACTGAAGAAGATGGCAGAAGCGGTGCTGTGGAGCATGGATGCAGGGACCATTCCACCAGACAAAGGCAGAGTCTGGGGGTAAGTCCGAGGAGGTGGTGGTGGCAGGGAACTCATCAGCAGCAGTGGGACAGGTTCCTGACACACAGGGGCAATCCACAACAGAGGATACCCTGGAGTCATCCAGGTTGCTGGAATGGGAGGCGGAGGAGGTGGCCTCTGCAGCCAGCCCATGGGGTCAGGTGGGGATGTCGAGGTGGGTGTGCATGCTGCAACCCTGTCCCTGGGCATGAGGCTATGCAGACCACCGTCGAGAAGCCTGTTAAAAACCTATGGCCATTGGATGCAGCAGTGCACGCCTTCCAGTATGCCTCTACCTAGCCCAGCATCCCCTTTCCAGCTGATGTGTCCATCAGGAAACATGTGCTGACCCTGCTGGCGGGCCTGATGAGGCAGACTGCAGACATACGTGATGATGGGTGGTATGCTTGCTCAATATCACAATGATCTGTACCATCTCGTGGCATTGATGGCAGCAGGCCTGTTCCCTGGTGGGCTCAATGGAAGGTTCACTGCTGTGACCACCTCTTCAGCCTCCTCCTCTGTGTGTCAGTTGTACTCTGGGGTGCCTTCCAAGCCACATGCCAGCATGGCACTCTGTGCACCAGTCCTACCCCCAATGCCCCATCTGGTGGATCTAACATCCCTGCCCGAGGCGGGAATCCCAAGTACATCAGCTAAGGTGGTCGCTGTGCCTACTCAGGCACTGACCGGGGCATGGACAATGGAGGGACAGCAGGCACCCCGGAGCAGTGCGTGTGCCTTACGCCCCCAAACAATTGTCATCATGTCAGAGGGAGTAACGACGGAGAGTGCACTAGGCAGAGCGGCAGCAGGTGGCAACTACAAGGAGGCGGACTGTTTCAGGGCAGACCACACCAAGGAGGCAGGTGGCAACTTTTGGGCAGGAGGACCATGTGGAGGCGTTAAACACTGTCTCGTCCGTGTTCCTGAACTATGAGAGGCAGCTGCTGGCAGAGAGGCAGCAGACACAGGATGCACTGGTGATGGTGGCCAGGGCTGAGGTGTGTTAGGGAGAATTCTCTGTTTAGGCTGAATTTCCCAACCTAGTGAGTCCCCCAGCAGCTTATCTAGATTTTTGGGGTTTATTTTTTTCTACTGCCAAGAGTGAGACTCTTTTACCCTCACTCTTGGACCTGATTTGAGTGTATTCCTTTGACTCTAGATGTGTTTAATGGGCTATGGGGTCTTTTACTCCATAGGGCTTCAAGTGTTTTTGTGATGTGTGTTACACAGCACCCTCAATGCAATAACACAGGGGTGTCATAGTGACCCCCCAGTATAGACTCCATACCCTGGGACTGACTACTGTCTCCCAGGGCATGTAAAGTCACCATTGACTTTACTAGTCTTGAATTCTGAACAGAACCAGAACAGACCATCATATTGTGGATGTACTGGCTGGGGCAATTTGATTGTCCCGGGGTCTGTTAGTCGAGGGGGCACGTCTCCGTCCCCCCTGATCGAGTTTTGGCTTGTGGCAGTGGATACTTCTTGTTATATTCAACCGCAAATATTTCTCTATGGGATTTTCCCATTGTTCGAGGCTACTATCTTTATTTATTTAATTACGATAGGCTCGAACATACCGCCGGTTTATTTAATTATTATTAATTCTCCGGTTGGTATTTTTTGCCAAAACTCGGTTCTAAAATGGCGTTTGTGTTCTCTTCTGTGACTCCAACCCAAGTCGAGCCCTTTGTTCCACTTTTTGGCGGGCTTCTCCACAGAAGCCCTCCAAAGTGGTGCCACTCTGACTGGGGTACTTAGGAGGGGTGGAGGGGGATTAGGCACCCTGGACTGAGTTGCCTAGGCAACTCAAGTCGCACTCCGTCCTGATTGGCCCAAGTGGTGAGCCGGCCGGCTCACCACTTAGCATGTTTGAGTGGCAGCTAGGCTGAGTGAATGGGGGTTTTCTGCATAAAAGCAGGGCTTTGGGGACTGGAACTTAAGAAGTCGCCACAGGACCTAAGAATCCGATGAGGGAGAAGCTGAGCCAACCTGCTACGATGACACCACCGGTGGAGCCCTGCTGGACCGTCTCACCACTTTTCCCAACGACAGAGGAGATCTCCCGCCGGAGAGTCTTCTTCCTTTGACTGGTGGTGATAACCAGTTTCACCGTCTTTTCGCCTTCCCAACGCATCTCATGGCCGCCTTGCCTGTGCCAAGCACCCCGGCAACCGGAAAACCATGTTTTACCACGACCGCGAAATAAAGGGTAATACCTTTAACCGGAAAACTCTGCGGCTGGTTTCTTCCCTGGCAGTGCAACGACCTTCATCTTTCCTCCAAATCGAGAACCTCTCTTCCTCTGGACGACGCCGAGACTTGCACCCACTGCCAGGAACAACTGCCACCGCTGGAGGATCCTACCCACTTAAGGTACCGTGTTCTACCTGGCTTCCCTTGCCACCGACTGTACGGGGTAGATTTAGCCCCCGGCTTTCGAACCTGGGTTAGCCTGGGACACCCTGGCTAAACTTTTCTGAGCCTCTCTAAACTCTTTTCGAACTCTCTGCAAGACTTTCAAAGCCTAGTGTAACTGTGTGATCTTCGGTGCATTTGTGCTCTGCTCTCTCTAAGAGTGGGCCCAGCCTATGGCGTTTGGCTCACAAGTGACTTTTGCTCTTCTGCCTTGCTAAAAGTGTTCCTAAATCTTAGAGTGGTGTATCTTCACATATTCTGCCTTTTTCCCTCCTTTTTTCATGAACTTATTGGAGTGCCATCTATAGTTAAGCGCTTACCTCTGTCTGTAAATAAGTGGTGTTAACTAAGACTTGTCTGATAAGGAATAAGGGTTGTATATACATAATAGTAACTGTGTTTGGAATGTTTTACAATAAGAGTGCTGGAGTGTTTCAAACAGTGTGTTTTTAAATAAATAATCATATACTTTGATACCAAAGCTCTGGTCAGTGTTTGCTTGTGCTATTGTGTCTGAGTGCCTATTGTGTATACGTTGCATACTGCCTAACTCTTCTTGAGGGAAGTCTGACTGCTCAACCACAGCTACCAGGTAAATCTGGGTGGTACAGGCTGCTACCAAGTGGGTTTACTGCTAACACCTGTAGTCCTAAATCTTTTGCAGTGTTCCCAAAGGGAACTGCACAGGTTTCTGCCTAACACTGGTGTACAGCGGTGGGATTTGTATTGAGTATACATTTTAGTGTGCTTTAGGATACCTTAGTGCAACTAACCACAAAGCTTAGCGCTGAAAAAGGAATCTCTCTAACATGTTAACTATGGAAAGTTATAGTCAAGAGTCCCTAGCTACAAAAAACTGCTGATTGTTTAAGAGTTCTCTGTAAGCATAAAAATCTCCTGACTAGAGGCAAGAAAATGGAGCTAATAGAAAGGTTGTTATCTAACCAAAGCCTGGATGATGGTTCAGAGGAACCTACCAGTCCAGCAACTGTAGATAACAGTATTGAGATTGAAATTGAACAGAATGTTGATGATCTTGAGGAAGAGTCAGAAGAGGAGGGTGAGGCTGCTGTGACTGTCCCCCCCCCCCCAGGCCTTTGTCTGCTCTACCTGCTGTACCTACTGGACTTTTACCAGGTCCCACACTTAGTCCTCAATATCTTGAACTAGAGAAGATGAAACTTGAATTAGAGTTTAAAGAACTTAATACTCAGGCTGAACAAAGACACCAGGAACTGAACCAAGAACTAAGGATAAGGGAAATGGAGCTCAAGCATGAGCTAGAAATGAAGAAATTGTCTGTTGAAAATGCTTCTCTCTCTGGCTCCTCTAGAAGTTCCAGTCCTAAAAGACCCCGGATGCCTAAAGAATTGGTTGGTATGTGTGAGCCTAAGTTGGATGTGTTGGATTGGTTGTCTCTGTTTGAATATAATCATGGGCTCCAGAACATCACAGGAAATTACTTACTCACCTGGTTGTTCTCTAGGCTTCACCCTGTTGCAACTGATGTGGTAATGGAGTTGGGGGAGGAGGATAGGAAAGAGTATGAATGTGTGAAACTAGCTCTGATAGCTAGATTTGGGAGGACCCCTTCCCAGTATCTTAAGAGGTTTAGAACCCTCAAAAAGCATGATGGTACCCCTTGGGCTACCTTGGTGAGTGAAGGGTTGAAAAACTTAGAGGGATGGATTAAGGGTTACAAGGTGAACACTTATGAGGGTATGAAAAATCTTTTTATGTTGGAGTCAATTTATGATGCCTGCTCTCCTGAGCTCAGACAGCACTTGGCTGATTCAAAGGAATTAGATTCCAGAAAGCTGGCTAAGGCTGCTGACTTGTGGGTTGCCAACAGGGACACTCACAAGGATTCTGGGGTAACTCAGAAGAAGGATGAGGGTAAACAGCCTAAAAAGGACTCCAAAGAGAATTCTAATACTGCAAATTCCAAAGAGGGCCCCAAACAAAACCAGGGTAAGCCCCAGGGTAAACCGAATCAGGCTAGTGTACTTTCTGGTCAACAACCAGAAGGCGGTCAGACCAAGCCACCCTTTCAGAGAGCATTTGGACAATGCTATATCTTTAAGGCTACTGACCATATCAAAGGAGATCCCAAGTGCAAGGGTAAACCTGCAGGGATCAGCACAGTCTCCTTAGCCTTCACTCATGAGGATGAAGTACAGATGGCTAGTGCCCACTTTGAACTCTTTGCTGAAGAACCCTTGGGTCTTCAAGCAACTGTAAACTTAGAGCCTATGGGTCTGGTTAGTCCCCAGAATAGGGTTGTGTATAACTCCCTACCTGCCAACTCTAAAGTTTATTACATGGACAGTGTTCTTGTCAGTGGCCAGGATACTCCTGCCAGGAGAGACACTGGGGCCAGCAGAACAGTAGTGGATGAAAGCTTCTTTCAACCTGAGGATGTGGCAAGAGCACCCAAAGGTCCCACTAAGATGTCTGGAGGCCCTGTCCAGATGGTTCCTATTCTACCAGCCCTCATTCAGTGTAACAACATGACAGTGAGGAGCCCTGTCAGTGTGCAGACTGAGGTGCTGGGGAAAGTCCTGTTGGGGAATGACCTGAGAACTCTAGGAGTAGTGTCAAATACCCCCAGGCCTCCCAGTATGGAGAACCAGAACCTAACCAAATTGGCTAGAGAGGCCACCCTAAGGGACCACTCTAAGCCTGTGGGAACCTCTACTGAGACCCCACTACAAGCCCTGGTGTTAGTAAGTTGACCTCTAACCCAGGCACATTTCAGGCTAGTACATTAGGGAAATGGGAGCCCCAACCAAGCTCTATCATTGTTCACCCAGTTTCAGAGTCTGTGACTCCCCCTGCTTCTGAGGAAGAGGTGGATAGACCTACTGGGCCCCTACCTAGGCCTGAGAGAACTGGTAATTCTCAATGCTGGTGGAAAACCAGGAAAGAAAAGTCTAAGGCCAAAAACCTTCAGACTGTTGGACCTTCTACTGAAGACCCCAACTCAAATCCTAGTATTAGGGGGGAAACTCCTAAAGTAGGTAAGGTTAGATCTAAGAGGAAGGGGAAGCAGGTACATTGCCTAACCCCAACCCCTCCAACCAAGAGGCCTAAGACCCAACCTGCTCCCACAAGAGAGGTGGTGAGGAACCTTGGAGGCCCCTCTAGATCTAAGGAAATCCTTTATAAGCACCCCTTGAAAAAGCCTAACACAGGTTCAGAAGTTGTACCAACTTCTGAGGGACTGGTCAACCAGATCCCCTACAGTTTCCAAAAGACTGATGTTCCTCAAAGGATGTGTAGGTCCTTTAGCTTACAAAGGAAAACCTTTGAGTTGACCATAGAACCTAGGTCAAGGTGTCACCACCAAAATGCTGATGGTTTCCCTAGGATGTATGTCATCGACTAGAGGTATGAGATTCATCCAGGAATGGATTAAATCCTCCTGTCCCTTAGTCTGGGGGGGGGCGAGTGTTAGGGAGAATTCTCAGTTTAGGCTGAATTTCCCGACCTAGTGAGTCCCCCAGCGGCTTTGCTGGATTTTTGGGGTTTCTTTTTTTCTCCTGCCAAGAGTGAGACTCTTTTACCCTCACTCTTGGACCTGATTTGAGTGTATTCCTTTGACTCTAGATGTGTTTAATGGGCTATGGGGTCTTTTACTCCATAGGGTTTCATGTGTTTTTGTGATGTACGTTACACAGCACCCTCAGCACAGTAACACAGGGGTGTCATAGTGACCCCCCAGTATAGACTCCATACCCTGGGACTGACTACTGTCTCCCAGGGCATGTAAAGTCACCATTGACTTTACTAGTCTTGAATTCTGAACAGACCCAGTACAAACCATCATATTGTGGACGTACTGGCTGGGGCAATTCGATTGCCCCGGGGTCTGTTAGTCGAGGGGGCACGTCTCTGTCCCCCCTGATCGAGTTTTGGCTGGTGGCAGTGGATACTACTTGTTATATTCAACCGCAAATATTTCTCTATGGGATTTTCCCATTGTTCGAGGCTACTATCTTTATTTATTTAATTACGATAGCCTCAAACATACCGCCGGTTTATTTAATTATTATTAATTCTCTGGTTGGTATTTTTTGCCAAAACTTGGTTCTAAAATGGCGTTTGTGTTCTCTTCTGTGACTCCAACCCAAGTCGAGCCCTTTGTTCCACTTTTTGGCGGGCTTCTCCACAGAAGCCCTCCAAAGTGGTGCCACTCTGTCTGGGGTACTTAGGAGGGGTGGAGGGGGATTAGGCACCCTGGACTGAGTGGCCTAGGCAACTCAAGTTGCACTCCGTCCTGATTGGCCCAAGTGGTGAGCCGGCCGGCTCACCACTTAGCATGTTTGAGTGGCAGCTAGGCTGAGTGAATGGGGGTTTTCTGCATAGAAGCAGGGCTTTGGGGACTGGAACTTGAGAAGTCGCCACAGGACCTAAGAATCCGACGAGGGAGAAGCTGAGCCAACCTGCTACGACGACACCACCTGTGGAGCCCTGCTGGACCGTCTCACCACTTTTCCAAATGACAGAGGAGATCTCCCACCGGAGAGTCTTCTTCCTTTGACTGGTGGGGATACCAGTTTCACCGTCTTTTCGCCTTCCCGATGCATCTCGTGGCCGCCTTGCCTGTGCCAAGCACCCCGGCAACCGGAAAACCACGTTTTATCACGACCGCGAAATAAAGGGTAATACCTTTAACCGTAAAACTCTGCGGCTGGTTTCTTCCCTGGCAGTGCAACGACCTTCATCTTTCCTCCAAATCGAGAACCTCTCTTCCTCTGGACGACGCCGAGACTTGCACCCACTGCCAGGAACAACTGCCACCGCTGGAGGATCCTTCCCACTTAAGGTACCGTGTTCTACCTGGCTTCCCTTGCCACCGACTGTACGGGGTAGATTTAGCCCCCGGCTTTCGAACCTGGGTTAGCCTGGGACACCCTGGCTAAACTTTTCTGAGCCTCTCTAAACTCTTTTCGAACTCTCTGCAAGACTTTCAAAGCCTAGTGTTACTGTGTGATCTTCAGTGCATTTGTGCTCTGCTCTCTCTAAGAGTGGGCCCAGCCTATGGACCTTGGCTCACAAGTGACTTTTGCTCTTCTGCCTTGCTAAAAGTGTTCCTAAATCTTAGAGTGGTGTATCTTCACATATTCTGCCTTTTTCCCTCCTTTTTTCATGAACTTATTGGAGTGCCATCTATAGTTAAGCGCTTACATCTGTCTGTAAATAAGTGGTGTTAACTAAGACTTGTCTGATAAGGAATAAGGGTTGTATATACATAATAGTAACTGTGTTTGGAGTGTTTTACAATAAGAGTGCTGGAGTGTTTCAAACAGTGTGTTTTTAAATAAATAATCATATACTTTGATACCAAAGCTCTGGTCAGTGTTTGCTTGTGCTATTGTGTCTGAGTGCCTATTGTGTATACTTTGCATACTGCCTAACTCTTCTTGAGGGAAGTCTGACTGCTCAGCCACAGCTACCAGGTAAATCTCGGTGGTACAGACTGCTACCAAGTGGTTTTACTGCTAACACCTGTAGTCCTAAATCTTTTGCAGTGTTCCTAAAGGGAACTGCACAGGTTTCTGCCTAACAAGGTGGCATTGCGTTGGGCATAGAGGCGGCTGCCCTCCTGGAGGCCCATCTGACTGAGGAGGACATGGCATCTGAAACAACCCTGGTCGACAGGTTTGGAGAGATTGGAGATGAGGACTAGCCCACTTCTTTTGTGTATAGGTTTAATTTATGTCATTTTCCTTTTGCCCGGACTTCAATGCCTGTTCCGTCCCCATTTTTAATTTAGATAGTTCTTTAGGTACAGGGTTCTTTTAATTTTTTCCTCATTTACCTCATACTTTTTTAACCTTCCTTTCCAGTTTTTGTTGTATATAATTGTGTTTAATACAGGTTTTATATGGTTATATTCCACACTTAATGCAGTTCATTTGTGTGTCTGCATCTTTGATTCCTGATATTTCCCCCAGTGCATCTCTGCATTACAGGTCATGTGTATTTTGCAATGCCTGTGTGTGTGATGTTGTTGCTGTGATGTTTATGGGTGGAGGGATGCACATGTGCCTGACATGTGGGGGTGAGGCCATTAGATGACTGAAGGCTGCACTGGATGTTTTCGTTTTCCTTTAGATGTGCTGCATCACTGTGTGTTTAGCATCAGTTTGTCATTGTGGTTGGGGAGAAGGGTTCTGGTGTGTGTGAGATGATGTACATAAGGGTTTGGTTGCAGTGATGTGTGGAAATGTTTTGCATTTTTTGTTTGATTCGGAAGGTCGATGGAATGTCACCTGTTGATGTGTGTTCCCACACTTTCAAACTGATTTATTTTCAGGTCCACTGTTGTTCATGTGTCCCCTTTGGACATGTTTAGGATTGTGTATGTGACCACACTCTATTGACTGTAGTGTGTATTTGGCATTGTGGGTGCTGTAGTGGGAGGAGGGCACACTGTGTATGGGTGGCCCAGTCACATCACTTGCACATTTATTTTTCATTGATGTGTCACTCCCATGTCATGCTCATATGCCCACCAGCATGTGCAGTCACACACTACCTGTTTTCATGTCTTGCTCCACCTCTGCCACTGGAATGTAGTTGTGTCCCATGTTTGCTCTTTCTGTGTGGCAGCACACATTTCCTTTTTTCAGTGAGTCATGCACTCTCTGACTGCCCTCCCATCACCATGCACAGGATGTCAAGTTGTGGTCCCTGACAGGGACTTTGCCACCCCTTCGACTCGGGTCACTTATGCTCAGGCTGTGACGTGTCTGGTCATTACTTGTGGATCTGGGCGATGTTTGATTTGGCTTACTTCTGTATTCTGCACACATTTAGTTGCTGTGCTTTGATGCCTTTGCAACGACCCATGGCCAATATGCATATGCCACTGACCATTGCATTCACTTGTCACATTTGTATGGTGTGTTTACTGTGTTGTTTGTGTACTATAGTGCTGTCTGGTTGTGATGCTGCAATTCATGTCTGCCGAGTAGTGACAGCATATGCTCTGGTCCAGGGTTCCTGTTGATCGTGTTGGTGGTGGACATGTTGGAGGTCTGCTTCATGGTGGAGGCCGACCACATAAGTTCAGGTGAGTTGCAGCTATGCATTGGACTGGTTGTGTGGGAGACCGTCAGAGTGTTCCTGTGGGTAGTGTCAGAGGTGAGGGCAGTGTGGGGAGGCGTGTGTAGTGTCATGGTGCTTAATGGGGTAGTTTTGGAAGTGAGAGTGGTGTGGGGAGGGGGTGTAGTGTCAGGGTTCTTCTGGGGGTAGTGCAAGAGGTGAGGTTGGTCTGGGGAGGGGTGTAGTGTCTGGGTGCTGCCTGGGGGTAGTGTCAGAGGTGAGGGAGGTGTGGAGAAGCAGTGAAGTGTCAGGGTGCAGCCTATGGGTAGTGTTGGAGGTGAGGGCAGTGTGCGGAGGGGGGTGTAGTGTCAGGGTGCTGCCTGGGGGTATTGTTGGAGGTGATGGTGGTGTGGTGAGGGGGTTTATTGTCAGGGTGCTGCCTGGAGGTAGTGTCAGATATGAGGGCCTTGTTGGGAGTGTCAGGGTACTTCCTGGGGCTACTATCGGAGGTGAGGGTGGTGTGGGGAGGAGGGTGTTGTTTCAGAGTGATGCCTGGGGGTAGTGTTGGAGGTGGGGTGGTGTGGGGAGGGGGGTGTATTGTCAGGGTACTGCCTGGGTATAGTTTCGGAGGTGAGGGCAGTGTGGGGAGGGGCTGTAGTGTCAGGGTGCTGCCTTGGGGTAGTGTCGGAGGTGAAAGCGGTGTGGGGAGGGGGGGTGTAGTATCAGGGTGCTACTTGGGCTGGTGTCGGAGGAGAGGGTGGTGTGGGGAAGGGGTTTTGTGTCAGGGTTCTGCCTGGGGGTAGTGTCAGAGATGAGGGCGGTGTGGGGAGGGGGGTGTAGTGTCAGGGTGCTGCCTGGGAGAGTGTCAGAGGTGAGGGCAGAGTAGGGAGGGGAGTTTAGTTATAGAGTGCTGCCTGGGGGTAGTGTATGAGTTGATGGTGGTGTGAGGCGCTGGGTGTACTTTCAGGGTGCTGCCTGGGGTAGGACCGGAGGTGAGTGGGGCTGGTGAGTGTTGTCTGTGCTTGAGGGGTTGATGTGCAGTAGGGGTGTATGGCGACAGTTCGGGTGCCCTGGCAGTAGGGGGGAGTACTTGCAGTTTTGCAGCAGTGCCGCCTTGAATTATGAGTGAGTTCCTGTGTTTTTGCAGGGGTACCATCTTGATTTACAAGGGAGTTCCTGTGTTTTTGCAGGGGTGCCACTTTGAGTTACAAGGGAGTTCCCGTGTTTTTGCAAGGGTGCCACCTTGACTTCCGAGGTAGTTCCTGCGTTTGCACAGGGGTGTCCCCTTGACCTATGAGGAAGATCCCACATTTTCACAGGAGGTGCAGCCTATACGTATGAGGGAGCTCCCGAGTTTCCGCAGGGGTGCAGCCTTGACTTATGTGGGAGCTCCAGTGTTTTCGCAGGGGGTACAGCCTTATTTTACGAGGGAGCTCCCGCATTTTCACAGGGAATACAGCTTTGACTTACGACGGAGTTCCTGCATTTTCACAGGGGTGCAGCCTTGACTTACGAGGGAGCTCCCGTGTTATTGCAGGGGATGCAGCCTTGACTTCAGAGGGAGCTCCAGTGTTTTCATAGGGATGCAGCCTTGATTTACGAGGGAGCTAATGCGTTTTCACAGGGGATGCAGCCTTGATTTACGAGGGAGCTTCTACTTTTTTGCAGGGGGTGCAGCCTTGATTTACAAGGGAGCTCCTGCGTTTTCACAGAGGTGCAGCCTTCACTTGCAAGAGAGCTTGCACATTTTCGCAGGGGGTGCAGCTTTGACTTACAAGTGAGCTCTCACATTTTCACAGGGGGTGCATCATTGACTTGCAAGGGAGCATGTGCATTTTTGCAGGGGTACTGGATGGTGGGTCAGGGGTGGACACAGAGGTTTGTGCTTAGGTTGGGATATTGCTTGGTTTTTGGTTTGTGTCGGGGCTTGTGTGGGTGTTCCTCGTGCAGCTTGGTTTTCTTTGCGGGTTGTAATGCGCTTTGGAATCCATTAATACACAGAGCGCACATTCAAAACTCTGCGTCTATGGCCGCGCAGAATTGTTCTCGGGGTGCAGGCCTTGTGCGATCAATGCACACCTTTCCATGAATCGGGAACAACGTATCTAAATAAGTAATGGCTTGTACCTGGATGTTTCTGGAATACAAAAAACAATATTAACTCTTTGTTTTCAGCTGACAATTTAAACAAAAATACTTTAGAGATATGTTATGTTTTTCCCAAGATACAGAGCCCATAACATTACAATATTATTACCCAACTAAATGGTATTAACTTAAGCAAAGTTAGAGGGATGAAAGTCTTCGTCATGAATGCTTGATATGTGCCTCTGGCCTACTGACCCGAAGTTATTAACTTGCAGGCATGGACTCTGCTGAGTATGCATTTATTAACCACAGTGGTCCTCCTGGATGCAAATTCAGCAGAATGAACTTTCATGCACACCCAATGAACGCATGGCTTACTGTTCACTAGCCATGTAGGCTTTTCAGAGTTCTATGTCTGCTATGAATTATATAAACCTCTATGATACTCAACGTATCGTTTTTTGAAAGATGAAAAGCGGATGTAGGCACGCTTGATATATGAATTACTACTGACTCTGCTAGTGAGACATGCAATCTTACAATTGCTCCCTTGAATTTTGCTAATGTTATCACCTTCATAAGGATTAAAGGCTGAGTATTTTCTACCCTAGTTCAAACCTGGGTCCATCAGGTTACACATAGATCACAGCAGCTGGTGCATTAAGGCACATAGCTATCTGCCTGCAGAATTGTGTGTTGTCCTATGTGGATGTTCTTCACAAATACCAGCCTATACCCCCACCAGGCCATTTCCACTCCTTTCCCTTTCCATTAACCTTTCCCACACCTGCTGCAGACTTTTGAGATATTATGTGCATATTTTCTCCCCAAGAATCAACCTGAGCCTGACAAAACCTCTGCAAAACTAGACTGAAGATGTACTGCTGATAAAAGAGATGTTTGGCAGATTTGCACTTTGAGAAAAATCAGCATGAACCTGCACAACTATCCATCTCTAAATAGGAGATTTACAGAAGCCCACAGAAGTAAGTGTCTAGTTAAGAAATACAGCTCAACGTGTGGGGGCCTTACCAGTTAATGCCCACTCACATAAGGGTTTATTGCTTTCCAGTGTGGTAAAAGTTTTATTTAAGATGAGAAATGGTGTGTTTGCCATGCCTCGACTTTGTTTTAAAAAACTACAAAACAAGATGTCCCCATGGACAAGGGAGATGGGAACTACATGCAGTCAATTTTCCCTTTTTATGGTTGCCATTGCTGAGGCAGGAAAGCACCAGAACATTGAGTGTTCCAGGTGCCGGTGAGTGACGAGGCAGCTGCAAATAAGTGGGGCGGGTGTTGGACTGGGTGGGGTAATAGCCGGGGGAGATAGAATTTTTGGGGTAGCATGCCGGCTTACTTGCCTTTTGACCAGCAGGGGAAATGGTGGGGTTGGAACACAGGCAATACCATGAGGTAAAGTTTGTACTGAGCTCCCTGCTTCTCTGGGAGGCTGTACGGCACCCCTTTTTAGGTGCTAATGACGTATACAAATATATGGAACTACAAGATTTAAACAGAATAGAGGGACCAATGTGTGATTACAGAGTTCATATCTTACAGAATATAATTGCAGAATTTCAAAATAGCCCGCAGCCAAAACCTGCGTCCCACACTGAAGGCTCACACTCAAGGGCATCTCTTGTCTGGATCCAGCAGGAGTGAATCCATCCCGAAACCCTCAGACCCTGCACCCTGCAACTACAAGGAAGCCTCATACATGGCTTCACATTAAGGTATGGAGCGTTTAAAGATGGCTTCCACCATTGTCACATGCACTGCAAGCCTCATACAGCATGGGGCTCCCTTTCTCTGCGACATGCGGGCCTGCAATACAGCCTTTATGGCTACGGCACACTCTGATTGGCTGATAGCCACTAATGAATGCACATTTCATAATAGCTGGCGCCCCACAATGAAGGCCCACACTCAATTGCATCTCCTGCCTCGGCCTGTCCCGGCTGAAAGGGTCCATGGACCATGCAACACCGAGGTATGTGCTTCCTTATAGTTCTACTTACATTGCCACCACGTTTTTGCCCACGTTTATCGCCCACTCCTCTGCAATCAAATCCTCTACCCTCCTCCCATCATCAATACTGTCCTCTGTGGCAATTGCCCCCCTACCATGCCTCTGGCTCACACATGCAACTCAATAAGCATGCACTCATCCATGCCATCAATAGTCATATCAGCCCCCGATACGAGTGATTCTAAACTCGCCCATCTCGGAGCATGCATGTACTCACCTCCACATCCACCCAGCTCCACATTGACCATCACAACTAGAAACAGCCTCCTAAGAGACTGCACACACATTGCTCACATCCTATGTGAGAGCACTAATTCAGACACATGTAGCGCTAACTACACACCGGGTCTTTAAGGCCACATCCCTCCTAGGATAGCCAGCGATAAGCCATCTATCAGCCTCATTCCCTCACGCCATCACACTTTAGAAGCCTGGTTTCAATAAGGCATCCTCCAGAAACCAGACCTCGACTCACCTCCACCTTAGTTGGCCAACAGAAAGAGGAAAGCCCACCAGTCAGATCCTACCCTGCCTACTAACAGGCCAACAACAGTTCATGCACACTTACCGTCCAAGGCCCTTGTTGGCTTGCTCATCCCAGTGTCAGCATAAAACCTTACCGCTACTGCTGCATCCTGCTGGCAACATACCAGAGTGGCCACCTTGAACCTGCATACTTACCAGGCTTCGTCACAGCCTTGCCCAGCCATTGCCGCCACCAGCCCCTCACTGTGCAGTGCCTCTATTGTCACTGACACCCTCTCTCCAGCCCCCATCTAAATTGTGCATTAGTTAACACCAGATCGATGCAAGCCCATCCCCTGGACATCCATGACCTCATCACGTCAAACAACTTAGACATGCTAGCTGTTTCAGAAACCTGGCTCCACTCTACCTCAGGCCCTACCCTGTCCATCACCATACTTCCTGAATACACCATATTCCACACCGATAGACATCACACTAAAGGCGGAGGGGTCACCCTAATAGAAAAAGGCTCACTCGAAATTAGACAATTTAGCACGATGCAGCTACATAATTGTGACCTTCTTTCCATAAAACTCCTCCATCCCACAGATTATCTTGCATCACATCTACCACCCATGAGGCCCTCGTCTTTCCTTTGAGGAGAACGTCCTACACCTAATCAGCACCAATATCAAGCCTACCTCATAAACTGTCCTCCTGGGTGACTTTCATTTAGGCTTCAATAATCCAGATGACACCAACGCTGGCTCTGTAGCTAGTACCCTCAACACCTTTGGTTTCAAACAGTGCCTCACAGCACCTACCCGCCTTAGAGGTAGAACCTTGGACTCTGTTAGCTGAGCTCAACGGTCAGGTCTCTGCTATCTCCAACACTCCATGCTCTTGGACTGACTACCATATCATAACATTCTCAGTCTCACACAACAGCTCACCCTCCCACAAAGCCCAACTGATGCCGCCCACTATCGCACAAAGCTTGCATAACCTTGCTAAAGACTGCATCATGTCCCTGCTTGGCATACTTAAGGCAGCGCATCTCCCTCATTCCGATCCAGACCTGCTTGCTAACTATTACTCTAAAGCCATGTTACATGCAGTCGAAACCATTGCGCCCCTCACAACCCTGCAAAACCAAACCCACCATGCACTGCAACTTGTAATCTACACCCAACCTTCTAGCTCTCTGCACTAAAAACTCAAAGCAGAGACAAAATATAGAAAATACACTTCAATCACTCACAAATCATTATTCACTACTCCCGCCAAAACCTACGAGCTAGCCATCCTCCAAGCAAAATCTGCCACCTACAACTCAAGAATTGCAAATGCCAATTCAAATACACAAGAGATATTCACCATTCTCAGAACATTTGAATCACCCACCCACACTTGGCTTCCCCAAAGACAAGACCTAGTGCACCAAGATCCAAAATTCCCTCCTTAATATATGTGCATGAAAATCCAAAAGAAGCAAGTCTCCACTTGCACCAGCAGTCTCCCCCCTCACAACAACCTTTTCCGACAGCCCCACGAGACTCCCCCTTCATCTTCAAAAGGATCAATGAAGACGAGGCCAGCTCCACACTTGAAAGGCATGAAACCATCCAGATGTAAAGGAGATGCATGCCCAGCCACAATCATAAAAGACTGTGCGGATGCCCCGACCCCCTTCATCACTACCTTCATCAACTCCTCCTTCTCGTCTTGCTGTGTCCCCACCAATCTCAAAGAAGCCTCTGTAATCCTGCTGCTAATAAAAACCTTCACTGGACCACACCTTTCCCACTGTCTACCGACCCATCACAATAGTCCCCTTCCTCCTAAAGATCTTGAACAGGGCAGCCTATCTCCAAATCCAACAATACCTTGAGGCAAACCACATCCTGGGAAGCCATCAATCTGTGCTCTGCCAAGGGCATGGCAAGGAATCAGCTCTCCTCTATCTGAAGAACCAGCTAGATGAGATCAAGGAGGCAGGGAAGTCAAATCCCCTGCTTCTCCGCGACCTCTTGGCAGCGTTCGATTTGGTAGACTACCAGATACTGTTAACATCTCATCTCTGCCAACAACTTCTCGCCTATAGGCATCTAGCTACGTCACCTCCTTCCTAAAGACAGAACCATCAAAGTCTTTGCAGAAAAAAACACAAGCACTCTATGTGGTGAATCCTGCAGATCCCTCACTAAACCCCTGCCTAAAGTCTTCTCCCAGGTGCCCAGGGAAAGGCAGACGCTTTCTGATCCTGACCTTGCGGGTGGTGGGTGCTCAGGAGACAAGGCTCAGGGTGGTTAGAAGACTCCACGGAATGAGAGGCAGTATTTCTCTCTAAAAGGGAAGAAGCTTTTCCAAGTACCAATGCACTTCCTCTGTACACCATGGACATAAATGGCTGCATTGGGAAGTGGCACACCACAGTGCCCCCCTAAGTGCTGTGCAAGTGATTTGCACGGCGGAATCTGTGCATTAGTATAACCTTTGAAATTATATACCGACAACAGCATATGCATTATGAGGGCAATTGTCCACATCCTGGGCATTTACTTAGTGTTTTTTACACCCGTTCCACAACCATTCCATAATGGCCACCCTCCATTCTAGCACCAGAGTGGTAATCTTCCCTTCCTCTCCTTCCCTCAGAAGCTCACTGTCTCCAGAGCTTTGGTTCTCTCTAGGCTGGACTATTGCAACAGCCTCTTTTTAAATATGCCGGCTTCCACTCTCGGCCCATTGCAACTCATCCGGAACAAGACTGTGAGATTTGTCCTTGGCCTCAAGCCCAGGGATCGTATCTCTCCAGGACTGAAATCTCTACACTGGCTCCCAGTGGCTGCAAGGATTACGTTTAAAACCCTTTGCATTGTCCACAAGGCCTTCTGGGGCCTGGGGCTCCAATACCTTCAACTCTCTCTTCCTAAATATCTTCCTGCTCAAGCTCTTTGCTCATCCGTCTCCAACTCCCTCAGGGTCAGTCACTTCTCCAAGCAGTGAGTTGGTGGTAGATCTCTTTCCTCGGCTGTGGCCTCCATCTGGAACAGCCTCCCTGCCTCCCTGAAACTTGTGGAGAAACATCTCTGGTTCTGGAAGCACCTCAAGACCTTCCTCTTTCTTTCTGCTGTCTCTCCTCCTCTTCCCTGCTGAACTCCTTGTTGAAACTGTACTGTTGAACTGGCCACCTTCTGATCCTGGGCCCAGGTCCCCTCCCCCGCCAGTTACACATCTGCACTGCCGCCCTGGAAACCCCCACACTTGGGGCCTGTTTCTGTATCCCTACAGTCCACCCCAGCGCTTGACACCTGTTGTCTGCACTTACACTTGCACTTGCCACCTACTGGCCCTACTTCTCATTTTGTTTTATTTATTCTATTACCCCTTGTACTGCACGGTCCCCCCCTCCCACTCTGCACTTTTCCTCTTCCACCTTCCCCTGCACTTGCGCGATCTGAATGACAACTGGCCTAGTAGGATCGCGGCCTCAGTCTTCTCTCTGTTCCCCCTACCTTTCCGCGTCGCGCCTTGAAACACTTTTGTATAGGCACTTTATAAATGCCATATCATATTCGACACATTAGGGCGTTGTGATTGGTGGAGCCCCTCTCATTAGGGCAAACACTGCTCCCCCCACCAAAGGCCTACTCCTGGCCCTGTTGCCTGTAACCTCTGCCTCACTTTCTCTCTACACCACGGACATCGATTGCTGAATTGGGGAGCAGCATGCTACAGTGCCCCCGCCCCTCCAACATGAGGCATCATGAGGAACTTTCACAGATCCCATCTGCAGGTAAGCCTATCGGGCTAAGTGCTGAGTGGGTGGTTTGCACAGTGGAATCTGGACATTAGTAAATCTTTTGAAATGATATAATGACAGCAGCATATGCATTCTTAGGGCCATCCTGGGCAATTATTTTGTGTGTTTTACACCCGTTCCATGACCATTCCGTAATGGCCGCCCTCCATACTAGCACCGGAGTGCTTTGTGTATCCAACACATGCGGGCCTTGTGATTGGTGGAGCCCCTCTCATTAGGGCCAATCAGGGGAGATGTTTGGCGAATGCCGGACCCCCACCAAAGTAACACTACTAAGGCCTCTGTCTGTTCGTGTCAGTGCCTGGCCATGGTCTGGGCCCCACTTTCCGAAAACTGCATCAAAATACTCATCAATGCTATATTTACATTCAACGGTCACCTGATGGTGTCTTCCCTACTCGTGTCATCATGTGAGTGCTGCTACTGAGTGGGTGCCTCGGCTCCACAGAACTCACTTCCTCTGCTTCTCAAGACATCCACCATGCAGAAGTCCCATGCTCTACAGTGACTCTGCACTCTGCTTCCACTCACTGTGTCTCATTTTCACTGACACCAGCGACTGTATTGCTGTGCTGCATTTTCTGTGCCACTCCTTCAAGACTGTCTGTATTGTGTCTGTATTGTGTGAAAAGTGTGAACATCTTATTTAACTGTGCCTCCTTCCTGCATTGATAATGCCTGTTTAAATGAAATTCCTTTTTAGATGTGCCTCCTTCCTGCATTGATACTGCCTGTTTGTATGAAAATCGTTTTTAGCTGTGCCTCCCTCCTACATTGATCCTGCCTGTTTGTGTGAACATCGTTTTTAGCTGTGCCTCCCTCCTACATTGATCCTGCCTGTTTGTGTGAAACTCGTTTATAGCTGTGCCTCCTTCCTGCATTGATAGTGCCCGTTTGTGTGAAAAGAAAATCATATTTAGCTGTGCCTCCTTCCTACTTGTTTGATTGTACACCAAATACCCATTTGGCCTACTATGCCAAGTGGAACAGGTTCAGAACTGTGCTTTGCAGCATACTCACCCACACCTCACCTCTCACTTTCTCTTTGTCTCTCTCTCTCCATTCCTCGCTCCAATATGGTACTCTCAATCTCCCCTATCTTCTATCTTCTCCAACTGCTACACCATCACCTATCCCCCCTCTCTCACTAAATCTGGCTGGTAAAAGCATAAAAAATATCCAGGCCTCCCAATTGCAGACACCTATGTCAGTGCATCCTCAAGAGAAATCTTCACTGACATCCTCTTCTCCATCCCATCTCCAGACCTATGGACCTCTCACCTCACTGCCACTGTCCCACATTACTCTTCAACTTCCATTAATGGCGGCACCAAGTGGGAAGTCCTCCTTGCAGGCTTCTTCTCATCTCGCTGCTGTATCAATGTTTACATCACGGGCACAGTCCTGGTTCAAGGCCCTCAGGCCAACCTCCTCCTATTTTAACGACTCCCACCTTCTCTCATCAACTTTCTTCCTTCCCCTGCCCCTTTCTGCAGCATCAGAAGAGTTAAAATCATCACTCCGGATGCGGAGCATTGCCGAGTGTTTGCTGAGTGTTTTCTCTGTGGGATACTCTGTTCATCTGCCTACAGACTGAGAACAGTCGGTTTACCTTTTCTACAGCACCAGAAGATTTAAAAACATCACTCCAAACGTGACTGTCGCAGAGTGTTTGCTGAGTGTTCGCCGCCGGGAGCCGCAGGCATCTTCATGGACCACCGGACCACAGAGGGATGTCATCAGCGGACAAGACAGCAGGTACGCCTCAATTTGCTGAACAAAGGGGAAAAGCAATCCAGACTTCAATAATAAGCATGAGCCTAACGGTAGAGTCTAGCGATCAAATGGACCAAATGGCCCCCTAAAAGCATGCCACAGGCCGGCTCAGCTATTTCCAACCATACTACTCAATCAATATTTGTAACAATGCCTGACAGGTAAATTGTAAACAGCACTCCCGGCGGCACGCAGAAAGACTCGAAGGATCCAACGCCTTTCTCCAAAACGGACAAAACGGGAGAAATCTCAGATAAGGGGGCGATAAAAACACAGAAGCCCCAAAATACAGATACGGCCAATACTGAAGCTGCATTAAACGGATCACACAAGCCAAAGGAGAAGCTAGAGGCCCACCTATCCAAAAAAACAGCCACTCTGTGTCGGATGTTGGGAACCTCAAATGGCACTTTAAATGCCAAGATACATTGCAAGCCGCGTCCCTGGCTATGAAAACGAGAACATCCAATGAGGAGAGGTCAGCCCTGAACTAAACTGACTCACTGCCCAGAAGGAACCCTGTGATACAGCTGCTGGTGTGACCTAAAGGATGAAGATTTGTTGTGGATTGGGGTATTCAGGAGATCCTGTCAACAAGTGACTACAACTGCAGTGGTTCCTACCCATCCGCACAAAGCACACATACTCTCCCTATACCCCATCCCAATCACTTTCTTGGATCATGAAAATACCTGAAATCCATCCCAGATCCTGGATGCCTTATCGGAGGTCTGCCATGAACTCATGGACACACTGGTCCAAGTAAAGGCTGGTTATCTCTCCCGGCACTCTAGGAACCAGCCCGGCAGTCCAGCAAGAAGTCCTGTGGCTACTGCAACTACATGTGGGGTGTTCAATTGCCCTGGAGGACTTTGTTCAAACTCCACCTAGTGGGAAGACTAGAAGTCAGTTGGTGCGGGAGATCTAAAATTGGAAGTGCCTAAATTAGCTGGTCTCAATGACTCTGTGAGAAGTCCCATGGCCTGAGCGGACTTAAACAGTCAAATTGAAGCCAACTCCCTGGTGGGAGACCTACTGCCTGACCCACCAGAGAACCCGACCCAGGCAGCCCAGTTCACCAAAGACGTTGCGCTGTTGGCACTGTGTCTATCCAAGGAAGCGGGAGTGAAAGCATTGAAAAGACCAAACCTGGACATCTGCAAAGACTCGTCACAGGTTTCAGCGATACCGGCAAAACAAAAAGACTTCAAAAGTTTCAAGACTCAAGACCAGCTATAGAAATGCTATCTGAAGTCCTCCCTCAACAGAAGACTCCATTTATCGGGAGAAGGCAAGGTAGCGCTGATACACACAGAAGGGAATCCTCTAGCGAAGAACCATCCTCTGAAATAGAATCCTCCAGGGACGATACTTATAACTGGGAGTACAGAGAGCAAACCACCAGAAACTCGCTTCTAAGCCCGGAAAAATTGAAGACAAACAGAGGCGGACCAATCATGTGAGCCTTCTTGGGCCTCGCAACAATAAGCAAATATTCAATCTGCCCCCTTTCCTGAAAGTGTATGGGAACTTGACAATTATAAAGACCAGACCACATTGCTCGGACTGATGAACTCTGAATTGTTCCATGTGGAGTCTTTCATAGAATCAATAAGAGAAAAAAGAGCAAAGGAAAAAGAAATGGAGGGTGTAATTCTTAAAACCCTGATAGACCTGATGAAAGACACCAAATCTGATAAGAGGATCTTTTTGGAAGGGGTCCATGGAATTGCTTCTTGGTGAACAATATAAAAGTCAGGGCAGGAAACTGAGCAATAACAGCCTGAAAAAAATTCTGAAGGAGCTGTGGCCTGTGATAAACGACCTAGGCGGACCTCCACAAGTCTACAACCAGTGGATGGGGGACGCAAAGGGGTGATGCCTGCCTTCCCAGAAGCCCAAATACAATTAGGGGCCCCGACGGAAATAACCAACATCGAAAATCCCTTACTCAATTTGTCAGTGTATGAAGACAAAGACTTAATTGAAACAGGGGAAGTTCTAAACCCTGTCTTGGAATCAAATGTTGAAAGAGACCCTGGCATAAATGCCAGCCAAAGAATAGGGATCTGCTCTTCCCATTTCTCACACTGGCAGATAGATGAGCAATAATAAGAAGAGAGAATGACCAGAAAAATAGCCCGTCCAAACCCGATCAAATCCTTAGTAAACTCCTCCTAAAGTAAAAAAACTGTTCGATCTTCAGTGTTCCAGATAAAAAAGCTCCCACGTGATTGGAAATCTACTGGAATGGGGAAATCTTCAGGGGCAGCTACGACTCCAGATTGATTGTCACACTTGAAAGGATTTTAAGAGCGGATGATGGCCTGTTTGGGATATTTTGACCCATCCCAATGTGCCCCACTGCATCACTTTACAGATGGTTAAAGAAACAGCCAAAAATGGATGCGCTAACGCCTGTGCGCACAAAAATCTGCAAAACTGCATTTGGGTCACAACCACAAAAAGCTGCACACCCTGCCACACACAATCAAGGGGGGGGAAACACAATTCTCACTGCAGGAGCATGCCAGTGGGTTCTGGTACATTCAACTTGGAGCAAGGTAGCAGCATTGTGCTGAAAACCAAACATGCCTTTTAAAATGTAGCTTTGCAACCTCAAAGTGCTGTTTTGGTGCTAGATCCATTTATTTTCCAGTGAATCCTTGAGAGTAAAAGGTTTACAGATCATCCAGTGTGGCTCAGTGGAGCCGGGCCTCATTAATTGACAGCAGTCCTGAAATGAATCTCATGAAAAACCAGCCCAACATTTGTTTTCAGTTACACTGGAAAAATTCAGCTAACATTGCAACAAGTAACAATTAAACAGCTGTCCAGGCATAAACTTTAAACAAAGGCTGGATACATGTATCCAGACTGCAAACAAATCCCAGCACTCAAGGGAAGAACTGGTGCAGAATAAAGTGTATGTGCTGCAGAGGAAAATCTGATTTAAAAGAACTCAATTAATGTGCTTTTTCAGGAATTAAGTGCAAAAAGTGCCTGTTGTTAAAACATGTTTTTGTTCAAAGGCCTAATTCTTTAAGAAATGTCAAAGGATTGCTAATGTCAAAATCCACCTATAAACTGTGTTCATTTTACATGTTTTAATAAAAGATGTAGGTAACTTAAAGTTAAAACCCAGTCCTGAGTTAATTAACTATTTAATTCTGATCTGACAGCCTCAGCCTGGGAAAGGGTGACACCTCACTGCTGGCAGAAAAGGACGAATTGCTGCTGGTAGGTCATACTCATGACAAATAACTCCTCAGACTATCGTCTGGGCCCCAGCCAAAGACAATAGCAGGCTTCAGCACTCATCCCTCCAGGGGAGAGGCAGGATGTTCCATTCTCAAGGAAGAGGACCCATGCCTTGAACAAAGGAATTTGACAGCTGCTGCCAGTTGAAAGAAAAGTTAAAACAAAAAATGCTAAGGACTTTTGGTGGTTAAACACCTATTTGTATTTGAGCTTTAAAGACATTTAACTTTGCCACAAGAAGGAGGATACATCTAAAAGTTGGAAGTGGTAAATCTAAGTATACACTCTTTCTTTGAAGACATGATTGAACCCTGTACTGCATAAGGACCAAAAGTTATGCAAAAACCCTGATTGCGCAGAGACTATTAATGCTGCAAATCTAATATTGTGTTTTGCTTGATTCTTCAACCCTGCTCCCCCTCAACCTCCTCTAGCCTACTTCTGCAGGAGTCTGTCCTGATACATTCTGGTTTCACCTTCACTGTCTTGTGGCCGATGCTGGTTTTGACTTTTATGGACTTCATTCATTCACGGTGCATCACTCTCTCTCAACTTTCATGATGGACTTCCTTTGCATCTTGTACTCATGGTGGCCCGTAATCATGCTGTTCCCATCTTCATCCTGTATCCTGGCTTGCAACATTATGTGTTACTACTGACTTTTGCAATTGTATTCACGCTACACTCTTTTTGACTGCTTACTCTCTGTTCTCTCCTCCTTTCCCTTCTCCCTTTCCTATCTCCTCCCCTTACTTTCTTCTTTGCACTTACTCTATCAGAATTGTCCCTGGACCTAATATGATCGCAACCTTGTCTGTTTCCTCCACCCTCCCATTTCTGTTTTTTTCCTCCCCACTCCCCTCCTGAAATGTCGTCAGGCCTAGTATGATAGTGGCTTGTTTTGTTCTTCCCCTCCCTTTCTCCACCCCTCTCCCTCACCTTTTGTTTTTCTCCAGCTCTACCAGAAATGTCATCAGGCCTAGTACAGTAGTGAACTGTCTGTTTCCCTTTCCTTCCCACTCTCCCCCTCCCTTCCTTATCTATGTCTTAGCTCTTGCACTATCTGAAATGTCATCAAGCCGAGTACATCCTTACTGTTCATGGCCTGTAAGAATGTCATTGTATTTTCCCTTGTTCCCTCCCTTGCCTTGATGCGCTTTGAAACACATTGTGAATAGGCGCTATATAAATAAACTCTCATATCATATCATAACATATCATACACGAGTTCTAGGGGCAATTGCACATATATGTACAGAGCTAGGAATCGTTAGGCCAAACCTTTATGATTACAATTGACAAAATTCCACAGAAAGACAAAGCTAGGCCTCACTGACGTGGGAGTTGGATGTACATGTAACCCACAAAATATGTAATGCATGTGTCCAATTTTATTAGAGGGCATACATATATAAATATGAATTTGTGGGAAAGTTACATTTTGGTCCAAATAACTGGGAGTTTCCCAGGTCACATCATAAAATATGACAGCCCTTTCTGTCTTCCAACCAGAAAAGAGCAGGGAGGAAACTTTGCCTTTGGCCAATCAGAGCATTATGGGTAAGTCTGCCCCTACTATAAACTTAGTAATGTCATTTGGCAGGATAAATAAGGGAACCTCATAACACACAGACACACTCATTCCTGACTCCATCCTGATTTCCGTGTGACGCCCTGCTTCCGAATTCTCCATCTTGTAGCTGATTCCAGACTTCTTTGAAAAGCCAAGGCCTCAGTATTGCTGTACTTCTTCTTCAGCTAGGCCCAAATCCTGAAACCATCCCTAAACTTAAGGGAAATAATTCTGATCCAGTCTGGCTTGCTACCATTCATGCTTGCCTGATAAAACTCACCATCCCACTGATCTACAGTGTCCAGTAAACAGAAGGGCCAATCTGTAATGCTCACCTGACTCCCACAGAGGCGCTGACCAGGACTGGAATGACGTTGCTTCTTCCGGTGAGGCGCTGGACTCAGAGTATGGCAGGGCCGGTTCTTCTTTGGTTTTGTGATGTTGAGCTCTCCTTCCTGCTTCTGGTGCATGGGCGCGTTGAAACCCAGTTAATTCACTGGATTCACTCTCATACATCCATGTTGGTTCTGCTAATGGATGAGAATAAAAAGTCTCTATTGTCTTTCTTTCAGGTGCAGAACGTGGCTCCCGAGAAGAGCGATGAAAACAATGAAGAATGCTCAGGTTAGTGTTCAAAGAATGTTTTTCCTCTGAGTGCAATATTAAACGCTAATGCAGATGTCTTTTTCCCCATAGGGGCCGGGGTCAGAATGCTGAACGAGCATAGACCCGAAACGAGAGGTAAGTTCCGGTAAGTCTTTAATGAGAGTCTTTATTATGTCTTTTCATTCTCTCATTAATTCCGCTGTCTTTCTTTTCCCCTTAGAGGCCGGGGTCTGCAGGTGCCTGTATGCGGCAGAGACCCGAAATGAAGTATGACCCAAACAGGTAAGTCTAAATGGAAGCTCTGGCTTTCCTTATGCTCTTCTCACTCTCACCTTTGATTTCTGTCTTTTTTCCCCAGGTGCCGGGTTGATGCAGCGAATCCGGACGAGCGCCGCTGGCAATGGAGGCTGGCAGCAAGGTGAGTGAAATGCGGCGCGGCAGCGACGGGTGAGTTGACCTTTTAAAATGAAAGTCTTTCCTTTTCAGGATTGCCGAAGGGACGACTCTTGGACGAGGTTGAAACAGGTAAGGGCTCTTCTTTTGTCCAATTCTTTCTCCTTCTCCACATGCAGGTGTTTCAGGATGCAGGCGGGCGTGGCAGAAGTCCAGAAGCAGGAGCAGGCACGGTGAGCGTCCAGCTGCTAGATGCAGAACAACGCGAAGCGTGAGTTACTGATCGGGCGTGGTTTAAATAGCCTTTCAAGAAGTCCCAGGTATGTATCTTCCACTCAGGTATGTATTCTTCCTCAGGCCACACCCATGTGGTTAAGTAGTTCTAGAGACAAAATAGTCCCATCCAGGCCTCAAGGGGGCCTGGATGTTGCAGCAAGGTCTGCATCAGGTAAGTGTACACCCAAGCACTTAAACACATGTCCTCGATTATGAGCCTGGCGCCTAAGGCGCCAGGATTCAGTCCAAAGTTCCCCGACTTGGGCCCCCTGAGACCTTCCTGGGGGAAATGATGCCTGCCTCTGGGGTTGCTGGGCCGGGCCTGGTTCCTTAGAGGTAGGCATCATGACAGTACCCCCCCTCAAGGCCCCTCCCATGGTTGTTTCCTCCGGGGGTTTTGGTTTATTCGGGAATCTTCAGTGGAACCTTTGTATTAATCGTGGTGCGTGAACATAGTTACTGGGTTCCCAAGATCTTTCCTGAGGTCCATATCCTTTCCAATTAACAAGATAGAAGAGTTTCAACTTAACTATCTTGGAATCTTAAATGTCTTTCACTTCGAATTCTAATTCCCCATCAATTTGGACAGGCTCTGGAGGCTCAGACAGTCTGGTTCCAGGTTGTACTGGTTTTAGAAGTGATGTGTGAAAAACGGGATGAATCCGCATGTTTGATGGTGTAAGGTCCAATGAATCTGGGGTTGAAAGTTCGAGGTCCTTTGAGAGGTAAATGTCTAGTTGCTAGCCACACCTGGTCTCCTATTTGGTAAGGAGGTGTTTTACTACGATGTAAGTCTGCATTTTTGTATTTCTTCTTGGCTTGCTGTAAATGAGAAGTAGCCTCTTTGAAGGCTCGGGTAATTGTGGTATGCAGATGATTTACTGCTGGCAGTTCCAGGGTAGGAGGAGGGTCCAGGTCTGAGGTTTGAGGGTGATGTCCATACAATGTATAAAAAGGGGTTTGTCCGGTTCCAGAATGCACACAGTTATTGTAGGCATATTCTGCAATCCAAAGAAGGTCTTTCCAGTTGAACTCAGATTGGTGTAACATACACCGAAGATACTGTTCGAGAGTCTGATTTGTTCTCTCGGTTTGTCCGTCGGTCTGGGGGTGGTGGCTGGTAGATAACCGCACATCGATTTGTGCCAGTTGGCAACATTTCCTCCAAAAATGGGAAATAAATTGGCTTCCTCGATCCGAGACTAGAATGGAAGGGAAACCATGTATGCAAACTATATTCTCCAGAAATTCCTTGGCCCCGATAGAAGCTGAAGGCAATCCTTTTAAGGGGATGAAGTGGGTCATTTTGGAGAACAGATTTACGATTACTAGATAGTGTTGTAACCACAACAAGGAGGCAGATCAGTAATGAAGTCCATTGACAAGGTGTGCCATGGTGCTGGTGGAATATCCAGGGGTTGAAGTAGGCCGACTGGTCTTTGCTTTTGACCCTTGTTTTGGGCGCAAATTCCGCAAGACATCACCAAAGACTTTATTTCTTTTCTCCAAGAAGGCCACCAGAAATGGCGTTAGATTTTTTCTTCCGTTTTAGTGATACCAGGATGTCCTTCCATTAATGATTCATGATAATGGGTAATAACCTGTTCTTGCAATTCTTTACTTGGCAGAAATAACCGTTCCTGGAAGTAGGGTAAATTATCCTTAACGGCGTAATGAGGACCTTTTTGACTCCTTTCCTGTAAGGCTGAGGAGTCTACAAGTTGTTTTACTTGAGTTTGGATGTCCTCAATAGTTTGCAATGAAGTCAAGCCTAAGATTCTTTGTTCAGGTATAATTGGCACAGGTTCTAAACTCGAATTGGGTTCTTCCATGCCAATCCGGGATAAGGCGTCCGCTTTACCATTCTTGCAGCCAGGGCGATAGGTAATTACAAAATCAAATTCCGCAAAGAATAGAGCCCATCGGAGTTGCAGTGAAGATTGAGCTTTGGCCGTCTTTAAATACTGCAAATTTCTGTGGTCCGTAATCACGGTGATGGTGTGTCTTGCACCGAGAAGGTAATGACGCCAAGCCTTGAAAGCAGATTTAATAGCCAGTAACTCTTTGTCGGTAATTGCGTAATTAATTTCATGAGCAGAGAATTTCCTGGACCAAAAGGCTACGGGGTGTAGTTGGTTAGTTTCCGGATCTCTTTGTGACAGGACCGCCCCCATGGCTAAACTGGATGCGTCAGTTTCAACTATATACAGGAGATCTGGATGCGGGTGTTTCAATACAGGTGCGGAGGTGAATTTGGTCTTCAGGTCTTGAAAGGCTTGTTCTGCCTCATGGGTCCATTCGAAACGTTTGTTCTTACGTAAGAGTGCTGTAATGGGCTGGACTATTCGGGAAAACTCTGGGATGAATCTTCGATAGAAATTGGCAAAGCCAAGCATACTCTGAACCCCCTTCACTGAACTAGGAGATGGCCATTTAAGGATGGCGTCCACCTTTCGTGAATCCATTCGGATTCCCTTGGGAGTCAGGATGAATCCGACTTCTGTGGTGTGAAAGACACATTTTTCTAGCTTGGCAAATAGTGTGTGCTGGCGCAATTTCTCAAGAACTGCTCAAACATGTTTTTGGTGATCAGACTCAGAAGAAGAGTACACCAGGATGTTGTCGATGTATACGATGACACAGACATCAATAAGTTCTCGAAGAACATCATTCATGAAGTATTGAAAAGCGGCAGGCGCGTTGCACAAACCAAAGGGCATTACCTGATATTCAAAAAGCCCATATTTGGTGCGGAAAGCCGTCTTCCACTCGTCACCTTCTTTTATTCGCACAAGATGATAAGCTCCTCGGAGATCAAGCTTAGTGTATACACGAGCATCTTTTACTTGATCAAGAGGTTCTGGGATCAGAGGCAAAGGGTTACGGTTCTTAATCGTTATCTGATTAAGGGCGCGGTAGTCAATACAAGTCCTAAGGTCACCTTCTTTTTTAGAGACGAAGAACAAAGCGGAAGAGACAGGCGACTTTGACGGGCGAATAAAACCATTGGCAAGGTACTGATCCAAATACTGACGCAAATGCTGGTTTTCAGGTTCAGTGAGAGCATAGATCCTGCTACACGCCGGTTGAGCACCGGGAACTAAATTGATCTGGCAATCGTAAGAACGATGGGGAGGTAACGTGTTAGCCTGTTCTTTCTGAAATACATCCTGAAATTCAAGGTATTCTGCCGGTAGTTGAACAGTGGTGGAAGTTACTGTGGCTAAACTTAAAGCTGGATTTCTTGGATAACAAGTTGGTCCGCAGTCTGGAAAGGTGATTCTCTTTGCTCGCCAGTCTATTTGAGGATTGCGTGTTTCTAACCAAGGAATTCTGAGGATAACTTGGAATTGTGGAGCCTTGATTATGTCAAACACTATCGCTTCCCGATGTCCATCTTGAGTCACTAGTGTCACTTCTGTGGTGGAATGCGTTACCGGCCCAGAGGCTATTTCGGTACCATCAACCGTAGTAATGACTTCCTGGTTAACTTTTGGATGGAGAGGGAGGTTCATCCTAGAGGCCAATTCGCGATCCACGTAGTTCCCAATAGCCCCGCTGTCGATGTATGCCTTGATGGCATGTAACAGTTGGGGCTTTTTAGGGTCCACAAGCACCATTGGCAAGACAAAATGCGAGGTCAAAGAGTTTGTTTTCAAGCTCGGCAAGCGGACCTCTACGCTTGTCGGGCTAGGTCGTTTCCCGAATCAGGTTCCATTACACCAACCACCTTTTTAGGTGGTTTTACTGGACAATCACGAAGAAAGTGACCGGAAGCCCCGCAATAGAGGCATAGTTGCTTTTGCCGCCTTCTCTCACGTTCCTTCTGAGTTAACGGCCCCTTCACTCCACCGATTTGCATAGGTTCAGAAACTTCAGTATTCCTAGGGTTAACGTGGGTCCTGATCGGTACTCGGGTTTCATACTTGAGCTGATCGGCTTTTCTATTCTGAAGTCTGTGATCCAGTTGTACCACTAAATCTATGTATTCTGCGCAGGCTTGGGGTGGATTCACCACTTGGGCCAGAACGTCTTTTAGCTCTACGCGCAGACCCCGGTGAAATAAAGTGATTCTTTTATTTTCAGGCCATCCGGTTTCCACCACCAGTCTGTTAAAGGAGGCTATATAAGACAAGAGGTCTTGGTTACCTTGTCAGAAAGATAGCAGTTCGTTGTCAAGGGCCTGTTTCTGAGAGTGTCGATCGAACAATCTTTCCATGTTGGCCTGAAACCCCTGAAAGTCCTGGAGAATGGGATCATTCTGATTCACCAAAGGAACAGACCAATCGGCAGCACAGCCACTTAGATACGATAACACAAAGGCCACTTTGGTCTGATCATCGGGGAAGGCCCCAGGTCTGCATAAAAAGTGTAAGCAGCATTGGTTCATGAAAATGGCATATTTCTTAGGGTCCCCCGCAAAGCGTTCAGGCGATGCCAAAGGCATGGAACCAAGTAGATTGATCTGTACTGGATTACTCAAACCCAACGAAGTGGAAGGCCCCCCGGAACCAGGTAAAGGCATTTGTCCGGCCTGGTTCTGTAACAATCGTTTGGCCAGGTCATCAGTTCGTTCCTTGGAGAGAATCAGTTCTCTTTTGAGGGCGTTAGTCTCCTGGCGGGCTGAGTGTACCTCTGCCCTTAATTCCCCCAAAGGCTGAGCCAGCTGGTCAGTCTCAGAAGTTTCCATAGCGCCCGGGTGGGAAATTATTGGTAGTCTTCGCATTCTGTAACGCTCACCTGACTCCCACAGAGGCGCTGACCAGGACTGGTATGAAGTTGCTTCTTCCGGTGAGGCGCTGGACTCAGAGTATGGCAGGGCCGGTTCTTCTTTGGTTTTGTGATGGCTAGCTCTCCTTCCTGCTTCTGGTGCAGGGGCGCGTTGAAACCCAGTTAATTCACTGGATTCACTCTCATACATCCATGTTGGTTCTGCTAATGTCCGAGAATAAAAAGTCTCTATTGTCTTTCTTTCAGGTGCAGAACGTGGATCCCGAGAAGAGCGATGAAAACGATGAAGAATGCTCAGGTTAGTGTTCAAAGAATGTTTTTCCTCTGAGTGCAATATTAAACGCTAATGCAGATGTCTTTTTCCCCATAGGGGCCGGGGTCAGAATGCTGAACGAGCATAGACCCGAAACGAGAGGTAAGTTCCGGTAAGTCTTTAATGAGAGTCTTTATTATGTCTTTACATTCTCTCATTAATTCCGCTGTCTTTTTTTTCCCCTTAGGGGCCGGGTTCTGCAGATGCCTGTATGCAGCAGAGACCCGAAATGAAGTATGACCCAAACAGGTAAGTCTAAATGGAAGCTCTGGCTTTCCTTATGCTCTTCTCACTCTCACCTTTGATTTCTGTCTTTTTTCCCCAGGTGCCGGGTTGATGCAGCGAATCCGGACGAGCGCCGCTGGCAATGGAGGCTGGCAGCAAGGTGAGTGAAATGCGGTGCGGCAGCGACGGGTGAGTTGACCTTTTAAAATGAAAGTCTTTCCTTTTCAGGATTGCCGACGGGACGACTCTTGGACGAGGTTGAAACAGGTAAGGGCTCTTCTTTTGTCCAATTCTTTCTCCTTCTCCACATGCAGGTGTTTCAGGATGCAGACGGGCGTGGCAGAAGTCCAGAAGCAGGAGCAGGCATGGTGAGCGTACAGCTGCTAGATGCAGAACAACGCGAAGCGTGAGTTACTGATCGGGCGTGGTTTAAATAGCCTTTCAAGAAGTCCCAGGTATGTATCCTTCCACTCAGGTATGCATTCTTCCTCAGGCCACACCCGTGTGGTTAAGTAGTTCTAGAGACAAAATAGTCCCATCCAGGCCTCAAGGGGGCCTGGATGTTGCAGCAAGGTCTGCATCAGGTAAGTGTACACCCAAGCACTCAAACACCTGTCCTTGATTATGAGCCTGGCGCCTAAGGCACCAGGACTGGGGTCCAATATGAGCCTGGAGCCTAATGCGCCAGGATTCAGTCCAAAGGGCCCTGACTTGGGCCCGCTGAGACCTTCCTGGGGGAAATGATGCCTGCCTCTGGGGTTGCTGGGCCCGGCCTGGTTCCTTAGAGGTAGGCATCATGACACAATCCAATCCAAATCCAATCCAATCCAATCTGCAGTGCCAGTCCAATTGACCAGAACCGCCCAGCTGACCATCCCGCAAGAAGTGTCCTGCCATCTGTAGACCCGATCCGTGATGACCAGAACCTGACCGTCCAAAATCTTAATTTAAAGTGGACTGTAAGTATAAATAGGAATTATAGTAAACCATAGCATATATTGTTTTACCTTGTCCTATCCCCATCTCTCAACCTATCCCATCTTTAACTTAAGAACCTCTAATATTGTCAGAACCATTCTTGAAGCCCTGTTTGTAATCCCTAGTGTTGTTATTTTCGCTCATTTGTTTTACTAGACCATAAGCCATTAGTGAGTTGGGTTAAATAAAGTAATTACCATAACGAAAAATTGAGTATCCGCTACGTGAAGAGTTACAATCGGTCATGTGCAATTGTGGAGATTCATGGGTGGCATTATCTTTTTCTTAGTCATTAATATCATTTAAATAAAACCAATCTGTCATTTTAAAACTGAATTTCTGCTTTTCTGTGTTCTATTTTTCTGAAAACACCTCTCATTCAATCTTTCATAACTTCCTCAATTTTATAGCGAGAGACTTAATTTCAACTCTGACTTAAACCTAAGACCTGTAGCTACATCCCTAGCTAAAAATAATGTAGTTGACCTGTTTCCCTTAAAAATCGCATCGTGAAATTTAGGCGGGAATTCGCAATTTTGCAAAAGTTTAACACGTGTGTTTTCCCATTCAAAGTATTTCCAAACTTCCATTCTGATTCAAAGTGTGTACTATTGCTCATCTTGTAGCTTATGTTTGTTGGGATATTTTCAGTGTTGCTCCCATATGAATTCATATCAATTTAAGGATTTTTGCACACTTTTCATTGTTTTCCTAAGCAATTTTCAAATGTCGTTTTAAACATGTACATTTCCAAAATGTTTTTCTCTCTTGTTTGAAGATTGCATTCAACCACTATACACTGTCCTTATTCCTAAATGCCTGCTGTTTAGTTACATCTGTGTAAAATTGTTTCTTTGTAAATTGAGAAAATTGCAGGGGGAAATCTTAACTTAAGCGTTATCTTTTCAACAAGCCAAAAGTGTTCTTTTCTGTGTTTTATATTCTGTGTTGTTAAAAGTGAATTCAACTGCCTTACCTACTTTCTGATTTGTACTGTCACCACATTGGTGATTGCTACCCCATATAAATTAAAACATATGTTTAATTTGCATTTTAAATAAATAAATAAATAATACCTTTACCAACCAACCTGATTCCTGGTCCATTGTGACCTGGGTGGTATTTTGAGAATGGTGTGATATGAGTATATCCCTCACTCAGAATATTGAACCTATAGACACAATAAATAAGTATTTCATTTGTGCATTGCATGCTTGGCGAGACCCGGGTGTATTGCCTGATTGAAATCCTTAACACCTGATTCTGAATCGCTCAAACATCATGAGCTTGCTACATGACGTACCTAAATTAAAAGTAATTACCATTGAAGACATCAAGATAGTGGACTTCTTTCATGAGAGAGAAAATTACTGTGTAAATGTGCACATGAGATCTGTCTCCCTGAGTTCACTCCTCCTGCAGGCAAGCGATGATCTACGTACCCTGGGCTTTGACCGGAGGAGAAACGAGAATGCTGAAAAGATGCTGATCAATAGCTGATCGATAGCCGCATAAAATCTGATGTAAAACGGCCAGGTTCTACTCTTATAAACCCTAAGAAAACTGGCCAAGATATGCAATCAGCCCGACCAGCCCTACCAGCCTCTCTGATGGAAAGGGAAGAACAGTCCAGTAAGACCCAACTAAAGATAACCATACACGGGAAACACTGCAAAGATAATCAAAGAAGGGTGGTGATACAGGGCTTAGATAAAAATGTACACGATCAAGAGGACCAAACCTGGAGCTGGCTAGCCAAGGCTTGGATGTCGACTTATAAAGAATAGAGCCAGAAGATCCACGAACCTAAGAACCTGACAACCAGATCTTGGAACACCCATCTTTTCCATAGCATGGACCCAGTTGTCGCTAAATTTGACATAATCTGCATCCAGGAATCATGGAATCATGGTTCATGTTGCGGGCGGGCCAGGCAGCCTTTCCAGCGCCATGTTAAAAGCAGTCCCGAAGGCATGGGCCGATTTCTGCCTGGTCCTATTTCGAAGTGTGGAAATCATGGAAAGTGGTGGTGGTGGTACCAATATTCAAAAAGGGTGACAGAATGGACCCAAACAACTATCATCCATTAGCCCTTTTGGACATGCTGGGGAAAGTGTGGGTCTCCTAAAGTGTCTGAATGAATGGGTGTTAACTTCCAAGAGTTACGATTGCTGCCAAATTGGATTTGTTAAGGAGGTTGGATGCAGTTTGAATTTATTCCTGATCAGTCTTTTAAAAACATGAAGAACAAAAGGGGGACAGAAAAATCCACCTTGCTTGCATCGATCTGGAACAAGCTTTTGATCTCATTGGTCTTTGGCAGAAATTCAAAGACCGAGGATGTCCAGAAGATCTATTCCTAGCCATCAAGGATCTATACTCAGGATCTTCAATGCAAATACATTTGGATCAGCTAGCTGGGCCATCTGACCAAAACAATGTCCACCTTAAAAGGCCTAAAACAAGGATGCCCCCTATCTCCTATCCTCTTTAATTTCTTTATCGAGGACATAAAAACAGCCCTGGCTCATGAATCTGCTTTTCCACCTAAAATAAATGGAACAGAAATAGACTGGCTCTTATATGCAGACAATTTGGTGCTTTGGACCAGGCACAAATTGTTCTACAAAGGAAACTAGACATCTTGCAAAACTATGTAGGCCAACATAAATGCAACTAAATTGGAATTGATGGTATTTGGAAACCAAATGGGTCAAAAGGAAAAAAAGATGATCTGGCCACTAAATGGAAAGAGCCTGTGGCCGACAACTGAGATAACATATCTTGGCTTCACAATAAATGTAAATAAAGGTGAAACAGCTTGGGAAGACTGCCTAAAAAGGAAAGTAAAATACCCAACAACTCAAGGGATTATGGTTACCTGGCCACCCTCTGAACTCAGTGCCCAGATCCTCTCCTCTGCCAGTCACACACCTGCACTGCCTTCCTGGCAACCCCCGCACTTGGGGACTGTTTTCTGTATCCCTGCAGTCCCACTACCAGCGCTTGACACCTGATGCCTGCACTTAACCCTGCATTGCCACCTGCTGGCTTTATGTTTACTTATTGTTATTTATTCTATTTTTCCCATGCACTGCACTGTCCCTTCCCCCTCCCCACTCACTTGCGCGATCTGGATGACACCTGGCCTAGTAGGATCGTTATCTGTCTTGCCTCTGTTCCCCCTCCCTTGCCTCGTCTTACCTTGAAACACTTGTGTATAGGCGTGTTATAAATGCCATATCATATCATATCATGATTCACAGTTGTTTCGGCAAATTCTCACACCAGTCATAAAATACCACAACCAAAAATTGATACAAGTCCTTTCATATGGGGCAGAGGTTTGCCTGGGTCTCAGCTGGGTGATATGGGAGTACCTAGAAGGATAGTTTTGGAAAAGAGTTCTGCCCCTACCCAAATCAATTCCAATGGTGATCATTCTCCATGAGGTGGGCTTGTCATCACTATATGTGAGAGTAGCATGGAATGCGCTGCTACTGTTAAGGAAGGTGAACATGGCAAAATGCCCTTCACAGTTTGACGTGATAAAGGCAAGGGAATATGATATGAATGATTGGGTACTGAACCTGTGGCTGGAACAGTGCAGAGCCACTCTACAAAATCTAGGAACCTCGATTGATATCCTATGCAAAAATACTGTGGGCAGATGATTGGCTGGAAACGGAGCAACAAAGGTCGAATTCTTCTTTGCATACACTATCAAAAAATGCATTTGCACTGCCCAACATCAGCACGCAGTACTTGAGAAGATTCCCAAGTATCAGGCAGAGAAATCTCTTCTTAGGTTTCTGATTAAACCTGCTCCATAGAAATGTTGTCCTAAAGAGGTATGGGATAAATTGGAGAATGATAAGTGCTGTCTATGTCGATTGCACTTAGAATCTCTAGGGCATCTGACCCTGTTTTGTGCTGAACTGAGACACCTGAGATCAATACATCTAAATAAGCTCATGAATGAGAAATTTGGGGTTGACGCTGAAAAGTGGTGGGAGGCCCTCTCTGGGGGAAAAAGCCTCAAAATGACATGCACCCTGGTAAATTTCATTGATATGACCTCTGGAAAAATAAAGGTGCAAGAACTATAGAGACTAAAAAACATATGTAAGTGAAATGCACTGTAAAACAATGAAGGACTGTATAATAAAACAGTATGGGCCTCATTACACGGAAGGCGATAAGGGTTAACGGTCACCGGTAAGGGTACCGGTGACCGTTAACCCTTACCGCCTTACTACGAGGTCCCTTTGTGGGAACCGACCTTAATGCCTGGTGTAGACCAGCTGTTAAAGTTGGGTCCCGCGAAGGGGTCTTGGTGCTAATTACGGTACCGCAATTTGAGGTACCGCAATTAGCTCCTTCCCCATTCCCATTATGCCCTATGGGGCAAAAATGGGAATGGGAAAGGGCCATGGAGAAAGGGGGAATTACTGCCCCGCCAACCTTGGAATGGGGTGGTAATTCCCCTTTTCTCCATGGTGGTACCGGTATGGTACCGGCAGCAACCATGGTGCTAATAGCACCATGGTTTACCGCCTTCCGTGAAATGAGGCCCTATGTTTTACAATTTTGTAGAAGGAAATGTATGAGGTTGGTTAAAAAGTTTGTAATAAAACTAAAATACCAAAAAAAAAAATAAAATTGCTGTTAACACAACCGGTGATTGTCGAACAATGAAATGCAGCAAAAATATCACTCGTATATGAGTGAAACTGCCAGAGTAGCACTAATTGAATATTAAAATGAAGAAAGCAGCTGAAATATTAATTGTGTGTGCCTAAACATGATTCTAAAAGTGAAGTCTAACTGAAGGGTAATTTGTAAAGCAGAAGAAAACATTGTAGAACTAAACGTAAGTGACTGAACTTTACATTTTGAGTTCCAGGGAACAAGCAAGCATTTCCCTAAGCCAAGAGTAGTGCAAGAATTGTCTAAAGCCAAGAGTGCTACAAGCATTACCCTAAGCCAGGAGTGGGATGATATGATATGATAAGTAATTTATAACGTGCCTGTGCACAAGTGTTTCTAGTGCAAGCATTGTGCAAAGCCTAAGAGTTGTACTAGGATTGTACGGAGCCAAAAGAGACTCACAACAAGGCATACAAATAAGCTAATGGGGTCACAGGAAGAGAGTGGATGAATGCAATGTCTTAAAGGGGTGAAGCTTGTTGCTTGTGATTGTTCCATACAGTTTAAGATGGTATAAATACTCACCTTGCCAAAGCCAAAAGGAGGAAAGGTAGAATCATATCCTTAAGGGCATTTTGGTCACTGATGTTGCAGAAAGACAAACTTGGCAAAGATGCTGCCCTTCTGCAAGGTGAATGTTCTGATGAAGAGTACCATATTTACATAAAGGAGTTGAGTAGCACGTATATGCATCTTGTCTTTTCTGAAAAGTTGTTGAAAGTCACAAAATTGCAAACTGTTGAAGCTATGGTAAATGGTTGGTTGTAAGTAGATTTAGAACCCCTAAGGGGGCTCAAATGGGAATGGGCAATGGTTCCTGCAAGGAGGAATTACCGGGTCCTCCTATATTGGAATGAACCGGTAAGTCCCCATTGCAGGAACCCGGTAAAGAGCCCGGTTTGGAGGCAGCCATGGTGCTAATAGCACCACGGCTACCTCCAAACTCGTAATGAGGCCCATTATTTATTGAGGCAGTCTAGGGGAAAACGAAAAAGTAATGCTATTCAAAAAGCCACTATAGTTCTTGTTGGATTGGAGTGGGATGACAGTATACTGCCTCGCCTACTTGAAGAGACCCCTCTCTTGCCTGGGGCAAATGTTAATTTGGACATAGCCTAATATAAATGCTAAGGGCCTCATTAACACTTTGGAGGTAGCCATGGCGCTATTAGCTCCATGGCTGCCTCCAAAATCGTGCCCGGGTCCGGTCTGGTGGAGTGGGGACTTACCGGGACATTCCGCCCTAGGCGGACCCGGTAAGTCCCCTATGGGGGCTCAAATGGGAATGAGGAAGGTGCTAATAACGGGTCTGCGAGTAGCAGGCCCTTTATTAGCACCCTGGTCCCTTAGCTGGACCCGTAAAGGATGTGTGGTCAGACCACACGTCCTTTCCAGTTCCCGCTAAAGGACCTCAGAATTGGGCGGTAAGGGTTTACCACCACCGGTCTCCTTACCGGTGCCCGGTATCCCTTACTGCCCACCTCTGAATGAGGCCCTAAGTCCCTTTGCAACCTGATCAGTGTGTCTTCCTTGGCCTTCTGGCAGTCTAGATGTTGGCATGTAGTGGTGAAACAGATTCAGTTGTGTGTAGTTAACAATTTAGCTTTGGCAGGTCACTGTTAATCCCGCTGATCAAGGCCCTTGTCTGATAATGATTTCAATATACTGTTTTTTTTTAAAAATGATTAATGCGGTTTATGTTTTTGCTTTCACTTTAACATTTTTGATGTTTGTAGACTTCACTTTTTTGTTGGTTTCACATTAACTGTTTTGTAAGATATTTTGTATTCAAATAATGTCAACGTTTTGTATGGTTACATTATTAATGATTCTGAGTGTTTGTTGTAATACTAGTCTGTGTTGTAAGAGCATGTAGTATAACTGTGTGTTTGGCATAGGAGCATATTGCAGTGTTGGGTAAGTATATGTGCTGTAAGTACATGTCTTGTAGTTTTTGTGTTGCAAGACCGTGTGTCGAAAGATTATTTTCCATGTCTGTTGTAGCTGCATGTGTTGTAGGAGCATGTGTTATAGCATTACGCGTTGTATGAGCATGTGTCATAAGAGTGTGTCATTACAGTGTGTATCACATGTGTGGTAAGAGTGTGTGCCAGTTGAGCATGTATCATAGGAACATGTGTCATATGAGCATGCATCATAGGTGCATGTGAGAACATGTGTCGTACAACCACATGTTATGTGTAGTAGGTGCATATGTAGTCGGAACGTGTGTTATGGAACATATATCATAGGAGTGTGTGTTATAGGAGTGCTTGTTATAGCAGAGTGTGTCATAGGAGCACATGTTGTACGAGCACCTGTCATGTGAATGTGGATTGAGTGTCATTACAGTGTGAGTCTCATGATTGTGTGTGCTAGGAGCGTGTGTCATAGATGCATGTGTCATAGGAACATGGTTTGTAGGAGAATGTGTCGAACGCACATGTGCCTTAGGTGCAAGTGAGAACATGTGGCGTACATCCACATGTTATGTGTAGTAGGCATATGTATAGTAGGAGTATGGGCATCATTGCACGGTAGGCGGTAGCCATGGCACTGTTAGTACCATGTCTACCCCCTTACCGTATTCCGGGTCCGGGTTCCCAAAATAGGGACTTACCGGGTCATTCCAACCTTGGAGGACCCGGTAAATCCCCATTCCGGGAACCAATCCCCATTCCCATTCGAGCCCCCATAGGGCTCAATGGGAATGGGGATGGAGCTAATAACGGTACCGCAATTTGCGGTACCGTTATTAGCTCTGAAGTCCCTTAATGGGTCCCATCCATAACGCCTGGTAAAACCAGGCGTTAAATGGACCCGCTAAGGGACCCTGGAATAGGGTGATAAAGGATTACCGGCACCGGTGTCCTTACCGGTGCAGGTAATCCCTTACCACCTACCTCGTAATGAGGCCCAAATGTGTTGTAGGATCGCATGTCATAGGAGTGCAAGTTGTAGGAGCGTGTGTGCATAGTAAGAGCACATGTAGTAGCTGCACGTGTCATAGGAGCACATGCTGTGGGAGTGTGTCATAAGAATGTGTCGTAAGTGCATGTGGTAAGTGTGAATCATAAGAGTATGCATCATTAGAGTGCATGGGCCTCATTCTGAGTAGGGCGGTAAGGGTTAACGGTCACCGGTAACGAGACCGGTGCCATTAAACCCTTACCGCCCTACTATGAGTTTCCTTTGCAGGTCCTCCCTTAACGCCTGCTTTTAGCAGGCGTTAAGGACGGGACCCACAAAGGGACTTTAGTGCTAATAACGGTACCGTAATTTATGGTACCGTTATTAGCGCCTTCCCCATTCCCATTGAGCCCTATGGGGGCTCAAATGGGAATATGGAAGGGCCCTGGTGAATGGGGAATTACGGTCCATCCAACCTTGGAATGGACTGGTAATTACTCCATTCACCAGGGCGGAGTCAGAACAATTTTGGAGGCAGCCATGCCGCAAATAGCGGCGTGGTTACCTTCAAAGTCAGAATGAGGCCCCATGTCTTAAAAGTGTATGTCATTGGGGAATGCGTGGTGAGGTAAGAGCATTTGTCATATGTCCACATATTATGTGTAGTAGATGCTTGTGTAGTAGCGTATTGTAGGAAAATTATTATAGGAGTGTGCCCTTTAGGAGCACATGTTATAACAGTGAGTGTCGTAGGTGCAAATGTCATAGGAGTGTGTTTGATTAGAATATGTGTTGTAAGAGTGTGTCATTGGAATGTGCATGAGTGGTAGGTGCATGTGTCATAGGTGCATTGAGACATGCCATTATTGTGAGTTTTTAGAAGATGTTAATTGTGTAATATACATATTGTAAAACTTATACGCTCTATGGACAGTTCCTATTTAAAGTGAACATTTATTCTATCACCATAGCCCTCACATTAAAGTCACTTGAAACTTGCATTTAATGTGTGTTTTTAGGAGATGTCAATTGTGTAATGTATGTATTGTAAAACTCACACGCGCTGTGGACAGTTTGTATTGAAACTATACAAGTGCATGCACAGAACAAAAGAGGTGATGGCTGGAAGGTTTGGAATGAATCCTAACCTCTGGCATTGCTCTGCGCAACCCTCCAGACAATCGTTCTTCGGCTGACAAGCCATTACAAAAGAGGAAAGACCATATGCAAATCAGGCTTGGTCCCACCCCAAAAGGGGCAGCCCAGCCCAAACTGCTTGGTCATATCTTGTATGTTAAGTTATGTTATTGATATTTGTTAAGCGCACGTTCGCCCAAGGGCATCATGGCGCTGGCGGCAAGAAGGCAGCAGCTTTATAAGGACAGGCTTAAAACAGCAGGGTTTTCAGTGACCGGCGAAATAAAAGATGATCACAGTAGCACGAAGAAGATGAGGGCTGGCATTCCAGGCCCTGGCTGCAGCCACTGAAAAGCCACGACTACCCATACGGCAAAGTTTAACACAGGGTACAGACACCTGGAGGGCAGACTGAGAACGAAGACAGTGGCCCTCATTAGGACCCTGGCGGAGAGGGTTTTACGCCGGCGTAGTGCATGGCTTACCTCTCCGCCAGACTACGAGTTCCCATAGCACCATGGATGATTTTTACGCCTGCTTTTTGCAGGCGGAAAAATCCATGGCGCTACGGGACTTGTTGTTAATTACGCCACCGTAATTTACGGTGGCGTAATTAACGCCTTCCCCACTCCCATTATACCCTATGGGGCAAGAATGGGAATGGGGAAGGGTAAAATGGGGATTGGGGACTTACCGCCCCGCCAAGGTCGGCATGGGGCGGTAAGTCCGCCAACCACCTTGGCGGAGTTGGCAGCTTAGCGCCATGGACCATGGTGCAAATTGCACCATGGTCCTCCGCCAGGGTCCTAATGAGGGCCAGTGAGAGGCAATATAGCGCAGGAACTTAGACTGTAAGAATTCTGCCCCCAGTCCATAGAAGGCCCAATGAACAATTGACATGGATTTGAAAAGAATCTGCTTCTCAACAGGCAGCTAGTGGAGCTGTCTAAGCAATGGAGACATGTGGGCTCCAAAAGGAGGATGAAGGCTGGATCTGACAGCAGAATTCTGATGCAGCTGAAGACGGTTGATGAGAAAATGTGGCTGGCTAGGTAAAGTGAGTTGCAGTAGTCCACTGAATTCAGAACAAGCGCAGCCACCACCGGAGCTTGAAACTTGACTGGAATGAATGGAAGAACGTTTTTTAAGGATTCGCTGTTAAAAGTGACCGGCCTTACAGACCGATGCCACCTGCTCATCCATCGAGAGGGATGAAGTCATTTTTCCCCCTAAATTCTTTACTGAGGGGGACGGCAAAGGAAAAGGACTGAGAGAGATAGACCAAAAGTCTGTAGTCCCGAAAGAGAGAGGGCAAGCGGTTCCAACAACGAGATCCAGTGAGATCAAGACAGACCAAGATCTGTGTATCATCAGCATAAGAATAGTACCGGAACCCATGGGATAAAATGAGGAGAAGAAATGACCTAATGTAAATGTTGAATAAAATAGGAGAGAGAGCGGATCCCTGAGGTACTACGCATGACAGCAGTACTGGTTTAGAACAAAAGGGAGGAAGAGCAATAGACTGAGAATGGTCGGCCAGAAAAGAAGAAGTCCATACCAAGATATGGCTAGATAAACCTACTGCAGATAGTCAGGAAATTACTGGAGCAACTCGTTCATGCATACGAGACAGAAAATATCCAATGTCAGGTATTGCCATGAATACACAAGAGTTCTCTGGAGCTACGAGTCGAGATCCTTTTACTGATAAAGGACCAGTCTCCATCGGAGAATGTGACATGTCCGTTCCGTTGCTATATTCACGACAGACACTGGTTAATATTTTGGGAAGAAATTTAATGACGAAACGTAACATGATGATTTCATTTACTGATCAAGGAATAGTGTGCTCCACTCCAGGAATACACTATTTAAACATGTGGGAGATCGACCTGGCATACTGATGGCAAACAAAGGACTATTGTGTTGTGTTGTCCTTGTCAGACCTTAAACCTTTTGTGACACTATACTATATCATCCACGAGATAAGATAAGAAAACAGTAGGAAGTACACAAACAAATCAATAACAGAACATTGCATGTTGTTATCTGGGATAGACCGGGAACCAAAAGAGATCATGGACATAATTTAACTGGCCCCATATTACAAATTTTCAGCAATCCCAAACCTTTTCCTATGGGAACATTTGAAAATACCACACAAAAGAGGCCTAGGGTGCAGAGTCCTACCGGGAAATCCCTAGAGTTCCCTATAGGCCAGTCCACCCCTGGTTGTTATCATCAAAGTGCTTTGATCATTATTTACTGATGTCTGGTGGCACGTATTGTGAGGGATCATCTTATCCAGATTTTCTATGGTTATCATCAAACCTTTAATATTAGTTGCAGACATCGGGGTGTGTTGAATGTTGTGTTTACATTTCTCCTCCTTGCTTGAAGGAAAATACTTCCTCTGCCACATGGAGTTGGATGTCTGCACAAATCGCTTGTATTAGTGTACATATTCATATTATTCTTGTCCCTCTGATCGTGGGCTTGACTAGCTCATGTCCAGGATGTTTGCTAAAGGGTAATTTGGCCAGTCTCTTGCAGGGGATTACGATCAAGCACAAACTGGGAGGGGTGCATTTGTAAGTGGTGCTATAAGGAGATGTCCCTTAGTCTCTCTGAATTCAGCATAATGTTTGTTTGAGTGATATTTCACATGCATTGCAGTGATGAGAGGTCTTTTAAGAGGGCTCATGAATCTTTCTATCATTGAATTAGTCTGTGGATTTATACAAATCCTTTTCGTGTGTATGATTCTAATGTGTTTCATGAAGCAGGCAAATACACGCTGAAGGGGGGGGGGGATTATCTGTCTTTAGAGTGTTGGGAATACCCCATGCTGAAATCATGTCATCTAGGAGGAGACTATTGCAGGCACCGACGTGTATGACACCAAATGTACCAGGGAACAGTGAGTATTCATCCATACGAAATAATAGGCAATTGTCATCATTTAGAGGGTCAAAGAAATCAGCAGCCACATGATCCCTTATTGAGCCATTTATGTACGTATGTATATTTAGGATGTCTAAAGCAGAGCGCTCTACACGGGGGAGCACTCTGGGGGTTGTAGGTAAGAGTACAGGGGTAGCAGAGGGACTGCAATGCATAGCAGGGGCAGGGGAGGGAGGAACACCAAAGGAGGAACATTGATTTGACATGACCAAAGGCTCTGACATGTTAACTGGTGAACAGACAGAGGTGACAGCTACCCACCATGGTTTCTACCAGGTTGCCTGGGAATGACAACCACATGGTTTACCCTGACCTGTCATTTCATAGCTATTACCAATCTGTGCCCTATATAGGCATCTGTTCGCACAGGCTATTTAGAATGACCGTTCAAGTCAATCTGAGATGAACCCCCTCCATGGACAATAAAGTGTCTGCTTGAAGGATACCACGTCCATCATATCCACGTCCTCACGGATAATGGTTGTGGATATAATGAACCATCATTGCACAGTTGTGATCCTCTCCATGTTGGGAGAGAAGATGGCAGATACTCTGAAATTATAACATGGAGGACAGTGAGTCAAACTGAATTATACATGTATCGATAATCTTGTACACTTCCTATTCTACTCTGTACGTATAGGTGTTCAAAACCTATTTTACAGTAACCTGCAGGATCTAATTCTGGTGTCACAATGTTAAAAGAATGGGTGAATTTGCACATTGTTCACACAACCTCCATCTTTTACTCGAGCAAACGCAGGGGACTTCACATATGATGGCAGATCTATCACTGTATTGCTGTCACTCCAAGACTATGGGCCTCATTACACGGACGGCGGTAAGGGTTAACGGTCAACGTTAATGGTACCGGTGACCGCTAACCCTTACCGCCTTAGTACGAGGTCCCTTTGCAGGTTGGAGACTTTAACGCCTGCTTTTTGCAGCCGTTAAAAACCAACCCGCAAAGGGACCAGGGAGCTAATTACAGTACCGCAATTTGCACCTTCCCCATTCCCATTATGCCATATGGGGCAAAAATGGGAATGGGGAAGGGCAATGGGGGAAGGGGGTATTTGCGCCCCACCAACCTTGGAATAGGGCGGTAATTCCCCTTTCCTCCAAGGCGGTGCCGGTATTTTACCGGCATGGACAAAGGTGCATGCTAATAGCACCTTGGTCCACTGCCGTCCGTGTAATGAGGCCCTATAACTCTTTTATGAAAGTATACCAAGACTAGGAGACCAGCAGCGAACCAGGTCATTATCTGGGTAATTTGTCAGGCAGACTATCAGCCCAGAGCCATGCAACTACATATGCAGAAACAAAAAAAGAGTCTTTTACACATAAAGGCAGGGATGTCATTTCACCAAAATGCCTGGGGTAGCGGAAGTGACATGACACGACCCTTGACCGCCTGATGACATCACAGGAAGTGATGTCATTTGACCCCACCCCGAAGTGATATCGCGGGTAGCCATGGAACACGACCTTTCACCTGTTGACAAAACAGGAAGTGGCATCACATAGCATTGTACACTATAAAAAATATGGTTGCAATATCACTATAATGTGATGTACATTTCACACAATAATGGATCACCATATGTATCATTACCATCAGTGTGTATAGGCCCATATTACCAAAGTACTGTGAAAAGCAACAGACGTCCATGACCAAATGATAATTATGTGTTTTTATATAGCACTTGTGCAGAAGTAAAGAGTCACATAGTGCTGGCCACAGCCCAGGAGCTTGCATTACAAAAAAAAAAAAGAAAAAAACATCTTTTTTTCCCGTTTTTTTTTAGAGGTCGCCAGGGAGACCACAGAGGTCGCAGTTGTGACCTCTGGCGACCCCTAAATGACGTCCCTGCATAAAGGGTTTCTTTTCTGCTAGAGTAAAACTCCAATTAACAATGCTTCGTCGGCAGATGCCTTTAATGCTGAGCTCTATGCATGTCTATGCAAATAGGACGAGCATACTCGTCCTTATCACTTAAGGGGTTAACGGTCAATCACCAGCAAGAGCAAAAGAACACCACAGATGGATGTGTTGAAGTCATTTAGTCAACAGGACTACATGGGATTAAAATAGCCAACTGCTCAGCAGCAGTGAGCAGCACTAGAACATTGACCTTTAGTAGGAGAATGGCTCCAGCTAGATTACATATGTAGTTCTGAAATACATCATTTAACATATGTCTACCATTGCCTCCTATTGCAAATATGCACCGAATAAAAGAAAGCAGCTGACACTGAAATTAGAGCGCCATTCTCCAATGGATATTTAAGGCCCTCTGTGAGTAACAATTGGATGCATCCGTTTGAAGGTGAAATTCTTTATGTCCTAAGTGTCGGCTATATTGTGTGCCACTTTATGTTTTTTGGCAGTCTTCTACGCATAAATGCTGGAAATAATTAGCCTGATTTTATGAGTGTTTAATGTTCATTGCCAGCGTATTAAAAGAATTATGTCTTTAAAATGCAAGGAAGCAAAAGAGCGCAAAAACAAAAGCACAATGCTAGCAGGAAGTAAAAGCACAGGAGAGCGTAGAATAATATGTCAGCTCCTGTGGTGAGGGGTGAGCAGGTCTCATTGTTAACCATCTGCTGCTTTTCACACTTTCCCTCCCACATGCAGGACTGCTGAAGTACAAGATGGATGTCTGTTCTGTTAGTTTATTTATGTATGTAGCAATGTATACACAGGCCTGTGAGCGCCTCTAGCGAGAACGAACACAGCCAAATAACCTGTTTTGTGGGTAGGTTTGCACTCTTAAAGGTTTGCAACCACATTTTAGCTTGCTGTACCTTGCACAGAGGAGAAATATCGATTTGCATATCAGTCTGGTCCCACCCATCTGGGCAGACCAGCAACAAAATCCTAGTCAATTCTCTTCTGAACAAGAGTACCAACAGCAACTCCAGACAACTGTTTTGGTCTTGTTGGGCCTCATCAGTTGAGATGAAGCTGTGCCTTTCTAAGCACAGTGAGCAAGTGGTCCACAGCTGCATTAACGTGCGTAACCTATGGTGAAATCCCAAGTCGCTAACTGTTTATACACAGTTCTGTGACTCCTCTATCGAGAAAAAACATGGCCAAATAATCTGTTCCGTGGGTAGGTTCCCTTTTAGGGGGGTCTACAACCAAATGTTAGCTCACTGTACCTTTCACAGAGGGGAAATATGCATTTGCATATCAGTCTGGTCCCACTCATCCGGGCAGTCAAGCCCTGAAAAGCTAGGCTTTTAGCAGGCGTTAAGGACGGGACCCACAAAGGGACTTTAGTGCTAATAACGGTACCGTAATTTATGGTACCGTTATTAGCGCCTTCCCCATTCCCATTGAGCCCTATGGGGGCTCAAATGGGAATATGGAAGGGCCCTGGTGAATGGGGAATTACGGTCCATCCAACCTTGGAATGGACTGGTAATTACTCCATTCACCAGGGCGGAGTCAGAACAATTTTGGAGGCAGCCATGCCGCAAATAGCGGCGTGGTTACCTTCAAAGTCAGAATGAGGCCCCATGTCTTAAAAGTGTATGTCATTGGGGAATGCGTGGTGAGGTAAGAGCATTTGTCATATGTCCACATATTATGTGTAGTAGATGCTTGTGTAGTAGCGTATTGTAGGAAAATTATTATAGGAGTGTGCCCTTTAGGAGCACATGTTATAACAGTGAGTGTCGTAGGTGCAAATGTCATAGGAGTGTGTTTGATTAGAATATGTGTTGTAAGAGTGTGTCATTGGAATGTGCATGAGTGGTAGGTGCATGTGTCATAGGTGCATTGAGACATGCCATTATTGTGAGTTTTTAGAAGATGTTAATTGTGTAATATACATATTGTAAAACTTATACGCTCTATGGACAGTTCCTATTTAAAGTGAACATTTATTCTATCACCATAGCCCTCACATTAAAGTCACTTGAAACTTGCATTTAATGTGTGTTTTTAGGAGATGTCAATTGTGTAATGTATGTATTGTAAAACTCACACGCGCTGTGGACAGTTTGTATTGAAACTATACAAGTGCATGCACAGAACAAAAGAGGTGATGGCTGGAAGGTTTGGAATGAATCCTAACCTCTGGCATTGCTCTGCGCAACCCTCCAGACAATCGTTCTTCGGCTGACAAGCCATTACAAAAGAGGAAAGACCATATGCAAATCAGGCTTGGTCCCACCCCAAAAGGGGCAGCCCAGCCCAAACTGCTTGGTCATATCTTGTATGTTAAGTTATGTTATTGATATTTGTTAAGCGCACGTTCGCCCAAGGGCATCATGGCGCTGGCGGCAAGAAGGCAGCAGCTTTATAAGGACAGGCTTAAAACAGCAGGGTTTTCAGTGACCGGCGAAATAAAAGATGATCACAGTAGCACGAAGAAGATGAGGGCTGGCATTCCAGGCCCTGGCTGCAGCCACTGAAAAGCCACGACTACCCATACGGCAAAGTTTAACACAGGGTACAGACACCTGGAGGGCAGACTGAGAACGAAGACAGTGGCCCTCATTAGGACCCTGGCGGAGAGGGTTTTACGCCGGCGTAGTGCATGGCTTACCTCTCCGCCAGACTACGAGTTCCCATAGCACCATGGATGATTTTTACGCCTGCTTTTTGCAGGCGGAAAAATCCATGGCGCTACGGGACTTGTTGTTAATTACGCCACCGTAATTTACGGTGGCGTAATTAACGCCTTCCCCACTCCCATTATACCCTATGGGGCAAGAATGGGAATGGGGAAGGGTAAAATGGGGATTGGGGACTTACCGCCCCGCCAAGGTCGGCATGGGGCGGTAAGTCCGCCAACCACCTTGGCGGAGTTGGCAGCTTAGCGCCATGGACCATGGTGCAAATTGCACCATGGTCCTCCGCCAGGGTCCTAATGAGGGCCAGTGAGAGGCAATATAGCGCAGGAACTTAGACTGTAAGAATTCTGCCCCCAGTCCATAGAAGGCCCAATGAACAATTGACATGGATTTGAAAAGAATCTGCTTCTCAACAGGCAGCTAGTGGAGCTGTCTAAGCAATGGAGACATGTGGGCTCCAAAAGGAGGATGAAGGCTGGATCTGACAGCAGAATTCTGATGCAGCTGAAGACGGTTGATGAGAAAATGTGGCTGGCTAGGTAAAGTGAGTTGCAGTAGTCCACTGAATTCAGAACAAGCGCAGCCACCACCGGAGCTTGAAACTTGACTGGAATGAATGGAAGAACGTTTTTTAAGGATTCGCTGTTAAAAGTGACCGGCCTTACAGACCGATGCCACCTGCTCATCCATCGAGAGGGATGAAGTCATTTTTCCCCCTAAATTCTTTACTGAGGGGGACGGCAAAGGAAAAGGACTGAGAGAGATAGACCAAAAGTCTGTAGTCCCGAAAGAGAGAGGGCAAGCGGTTCCAACAACGAGATCCAGTGAGATCAAGACAGACCAAGATCTGTGTATCATCAGCATAAGAATAGTACCGGAACCCATGGGATAAAATGAGGAGAAGAAATGACCTAATGTAAATGTTGAATAAAATAGGAGAGAGAGCGGATCCCTGAGGTACTACGCATGACAGCAGTACTGGTTTAGAACAAAAGGGAGGAAGAGCAATAGACTGAGAATGGTCGGCCAGAAAAGAAGAAGTCCATACCAAGATATGGCTAGATAAACCTACTGCAGATAGTCAGGAAATTACTGGAGCAACTCGTTCATGCATACGAGACAGAAAATATCCAATGTCAGGTATTGCCATGAATACACAAGAGTTCTCTGGAGCTACGAGTCGAGATCCTTTTACTGATAAAGGACCAGTCTCCATCGGAGAATGTGACATGTCCGTTCCGTTGCTATATTCACGACAGACACTGGTTAATATTTTGGGAAGAAATTTAATGACGAAACGTAACATGATGATTTCATTTACTGATCAAGGAATAGTGTGCTCCACTCCAGGAATACACTATTTAAACATGTGGGAGATCGACCTGGCATACTGATGGCAAACAAAGGACTATTGTGTTGTGTTGTCCTTGTCAGACCTTAAACCTTTTGTGACACTATACTATATCATCCACGAGATAAGATAAGAAAACAGTAGGAAGTACACAAACAAATCAATAACAGAACATTGCATGTTGTTATCTGGGATAGACCGGGAACCAAAAGAGATCATGGACATAATTTAACTGGCCCCATATTACAAATTTTCAGCAATCCCAAACCTTTTCCTATGGGAACATTTGAAAATACCACACAAAAGAGGCCTAGGGTGCAGAGTCCTACCGGGAAATCCCTAGAGTTCCCTATAGGCCAGTCCACCCCTGGTTGTTATCATCAAAGTGCTTTGATCATTATTTACTGATGTCTGGTGGCACGTATTGTGAGGGATCATCTTATCCAGATTTTCTATGGTTATCATCAAACCTTTAATATTAGTTGCAGACATCGGGGTGTGTTGAATGTTGTGTTTACATTTCTCCTCCTTGCTTGAAGGAAAATACTTCCTCTGCCACATGGAGTTGGATGTCTGCACAAATCGCTTGTATTAGTGTACATATTCATATTATTCTTGTCCCTCTGATCGTGGGCTTGACTAGCTCATGTCCAGGATGTTTGCTAAAGGGTAATTTGGCCAGTCTCTTGCAGGGGATTACGATCAAGCACAAACTGGGAGGGGTGCATTTGTAAGTGGTGCTATAAGGAGATGTCCCTTAGTCTCTCTGAATTCAGCATAATGTTTGTTTGAGTGATATTTCACATGCATTGCAGTGATGAGAGGTCTTTTAAGAGGGCTCATGAATCTTTCTATCATTGAATTAGTCTGTGGATTTATACAAATCCTTTTCGTGTGTATGATTCTAATGTGTTTCATGAAGCAGGCAAATACACGCTGAAGGGGGGGGGGGATTATCTGTCTTTAGAGTGTTGGGAATACCCCATGCTGAAATCATGTCATCTAGGAGGAGACTATTGCAGGCACCGACGTGTATGACACCAAATGTACCAGGGAACAGTGAGTATTCATCCATACGAAATAATAGGCAATTGTCATCATTTAGAGGGTCAAAGAAATCAGCAGCCACATGATCCCTTATTGAGCCATTTATGTACGTATGTATATTTAGGATGTCTAAAGCAGAGCGCTCTACACGGGGGAGCACTCTGGGGGTTGTAGGTAAGAGTACAGGGGTAGCAGAGGGACTGCAATGCATAGCAGGGGCAGGGGAGGGAGGAACACCAAAGGAGGAACATTGATTTGACATGACCAAAGGCTCTGACATGTTAACTGGTGAACAGACAGAGGTGACAGCTACCCACCATGGTTTCTACCAGGTTGCCTGGGAATGACAACCACATGGTTTACCCTGACCTGTCATTTCATAGCTATTACCAATCTGTGCCCTATATAGGCATCTGTTCGCACAGGCTATTTAGAATGACCGTTCAAGTCAATCTGAGATGAACCCCCTCCATGGACAATAAAGTGTCTGCTTGAAGGATACCACGTCCATCATATCCACGTCCTCACGGATAATGGTTGTGGATATAATGAACCATCATTGCACAGTTGTGATCCTCTCCATGTTGGGAGAGAAGATGGCAGATACTCTGAAATTATAACATGGAGGACAGTGAGTCAAACTGAATTATACATGTATCGATAATCTTGTACACTTCCTATTCTACTCTGTACGTATAGGTGTTCAAAACCTATTTTACAGTAACCTGCAGGATCTAATTCTGGTGTCACAATGTTAAAAGAATGGGTGAATTTGCACATTGTTCAGACAACCTCCATCTTTTACTCGAGCAAACGCAGGGGACTTCACATATGATGGCAGATCTATCACTGTATTGCTGTCACTCCAAGACTATGGGCCTCATTACACGGACGGCGGTAAGGGTTAACGGTCAACGTTAATGGTACCGGTGACCGCTAACCCTTACCGCCTTAGTACGAGGTCCCTTTGCAGGTTGGAGACTTTAACGCCTGCTTTTTGCAGCCGTTAAAAACCAACCCGCAAAGGGACCAGGGAGCTAATTACAGTACCGCAATTTGCACCTTCCCCATTCCCATTATGCCATATGGGGCAAAAATGGGAATGGGGAAGGGCAATGGGGGAAGGGGGTATTTGCGCCCCACCAACCTTGGAATAGGGCGGTAATTCCCCTTTCCTCCAAGGCGGTGCCGGTATTTTACCGGCATGGACAAAGGTGCATGCTAATAGCACCTTGGTCCACTGCCGTCCGTGTAATGAGGCCCTATAACTCTTTTATGAAAGTATACCAAGACTAGGAGACCAGCAGCGAACCAGGTCATTATCTGGGTAATTTGTCAGGCAGACTATCAGCCCAGAGCCATGCAACTACATATGCAGAAACAAAAAAAGAGTCTTTTACACATAAAGGCAGGGATGTCATTTCACCAAAATGCCTGGGGTAGCGGAAGTGACATGACACGACCCTTGACCGCCTGATGACATCACAGGAAGTGATGTCATTTGACCCCACCCCGAAGTGATATCGCGGGTAGCCATGGAACACGACCTTTCACCTGTTGACAAAACAGGAAGTGGCATCACATAGCATTGTACACTATAAAAAATATGGTTGCAATATCACTATAATGTGATGTACATTTCACACAATAATGGATCACCATATGTATCATTACCATCAGTGTGTATAGGCCCATATTACCAAAGTACTGTGAAAAGCAACAGACGTCCATGACCAAATGATAATTATGTGTTTTTATATAGCACTTGTGCAGAAGTAAAGAGTCACATAGTGCTGGCCACAGCCCAGGAGCTTGCATTACAAAAAAAAAAAAGAAAAAAACATCTTTTTTTCCCGTTTTTTTTTAGAGGTCGCCAGGGAGACCACAGAGGTCGCAGTTGTGACCTCTGGCGACCCCTAAATGACGTCCCTGCATAAAGGGTTTCTTTTCTGCTAGAGTAAAACTCCAATTAACAATGCTTCGTCGGCAGATGCCTTTAATGCTGAGCTCTATGCATGTCTATGCAAATAGGACGAGCATACTCGTCCTTATCACTTAAGGGGTTAACGGTCAATCACCAGCAAGAGCAAAAGAACACCACAGATGGATGTGTTGAAGTCATTTAGTCAACAGGACTACATGGGATTAAAATAGCCAACTGCTCAGCAGCAGTGAGCAGCACTAGAACATTGACCTTTAGTAGGAGAATGGCTCCAGCTAGATTACATATGTAGTTCTGAAATACATCATTTAACATATGTCTACCATTGCCTCCTATTGCAAATATGCACCGAATAAAAGAAAGCAGCTGACACTGAAATTAGAGCGCCATTCTCCAATGGATATTTAAGGCCCTCTGTGAGTAACAATTGGATGCATCCGTTTGAAGGTGAAATTCTTTATGTCCTAAGTGTCGGCTATATTGTGTGCCACTTTATGTTTTTTGGCAGTCTTCTACGCATAAATGCTGGAAATAATTAGCCTGATTTTATGAGTGTTTAATGTTCATTGCCAGCGTATTAAAAGAATTATGTCTTTAAAATGCAAGGAAGCAAAAGAGCGCAAAAACAAAAGCACAATGCTAGCAGGAAGTAAAAGCACAGGAGAGCGTAGAATAATATGTCAGCTCCTGTGGTGAGGGGTGAGCAGGTCTCATTGTTAACCATCTGCTGCTTTTCACACTTTCCCTCCCACATGCAGGACTGCTGAAGTACAAGATGGATGTCTGTTCTGTTAGTTTATTTATGTATGTAGCAATGTATACACAGGCCTGTGAGCGCCTCTAGCGAGAACGAACACAGCCAAATAACCTGTTTTGTGGGTAGGTTTGCACTCTTAAAGGTTTGCAACCACATTTTAGCTTGCTGTACCTTGCACAGAGGAGAAATATCGATTTGCATATCAGTCTGGTCCCACCCATCTGGGCAGACCAGCAACAAAATCCTAGTCAATTCTCTTCTGAACAAGAGTACCAACAGCAACTCCAGACAACTGTTTTGGTCTTGTTGGGCCTCATCAGTTGAGATGAAGCTGTGCCTTTCTAAGCACAGTGAGCAAGTGGTCCACAGCTGCATTAACGTGCGTAACCTATGGTGAAATCCCAAGTCGCTAACTGTTTATACACAGTTCTGTGACTCCTCTATCGAGAAAAAACATGGCCAAATAATCTGTTCCGTGGGTAGGTTCCCTTTTAGGGGGGTCTACAACCAAATGTTAGCTCACTGTACCTTTCACAGAGGGGAAATATGCATTTGCATATCAGTCTGGTCCCACTCATCCGGGCAGTCAAGCCCTGAAAAGCTAGGCAATTCTTGTTTGAACATGAGTACCAACAGCAACCCCAGACACATGTTTCACTCTTGTTGGGCCTCATCAGTGAGGTGGAGATGTACCTCTCTAAGCACAGTGAGCAAGTTGCCCACGTGTGGATTGCACTTGACAACTCAGGGTGAAATCTTGAGTCCCTAAACATTTGTACACAGGCCTAGGAGCCCCTCTCCAGAGAACAAACACAGCCAAATAATCTGCTCTGCAGGCAGGCTCCCACTCAGGAGGGTCTACAACCACATTTTAGTTCACTGTACCTTTGGCAGAGAAGAATATCCATTTTGATGTGGTTCCAGCCACCTGGGCAGTCCAGCACTGAAATACTAGGCAATTGTCCTCTGAGCAAGGGTACCAACAGGAACTCCAGGCACATGTTTCTGCATTGTTGGGCCTCATCAGTGATGTGAAACTGTGCCTTTCAAAGCACAGTGAGCAAATGCTCCACGTCTGGAATCCCCTTGGTAGCTTAGGGTGAAACCCCAAGTCCCTAAACATTTATACACAGGCCAGGGAGATCCTCTACCGAGAATGAACATTGTCATATAACCTGTTCTGTCAGGAGGTTCGCTCTCTGGAAGGTCCACAACCACATTTTAGTTCACTGTACCGTTCACAGTTGAGAAATATCCATTTACATATCAGGTTGGTCCAGTTAAGCAACGAAATGCTAAGCAATTCTCCCCTGAACAAGAGTACAAACAACAACCCCAGCTACATGTTTCAGCTTTGCTGGGTATCATAAGTGAGGCGAAGCTGTGTCTCTCTAAGCACAGTGAGATAGGTGTTCACATCTGGATTACCTTGAGTGATTTAGGGTGAAGCCCCAAGTCCCTAAACATGTATACACAGGTCTGGGAGGCCCTCTGTGGAAAGTTCTCACTCGGGAGGGTCTATAACTACGTGTAAACTCCCTGTACCTTTCACAAATGAGGAATAACCATGTGCTTATCTGTCTGGTCCCACCCATCTAGGCAGTACATCACCAACATGTTAGGCAATTCTCTTCTGAACAAGAATACCAATAGCAACCCCAGACATGGTGAAGGGTCAGTGAGCTAAAACATGGTTGTAAACCCTCCTCAGTGGAAGAAATTCCATAGAACAGGTTATTTGAACCATGTTCCTTCTCAGTAGAGGGTCTCCCACACTCGTGTAAATTATCTATGTAGCCAACCTGCTATTTGGGGTATTAAGATTCAAACAGTACTGTGGAATGCAACAAGTTCACACAGGTTTAGATGATTACTGAAGCTTAAGGAGGTCATTCACAAATAAGTAACTGAAAATAACGCTGATTCACCCTTGACTTCTATTGACTCCTCGAGAAACTACTAAGTCACGAGTAAGCCAGAGCTGCTATCAGAAAATTATTTGTGAGTCAAATAAGTCAGAGTTACCCTTGGCACATTCTTTTTGAATCTGTCCCCATCTTTCTATTTGAACGTGGTAGTAGGCAAACCCAATTTCAACATGGTGTTGTAGGGAGCACAATCACATTTGATTGATTTGCACAGGAAGTCGACAAGCACAATCCTGTATCTGTGTTCCTGGTCGATATTCCCCAAATGTCCTATTTTGACCAGCCTGGCCTTCATCTTTTAGACTGATGGCATCATGTCTACAATGTGTAGTGCTGCTTGAGGGAATTTTAATCTTTTATCACTGGCTTGGCACTTGTGACTGTGCTGAATGTGTATTCTCTATATATGAAACCCTCTGAGGCCTCCAGTACACTTCACAGACTCATCCCATAGTCAACGTGATCCCCAGGTGGCCTTGGCAGGCTTTTGCTATTACAGTTCGGCAATTTCCTGCTGGACAAATTGCTGCTATCTGGTGGCTCATGCGCTAGCCAGCGTTTCTTTTTTCAATCACTGAATAACTGCTCTTAAGGAAAGGGCATTTTAGAGGAGGATGCCACTGCATTTGTGTTACGATGACTTCTACTCCATGGGCACTGGAATCTAATGCAATGAATGTGTCCAACTTGGGATAGAAGATTTTTAGACCTAATTTCTACAAATGCTGCCTGTTGTATCGCGGTCCACACAAAGCGGGCAGCTTTTTTTAATCTGTGATCTCCAGCACTCTGTTTTCTCTGAGAATGTTGTGACACTTTTGTGTAGTACTCGGCTAGCCTAAGGAAGGCTGTCAGCTCTTCTTTGAATGTAGATGGTAAAGGTTTTATTATGGCTCTGAGTAAGTGCATTGTTTTTAAATTCTTTATTTATTAATGTTTTAATATAAAAAAATGATATAAGGTTCTAGGTGTCTGCTACATCACTATCGCTGTATCACCTCGCTTTAATGGATATCTCCCTTTCACAAATTTTACCTCATAAATAAAAGGAAAAGGCCCTCATTACGAGTTTGCCCATAGCACGCTGGTATTACTCGCAGCCTACTGGCAACCTTGGCTTACCGTTTCCGCCGCCCGACATCCCGGTAATACCCGGATATGACAGGTGGCGGTGGAACGGTAAGTTCCCATTCCCGTGGAGTCCCATACGACTCCACGGGAATGGGAACACTGAAACACTGGCACCGTATTATCGGTGCCAGCGCTTCACTGTTTTATCTGCCAGTAGTGGCCTGAACTACCGGCAGGTCAGGCTTGCTGGTAGTTCACAGTCTGTAGCGGCAGACTCGGAGTGAGCCGGTCTGGAAATAGTGCAGTTAATGTTGTCACTGGCACCTTATTTCCGGACTGGCTCACTTATAATGTGGGCTATAGTCTTGAAAATGGCAGTTGCACTAAATAGCTTTACGACAACAGCTAAGACCTTATCGACAATGCAGCTTGACAAACTATCAACTTTTCCAGCACAAGCATAGGCAACTTCAAGGGGTGAACCTAATGTCAGAACTTTTATGGGCTACTACGATGTTGTATCCAATTACAGAGGTGTTCCATTTCCCTCACTATGCTGGACATGAGATGGGATACTCCGTTGCCACCCCATTGTTTCTCCTTTTTCCTGAGGTAATTACAGATGTGTTATATGGGTCCCAGATGTCTTTAGGTCTACAGTTGGTTTGTTCTGTATGAAAATATTCAAACTAAATGTCCCTAACAATTGCCTTTGTCTTACATGAGCCATCTCGATCAATTTAGTCTTGAAATCATCCCTATGCACAAATGCACAATCAACCCAAGTACACAACCCATATCCTCACCCGCCATTATATCTAGTTCTAAACAAAATATTTCCATTATTTAGCTATTTCTTGACAAGCAACCCATGTGTATACAATTTAACATTTTCAGAATGTGTCGAAAAGGTAAGACATTGATTCAATTTGTCAAGTTTGACTCTTTTTATCCTAGTTGGAATTTAATATAGCCAGTGGCCCCTTTTCTTTTAATGTTTGTATTATGTATAATTTGTGTATTATGTGCACATGGTTTTAAATTTTTAAAACCTTACACAAATACACCATCTTTATACATAGAGACATTCCACTTTCCCATTGCAAACAAGCGTTTCTTAACATTTAAACAATTCTAAATTGCAGTATGAACTACAGAGTTAATCACCTCTAAAACAATGAATCATTCAAACAGAACAGTTTAAACTAAACTGAACTAGACGTACTTTCTTAAAAGACAATAAGGTGCCTTCCCAAGAGCAGCTAGTCATTAAAAGACAGCTGTACTTTAAACAAGAATTACACTTATTAAAAAATGATGAAGTGCACTTCTAAGAGCAGCTTAGATAGATTTCATAAGCCTATTCAGCAAAAATACCTTGTATGTTTCAGGCTTTCGATTTCTTTGTCACATTGGCGACAAAGAGAGCTCTCAAGAGCCTCCCTCCTCCAGTGAGCCTCAACTTTCCTTCTGGGGAGTATATTCAGTCGGAAGCACAATAGTGCCCTTCCAAACTTACAGTTAGGAAATACTGTTAGATAGGGAGCCCTCCCCTAATTCTTTTTTAGGTATTTCCTCATGGCATCACATGTTTGACACCAATCCAGCCTCCACAGTTGCTGTTTGAATTTAGGTAAGTCAAACATAACCACATTAAACAAATCCAAGCCCCTTTGACACAACTGCTGTTTGCAAATTTTGAGACAATGGGCCTCATTACGAGTATGGAGGTAGCCATGCCGCTTTTAGTGGCATGGTTACCCCCATACCGGATACCGGGTCCGGGTTCCAGAAATAGGGAATTACCGTGCTGTGCCGACTTTGGCGGGCCCGGTAATTCCCATTCTCGGGACCCGGACCTGGTACATCCCCATTAGCATTTGAGCCCCAATAGGGCTCAATGGGAATGCGGAGGATGCTAACAACGGGCCCGTTGATGGCCGGCCCGTTGTTAGCATCCTGGTCTGCTAGCGGGTCCCGCTAAGGACGCCTGGTCTGACCAGACGTCCTTAGCGGGACCTGAAAGCCGACCTCGTAATGAAGCGGTAGAGGGATAACGGCACCGGCAGCTCTACCGGCGCCGTTAACCCTCTACCGCCTGGGTCGTAATGAGGCCCAATGACTTTCAAACACATAATACTTTGGTTTGAAAATTTCATGCAGTGAGTCTTGAGGAGGCATTTGTTTTTACATATCAGTAACCTTTTCCATAACACCCTCATATTTATGAACACTACACTCAATTTGTATCTAATTGCTGCCATTGGGATTGACTTCGGTAAACCGAGAAGAACCTTCCAGAACATGCCCTCCACTACGGTAAGTGTATAACTGTACATTTCCATTCCATAAATAAGTGAGGGGATAATGTTCCCATCATAAAATGCCTCATTTGTGGAACTAGTAACCAAGCCTTCTCCTTCACATATTCAATTAGAGCTGTCTTTTTTAGGCCGTGTATATAGTCTCATCCTGAGGTATGTAATCTCTTTAGAAACCTCCAACTTATGACCAGTGATCCACCAACCATGTGAAACATTTTTCTTGCCAGCTGTGAATTTTAACACCTTCATCGTTTGGTGATTTAACACAAGCTAATTATCCCTTGTGTACGTATCAAAGTTTACCAACAAGCGCTGCAGAGCCACCCATGTGCAATTATGAAGGGAGAGTTAATATGTGTATGTCATCCATTTATTGTTCGAGGAACAAAAGGAGCCCACTGCAGCACCTCCTCAATATCGTCAGGTGTAAATTTAAAAGAAGCTGGGCCAGTATGCAACCCTGTCGAAGTCCCTGATAAGTAGTTACTGCTCAAAGGAATTCTCCAGATAAATGTTGTCTTACCTTCAAAACAGCATTTGCATGCAGAAGTGTTGTGGCGTTTAATAACCCCAACAAAATCCTCCAAGTTATCAACTTCCTCCATAGAATTCCACGGTTAACTGTGTCGAAGGCAAGTGATAAGTCCAAACTCGCTAAAAAGACAGGGAGAGACTCAGATTGCCATGGATGTTTTTGAAAATGGTCAGTGACTGCTCCTGCCAGTGAGGTTCCCAAACTGGCATTAAAGCCAACATGATTTATTTTCAGGATCGTACTTGACTGAGCCCATTCTTTCATTTGCTTTAAAACCAGGGATGTGAATATTTTTGAGTCTACATCTAAACGCGCTGTTGCTCTATCGGTACAGGGGTCACTTCTATCTCTCTTCTTGAAGATAGGCACAATAGTAGCTTCCTTACAAGACAGCTACTTTGATATGATTTTTGCAACTCTGCTTTCCCTTCTGAATTAGCAGTTGATTTTAACTCTCCTATCGTGGATTTTCCAATGACACAATAAAATCAACTACTGATGTAAGAAGCCCTTGGCACCACATAGTGTGATCTGCGCAATCACCTTTAGCCATACCGTTCAAAACAACCAGAGTACAGATTTTAAAGAATCGGGACCAGGACTTCCCACGACCACCTCCATTCCCATTTTTCCAAAACATGAGTTAAAACTGACAAAGTTGTTCCTTTTTTCCACCGAGAAATCACTATTAAAATCACCAGCAAACAAAATATTCCCAACCTCCCCACTGTCATACCACTTCAAGAAGAGGTTTGATAGATTGCCTATAATATTTTCGAACAGATGTTCTAAATAATAACAGTAAACACTGACTTCAAGGAAATGTTCACTATTCGTTTCGGTGCAAACTATTACTGTCAAATAAATGGATCGTCCCACACTGTGACACTTTGAGTCCAGCTTGAATGTACTGCTACTAGGAGACCTCCCTTAGGTCTTCCCTTTTCTCCCTGACTGGCACCTTGCATTACTATTTGAAATCCATTGAGTACCACTGATTCAGATAAAAAATGTTTCTTGTGAGCAAATGACTCCATTATTTGCGAGCTTGGAACACAGATGCTGTGAATTAATCACATTGTGACGTTCTCTGGAATTCGATGACAAAATGCTAAAAGCCAGGCCACATAATATCCCCTTGAGGATTGAAAGAAGATGTCGATCCCGCAAGCCAAGACCAGTCCTCAAGGGGAACACTAATTGAAGCAACAGGGTTGGTCATAAAGACCTTTCTCCTCACTACACTACCCAATGTGCATGTCATTTTTGTGGCGTTTGCTCAGCCTTAAGCTTGTCTTTCATTTCCAATAAAGACTTTACAGATTCTGGGTACAAATCAAAACTTTTTCATCGTAAATCATCCAGGGAGCCGAAAATATGGGTACGCACTAATGTAGTTTTTATGTAAAGTGCTACATTATCAGTTTGTTCCTCATTAAAACAGTCCACACGTTCAATATCCCTAGAGATGAAAATGCAAAGAGCAGCAGTATCATGAAAGATAGCCAGAATGTTACTTCTATTAGGGATAACCCAGCCCTCAGAAGGAAACATTGAAAAAGCAAAACAGACGGATTTTCGCTGAGTGCGCTCACACTTCCTGTTTTATCCGTTCCAAAACTTGAATCAAAGAATTTAAAACAAAATTGAGAGCAGTGACAGCAAGAGCACTAATATTAGTAATTTGTGCGGGCTGTCTCAAGTGTTCTGGCACAGAAGAAAAGAAGATGAAGATGAAGGTGACTCCAAAGATTTGTTCAAATCGGCGGGAGCACTGATGTAACAAGAGCAGGTTTATTTTCCAACAAACCTAAGGAGATGCGAGAATCCTGTGTTGCTTCAAGTTTGACACTAATTGATATGGTCCTGGTAAACTCACAAATCAGAGACCTCTTATCTCCTTACCCAGGTCTCTAGACCATGCCACTGGTGCTGTGTCTTCTTATTCTTAAGCGATATTAAGCCAGTATTAAAGTCCGAACCCACAGCCATGTTTAATATTACATATGACTGAAGAGCTTTGGTATCTGGTGTTTCCATTGAATTACTATTATCCATTGAATGTTTATCCATCGAAACGTATTCATTGAATTGCTTTTCCATCGAAATGCATATTCATTGAATGCATTTTGATGGATAATTCCGATGGATAATTAGGGTTAGGGTTAGGGTTAGGGTTAGATTTAGGGTTAGGGTTAGGGCTAGGGTTAGATTTAGGGTTAGGGTTAAGGCTAGGGTTAGGGTAAGCTTTAGGGTTAGATTTAGGGCTAGGGTAAGGGTTAGATTTAGGGTTAGATTTAGGGTTTGATTTAGGATTAGCATTAGGGTTAAATTAAGGGTTAGAATAAGGGTTGGTTTAGGGTTAGGGGTAGGGTTAGAGTTAGGGGTGGGGTAGAGGTTAGGGTTAGGATTAGGGTTAGAGTTAGGGGTGGGGTAAGGGTAAGGGTTATGTTAGGGCCGGGTTAGGGTTAGGGTTGGGTTAGGGTTAGCAGGGGTGACCTTGGGGTTGGGGGGGGTTGGGTGGGGGAGAGTACCCCAATAAACAATAAGCACTTAAATGTTACATGAAGCTGGCCTGTGCCGAAATACTTTAAAGATTTCCTGACTGGACAGCTCCATGTAACGTTATAACATGAAAAATAAATGCATCAAAATGCTATCTTTTACATTTAAAAGTAGATATCCATTGAAACTTGTCCATTCCTATATTCGATGGCCAAGTTCGATGGATATGTACTTTTAATTCAAAAGATTGCATTTCGATGAATTTATTTTCGTTGGATTTTTTTCAATGGATTTTAATTTTGATGCATCTTTTTCGATGCAAAGACCATAAACCAAGAGTGTTGGGGTATTTAAACCAATGAGCTTGCAATGAGGGCTTTAACCTATGATAGTGGCATTTTTAACCTACCTGACCAGGTCATTTGCTGGTATGTTAGGTTGAATGTTGCCTTCCTCAAGCAAGTCATCACACACTCTAATGTTTGGTTGATTCCATGCCTCACAGAGTGGGGGTTCATATTTGACTTTCAGGCCTTTCCCCCTTAAACATTGTAACTATTAGGTTCATCTTGTGCCCGCCCAATCTTCCAAAAGAGTATACCTGTGATATTCAACCAAATCAATTTAGAAAACACATGTACCTTGTATATGACAAATTTCTGCTGTCTGAAGTGTTTGCAACACCATCCTGAGGGTAGTGTCATGACTTTCATCTGTTTGGCCAAACATCCAAAAAATATCATGAAAATATCATACAGTCATGTTGTGTAGCAGTTATTTCATCATTCCTTGGTAGATGGTGGTTGCCAAGAACAGCCAAACAGGCATGCACAAATACAGACAAAGGCACCAAATTGATACATGAGCACATCCTTTCCTTCCTATTCTGATAAATGAAATGTTGCAGAGCAATGTTGTAGTACCATGCAAGTCTTAACAATTACCTCCATGTCACAACAATGGTGGCAAGGAGCCATGAGAGTGAGGCTTCCAACAAAGTGCATGTATTCAATAGAAGGTGCTCAAAACAGAGATGAGATTCTGGCGTGGGGCCAGAAGCCGAGATGACAATCCCCAAATTTAATTTCACTGATTCTTCTGCCCCTCAGCCATAACAGGCTCCCTGCTTTCAAACTATGGCTGTATCTCATAAATCCTAATAAATTATTATTTCCTTCTAAGTATCATTATTTCCAGAGGGACCAGCCATTACATTGGCCATGAATGGGCCAAAGAATATGGTCAAAGGACACTTGCTAGTGGTACGATGCTCAGTGTTATTTAATCCCTGCCCGTCCTGCCATTTAAAGGAAACTCCAAATGTGTGAGGATCCAATGTCTACATCTTTTCTAAACATCTATGGAAGCAATTTGAGTCACATGCTATGAAGTACAGAGGTAAAAAGGAATGTGTTTGCAGGTCTGATAGCTGAACTCCTTCAGGAGATGAAGATGATGGAAATGCACATCAGGACGCAATGAGGTGGTTCTAAGAAAACAAAGGGGGACTCCAAGCAAATGTATCCACGGCCGTGCTTGGAAATAACACGTATATATAAAGAGCAACTAAGAGACCGAGATATGAAATCTTGTTTAGGTGAGGAGCAAGGCTGAATAATTATTGACACAACAGATTAATGATATTGTAACGCTCACCTGATTCCCGCAGAGGCGCCGGTCTTGACTGGGTGAATGCCGTATCTTCAAAGGTGATGTGTAACACACGGTTGGCTCTTTGGGCTGGACCTCAGTGCACTGTATGTCTGACTCGAAGAGTAAGATGTCTGCAGATAGAAAATATGGGATTAATGAACTGGGGTTATTGGGTGCCTCTCTCCTCTTCCCTTTCTCTTCTCCTGTAGAACCCCAAAGGTTAACACCCTCACCTTAGGTAAGTGAATGCCGAGCTCTCCATCTGCCTCGGGGCAGGGTGCCGTAACCAGTTTCTTCACTGGATAAGGGTGCAGGCTTCTTGACCTCAGAGGACTGCTGTCCTTCGTTAACTGCACGAACGGTAAGTTCTGGGCACTTCAAATGTCTTAAAAGTCTTCTGTAATGATATCTCTTGTTTTGCAGGGTTCCGGCGATGGCGGATGGCGGGCTGATGAGAGTTGGGGATCGAACCCGCGTAAGGAATAGAAGCGCCTGGAAGCACGTAAGTAAGCGCTTGTAGCCTGCTTCACGATGCGCACTAACTGTCCCTTTTATTTTGCAGGTACAAGTTCGGAGCTTTCGAGAAGCTGAAGGGTGCTGGAATACCCACTGGATTCGGCGTGGGAAGGAGTAATGGCACGTGAGTAATAAAGTTGCCCAATGTCTTTAAACGCACCTTCTTTTGTCTTTCAGATGCGGGATGCAGCGCCGAAGGCCTCCGGAGCGTGCAAAGAGCTGGTAAGCTTTTGTCTTTCAGATGCCGGAATGCAGTGCGAAGACCTCCGGAGCATGCGAAGAGTAGGTAAGCCTTTGTCTTTCAGATGCCGGAATGCAGCGCGAGGCGTTGGTGACAGCCGATGGACCAGGTAAGAGATGCGCTGCCACTGAAGACCGTAGTGCTAACCTGTTCTTTCTTTGTCTTTACAGGTGCTGCTGAAGACTGGATTCCAGGATGGTAAGCCTTTGTTCCCTTAGGCCCAGGATCAGAAGCAGAAGACACGATGAGCGTTCTGCTGCAGAGAATTCAGAATAACGCAAAGCAAGATTCATCCATCGGGTGTGGTTTAAATAGCCTCCTGTAGTGCTTAGGTGTCTCCTTCCACAGCCACGCCTAAGAAAAGAGTTCCTGCTTTCCAGAAGAGTTCCAGTGTTCTGAACCTAGGGAGTGGCTCCTGCCCCACCCAACAGGAAAAGTAGCCCCAAACAGAAGAGGATCAGGGTTTCAACTGGCAGGTAAGTAAGCAGCATGGTCTGCTGCAGGTAAGTCCACCCAAGCATTATGAGCCCGGCGCTTCCAGCGCTGGGACTGGGCATCTTTATGAGCCTGGTGCCACTGGCGCCAGGACAGGGTCCAAAAGGTCCCAATTGGGACTGGCTGGCACTCGGAACCGGGGTTATGGGTGTGCTTCCAAGGGAGTCGGGCAAGTCCTGATCTTTTGGAAGCAGAGATCATGACAGCACCCCCCCTCAAGGCCCCTCCCAAACCGGGCTTCTCCAGGGGTTTGGGCTTGTTAGGAAATGTTCGATGACATCTTTTGATTAGACGAGGCGCGTGGACATATTCTGCAGGTTCCCAGGATCTTTCTTGGGGACCGTAGCCTTTCCAGTCAATCAGGTAAAATAGTTTAGATTTGGAGATCTTGGAATCCAGGATGCCTTTGACTTCAAACTCGAGTTCTCCATCAACTAGAATAGGTTTTGGAGATGTAGTTAGTCGGGTTTGAGGTTGCACGGGTTTTAAAAGAGAGACGTGGAAGACCGGATGTATCTTCATGTGAGGGGGCAAGTCCAACTTGACCGCTACTGGATTTACTATGGTAGTGATGGAATAGGGACCAAGGTATCTTGGGTTGAATGTGCGTGGTCCTTTTAGAGGTAGATATTTGGTGGATAACCAGACTTGATCTCCTACTTGATACTGGGGGGCTTCCTTCCGATGTTGGTCTGCTCCTTTCTTGTATTGTTCTTTAGCCCTTTGAAGGTGAGAAACGGCTTCCTTAAAGGCTTGGGTGATTGTAGAATGCAGGTGGTCTACTGCTGGTGTTCCAAGATCTTGGAGTGGATCCAACTCCGAGGTTCGAGGGTGACTACCGTATAAAAGAAAAAACGGGGTCTTCCCAGTTCCCGAGTGGACAGAGTTATTGTAGGCATATTCGGCTATCCAAAGGATATCTTTCCAAGTTTTTTCAGTTTGTTGTAGCATGCAGCGCAAATACTGTTCCAGAGTTTGATTGGTCCTCTCGGTTTGTCCGTCGGTTTGAGGGTGGTGGCTGGTCGAAAGTCTCACATCAATTTGAGCCGACCGACAGCAACTTCGCCAAAAATGAGAAATAAATTGACTACCTCGATCCGAAATTAGAACTGAAGGAAAACCGTGCAGTCGGACGATGTTTTCGAGAAATTCTCGGGCCAGAGTTGCTGCTGTTGGTAAGCCTTTGAGTGTAATGAAATGCGCCATCTTGGAGAATAGGTCCACGATTACTAGGATCGTTTTGTATCCGGAGCATAGAGGTAGATCGGTGATGAAGTCCATAGAAAGCGTATGCCAAGGGCGAGGCGGGATGTCAATAGGGCGTAAGAGGCCGGCTGGTTTTTCCTTTTGACTCTTGTTTTGGGCGCATACTCCACAGGACATTATAAAGTCTCTGATATCTTTTTTCCAAGACGGCCACCAGAAGTAGCGCTTGATCTTTTCCGAGGTCTTGGTCATACCGGGATGTCCTTCCATTAAAGAATCGTGATAACAAGAGATTACCTTTTTCTGTAAATCTGTGCTGGGCAGGTATAACCGTTCTTGGAAATATAATAGGTTGTCCTTCACCGTAAAGTCCTTTCCCTGCAGATGCCAATTCTGTATGTCTGCTGGAGTTACCAGTAGCCTGGCTTTATCCTCAACTTCCTCTATGGATTGTGTGGCGATTACACCTAGAATTCTTTGTTCGGGAATGATAGGTACAGGTTTAGGATTGATCAAATGTTCTTCCACTCCCATCCGAGAAAGGGCATCAGCTTGACCGTTTTTTGTACCAGGTCGATAGGTAATTATGAAGTCAAACTCGGCAAAGAATAGTGCCCAACGGAGTTGCCTAGAGGATTGAGCTTTTGCGGTTTTCAAATATTGCAGGTTTCGGTGATCTGTAATCACAGTAACGGTGTGTCGGGCCCCCAGAAGATAATGCCGCCAAGCCATAAAGGCAGACTTGATAGCTAGAAGTTCCTTATCAGTAATAGTGTAATTGATTTCAGGAGGCGAGAATTTGCGGGACCAAAATGCCACGGGATGCAACTGATTGGTTACTGGGTCCTTTTGTGATAGAACTGCCCCCATGGCAAGGCTCGAAGCATCAGTTTCAACGATGTAGGGGAGTTCTGGGCGAGGATGTTTTAAGATCGGTGCAGAGATAAATCTAGTCTTCAAATTCTGGAAAGCTTGTTCCGCCTCGGTAGACCATTCAAAACGTTTGTTTTTCTTTAACAAGGCGGTGATGGGCTGGACTATTCGAGAGAATTCGGGGATAAACCTGCGGCAAAAGTTAGCGAAGCCTATCATGCTTTGAACACCTTTTACGGAGGATGGCGATGGCCATTTGAGAATTGCATCGACCTTCTTTGAATCCATACGCACTGCACTAGGTGATAATATGAATCCCAAGAATTCAACTTCAGTCACGTTGAAAACACATTTTTCCAATTTAGCGAAAAGTTTGTGTTGACGCAATCTCTCGAGGACCATTTTCATGTGTTTCCGATGTTCAGTTTCCGATGAAGAATAAACGAGGATGTAAACAACAACACACACATCTATGAGCTCTCTGAGGACATCGTTCATAAAATATTGAAAGGCAGCCGGGGCATTGCAAAGTCCGAAGGGCATGACCTGATATTCAAATAGCCCATACTTGGTGTGGAAGGCCGTCTTCCATTCATCGCCCTCTTTTACTCGTACCAAGTGGTAGGCTCCTCTAAGATCCAGCTTTGTATATATGCATGCTTTTCTGACTTGGTCCAGGAGTTCAGGGATCAAAGGTAACGGATATCTATTCTTAACGGTGATCTGGTTCAGGGCACGATAATCTATACAAGTTCTAAGGTCCCCTTCTTTTTTTGGAATGAAGAACAAAGCTGAGGAAGCAGGGGACTTGGAAGGACGAATAAACCCATTCGCTAGGTATTGATCCAGGTATTGTCGGAGGTGAAGATTCTCAGGCTCGGTGAGGGCATAAATTCTACTACAAGGAGGAGTAGATCCAGGTATCAGGTCTATCTGGCAGTCATAAGACCTATGAGGAGGTAGAGAGTTAGCCTGATCCTTCCGGAAAACATCTTGGAATTCTAGGTATTCAGGAGGTAACTGAGGAGCCTCTGAGGAAATTGCTGCCAGTGCAACACCAGGTCGAGGGTGACAAGTAGAGACACATTCTGGAAACTGAACCGTTCTTGCTCGCCAATCGATCTGAGGATTGTGCTTCTCTAACCAAGGAATTCCTAGAATAATCTAGAACTGGGGGGCCTTGATCACATCGAACACGATCTTCTCATGGTGTCCATCTTGACTTACTAGCGTCACTTCTTGGGTGGTATGCGTTACTGGTCCGGAGGCTATCTCCGTACCATCCACCGTAGTAATGACATCCTTTACAGCCTTTGGACAAAGAGTCAGATTCATCCTCAAAACCATTTCTTGATCCACATAATTGCCGATGGCACCGCTGTCGACGTAAGCTTCAATCGCATGTAATCGATCCGGATGTTCAGGGCTAATGAGGACCATAGGTATCACGAAATGCGAGGTCACGGAACTGGTTTTCACGCTCGGCAAGAGGACCTCTATTCTTGTCGGGCGAGGTTGTTTCCCTGCTCAGAGTTTGTGACCCTGGTAACTGCAGCTCCTACTGCCTTCTTGGCTGGTTTCACCGGACAGTCTCGAAGAAAGTGCCCCGAGTTTCCGCAATAGAGGCATAACTTCAGCTGTTTTCTCCTTTCCCGCTCCTTTTGTGTTAGTGGTCCTTTCAGGCCCCCTATTTGCATGGGTTCCCCGGAGTCTACTCCTTTGGTAGGAGTTGGTGGTTTGGAAAATACTCGAGCATCAAACTTGGAACGATCGGCCTTCTTGTTCTGCAGTCTGTGGTCAATTTGAACGACTAAGTCAATATAGTCCGAACAGTCTTGCGGGGGATTCACTACTTGGGCTAACACATCTTTGAGCTCTCCACGTAGACCTCTACAAAACAGCGTAATCCTTTTGTCCTCAGGCCATCGAGTTTCCACTATCAGTCTGTTGAAAGACGCAATATAAGCCAAAAGGTCTTGATTACCCTGTCGCAATGAAAGGAGCTCATTGTCCAAGGCCTGCCCCTGTGAATGTCTTGCAAACAGTTTTTCCATACTGAGCTGAAAAGCTCGAAAATCATGGAGAACCGGATCATCTTGATTAACTAGAGGGATCGACCAGTCTGCCGCATTGCCACTAAGGTACGAAAGCACGAAAGCTACCTTAGCTTGATCAGTTGGAAAGGCTGCTGGCCGGCATAAGAAGTGCAACCGGCACTGATTAATAAATACTGCAAACCTCTTTGGGTCACCAGAAAATCATTCGGGCGGAGCCAGAGGTACATTCCCAGGTAGGTTGATCTGCACTGGGTTCGTAGAGGATGTTGAAGGAAGATTTGCCCCTGATGCGGGTAACAGAGTTTGTCCGGCTTGTGACTGTAGCAATTGTCTAGCGAGATCGTCTGTTCCCTCCTTGGAAATAATCAGTTCCCTTCTTAGAGCATTCGTTTCCTGACGGGCTGCATGCACTTCTGCTTTTAGTTCCCCAAGTAACTGGGCTAGCTGGTCGGTATCTGAGGTTTCCATAGCGCCTGGGTGGGAGTTTTGCGATAGGCTTTGCGTTCTGTAACGCTCACCTGATTCCCGCAGAGGCGCCGGTCTTGACTGGGTGAATACCGTATCTTCAAAGGTGATGTGTAACACATGGTTGGCTCTTTGGGCTGGACCTCAGTGCACTGTATGTCTGACTCGAAGAGTAAGATGTCTGCAGATAGAAAATATGGGATTAATGAACTGGGGTTATTGGGTGCCTCTCTCCTCTTCCCTTTCTCTTCTCCTGTAGAACCCCAAAGGTTAACACCCTCACCTTAGGTAAGTGAACGCCGAGCTCTCCATCTGCCTCGGGGCAGGGTGCCGTAACCAGTTTCTTCACTGGATAAGGGTGCAGGCTTCTTGACCTCAGAGGACTGCTGTCCGTCGTTAACTGCACGAACGGTAAGTTCTGGGCACTTCAAATGTCTTAAAAGTCTTTTGTAATGATATCTCTTGTTTTGCAGGGTTCCGGTGATGGCGGATGGCGGGCTGATGAGAGTTGAGGATCGAACCCGCGTAAGGAATAGAAGCGCCTGGAAGCACGTAAGTAAGCGCTTGTAGCCTGCTTCACGATGCGCACTAACTGTCCCTTTTATCTTGCAGGTACAAGTTCGGAGCTTTAGAGAAGCTGAAGGGTGCTGGAATATCCACTGGATTCGGCGTGGGAAGGAGTAATGGCACGTGAGTAATAAAGTTGCCCAATGTCTTTAAACGCACCTTCTTTTGTCTTTCAGATGCGGGATGCAGCGCCGAAGGCCTCCGGAGCGTGCAAAGAGCTGGTAAGCTTTTGTCTTTCAGATGCCGGAATGCAGTGCGAAGACCTCCGGAGCATGCGAAGAGTAGGTAAGCCTTTGTCTTTCAGATGCCGGAATGCAGCGCGAGGCGTTGGTGACAGCCGATGGACCAGGTAAGAGATGCGCTGCCACTGAAGACCGTAGTGCTAACCTGTTCTTTCTTTGTCTTTACAGGTGCTGCTGAAGACTGGATTCCAGGATGGTAAGCCTTTGTGCCCTTAGGCCCAGGATCAGAAGCAGAAGACACGATGAGCGTTCTGCTGCAAAGAATGCAGAATAACGCAAAGCAAGATTCATCCATCGGGTGTGGTTTAAATAGCCTCCTGTAGTGCTTAGGTGTCTCCTTCCACAGCCACGCCTAAGAAAAGAGTTCCTGCTTTCCAGAAGAGTTCCAGTGTTCTGAACCTAGGGAGTGGCTCCTGCCCCACCCAACAGGAAAAGTATTCCCAAACAGAAGAGGATCAGGGGTTCAACTGGCAGGTAAGTAAGCAGCATGGTCTGCTGCAGGTAAGTCCACCCAAGCATTATGAGCCCGGCGCTTCCAGCGCTGGGACTGGGCATCTTTATGAGCCTGGTGCCACTGGCGCCAGGACAGGGTCCAAAAGGTCCCAATTGGGACTGGCTGGCACTCGGAACCGGGGTTATGGGTCTGCTTCCAAGGGAGTCGGGCAAGTCCTGATCTTTTGGAAGCAGAGATCATGACAGATATAACCAGATAAACGCATCATACAATATGAGGTGAAAGAATTCAATTCACTTCCTAAACATAATAGAAAATAGATTTATTGTTTTAATAAAATATATCATAAAGGTTATACAATTTCATAATATATCAAAAATAGAAAATAGTAAAATGCAATTCAGAAAAATACTAATGAATGATTGTCAAATACCAATCACTTCATATAATGTGCAACACAACCAGACCCATTCACATCACCGGTAACTCCATCCATACTACACTCATACATACCTAAAATGCATACCCCAACTACAATGGTGATTGCAAAAATGCACAAGCTATACATAAACAAAAGCAACCAAATTACACGCAATGTTGTAGTACCATTCACAGATTCTAGTCATTAACCAACACTGTATTACTAGAAAATAAAGTGTCCCGAAATTGGAGACCTTAATACGTCAGATTAATTGACAGTTAAATCAAAACAAGAAAAAATCCGACATGTTTCTTTCCATCTTCATGATTGACTTAATTATGTGGAAATTCATTAGGGAAAACAAAAGGCCTGAAGTCTTCGGTGATACATGGTACCGGGTTGTTGCAGAACACTGTATACCAGTCTTGACCTTACACCTAAACAAGAGAACAATCATTACTGATCTCATACCAAATCAATTCAATGGATTCAGTATATATCTGTATGACGCTCTATCAATGGGCGTAAATACAAGGTCAAGTGACCCAGTGAAGAAAAATTCACCTAAATGGGGTCACAAGCAAAATAATGAATGGACCAGCCGAGCATAAAACCTGAATCAATAAGGTTATAGCCCAGGGTATAATGTAAGAGAGTGAAAAAGAAATACCCCGTAGATGGTCTGGGAGTAAATATCGGTATACAATCCGATTAATAATCACAAGGAATCGTTCAGGATATAATAGTGACACGTTGCAAAAAATAGAGGAAGTCACCATAGTCTCATTCTGGACACTAGAATCTAAAACAAGCAGCATGTGCATGGCTAGTAACAGTCTGGCAATAGAACACAACCCCCCGCAAACGACCGCAAATGTTGGAGAAAAGGGTGGCAACAAGATGCTGAAGGCTAGATATCGAATAACATCAACGGTATGGGGTAATACCTGAATTATTTATTATAATCGCATAAGAGAGGAAATTCAATGAAGGTAGCAGTAACTCAGCTGTTGACCCACTCCCGTTGTGTAAGACACTACATGGGTCACGAAATGTTGAACCAAACACTGCATAACCAAGTCATACACCTGGAGATACAGCCTACAGGAAAAAAACACAGAAACACACAAAAAAAGGGAAGTGTTAGATTTATGTTGAGTCAAACATCAATACAATAATTGTTACTGGATGACATGTCAGTAACAAAAGTCGGTAACAATCAAATCCGACACTAATAGAATGATGGAATTGGGACCAAGGGCACTTACTTGCCACAACAGTGTCAACAAAGCCATTGTTTATAATTGAGCAATGGAGTGTATGGTCACGCAAGTGGAGGGAAATTCACAGGTGCGTTAATGGCCGCTGCAGATGTGTCTCAAAGACGGCGATTCATAGTGCCTCTCATATAAACCGGTAGACACAGTTACCATCAATGGATAGCAAAGTCAGAAAAAGCAGAACAATAACAATTAACGCTTTGTGTCAGAACCGATTATGTACCCGTGCAGTGTACCAAGGGATGTTGTAAAAGAACGCATACAGTAAAGAGGCACTTACTTAAGAAAGACGTCAGAGTCGCCACAGAACCGGCCCGTATCAGGAGACCGTGCAGAGTATGAATCATTAATCGTTTGACTCGGGTGCCAATAGCCCGCGTGTAAACAAAGTGCCGTAACATGATAATACGGAATAGATGTGCAGAAGAATGAACAATGTAACTAGGAGTGTCGTTAGATATGTGAATAACCCATGCGCTCTGCCGATAACAAGTGCACAGTCTCACGCTTACCAAAGGTGAGCGCCCGACTGGTGTCCGTTGTCAGAGTGAAAACGTCTTCCGGGAAATAGACGAAGGACTAGCAGAGAGCGGTATAGCTGCTCAATATATGCCATGAAGCATCATGGTAATTGTCATATTTAAAGGCAAGCTGAAGGGTCGTACGGGCGGCCATATTGAAAAAGGCAACAACAAACATATAAAAATACTATGCACCTAAGCTGTGGATGGACTGAAAAAGCCAACTCAGTGCATAGGACGAATCATGATGATATAATAAAATAAACAAAATTATAATAGTCATCATACGGAGTCAACAGTGCCCAGGTAGAAATGGAGAACATAAGTAGTACCTGTTGTATTATATTGTGGCTACATCCAAATAACTTAACTTACAAAACAAGATCTAATTGTTCATTAAGACCAATCAGGTGACTCTTGGTTAGAAATATTAACCTCATTTCCTCTTTCACCAAAATATTTCTGCTTGTATTACAACCATTTGCGGTACACATTGTCTTTAAAATTGTCCATTTTAGATCTTCACAATCATGGTTGTTCATCAAAAAATGACCGACCATGGGAGCTGTAATATTTTTATTCCTGATACAGCTCTTATGTTCCGTTAGACGGATCTTAACTTTGTGTTCAGTTTGCCCAATGTACAATTTTGGACAGGTGCATCAAATGGCATATATAACTCCACTGGTATTACAATTAGTGAAGACATGTTGTTGCCAGGGTTTTCTGAGACCTATATCCACATATGTGGTACGTTTAGTAGAGGAACAGCATTTACACATGCCACACGGGGCATGGCCACTCGGTCTATCTAGACCCCAGCAATGAGGTGGTTAACATGATGCTTTGAGAATAAAGAAAATCCCGTGCTACACAAAATTAAATTGGATCCAAGTGCTCAGGGGGCAAATAAAATGACAGATGACTATCTAGTGACTTAAATTAGTTGGCAGTACTGTGTGATTTTAAAGAACAAACTCAATTGGTAGAGACATGGGTCTTGATTTCAATGTGTTTTTCAATGGGAATGCAGCATTGTATAACTTTTTTGTTAATCAGACCCATATTGTTAGTTCTCACCAATAATCACAACACTGAAGAAAAATGAATTCAAGAGAAGGACGTATTGCTGGACAAAGCACTGCAAATTGCCAAATCTTTTGAGAAAGCGATGACCAGAAGAAAAGACAACTCTGGAACAGTGCACTCCTTTGAAGGTCACAGAATGATAAATGTTTTTCAAATTCATAGACAAACCTCAAAGTATGAAATGGTTCTGAGGAAAAATAAAGTGACATCACATGGATAAATCATAAAACACTGTCACAAAAGCAAGAATGTTTCTCAGGCACCAGTTGCCTCAAGTACGTGCCAAGAGAAGATATTTCTGAAACTCCAGTGCATATCCAACTCCTTCTAAATGATCGTAGTGTCTGCAATGACAGGTGCATATTTCCCTTGGCACATAAAAAATACCAATTGCAATTGGAACAATTAAAGAAGATCTTTATTAAATAATCTGCTTCTCTAAATGGTAAACTGAACCCCAGGGAGCAATTCTACAAGTTCACAGTGAGATATATATAAGCCTAAGAGAATACAGGATGAAGATGAATGTCGGCATCGTAACTGAGCAGCGTCAAAAGACAACAAAAGAAATGGCTATCTCTTTAAGGAAGGTGGTGAAAATCAAGGACAGCAAGTCGAAAGAACACCTGAAATCAAAAAAGACTAGTGTTGGGATGCGCATACAGTGTCCTAGCCAGGCAAAAAGGTTCAGGTTGAGGAAAACCTATTAGAATGCACAATCGTTCGAGCAGAGTGACGCTTGCACCACAGTGCGTATATTGTTTTATTTAGGTTTGACACATACAGCAAAACAGAAAGAACAACAAATGTATTAATGTTGTGGTTTCAGATAGGACAGCAGTATAGACCCAGTGTTTAGTTGATGCAACTGTAGTGTCATAGGCTAGCGTGATGTGCGAGAAGGATTGAACTAAATGGAAGATAGAGTCAGCAAGGCAGAGTAGTAGAAGTGAGGTCAGTGTGTTAACATGGCAGAAGAGTTGCCATTTTGATGTTAAGGCCTAGCACATGATGAACAGAAGGGAACACAGGCCCTGTTGTGGAGTTGAAGTTCTGGCAGTGCAGCTCCAAAAACAAATCCACACTGACTGTTTCCCAGGAAAGAAGCCAAGGTTAAGGCATCAATGGTGCACAGATAAGCACTACTTGTATCCAGCTGCAGGGCCTGAATGTGACGGGAACAGAATGTTAGTTGGTAAAGGGGTAGGAAGGGATGCATCCTTTGAGGGATAAATAAATACATGAGAATAGGGCATGAGGTTCTGTGAAGCCAATGAGCCAGGCAAAGATTTTAATACTACTGCCCTTACCCTGGGGTGGACACCACAAATTAATTACACCTAGACACACAACTTAAGCAAACAAATCCTCGAAATTCAGACCTAAGTGTGGTACCCTGGTCATGTCATCCCTGGGCACCTGGGGTAGGGGGGGATAAAGTAGAAGCCGTGTCTGCAACATATTGTGATTTAGGACAGGAGGAGCAGGGTTGATGCCAATACATTTAGTTCAAGGTAGGGGGTGCAGCTCTTGTTCGCCATGGTGTCTGGGATGAGGAAGCCTATCATATTAAAGCAGAGTTGGCCTCACCAAGTTACTTTGATTGTGTCTGGAACAGGTGTTTGCACATCACGTGGTGGTCCCAAATTTACGAACATATTGATAAGAACCCACCAATCATATCTAGGTTCGACAGTGACAATGTAGGGGACCACATGTCTAGGGGAATGTGTTTAGCATAAATGTTGCCAATAGGTCAAGGGACTACAACGGGGTATTAGCAGGTTTTATAGGTGGTAGTCAACGAGAATGGTGGAATAATGCTGTACTCATTATTATGCATAGTATTGTTAACTTGTGTAATTTCAGCAATATAAGCTGGAACCCTTTGAGATGTCAGTTCTGTTCTATGGGACCATCTGAGATTTCTTTGCAAAGAAGTGCAGTGATTATTTTGCCTCATGGGTTGTTTTTATATCTTTGTTTGTGGGCTAACATCCTTTTAATTTGGTCACCCCCTGACGTGATCAAAGACTCTTCATGATGATGGGGCTATTCCTGCCGCACATTCCAGGAGTGCAGCACCCATGTGCAGTGACTAGCCCCCCGTGCACGATCTGAAGAGGTTTGCAGGTGCAGTGTTTACCAGAACACCTGCCTACTCCTTGAAGCGGGGTGCTGCTCCCAAATTGTGTAGGCCATTGATGGAACCCCATATCGGTGGAACTAGGGAGGATGTATATATGTAAGTCTACCTTTGTGGGAGAAAAACAACTACAGGAGAGTGTGTGTGTGTCGAGTGAGGTGTTGGTGAGTGTGTGGATTGTAAAGACCACATAGAAATATATAATAGGTACATATTTGTAGTGGTGGCCAGAGGGATCTTTTCTGTGAGATAAATTGTGACATCACAATATAAATGCATACCTAGAAACAGAAGAGAATGGTAACGGGACCTCCTCCATTTTGAAGAAAAGGCAGCACAGCATGTATAATAAAAGGTGAAGTCCAATATATGCAGGACTTGGCAGCCTTCCACTCAGCACAAGGGAGTGTGAGGAGGTGAAGGGTCTACACCATTGTGTAAATAAGTGTGATTCTGTACCGTAGGTGCATAATATTGCAGACTTGGGATCCCTTTGCCCGGCTAAACCATTGTCTATATATTTGTGTTCTTGTTGATTTGTGGTTTGAGGTGTTATTGAAAAGTTGTGGTGTGTAATAGTGGTTGTTGAATTGTGTGGATAGCTGTGTGGGATATTTAGTGTGTGTGTTGTGTGGGGCGATGAGGGAAGATGGGGTAACAGGAAGGGCAGACAATGGTGGGAGGGTGAGGAGGATTGATACCACTGGATCAGTGTCTAGGAAGTGAAATAGAGTTACGAGGATAGGCTCGGTTACACCATGAGTTCCCTGACGCCACTCTAATATATGTGTACAGCACTCCCGCTGCACTGGAAAAAAATAATGAAGTATCTCATTGAGTGGGTTGTTGATACAAGAGGGGGGAATGTATAAGCCCTGGCCCAAAGAAGGAACAAATAACAGAGAGGTTTTGGGTCACATGTATACTTTGGTGGTGAAATATAAGGGGAAGAAGTTAAAGAGAAGGAAGGGCATTCTTTAGCTTTGGAGGACCGTAGAGGATTTAGACGATGTCCTGGTGGATTCAAAGTGGGGAGAATTAGTAATACAAGTGTCTTGTGCCACTTCTGTCCCGAGTGTACTACCCACGTCTTGCAAACAACCCATAACTCCCTTAACACCCACAATCCCCACAGCCCCGCCACCCCCACAGTGGTGTTACCCCATGCAAGCAGCTACAGACTATACTAACCCCGAGTATGGGCCCCATGCAACTCTGCAACAACAAGCCCCCACAATCTATGAAAATGTCCTGCAACCCCTGGCAGCAAGTGCCGCGCGCATCACACTGGTGATGGAAACAAACAATAGGGCACAAAGAGATCTAGAAAGAGAGCACTGAAGGACAGAATTATAGTTTGTACGAGTAATGCAAGAGAGGGGAAAGGGCAAAGAACGCTGATAAGTAGCAACAAATGGAGAGTGGGCGATATGTTATTCAGAAATTACAGCACTGTGATTAGAGATGTAAATGTTGAAACGAGGGATGATGGATGCAATGAAGAGAGATATAGAGTGATTGCAAGCAGTTAGTTTAGATTATGTATCCATTGCATCAGATGCTGATGCAGGAGTAGCAGAGGAGGAGGAAGAGTGGGGAGCAGATGAGAAGCAGGGAGAGGAGGTGCTGCCTAGAGTGATGCCAAGAGTAGAAAGTTTGTGGAGCCTGAGGTTAAGAGCCCGACCAGGTCATATGGCAGTGGTAAAAGGGAAGCAAGGGAGCAGATGAGAAGCAGGGAGAGGAGGTGCTGCCTAGAGTGATGCCAAGAGTAGAAAGTTTGTGGAGCCTGAGGTTAAGAGCCCGACCAGGTCATATGGCAGTGGTAAAAGGGAAGCAAGGGGGAGGAAGTCACCAGCCAAGCAGGTGGGAATGCAGTTTCCATTACTACATATATGTCCCGCAGAGCACAGTATGTGCCCTGGCCACACATGGATTGGAAACATTTGATAAGGCGCTGTCCTCACTCACTGAAGGAGCGGGCTAGTGGATATATGCACTCGAGAAACAGACTGCCAGAATTCTGTTGGCAGTAGGGGACATGAAAAGCTTGTTCTCTGTAGTATTGAGGGACCAAGCAGGTGACATTTGGTAAAAGGCAGGATATCCAGAGGCACGGATGGTTGACGATAATCATGATGGGGCAAACTTTAACAATTGTCAGGCTATTGTGTGGACTGCATTAAGAACAGTTCATCCTGACACAGTGCACATATATTCAATACTGCCACGCAATATGAAGGAAGATGAAGATCCACCGCAGTACATATTACAGATTCAGGAGATGTGGAGGGCTGAGACAGGAGAATCATGGGACAAAACAATAATGATATTCTATCTCATGTTCAAGAAGGGACACCCAAAGTAGGTACAGAACGATTTAGATAAGGTAGTAGGGATCGAGGCCAAGAGGTGTGCAGATTCATGCGATTGTATTGCCTCATTGTAAAAGGCAAAAGGAGAAGGGAAGGGAAGTAGCAGATAATGCGTAGACGGCTGAGGCTAAGTTAGTGCAAAAGAAATTGGCAAAATTGAGTATAGAAAAGCGTTAATTACGAGTTCACCCATACAGCAGGTGGAACAAAGGATGGCTCTGGTAGAAGCGAAAATGGCAGCGGAGTGGACTGAGGGGGGTACCAAAGGTATACGGACAACCAAGAGTCTCAGGGTGGGTGCCAGGGTGGTTAGCAGGGAGGTTACCCAGGAGTTTACCTGCAGGGAAGAGAAGGGCTTCAAGGGGGATGAGGAGGTAGAGGAGAATTATTTGGCAGGATGGGGCTGAGATTTGTTGGCCATGTGGGAAAATTGGTCATTTTGTGTGAGAATGTAGTAGCAGGCAAGGATTATTCATATGTATCAACAGCAGTATGGGATGATGCCCCCAACCGTTCTGTATGTCGCGATGCCTGCGCAAGCACCCCAGCAGTTACAACAGCCCCAATATCAAGAACCTGTGCCTCGGCAGATGCAACCTGCAGCACCCAATAATGCACCAGTGTATGCACAGCAGCAGACCCAGCAACCAGCCCCACAAGTTTGTGACACCATTGTACGGCACAGTGACACCTTTGTAGGGTGGATCTCCAGACAACCAGACGAGGAAGAAATGCAACCCTGTAGGGAAAAAAGCTTGATACACCTGTTGCAAGAATAATAAGGCTTTAATTCTGATAATAGAACATACATGCCAGTAGGGGCATTCAAACCTTACTGCCATGGAGCGCACTGGTGAGTTCTAAGCAAACACAACATTTTAAAGGACAGCAGCGTCACGCATGAGGCAAAAAATATACAGTATTATCTCATTATCCTCATTGGTGGTCTCCTATATGCATATAGTCTGCGCCTTAGTGAACACCAAGTGATTGGCTACAGTTCCTTGTGTCGATCTTCTTCCACGTAGTCCTCAGCCTTGCTGACTTTGGGCCCTTTCAACACCAATGGTTTGTTAGTTGAGAAGGCTCCTTTCTCCACACATCAACCATATGATGTGCACATGGTAGTTAGATATGAGCTCAGTGGATACTCTAGAGTTCAAGATAGCTCTCTGAAATGCAGGGAGCTTCATTAGATCCCAGACATTCTGGTGTCCCTCCATGCCTCCCCATCGGTGGCCTAATACTCTCACCCTGTGCACCTCACAGTACAAATCATAGGGGGAGCACAAGCAGGATGTTGTGCTTCCCCCTTGTTCATGTCATTTTTGTATTGTGCATTTGTCTGGTGCCTATACACAAGTGTTTTCAGGTGCCACAAGACAGTAAATGGTGGGGGAGGACATAGGAAAAAGAAAAACAAGAATGACTGTTATAATGGCATTGTAACAATCCTACTGTGCAAGTGCAAAGACAAATGTGATAAGTGCAGGGGAGGGGGTAATCAGGGGCGAGGGGGTAGGAGTGAACACCAGGTGTTGGGAAGGGGGTGAGCAAGTGCTGATGGGTGCCCAAGATGGCAAGTGCCAGGGAACAAAAGGGGAAAGGAGATGCGTGTGATAGACAGGTGGACCAGAATGGAGCTAGTCCAGAGGAGGGTTGCCAAGGGCAGGTGCTGGTGTGGGATGCGGGGGGAGACTGTTCAGGGGTGGTCTACCCTCTGCATGACTCAGAAGGGACTAAGAAACCAGTCCCAGTGTTGGAGGGACAGTAGGGCAGGAGGGGTAGAGGGAAGGTTGAGGAGAAAGGAATGTTTTGATATGTTTCTGAAACTTACGAAGATCTGCCTCAAGTCTGATGCGGGCAGGGAGGCCGTTCCAGAGGGAGGAACCTGCAGAGGAAAGGGAATTACCTCCCACTATCTGCTTGGAGAAATGTCTGAACTGCAGAGAGTTGGAGCTAGAGGACCGAAGAACTCTGGCAGGGAGTTATTCAGAGAGAGAAAGATGGATGTGGAGGGGTTGCAGGCCCCAGACAGCCTTGTGGATGATGCAAAGGGTCTTGAATGTTATCCTTGTGGTCACAGGGAGCCAGTGGAGAGATTTTAGGGCAGTCCCTGGTCTCAAGGCCAAGGATAACTCTTACAGCCATATGCTGGATTAGTTGAAGGAGGGCAAAGGGAGAAAATAGGCAGATTGAGGAAGAGACTGTGCCAGTAATCCAGCCTAGAGTGAATCATTGCTCTGGAGACATTGAGCTTCTGGGGGAAGGTGAGGAAATGTAGAATGCCTCTGAGTAGATGGAGTTGAAAGTTGGACTTCTTGGCAAGGTCTGTGATGTTTGGAGAGAAAGAGAGAAAAGAATCAACGATGACCCCAAGGTTATTCTCCTGACAAGAGGGTGACGGGAGAGAGCCCAGGAGGGTGCCAGAGAGTGGGGGGTGTGGGGAGCTGGGCAGGAGTCCCAATGAGAAGGATCACAGTCTCACTGGCATCAAGGCAGAGATCATTGGCAGAGCACCACGCCTGAATAGCAGTCAGGCAGTCAGGTATGAGAGAGGAAGGAGAGTTGGTAGAGGATGGAAGCTTAAAGGAGAGCAGGGTGTAATCAGTATAAGACTGGAAATGAGGAGAGAAGGTGGTGATCAAGTGGGCCACAGGGGCTAGGTAGATGTTAAAGAGCCATGGCGATATGATAGAGCCCTGATGGACACCACAGGTAGCGAGTGAGGTGGAGAAGAGGAAAGGGCCCATTTGCACTTGAAAGAGTCGGTTTGAGGAGGTCAACCACACCAGTGGCGGGTCTGTGATACCTAGAGTATCATGGAGATGATGTATGAGTATGAAGTGGTTGACTGTGTCAAAGGCAGAAGAGAGGACGAGGAGGATCTTAATAGAGGGAGAGTTAAAATCCAGGTTCGAGAGCAGGTCTTCAATGGTGTTCAGGACAGCAGTTTCCATGCCACTGAATGTCCTGAAACCAGACTGTTGGTCATGGAGGCAGCCAGCCGCTTTGGTATGGAGTGTCAGTTGGGGGATGACCAGCTTATCCATGAGTTTGCCCAGGAAAGGGGTGATAGAGATAGGGCAATAGTTAGCCAGGCAAGAAGGGTCAGCAGGCAGCTTTTCTTAGGACTGGTTGCACAAGAGAGTACTTGAGGGGTTGTGGGAAGGAGCCAGTGGCAATGGAGTGGTTACAGAGGTCAGCCAAGGCTGGCGCGAGACAGCACCTGTTTAGAGGAGACTTTCATAGAGCGGACTACTCTAGAAACCTCATCTAGTGCAATGGGAGAAAAGGAAGAGAGTATGGGGGGAAGAGGGGAGCCAAGGTAGGGAAGACAAGAGGGCGTTGGGTAGGACAGTAGATGACAGTGAGGGCACGATGTCCTCAGTTTTTGAGAAGTGCGAGGCCAGTGCAGTTCAGAGGCCCTAGGAGGAAGGAGGAGAGGAGGAGACTGCAGTAGGATTGGCAAGTTCCTTGCAGATTTAAACATTTTCAGCCATGTTATTGGTGGCTCCAGTGATGCAGGCTTGGACATGAGCCCTCTTCTTGGAGCATATGGCAAGACGATATTGCCCTTGTAGCAGACGGCAGGCCAGTTTGCCAGAGGATATACCAGAGGCCTAACACTTCTGCTCTGCAACTTTGCACTTGTGTTTCAAAGCTGCCAAGTCAGAATCATACCAAGAGATGAAAGTTAGCCAGAGCAGAGTTGGAAGGAGAGTCAGGGGTGGGAGGAGGGATGAAGGTAGAGGCAAATGCGGTAAATGACACATGCTTCATCGGTTGAATCAGAGAAGGAGTCTTGCAATGCAGGCAAAGGCATCATCAGGGGATAGAGGAGCTCAAGGTGGGAGGAGAGGAGAGAGTGGTCAGACCCTGAGAGAGGGGTAGTAAGAGGGTTGGAGAGAGTGATGTCTGTTGAGATGAGAGCATCCAAGGTGTGCCCAGTGGAGTGGGTTGGGCCAGTAGGAAGAGTAGTGAGGGAAAGAGAGTCATAGTGGTCGTGAAAGGGAACAGTAGAAAATTCAGGAGAGTCAGGATTGATGTTAAACTCCCCAAGGAAGAGAGGTTTGGTGGAGGTGGCAATTAGAGGAGGAGAGGTCTGCCCCTTCTGAGAGGAAGAGGGTGATGGGTCCAGGTGGCCTATCGATGGTGTTGAGAGTAATCGGGATGGTAGGAGAGAGAGTCAGCCTACAGACGAGGCATTCAAAGGATGTCTAGGATTGAGTTGGGATAATGGTGGTAGGAACCCACTCAGGGAATATCAGAGCCAGTTCACTGCCAACCCATCAGGGCCTGGGATTTTATATGATCATGTATCCCTCGGGAAGAAAAGTGTCAAAAGCAGTGACGGAGCTGGCCTTGAACCACAAATCAGTGAGAGCAAGGACATCAAAGACAAGGTCTTCGAGGAGGAGACAGATGTCAGATAAGTGTTTCACAGCAGGGTGAGAGTTGAGGGTAGCTAATTGAAACTGGCTGCCTCCTGTAAATGTTTTATGAGGGGGGAACAGAGTGGGGTACCAGCAGTAAGGGTGGAGGGAGAAGGGCGGGTGGGAGATGGGAGGGACGCAGATGAGGGGGGAAAGTTGAAAAGAGACAGGAGACGCTTGTCGAGAAGGAGGAGGTTGTGCTGGGAGCCCTGGGCCATGATAGTGCCATTGAAATAGACAATAAGGATGCACCTGGAAAATGCAAAGTCAGCCAAACACACTTACCATCTGGTTCTACCTTTAATGGGTGAGGAAGGAAAAGGGGGGAGGACAGATACCATGTGGGGAGTCCTTAAGACAGGTAAAGGAATAGCAAAGAAAATGTCAGTGATAGACTGTCTGGAGGAAGCATTGACGTAGGTGTTGGCAATGGGCAGACCAGGGTTAGAGAACAGGAGTACCTTCTTACATTTCTTCCCAGCAGACTTCGAGAGAGAGGGAGGATAGGAGATGTAGAAGCAGTTAGAGGATAACAAGGGAGGGAGAGGGACAGAAACACGATCCACAATAGAATCACCAGGCGGCCTAGCAGATAGGAGGTACAAAACAGTCAATAGGCATTGGGAGCAAGAGGGAGCCCAAATTCAAAAATCATTTAGCACACTAAAATTCCAAAAATCAAAAATCATTTAGCACACTAAAATGCCCAAATTCGAAATTCACTTGGTACAGTAAAAATGCCCAAAATCAAAATTCATTTCCTACAATAAAAAAGCTTAATATCAAATTACAGTTGGTACAGTAAAATGCCCCAGAGCCTGAGGGCCAAATGTCACAGTGAGCTTGTGAGCAACGAGACTTAGGAAATATACAGAGATCTCAAAAGTTTAGAATGCAGCAGTGAGGTAGACTGGGACTTCAGGTGAGAAAATGCATTCTAGGCAGAAACATGTGGTCAGGAAGGAGGAAAATGGCACAAAGATCCTGCGTGCTGGAGCAAAAATGTAAAACTGGAACATGGAGGGTGATAGGCAGTGCTCACCATGTTGTCAAGTGTGCCAGAGTGCCATAAATTGGATCGGAAAGGAACTGCAGGAAGGCAGGGCAGACGGCAGGTGGATCAGCAGTTTCGGCCGCTTAGGCCGGACAGGCCAGACAGGGGCCTTTGTGTGGGCCTTCGTGCTGGGGGCCGGCTCTCTCATCTGTTGGCTCTCGGTAGGCCAAGTAACACCAAGGGCAAGCCAATCAGGAGCCTTACGACTCAGGCACCAGGGCAACCGTCAGAGGAACTCCATTGCCGAGGATGAGGGCCTTCATGCTGGGTGCCGGCTCTCTCGTCTGCTGGCTCTTGGTAGGCAAAGTAACACCAAGGGCAAGCCAATCAGGAGCCTTGAGACTTAGGCTCCATGGAGGATAAGGGCAGTCATTATGAAATTCTGTAAATCAACGAAGTAAGCACTGTCCACATGTGTTGTCGATGAAATAACAGCAGGCAATATAGTACATATTCAGAACAATGATTCTTGGCAGTCTGCGGCTGCTCCATGTAATTTGCTGTGAAACAGCACACTGCAATGCAATTATGCTGGCTCCCAAATAGACTTACCTGCAGGGGATGGCTCTCTATAGCCATCCGGTGCTCAGGGCAATCTGCTGGGTGAGGAGGGGCGGAGGAGAGGCAAGTGACTACCATGCTTCAGAGATTAGCAGGAACAGAATAGCTGAGTGGCCAGACAGGGACCTTTGTGTGGGCCTTCATGCTTGGGCTGGCTCTCTCGCCTGCCATCTCCCAGTAGACCAAGCAACACCAACGGGAAGCCAATCAGGAGCTTTGCATCTCAGGCTCCATGGCTGCCCTCGGATAAGGGTTGCTGTTATGAAAAGGTGTAAATCAATGGAGTAGGCGCTGCCCACACTTGTCGATTAAATAAAAGCAGGCAATATAGTAAATTTGCAGCACAATGATTTTTGGCAGTCTGCTGCTGCTGCTTGAAATGTGAAACTGCCCACCCCATTGCAGTGTGCTGTTTGCCAAAATGGGCTTACCTGCAGGGAATGGAACTTCGTAGTCATCTGGTGCTCAGGGCAATCTGCTGGGTGAGGAAGGAGGATAGAGGGGAGGCAAGCGACCACCACACTTCATAGAAAAGCTGGAAAATCTGCCCTCTCCCTGTGCTGCCCTCTGGGAACACACTAATCAATTGAATGCTGAGGGATTTAGGGGTTCTGATAGTGGGCATCTGGTAGTTCAAATCGAATGACTGTGGATCTGGGGGGCATGGGTGCTCTAAATTTGGGATAGGTATTTTGGCAGCTCCAGACCTCTGCTTCACCACCCATGAGATTGTCCTTCCGGGACAGGTGCAACCCTACCTGTGCTTTGCTGTTCACATTCCTTTTGAATTACTTGGGCATGCAGTGTGTAACAATAAAGGCTTATGTCTTGATGGATAGAATGACCTTCTGTTCTACTGCATGAGATGATAATGGGAATGGGGATTTGCACTACTGCTAAGACCTCTGTCTATTATTCTCTGGTACTGGGTCATGGCCACTCTAGGCCTAGCTTCTGAAATGGTAGCGGTTCAGTATATTGCGCGGCTCAAAATACGTAGCCTCTGCAACCACTACGTTTACTACACGCTCCTGCATCCTCTTCTCTCTTGTGAACACCTTCTACCTACCATTTTGTGCCATCGTAATTTTTATTTAGACCACCACTGCCCCAAGACCATGCCCAAGACCATGTCCAAGGTACTATTATTCACATATTATCGTGTTAGATTTGGTGGGTGGTTGATTGCGGATTGCGGATTACACAACACTGCTCACAGGCACTGATGAAGAGGGAGGTGAGTGGCAAAAAGTTTTGTGTATTGACCCTGCTCAACCATTGAGAGAGCTGTCAGACCTGTACCCCATGACAGCAGCCATCACACACAACCGACCATCTTTACACATAGGATGTTCTTCTCTGGCACTTTCCTGAACTGGTTCACATCCTACCTATCAGGTAGACATCAAGCTGTCCCGATGAGTTCCTATATATCTGAACACCACCCTGTCATCTGTGTAGTCCCTCAGTGTTCCATTTCTCCCACATGATTGTTAAGCCCTATATGGAACTACTGGGCTCCATCCTAGACAACCCCAACATAGCGATACACCAGTACATAGATGATACACAGTCAAGGGAGGACAAAATATTACTCACTTTTGCTCATACCTTGAAACTATTGAAGCATAGATGACAAGTACTACTTAAAGCATAACCCTCAAAAAGACCAAATTCATAGTCCTATCCCACTCCTCCAAGTAGGAACCCACTAAATGGTGGCTGGATGAAATGTGCTTGGTTGGGTTCAACCCTCAACTTGCCCACTAAGCAAAATGAATAACCTTCATTGTGGATAGCAATCTTTCCTTCCAAAAACCCATCATGAAAAAGTCTCACATAGCTTGGTATTAGATCTATCTGGTCTGCAAGATGAAGCCCTTCTTCCCAAACGAGGACCTCTGAAGGGTGGTGCAGGCCCTAGTGATCTGGCATATTACGATGGTAACTCCCTTCTTGAAGGACTCCTCGCTGCTCATCTGCCCCCAGCCCCCAACTCAAAGCGGCCCACTATGCTCAGTCATGTTGTCACTGGCTCTTGGAAATTTGACAACATAACCCCTTTGCGCAAATTACACATGCTCTCCATCCTGGCTAGGATCTGGTTCAAAATCTCAGGCCTCACCAATAAGGCAACCACTCTAGGTATGCCAGTTTACCTGATTTCCAAACTAAAAGCATTGGACGGCACAATGACATTTCCTAGTAAGACCATCTCCACACTGGAAACTAGACGGACTAGCACAGAGAACACTAGGAAACAGTCATTCACTACGCTGACAATCCAGATTTCACCAAAATCACCTTCAGTCTAGGAAAGAACTGAAGAACTGGTTTTTCCAGTAACACCTTGGTATGACCTACATTCCTGCTATTTTGTGTGATAAGTATTACTAATATTTCATTCTCGCTATATATGTTTTGCCACGCGATCTGTAAACTTCTCCAGTGCTCCTGAGCTAGGTTTGCGCTATAATAATAATATTCATAATAGTAATAATAATAATGACATGCGATTCAAACATCTCAACACACATTAGAATTGTGGGTGGCTGCAGAGTTCTCAATACAGTGGAGGCATCTAGTCAGATATCTTGTGGGCCCTAGGTAAACAGAATCTGCATAGCCCATTCTAAATGATATTATTGCTGATGCTGCATAGATTCTTGCTGAAGTTGTTAAAAAAAGGTTGGAAAACGAGAAGAATTCATTTTAGCTGGAAAAAAGCAGGCAATTGACTCCTAATTAATCTAAGGGGAAATTTAAACTGCACATTTTTCACACATGTAATTGTGGTATGGCACTGCCCAGCTCGCAATGCCAGAATTGAGTATCCAGCATAGATGGCACACCCTGAATACAATGATCACCATTTTGTCTGAGTTCAGAGGAAGGGAAATGTTGACATACATGATTTAAACAGAGAAGATGTAACTCCATGCTGTCTATCCAAATGGATGAGGAGCTGTGTTTCTTTGGCATAGGTAGAAAACAGGAAGCTAAGTGAGGCCACCAGTGATGAGAATGGTTGTACATATACAGTAAAAAACAGAGACAAAATGTCAATCCGTGTTGCTCCCCACATAACAGAGGGTGAGGTGTTACAAAAAAAGAAGAAGAATGACATCACTTAGGTGTGACCTGTTAGAAATTTAGCAAACCATCTCAGGGCGGTGCCTGGTACTTCATGCCCCTTAAAGCATGCCAGCACTAAATGAGGGTCTACAGTGTTAAAGGTTGCTGAAAGGTTGAGGAGAACCAGTCCGCCCACATATGCACCATCAAGCATCATCTGGATATCGTCCCAAGCAGCTATCAGGACTGATTATGCCCCACGGCCATGAGAAAATCTTGTTTAGAGTGGGTGAAGGACATGAGCACCTACCAACATTTCTAACAGCTTTTCTAGGGTTAGCAATCGAGACACCAGTCAATAATTAGCTGGCAATGTCAGATCCAATGTAGGTTTCCTGTCTGTAGAGAGAGAATATTTAATTATGGATTTCAGAATCCTCACAAAGCAAAGGATCATGTGTTGAGTATGATTTAAATTCTTGGAGCAGTGCCACCATATCTTCAAATAAATAAGATTGAAAAGAATTATGATCAAGATGTATGGGGTAAGTTGCCGGTGAACTTGTGCCCACTCCAATAGTTGCTCAAATAGGTTCCACTATGCCATTCAGAAAAGCTGCTAAGCATTCACATAACTCTGGGAAAAGGCACCACTAGGGTGAGAAAGTTCCTCCTGTCCAAAATAAATTATGTATGTGGATTCAAGGCTGATTTGAACCGATTTGAAAAGTAGCTGCATCTTGCATCAAAATTGCTACTATGTACATTTTGAGTTGTTACTTGTTATGTTATGTTATGTTATGTTAAAGGTACTTATATAGCACACTATCACCAACGGAATTGGTCCCCAGGTGCTCTTGTACTGATTAGGGGCATCTATTGAGATCAATCTGAGCCACTGGCATTCAGCATTATTGTCTATATGTTTCCATTGAGAGGGGCACACACTCTTCAACCTCCTGAAACCAGATGCAGGCCTCCATTAGCATGTGGGCAATACGTATCTTCCAAGAGTGTTTAACTATGAGAGCTGTCCGTAAGGTTCTGTGTGCTCAACATCTGCCACACAAATACCATTACACCAGAGATGTTTAAAAAGAGTTTAGTTTTTAACACAATATTTTACATGGGTATCGTGGTACTATGATTGACAACCGTTATTACTTTTGTCTACTCAAGTCACTGGAGGAAAAACTAGCCTTCATTACTCACAAGAAGGAGACTAAGCTCAATGGCATTTCCTTCAGCTTTAACGTATCCTTCATCACCAGAATAGTAGGCATTATATGTTCATGTCAACCTTTGTCAAATATCCCACTTTCACCATTAACATGTATCGCAATGGAAAGATAATAACCTGGGCCTTCAAGTATGATTCAACTTTCTTGGACAACATTGTAAAGTTACTCAAGATTGCTACATTGTCACTCAAGATTGCTGAAGATTGCTGCATTGTCAGTCAAGATTGCTCAAGATTGCTGCATTGCTAAGTGTCCTACTGTCTTTATTTTGTCTCCATACCAACCAGGGGCACCCACACAATTCGTCATATGGCCTACTATTTGTTTGCCACCTCACAATCTACACGTTGGGCTAATCATGTCTTTCGACCTGCTACTGTCAACTCACAACGCTACCACATTCAATGGATGTACATGCCAAATAGATCCCCATGCATCCTGATCCTTTAGAAATACAACCACTGCAACTCGCAGTAAATTTAACTTAACCTGAGACATCAGACAACACACAACCACATCCTAATCCAATAAATGTATTACCTAGAATTCATGCATATTACCTAGAATAGACTATCCCTTCATCAGAAATTCCCTTAATATTGCCACCAGACCTCAACACTCTAAGGCCTCCGATTGCACATTAATACGTCCTTTGCTAATTATTCCATTATTAGTTAACACATTTAAACCCAAACATGTAACTATATAAGAAAAATGCATATGTATGCAAAATAATGTTAATAAGTATGTTGATGGGAAATGTAAAAGTAAGTTTATCATAATATTAGTGAAAGAAGTATGCTGATTTGAAAAATGTCTAGGCTTCTATATTCTGTACTTGGCTTCATGTACCTGAGCAAAGGTCTCCATTTTGAATGTTATGTTTGCAATTGGATTGATAAATGGAATCTGGCAACTAATGCTGTATAGTCTGACACATTTTGTATAATGCTGTATTAGTGCCATTATTTAGAAATATGCTTAAACTGCCAAAAGCGTACTCATGTTTCACAAACAAAATGTATATCAAATACATTATGCATTAAAATGTAACATCTGTGCTGGTCATCTCTTAAAGACTATGGAATTGGCTTTGGTGGGCTATGCTTGCCTGACTGTGCACAGTAAACCACCGTGCTAAGTGGGGTAACTTGGATTCATATAATGTTCTACTCACTGTATTGAAATCAATGTTCTGAAAACCTATCAAATGAACAAAGTGTGGTGTTAACAGAATCATGGATTGCCTGGGGTGGTGTGCTGAAACAGGGCTCGCAGACTCAGATGTGTCTACATTTACAGACTTGCTCCAACCAGAATACAGCATCCTGCTCCAGAACTAGAATTTAGGTGGAGGAGAACATGTGGCACTGATCTACATTATGGCTCTAAATCCACAATCCTAGTTATGAAATGTTTGCACAAATAGTTTTGAAGGTTTCCATGGACTTCTCCTCCTCCTTGGTTGTCACAATAGTCAGACCCCATTTGTGTGAAACCTAAATGATGGGGCCCAACACTTAGAGTCGTAGATCAAAACCAACCCTCCTTTAAGAGATTCTGTTGTTCAACCCAACTTTTCTGTCAGTTGAACTAAGCCGATAGTGGCCATTCAGGGGATATGGAATAAGGAGAATCGTTTGTGCTTTCCTGTAGTTGATGCATTAGTTGAGCGCACCTAGAAAGTGCAAGAAGGTCTGAAAGCATGTGCTCAAGTTTCAGACAGTCGCTGCATACTGTCATAATAATGGACAGTTGCCCCCCTAGCTGATTGTCCTTAATTTGAATATGCCCTTTGATCTAGCTCGCCTACAACATTAACTCTCATTTAATTATCTCCTACTGCATCCCAGGAGCTTATTCACCAATTCCCTACATATATGGTGACACTCATTTTCTCATCTCCACCCCATTCCAATCTGGAATGTCTTGTGGTGGGAAATACTTTTTGTAAGATCCTCCTTTTGCATCCCTTAGTACTTATTGTACACAGAGCCAATTCCTGTCAGTAGGCACAAGTTTACTAGAACCCCCACCACCTATCTGCAGGAGGGAATCCAATGTTTTTACCCCCACAACTCCTAAGCACTCTTGAAAACATCCTGTGGCCATCACGCATCCACAACATAACCTAATGTAATATCACCACCACACTGGTAGTTGCCTCCATGCAAGTTCTATTGGCCATTAAGGGAAACTCTTGTCCCTTCTCTTGATCACATTTTCACAAACAGACAAAAACAGTACATATACCTCAGCAATCACTACTGCTCACCCTTATATTTTAATGTCCCTACGTGTTGTGAGTTGAGTTTGAACATTGTTATCTCCATGACATTTTTTGCTTTCTTCCCCTTTCCTGCTCTCCTTGATCTGTCTCCTTTTCCCCCATGTATCATCCTTTGTAGGGGGAATAGGGGGTCATAATGTGCCTATACACGGCTCAGTGCATTAAAACCACTATGGTGGTGATTTGTGCAGTATTTAAGGCATATAACATATAATAACATTATCTAACTGCCTCTGCACCTTAGGCACTTTTAACAGCTGGGGTTGTGACCCTGTCCCAAGTTCACACCCGGTCTAGGTGCACATTTATAGTGTCTTGGCTCCATTAACTATTCCAGTCACCCTAGTCATGCCACTGGGAATATCCTTGACCTGACTTTTTGCACAGAACATTGCTATTACTATCCCTAATATCATAACTTTTCTAGGCTTAACCATTCTATTATTGCCTTTGATATGCAGAATGATCTTCACCCCCATCTGTTCTTACAGGACCTCCTAGGTAAGTCAGGAATCTCAATAATATTTCAGACCTTTCTTGCTAAGATTATTCGGACAGATTCACCCACTTAGGGACTTCACAGACGTATAGAAGTGTATGACCCCAGCACTGGAAGTGGTGGTGCCCCATAGATCCTGGAAAACCAAAACTCTCACAGCTTGAACAAGCAAATTGCTTAATGAACAATGTGTCAGAGCCCTTGAGAGATCTTGGAGGAAATAGAAGCTCTCTTGCAATGGCTTGACATGCTAAATTATTCACACAGCCTACCAAAAATTATCATATCTTTAAAAGAGGATTCGGGGTGAATCAGATTCTTCATAGGAGCTGTTTAGGAGATTCAATGAATTAACAGAAAACTGCAAATCTCCGGCACAGCTGACCCTCCACATAAATTCAGAGAAGACTTTATAAATATTGTTGAGTATCGGTCACAAACGACATGGCTATACCATTGCTCCTGCAAACAGAAACCACCATGGATTTTTCCTTACCTACCTTTCATGAGTGTTCTCCAGTTTTTGTCAATGCAGTCAACAAAACATTGATGGCACTCAAACAATCATCTCCTATCTCTAAAGTGTATGTGGCCAATATAAGTAACACATTCAATGTCCACCTAATCACCAAAATCACAAACACCTCACAATTTTTGTCAGATGTTCCTAATGAATTCAAATATGCAGTTGTCACACATTTGCCATAATCCTATTACTGATCTAGAGAAACTAGCTAATGTTTTACCCTTCTTCCATCTACCTTGAAGGTGGCTAAAGTTCTAAAAGAATATATTATCACCCAACATCTGCCCATCTTGATACCATGGTTGACTTAATGGTTTCATATCTAGTTTCCAGGTCTGGGGTTAATTGCTGCATGCAACAGATCAAACCCTAAGCTGAGCCCTTATCCTTTCAGATGTCTTCACAACTTTTGATATGGTCAATCACATCATCTTAAACAACAGAGTGCAGGAAAACCTGGGGCATTTGCAGATTTTTAAAAAAAAATGTTTTAATTTAAATTATTTTAATGAAATAATCAATAAAGACATGTACAATGTACACCATGCACAATTTAGTTAAACAGATCAATTGGTTACAAAATACATCAAATATGGAACCCAAACATATCACATTTTGAAGGTTAACTATTAATTAAATTGACAATCTAATACAATTAAGGTCAACTACATAGGAGGCACTGTGGTGAAGTGGATCACAGTGGCTTCTTAGCACTGAAGCACTACGTTACACCATTGCATCCTAGCTGGCAGAGCATTATAGCATGAAGATCTGCTTGAAATCCTGACCTGCCAGTTGGACATAATAGCCCTGTGACTCTCTGTGATGTGTTTCTTCTGGTGGTAGCATGCCTGGGGTTCAGCATCATGTGAGCCTCGTTGGGGCTGTTGAAAATAGCACCGACCCCTAGACCTCATGTTTTGGATGATCCGTGATGCCCTTGAACCCTGCAGCAAAATAATAGATGCTCTGAGCCGATTGGAGCAAATTTTAATGTGCAGTCCTCTGACTTCAGTTGCTGATTCAGTTCCATGCTCCCCAGAATATGTGCACTGGGTAAAATCACCACAGTAGTGCTCACAGAATGTGCAGTTTATTAGGATTGCTGTGGCTACTTAGTGTTCTAGCATTGCAAAACTGCCTTGGTTTCTTTTCTGTGGAAAAAAAATACAATTGGTTGAGCATTATAGTTCAAAAGCTGCAGTGGTATACAGTTTTCAATATACATTTTCTTTTTTAGACCCTTAGACATTTTAAGTACCATGTTTGCTACAACATTAGTGTATGACACACCGCTGTTGTTTTTACTTTATATAATCATCATTGGGTCATTGGGAGAAAAAAAATCAGTACTGAATAAAAAAAACCTGATTACAGTTACGTGAGAGTAAGAGTGATAGTATTTTTGTTTTAAATATGTAGTAATTGAGTGAATGCATGAAATAGTTAGATACATGTTGGAGTATTCTAACAACATTGGAGGTTAGAAGATGTTTTGTCATATAACAAACAATTCAGATAGCGTGTTTAAAGTGCTTTGCAATGAAGGGTGTTTTTCAAGTAGATAGATACCTGTTGGCGTATTCTAACTAGATTAACTTTGAAAAGTGTTCTTGCCGTATTACGGATGTAGTTAGATACCTGCTGGCATATTCTAACTGTTAATTCTGCTATAGTTTCATGACTAAATTTAGGTTGAAGGAATATTAAGCAGGCATTTGTTACATTTTCTGGTAACCTATGTTTTGGGATAACAGAGGTATTGTTACATTGAAACCAATGACTTGTTTTTTCTCACATATGCAGTGTAGTGCCCTGAAGTAGTTGTGGCACCAGTTGGTATATTATACCTGCTGTTGTGAAGGTTTTCTTTCCAAGAGATACTTGGCCGTCTGTGAAGCCATCTGCATTGTACCTTAGAAGCATTAGTATGACATATTGGCTATTTGAGTTTATTTGTAAGATGGAACGATTTTCTGAATTGCAAAAAGGGCATAATATGCTCTGATTTGCACTCTGAAGAAGCTGGTGAAATAGTATGAATTCACAATTTGGTATGGATACATATAGAACTCGTTCATTAAGGGTGTGGTCTTTTGAAACATGGTTACATATAGTGCATGTATATTTCCATTTGTATGTACACAATCATTATATGGATGTTTTTGGTTTCCAGTACTTGTAGTAACTACATTAGGAATTCTTGTGGATCTTCATGTGTGTCTATGGTAAATGTTACCATTCCTGCACAGTAGTCCAATTCTTGCCTTATACCTGAGACACAGTAAGTGTTGTCAAGATTATTTGTGGTATTTCTGTGAAGGATGAGCATTTGCAAACACAACTGGTCTGAGCCATTCAAATAAATGTTGTGAACAGTTGGTGGCAGTCGATGTGAGGATTCATTGTCACATTAGCATAACAATTTACTCCAGTTGTGTTTGTGAAAGTAAATGGACCAGAGAGTTCTGTTTGTGGATCGTCAGATGGGCTTGCAGATCTTTGTGGAGAAGAGACATTTGTGTCTTTCTTTTCTGATGAGTGTGAACTTGACTTTGTACTAGATAGTTTTGTGATTGTATTGTGCGATGCAGAAGTTGGTCTTTTTCTTTTAGTGGTATTGTTGGGAAATCTGTTATAACTTCTATTTCTATTAAGATTTTGGGGAAAGTGTGAGTCTGCAGACTTGGCACTCAAAGGAGGAGTAGGCCTGAGCAGGGATGATGGAAACAGGTATCCATTCTGGGAAGATACGTGCCACTCCCCCACCTGTCTTCTTAGGCCTGTGCGCAGAAAGGATTTTGTTGTCTTCAGGGAGGAGTGTGTCAAAGCACTTGACAGAGCTATCCTTAAACCAGGTCTCAGTGATGGCGAGCACATCAAGATCCATGAGTTTGAGGAGGTTGCAGATGTCAGACTAGTGTTTGACGGAAGAGCGGGTGTTTAGTGTGGCAATGTGGAGCAGCTTGCCATCTTTGACAGCCTTCCTCGGGGGGCACAGCGGGCTGTGGTTCTGCCCAGAGAGCGGCAAGGGGATAGTGGAGGATGGCAGAGGATCAGAGGCCGACAAGAGTGCCGGGGCAGTAGGGCAAGGCAAGGGTGCCTGTAAAGAGGAGGAGGAAGGCACAGAAGGCAACAGTGCCTGGCCGGAGGGAGAGGTGGGGTTAGAGAGGCAAGGGAGGGGCCTGTGGAAGAGAAGAAGGTTGGGTTGAGGACCCTAAACCATAATGGCACCATTGAGATAAACATTAATGATGACTCTAGAAATGGCGAAGAGGTCCAGGAAAATCACCCAGCGAGTACCACCATTAATGGGAGAGGAGGAGATAGGAGAGCAAAAGACGACCATGTAGCGAGTCCATAGATCAGGTGAGTTAACGAAGAAGAGGATGTCTGTGATAGTCTCTCTGGCGGAAGCTGTGAGATAGGTGTCTGCAAAAGGTCTGGGTTGGAGCCCATTCTATCCTTCTTAAGTTTCCTCCGGCCATATTTACTGATAGGAGAAGGATAGTCGATGGTGGAGCAGTTAGAGAGGATATGAGATATAGCTAGCTACATGGTTAGCTGAAGTGGAGGGGGGAAGACACTTACCAAGCTGAAGCACTGATGTACTCAGAGGCAGGTGGAGGGTGTGGAGGGGGGAACAAGGAGGGAGGGGATAGGGCGGAGCATGCCAGCTAGTGAAGAACACAGGCAGCCACAGGCAGAGCGAAAATCGATTTTCCAACAAGGCATGTCAAATACATGCACAACTGGGCAGGCTAATTTAAATTTTTCAACAGTGCAGGTCAAATACACGCACAAGTGGGCAATTCTAAATGCAACTTTTCAACATGGCAGGTCAAATACATGCGCACGTGGGCAAGGCTAGATACAATTCTGAGTAGGGCAGGTCAAATACATACACAAGTGGACAGTTCTAAATGCAACTTTTTAACAGGGTAGGTAGTTTAGTCGGTGTCCAGAATGAGGTGAAGGGAGAGGTCAAATAGTCCTAGTGTATAGGAAGGATCAATGAGGTTAGTTAAAGCAACTGTCATTCAGATAAGTGATTAAGGTGGTCCATTGCTTACCATGTGTCCGGAGAAGATGGAATTTTCTTCAGCCTCCATATGAACATGGGGAGTGTAGGAGAGGACCCACAGACCCGGCCAGGGAGCAGACAGGGGCCTTATGAAGTAGGCCTTTGGTGAGAGGGCCAGCCGAAGCCTGCCAGTCCCTGATAGGACAACTTGAAGTTGCAAGTGTCCAATAGGAATGCAGGAGGGCAGGATGAGGATACACTCAGGCAGCATGCACATAATGGTGCACACAGTGTCTATCTTGGAATTGCTGCGAAACAGCAGTGAAGAACACACACACACAATGAAGTTATTTTTCCCTCAAGGCCTCAGAGAGATAAATGGACACAGGAGGCAATGCAGACAGCGCAGCGAAAATGTGCATGAAATTCAATGATTTTTAGAATGTAATTTTAAAAAACCTGTTTTTTTTCTTTCTTTTTTTCATTTTCAAAAAACGAAAAAGGATGTTGACATAGTTCTTTCAATACAACTCCTACCTCTATGCAGTGGTGGAGTTGCCAACAGCACTGCCTCCAGTCGTGCATTCAGAATGGTGAGGGAGCAGCTGTTCTGTCTCTCTGATGGTGTGAAGACATGGCACAATGAGTGAAGCCCAGGGAGGGGGCGCCCAAAGCCTGCTGGTCCCCTATAAGACAACTTCTAGTTGCAAGAGCCTCCTATGTGTGCAGGAGGGGAGGATGAGGATGCACTCAGGAGGCATTCACATCACATTGCACACGGCGGCCATCTTGGAATTGCTGCGAAATGGCAGTGTAAAAGGCACACAGACAATGAAGTTCTATTTGCCTGAAGACCCCATAGAGATAAATCGGCACAGGAGGCAATGCAGGAAGCGTGATGAAAACACGCAGGCAATTAAATAATTTTTGGATTCAAATAAAAAATAAATCTGTCTTTTTTCTTTTTTTTCGTTTTCAAAAAACGACAAATGATGTTGATATAGTTCTTCCAAATCAACTCCTACCTCTATGCAGTGGTGGATTTGCCAGCAGCATGGACTCCAGGCGTGCATTCAGGATGGTGAGGGGGCAGCAGTTCTGTCACTCTGATGGTGTGAAGATACGGCACAGTGAGTGAGAACTAAATCAATCATATCAATAATTATTTTGCTGTGTTGCATATAATTCAGGGACCTGGTGTTATGAAAATATATGCACGCTCTTTTTCCATCAGAATATTGGATAGAAGTATACAAAGATACTGTTTCCAAAGTAGCCAGCATGAACGTCGATTTCCATGCTATGCCATTGATTTGTATGCCATTAATTTTGCCCAAGAAATGTTTTGTCTCTTGAAGTAAAGATGGAAGAGTAAGGATCAATGGTAGGAGAGTTTCATCTACATACTTGGAAACATTCTCCAAGGATGCTCCAATCAAAATCGCAATGGGTCGTCCTGGTGGTCTATTCATATTTTTGTGGAACTTGGGAAGAAAATAAAGTGATTAAGGTGGTCCATTGCTTACCATTGGTCCAGAGAACATGGCGTTTTCCTCAGTCTCCATATGAACATGGTGGGGGGGGTGTAGGAGAGGATCCAAAGACCTGGCCAGGGAGCAGACAAGGGCCTTAGGAAGAGGGCCTTTGGTGAGGGGGCCAGCTAAAGCCTGCCAGTCCCTAATAGGACACCTTGAAGTTGCAAGTGTGCCAAATGAATGCAGGAGAGCATGATGAAGATGCACTGAGGAAGCATTCACATCATGCTGCACGCGGTGGCCATCTTGGTATTGCTGAAAAACAGCAGTGAAAAAGGCACACACACAATGAAGTTCTTTTTGCCTCAAGGCCCCAGAGAGACAAATCGGCACAGAAGGCAATGCATGCAGCAGAGCGAAAATGTAACGCTCACCTGATTCCCGTAGAGGCGCCGGTTTTGACTGGGTGTATACCGTATCTTCAAAGGTGATGTGTAACACACGGCTGGCTCTTTGGGCTGGACCTCTGTGCACTGTATGTCTGGCTCGAAGGGTAAGATGTCTGCAGATAGAAAATGTGGGATTAATGAACTGGGTTATTGAATGTCTCTCTCTTCTTCCCTTTCTCTTCTCCTGTAGAACCCCAAAGGTTAACGCTCTCACCTTAGGTAAGTGAACGCTGTGCTCTCCATCTGCCTCGAGGCAGGGTGCTGTAACCAGTTTCTTCACTGGATAAGGGGAGCAGGCCTCTTGACTTCAGAGGACTGCTGTCCGTCGTTTACTGCACAAACAGTAAGTTTCGAGTAATTCTAACGTCTTTAAAGTCTTTAGTAATGATGTCTCTTGTTTTGCAGGGTTCCGGCGATGGCGGATGGCGGGCTGAAGTGAGTTGAAGATGGAGCCCGTGTGATGAATAGAAGCGCTTGGAAGCACGTAAGTAAGCGCTTGTTGCCTGCTTCACGATGTGCTCTAACTGTCTTTTTATTTTGCAGGTACAAGTTCGGGGCGGCTGCAGGGTGCCGGAATACCCACTGGGTTAGATGTGGAAAGGAGTAATGGCACGTGAGTAATAAAGTTCCCCAATGTCTTTAAACGCACCTTGTTTTGTCTTTCAGATGCGGGATGCAGCGCCGAAGGCCTCGGGAGCGTGCGAAGAGTTGGTAAGCTTTTGTCTTTCAGATGCCGGAATGCAGTGTGAAGACCTCCGGAGCGCACGAAGAGTAGGTAAGCCTTTGTCTTTCAGATGCCGGAATGCAGCGCGAGGCGTTGGTGACAGCCGATGGACCAGGTAAGTGAAGAGCTGTCACTGAAGACCGTAATGCTAACCTGTTCTTTCTTGTCTTTATAGGTGTTGCTGAAGACTGGATTCAGAATGGTAAGCCTTTTTCCTTAGGCCCAGGATCAGATGCAGAAGACACGATGAGCGTTCTGCTGCTGAGGATGCAGAATAACGCAAAGCAAGATTCATCCCTCGGGTGTGGTTTAAATAGCCTCCTGTAGTGCTTAGGTGTCTCCTTCCACAGCCACGCCTAGGTAAGAAAAGAGTTCCTGCTTTCCAGAAGAGTTCCAGTGTTCTGAATCTAGGGAGTGGCTCCTGCCCCACCCAACAGGAAAAGTAGTTCCAAACAGAAGAGGATCAGAGACTCAACTGGCAGGCAAGTAAGCAGCATGGTCTGCTGCAGGTAAGTCCACCCAAGCATTATGAGCCTGGCGCTTCCAGCGCTGGGACTGGGCATATTTATGAGCCTGGTGCCACTGGCGCCAGGACTGGGTCCAAAAGGTCCCAATTGGGACTGGTTGGCACTCGGAACCTGGGTTATGGATCTGCTTCCAAGGGAGTTGGGAAAACCCTGACCTTTTGGAAGCAGAGATCATGACAGAAAACACCCGTCAAATTAAATGATTTTTGGAATGTAATTTTAAAAAATCTGTTTTTTTTGTTTTTTTCATTTTCAAAAAACGAAAAAGGATGTTGACGTAGTACTTCTAATACAACTTCTACTTCTATGCAGGGGTGGAGTTGCCAACAGCATGGCCTCCAGGCCTGCGTTCAGGATGGTGAGGGAGCAGCTGTTCTGTCTCTCTGATGGCGTGACGACATGGCACAATGAGTGAAGCCCAGGAAGTGGGCCTTTTGTGAGGGGGGCAGCTAAAGCCTGCCGGTCCCCGATAGAACAATTTGAAGTTGCAAGTGCCTAATAGGTGTGCAGGAGGCAAGGATGAAGATGCACTCAGGCAGCATTCACATCACGGTGCACCCAGTGGCCATCTTGGAATTGCCGCAAAATGGCAGTGAAAAATGCACACACACAATGAAATTCATTTTGCCTCAAGTCCCCAAAGAGATACATTGGCACAGGAGGCAATGTGGACAGGCGGGGAAAAAGCACAGGAAATGAAACTATTTTTGGATTAAAATTTTTAAAAAGCTGTTTTTTTCATTTTCAAAAAATGACAAAGGATATTGTCGTAGTTCCTCCAATACAACTCCTACCTCTATGCAGGGGTGGACTTGCCAGCAGCACGGCCTCCAGGCATGCATTCATGATGGTCAGGGGGCAGCTGTTCTGTCTCTCTGATGGTGTGAAGACACGGCAAAGTGAGTGAAAACTAAATCAATCATATCAATAATCATTTTGCTGTGTTGCATGTAATTTAGAGACCTGCGCCCTCATTATAAGTTGTGCGGAATGAGTTTAACGGCACCGGTAATGGTGCCGGTGCCGTTAAACCCACTCTGCACTATTACGAGGTCCCCTCGCGGGACCCGCTCTGGACATCTGGTTTTTCCAGACGTCCATAGCGGGTCCCGCGAGGGGACCAGTGAGCTAAAAATGGGCCCGTTCGTAATGGGCCCGTTCTTATCTCCCTCCCCATTCCGATTGAGCCCTATGAGGGCTCGAATGGGAATGGGGAAGGACCGGGCCTGGGTTCCCTGAAGGAGGAAATACCGGGCCCTCCATGCTCGGAATGGCCCAGTATTTCCCCATTCAGGGAACCCGGACACGATTTTGGAGGCAGCCATGCCCTTATTAACCAAAGTCGTAATGAGGCCCCTGGTATTAAGAAAATATGTGAAAGTATGCCATTAATTTTGCCCAAGAAATCTTTTTTGTATCTTGAAGGAAAGAGGGAAGAGTAAGTACCAATGGTAGAATAGTTTCATCTACATAATTTGAAACATTCTCCAAAGAGGCTCCAATCAAGGTCACAATGGGTCTTCCTGGTGATCTATTCATATTTTTGTGGCACTTGGGAAGAAAAGTGTTGGCATAACTGGAAACGTATTATCCAGAAAACTACAATCATCTTCATCAGAATACCAGCTTCCGCCCATTTTGTAAGGAAAGTAGTATGTTTGATATTTATATCTGTTGATGGATTAGTTTCAAATTTCAAATAGCATTTCTTATCTGAGAGTTGTTGCATTGCTTCCTTGATATAATCTGTTTTGTTTAAGATTACAATATTTGTACCTTTATCGGAAGCTTTGAAGATGCAATTGGGAAGACTTTGTAAATCATCCAAAATTAACCTTTCCTTGGAAGAAAGATTAATGGGTTGTCTACTTCTATGTCAACTGGCTTTTTTAAGATCATGAATAACCAGGTCCTGAAAGGCTTCTATGTGTCCACTGTGGGATGTTTTAACCCACTAGGGTCTGCCCTGCGATATCCCTGTGTGCTGGTGGCACCAGAATCAGCAAAATGGCAGCAAAAGTCCTATGTGTGCCAAAACCTATGAAAATTGTGCTTTGAAACTGGAAAAGATGGCTGCCAATCTACTTTGCCTGTGTCATTAGTGGAAGGAGACCACACTGCTGAAACCTATCACTGGGCTGCCTACCAAGGAAAATGGAAACTGCAGGAAAGGCAGTGCCTTATTGCAAGGAAACCCAGAAATTGCTCTGAAATCCTTTTTTTCTTGGTTACTGAAAATACAAAATAATGGTTCAAAACAACAGAAAATATCCAACATCCTTGCTGGGTGTTACCCATCACTTTATTTAATGAATCAGCAGGAGCCCACAATGCCAGGAAAAGCAGAATCTATCATCAGAATATCCACATTAAAAAGTGTGCTGACCTGTGAAAATTTGTCAAAACATGGGTGCAGTACCACTGGCCGCCGGTATGACAGCTGTCAGTAATTGCATTAGAAGCTTAAACTTGTGCAGTTAAAATCAAATGGTTGGAATTAAGTGACTTGCTATCAAAAGTAATATAGGTTGAAACTATTTGTTCTCAATGTTTTAAAGACTGGAATTAGAGTTCTGTTTACCTGTTTTAAAGATTGCAAGTTTATTTTCATCAAAGAAAAATTTAACAAAGTGAGTTTTAAAGTAACCTGATGCAAGCCAAAAACGACAAAGCAAATTCCCCAGCTTGCCCCAACAAACGGCACCTCTCCTGATTCCCACCAAAAGCCAGGAAATCACATACAGGTGTTGATGAAAAGGGGAGGAGATTTGGGCTGCTGCTCCTGGGAGAGACAGAGGACTTCCTTAGCTGAAATGATATGCAGATTGCAAGTGTCAACAGTGACCTCTGCTAGAGGAAGAAGGCAGGGATTGCTCTTGAGCCACCAGAAACTTTGGGGGCAGGAACAGACATTTTTGTTGATTCCTTGTTGATTCTTTAAGCACAGAACGTATATTTTTTAAAAGCACTGACAAAGGACTGTGCAAATTTGTAAAAATTGTAAAAATTGTAAAATTACAGTATTGTTAATGTGAATTTTTGGTGCACATTTTAAAAGGACTCAGAACTCTGTGCGATGTTCTGAGAAGTCATAGTGAAAAATCCGGTATGTAGCAATTGTATTGATGTCAGAAGCCTGAAACTTCATATGATTATGCCCAGATATCATGCACACATGTGTATAAAATTGTGGACAAATCAGACATTGGGTCCCAGACCAAACGTGCAAAAAGTTGCCAAATCAAGGTCCAAGCTCTCACAGCAACGGGGATTGGATGAATACCAACAAAATGGGATCTAGACATGCTATTGATATCAAGCTTGTAAAATTGTAAATATGTATGATATGAAAAGTAGATTTCATGTGCATAAACAAAGGGGAGGTTCTTCCTGCATCATAAACCACATTGTCATGATGACACTCTGTTTTCTTCTCAAATCAAGGGAGAGGAAAGATCCTAGCCAATAGAGTACTTAGGGGGTGTGCTTAGGATAATTCAGCATACCCACCCCTTATGAAACACATAAATAGAGACAGGTTAGGACCTAGACAGACACAGACACACATTCACCCACCAACCGAGTGCAGGCAGAGCACTTTGCAAGAGAAATCCTTATTCCAGGCTCCAGAAACTTTGAAAGCATAAAGGCCCATTTCCAAAGCTGAACCCTTCTCAGCTTGGCCTTTAAAAATCCAGAAACCAGATTTTACCCCAGACCTCTAAAGGAAACCAAACCATCTGGCAATAATTCTTGCTTTCCTGCTAAGAATTATTGCCAGATGAAAAAATCCAACCCAGTAGAACTGTGCTGTGACCAGATAGCTGTGAACCAGAACCAGAGCCCGGGAGATCCAGTCCAGTCCCACCGTGTGGTGTCGAGAGTGCCTTGCTGAGTGCAGACCAGAGTGCCTTGAGTCCAGTCCGGTGTGCCTCGCAGAATTCCTGTCCAGAAATCTTGACTGACCTGAATCCCTGATGGTTCTGTCCAAACATTGTAGTGAGTATCCATAGCATAGGACTGTCACTAGCATATGTATTGTCCATAAGTCATCCCTATCCAAACCCATCCTCTCTTATATCCAGAACTGCATTGTTAGAATATTTTGTCTTGCCTGAACTCTTTCTCTTATCCTATAGTCCTTCTGTACTAGTAGTGTTAAAATCATCTTTGCGCTGATATATATTTTCTGAAGAAAGGCGACCGTCTCGGCAGGCAAAACCATCCAGAGATATCCTGGGCTGGTGGCTGTGCTGTCGTGTAGTTTGAATCTTCATAGTCTACCCCTAGTGTAAAGAAACCTTGTTTGTAAGTTTAAAAGCGCATTCTTGTTTAGCAATTTTGCCTCTTTCTAAAAAAAACACCTCCACAAAAACCTTCATAACTTCTTCACCGTTTATGCTAGAAACGTGCCTTAAAGTTTGCCGCACATTTTTAATTTGGCTCAAATCTATAACGTGTGAAATAGCTGTTCATTGCACCCAACCTCAAAATTAAGTTTTCAACTTGCTAGTTACTCTATAATCATTGCTAGTGTATGTCTGATACCATACAAAGCGGCTCCCACCAGTATTGAAACAATTTCAGTGAATGAAATCCATTTTCAATGTTTTTACCATTCATGAAAAGCCAAATTTAAAACCATTTTGACAAGTTTGCAATCATTTCTGTTTTCTCTGTGTTTGCTGGGGGAAATGAGGATTGATACTATTTTGTTGAATTCTGTATTCCTGAAACCTGTTTTCTCTCCTTCCATCTCTTTATATTGCATATTGGGGGGATTGAGTAGTGTGCAGGGGGAAAGAATAATCAAATTGTATTTTGATTGAACCCACACAAAAGTAATATCTCTGTGCTGCATTATTTTTCCCATCATTACTCCTTGAGATTAAAGCGATTGCTACTGTGACATCACCCCATTGGTGCTTATTATGTAACCATTAAAATAGTGTGATATATATTGTGAAAATCATAAATAAATATTTTTAACTTTGCTTCCTGGTTCAGTGTGACCGGGGGGGCAGGGGGATTCAAAGAGAGGGGCGTGATATGAGTGGTACATCGTTCAGAAAAAAAAGAACTTATAGACATAAATAAATAATTAAGGGTTTCAATTGTGCATAGTCATAATATGCAGTAGAACAAAAATTAAGATCATACTTTAAAAATTTGACTTGTGCAGTTGTCTGCACATGATTGGAAAGATTGACAATGCTGGTATCAGTTGCACTAATATCATTCATTTCTTCAGTCGTCCAGAATGCATCTGCCTCTCTGATTTGTCTGTTCCGCTTAGCCCATCTGGTTTTCCTTTTCCTTTTTGTCCAGCTGGGCATTCTCAACCTCTTGCACTGCTCTTTTTGCTGTTGGCCTTTTGTCCGTCTAGGCCCAGCATCCTCATTTCGTATTATTTTTGTTCTTAGTACATTCAATATTGCTGGTGGAGTCTTCAGATTCCGAAATAGAGCTGACATCTCTAGAGTTTGCAGTTGTATCTTCAAATGTGTCTGAGCAAGGCCCAATATTTTTACGTAAAGAGTCAAAACGATGAGCAATCATGCTACAACCTCCTCCTTTCCTATGCCTATTATAAAACTCACACTCCTCCATCTCTCTGCCACCTCCTTCCAACAAACAAAGCTGACAAGTTACCCATGTCTCCTCTAACACCTATCGACCTCTCCTCTCTTCCTCTGAGACTCAACTTCTATATTCTTTCTTACCTCATCAACTGAACATTGCACTCTGGAATGATCAGTCTGTATGCAACAAAACATACTTTATCAATGACTACTTTTACTCCAACTCTCCTCCCCTAGACCTTATTGCTATCAGTGAAACTCTTTGGATCACTTAATTATCTACACCTCTCTCTCAGCCACTAATGCTACTGTCACATCATCCATAGCTTATAACTCAATTGATTCCATCACCATCTCCTTTTCACCCTCTGACCGTTCCTTACCACTGGCTTTAACTATTACTAAAAGGAAGTGTAAACCTTCTGCATTCCCCACTTCCTCTCCGACCTACAGTTTTCACTCTCCTCCTTCACACCCAAAGCCTCTTCCACCAACATGGCTGTCTTCAGCTTCTGATACCTACCATATGACTCATTCTCCTCTCACTTCTTACTTTCACACCTATGCCTTATCATCCTCAGCCGTGGATCAGCCCATTCATACACTCTCTCTGCACAGAAATGCATCAGCTACTGAGCATATTGAGGCATGCCCACTCACATAAGGCCCTGCACCTCTACCTCTCTTCCCTGAACTCGCTGAAGTCCACTCATGATAGAACGAAAAGTGAATACTAAGTAACCCGCACTGCCTTTCACTCAAAGATCCTTGCCTGCTACAGGGCACCCTAAACTCACTCCTCATTCCTCATAAGTCTATCACTATCAACTCCATTCTCACAGCTAATGACTTAGCTGAATACCTTGCTTCAAAAATTCACCAACTTAGAGACTTTTTCCTGACCTTCCTCACACTCCCTCCTCCTAAATTGTACACTCTGCCTACTCTACCATCATACTCTGTCTCAATCTCCCACTATGGTCACACTAATACTGACAAAGTGCTATCTCTGCTGATGAAGGCTAACCCCTCTTGTACCCCACCAGACCCACTTTCTCCTCAGCCAGTGAATGCTATCTCCCCTTTAATGGCTTCTAACCTAGCTGAACTCTTCAATCTGTCCTTCGACACTGCTTGCTTTCCCTCGGTTTTCAAAACAATCACAGTCATCCCTCTCTACTGGCTAACTTTTGCCCTATGCCTCTTCATCCCCACTACTCTAAAGTCCTTGAAAGGGTTGTTTTCAACTGTCTTACCAATTTCTTAGACATACACAACCTTCAAGAGCCCCTACAAGCAGGTTTCTGCTCCTGTCACTCCACGGAAACTGCTCTCATGAATGTGTCCATCTTCATCAGATCTGCTGACCATGCCAATCTATCCTAATTCTCCTTGACCTGTCTGCTGCCTTTGACATTGTTGATCACTCTGATCTCCCTGATACTCTCTTTCTTCTTGGGATTCATGATCAAGCCCTTGCCTGGATTGAATCCTACCTTGCACCTCACCAATACTGTCTCATGTAGCAACAACACCTCTCTACTCACTCTTCTGACTGTTGGAGTTCAACAGGGCTCTGTCTTTGGTCCACTCCTCTTTACACTCCACACCTCTGTTCTTGGGACACTAATCTCCTCCTTTGGGTTCTCGTACCAAATCTGTGCGGCCTACACACAAAACCTCTTCTCTTTTGCTAAACACTCCTCTGATCTCTCTATGCTACTGTCGCTCTGACATGACATCATCAGTCCGGGCATTTGAGAAACAGTCCACTTCCTCGCCTCCAATTTACCAAACCTAACATACCTCTAATCTGCCTGCTATCCAACACTTTTCCCTTGCATGAAACCTGCCTCTGTCCCTCACTTCCTCTGCCTCTATTCTAGCACTTCACCCATTATGGTCGGTCACATTTCAAGCACAGCTAGCATACCACCTACCTGCACTTAAAAATGTCCAATGTCCATTGTCCTTAATCTATGTATGTCTAGTTATGTATTTTCCCCAGGCAGGGTTCCATTTACTCCCCTCCACAACCGTTCAGAATCTCCCTCAAACTAACCCCATTCTAAGAAGCTCAATGCTTCACATCAAATCTGATTTCTCATCTATTGTATGTTCTTTTGGGATCAAAAGAGCATTGTTCCTCCTGTATATAAGTATATGAATACATCTTTATGAGTTGTAATGTGTGAGAGCAAAATAATCCCATAAAAGGCCAAAAACATCTTCCCTATATTGAAAAACATAAAGCACAAATTATATTATAGCCTGAAATGCAAGAATCCAGTGTTGTACATGAATCATTTGCTAAGAAAAGGGGCCTGACCAGATATCATACTACCTTCTCAATACAGTCTAGTGATGCACACTCATTGACACATGAAGCCTTGAGATTTGGATACCTTTCCTCTATCTGCAACCTCTTGGTAAGACATGTTATATTGCAATGTATTCTTTTTGGGCACAAACACTCTCTTTTCTGACTGTCCAACCTCTCTTCCTCCTCCTCCTACACCACTCATGGCCGTCTGAGGCCACCTCTCTTCTCCCTTGCTCATCCAGAGCAATCATGGACCACATTGACACCCTTACTCCAGCCTGGGCCAATTTCTGCAATCAGTCCTATGTCACTGGAACGTTCCCCTCCTCACATAAACACTCCCTTGTGCATCCCCTTCCAAAGAAGCCTTCAGCCGATCCTTCCTCACCAGCTAACTATTGCCAGATCTCCATCACTCCTTTCCTGGGCAAACTCTTGGAAAAGGTGGCCATCTCCCAGCTTAATCTACAAACTGAATCTGTCGGTTCCCTCTATGACCACCAGTCTGGCTTCAGAGCTGCCATAAGCATGGAAACTAGTCTCCATGCTTCTCCTGAACACCCATGAATACCTGCTCTCCAATCTTGACTCTAACCTCCCTTCTGTCCTCATTCTCCTCAATCTATCCTCTGCTTTTCACACAGTTAGCCATGCCATCATTCTCAATTGTCTCTGCGACAACCTTGGTATTACTGATCAGGCCCTTGCTGTTAGACCTCCTTTCTTACCGACCGACCCTTTCAGGTCCAACTGGGATCTTTCCTTTCTTCCATCTCTCTCTCTACTTGTGGTGTTCCCCAGGGGTCTAACCTCTCTCACTGGCTCTTCAACCACTACCTGGCACCTCTTGCCTGCAGCATCTCTGCTCCAATGTTCAATGTTATGTGGATGACACTCAGCTCTCTTAGAGGCTCGCCTCAGCCATTTCTGCTTCTTCTTTCATGCCAGACTCGCTGGCTGCAATTCAGGAATGATATGCCACCAATGATCTCTGCCATAATGCCGGTAAGACTGAGATCCTCCTCATTGGGACACCAGCTCCCTCCTTTCCTCTCTCTTTCTGGCCGCCCACTCTGTGCCTTCTTCCTGCTCCTTCCTGTGAGGCTAAGAACCTTGGGGTCATCTTCAACTCCACTCTCTCATTCTCTCTCCACAACTCTGACATCTCTAAAGAGTCAAACTATCAGCTGCACCTCCTCAGTGGTATTCTTCCTTTTCTCACTTGCCCCTGAAGCTCACTGTCTCCAGAGCACTGGTCCTCTCTAGGCTTGACCATTGCAACATCATCTTCCTAAATATTACTTCCTCTACTCTTCAAACTTTATAACTTATCCAGAATAGGACTCTGAAAGTTGTCCTTGGCCTCACGCCCAGGGATCGTATCTCTCCAGCTCTGAAATCTCTTCACTGGCTCCCCTTGGATGCAAGGAGCAACTTCAAGACCCTCTGCATCATACACAAGGCTTTCTGGGGCCTGGGACCGCTCTACCTCCAACTTTCTCTTCCAAATCATCTTCCTTCACAAGTTCTCCCCTCATCCACCTCCAACTCTCTCAGGGTCAGACGCTTCTGCAAGCAGAGAGTTGGGGGCAGATCTATCTCCTCGACTGTGACCTCCCTCTGTAACAGCCTCTGTGCCTCTCTCAAACTTCAGCAGAACCACCTCTGGTTCCTGAAGCAACCCAACACCTTCATTTTCGCTTACGTTTTCTCTCTTCCTCTCCTCTGCTGATGCACCTGACTGCTCCGCACACTGGTCACCTGGTCACCCTCTGTACTCGGGACCAGGCTCCTGCATGTCCAGTTGCCCTTGGACTGCCTCCGGGAACCCCAGCACTTAAGGATCTGCATCTGCAACCCTACAGTCCATTCTGTCCGCACTTATGAGCCCTGTCTTCACTTGTTGGTTAACTGCACGTCCCCCGTACTCCTCCCCCCTGGCACTTCTCCCCTTCCCTCTTCCCCACACTTGTGTGATATGAATGACACAAGGTCTAGTAAGATTGTTATTTTGTCCTCCCTTTGTTTCCCCTTCCTTGTCTTGTTGCTCCCAGAAACACTTGTGTACAGGCGTGTTATAAATGCTGTATTATATCATAGCATATCAATTGCTAATATATACTGCCCCAAAATGGATGACACTGATATGTATTGCATCATGTCAATTTGTGATAGAATTCCTGAAATACAGGCATTATGGGGCCATGATTTGAATATAGTATTGAACGAGAGCATGGGTAACACTTTTTCTAAACATGGGGCCTCATTAAGAGTATGCCGGTCTGGAATTTACGTGGCAATGATTCCATTTACTGACATGCTCTATGTTTGCCGTGGGGTAGCCTGATTTACTTCTCCAGCCAGGAGCTGTAGGTAACTCAGGCACCACACTTGCAAAGAACAGCCAGTATTACCGTCATTGGTATTGCTGGTGCCAGTAATACCGGCAATCCCCCCATGGAGTCCTCTGGACTCCATGGAATGGGGATTCACTTACCGTTGTAGACACCTGTACTGTGCAGATAATTCCGTCATATCAGGTGCTGGTAACGTTAGGTCAGTTTGCCAGTGTCCCACTGGAATTACGGGCAAACCTTTAATGAGCGCCATAGACTGTTAACTAGATCAGCTCAGGTGATTGTCAACGGTATGCTTGACAAGGGCTGGGTTGATGTTTGGAGATACTTACACCTTGATGAAAAAGAGTATATGCACTTTATTAATCTGTTGTCGACAGGTCATCATGCCTAGATGCATGGCTCTTATCTCAGCCCCTGGTTTTCAGGTGAGAATATGTACTATGTTTACCTGTTAATTTTCAGACCACTCACACATTATGCCTAGGCTAATGCTGGGATCCGAAACAGTGAACACACTACCCTGGTATTCAAACTGGAAGCTCTGTTAGATCCTGCATGTCAGATAAATGTTCTTGAACATATACAACTTTACTTTGATGGAATACCAACTCTGTCTCCACTATAGATGCATCATCCACAGGGCATGTAGACTATCTGAAACCAAATTGAAGTCCTTGCACAACAGGACATGCACGTGCAGAGATCTTAGCTCCCATCTAATATTCAATGTTAGTTAGATGCATTTTGTAAACTTGCTGAAAAGGAATCCTGATACTTCTCGTTCCCAGAGATGGCTAGGAGATAAAGGAAAGCTGATAGACCTAACAGACTTTTGGCTAGATTAATAAGAAATGAATAATCAGCAGAGTGTATTTACAATTAGAAATGACCCCGGGAACATGTGCACACCGTATGCAGCGATTTTAGATGCAATCCTCCGAAGTATATAAGAGACGGATAATATACAATTTCTGAATGCATACCCCTATAAGAAGCTATTTAAAATTTGGATACCCCTTTAACGTTGGAAGCTGCCATACTACCTCCTATTGACATACTGCCCAAACAATAAAGAGCCAGGATCTGATGGACTTAACTCTGAATTCTATAAAAAATATAAATCTGTTCATGGGCCACACTTACTTAAACTGTGGGACGAATCCATGGCCGAAAAGGTGTTTACTTTGACTCTGTGTGAAGCAGTGATACGACTTTTCATAAAACCTCACAAGTCTCCTGAAGATTGTGCTTCCTGCCACCCACTATCGCTACTTAATGAAGACGCTACGATTGATACACACTGTTTGGCAACTCAACTACACCCTAGGATGCCATTTCTCATACATTTGGATGGTCACTCTACAGTGCTGAACTTGAGGCTCTTGTTTAATGTATCATCCAAGATGGCTCTTGATGTATCAGCAGTTGTGCCATCTTTGGACTCAGAGAAAGCTTTTTTGTATCTGTGACCTAGAGTTTCTTATTTGATGTAATGGAAAGTTATGGATTTGACCCATATTTCATAAAATGTATTAAGCTATCCTGCAGATAAATTTAATATTGGTAATAGATACTCATCAGCATTCCCATTGGGTAAGGGCAATAGGCCGGGGTGTCCACATACCCCTTGCTTTTTTATGACAATTGAACCAATGGTAGACCCCCTGATATTTAGACACAAGCAACCAGGCAAATGCTTAAATGTGTGGCAATAATATTGAGCCATACCTAGCTGTATTACAGACTCTGTTGAAAATGTGTTTTAAATGACCTTTTTCATTATTGTGAAGGGTAGCATTGCTCATGATGGTATCAGTACCCAAGCTGATATACTCCATTCGTAATGTTCCCAGCTTATTCTTTGACACGCTATATGGAATGGTGATGCTGTTCCTATTGCAACCAAATGCAGTATGCATGAAACTTGTAGTTATGACCAAGCCATACTTAATGGAAGGACGGCAGCGTCAAGATTTTCAATTGCACTGCCTTGTAGCCCAAACTCATTTGGTCTCCTACTGGGGCATAGACATTGGACCTCATTATAATTTTGGGAGTCTGGAAATAAAGGTGCTGGTAGCAACTTACCGGCACTCTTTCTGGACTGCCAAACCACGAGTCTGCTTGTAGGGGCATGGAACTACCAGCAGGCCTGACCCTCTGGGGTCCTGATGGACTCCATGGGAATGGGAAATTACTGTACCACCGCCTGTGATATCTCTGTAACACGGGGATGTCAGGCGGTGGTAACAGTGTTAGGGGTTGGCAGTAACCCACCGGCCACCAGTGGGTTTTACTGTCAACAACGTAACGAGGGCCATTGAATCACATCTTCATGGTAAAGTTGACAAGAAGTTGCCAGCTAAAATGAACATAAAGTCTATTACAATAAGTGTAGTTTCTGAAGTCCCCTACTCCTTTCACCCTTTAAAGACAAGGGTTACTGCTAAGGCAGAGAATATTGAAGCATGTGAATATTTTAGACGCTTATCAACAAGATACCAATATGGGGAATTCCGGATGGATGTCTGCCATTAGTTGCAGTAATCGGAAATGTCTGGGAAAGGGTGGATTCATATTTCATGGAGATCTATTTCCAAATAGCATATGTATCCATATAGCTGAGGTATACAATACGCTGGGCAATGGGGCATCAGTTACGCTGCAATATATGCATAGTAGGTCAGCCTATCACTCTAGTTGGTCTACCATCCCAAACAAACCTGAAGCACATTCCCGTATGAACATTATTGTTAACCTTCAGGCTTCTTGTCATTTCATACCAATATTTTACACTAGGAAACAGCTCCATGTGGGATTCGCCTCTGCTGACTCTTGGGATAAATAGGCCAACAGCTTGGAAAGGGGCCATGACGATGATCCCTGGGGATAAGCTTGTGCACTTACAAGGAGGTGTCCTTCAACTCCAAATTTCTGCTGAATCAATTACACATTTAAATAGGCTTCAGTGTACCCCATCACTCACTCAGATATGTAGACTAACATGGATGAGATATAATTTATTATGGGCAGAGTATTGCGGTATGATTTAGTCATGCCCTGCTCTTACGGGGTACTGGTTAGATATATGTACAGAACTATCATTAATGTTTGGATCTGCCATTCAGGTGTATCCTTTCTACTTGGCAGTCATAATAAGATCAAAATCAGTTTTCTTCATCTTGAATGTGTGCTTGCTAAAATGGCTATATTAAAATGCTAGAGCCGCCCACGCTGAACTTCTGGCAATGTATTTGACGTGGGTTAATAATTATGGGTCTGTTTATATTTCATTAAAGTTAACAGCTAATCATCCTAATTACATATGCACTTATTATCGTGCATACCTGCAGACTCGAAATAGACTGAGTGCTGATACTGAAGCTCGACATTCTTCAGATTTGAAATCTTAAGAAATGGTCAACACGTAACAGTTGTTGATTGCGTAGATGCTTTGCCTTATCCTATTAACTCTTCATGTGTTAATAATACTACTAGACCAAGACTTTGCTATGTACTCTGCCAAGTTTTGAAACAAAATTATTTTTAAAAAACCTCTTAATAGTGCCTAAACATGTGGATCCAGTAATGTGTTCACATTTGTGTGAATCTGTTTAAAAAAGAATTATTATACTGAAAAATATAAGGAATGTTCTTAAAAGAGGCACCTGCACATATTTAAGCTCAAGCTCATTACGAGTATGTGGTGTGGTAAAAACTGCATTATTGCAGCGTTAATTCTATTACCTCTGCATTGCTGCCACATTACCGCACCGCTGTACTATACATTTGGTGGTAAGGTGGAGTATTTTCTGTTAGGCAGAGTTTGTATGCAGTACCCTTTGGGACCACTACACCCAATTAAGACTACAGGTGTAAGCAAACCAACCTTCGGTATGAGTATGTACTACACAGTTTATGGTAGTGTAGGTGAGCAGCCATGTTTATCTCAAGAGGGGAATGTGAGCAGTAATGATGTTACTCAGAGGTCTACAATCACAGGTGTTCAAATAAACTCTTACACTCAAGGTTTCTTGGATAAACACTTAGGGCCTCATTGCGATTTTGGCAGCAGCCATGCCGCTATTGGTGGCATGGCTGCCGCCAAAATCGAGTCTGGGTTCCCAGAATGGGGAATTACTGGGCCATTCCCAATTCGGAGGGCCCGGTAATTCCTCCCTCCAGGAACCCAGGCCCGGACCTTCCCCATTCCCATTTCAGCCCCCATAGGGCTGAATGGAAATGGGGAAGGGAGCAAACAACGGCCCGATTACGAGCGGCCCGTTGTTTGCTCCCTCTTCCCCTCGCGGGACCCGGTAAGCATGCCTGGTTTGACCAGGCGTTACTTACCGGGTCCCGCGAGGGGAGCTTGTAATGAGGCGGAACGGGTTTAACAGGTCCACCTCCTTTAGCAGGTCCCGTTAACCCGTTCTGCCTCACTTGTAATGAGGCCCTTATTAATGTATTCAACAGTCAGTTATAAAACATTCACTAGTATATCATACACAAATATACTTCAGTACTATACTCGTTAAGTTTCTGAGACATTCAGACTACTTTAACGGAGTAGCAAAATAGCATTCAGAATACTTTGAAGGAGGACCAAAAAGAAATAGGTTCAGAACATAAAAGGATTACAATTATTCTTAGACAGTGCAGATACTTTGAGTTCACCAAAAGAGTCAGTTCAATTCAATAGGCTAGGCCAAAGCCAATGGACTAAAGTCTTGGATAGGATAAAATGGTTCTGGTAAGTAAACGGTAAAGTCTCTGTAGAAGTTCTCAGAAGTTTTTTGTAAAAAGAAGAATTATATGTTGGATCACAAGCTGATTCGGCCTGCAAGTTGCAAAAGTTTCAAGCACTTTCACCACGAGAGGTAAATACTCTCAGTCTCGTTTCACAGTACCTCACAAATGAAGAAAAAGATGCAGCTGAAGACTTCTGTTCCTGGCAGTTCCTGCAGATCTCGCTATTCCTGAGCCTCAGTCGTGGGGGCAAGAGGGAGGACGTCGGAAGACTCCAGCACTGAACTGGGACTGGTCAAAAATCTGGCACTTGGCAAATCTTCAATTTCGGTAGCTGTAGTAAAGCACACAAACTGCTGTCCCTCTACCTGGTTATACCGTTTCCTGCAGCACTCTGAGGAAATTCAACCAGCTATGAGATAAGGTGTACAGGTGGCTTACTGTCGAGTTGATTGGTACCACCAACTCAAAGGGAGAAGTCATCCTTGAAGAGGCTTCTCTGTCGAGGGGAACTTGGTGATTCGGATCTGCAGCAGGGCTTCACCAGACAAACCAACGGTCCAGGAGTTGCAGAAGCCGTCCTCTTCAAGCTCGCCTTTGGTTCTTTCGTTCCAGTGGTCGACTCTGCATTTCTAGCTGTCACTCACCCAGCAGGGTGGCTGTCCTTGCCGGACAGTCAGCCAACCAATCATAATAAGCACTCTACTGGGTCTACTACGAGACTAAGCACAGGGAGTTTTGGGCACCTCCCTCACTTCCTGCCCACCACAGACAATCGGGTGCCAGAGGCGGTCTTCAGTCCTGAAGCCCGCCAAAGGCGAATTAACAAAGGAACCAAACCTGGCTTGGTGCGCAAAGCTAAACTCTAGAAGGAACTTTCCACAAAGATATGGCGTAAAAAGAAGACCGGGACCTGTTTAAACAAAGGGGGCTCAGACGCCATCTTGATAAACATGGCTCCCGCGATTTAACGCTACCAGTGTTCGCATTCGGGAAAAATCATGGTAGTTCATTGTAAAACCACTGCCACCAGCCATTTTGAGAGGGAAGGGTAGCATTTGACTGCTACATGAGTATCTATACAAAGGGGATAATAAGTAACCCCTCCAGCACTCTATTGTAAGATAGGGTGTGCTGGGTCTAGGAATTTAAAGAGACTCGTAAAGTCAATTTCACTTTACTTACTCTGGGAAACAGTAGTTTATCCCATTAAGGTATTTAAACCTTGGAAAAGCCAGACACGTTTTCGTGTCACTGCACTGAGGGTGCTGTGTGGCACAAGTGAACAGATGATGCCTATGGAGTTGGTTAGACTCCATAACCAAAGGAAACACAAGAGTAAAACACATTTCAAAACACACGAGAGAGTGGGAAAAAGGGTCACACTCTCTCCAGGTAAAAAAAAATCAAGTCCTCAAAATCCAGCAAAGTTGCTGGGGGTCTCTAAGGTGAAGGGAATTAGCACATTTTTGAGAATTCTCCCTAACACTTGTCCCCCCCCAGAGTAAGGGACAGGAGGATTTAATCCACCCCTGGATGAATCTCCTTACACCAGTCAGTCATACATTCAGGAGAGACCATCAGCATTTTGGTGATTACACCCTGACCCTGTGTTCAGTGGTAAAATCAAACCCCTGTAGGCTGATTGACCATTTTAACAATTTAGGATTTTCCCCCTTCATCTGCATTAACCATCTCAAGGGTTGGTGGTCTGTCTGAATCACATTAGTAGATCCATACAAGTATGGTTTAAACTTCTTCAGAGACCGCACAATGGCAAAACACTCACATTCTATTGTTGCCCACCTTGTCTCAGGTTCCTTCAGCTTCCTGTTGATGAAGCAGATTGGGTGTTCCCTACTATCCAGCTGACTCAGAACTGCACTTATACCTGTATTGGAAGGATCTGTCTGCACAATGAAGGTTTGGCTGTAGTCAGGAGCTCTTAAAACTGGAGCTTGACAAAGGGCTTTCTTAGGTCCTTCAAATGCCTTCGTGCACTCCTCATTCCACCTGACTTTCTTGGGGAATTTGGGTGAGGAGACCACATTCAAGGGAGAAGCTATGGACCCATAGTTCTCTATGAAGTTCCTATAATAACCAGTGAGACCTAAAAAGGCTCTCACTTGGGTTTGAGTTGTAGGGGTGGCCCATTCTTGTACAGCTTGAGCTAGGCAATGGCCTTATTTCACCTCCTCCTACCTCATGTCCAAGGTAGACTACTTTGCCCTGACCACTTTGACATGTACTTGCCTCTTTGGTCAGATGGGCCTGCTCAAGAGCCTGCAGTACATATCCTAGGTGGTCAACATGTTCCTTCCAAGTAGGGCTGAACACTGCAATGTCATCCAAGTATGCCATGCATAAGTCCTCCATCCCATTCAGACATTGATTCACCATCCTTTGGAATGTAGCAGGTGCATTTTTCAATCCAAAAGGCATTACCTTATACTGGTAGAGGCCTGCTGCGGTTGAAAATGCAGTTTTCTCCTTGGAACTATTTGCCAATAGCCTGATGTTAGATCAAATTTACTGAGGTACTTGGCTGAGCCAAGTTTGTCCACCGGTTCATCTGTCCAAGGTAAATGATGGGCATCAATCTTTGTGACTGCATTTAGGGCTCTATAGTCCACACAGAATTTCAACCCCTTGGATCCTGCCCTTGACACTAGTCCAACAAGACTAGACCATGGACGTGTAGATGGCTCTATTACCCCGGGATCAAGCATCTTGTTGACCTCTTCCTTTATGTGGGTTCTTACATGGTCTGACATCCTGTAACCCCTTCCTTTAACAGGTAAACAGTCACCAGTGAGAATATCATGCTGGTCCCAAGGGCTCAAGCCTGGTGATAGTAAAAACAGAGAGGAAAACTGATTTAACAGAGATTTGCACTCCTCCTGTTGTTCCAGTGTCAGATTAGAAGAGAGATTACCTCCTTCTGTCTTCTCATCTAAAGGTTGTCCCCTGAGGAGGTCAGGTAAAGGTTCACTCTCATTCTCCTCCTGAGCAGAGGCTAGAAGCAAAGCTCCCTCTTCTGGTCTAGAGACATAAGCTTTTAGACGGTTGGTTTGAAAGACCCTGGGGGCCTCCTTAGGATTGCCTAAATCCACCAAATTGACCTCTCCAAGTTTTCCCATAACCTTGAAGGGTCCAGTCCATTTGTCTTGTAAGGCCCTCTTCCTTGTAGGTACCATAACTAGAACTTGCTGGTCTTGAGTAAACTCAACCATGTTGGACTTCTGGTCTTGCCAATGCTTCACCAGAGTCTGACCTGCTTTCAAGTTATCAGAAGCTTCTGTCATCATGTGTGTCATTCTCTAACACATAGTCAGTGATTCTCACTGGCTTGGGGGAAGGAGCACTCTCTAACCCCTCCTTAATTAGGACCAATGGACCTCTAACTGGATGACCATAGAGGAGCTCAAAGGGACTAAATCCAACTCCCTCCTGAGGGACATCTCTATAAAAAAGAGAAGGCATGGCAGTAGACGGTTCCACTTTCTTCTAAGGGGTTCTTCTAAAGCACCTATCATGCTCTTCAGTTAAACCTATATATCAATCCATTGGTCTGGGGATGGTAGTGAGATGAGAATGTGTAAGTACCTCCACAGTTTTTCCACATGGCTTGCATGTAGTGGGAAAATGAAATACCAAGTAGGGCCTTACCAACTTCCTGAGCAGTAACAGTCCTCATAGGTATAGCTTCAGGATACCTAGTAGCATGGTCTACCACAACCAATATAAATCGATTGCCTGAAGATGTAGGAGGGTCTAGGGGACCAACAATGTTGATTCCTACCCTCTCAAAAGGAACTTCCACCACTGGGAGAGGCATCAAAGGTGCCACATTCTTAACTCCACTCTTGCCAGCTGTCTGACAAATGTGACAGCTCCTACAGAATCTATCTACATCAGACTCAACTTAGGCCAGTAGAAATAAAGAGAAAGCCTTTCCTTGGTCTTCTTAAAGCTTAAATGTCCAGCCAAAGGAATCTCATGGGCTACCTGTAGGAACTGGTGTCTTATCTCCTGAGGCACTACAAGTCTTCTGTAGTCCCCTGGGATAGACTCTGTAGGTTCAGTGTAGAAGAGGCCATCCTCCCAGTACAACCTTTGCTTCCCTGGCTCTTGCACGTCCAGCTGGGAAGCTGCCTGTTGGTGAGGTCCTTCAAGAGTAGGGCACTCTCTTTGACCTCTGCTGAAGTCTGATCTACAGGGACCACCTTGTGCCAGTAAAGACTGCAGCTCAGGATGGTCTTTAGGAGCCAGATCTCCAACAGGGGGAAGGACTTCTTTCAGCTCGGAAACATCAGCAGCTGATTCAACCTCTTCTGGTTGTTTCTCACACTCAGCCTCTGCTGGTGGAGAAGTCACAAGTGTGACTTTGGACAGTCCTCTCTGGGATGTCCTAGTTGGATGCAAAGTGGTGCTGTCTGTCTTGTTTCCTGAGACCTTGGGTTTCCCCTTTGTCTCCTTTTTCCTGGAAGTAGAAGTTGGCATTTTCTGTGGACTGGGTTTTATAGGTTCTTCTGTAACAACCTCTTAAGAGTCATTTATGGTGATCTCTCTGGCCTTCCTTGTCTGCCTCTGTTTCCTTTTACTGGGAGGCCTGGGGGTGCTTCATACAACTCCAAGAGTTTTTAAGTCATTTCCCAACAGGGCTCTCCCAGGAAACTCACTTTGTACACAAACAGGTATGCTGACAGTCATGTTGTTGCACTGGATGAGAGCTGGTAACCTTAGAAGCATTTGGACAGGGCCTCCAGCAAGCTTAGTGAGGCCTTTTGGTGCCTTAGCAACATCCCCAGGTTTGTAAAAGGATTCACCCACCACTGTAATGCTGGCCCCAGTGTCTCTAACGGTAGGGGTCTCCTGACCATTTACAAGTACACTGTCCTTGTAATATTCTTTTGTGTTATCTAGAATAGAATTATAGACATCTAAATGATGCTGTTCCCCCAGACCCAGGGACACTAAAGAAACACTGGCAGAGACTCCAATGGGGTCTTCAGCCAATAGTTGGAAGTTTCCACTTGCCATATATACTTCTTCCTCTGGAGAGAAGGCTAAGGAGGCAGTGTGGACCCTTGAAGGTTTACCCTTGCATCTGGGATCCCCTTTCACATGGTCAGTTGACCCACAAGCATAACATTTTCCAAATGTTTTGACAAATGGGGGCTTTTGTTGACTTCCCTCTGGTTTGGCACCAGAGGTCTCACTAGACTGATTTGGGTTCCCTTGTGGCTTACCCTTTTTCTGTTTGGGGCCCTCTTTTGGATTGGAGGTATTAGAATTCTCTTTACCATCTTTCTTTTGCTGCTTCCCTTCATCCTTTTTCTGAGTTGCCCCAGAATCCTTGTGAGTAGCCCTGTTGGCAACCCACAAGTCAGCAGTTTTTGCTAGCTTCTTGGGATCAAGCTCTTTAGAGTCAGCCAAATGCTGTCTCAGTTTAGGAGAACAGGCATCATAAATAGATTCCAACATAAAAAGATGTATTATTGCTTCAAAGGTGTTAACTCTGTAACCCTTAACCCATCCATCCAAGTTTCTCAAACAAGCACACACTGAGCTAGCACAAGGGGCACAATCATTCTCATCTCTTAAGGTACTTGGAAGGAGTTTTTCCCAAATCTAGCTATCAAAGCTAGCTTCACATGTTCATACTCCAATCGTTGAAGTTCCCCCACCGCCATTACAGCATCAGTTGCAACCTAGGGGAGCCTACACAAAAGCCAAGGAATCACTGATTCCCTGTGAAACCATGAATCCCATAGTTTTACTCAAAAGCACCCAACCAATCCAAAACATCAAGTTTCACCTTTTACATACTCACAGCTTCTTTAGGCATGCAAGGTCTCTTAGGACTGGAAGACCGAGAAGACTCTGGGATATAAACATTTTCAAGAGACAATTGGCCTCATTACAAGCATGGCGGTCCGGGAACTAGGGCACCGGTAAGCATGGCAGTACCGTATTTGGTTCCATGTAATAATGTCGCCACAAAATTCTCGCCATTCAAAAATATCGCCGAAAAATGCCCGTTTTTTGTGGCGACATTATTGCATGGAACATGCGGGGGACACCCCCGCAACCCCCAAACTTTTTTTGTTTAAAAATAAATAAATACATTTTTTGACCCTGTCCCCATATATATAGTCACCTATATAATATCGCCGCAACCTTTTCCCAGCAATGTTATTTACGGCAACCATATATATGGGGATAATATTACCTGATACCCCGTAGTTCCCAGACCGCCATACTACAAGCTGTGCTCGTGGGCACCTGTCAGCCCGCCATGTCAGACCTAGCACGCAGAGTGGCACTCACAAGCACAGCACGTCGGATGCACCGGCACCACTCTGAATGGTGCCACTGCATCCGACGTCCCATTCCCATTCAGCTCTATGGGGCGGAATGGGGATGAGGAGTCCCTCATTACCGGCACCCGCATATGGGCAATTACCGGGTCCTCCATACTCGGCATGACCCAGTATTTGCCCATTTGCGGTTGCCGGAAGAAAATGGATACCGGCTGCAATCGTGCCTGTACTACAGGCACGGCTACCGCCAGCCTCGTAATGAGGCCCATTTCTTCATTTCAAGAGCATGTTGAATTTCCGTTTGATTTCTTGATGTTTACTTTCAGTTTGCAGTTGTAGCCTTTTCAACTCTAACTTAAGTCTCATTTTTTCAAGAGAGACCAATTCTGGACTCAGTACTGGACCTGGTGGGGTCCCTGTGGCTAAAGGTTGAGGCTTAAGAGCTTGTTGAGGTGAAGAGGGGATCACATCCTGAGACTCCTCTAACTCTTCTGACTCTTCAATAACAATAGAGTTAAACTCTGAATCATTATCATCCTCATCAACATTTTCCACATTTGCTGACCGCCCTACTTCTCCTACTTTGATAATTCAACAATCTTTCAATCAATTCATTTTTCTTTCCTTTAACAGGGAGATTCCTTTCCCTACACATATCTTTCAATTGATCTACTGTTAAAATCATCAGGGCTTCCTGTCTGAAGTTATCCATATCAAGCATGATAACATTGCTTTTCTAGGTATGCAGTGTTAAAATCGCAGCAAAAATATTGCCTGTAAAAAAATTGCAGCTTAGACTGGAACAAAGGTTGATTTTCAGAAATAGAGAGGACCCCCCATCACCAGTTTGTTGTCCTACTTCAATTACTGTCACGTCTGGGATTTGATTATTCTGGAAGTGAAATTCTATTTGGTCAGATTTTTGTTCAACCATATGGCATGTGCCGTTTAAACTAACATGGTTGACACTATGTTTCAATTTTATTGGTCAGTTAGTCTGGGTCCAGAGGACCTTGTTTACACAATCTATGAGGGGTGACAACCTGCACAGGATGTCATTCCTTAGTAAACAAGGGGGCCCTCTGGAGTCAGAACTATGACCGGGTGCTTCACCTTGTGTCACCCAATTTTAATGTCAAAATCCACAGTCCCCTCGACAGGAATTTCCTTCCCGTCAAAGTTCTGAAGTTGTCCAGGAAGAGGGGTGAGAGGAATTGGATATTTTTCCCCCCTTCCCAAATTCAGTTGATCTAGCGCCCTATTTGACAGAAGGGTAGCTTGGGATCCAGGGTCCACCAGTGCCAAAATTGTACACTGCCCCTGTATTTGGACCGGGGCATAAAATCTTCCCTACTTTTCCTCAAGGGGGCAAAGATAATGTACATTTTTCGACAACTGGTGAGTTAGTTTCTTGGTTTTGGACACTGACAGGAAGGTGATTTGGGCAGGATTCTGTTTGGTGTCTTGGGAATCTGAAAGAAAAAGGGGGCAGCTGGCTATGGGGGAAGTTTTGGGTTCCCCTGGTTCTGATTCTGGGCTGCCCCATCCCCCCCCTTTTTGGAGGCAGTCACCAGGGTGGGTTTGAACCAGGGGATTTTCATGCTTGTGATTCTGGGGTTTGATGATGGGCGGTGTTAACTCAGTCCCCACATCTACCCAGTCTGGATTTAGATCCTTTGGGACCCATTTTTCTTTGGGAGGAGTTCCCCCATCCCTGAAGTAGAAGATCCTTTTACCAGAATCCTCTGAGGACCCCTCTCCTTCAAATTGGAAGACTTGTACCTCCTCCACAAAATGGGTCTTTTTCGGTTCATTGCTCCTTGGGTGGCAGACTTTCGGGGGCAGGAGATTTTGATTCCGGTTCCTGGATTTCCAGGGGCTTTTTACAAGTGTGGAATGAAGCTTCCTTCAAGGCTGTACACACCCCTTCCCCTTGTGCCTCCACCTTGGGAAATGGTGGGTTGTCGGGGTTCTTCCCCCGTCATTGCACTGGAGCGCCAGGTCCTGGATTTGAGGCATTCTGCACCGCCATGCTCATCTGGGGGTTCTGTTGAGCCCTCAGCATGTGACCCAGATCCTGTGCCATGTTTTGGACCTGGCGCTCTAGTTGGGACACCCGATCTGGCTGTTACGGGGTCCTCATGTCTCCCCTGGGCTGATCCTGGGAAGTGTAGCTATACCTTCCCCCAAAATACCCCGGGTTAGCAAAGTTGGGGTACCCCTCCACCCTTGGCCTCCCCTCTCCCGGATTGGGCTGTATGGGCTCAGGAAATTGGGGAAAGAAGGATGGATTGTTTTGGGGATTGAAATCTGGAGGATATCTTGGAAATACATTTTGGCCAGTATTTGGGGAGTTGCTGCCCTCCTGCGGGAAGTGAGGAGGGAAGTTCCCTGGGTTAGCTGCTGTCTGGTTGGACCTCCCCCCTTGGGACGGAGGAGTCCATACATAACCCAGGATGGGTCTATTGCCCTTGTAGCGTGGGCTGATGTAGTCAGGGGAGTTAGGGGTACCATTTGTGGGGTTGCCTCCCTGGCTCCCTGTTTGTGATTGGCCCGAGGGCCTTCTGAGTTTGGGGTTGTTTTGATTCTGTGCGGGCAGGTTTTTAGGCCCCCCCATCTCTAAGTCTAAAATAGGGGCAACCTTCACCTCCGAGACTTTAGCAGCAACAGGGGTGTTAGTTGTTTTGGGGCTTTTGGGATTATATTTATTTTCCACTGGCTTTTGCACCTCAGAAATGCGTGTGGCTTGTTCAATGAACCAGTCTAGTGATCTTTTCTCGTGAAAGTCCCTCACTAGCTGGGTCATGATATACTTAGGGAGAGCATGGAAAAAAGTATTTACAAACTCTTTGGTGTCAGTGCGCACTCTTCTATTGGTCTGATCAAAGGCACGTTTTAACTCTTGAACAAATTCTTGTGGGGCCTGATCTTCCCCACATTGCAAGTTGTAGGCTGCCTTACAAGCCTCCTGAGGATTCCTGTGAATAGAAAAATGCTTCAGGATGGCCGCCCTATAGGTGGACCATCTGGAATGATTCTGATCCTCCAGCCCTGCAAAGAAGCTGGAGTACTTGGGGGAAAATGTCCACTTTACATATTGAATGCAGCTTTGGCTGTCCTTCAAATGGAAAGTTTCCATCATTTGTTCAAATAGCTCCAGGTGCTCCCAAACCGAATATTTCACATTCTTATGATATGGCGTGATGACGCTCCTAATGGCTTTTATTTGTTTTAGGGGATCCTTGAGCAAGGCCCTCTTGACCTTGTTGGCTTTCTTAGTTTAGGTGACTCTGGTCCCCTCATCCTCTGACTCAGAGGCACTGCTACCAGAGGTGCCTGTCTGGTCTTCTAGGCTCTCCCGGATTCTGCAAGCTTGGGAATGGCTGGCAGAATGTGGGGGCCTAGTTTCTTGAGTTATGTGGTGCTCAGAAGAGTCTTCTGATTCTTCCTCGCTCCCAGGATTGGCTGAGTAACCCCCCCCCCCACTGTCCACAGTGGGAAGAGGTTTTCAGGATGCCCTTAGTGGGTCTACTCTCCTGGGGTTCCCCAATAAATGTTCCCATTTGGTCTCTGGGTAAATAATATTTTTGAGGATCTATTTCCCTGACCCTCCCCTCATTGGAGTCTCCCTGATCAGGGAAGATGGCCCTAGCACTTGGGAACCCATACACAGATGCCTGCCCATCCATTCCTGGGAGGTGCTGATCTATGAGCCCCATATTTCTCATTGGATTGAAGTCTGTCATCCCCGTGGCCCTTGGCTCATGTGCGCCAGTGGACATGGGGGTGGCAGAGTCCATGGAGTTGAAGAGATGAAAGCCTCTGGTACTAGGGTTTCTGAGGTTATGCTCAGGTGTTTCCCTCTCCCAGCGGACCTCATCTCTCTCAGGCCCTACTCCCTGTTGCCATGCAAGAATATGGCCCTTTTCCTCTTCTATCAATGCCTTACTAGTCTCTATTAGATGTTCCTGCATAGCTACCTGTCTGTGGAGCCTTTCATATTTCTGAAAGAGAGCCTCATTGTCTCTCTGTGCTTCCTGGGTAATTTTAGAATATTAGGCCAATTTCTGCTGCAGGAGGGTTACCTCCTGAGTCCTGTCCTTACTGGTTTGGTCCTTCTTGGCTAGAGCATCTTCCACCGACTGTCACGACCCTCAGCCCCACTGGCAAGCCCATTGGCCAGGTGGAATCAGGACTCAGATCTCAAATAAGGCCTGGCATCCACATCTCAGGCCCTCTTGGGGCCAGTCCTGGCGCCTTTGTCGCCAGGCTCATGCACAGTGAAAGACATCTGCTCAGGGAACTACTTTATTTAGGCTTCCATCCAACATGGAGGCATCCACATAGCTTGATTCCTAAGAACCAAGCTATGCGGTATAGTGTTTTGGGTGTGGTGGCCTAGGGACTACTTTACCAGAACTACTTTGCAGAGGCTATTTAAACCACACCCGAACAAAACAACACACTTCGCGTTACTTTGCAGCTAGCAACGTGACGCTCACCGTGTCCAGCTTATTCACGAGCCTGGGAAATCAGAACCTGCAGAAAGATAAAAGAACATTGTTAGCAGCAGCATCTTACCTGCGATCTCCATCCTTTTCTGCTCGCAGCTCCTGGGTAGCTCAATTGGATCTGCGCTCCGCCCAGACCAAAGGACATGAAAAAGGAACAAAAACATCATTAAATGAGGTATTAGAGACATTTCAACCACAAATTGCTTTAAAGACTTACCTGGCTGATCGCCTTTCGGCCGGCATCGCTCCGGGAATCCACACGCACTGGGAGCACACCGCGACCTACGAAAAAAAAGGGAGAAAACACAGGTCAGCGAAGACAAGACATCGCAGCGCTGCGCAAAGCGCTTACTCACCGCATCATAGCGCTTATTGTGCGCCATCATTTACCGACGAGGCCCAGTTTAGCCAGTTCGCCACGCGGACGCTCCGCACATCAAAGGGAGATAAAAAGAGACATTATCAAACAGAGAAAGGCATGCAAGAATAACAACTCAATTATCAGCAAGAAGACCTACCTGAAAGACATTACTTGCGCCGCTGTCAGTGAAGTAACTGAACCGCACACGCCCACGAACGACAACATGCCCCTGTCCAGAAAGCTGGACGGAGAGCACGCCAACTTCTACAACAAGGTTAGAAGAGGGCCCAGAGGGGCTGAAGTCATACGGGAGGTGGGGGAAAACTTATCTTGGTCGGCCAGTCCTAAACACAGTCCTCCTGTATTTCCAGGCGGAACTTCCACCGAGAACCATAACAGGGAATCACTGAGAAGGATACCAGCCATCAACTGGCTGGGTGGCATCCCTGTGGAGACCAGGTGAGCGTAACAGAACGTGAAGCCTACCATAACTAATCCACCTGGGCACCAGGGAGACATCGGAAATTGACCAATTGGCCCAATTGTTGGAGGACCTTTGTGCCAAGGTTCATTCTGCCCGACACAAGACTAATGCACCCCGAAGAGACCTAATAGTGTCCAAAGAAAGCACTGAGGAGATCGGTAGACAGTTCTTGCAATCACAGGCAGGACAGACTCCTCTGCCTGGGGGAAATCCATCGATGCAAAATCCCACCCCCTCATCTTTTACCCCTACTCCAGTACAGATCACGTTACCTGGAACAGTTCCCCTGGCACCACCAGAAAGGTTTTCAGGCGACCCATGGAAGTATGCAGCATTCATAAATCAGTGTCGCCTTCATTTCCTTTGTAGCCCTGGAGCATTTCCAAACGACCAAGCTCGGGTAGCTTTTGTCTTATCATACTTGAGTGGAAGTGCAGCGGACTAGTCGATGCCGTTGGTGACCCATGATGATCCACTGTTACAGGACTATGGGGGGTTCCAGAGAGAAATGGAAAAACGTTTTACTCGCCATACCCAGGAACAAGCAGTTGACAACAAACTCTTATCCCTCCGGCAGGGGAATCAGGACTTGTTGACATACATTTCTACTTTTAATAGACTGGTTGCCGAAGCCAGGTGGCCAGAAAACAAAAGAACCACGTTATTCCATTGAGGCTTGCGAGGCGGATTAAAGGACGTCTTAGCCCAGGTAGTTGATCTCCCCAGAGACTGTACCGAATTCATAAATCTGGTTGTGCAGCTAGATCACCGGTTGCAGGACCAAAAAGCAGACCGGTCCAAAACAGACTCTCGCATGGTTTATGTTTGATCAAGGGACAACGCACCAAGGGTGCCAGAAAACGCTGTAGAACCCATGCAGATCGGAGGGATACAACCTCCATTAACAAAACAAGAGCGGGATAAAAGAAGACAACAACTTTGTTTGTATTGTGGAAAACCATGACATTTCCTGAAGGACTGCCCAGTAAAACCCCCATGGAGAACAGTCAGGGCCACAGAAAAGGATGAAGTTAAGGAATCAGAAAACTACCAAGTTCGGCAACCGTAGAGGTCAGTTTGTCGAGTGAGAAGAAAGAGCCACCAACCTCGCACTTTGCAATAGCAGTGATCTTAATAAACCACCAACGGTCGTCGAAGATGCATGCCGTAGAAGCGTACATCGACAGTGGAGCAGTTGGCAATTATATTGATCAAGAGCTGGCAGCAGAGATGGGGCTTCCTTTATGTTCCAAGTCAACCAGGGACAAGGTAACTACCGTGGATGGGACAGAAATCGCCTCCGGACCAGTAACCCAGTGCACAGCTAGAGTAACCTTGCTGTGCTAGGATGGACGTTGGGGGTGTATTTTTTTCGATCTCATTAAGACACCGCAGTTCCGGTTAATACTAGGGATGCCATGGTTAGTTGCTCACAACCCTTTGATAGACTGGCAGGCACGGAAATTAATCTTCCCCGCCGACTGCTCTCCAGTCTGCTATTATCCAGAGCTGAAACCCGATTTCTGTATCTCCAAGACTCCCAGAACAGCAGTATCTACCCTAGGAGTAACTAATACCTTGCTACATGAATACCACGATTTTCAGAACGTATTCAAAAAGGACCAGACTAACACATTGCTGCCGCACAGGCCATATGACTGTCAGATTGACCTTGTTCCTTGTGCACAAATTCCTTGCGGCAGGATCTACGCTCTCACCGGACCAGAAAACCTTAATTTAAAATCCTATTTAGACCAGTACCTTGCAAACTGATTTTTCCGCCCGTCAAAGTCCCCGGCAGCCAGTCCTTTGTTCTTCGTAAAGAAGAAAGAAGTGGACTTGAGAACCTGTATTGATTACGGTGCAATAAACCAGATCACCGTGAAGAACTGCTACCCCTTGCCACTTATCCCTGAAATGCTGGACCAAGTCAAAGGTGCCCAGATTTATACCAAATTGGACCTTCGAGGAGCGTACCACCTGGTCCGAGTCAGAAGCAGAGATGAGTGGAAAACCACTTTCTGTACCAAATATGGCTTGTATGAATATCAAGTCATGCCTTTCGGGTTGTGCAACGCTCCTGCAGCATTTAAATATTTCATGAATGACATCTTGAGAGAATTGATTGACGTTTTGTGCCTTAGAGTACATAGACGACATCTTAGTGTACTTAGCCTTGAAACAAGATCATATCAGGCATATTTGTTCAGTCCTCACCAAGCTCCGTCAACATTGTTTATATGCAAAGCTTGAGAAATGCTTTTTTCACGTCACCGAAGTAGAGTTTCTTGGTTTCATCCTTACGCGAGGAGGCATCAGAATGGACATACACAAAGTAGACGCCATTCTAAAATGGCCATCACCAACGTCTCTGAAAGGGCTACAGAGCATGCTGGGCTTTGCGAACTTCTACCGCCGGTTTATCACAGAATTCTCTCAGGTTGTGCACCCGATCACTGTACTGCTACAAAAAAACAATAAAAGGTTAGTTTTTACCAAAGAAGCGGAAAAAGCTTTCCAGGAACTGAAACAAAGATTTATCTCCGCCCCAATCCTGCAACATCCTCGTCCAGACCTCCCTTATGTCATGGAAACTGATGCTTCCAGTATGGCAATTGGAGCTGTCTTTTCACAGAGGGACCCAGAAACTGGCCAGCTGCATCCTGTGGCCTTCTGGTCAAAAAAGTTCTCACCTCCGGAGATTAATTACGCCATCACTAATAAAGAACTCCCGGCCATCAAATCCGTTTTCAAAGCGTGGCGACACTATCTTCTGGGGGCTAGACCCACCATTACAGTCATCACAGACCACCTAAACCTGCAATATCTCCTCACAACAACCAAGGCCCAGTCCTCATGCCAGTTGCGGTGGGCCCTTTTCTATGCCGAATATGACTATGTAATCACGTTTCAACCAGGGGTAAAAAATGGAAAGGCTGATGCCTTATTTCGTATGGGCATCAATGAAACAGTATATACAACCCCAGACCCGGTACCCATCATACCTGAAGACAAACTCTTGGGTATCACGACAGCCTTAACACAAGCAGAATTACGAAACGAAATTCGACGGGCGATGAACCCTGATGCTTTCCTTGCATGGCAAACTCAAAGAGAACAATATTGCATCAAGGATCAATTGCCCTTCTTTAGAGACAGCTATATGTGCCCAAGAAGGAATTACAACAGCATATTATTTCAGATTATCATGACTCTCTGATCGAAGGACACTCTGGGATTGCCAAAACCTTAGCTAACGTGAAACAGAACTTTTGGTGGCCTATCTGGCGTAAGGACGTCATCGAGTATATTTTGTCTTGCGGTGTCTGCGCACAAAATAAATCACAAAAACCATCAGGTCTCCTACAACCATTGGACATTCCTCCCGCTCCATGGCACACTCTTTCCCTTGACTTCATCACTGATCTGCCTCCCAATTAAGGGTTTAACACCATTCGTGTAGTCGTGGACTTATTCTCTAAAATGTTGTGCAATGGCGCAGATTGACATCCGGTTATCTACCAGTCACCATCCCCAAACGTATGGCCAAACAGAGATGACCAATCAGACCCTCGAGCAGTATTAACGGTGCATGCTGCACCATGAATTAAGAGATTGGAAAGAGTTACTTTGGATAGCCGAGTATCCATACAACAATTCCATACATTCTAGCACAGGACAAACATCTTTTTACACCCTGCATGCCAGGCATCCACGTATTTCGGAACTCGACCTTCCAGCCAGCTTGGAAATGCCTGCAGTAAAGACTCTCCACATAACCATCACTCAGGCTTTAAGAAAGGCGAAGGAACATCTCATTCATGCTAAGGAAAAGCAAAAGCACTTTGATGACCAACGTCGGAAAAAGGCCCCAGACTATCAAGTGGGAGACAAGGTTTGGTTAGCCGCCAAATTTGTACCCATCAAAGGGACCCAGACCTTCCATCCATGATACTTAGGACCCTATACCATCAAGGCAATCATCAACCCGGCCGCTGTCAAATTGGATTTACCACCTAATCTACAAATCCATCCGGTATTTCATGTGTCCCTCTTAAAACCAATGCAACCCGGTAACTGAATTGAGACACCACCAAAACCCATACTTATTGCTGGAGAACCTGAATTCGAAGTCAAAGGCATCCTGGACTCTAAATACTCTAGAGCCAAGTTATATTATCTCGTCGACTGGAAGGGATTTGGACCACAAGATAGAAACTGGGAGCCCAGTGAGAATATCCACGCACCACGTCTGATCAGGAAGTTTCATCGGAACTTCCCAACTAAACCTGGACCAGACAGGAGAAACACCGTGGGGTGGCCTTGGGGGGGGGGAGTGCTGTCATGACCCTCAGCCCTGATCCACACTGGCAAGCCCATTGGCCAGGTGGAATCAGGACGCAGATCTCAAATAAGGACTGGCATCCACGTCTCAGGCCCTCTTGGGGCCAGGCTCATACACAGTGAAAGACATCTGCTCAGGGAACTACTTTATTTAGGCTTTCATCCAACATGGAGGCATCCACATAGCTTGATTCCTAAGAACCAAGCTATGTTGTATAGTGTTTTCTGTGTGGTGGCATAGAGACTACTTTACCTGGACTACTTTGCAGATACTATTTAAACCACACCCGAACAAGACAACACGCTTCGCGTTACTTTGCTGCTAGCAACGTGACGCTCACTGTGTCCAGCTTACTCATGAGCCTGGGAAATCAGAACCTGCAGAAAGACAAAAGAACATTGTTAGCAGCAGCATCTTACCTGCGATCTCCATCCTTCACTGCTCGCAGCTCCTGGGTAGCTCTGTTGGATCTGCGCTCCGACCCCGACCAAAGGACCTGAAAAAGGAAGAAAAGACATCATTAAAGGAGGTATTAGAGACATTTCAACCACAAATTGCTTAAAAGACTTACCTGGCTGAGCGCCTTTCGGCCGGCATCGCTGCGGGAATCCACACGTGCTGGGTGCACACCGCGACCTACGAAAAAGGGAGAAAACAAAGGTCAGCGAAGACAAGACATTGCAGCGCTGTGCAAAGCGCTTACTTACCATATCATAGCGCTAATTGTGCGCCATCATTTACCGGCCCAGCTTAGCCAGTTCACCACGTGGACACTCCGCACATCTAAGTGAGATAAAAAGAGACATTATCAAACAGAGAAGGCATGCAAGAATAACAACTAAATAAACAGCAATAAGACCTACCTGAAAGACATTACTTGGGCTGCTGTCAGTGAAGTAACTGGACCGCACACGCCCACGAACGACAACGCACCCCTGCCCAGAAAGCAGGACGGAGAGCATGCCAACTTCTACAACAAGGTTAGAAGAGAGCCCAGAGGGGCTTAAGTCATACAGAAGGTGGGGGGAAAACTTACCTTGGTCGGCCAGTCCTAAACACAGTCCTCCTGTATTTCCAGGCGGAACTTCCACCGAGAACCATACCAGGGAATCATTGAGAAAGATACCAGCAACCAACTGGCTGGGTGGCGTCCTCCTGGATACCAGGTGAGCGTAACACCCTCCTGGCATGCTCTAACAGTTTTCTGTGGTCTTTTTGGAGTTCACCCAGTCCCTGAAGGGCCAGGTGATTTTCTTCCATTTTGGCTTTTAAATAACTGACCTCCTGGCCTAAGGTGTACCTTTCCTGAATGAGGGTACCCCTCTGTGCAGCCAGGACATCCCTTTGTCTTTGGAGTGCACCAGCTTTCTGGTGCTCTTCATCAAGTTCTGTCTGGGTGTCAAGGTCTTTAAGAATTAATGTATTATTTTCTTCTTTTTCTTGGTCTAGGCGGTTTTGCAGGGTGACTATCTGCTCTGCACATACTCTATTGTAGTTCAATTGCTGCTCCAGCTTTTGTTGGCTCCGTAGTAGGGAGTCCAAACTTTCTTGGCACTCTTTCTGCAGTGCCAGTACTTTGGTATCCTGCTCTACCTTCTTCTGCTGCAGGATATTCAGCTTTCCTTTTATTTTTATCAGGTACTGCCTGGTTTCATTTTCTGATTCTAGGCTCTTTTGTAGCCTTTGCTCTTCTGAGTTCAGATCTGTTTGGGCCTTTTCTAGTTATTGTACTCGCTTATTTGCCAGATCTAGGTTTTCGGCATATTTTTCCTGTATTGCTCCAATATGGAGGTACAGATGTGCCGCGATTCTGGCAATTTTGCTTTGCTCTTCTTTTACCTTAGGGACCATGTACAGTTCACTCAGTGCCATGTGTAATGGACCCTGATCCTGCCATGTGTCTCATCCTGTGGCAGTGACCTGTTCTTTAATTTCCTGCAACCAAACATTCTGATCCTGTTCTGTCCATTCACCCCTGACAAATAATTTGTGCAGTAGGTGTTCCCTTGCCATATTAATTTCTACAAGGGTCGCCATTCCGGAGATAATAATTTCCTTTCTGACTTAGTGATTTTATTTTTGCAAACAGACCAAATTCCTGAGAGTGTTCCTTTTGAGGGTGCTTTTCACAGTGTAGCACACTGTGGTAGCCCAACAGGGATTATGTACCCAGTCAGTTAGCACGCTGTATAAGACTGTCACAAGTGGTATGTCTAATTCAGAAATCTTGTGACGAGCCCCCAATCTTGTAAGTGATTTCAATCCGACACCTCACCTAAGTCAATGCCTAGCGTGTAATGTGCAACTGAAACGCTTATTTATTTATTTGTATCTATAGGTCTTTTATTCTGGATGATGTACCACTTATATCACGCCCTTCTCTTTGAACCCCTCCGGTCACACTGAACCAGGAATCAGGCTGGTTTCCAAAGTTAAAATATTTATTTAGGTATTTTCACAATATAATCACACTATTTTTAATGGGGATACAATAATCACCAATGGGGTGATGTCACACTAAACAATCTATTTAATCATAAGGAGTAATAATGAGGAAAAACAATGAAGCACAGTGTTAGGGAGAATTCTCTCTTTAGGCTGAATTTCCTAACCTAGTGAGTCCCCCAGCAGCTTTGCTGGATTTCTGGAGTTTGTTTTTTTTCCATCCTGCCAAGAGTGAGACTCTTTTTCTCCCACTCTTGGACATGAATGTGTGTAATTCCTTTGACTGTCAATGTATTCTATGGGCTATGGGGTCTTTTACACCATAGGGTCTCATATGTTTTACTATGTGTGTTACAACGCACCCTCCGTGCCGTAGCACTGGGGCGTCCTAGCGGACCTCCATCATAGACTCCATACCCGGGGACTGACTACTGTCTCCCCGGGCATGTAAAGTCACCATTGGCTTTACTTGACCTAAATTTACTAACATAACTAGTACAAACCATCCTATTGTGGACGTACTAGTAGGGGTAATTCGATTACTCCTGGGTCTGTTATTCGAGGGGGCACTATCCCGTCCCCCCTCGTCGAGTTTTGGCTGGTGGCAGTGGAAACTACTTGTTATATTCGACCCTGAATATAATCCTATGGGATTCTTCCCATTGTTGGAGATTGATACTTTTCCTCGTTAATCTCTAACATACCACCGATTTACTTATCTTAAATAAGTCAATTGGATGGTATTTTCTGCCAGTACTCGGTTTGTAAAATGGCGTCTGTGTTCGTCTCTGTGACTCCTAAACCAAAGGTTGAGCCCTTTGTTCCACTTTTGGCGTGTCTCTGTACAGAGACCCTCCAAAGTGGTGCCATTCTGTCTGGGTTACCACAGGGGTGTGGGAGGGGGTTTAGGCACCCTGGAACGAGTTGCCTTGCCAACTCCGGTCGCACTCTGGTGTGATTGGCCCAAGTGGTGAGCCTCCCCGCTCACCACTTAGCGTGTGTTGATTGACAGCTAGGCTGGATGAATGGGGGTTTTCTGCATAAAAGCAGGGCTTTTGGGACTGGATCTTCAGAAGTCGCCACAGGACCTAAGAATCCGACGAGGGTAAAGCTGAGCCGACCTGCAATGACGACACCTCCGGTGGAGCCCTGCTGAACCGACTCACCACTTCCCAACGACAGAGGAGATCTCCCTGCTGGAGAGTCTCTTCCCCTGACTGGTGGGAACAACCAGTCCCCTTTGCTTTTTCTTCGCCTCAGGACGCAGTGGTCGAATTGCCCGTGCAGAACACATCGGCAACTGGATAGCCACTACCCCTGTACAGCGACCAAAAGGTGGTGCCTTGTGACGGAGCACTCCGCGGCTGGTCTCTTCCCTGGTGGTGCACCGGACTTCACTTTTCTTCGACAACGAGATCATCTCTACTCTTGGCAAAGACCCGACGTGCATCCACCACCAGGAACAACTGCCCCCGCCGGAGCTGTCTCTCCACAATCAAGGTACTGTGTCCGCCTGGCTTCCCTTGTTGCCGGATAGAGTGAGGTGTCTTAATCCTCGCCTCTCCATAGGGTCGCCTACTAGCTTTCTCTAGCGTATTGTTCTGAACTGGTTCAATCTTCCAATAACAATTTGCTACACAGACTCAAACGCATTTCCACAAAGAGACTTTTTGGGACATATCGCCTTGCCTCTCTCCGAGTGGGCCTGGCCTCTGAACTTTATGATCTATTATGGTTCTTGTCTTCTTGCCTTGCATTTTTTTCCCGTTAAGTATTGAACTGTGTTGATTTCGCAACCTACTATTTTTCTCTCCCGTCCTAACGAATACTAGAGTGCCATCTAGGTGGCAGCATACACCTCTGTCTGCAAATAAGTGATGCTGGTAAAACCTAGACTTGTCGAACTATTATTAGGGGGATTGATCTTTTGCTTCGTAGAGTAATTGTAATTGAATTGTTTGCCGTGATAGTGCCAGAGTGTTTTCTATAGATGTTCCGTTATAAATAAATACCTGTATATCTTTACACTGAAGCCTTGTTGGGTGTTTGCTTGTCTTACTGTGAAGAATTGCCCTATATTGTATACTCCACATACTGCTTAACTCTTCTTGAGGGAAGTCTGACTGCTCAGCCACATCTACCAAGTGAATCTGTGTGGTACAGACTGCTACCAAGTGGGTTTACTGCCAAACACCTGTAGTCCTAAATCTTTTGCAGTGGTCCCAGAGGGAACTGCACAGGTTTCCGCCTAACACACAGAAATAATACTTTTGTGGGTTTGTTCAATGAAATGGCAATGTGGTTACTCTTTCCCCCTGCACACCCCTCAATCCCCCCAATATGCAATATGAAGAAATAGGAAGAGAGAGAGCAGGTTTCAAGAATGCAGAATTCAAGCAAATATCTTAATCCCAATTCCCCCCAACAAACACAAGAGAGAAACAGAACTAATTGGCAATCTGTCAAAATTGGTTTACAGTTGGCTTTGAATGGAATGGGGAAAACACTGAAAATGGTTTAAATACTAATGGGAGCTGCTTGATATGGTTGCAGACAATCACTAGCAATGATTTGAGAGCAAACAGCAATGAGAAAACTTAATTTTGAGGTCAGGTGCAATGGAAAGCTATTTTACACGTTATAGATTCTGCCAAAACAAAAAATCTGCGGCAAACTTTTCTGTGTGTGGTAATCGCGATCACGGGACATCTATAAGGACTTCAGATGCTGTTTTGGGTTCTATAGAAAGCTTAGGATGTTAGCTACAAGCAGACACATTTCTAGCATGAAAATTGAAGAAGTAATGGTCATTTTCGTGGAGGTCGTTTTTTCAGATAGATGCAAATTGTAAAACAAGGATGCACTTTTAAAAAGACAAACAAACAGTATTTCTTTACACTATGGATGGACTATGAAGATGCAAACTACACGACAGCACAGCCACCAGCCCAGGACGTCTCTGGATGGTTTTTGCCTGCCGAGACGCTCGCCTTCTTCAGAAAAATACATATCAGCGCAAAGATTGGTTTAACACTACTAGTACAGAAGAAATAATAGGGATGAGATAGCGAGTTCAGGCAGTTCAGAAATATTCTAACAATGCCTTTCTGGATATCATAGAGGATGGGTTTGCATAGGGATGTATATAGACAGTACATAAGCTAGTGACAGTCCTATACTAAGGATACTCACTATGTAGGTTTGGACAGAACCGTCAGGGATTCAGGTCAGTCAAGATTTCTGGACAGGAATTCTGCTGGGCACACCGGACTGGACAGCAAGGCGCTCTGGTCTGCAATCAGCAAGGCACTCTGGTCACCGCACGGTAGGACTGGACTGGATCTGCAATGGCTCTGATTCATAGCTATCTGGTCACAGCTATCTGGTCAGAGCACAGCTCTACTGGGTTGGGTCTTTGGATTCTGGCAATAATTCTTAGCAGGAAAGCAGTACAGCACAGTCAGGCTGTTCTTTGGTTCCCCTTAGAGGTCTGGGATAAATTCTGGTTTCTGGAATTTTCAATACCTAGCTGAGAAGGGTTCAGCTATGGAAATGGGCCTTTCTGCTTGCCAAGTTTCTGGAGTCTGGAGTCTGGAATATGGATAGTTCTCTTGCAAAGTGCTCTTCCAGCAATCAATTGGTGGGTGAATGTGTGTGTGTTTAAGTCCTCAGCTGTCTCTATGTATTTGATAAAGTGGTGTGTATGCTGGATTATCCTAAGCACGCCCCCTAGGTTGGCTAAAGGCTAGAATCCTTCCTCTCCCTTGATTTGAGGAGAAAACACTGTGTCACCATGATGATGTGGTTTTATGAGTCAGGGAATCCTCCCCTTGGTTTTTGAACATGAAATCTATTCATCATATAAATTATATTTACAATTTTGCAAACATTATAACAATAGCATATCTAGATCACATATTTTGTGTAGCAAGTGCTCTTCCAAGCCCCGTCGTGGTAGGATCTTGGGTCTGGATTTGACAGAATTTTGAACTTTTTGTCCAGGACACAGTATCTAGTTTGTCCAAAATTGGTACACATGTGCGCATTGCATATGGGCATGAGCGTGTGAGGTTTCATGCTTCTGACATCAATACATTTGCTATAAAACCACAATTTCTGCAGTTATGTCCCAGAACATAGCACAGAGTCCTGGCTCCTCTTAAAATGTGCAGCAGAAATTTGGGTTCAGAAGTCCGGGGTTTATATATTGTTTACCATTGTCCACAGAAAATTATCAGTCTTATTAGAAACCTGCTTTTTGTCCATTGTGAATCAACAACATTTTCTGTCCCCGCCTCATTCTCCTTCTTGCAGCTTCAGCAGCAATCTCAGCCCACTTCCTTCTGGCAGAGGCCCTTCACAATCCTTCCTGATTAGCATCTCCATGCCTGGGAGGAAACCCATTGTGCTCTTGCCAGAGCAGCCCCAATGCCCTTCCCCTTTCAATCAACACATGAATGTGAGTTCCTGGCCCAGAGAGCAGACGGGAGATGCATTGCCCAGTGGGGGAAGTTGTATGTAGTGTTGGCTTGAATCAGGCTTACTTTAAAAGTCATTTTGTTCCATTTGTCTTTGTTGAAAATAGACTTGCAATTTAAAACAAACATCTAGAACACTGATTCCAGGCTCTAAACCATGAAGTTTAAATAGTTGCAACCTAGGTTACTCTTGATAACAGGTCACTTAGATTTTAGACATTAGATCTGAATGGTACAAGTGTACAGTTTTAAAACAGGCTTTTGAAATCTTCCTTCAGGCAGCCGCTGGTACTGCGCCCAGATTTTGACAGCTTTCACAGGCAGGAAAACTGACTGTGGATTTTTTTGTGACCAATTCAGCTTTCCAGGATATTGCAATTCCATAATTCTTTCTTGACTTCAGTAAAATGTGACACCTCGCAAGAAGATTGAATGTTTGCAGGTGTTTAGGACCAGCATTTCGTATTTTCAGCAACCAAGAAAAGATTTAACTGCACGATTTTGGATGTCTTTCAGCAAGCACTGCTTTTCATCTGTGCTCCATTTTTACATGCTGGGCAGCCCAATGACATGTTTCAGAAGTGCAGTCTCCATTCCACCACTGAAACATGCATGATAGATTTGGCAGCCATCTTTTTGTGCTTGGTAGAGCGCAATTTCCTTAGGTTTTGGCGCTTGGAGTTTTCGTGGCCATTTTGATGATTCTGGTGCCACCAGCACACAGTGATGCCACAGGGCAGAGCAGAGTGGATGAAAACATCCCACAACAGTCTCAAACCCTTCATTCTTTTCAAAGCAGTAGTGAGTGTTGTTAAACATGGAAATATGTCTGCATTTAGAACTCCTTATTACTTCATTTCTAAAATGTATGTGTGCTTATTTTTGGCCTCATGCGGATAGGAAAGGGTCAACTTTATTAGCTTTACCTCAATGGTTGCAGATGTTGACAGTTACACGGTAATACAACATGGGGGTCATTACAAGTTTGGAGGTAGCCATGCTGCTATTAGCGGCCTGGCTACCCCCTTACCGGGTACCGGGTCCGGGGTCCTCGAAATAGGAATTCCAACCTTGGAGGGCCCGGTAATTCCTCATTCAAGGAACCCGGATCCGGTACATCCCCATTCCCATTCGAGCCCCCATAGGGCTCAATGGGAATGGGGAGGGTACTAACAATGAGCCCATTAACAACGGGCCCATTGTTAGCACCCTGATCTGCTCGTGGGACCCACTAAGGACGCCTGGTTTTACCAAGTGGCCTTAGCGGGTCCCGCAAGCAGAATTCATAATGTGGCGGTAAGGGGTTGACGGCTCCGGCACCTTTACCGGCGCAGTTAACCCCTTACCGCCACACTCATAATGACCGCATATGTGTTTAAAATATTACCTGACTTAGACAAGGGAGACATCAATCACCCTGCTTGAAGGTGTGCTTTACAAGGTTAGGAATCTTAAAATGTCAAGTTCCCCTACAGTACATCATGATATAATTCAGAATGTTTATCTTTAGGTTATGACTTTGCACAAATAAAGTATAACATCCCCCACAAACAAAGAGTATTCTTCTCTCATTATTAAGAATGTAGCACTATTGAACACGGTACTGTTGATGTGGCTATACTCATCCCCATCATCCTGTCTGTTTCTGATAGTTTCTTGGTGGCATGGTATCCAGATGAGGCTGTTCTGCCTCTACCACCTTCCTCCATACCCTTCCACCCAACTGTAATGGAGGCAGAGTGGCAGGTCACTGCACATCTCTCCGCCCTCCAACCCTATGAATGATATCACAGTCATCTGAAATCTTTGATGATCCCAACTGCTTGTCCTCAGGGCCACCTTAAGCAGTTTTGGGGCCCTGGGCATGGACATCTTTGGGGCCTCCTCCACCAAACCAAAGGAATTAAGTGATCAAGAATATCTGCCCCGTCCCACCCCCCATCCCATCTGCCCCGTCCCACCCGCCATCGGTTGATATGCTGTCTCACAGCATTAAAAATAAGCATGTTTACTCCCTTTAAGTCCCCTTACCCTCTTCATTCTTGGTCTAATCAGAATGGTAAACAAGTACCATTTGAAGGCCAACATTATCAGTCTACAAAATGGTTACATATGCGGGCAGGTTTGTAAACTTCGGACATAGGAAAGGCTCAGCCAGCCTTACAGGAATGTCCTATTCTAATCTTGCATAGGAACACATATCTCTGCAATGAGTGCTTAACACACTGAGCTAACTTCTGAACCATTGTGGCACTCAATTTACCAATATGCATTTCAAATGTAGCTATTGCATATGATCAACATAATTCCCACAGGAAAGAAAGAATGCTACAGGAGTTGTACCGCAAGGAACACACAAACGACATATACCACAGTGAACACAGAAAGCGTTACATGATGAAATGATCGAGGCAGAAGTCTGGTGAACAAAGGAGTCTTACTTCTTTAGATCAGACAGCCTTGTGGGACCCCCTCTAAAGTGGGGGCCATGGGCAAGTGCCCCTTTTGCCCTCCCATAAAAACGTCTCTGCTTGTCCTGGGCTTTCATTTCATATCTCCATCAATTGTAAAGTGGGAGTTGTAGTTTTGGTTCGATTATAATAAAGTCATAGGCAGTGGCGCCCGTTTACATAGGGCAGGGGGGCACCGCCCCCTCCGCTGCCCCTGGGTGCAGAGAGAGAACATGTCTGTCTGCATGGTGGCAAATCATGTTGCGGAGCGGCATCTTAATTATTTATTACTCTGCTGCTTGGCTCTGCAATGCTGAGTCTCTTGCTCTCTCTGATAGTGGGTGAGTTGATGATGGGCCAGCTGTGGAGCACGTCCCATTTTATGGAGCTTTCCTAACTGCAGAGTGCGTGGTGCACTCTACGTAAACAGTTAGTAACCACCCTCAAAGCAGGAGGCTGGTGGGGCACTGGAGAGGTGGCCCCACCACAATTAGACTGTGCGCAAACAGTGCAGCACCAGTCTTGGTCAATTTCAATTTGGTAGGGTTAGGGTAAACTAGCAGCATAGGCCCAGGTTCAATGGATTGTCATTGGCTGTCTGTCAGCCAATGACAATCATGAGTGTGGGGGGTTTCATGGGCACACGTGACGCCACCTTCTAGTTCATTCTCTCACTTTCGTGTCTTGTCTGCAGGTCGTCAGGAGGAGACTCTGAGCTGCCCAGAGAGAGAACCTCTGGCATAGGCCACCACTTCTCAAAGCTACCTAGACATCGCCCTCAAGCGCCACCAACTCTGCTGCTGGTAAGGTAAGTCATCTGTTTAAAATTAAATTTGATATTTCGCCCGGCCCCGGCGTCCAGTCTTAATTGAGTTACTTTTACCTACAGGGGCCCTGGTTGACTGGCCGACTCCCGCAGGGAAGTAACTCAATTTAAGACTAGAGGCTGGGGCGGATGACTCACCTCGCTGACTCCAAGAAGGGCCTAGAGACTAGGCCCTCAGTCCGACTCCGTCCTAGGGCCCTCTTAATACTAGTCGGTGAGTGGATATCTCGCTGACTCTGAGGGCCTAGTAAAAAAAAACAAAAAATTATTGGATCGATTGACTGCTTTTTCTTACTAGGCCCACAGAGTCTGCGAGTCAATTAAGCATGTTGTGAGCTTTAGTTTCCCACTGCCCTTTATGGGGAAGGCATTTGTAGTAATGTTTTACTTGAAAGTATTGTAAAGTGCCATGAAATTTGTATTGCACACCAACCATTTTTAAACATTGCTTTTTTTACAATAGGTCATTGGCCATGCACAGTTCACAAACTCCCCTGGCCACTAACATTACCAATGGGAATTCAAGCCAGGATGCCCCAGGTTGCCTAACCATGATCCACTAACTCCGAACGACCACTGAACCCCCAGATAATACCTCCCCTCTTTCAACACAATATTGGGCCTCATTACGACCTCAGCAGTAGCCATGCCGCTATTGGCGGCATGGCTGCCGCCAAAATCTCGTCCGGATTCCCAGAATGAGGAATTACCGGGCCATTCCGAGTTCGGAGGGCCCGGTAATTCTTCCCTCCAAGGACCCGGACCTGGACCTTCCCCATTCCCATTTCAGCCCCCATAGGGCTGAATGGGAATGGGAGAGGGAGCAAACAACGGGCCGATTACGAGTGGCCCGTTGTTTGCTCCCTCTTCCCCTCGCGAGACCCGGTAAGCACACGTGCTTACCGTGTCCCGCGAGGGGACCTCGTAATATGGCAGAACAGGTTTAACGGGTCTGAATCCTTTTGCGGCACCCGTTAACCCGTTCCGCCAGGGTCGTAATGAGGCCCAATGTGTGATGTGACAGACCGCGAAGGGTTAAATAATTGATTGCGACAATGTGACAAGTGACAAACCTACTATTATGGCTGTTGACAATGGACATAATTTACTGACTTTTGTGTAGGTTTTACTTGAAGGCTGTCAAACCAGCCTTGTTAATGCACAGAAGGGTCAATTCCAAAGGGGGAGTTTCAGACATTTTAAACATGTTTACATTGCTTTACTGATTTTGGTTTCTAGATGTTCAGTCCGCCCAGACAGCAATGATTAATTTCAATTGATGTGTGATCAATTCAGTAGGCTGGGAATTGTGAAATTGGTGTTGTTATTTCAAGCACACTTTTGGTAGCATAGTGGAACTATTGATTGATGGGGCCCAGGTGCTGAACATCTGCAAACTGGGTCCCTCACGATGCTCACTAATCTTTGTTCATGTGTTTATGTTTTTTTTTATACGAATATATGTATAGCCAAACATCGATTTTGTATATATAAACATAAGATTACGTCAAGAAGAAATTGATTACACAATACCTTAATAAAACAACAAAAGTAGACATAAAATCAGATAAAAAACACAATCCGGTGTTTGATAGAAATCTAGGGTCCCATAAAACCAAATTCCAAATGCAAAAAAACAAATGATAGTGATTTTGGTAGTCTGAACAATGACTTTAAAATGTTTCCCTCCAAAATCTCAAGTCTCCGTAGATATTTATCGGTTCATAACTCGGTTCTTATTGTATAACCGGCAAGATTTGTGAATTATGCAGCAGCAAGATTGTACGCAGGGAAAACCCACCTTGTCTTCCAATACATTTTGCAACAATTTGGGCTTACTGCATAGACTTACATTACACATATTCACACTGCTTATACCACTGTAGTGTATCGTCTATCAGCACTCCAAATATTTGTCGATAGATACGTGCTCCAACTGACTACCATTCCAACACCATTTATACTTCTTTATTGTTTTCCTAGAGGAATTGAAAACCATAACTTTCATATTATTTATGATGATTCTCAAACCATTCTCCACAGCATACGTACCGCGTCCAAGTGGACTTGCAGACCATGAGGAGAATAGTCAAATACTAAACCATCATTGGCGCATCCCAACCGGCCTACCTTCAGACTACTATATTTCACCTGACATGCTGCCGAACATGATAAAACCACATTCAGATCGGCTAAATACAGATTAAAAAGGGTTGGAGCCAGAATGCAGCCTGGATTCGCTCCCCTTTTAGTTTGGATCCAATCTGAGAACCAACCTCACCCATCCAACCATATTCTCTATCTAGTATCTAAATACAAGTGTAGTATCATGGATAATAAACGAGTTGGAATGCTGAGCTAAAGTCTATAAATACCCCATAAACAGGTATTTTCCTTATTTTCCACGCATGTTCTACCAGTAAGACCAAAACAACTATTTTATGAGCCGTACTTGTTCTTTTCCTGTCCTGAACCCAGTCTGATTCCAGGGCAAGATTTTATTTACCTCAGACCATTGTTTCAACTCGTCAAAAAGAAGTTTTGTGAACAATTTAGCTGGAATGTCTAACATTGCTAGAAGACAGTAGTAGTGCTATCCTTCCACGATGCTGTCACAACCCTATCCTTGCCAATTTCAACAAATAGTCCATGCAATGCTATGACCCATAGATGGGGATGCTGTAAAATCAATACCGTGCAGCACCTGTCCGTGCCAGCCACTTGCACGCTTTTTTTTAAGTTAAGAAAACACAATAATGTCATGGGGGGTCATTACAACTTTGGAGGTAGCCATGCCTCTATTAGTGGCATGGCTACCCCCTTACCGGCTACCGGGTCTGGGGTCCGCAAAAGAGGAATTACCGGGCCATTGCAACCTTGGAGGGCCCAGTAATTCCTCATTCAAAGAACTCGGACCCGGTACATCCCCATTCCCATTCGAGCCGCCATAGGGCTCAAGGGAATGGGGAGGGTGCTAACAACGGGCCAGTTATTTACCTGCGTGTTGTTAGCACCTTGGTCTGCTCACTAAGGCCGCCTGGTTTTACCTTGTAATAGGGAGATAAGGGGTTGATGGCTCTGGCACCTTTACCGGCACCGTTAACCCCTTACCGCCCATCTCGTAATGACCCCCAAGCAGTGCTATCACAGCCAAAGGTGAGGCCCTTTTTAGTCTAGATTGAGATTCCATCCTATACGAATTTGAGCATTTATGACAAATATCTCCACATACAAGTCATATTCGCCCTTCTTTGTCTCGGCCTCCAGGAAAACACATACTGGCCGTTTATTACGCTCATCTCTATTTTTCAATGCCATATCCTTTATCATAGAAAGAGCTGCTTGTTTACCAAAGACAAAGGGGGTCATTACGAGTCGGGCGGTAAGGGATACCAGGCACCGGTAAGGAGACCGGTGCTGGTAATCCCTTACCGCCCGATTCCGAGGTCCCTTGGAGGGAACCGTCAGGAACATGTGGTCTGACCACACGTCCCTTACTGGTCCTGCTAAGGGACCAGGGCACTAATAACAGGCTTGCCATTCGTGAGCCCGTTATTAGCGCCCTCCCCATTCCCATTGAGCCCTCTGGGGGCTCAATGGGAATGGGGAATGGTTTGTTCAATGAGGACTTACCGGTCCCGCCAGGGTCAGAATGCACAGGTAAGTGCCCATTGAACAAGACCGGACTCGGACACGGTATGGGAGGCAGCCATGGTGCTCATCTCGTAATGAGGCCCAAAGTCAATGTTCGAGACACAGGGAAAAGCTGTGTGCTTATCACCACAGCAGAGGACATTCAGCATCAGCAGCTTATTCGCATACAGCACTTCATCCTAGGCCACTCCTTTTGAATTAACTGATTTAATGGGCCTCATTACGAGATTGGCGCTAAAAAGCAGCCATTAACGGCATGCCGTTAATAACATGTCCGTCTTGGCTCGAATCGGCAAACATTGAGTGATTAAGAGTGCGCAAGCACGTCCACCCCTGCATGCCGGTAATGGATGTACCGGCATGCCGGCAACGACACTCAAACCCCCAGATAGCGGCATCAACGAATGTGCACATAACGGCTCCGGCTTCGTCAACCCCCAAATAGCGGTACCGGTATTAACATAGTGCTAAGAACGGCCCCGTTATTACCGGACCCGGAAGTAACGTCATCGCGCGGAACGGGAAATGCTTAGGCGGCCATCTTCAAAAACACAATTCATTGCCATTCTCCACCACCAGAACTCCTAGCACACCACGGACAAAATGTCGAAGTCTACCCAGAAAGGCACTGCCCTGCTGCGTAAACCACGGTTCAAGGATGAGGAGCTGAACATGTTAGCTGATACCCTAGTGGCGATTGTGATGTGGTGTTCTGCAGCGACCTCAGGCGTCCAGCCCAGCTGAAGAAGAAGGCCATCTGGGAAGAAGTCGCCCGGAAAGTAAGTGCAGTCGGCACCACCGCACGCACAGTGCGCAATTACAAAAAACGATGGGATGACCTCAGGCTGAGAGTTCGGAACATCCTGTCGGCCAATCAGAGCCGGGGGCTGGCAACAGGTGGAGGACCTCACTCACCAGTGAAATTGGCCAGATGGGAGGAGACTTGCAGCTCAGTCATAGATGTGGAGTCTATTAAAGGAGTTGGTGGAGCTGAGTTTGACATGCCAACATCGGCAGATGAAGGTGAGTGTCCCTACAAACACACGACAACTAATCACCACCTTTGACCTCCAAATGTGACAGCAACGCCAGCCAATAAATGGCCCATTATGCACACCAACACATATCCATATACACATGCTGGGCCCACCACTATCACATCCCAATGCATGCTGCATGCTGCGTCCATACACGAATACACACCCGACACACAGATGACCTGCACGTGTCACACAGCACGTCACTCCCAACACACATCAAGGCCCAACAGCAGCCACCATGGTGTACATGTGAACACCTGCACGATTCCAAACAGCACCCCCCAACCTTGCATGTACCCAGTCCGCTACGAAGCCAGGCATGCAACTGATCACATGCCGCCACCTGCATAAAGACAAACGCATGTATGATGCAAGCACCACCATCACTGATGCCCTGCCACTCTTTTTCCCCCACAGATACGGGTGCAGACAGCGAAAAAGCACAGGGAAGTGCACAATGCACAACACCAGCCAAAAGGGCAAGGAGGCAAGGTGATGGCACCGGACCGTCTCCATCAAGTGGACCAAGGATGGGCCAATCGGCAGGCGGGACAACAACCAGTGCCCCACCAGCCACCCTGCAACCCACACAGGATGAGCAGACACCTGCCTCTGCACCCCGGACACACAATCGACGCAGCCCGAGGACACATCTGGCATGGAGGATGGCACTCAGTCTGTTGCTGCAAGCACAATTGGGGAGATGGCTGCATCGGCACAGCATAGTGTTGACGAGGAAGCTGACCCTGACAATGACGGCAATGCAGGACTCGTCCACTCAGAGCCTGTAGGCCAAACACCTAGCCCGCAGGTCACCCCACAGGACACACCTTGCCGGGATTCATCCGAACAGGGCAGCCATGGTGAGTGGTCTCCGACATTGCACAGCCCCATGTTGCATGCAGTACCACCACATAACCCACCAACCACCACCCACACTGCCATAAGGGAGCTCGAGGGACATCTGTCCAGGATGGAGGGCTGGCAGGAGGAGATGCAAGGCTATGTCAAGCAGTACTTTACTGAAGGGGGGACAACACGCCATGTCATCCGTGACAGCACTGCAGTCGTAATCCAGGCCATCAACTCAAGTGCACAGCAAGTGCACGATGGCTTCAATGCCTTGGGACAGATCCTCACCAGGATTGCTGACAGCATGGAGCAGCAGCAAACTCCAGCTTCGGGGTCACAACCATCTGGCACATCCACATTGACCAAGCCAGCAAGTTCCAGGCAACCCAGCCCCGTGTGCAGGTCCCTGAGAAGTGCACGGCGCTCAGATATCCAACCTCCACCTCTGAAGGGGGCTCCACTATAGCAGGGCCACCCTGCAGATTCTCTTTACGAATACATGCCGACACATGTTGTGCCATTGTAGACTTTGGGTGTTAGGGGGAGGGTGGAGGGTGGTGGTGGGTATAGTACTGGGGGTTTTGGGGGGTGTGGGGGTAACGTGGGGGGTGTGGGGGGAGCGGAGGTGTTTTAGGGGCGTGGATTGTTGAATCATGTACAAAAAATCTCACTAATACACCTGTTGTGTACAAGACATCACATGAGTGGACATTGCTTATTTGTTGTTTGTCAATGTATTGCTTCATTGTGAACTGTGCATCCAAGTACATCAGAATGGTTGGTCTATGACCAATTGCCGCACTGCGCGACCCTCACGTGTATTGCGTCCTGGCCTATGTCCAACATCTACTCTTTCCTCTCCTTCTACTTCACCAGGTGGAGGCAGCTCTGTGTCAGGTGGCAGGGGGACGTTCCACCGGATGCACATGTTATGCAGCATTGCACATACCGTGATGATCTTGCCCACCTTCTCAGGCCCGTATATGAGTGCCCCTCCCGACCTGCTGATGCATAGAAACCGTGTCTTCAAAAGGCCAAACGTCTGCTCAATGACCACAAGCATGCGTGTATGTGCACAATTGAAGTCCTCCTCATGCCTGTTCTGCGGATTCCTGGCAGTGGTGAGTCGCCACGCCTTCAGAGGATATCCAGCATCACCTACATGGGAGCAGAAGGAGGTATGTGTAAGGATAATGCTCAGTTGCCATGTGTGCTCAGCCTGTTCATCTTTCAAGTTAATATGCACAATCCCGTCAATGGCAGCCACATCCACATATGTATCAGCCCTGTACAGTGCATGCCAATCCATGGTGCAAGCCTTGGGTGACATACATGACATAGGGTCCTAGTCATTTAAACCACCAGGCCTCTCAATGCATTTTGGCCATGGCCATTATGTACGCACATGTGAGGGCTGTGTGGCAGCGGATAACTCAAGATACATTCATCCCTCTCCTCCCATGGCCCAGGGGGCATTCCCCTTGCATATGCATGTAGCCCCCCATCCCTCTCCTCCCATGGCCCAGGGGGCATTCCCCTTGCATATGCATGTAGCCCCCCATCCCTCTCCTCCCATGGCCCAGGGGGCAATCCCCTTGCATATGCATTTAGCACTCCATCCCTCTCCTCCCATGGCCCAGGGGGCAGACTAACCCAACAGCCAGCCACTTTGTACGATGTCTCCCTCCATGTAGGGGGATAGTGCCACAGCACCATGGCATCATGCGTGGATCCTGGGTATCTGGTACAGCAATGTGTTATTATCTGGCTGGCATCACACATCACCTGCACATTGATGGAGTGGTATAGCTTCCGATTGCGGTACACCACCTCCACAGCATGTAGGACTACCAACTCTACGTGGGTGCAGTCGAGGGCACCAATTACATTGGGCATGCCTGCCAGTGCATGGAATGCTATTTTGGTGGCATTTGCCTCCTGTGGTGTCCATGGTAGGGATATGTAGGCACTTGCGTGCTTCAGTAGTGCATCCAGCACTTGGTTTAACACAACAGAGAAGCATGATTGTGACAAGCCATGCATTTGACCCACTGTGTGTTGGTAAGTGCCTGTGGCCAAGAAGTGGAGCACAGATGCCACCTTCAGCAGAGGGGGGATGGCTGTGCGGATGTTGATCAGGCTGACCAAGTCTTCCTGTATTAATTCCACTATGGTGTTGATGGTGTCCCTGTCCAGCCTGTGCAGGGTGTGGACCTGTGCACCTGTGCAGGGGTCAAGTCAAATGGATTGGCCCTTATGCGTGGAATTGATGGCTGTCTGCGGGGAACAACTACCTGCACTGGTGGGATTTGCTGGGCAAGTCTCACCCTCCTTCTCCTCTTGCGTCTCCTCTGTGTTGCCTGTTGTACTGCCTGCTCAAGGAGTAGCAGTGCAGGCATGTCCTCCAGCCCCAGTATGGCAAGTGCAAGTGGTAGCATTTTGGTTTGGAAAGGGTTGTAGTGTTTGAGTGTGCTCCTTTTGTGCTGGCCCTGACTCCATTGCCTCCACCTGTGCTGATTGTGTGCACCTGTGGCACTTGGTTACACATCAGTTTGCTGTTAACGAGTGGTCCACGATACCGGTATTGGCAGCATCATGGTGGCCCTTCTTACCAGCTGTCAGAATGCACACAATAATGGAGGAGAGGAATCGACACTCCCCCGAACCACAGAAGCCGAATGAATTCGACCCTCCACCCGTGGTTGGCACAGGCGCCTGATTATAGACACAGGACACCACGTGGCAGCCAATGGGGGGAAGAGGAGTTAGGAAGAGGTTGTGGATAGGGTAGGGATGTAGGAACACCGGATAGAGGGTTAGGGAACTCCTAAGGTGGATAGGAAAGGGGAAGCACAGGGAAAAAACCTCCTTATCTAGTTCTTTTCCTAAACTAAACACATAGGTTATGCGCTTATTAATCCTGCCTCCATCTTACCTCCAAACCGTATAAACACACCTTAATACGTGTGAACATGTAACAAGATAAACATATAGCAAGCATAGATGAACACCAACAATGGAATTAGATTCCATACATGAAATACATGACACATGGCCCGTTGGGCAAGCTGAAGCAACACAGAACACATATGGCCATAATGTACATGCCCAGACAGTGACACAGATCACTGGTGTGCCTAAACAGCCCCTGTCCCTGAATGTCCTGTACTGTATGTTGATGAGTTAGCAACCCGAAACATGGTCCACACTCTGTCGTGTGACTTTAAACACACGAGTATAAAGCATCGAAGTCCTTAACAAAGATTTACTGAAAACACACACTTTGCTGTAAAACTCGTAATGTGCCCAGTACTTATCTGAGCTCCGAGCGGCCCCACGGGACCACTCGGAGTCTGAAGAAAATGTCGTAACCAAGGCCAGCCAGCCCGCCCGCATTCCTCCTGCTCCCGGTATTTACCAGAGTAATATACCCATTACTTATCTGAGCTCTGAGCGGCCCCACGGGACCACTCAGAGTCTGAAGAAAACGCTGTAGCCAGTCCGCCAGCTTCGTATTGCTCCAAAGTCTTACGGGCTGTAAGGAAAGCTTTGCTCACGTCTCGATCCGACCGCACCCATCCAGGAACACAAAATAAGCCACACCTGCGGCTGCGAGCGTGTTGGCTTTATGCTGCCCTTCATTACTTACAGCTGGCAACGCGCGGCAATTTGCGCTGAACTACCGGTCCTCCCCGGAATGCTGGGAAATGTAGTTCTCTTTACCAATGCTTTAATAAGCAAACTTAGTTACTCCCCGGCGGCACCAGCCCTTATTCCTGACACCAGCATCTCGATGCCGGTATGTACATGTCCGTGCAACTCGTGGTGTCCTCTTCGTTGCGGGATGCCGGCATTACGGGCACGCTACCCGCGTGCGTGCCTGCATGCCGGTACGGTGGTGCACGGCCACAGCGGGTCCTTGTCGATGCCGGTGGGACCGGGGTCTAGGGTCGTAATACTACGGACCAGTATTGGAGGCCAGTATTGCCTTACCGGCTCCGTTATTGACGGACCGCCAACCTCGTAATGAGGTCCAATGTCTAAATGTGAGGAGGACCTATCCTCACTAAAACAATCTAGCCTCTCAGGGATTCTAGCATTAAAGTCGCCTACTAAAATGACTGGAGTGCAATCTGTGACCCCCTTGCAAAATATTGTCAACCATGTTCCCATTGTGCTTGTTGAACTTAATGCTAGGAGGATCATATACATTCATGACTAGGGCCTCATTACGAGTTTGGAGGTAGCCATACCGCTATTTGCAGCATGGCTGCTTCCAAACTCGGGTCCGGGTTCCCTGAATGGGGACTTACCAGGTCATTCCAAACTTGGAGGACCTGGTATTTCCCCATTCAGGGAAGCCATCCCCATTCCCATTCAAGCCCCCATAGGTCTCAATGGGAATGGGGAGGGAGGGAATAACGGGCCCGTTATTAGCTCCCTTGTCCTTTAGCGGTTTTACCAGTCGCCCTTAGTGGGACCCGCTAATGGAACTCGGAATGCAGCGGTAAGGGGCTAACGGCACCAGCATCCTTACCGGTACTGTTAACCCCTTACCGCCTTACTCGGAATGAGGCCCTAAGTGTTTTTTGCTACCTGCAGGTCCCAAAAATATATTGTTACTGCCAACATGCTTTTGGACTGAAGTTTACAATTTATAATGATCCATGGGTGTCAAACTGAACACCATATTCCACCTTTTGGCCTTCCCTTGGGTCTCTTGGTGGCTTGGGTCCCTTGGTGGCTTGGGTCCCTTGGTGGATTCGACCTGCATAGTAGATCTTACATCAAATTCCAAATTGTCCATACACCATGTCTCTTGTAGCAACCATATGTGAAACAAGTCATTATGTTCCACTAAGCCATGCTCATCAATTTAATGGGAGGAACCTCTACAAAATGTGGTCATTGCATCAGGGTCCCTTGAGAAAGTGGGCTTAAAAAGCCTTGGGGAGTCACTGCCAATAGCATTAATTTTTCTGGGGTTGAACAATTACAGCTTTCTTACAAATATCAATATTAGCTGCATGAACAAAGTTATTGCTCTCACCCGTTGGGAACGTGTTGTGTACCTTCTTCACGGGGTTATCATCGCGGTTGCAACTCCAATCCCTGCTCATAATTTGAACCCTGGAGACAACATTACTTTGTTATTTCATTCCTACCAAATTTCTCACGGTGGACTTTAACCAAAGAACAAAGGTACCCTCTTTTAAAAATCTTGTTCTCATAACACAAGACGAAATCCAAAATTTCGTCAGAATTGAACCATACGTTAGAATTAGGCAAACTTTTTTCTTCAACCTTATCAACTATTTTAGTATCATCTGTGGTGATTATTCTGAGATGCACCACACTGTTTACCACCCTTAACACCGCCATCCTATTTAAACGAAGGTGTCTATTCATCGACAATGTCATCTTTAATTGTAATGTAATGGTTTTACCAGCCTGTCTTAGCGGGACCCGTTAAGGGACCATGGAGCTAATAATGGGTCCGCAATTTGCAAGCCCGTTATTAGCTCCTTCCTCATTCCCATTGAGTCCTATGGGGGCTCAAATGGGAATGGGGAATGGTTTTCGAAATGGGGACTTACTGGGTCTGCATAGGTCCGGAATGTCCGGG